>NW_027223758.1:82419303-83619303 GCF_028538775.1 Myotis yumanensis
GCCACGGCGCCCGCGCCGGCGCCAACGCCGGTTACGCAGCCGCCCCCGGCACCGCCCCCTCCGGCTCCGGCGCCGCTCGAGGCTGCGGCCACCGAGAGGCTGGCGGCGGCGGCAGAAAGACTGGCGGCAGCCACGACGGCCGCTTCCTGCAGCGAGTCGTCGTCGTCGTCGAACCGCGGCCGTTTGTGATGAGCGTGGGGCGCACCCGCCAGCTCCGCCAGGGGTGCCGGCGGCGGCGGCGGCGGTGGCGCCCCCAGGAGGTGCGGGCCCAGCAGTCCCCCACCTCCAGCCACCGCCGCCGCCGCCGCCACGGCGGCCGCCTTGACGGAGCTGAGCGGGTGGCAGGCGGGGTGCGCGCCTGGCTGAGGCAGCGCGCGTTTGCGGCTGCCGCCGTTGAACATGGCCTTGACGTCCTCCCAGGCGAAGACTAGCTCGTCCTGGGGGCTCTTGTCGGTGAGCTTCAGATGGCGACGCCACGAGTTGAAGTTGGCGGCATCCGGCTGCGTGTACTTGGCGTCAGGCGTGCGGTGGGAGTGGAAGATGAACTTGTTGGGGGAGAAGTACATGTTGCAGTAGCTGCATTTGATGCACTTGGCGCGGGAGCTGTTGTAGCGAGCGGGAATGAAGCTGCCGCGGCAGCCCCACGCGCACTCGTGAGACACGTCGAAGGCGAAGTTGTCCGGCAGCTTGGGCGGCCTGTTCTCGCCCAGGAAGGACTTGCACAGGCGCTCGGCCTCGCGTTTGGTAATCATGCCGCAGCGGCGCGAGGAGATGGGCATGGCCCCGGCGCGCCGCAGGATCTCCAGCTGCACCGGCGTGCACTGCACGCACGTGATGCCCAGCGCCACGCGGCGGTTGTGGATCTCGTTGTAGCTGAAGTTCTTGAGGAGAGTATTGGAGATCTGCGCCAGGCACAGGCGCTCCTGCCCGTCGATCACCAACGACACGATGGGAATGCCGTAGAGAATCACCTGCCCCACCTGGTTGGGTTTGAGGTTGGCGTGGCCCGGGCGCGGCTGGCTCAGCGCGTCGGGCTGGAAGGCGCTGGAAGGGGAGGCCAGCAGGATGTCGCTGGGCCCCGGCAGCGGGCTGGAAGCCATCTCCTCCTCCGCGGAAGCCCGGGCCCAGCCCTCCGGGTCTGCCTTGGAGACTGGAAGGGAAAGGAGAAAGCGCTGATCAGAATCCTTTCCGTCTAAAACAAACAGAGGGGTGGGTTGAGTCCCTACCGGAAGAATTATAACAATGTCCTTGCTTAGACTAAGACATGATTATCAAGGGGCCGAGGGACCAAGTTTCAGACATAAGGAAGTAATCTCTCTATTTTCTTCAAGGTCGCCCTTCTGAAATGGTGGATTGGAAGGATTTTTTTAAAAAAAATCTCTGTTCCAATCATCCGAAGTAAATTAGCTATGTGTTTTCTTTAAAAAGCAGTCAATTTCTAAGAAACCAAAGACATTACCTCTTATCCCCTTATTTATAGAAGCTGTTAGAATAAGTGGCATGCCTGCTAGAAATAAGGATGACAGTTATAACTAGTGCAGATTACAAAAGTTATGGAAAACTGGAGCTTGGCCATTGAAGCCCAAATTTAAAAAGAGAACATTTGCCTGCAAATCGATTTTGGTTTTTTAAAAAATAAACCCAAACCTTTTAAAAAGTGATTTTGTGGTATCTGTGGTTTCCTTGGGAGAAATCCACTCCTGGTTGAGACACAGCTCATTAAGGCAAAATGAAACCCCTCACCCCTCATCCTTGCCATTATATATTTTTGTACTGTAATTAGACTTTTTTTTGAAAGATGGGAAAAATGTACAAAGCCATGTGCATGATTGCACCAAAATAGGGCGTTGCACTTTCAATTTTTCAAAAGGCCACTTTTTGAACTGAGCGGTTCTGGTTCGATAGGCAGCTTAAAAAGATGAAGTTGTCGACTAGTAAACATTTAAAAACCGTTTTCCTGTCATTTCTATTACGATGAACAAATAAGCACGGGTGAGTGTGTTAAGTCCAGAAACAGTGCAAAGAGGCTGACAATTTGGGGGGGGATCATTATTGACGGGCTTCAACGGCAAATTTAGGTGTAAGGTGAACCGTTTTCTGTGACAGTTTTTTTCTGGTCTGTATAGCTCTCCCCATACCTTTCAGGCGGATGTGTTCCACAGTATAGATCATCTGTGGACCAGGTAATCGGTGGGAGCCTTGAAAGCGGGAGCTCTGGGTTGGGCCTGCGGTAAAATTCCCATTCTCTCTGGGATACCGTAATGAGGGAAAATGTCCAGATAATTAAAGATAAGAGAAAAGGCAAGGGAAAGAAACCTTGGTGACAAGACAGATAAGTCAAAACCAGGAAAGTGGCTCATTCCCTAGGAAAGAGGACAGTGACCTATCTACAGCCACACTTCACGTGGGGCGCAGCGACCACGACTCCCTTTTGCCCTGGAAAGTCACTGAGGCAGTAGCATGGCCACACTCGGACAAGTACACTGGAGTCTGTTATTACAGCGACTTCAGAGGACACACCATCTTACTCCTTCACCCAAACTGTCATATTCTTGCCCTCTCTCCGCCCCTGAGACACCTATCCCCACGCCTTTGCCCTTCTGCCCTCTGGATCCTCAGCTCTCATTACCTTTTGTGGCCTCCAGGAAGGTTGAATAAACCTCAACCCGATAAAACCGATTGAGAGAGAGCCTGGCTTGTCACTCAGAAGAGACCAGAGACAATTTCTAGGGGACAGGGCGTTAAATGGCAATTCAAGGCATGGCGATACCTGGGCCTGTCAGCCAGCTCTAGCTTCCACAAATGGTCCTTTAGCTCTCTTTCCCTCCCCCTAACCCCCCACCCCCACCCCCAAAACCAGATTTTTTATCTTAACAAGGCCCTGGGATGACGGAACGCTCGCTTTGGGGCAATGGAGCGCTGCGGGCCTGGCCCTGGCGAAGAGCTGGTTTTGCGTTACAAACCCGCACGCAGCCTTAGCAGCTGCAGCCTGAGCAGAAGTGTCTCCCCTTCTCCCCCAAGCCCTCCCAGAAACTCCCGTCACGGCAGAGACACAAATAAGAGGGCTTGGGAAGGGGTTTCTAAACCAGAGAGCGAGGGGAGAAGAGACCATTAAAAGTTAGTTGAACTGAAAACGGAAGCTGGAGAACTTCCTTGTCCTACTCATGAGCCAACGACCCCAACTTACCTCCCCCGGCTCCCCAACCGATCTCGCTGCCGAAACCCACCGCCGCCCCTTTCCTAACCCGCAGAATCCCCCGCTGGGGACCTCAGATAGCGAATCGCGTGTGTGCCGAGCCCGGGCCGGCGGGGTCCCGCAGTACCTGGTGACCCCTCGGTGTCTTTACGCGCGTGGCTGACGGTCCATCTTCCGAGGGCGCTCGGAAGGGAAGCATCCAAGCGGGTCCTCGAATCCAGAGGGCGGGACTCGGGAGGGCTCCGCGCGAAGATCCTGGAGCTCGTTGGCGCTCAATGGCGCTCGAACCCGAACTCCCGTCAGGGGAGAATGACAGCCCGAATTGCGGCGGGGCGTCCCCTTGGCCGCAGACAGTGTGGGCGCGCGGACCCCGCGGCAGGCGAGCGCAGGTGGAGCGCAGTCTGACAGCGCCTTTCTCTGTCTTGGAACTCGTGTCGGACGGAGGGGACGCCACCCAGCGGGCAAGGTGACGTCACCGTCTCCCTGACACTCGACTGTGCACGGCTGGCGTGTTACAGGGAGGGAGGGAGGGGGAAGCGAAGGCGAGAGCGAGTCACATCTAGATCCTTTCGGGGCAGGCACGAAAGCTAACACCTAACCAACCCTCCATTGACAACCACCTCCCAGCCCCGCAGCAAAACGCAGCCACGGTGCCGGAGCCACGGATCTGATCTAGGAATGGAAAGCCGAATAGTCTGCGTGCATGGGGGGGGGGGAGTGGATCCTGGAGACCCCCGATTCTAAAGGGCGCCTCTAAAGTGACCGCACCCCTGCCTGTTATTGTCCCCTCCCCTCAAGTCTCGGAGTCACTCTCCTTCAGGAATGATCCTCCTGGTACACAGTGCAGAAGAGCAGCCACACTCTGTCTCCGAAGAAATAGAAACTACAGTCAGGCAGGGAATAGCACAGCTTCAGCCCCTCGTTTGAAACGCTGTGAAATGAGAGAGAGAGAGAAAAAAAAGGAAGTTCCAAACAGGGTGCCCAGTCTAAAAACTTGGAAGGAAGCATGGAGAGTGACCTTACTCTCAAATAGAGAGTTGCTTTTTAGGACAAGATACAGAGAATCAGCAAGGCATTCTCTACCTTAGAAAGTGTATGATCAAGTGAGGCCCCCAATGAGTGCCCATGTGCTCACATCTATCAGCTTGATCCAGAGTGGTTCTCTAACCCACGTTATAAGACCCATGCAGGCCACCTCAGCACAGGGAAATGATGAGACAGTAAAGCCCAGGCCTCCAATCCTGACCAGCCCTTAAGCAAGTTGCTAGGTCCCCTGGGAAAAGTGAATTTCTCAGGGAACTAACTATGTAGGAGCATGCATAAAAAACCCCACACCAAAATAAAGACATGTAGGATGAGAAAGAACCATTTCCCACAGCTTTCCCCAAGTGAGGCTCATCCTAGGATATAGTGAAGAGTCGGTATAGTGCCTGCTAATTGATCAGCTGTTAGGAGTCAAAATGCAGGGGAGTGGGATTGGGGGATCCTTTAAGTTTTCCCTTTACAATTACAGCTGCGTTTTCTATTGCTGCCTGTTGAAACACACAGGCTTAGAGTCTGGCAGGCACATCTTGGAAATGATGTACAGTCTCCACTAACCTGGAAACCCAACCAGCCTCCATCACAGCAGCAACAACACGCCATCGCTACATCACCATATAGAAAGTGAAGATGTGAAACCTTAACGCTTCATCGGAGGTCAATGAAACCAAGGAGAGCCAAGCAAACAGAAAAGCGAGGGCTACAGGATTTGCGGCTGTTTTAAATGAATCCACCCAAACCAGTTTCAGAGCCATGAGAATTATAGTGTTTGTTTGGACATAAGTTTCAAATGGCAGTGAGAGGATTTTTCCATCCATCTCCTAGTTTCTAAAGGCGTTCCTGACACAAAATAGGCTCTGTGTTAAGGGGCTGAAGTCAACCAGTGCTCCCTCCCCAGTGCACTCCCAGCCTCCCATTCAAAAATAAAAATAAAAATAAAAATAAAGGAAGAAGGAAAACTTAAGCATTTTGCCCACCCAGCCCCATTTTCCAGAAGAGTGGCATTGTCATTCACAAATCCCTTTCCTCAGAGGGCCAGGCCTAGTTCTTCCCACCTTCCCCAACTCCTCCTTGGGTTGGGGTCCCCACAAAGCAAGGTCCCAGCCTACTCATGGTTCCTAGAGCCCAGGCTGCTAGAAGGAAAGCCCGAGCCTCGCGGCAAGAAGGCCTGGAGATGGGGTTGATTTTAACACTGAAAATGGGATGAAATGAAAAGTCCCATCAGTTCATTCATGTACCACAGGGAAGTGCCTGGTCACTGCTGAGGAGGAAGCAGCCAGGGGTCTTTACTTTTCATCTCTACGTTTTCATCTTTGCCCCCCCCCCCCCCAGCCTCTCTTCCCCTTAAAGATCCTTTCTTGTTAAGTGTCTTAAAACATCTCTCCTTGAAAAGAGAAACAGAACCAATCTTTGCCTTCCCTCTCATCTCAGGTTACTCCTGGGAGTGAATCCACACCTGTAGCCACCTACTTATCTGATCTTTAAACATCAACATGTATACACTACTTTGGGGATCTTGGTGCCATACGAACCTGTGACTTTATTTTAATGCAAAAAGTTTCACTGGAAAGAGAAATGTGTGATGCTAGAGCAAGTACATTTGCACAAATAATCCTAAGAATAGCACGGCAGTGTATCTCCCCAGGAGTCTGGGTGCCTGTTGGAGCTGTCGGGGCCAATTATATTTTTGGAAGATGAGGGTGGAGAACAGCTTTTCAAACCCAGACTCCGTGCTCCAGAGAAGCCTTCCCTTGACTGCAGGAGCTGGACTGAAGAATTACAGCCTTTTTATGCGTTGGAGTCCCTGAGCAACTTTCTGTCACCCTCCAGCTCTTTGACCCTTTGCTTTCTCCTCAGTTTGCACAAGTCTCCGGATGGCTCTCCACCGCCCTTCCATGGTCCTCTCCCGGGCCAGTGGCTCCTGATCCGTGTCAGTCCCGGTCCTGCCCGGAGACCCCAGCAGGCTCAGCAGGAGCCGGCGGTGGCGGTGGCGGAGGCGGCGGGTCCAGGCCGAGTTAATCAATGCTTTCCTATTCGAGCTGACATGCATTTTACACGTCGGGACTCTCCTCAGCCGGCTAATTGATTCAAATTGTTTTATTGGTTAAACTGGTGTCACCCGTTTGCATGATCTATCACCACACGGAGGAGAGCATTTCCACTCTCATCTCCGTTCCCGGCAGCTGCGGTTCACCCAGGCCAGGGACAGGTAAAGGAGCCTAGACATCGGACCCAGAGGAAAACCACAAACCGAGCTGGCCCCCTCGGAACTGGAGAGGCGACGCCTCGATGCAGGCGCACGCAGCCGGCGTGACAGCGAGGATGGGGGTTCCCAGCTGCAGCTTTTCACAATGGGTTGAAGCGAACCCACATCTGACCCGGGCGTCCTCCGCGTTGGAAGCAGCCTGTTTCTGGGCTGAGGCTGCGAAACCCGGGGGTTCCGGCCCAAGGCCAAAGCCGAGGCAGGAGCTGTCCTTCGTTCTGCAGAGAATCCTTCACCCCGACTGCGTTCAGGCTCTCCCGGAAGAGCTTGAACCATCACGGCCCTAGATTGGGCTCCTGGCTCCACCATGGCCTTGTAGACTAAGAGGCAGGCAAGGGGCGACACAGAAACATCCCTTACTTCTGCCCCATCTGCCCTATCTCCAAGTACTGAGCCACTCCCACCCCCAGTCCTGTTTTCCATTGACCCTAAAGGAAGTTAAAGGGCTTAATATAAATTCCTAATAAACAGAAACAGCAGATATTCTCTCTCCTCCCGCTCCCAACCTGGGTATTGGAGAATCCATGACAATTACAGATTTAAAAAACCCCCACAAAAAACAGGCTCTATCCCTCTCACTCATTCTCTCTTACCCTAGTCTCAGCCTTAGGCAGAAATATTAATTACTGCTTCTGTGTCTCTGCCAGAGGTGTCCCTGACATTGATATCTTGGCATCAAGTAGGGCAATAAATTGTTTCCCTGTTAGTTCCTAGTCTGCCAAAGGAGAACTGCATGGCCCAGAAAGAAACTGGAAGATTGGCAGAACTAGCAGTGATGGAAGAATCCTGGTATGTCAGAAAGTACAGGAGATTCAGCCTGATGAAAGTGGGTACCCATTTCTCCTCAGTCACTTAGTAAATGTAGAATATTGCTTTGATAACAAATTTCCCAAGCCCCATTTCTTCATCTGCAAACTGAGGTATGGTGAAAATTAAATGAGATAGTATACGTCAAGTGCTTGGCACACACTAGTCATTTAATACATGGTATCTTTTTTGTTGTTGTTGTTGTTGTTAAAATCCTCACCCAAGGATATGTTTATTGATTTTAGAGAGAGGAAGGAAGACAGAGTGTGTGCCCTGACTGGGAATAGAATCCATGACTTTGGGATGATGCCCCAACCAACTGAGCCACACCAGCCAGGACAATACCTAGTAGCTTTAAAAGCATCTTCCTCAGAGAATGGGGGGAAATGAGGCCTGTATTTTTACAAGATACTTTAGAAATATCCACTAGCTCCAGAATAAATGGCATCAAAGGCATTTTAGCTTAGTGGTGAACAGAGAGGGAACCAAGTTCCTGGGAGGAACCTTAGCCCTTTTCATTACAACTTTATCCTTCCCTTAGTGTTTATTTTGTATACAGGTGGCTGGAGCCTCAGCTAGTGTTTGCTTAATCCATTTAAAATAGATTAATAATAAAAATGCAAAATAATGGTCATGATAGTAATGACTGCTGATAGGCCTCAGTTCTCCCTTTCATCCTCCAAGAGCTTTCTGCAGCCTGGCAAGCCCAGCTAAGGCTCCCTAGTCTTTTCTCCAGTGCTCTAGCAGGAGTTACATGAAGCAAACCAAGGATCAGGAGCAAACAAGACTCATTTATGATGGAAGTTGTAGAAGAAATGAAAAAGGTCTCCAAGTATTCTGAAGGTGGCTCATGATCTTTGAGCCTTCTCGAAAGTAGTGTTTATAAACAAGGACCCCTTCCCCCTGGGCGAGAATGAGAGCACAAACCTAAAAATCTAAACCAGAATTGGAGAAGGTAAAGGGAAATGAACACATGTTGCAGGATCTGTATCCTTGCCCCAGTAATCCTTGAGTTCAGCACCCTTCTTACTCTTCAAATATCTTTGTAAAAAAAATAAAGATGATGGGAGAAAGAACCAGGACTTAATAACCCTTAATCAGAGAAAGCCACTCTCACAAGAAAACTTGCCTTTGGGTAAGTGGCAGAGAGGACTGCTACCCCACCAGTACACAGAGGCCAGGGACTAATAGAAATATTTATTATTAAACTTTTTTTTAAATAACAAAGGATTCACATTTCTTCACAAGTCCTCACAAACTTGTAAACACAGCAAGGTACACACATATGCACATAGCTTAATAAAATCCAGAATGGAACATGAATTTGATGTGCTTGGTGGTCACTTAGAAAATATTAGTTAATCAAGATAAAATTCAAAGGCACACAGAATACCTGAGGATTCACATAAAGCCATGGATGCAGGCTCCCTGAACACACCAGCGAATGCTCATGAAGAGGGGCATGGCACCAGGAATAGCCCAGGAGGCTCTCTCCCTTCCCTCTCTCCTTTCTCTCTGTGCTTGCTTGCTACACATGTGTACCCGCCTCCTCCACTCCCCTCCTCCCCACATTGGGAAGGAGGGGGTCCTTTGAAATGGAGGTGGTCCCAGCTGGAAAACCCCAGAGCTCATTTAGATCACATCACTTCAGGCTTTTGTCTCTGCTCCTGAATAACCTAGGCCGCCACAACAAAGGGATGGGCATCTACATGGAGTTTTCATTGGCAAAGATACCTCTTAAAGATGCTGCTATAATAATGAATAAAGAGACAAGATGCTTGCCTTTTGATTGCCATTCCTAAAGAAGGGAGAGGAGAAAAGGGGAGAAAAGGAGAGGGAGAAAGTAAAGCAAGAAATAGAGACTGTGGGAGAGAAAGCCAAGGCAAGTATTTGGGTGGATTTATACAAAAGAGTCTTTAATTGTATGAAGACTCCAACTACCACCAAGATAAGAAATATGGTTTGGGGCTTTTTTTTTTTTTTTTTTTTTTTTTAATAACTGGGTCTTTTGTTTCAGGGAACCAATTTAAGAAGCAACTGAGGCTAAGAATTCAGAAAGGGTGTGGAACAGGACCGTTCAAAGCTTGGAGAGGGGAGGCAGAGGAGTGAGAGTAGGGGAAGGGGCTGTAGATTTTCTGTAGATATGTCACAAGAAAGAAAATGACATAGATATACATGTAACATCTCCCCGGCTGACGCTGGAGGAAGGAACATTGGATTTTATTTCCTGGGGAAATTAAGGCATTTTTTCTCTACTGTTCTCTTCCCTCCCACACTTTCCCCATTTTGAATTTTACTTTGCCATCAAGCTAGATCCTATTAGCTAATACACTATTGAACTATCATGTGCTCTCTGGCTGCCCAATAAGCATCACGCTTTCAGCTGTAGCAAAAGGTGATTAGATATTAGCAAAATAAATCTCAGGGAAGAGGAGGATAGAAATCTGAGTCATAGATTTTTTTCCTGAAAAAAAAAAAAAAAGCAACTAGTGACTATTCAGAGGAATTTTCTATTTTTGTGTGTGCATTAAAAGTGTTTTTTTTAAACTAGAAAAGGCTTTCCTCCATGGGATTAGGGGTTCAAAGTGAAAACACAACCAGACCAAATGCAATCCCAACCCAAAACTTTTTCAAGATGCTTTATGATATCATCGGCAAACTCTTAATGTTGGCAAATAATTAAATTTTCCATCTTTTAGAACTGTGTAACCTTGGGTGTCTTAGAAACAAATTGTACAAACAAACCACAGAGATGAGCACTGAGGGTTTCAGAGGAGATATAATGAACCAACTTTAATTACTAACTTGAAATTAAAAATGTAATATACAGATTTAAATTTATTTTCACCTAAATTGTGTATAAAATTATATGGCTTCTGCAGGCTAAGAAATGCTTTGTAACCAGCCATGCTACTAAAAACTCTGAAGTAGTTTCCAAAACCGAGTTCCCAGACTCACACAGTAATAATGATACATTTATCATTACTGATGACCACCTACTGGGTAATTATTGCTTTGTTACTACTATTACAATCAAGAGATTTCTTTATTTACTGTTAACATTCACTTAAAACTGAATGTTAATGACTGTTCTGAATTCACCAAAGAGAGTTTTCTGTTATATTTCAGAAGTACTTACGTTCTGGTTCAGAAATGGGGAACCATATTATAACAGAGTGGAAGGCTGGGTGAGTGCCTGGCTCTCACCTTCTCTCCAGGATGAAAATGGCATTCTGAGGAAATCTGGAGCAAAATTTTCCAGTTCAGAGTTGCAAAAGGTTAACATAATGCAACCACTTGACTTGTGCTAATTATGTAAGTATTTTATTACAGGAGATTCATTCATTATTGATACTTGTTTGCAGTAACTTCCTGCTTGGGGAGTTATATTTTATATGAGAAGTAAACAACCCATGGCTCCAGGGCTAGCCCCCACCCCCAGATCTGATTTCCTCCCACCCCTTTGTCTAGTTTCACAATCCTCTTCGATTGTTATGCCCCTATTGAGGCTGAAAGACAATTCCCTAAAACCTTATTCTCTCTCCATTCCTTTTCCTCATTCATAACTTCCCAGTTCTTAAAAAGGCAAGAACCAGGGTTTGGAGAGTGTTAGGATGGGGATGAGGTGGGTAACAAAATAAAACTGGTTTTAGTGTTTCCTTTTATAGCACGTGAAGAGGAGAGAATTAAAAAAAAAAAATCCAGGCTCCTCCATCAGGCTTGGTCACTAACTTGCCTATTTGGGAGCTGGGAGCTTCTCTCAGCCCAGAAAAGTCAGGCTGGCCTTTGGCATATCCAGAGGTCAGGAGCTGGTCATTAGGGAGGTGGGTGTGGTGGAAACTGTTAATCAATGGAAAAGCTCAGAAAGAGGCTCCTGTCTAAGTCAGAATCCAACCTCACTGCCAGTGGTGGTTGGTGAGGTTTCCAATAGCTTTTTCTCAGGGCCTATGCCAATTTGCACTAGGAAAAGACACGGGTTTGCTTGTGGAGTGGCCTCAATGAGCCCCCGTGAAGTATTGTGCGGGCTGCTTGGCTGAGGGTCCCTCCGAAGTTTCACTAAAAAATATGCATTGGCCATCTGAGGCTAGCTGTCTCATGAGAGGCCAGTGTTTCTTAGAGGGGCCAAAAGGCCCTGGCACAGGCCTCCATAGAGCAAGGGTTTTCTCTTGGGCTTTATTCCAGGTTCTGAGACCCCTGCTTAAGAGTCTCTGTTCAGAGCTGAGATGGACACAAGATGCCAGGGGTCAGCATGCTGGAGACTCTTAGAGGAAGTCAGGAATTGGAGATGGTGGATGGGGCTGTGGGAGAGCATGGAGCAGTGTGCAGGTAAATACCCTGTTCTTTTAGGGTTTTGGGGTGGGCAGATGGGAAAGACTCAGCTGGAAGCTGGAGTCTCAAAACTTGGAACTAGTTTGAAAGGAATGAAATGACATAGTCTGGGATGGGCGTGCGTGTGGCTTTGGGGAGGTGTCTGTAAATTAGTTGGGATTGAGCAGGACTTGCCACAGGCCTGAGCAGAACTGACAGCTCAAAGTGAGGTCCATCCCAGGCCTCTACTATGTAGCCTAGAACTTCTGCACTTTGAGTGTGGGTTGGGGGATGATGGATGACCAGAGAGTCACTAGAAGTTGGGAAGGCTCTGGGAAGGTGAATCCTGGGTGGAGGGATGGGAAGGGGAAAAGTACTGAGACTGGATCCTGACTGGGTGCGCGGTCTAGGCCATGCCACGGGGCGCCTCACTTTCCTGGTTGTACCCCTCACCTGGGTGGAACAGCTAGCTCTTCATGATCTATGGAGGAATGCCGTTCCCAGCAAGGCTTTCTTAATGGTCCCTTAACAAACTCTTCGATCTCTCTTTGGCCCGCCTGGCTCTTGCCTGCCTCCTCTCTCTTCCTTTCTCCACTGACTGCATCAGTTATTTATGACCAGCATTAATTATTCACGAAAAGAGAAAACTCCAGCTTTGGGAACTTTTCTAGGAGCTTTTGGGGGGGTTCTTCCTTTCCCTCCTCCAGGTGGGTTTGAGTATTGGCGATTTTCTGGAACTCTATTTTTGGCTGGATCCTGATTTGAAGTGGAGAAAGGGAACAGAGGGGGGAAGGGGTACTGTGTATGCGTGTGTGAGTGCTTGTGCCCTTCCTCCTAGTCAGATCTTGCCGCTGCCAGCGAGGTTAAACTTCTGGGACCTGGAAGTTACCAGGCGTGCTTGCGGGAGTCGCTGTCCGGGCTCGGAGGTGCTGAAACCGCGGCGTGGGTTCTCGGCAGCCGGCTGCTGGGATGTGGGCGCGAAGCTGTGGCCGCAGTCCCTGCCAGCGTAGCCTTCTTCCGCAGCTTCTCCAAAAAGTCTCATTTGCTTCTCTCTCTACCTCTCTCTATACCGTCCCCCTCCTACACCCCACACAAGTGATACCAGGACGCTGTAACCAAAGATTAATTGCCTTAATCAAATCGACCCACCCTCTGCAATTAATCTTCTAGCAACAAATTAGACAATTTACCGCAATCTTCTGGGTCAGGGGAACAGAGGAGGCGGGATGGGGTGGAGGATGGACAGGGTGGGAGACTCTGACAAAACCCACCAATGAGGCGGGTGGGGACTTGAGAATGGGTGTGGGTTGAACGCGTTAGTGGAGGGGAGGAGGGAGGGTCAGCTGTGGGGCTGGGTCGGGAGCCGGAAGTTCCCGGAGTCCCTTTCAACCCAGTTTGCTCCGAAGAAGGGGTTGCCGAGGGCGGAGGACGAAGCCACTTACCTGTCTGCGCCGCCCTTTCGGTCTGCGACCTCCGCGCTCCGTACTCCGGACCCGCCTCCCGCTCCGCGGCTCCACCGCAGCTCTCCGCCTCCCGCGGCGCCCGCCGCTTCCCCCGAGCGGGATCCGCCGCAGCCCGGGGTCCTCTACACTCCGGCTCGCGGTCGGGTCTTCCGCCGCGACTCTGTCCAGTCTCGCCTCCCCCCTTCTCGGCGGTCCCCCGCAGCCACCCAGCTCTCCCCACTCCCCTCCTGGGCAAGTTCGTAAGTTTGGGGTGAGGGTCGCTCTTCAACCAGCCTCTCGGCTAAGCTCGCTCGGATTCGCACCCCGCCCCCACCCCCCTAACCCAGACCTAGGTCTCTGACGCCGCCTGTTGGCCAGGCAGGGCAGGGCATGGCGAGGAGCGCGGCGCCGGCTCCAGCCCCTCACCACTCACCCTTCCACACCCAGTGTTCCAAAAGTGAGGGGAAGGAGGCGAGGGTGGGAGGCCTGCTAGTTGGAGTGGGGCCAGGGCAAGAAGGAGCAGTTTGCCTTGGGGGCGTGCAGCCTTGCCTGGCAGCGTGGGCTCCCTGCCAGGAGAAGAGTTATCCCAGGGCGCGCAGGTGCGCCTCTCAGGTGCAGCCCTCTAGCACCACACTAAGGGCCCGCACCCCTCGCCCAGTCCCCAAGGAAAAGACCACCTGAGGTGAGGTCGAGCCCGGAGGGCGGAGTCCTAGGGGGAGCGTGGGCCTAGAGCACCCGCTGTGCATCCCCAGAATGGGGTGTGTGTGTGTGAGGGGGAGTTTGCTCTCAACACCACCAAGGAGAGAAGCTTTATGGCTAAACTCATATGCTGCTTAAAAGAAAAGTTAGCCTGCCCGGCCAGTGTGGCTCAGTGGTTGAGTGGCGACCTAGGAACCAGGAGGTCACGGTTCTATTCCCTGTCAGGGCACGTGCCCGGGTTGCAGGCTCGATTCCCGGTAGGGGGCGTGCAGGAGGCAGGCGATCATGATTCTCAACATTGTTGTTTTTCTCTCTCTCTTCCTCTCTGAAATCAATAAAATATATATTAAAAAGAGAAAGCTAGCCTAATCCGTCTCATTATGAAGCCTCAGACACCTGGAGGGAAGGGGCGAGTGTTTGCCAGGGGTTCCGTGGGAGTGCAGCGCTCTGGGCGGGGATGGCGGGGGACGCCGCCGAGTTTGGGAGGTCTGCGCGGTAACACAGAGGCAGCCTTTCCGGCTTGGCCTGGTCCCTCCCTTCGCAACTTCCCAAGCTCGGGCAGCGGCGCTCTCGGGCCCTTCCACCGTGGGATCTGCTTAGAAGCCTCAGTCTAGCCCCTGCGCCTCCAAGACGTCCGCGGGATGGTGGTGCATCCTCCGCCCCCTCCTCACCCCTTTTCATGGAAAGAATTGATGGACCGTTTCTCCCCCAGCCCCTCCTTCTCTAATAAACGCTTCTCGTAGATTATTCGACGCAGAGAAGGGAGGGGGCTGCTTAAAAAACAAAAAGCCATAGCCCTAATGAGTTCAATTACAATGTGGTAAACACATTGCCTCTACGCTTTAATTAAGCCTGCTGCCCAATTTTAGCTCATTAGTAATTCATTAAGAGAACAGCCCTGCGCTGGCGGGGGGAAGGCTCCGCAGACCGAGTGTGCGCCGCGGAGTCCACGCACTCGCCAGCCGCCGCCGCCGGCCCCGAGCGTCGCGAGTGAGCGAGGCGGGTTTGCCGCCCAGGGACTCCAGTACCTGCTAAAACCACAGTCCCTGCCCCCACGGTGCGCGGGGTCTTGCCGCTCCAGCCCCGGGCGGCGACTTTTCCTGGTTGGAGTTCCTCGGGCTGGAAGCAGCGTTTGCAAACCTGTTGTGTGGGTGGTGGTGGTGTGGGGCTGGGCCACAGTTGGGGGAGAAAAATCCCCGGATTAAACTCGATTTTCACCCTCAAGGTCAAGTCTAGCTTCCTGGTTGGTTCGGCGCATCCGCCCTCTCTCCTCTTTCACTTGGCACTGGTTTCTGGAGAAAAATCGAGGTCCAAACTTAGCGCCCAGCCCCGGCTGCCCACCGCAAGCTTCTGGACACTGTCCCGCGGAGAAGCTTTGATATAAATCAGGCCGTGATTTTTTTCGGGGTGGGGAGTTGAGAGGTTGTGGGGGTGGGGCGGGGGGGGGGCGGAGAAAATGGTTGTCTAGAGGAGTGGAGACTTGAACGTGGACCTCAGACCTCTGTCTTCTCTCTTGCTTTCTCTACTCCACTGCGCGAACACAGTTGTGACTATGTCGGTTGAGACCAGCCCTCTTTATTGAAAAGAAATGGAGACAGAATTGTAGATGGAGTCGCGCACAGGCCATGAGAACGGTTACGGTCTTTCTATTCAGTAATCGAGGAAGAGCGTCCTCGCCTTCCCAGTCCCTACTCAGCGGGTCTGGGGAGAAAGTCCCTGCTTGTGTTCTGAGCGCCCCGCGGTTTAGATGGGAGGGAACTCGCGGGTCCTCGGGCTCCAGCACTGAGTTTCCAAAGAGAAGGAAAGGGCCAGTGTTGGGGGCGAGGCTGTGATTCAGGAAAGGACCTTTCGCCCCCTTGGTGCCCCAGCTCTGGGCGCATTCCTTTTCCCCGGGGGAAGGCCTGGCACCGCACCGCGGCCCACCGCGCCCCCGTAAGTAGAAAACTTCTTGCTCTGGGCTGGGGCTGGCCGGGCCGCCTTCGGAAGGCAGGTGGCGGTGCCTCAGGCCGTCAGGGTGGACCCTTGGCCCTACCCCCAGGACCTCGAGGAAATGCCCAAGGCCGGGTGCCCGCACTTCCGAAGCTTCTCCTCGGGGTCACCAGTGGCCTCTGCAGACCCAAGTCGCCCCCTTCCCTCTCGCAGGCGGCAACTCCTCCCGGAAACCAGTGAATGGGTGAGATTTCCTTTCTCCGAGTGTCGTGGATCCCACAACCCAGCCGGGTCGCCCCCAAGGAGCGCAGGGCGCGCCTCGCGTGGGGCGTCCCTGACTTGTCTCCGTGCACTTCGGGGCGTTAGGAGGGAGGAGGGAATGTCTTTAACTTCCAGTCTCCCCTACCCCGCCCTCTCCCAGCCTGGAGGCGGGGAATGCTGCGGTTCAGACTGGGTACACTGAGGACGCGGTCCTGCCTGGGTCTTGCCTTCCTGGGGCTCCCCAGATCGGCTGGGAGACACGGTGGCCCAGCAGGGTCCCCTCACTCGCTCCTTCAGTTATTCGCTTTGGATCTGTTGGGGGTAGTGGTGGGGGGCGAGCGAAGGCGGGGCGGGAGCTTCCCTACAAGAGCTACGCAGAGAGACGCTGGCTCGAGACCTGGGTCCAAGGCTCCTCCGAGGGTTTTGTGGGTGTCGCTTGTGGCTGATTGTCACGGCATCCACGCGGGGCTCCCTCTCCTCCCCAGCTGGGCTCTGCGGCAACAGCGCCTTCTCGTGCCTCGAGGGCTCGCCGCGCGGAATTTGCCCGGAGAAGGGCCTCTTTCTGCTCAGGAAAAGTATAAAATCTACATCGGGTGCCTACAATGTAGGAGGGCGGGATGGGGATCAGAAATGTAAGCCAGTTGACAGACTCTCAGGAAACCGTCCCTTCTGGGGATTCCTGGGCGGGGAGAGAAGGGGGGACATAAACATTCAGACCAGAGCACTGACCTAATTGTGATGTATCACATATGAGCATTGCCCCTGAAATAATTTGACACATATAGTTTTAACAGCACGTTATTAACTCTAAATGGAGTACTTATCTGCCCTGCCTTTTGGACGACACACATTCTGTGTTTATCTGGTTAGCCCGGCCACAGAAATGTATTTAGGATGATAAAAAGGCCAGATTTACCAGCAGTTTTCATTATTATATCATATGGTGTGAACTTATTTGAGAGTTGAGTTATTCCACTGCAATAAGCACTTGAAGGAGGAGCTGATATAGTTTCCATCTAAATTTCTTGCCCAGGAAGACAATGAATATCCCACAGATTTTTTTTTTTTAAAAAAGCTGGCTATAAGCAGGAAGTAGGAAGTAGTAAGAATGTATAGGATTTTATATAGCTCTAAAGTGTTGGATGCAGGACCCAGTGGAAATTCTGAAATCAGAGGCTCCAGCAATTTCCCTGCCACCCCACTGATACTTGAAATTCTACTAGTGGTGATTTGTTTCTTTGGACATTTCTTTAAACTCAAGAACCATTTATAAATTAGGATGGCCCGAGAAGAAGAACCACTTACTTGACAATTTCACCCAGGGTTAGTTCAAGCAGAGTGTCTCATTAGCAATCATTGCACCTGCCATCAAGAACCAATGGAGACGCCTGGCCTGCGTGGCTCAGTGGTTGTGTCGACCTAAGAACCTGGAGGTCATGGTTCATTGATGTTTCTATCTCTCTCTCCCTCTCCCTTCCTTTCTGAAATCTATATCTATATCTATATCTATATCTATATCTATATCTATATCTATATCATCTATATCTATATCTATATCTAACCAATGGAAGCAGAGACTCAACAGTGCCTTCTTGCTGCCAGCCCTGCCTGTCTCTCATCTTTTAGTGGAAACCTCTTATGATGGTGGTTACACTCAGCAATGTATGGCCCCCCACTTAGTCTGTTATCCTTACACTCCTACCTTCTTCTTAAGGAAGAGGAATGCTCATCTCATTGGTCAGACTTTAAGAAGCTGGGAGAGCTGCATAGGCTAGAAGAAGAGCTTGTGCCATGAAAGGTTGGTGCAGGGCGGGCGGGCATTGCTTTCTCTTCTATAACTATATTATAGTAAGATTTGGCAGTTGCATATGGGCACTGGCAAAAGTGGAACTGAACAGAGGGCTTCCTGACCTACTTTAGTTGGAGGCTTGACCAACTTAAGAAAAAGAGTGGGCCACCTGGCCTGGCCTCTTTTTTTGTGTTGGGGTTTGGGGCCTAAACTGAGGTAGTGATGACATGCTACTTGGTGGGACTTCTTTTTGTTGTTTCTCTCTGTATCGTATTCCGTGGGAACCTCATGAGGAGAGTGGCTTTGTTCATATTTCTACCTTCTGTAAAAATTTAAAAGTCTATTTTCTGAGGATAATCTTGGGTTATCATTCATTGTTCAGCTCTATTTCCCCTTCCTTTAATATGACTGTTTCAGTCCTTTGTACCTTTTCCTTCCTCTGATCTTTTCCAGCACCAGGACTGTCTACCATATGCTTTATCATTTACATTTTGCCTTGTTTGCTATAATTTCTTATGTTTTAGGTGTATCTTAAACTGTCAACTGAAGTACAAGTATCCCAGTGGCCCATGACTGCCCCCTGAAGAGCAGGGAACAGACCACAGCTATCTGCTATGTGTAAGCTTTTGTGTTAATTGTTGATTATTTAACATGTTTAATCTTGTCTTCCTGACCTTTGAGGTTGTCTTATGCTTTGGAATTCACTTCAGCACCTAGGGAAGAGTCTGGTCAGTAAATGCTCGCCTCCAGTTTGACTTATCCAAGATACATATCCTAACATTTTCCTGTGTCTATGACCCTCAACGGAGTAGGCTGGGCCTGATGAAAATAATTGGGATTACAGCACTATAATTTTATAATCAGAGGAGAAAGCTTTAAATGGCAGTAAGGGACTTAAATGTATGTGTTGAACACAGTAGTGACCTAAGCCCCATGAGACTCTTCATAATAGCTTGGTGTTTGGGCATGGGCTCCACAATATTTCATAAGTGTCAATGTTGGTTAACCCTGTTAGCATAACATATAACATTCTCTGAAATGTTCTTAGAAGCTGATTCCTAGTATTGTATATTATCCAAGTATTTTTGTGTTTTCCTCTTCTCTCCCCACCCAACTAGTTCACACTTCAGTAGCATTTCTAATAATGATCTCTTTTAAGGTACCCTTATAATGCTAGGGAACTCTAACACGGTCATGACCATGTGATTTGCTTTGACCACTTACATATTTGGAAATATGAGTGAAGATCACTTCTGTTTGGAAACTTTAGGCTCTGCCATTATCTCTTTTTCCCTTTGCCATGACACTGAAAATATTTTGGAACTCCGTCATCAGCCTGGGTTGAAAACCTGGAGTTGCCCTATAATGGGTGTTTCATGATTGAGAAATAAACTTCCAGTAGTTACCCAGACACTGAACCCAGGATCATTTTTTTTCTTATTTATGAGAGAGAGAGAGAGAGAGAGAGAGAGAGAGAGAGAGAGAATTGGTTTTTCTACTTATTTATGCTGCATTGGTTGATTCTTGTATGTGCCCTGACCGAGATTGAACTTGCAACACTGGGGTATCAGGATGATGCTCTAACCAACTGACCTACCCAGCCACGACCCCAGGATCATTTTTAAAAACAACTTTGTTGAGGTGTCATGCACATCCCATAAAATTCACCCATTTTAAGCATACAATTCAATGAGTTTTTGGATGTTTACAATATTGTATAACCACCACCATGACCCTATTTTAAAACTTTTCCACAATTCCCCAAAGATCTCTTGCTCATTTATAGTTATTCAGCATTCCCAGCCCCAGGCAAACACTAGTCTACTTTCTTCTTCTATAGGTTTGCCTTTTCTGGACATTTTATGTAAATGGAATAATATGATACATAGTCTTTTGTAGCTGGCTTTTTTCACTTAGTATAATGTTTTTGAAGTTTATCCATGTTTTCAGGATAATTTAAAATAAGAGCCTGATCTTGGTGTTTATTGGCCAACATAAGTAGCATGAATTCAGACCAAAACACTGTGTGAGGGCCAGCTTGTAGATACAGATTCTGAAAAAAATTTCCCCACTCAAGGCTAAGGCTGAAATAGACAAGTTTCCTCGTTGATTGTTTTTGAGCAGCAGATTTATTTATCCTTTGTCTTTTCACAGAATTCGATCCCACCTTTATGTCAGGGTTCCCTCCTTATATTCAATGCAGCCATCAGACTGGAAACTCAGGGTCTTCAGGCTTCAGAAGACACACTTAGGCCAAGGCCAGCCTTGACACTCAGCCCCCAGGATTTTTGCTTTCATTTTGTCTTCCATGTCTTTGTGTTTCTTACAATTGTGCCACTTCAGCACTGCATTTAAAAATACAATTTTTACATGGCATCTAGTATTTTAGATGTTTCCATGGACAGGGACCTTCAGGACAATCTGTCTGCCACCCTGTCAGAAATAGGAGGCTGGCAAGTGATGCTTAGAAGAGTCATTTGCTCACCTGTTCAGATCCTAGATAGGTGAACAGTGAGGGGAAAGAATTTACATTCTGAGCAGAAGGCCATCCTAGCCCCTGCATGCTATTTCCTCTCTATCTTCACTTACCTAGGTAGTCTAACTGGGAATCTCGTTTATGGGTCCATTTCTTTTAGCAGCAGTCTGCAGTCACACCTTTACACAACTTCCCTATATACACCTTGGCTACTCCTTTGCATTTATGGTGGGTCAGTAAAAGGACTTTTCTTAGACTGCATTGGAATTTCTAAGGTCTCTGACCTGCTTAATATAACTTAATAGATATCAATTAATTGAGGTGGAATGGTCAGGGATTAGAGATGAGGAAACTGAGGCACAGAGAGGTAAGGTGACTTGCCCAATTCCACCGAGAATTGGAACTTGAGTCCAGACTCACAGACACTCTAGGACAAGCATGTCAAAGGCTAACATGTGCCAAATAAACAAGGTTTAAATTTATGTGGGCTGCAAAAAAAACAAAAGCTTCAATTTTCATAGAAACGTAGGTTTATTTAGAAAAGCATAGTGTAAAAAAAAAGAACAAGAGCAATGATAAAATTAATGTTTTCTTCCTGACACGTGGCATCTCTTCTCTGCTACTATCTTTCCTACTTCGGGGGAAATCTTGTTCGCAGTGATTACTTTCAAAACTGACCCAGGGTGAATGTCAATAAGTCTGGATCTGACAGGAGACCTATTTCCTTTCATAATTGTAAATAACTGCTCACACCGTTATATTGGCTGGGCCGCAAAAATATTCATTGTGGGCTGCATGTGGCCCGCGGGCCATGAGTTTGACATGCTTGCTCTAGGACAATACTCTTTCCACTATCTACTCTGCCACTTGCTGGTGACTAAGGAAAATGAAGTGGGAGGTGTAGCATTGATGCGTTCAAGTTTTCAGAGAGAATGTGAATTTTCTTTATCTTTGATTTCTCAGTCTCCATTTCCCCTTCTGATGTGAGAGTAGCAGTTGAGAAAAACAAACAAACAAATGAAAAGCTGCTACTCAGTGCTTCTGTTTTTAAACACTATGAATCATTTTGAAGGGAAATTTCTGGCTTCTCAGCATGTTAGAGCTGGCTGGCTGGTTCGACCTTTTAACTGGAGGAGAGGGAAGGAGGAGCCCAGAGTTTCAATCCCAGTCTACCAACCCCTCTTCAATGAGCTTCTTTCCCAATTTTGGGGGAAGGATAATGTTATTAATGTCCTTTCCAGCAATTTGAAAAAACCCCACACCAGACAAGCATAGCTTAGAGGGAAATCCTCGGTGATTGAAAATATCATTAGAAACAAGCTCCTGGTGTTCACTCTGTCATTTCCAAGTGTTCTGATGAGTTTCATTTGAGCGCTGCACTGTACGGAATTGGCTGGAACCCACGACAGTGTGTGTGTGTGTGTGTGTGTGTGTGTGTGTGTGTGTGTTGGCGATGGAGGAGGGAGAGGCAGGGAGGTGTCATTTAGTCACCTGCATTTGAAACTGAGACAAGCCCCAGACAGAATCTGCAGATCTGCTGCTGGTGCAGTTACCAGTCACTGCCTCCAAATGGCCTCAAGCTGTGTCTGCATAGCGCCAAATGATGCACTGAAGAGTAACAAAACCCAGCCAGGATGGTCATCCGAGTCACGGAGAAGCAATCACACCACAGGAGAAACACGCCCCCAAATCCAGCTGTTGGACCAAATTCAATAGTAAAGAAAGAGAGAGAGAGAGAGAGAGAGAGAGAGAGAGAGAGAGAAAGAAAGAGAGAAAATTTAGTTTTATTTCTGATGATTATTTTTTTAGGACTACTTTCAGGGAAAATCAGATTCTTTGCTGTTAAAAAGGATGCTTGCGTAGGTTTAAAAAATCCAAGGCAATATCCCAATCCCTTTCTTTACCTTAAAGAATCTGCTCCTTAGGGTGTCATTTGCATGCAGGTAGAGAGAAGCTGAAGTTGTGCACATCTAATTGGATGGGATTCGAGTCCTTCCCTGAAGCTGTAAAAGAAAAAGCGGGGCCCAGAAACATGATGAAGTGTTCTTCAGGCGACAAAAATGTGAAACTGCTGCTCTGACACTTGCAGGAAATTCCAGCAGCAGCCTCCAAGGCCATGCCACCCAGGCAGTGCCGAATCAGCACCTTTTCCTGCCTTATAGAAATAAGAAATGCACACATGAACATGGGTTCAGCAATAAAAATCACAGTGAATGATTTCAGCTGTTGTCAAATCTCAAGACTTGATTTTGTTTCTACTTGACTCCTTTGGAGATAGTAGGACAAAAAGCAAGAGGTAGCAATGTTCCCAGTTAAATCCACAGGTGGTCACCAATGCTGTAGGTGCCCTGCCTGTCTCTCTTTGGCACTAACCTTTCTAGCACATGCCCACAGCTTCCCTTGCAGGCTGGAAGTGTTGGGGTCTTCATGTCCTTGGGAGTAGACCCCTTACCCCAGAGAAAGACTGATGGAAGTAGGTGTATATCCCGCTTACCTACCCCTCATAGGTAGAACGTCCTACACTGTCTGCCAGCATAACTGAGCTTGCCCACAGTAGTCACTTGGTTGGTGACTCACCCTCTGCTTCCTTTCTTCTCTTCCCTGTCTCACTTTACTATTTCCCCTGGTGGTTCCTTGGGATCATCTCCCAAATAAAGTATTTGCCTTCAGCCTGGCTGGCGTGGCTCAGTGGCTGAGCGTCGACCTAGGAACCAGGAGGTCACGGTTCAATTCCCTGTCAGGAGGTCACAGTTCAATTCCCTGGATTGTGAGCTTGATCCCCAGTGTGGGGCGTGCAGGAGGTAGCCGATCAATGATTCTCTCTCATCATTGATGTTTCTATCTCTCCCTTCCTCTCTGAAGTCAATACAAATATATTTTTAAAAAAGTATTTGCATTCAAATCCTTATCTTAGAGTCTATGTCTGGGGAAATCTAACCAAGATACAGGGGAAATGTTTCTGTCAAGAGGAAATTCTTTGTGACATTTGATTGTCTGTCCTACTGATTTGGCCATAGATTCAAAGCATGTTAAAGCCAACAGTGCAATTGTATATTTCATGGAAGAGGAAATGGAGGCTCAGGTCACACAGTCAAGTGGATACAGAAATGAGACTAGATGCCAGTGGTCCTGGCCTCCGAACTGGTACTCCCCCAGGCCCCACAGCTCACCATCCTGGGCATCCTTCCACTCCCATGTTTGACAAAGTATTCTTTGTGTCAGGGTTGCTGCTTGAGAAATCACCGATTTCTTCCTTTCTCTACTAGGCAGGACTGTTAACTAAGTCAACATTCCTATTTTTCAGTTTTTTTTCTTCAAATTAGTGTGAGTCATATTTTCTTAGATTGGCAGATTATCAAGTGATTCTATTTTTCTTCTATTCGTTTGCAAATATTTATTGAGTACTGGGCACCAGGCATTGTGCTAAGTATAGGAGATATCTCAGGGTATCACAGTTCCTGCCCTCTCAGAGTATACAGTCTGTGGGGAAAAGGAAGCAGAGGAGCAAAAAATTATAATACAGACCCAAAAGGGCAATGCTGAGTACTCTGAAAACACAGACGAGGGGCATGTAACCCAACCCAGGGCTCCCAGGAAGTCTTCCAGGAAGTGACATGTAAGCAGAGACCAGGAGCTGTTAGGAGAAGTGAGGAGGGGAGGTGATCCAGGCAAGAGGAAAGGCTTATTGGGAGGCTTGTAGGAGAGAGCACATGGCCCCGTTGAAAGGGACTGAAAGAAGTTCAGTCTGGCTGAAGCTTAGAATGAGGTTGAACAGATGAGGCCTGAGAGGGAGTCAGGGCTCACATCACCAGGGGTTCTGAAAGGCATGTAAGGAAACCAGATACTATCTAGAGGACAATAAAGAGTCATCCAGGTATTTTAAGCAGAGGAATGACCTGGCTCTAATTACATCTTAGAAAGACTGTCTTGGTGCTCTGTGCAGAATAGATTGAAAGGGTGCAAGTCAGGAGGCAGGGAGACTAGTTAAATACTGTCTAGGGCCTGAGTTCAGGTAGTGGCAGTGGGGTGGAGAAACAATGGGAGAAATAACTAGGGATGAGATTCAAGAAGACTTGGGAAGGGATTGGGGAGGTTGGAGTTGGGGGTCAAGCCCATCTCTAGCTTGAGCAGTTCATTCTCCCATTCACCTACTGAAGGGCATAGGATGCTTCCAAGTTTTATAATTATAAACAGAGCTGCTATAAACATGGTGTGCAAGTTTTTGTGTGGACATTAAGTTTTTAACCCCTTTGGGTAAATACTAAGGAGTGTGACTGCTGGATATCCTTTACCTGATAATCTACAGATTCCCCTTCCAGCCCTTATATTTGATGTTTTTGTTTGTTGAAGAAACCAGGTTGTTTGTCCTACAGAACTTTTCAGTTTGGGTTTTTCTAACTGCAACCCTATGGTATTATTTAATGTGTTTCCTCTATCTGATATATTTCCTATAATTTGATCATTAAATCTAGAGTTGTGGTCAGATAAAATTGGATTTTTTTTTGTAAGAAGACTTCATGGGGGTGCTTTGTTCCTCTGGGATCCTTTTTTATCAAGGAGCCCTGAAATGGAGCGTTGTAAGGTTAGTGAGGGAAATCCTTTTGAGTGATTTGGGGAGGAATGTTCTTAAGGTCTTCAACTTATGCCAGATAGGTGGCTATGCATAAAACCAGCGACCAGTGGATGTGTGTGTCTGTGTCTGTGTGTTGTATGAGTTTGTTCTCCAGGATGAGCTAATGATGTGGAGTTTAGATTGTAGCTTAACCAGAGAATTCTAAATTTTCTGGCTTCTCAAGAAAATGTAACCTACTGATGAGAAATAAAACATTCTCATATTGACAGTAGAGATTGTATAATAATGACAGTACTATAAAAAGTAATTGTGTCCACAAAGAACCAGGACAACAGTTTCAGCTTCTGAGCTGACATTATGGTGGCAAGAACTTTCACTTTCTAACCATCTTCCTCTTTAGTTTTCTATCTCTATGTGGCAATTATGTTAGTTGTATTAAATACATAGGATATTTGTTCTTAGACTTTTATGGCTACTGCTAATTGACTGTACAGTTTTTTATTAGTGTTTGATGTTCTAATTACTGCAGTACCAAGAGATGTTACTACTGTTTAGATTGCATTGTTTCTTTATTGATTCCCAGGTTTTCCAACTCAAGTTATGAATCTTGCTTGGTGAGTTAGTATTCATTAAAAGAGGACACCCCAGTTGAACCCCCTACTCCTTTGTTAGTGAACAATGGGGTAGAGAAATGATTCCTTGGAATTGGGGTTACTATTGAATAACTGGATGCACATTCTATGCCAAAGGCTGGTTTTCAAGGAGTTGAGGGAATTTCTGTGGTTGGAAAAAAAAATGTAATAACAACCCACCTGCTCCTAACAGGTTGGTCTTCCTCCTCTCCTGCCCACACTCACTGCCCTCTGTTGGTTCCATGTGTTCTCTCAATGGAAATGTCTTCTTCTCTTTCTGGCCACATTTGACCACCTTTCAGGTCTTGCTCAGATGTCACTTTCTTCATGAAGCCTTCTCCAGTCCCCAACTCTCCAGAGCTCTCTAGCTCAAAGCTCAGTTTAGTGCGTAAATTTACCTCGTGTCGTTCATCACAGGCCTCTTATGTGATGACTCAGGAGTTGAGTCTGGTGCATCATGAACGCTCAGGAAATGCTGGCTGTTATAATACGGCTAGAAAATGCTCCTTCTAACTTTACTCCCCTTCTCCCCTGTCTCCCTACAACTTAAGCCCCTTTCCTCAGCTATCATACATGCCATTCAGCCTCAGAGAAATATCTCATCGGACTCTAGGCCTTTTATTCCAGTACTAGGAGCACCATTCAGATAGAAGACAGTGAGAGACGGAAACTTGGAAGTCCCTGGTTCTGAGGCTACTTTCCATCACATCTGCTGCCTTTGCCGGGCTTACTCTTTACCAAGTGCAGAGCCAGGGGGTGAGGATTTCTGTCTGTCCCATTGGGACATAGGGGGTGAACGAGTTAACATTTACAAAGTGCTTTGAGCTCCTTGGAGAAAAGGCACAATCTAAGTATTCTCATTAGTGCATGAATAATAGATGAGCATAAAGCACTTTGCAAATATGAAGTTCTTTAGCAATGCTAAATAATACTTCCACCAACCTACCTGTGAGTGGAGGGCCAGTTCTGGAAACTCTGATGGTTCCAGTCTTGGCTGTTGCTAATTCAAAGCAGAATCATAGGCAAAATCATTTTCCCACTCTGGGTTTCAAGAATAGAGGGGTCAGAATGGATAATGTCAAAAGCAACTCATTTAATTTAGTGATGTCTACCTTTTTATTTATATGTGTACATGTAAAATATATATTTGCTTAAAGTGCATGCAAATTTTCATCTACGTAAGTGGTAATATTCTGTAGATCTCATTCTGGTTTGTACTTTTTCCACTTCACGCTATCTTTTCAAGAGTGATCTATGTTGCTCTGTGTATCTACTCCCTTGCCTCTAAATGCTGCATAATATTCCATTGAGTGGGTCCATCATGTTTTACTCATCTATGCCCTCCAGTGGGGACCTCAGTGGCCTCCAACTGCACACACATCCTGGCCCCTGCTGATGGGCTGGGGTGGGAATTTCTCTAGGATACAAACTCAAGAGCAAGGTTGCTAAGTCATAAGATAGACACTTTGGATAAGTACCACCAAAAAGTCTCCCAGGAAAGGCTGCGCTACCAGGAATCGTTCACATTGAACTGGGAATCGTGTCTTGAGGATGTTTAACTTGTTAAAGCTTGCACAAGCAGTAAAAAGAAGTTGGCATTTCAAGACCCCAAATCCAAGTCTTCTGACTCCAGAGCCTTTTTCAGGCATCGCTCTGTATGTCTCTGGTTGGTAATACTGAGGCTTTTATTATTTAGAGAAGCCTTGAATTTCAGAAATGGCTCTGATGGTGTTAATGACAAGTTGCAGGCAGAAGGAAGAGGGGAAGTAAATGGGTGCCTGAATGAATCTGGTCTGGGTTCTTTCGGCTCCTTTACCACGTGCTGTTACATTCTTTTGCGCAGCTTTTAAGAAACAAGAGGAAGTGCTGTGTATCTAAGTCCTTCCCTCTTACCTACCTACCCTGCCCGAATGGTGTACCTCCTAGCTTGTCTGACTTGAAAATAAACAAGGAATCATAGTATCAGTGATTCTCGAGTGTAATCCAGTCATTTGATAGATGGGGAAAGGGAGGCCCAGAGAGAGGAAACCTCTTGCCTGAGGTCACCTGAAAACCAGCCCACCGCCCTTTTCACTTCCCTGCACACAGCAACTTTCCCCTTCCTATTCAGGAATCCACACGTTAAGTCTCAGCAACCTGTGGTGTGTGTGCTATGGACAGTGATTTAACAATTACTTTTCTGAGGGGGGAAACAAACAAACTCTGTTTGTCGCATTTGCCAATTTCTATAGTGTAAATACTCCCACCATGGCCATTTCAAGCTGCCAAGTGATGGCACTGAACGTGGAGTAGGGAGACAGCACCACAGTGAGGCATTTTCACCATACAGACATAATAGACATAATTAATGACAAGAGCAGAGATAATAGTAAAATCTAGTAAAATGGGTAAGAAGTGATGAATTTTGAGTGTTTATTATTTTCATTTTTGGTATAACTTCTTTGATTTTAAGTGTATGTAATTTAATGGCTGTATTGGAACCTAGCTCACAAAATTCCTGAAAATGGAAGACTCAGCCCTCCTGAGCCCATGTGACCCAGCCCCAGCAGCCCATAGGCTGTGAACTAATGAAACCAGCTTCTCGCTGTGGCAACCTATCTTCCTAGTTTATACATGTGTCTAGACTCTTGAATACTCTTTGGTGGAAACATGAAATATGAATATAGTGAAAGAAAAAAGGCAGAGGATAAATGAGTTATTCTGGAGATAAATTTTCTGGATAGCTGAGGGCTTAGCTTTTTAAGCTCCCTAACTATAAAAGTTTTAACTCTGATAGATGGACTTTTAATAGAATTGTGTCACACCCTTTCCTACTTCATTACACATGAGCGTTATAGCTTAGTACTGTCTTTATTGGCTTGTGGAGGTGTGGAAAGCTATTTGACCTTGACTGCTGTGGTGTTGGGGCTCTTGACTTGTTTTCTGAGGGTTTTTATTCTCAGTCAATGTCCTGAGCTATGACTTCTTCCTATTGTCAGCATGTGTCTCCAGCTTCTCCCTCCTCTTTCTAATCGACTAAGGATACAGAGAGCCAAACTGATTAGCATCATATTAAAAATGAAATTAACCAGTTGGAATACAGGCCTGATGTGTAAAACACTTAAATTTTAGTGCTTGTATCTTGCAATATTTATTCTGACTGCTCAGAAGCCTTT
Organism: Myotis yumanensis; assembly: GCF_028538775.1. Lineage (NCBI taxonomy): Eukaryota > Metazoa > Chordata > Mammalia > Chiroptera > Vespertilionidae > Myotis > Myotis yumanensis. The sequence goes on from NW_027223758.1 coordinate 82,447,875, forward strand.
TGGCTTAACTTTTGGTTCTTGTAGAATCTCTGGAGAGGTGGTATTCCCAGAGTACTCTGTTCCAGACCAGTGAGTATTGCTACAATTACATGATTACTCTACATAGATATACTAGTATACCGCAACAGCATGCATGCGTTCCATTACAGGAGAATGGAAAATTCATCTCTGGGCCAGGCCATATGCCAGATACAAAGTAGAGCAGTCCTGGCCTGCATTGTGAGGGGCCCCACAATGCTGTTGGAACAAGAGGTGTTCCACATGGTGAACTTTGCTAAGAGTAAGAATTCAGACGGTGAAGTTTGGGACATGCTCCTAGCTCTAAAGAGGATTCTTGGGCTCTTTCAGCACAGGCTCAGGCAATGATGCGGAAGCAGATCTAGTGTTTGAGAGTTTCCTGTGCCTGGAGTAGGGACATCCCACCGCGAACCTGCCCTTCCCTGGAAGTGCCGCGTGCTGGAGCTGGGAAAGGAAGTAGACTGTACCCATGGAGCTGGCATTGCCCTTCAGCAAAGCCCCCTACCTCTGTTTACCAGTGTACCCATTCATTTGCAGATAACTGAGGAGGAGGCAACTTTAGATAATTATCCCCCTGCTTTCAAAGAGGAAGTGGCTTTCCACACTTTTATCTTCTTCTCTAACTACAGGAAAGGCAGCCTCGGGTGCTGATGGGGAAACCAGCACCCACCCCATTCCTGATATCTCCCTCACAGTCACCTCTCATCATTTTGGAAACCTTAAAGCTTTTGGGGATTCTCAGCCCCCCTCCCCCCTTCCCCCTCCCCCTTCCTTTCCTAAGCCCTATTACCTTCTTGCAGGACAGTCATGGGATGGACCTGTGGAACAGAAGCAGGATCCAGGGTGGCCTATGGAGGGCGAGGGCGGGGTGGGGAGGGAGGAGCTTGTCCAAACACAAGCTTCCTTTCCTTGCTGGACCCGGGTAGGCTGCTGGTGACATCACTTGGGCAGCTTTTCTGAAGTCCCTGGAGCTGGGGTCACCCACTAGGGCAGCGGGGAGCCCACTAGCCAGGGCTTGCTCCCCCACACCCGCTGGCCTAATTAACAAGTTGGGTCCCTTCCAGCTCCTTTGCTCGGCTCTCGCGGGGCTGGGCTCCGCTGGGGGCGGGCAGACAGTCTTACTTTAAGCAGCGTATTGATCCTCCCAGGTCACGTGCCCCTCTTGGGGGAGCACTCTCATGTTTTAAGTGCATGCAGTTACTCTCTTGACTGGCTTGTAAACAGGTTTTAATGGGGCTATTAGTATAAAAGGACAGGAAACTTTCAAAAAACAGCCTCTTAAATATTCATGAGGATGTTAAATCTGGCGCTTAATCACCAATGTTTGCACACAGCTAACGGGGAGAGAGGACAGCTGACAGGCTGCCTTCACCCCCAGCCATTGACAGGGCATTAATAAACGCTCTTAGAGGCATGATGAATGGCCAAGGGAAGGGGACTTTTTAAACAAACGGAGCCCCTCTTCTTCAGGGACTCCTGTTCTAAGGGGGCGTCCGTGTGTATGTGGGGGGGAGTGGGACTGGGGGTGGAGATGGAGGCTGGAGGGGTGTGTGAACAGGACAAATTATTTCCTTTCAGATATAGTAGTTAAGTGTTCCTCCCCCCCGCCCCAACACACACACACACACACACACACACACACACACACACACACAACTCTGGCTGTCTAGTTCCCAGAGCATCGTTTTCTCAGGGGAAACTTTCCAAAAACTTAAAACAGGTCATCTCCAAAGAATTCCCTACCTGGAGAATTCTTAACTCAATCCTGGCCGGGCCATGAGGGAGCTCGGGGGCCCTCAGCGCGGAGCTCCCTGGAGGGTCCTTACCAATCGCCTCTTCAAACCTGAGCTCACTGCTCACGGAGGGAGTGAAATGCAGACAGCGATGGTGGACTGTGGCTCAGGGGCTCCGGGAGCCGCCCGCCCCTCCCCGCCCCACCTTTCCACACGTGCATTTTAATTCCTGGAGCAGCATCTTCCGCTTGCGTCCCTCTGTAAGGTTTGATGTGGAATCCCCATTGAAAATGTGTGGGGAGAGTGCTTTTTAACTGTGAATGATCTGCACTGATAAACTTCTGAAATGGACCTTGGAGACTGACTACAGCCAGTCCCCTGCTCCTGCGGATGAAAGGAACTGAGAGAGAGGTGAACCGACTGGGCCGAGGCCAGTGCTGAGTGAGTGGACCCCAGGCACCCGGCTCCTAGCCCACCCCACATCGGCGTGATGAACCCCGTTCGGGTTCCTTCGGGAGTGCTGCGGGCTCCAGTGCCAGTTAGTCTCAAGTTTGGCAAGACCTGTGCTACCAGAACAGGTTAAGCACAGAAAGTTCCAGAAAACATCCCATAGTGTCTGATGGGGAACCCCAATCTCATGATCTGAGACCAACTAAGACATTAACAACTGTTTGCTCCCTGTAAGTGCCATTTGAGATTTTTGATTGACAAGTTCCATTTAGAAATGAATCCAGCCCTAGTCGGTTTGGCTCAGTGGATAGGGCGTTGGCCTGCGGACTGAAGGGTCCCAGGTCCGATTCAGGCCAAAGGCACATGCTCAGATTGTCTGCTTGATCCCCAGTAGGGGGCGTACAGGAGGCAGCCAATTAATGATTCTCATCATTAATGTTTCTATCTCTCCCTCTCCCTTCCTCTATAAAAGAAATGAATCCAAGGCTACCTACCTCCTATATATAATAACACCAGAAATATACAAAAATCATCTGTTTTTTATGAGCTAGAACCATCCTCCCCCCCCTCCCCCACACACACTATACTTTATAATGGTAGGTTGGGCAAAGAAATCAGCATCTTTCATAAAACCCTTCCCAGCCCTCAGCCCTTGTCACCTACATTCCACTTGTGTCTGTGAAGCCCTTTCTGTGTATAAGCTACAAAATTGGGGTTTGGGGTGGGTAACAAGTATCCCCATCCCAAGGTATTCTTCCTCTAGTTAGCAATTTAGCTTTGAGGTCATGGCAGAAGACTGAATGCAGTACTGGGCTGAGCAAATATCACCTTTATCATCCTATGGCCTTGCTCAATAATCTGAGGTGGCTTCCACTATATACGGGTCTGGCCCAGATTGGCCCTCCTCTGTGTAGCCAGTTTGAGCTTCCCCTCAAAGCCAAGCACATCCTTGCCTTTCCAGTCAGTGGACCAGGGAACATTCTACAGGCAACAAGGATATGATTCTTAATCATAGATTTGTCAAAGAATCAGTGGAACATTTTTTTTTTTTATGGAATGCCAACCAGGAATGAAAAATCAGTCTCTCTTGCTAAATAGTTTGCATTAATGACTTCCATAGAACCAGCCTATTAATTAAAAATCAAAACAAAACTCCACTTGTCTCTTTCATCTGGTTATATAGCTGGTAGATGCTGTTGGTAACGCAACCGATTTGAGAAATAGTTTTCTTTTCACAACTAGAATGAATGCATTTTGACAGTTTTTGCCGATAATGATGCCGTGTTTGGTACAAAGGCAAAGCACAGATGATACTTGAAACCCCAGCGGAGTTGGACACTGTTTTCTCAATGGAAGGGTGGTTGTCAGCTGTGTGAAGTACACGGAAGGATTCTTCCTGTTATCAAACTGACACCAAATGTTGGACATTACAGAATTGATTTCACAGAACACGACTTTGGATTGACATTACGCCTCTTATAAAAAAAATCTCTTATTCTGTAACATTTTTCTATTGTTTGTTTAATCAGTCAAATGTAGTCAAATTCAGTAGGGCTCATGGAAAACACTTGGATTAGGATTTAAGTTCTATTTCCAATAGTATTGTGTCTATTAGGCAAACCTCGCTTTCCTCACCTATAAAATGGGTACAGTAAAATCTGTTATATCAGTCTGTTGTTTCAAGTGATGCAATGCATTATCTTTTGTAGCATTTAACAAAATTGAACTTTAAGCATTTATTTGTTTGATTATTTGGACTATGAGCTCCATGAGCACTGCTTTGTTCACTCCTGTGTCCTTAGTCCTTGACGAAGTGCTTGTCCCATAGTAGACCCAGAAAGGTAAGATGATAAATGCATGCAAGGACACCAAACCTTGATAGGCGTCCAAGTCATTATCATCCTTGTGTCCATAGGAGACCAGATTAAGTGAAGAGATGAGATGTATCTCATGCATCAGGATTTTTTTGATGGTAACTTAGAAACTCATCTTGAACTAGTTTAAATCTTAAACAAGTTTATTTGCCCTTTGTATAGTCTGATTATACAAAAGGCAAGACTGGAGTTGGCCTCCGGTACTTAATCTCTCTCTGCCCTTTCCCTTCTGTCTCTGTCTCTCATTCCTATTTGACTTCACTCTTTAATGCAGACAGATTTCCCCATGGGAAGAGGCCATGGCCCTGGGGAGCTCTAGATTCACAACTTTTTAGTGTTTTCTTCCAGGAAAACCCCAGGGTGGGATTTGATGGACACTTCCCTTAGGTCACGAACCCATCCCTGGTGACTGTTGCTGCTGACCTTGCTGTGGCCAAGAGGATAGAGCCATTACCAGTTCATCTTAGAGCTGCTGAGGATTGGATTTGTTGCCAGAAAGGGGGGGGGGGGCAGGCATCTTGGCTTGGGGAGAGGTCCTGGGCCTGGCAGCTGAGACAATAGCCACCATACAGTGTGAATTTTTCTAATGTTCAGGAATTGAGCCTTGATTTTTCTGGCTCCTGGCACAGCTCAGGTCCATCAGGACACTGTTCTCCCTCATTTCTAGGTGGAGACTTTGGGCATAAAAAGGCAGTGAGGATCCTTCCTGGTGGCAGTTGAATTAACAAGTGAGGTATGGAAGGTGACATATTTCCACCAATCTTCTGTAGCCCAGTTAAATGTCACCTCTTCTCTGAAGCCTTTTGCTGTCCACCCAGGAGGACTAATTAAGTTCTATTTATAGAATTGTTATGAGAATTTATCGAGATAATACATATGAATCATTTAGAATGGCACTAGCCACATTGTAAACACTCAATAAGTTTTAGCCATTATTACTTCCATAGGACAAGAGGGATCATATAGGCATAGTGCCTCAAAAATAGATTCATAGCCTCTCTATGTCCTGGGTCTGTATACACTGATTTTTTAACTTGACACATGTACTTTAGCCTTAAGAACATGCCTGGTAACCATACAATGGGAATTCTGGGTCCAAAATCACTGCTGGGGGGCTAGATTATCTAATGCATGCCCGCCCCCCTCCTTTTAAACCTGGGTTTCTACAACACCTTTACAAAATTTAATTAGTGGTTCTAACATTTTGTGCTTAAGGCTTACTCGTAGAGCTTGCTTAAAATGTGGTTTTTCTGAATCTCCTCCTGAGAGATTCTGACTCATAGGTCTGGGGAGAGGCCTAGGGATGTCCATTTAAAACCACATCTTTAGTGATTCTCTTGCAGGAGGTTTTATGGACCATGGTTGGAGAAACACTGACCCAGAGAGGCAGGGATGAGGAAAACGGGCAGCACTTGTTCTGTAGTTGGGACTTCCCAAGGTGCCAAAGTGCCCCCCAACAGGAAGAGAACGCCACTGTGTTTCCCTAGTGTGCCAACCAAGGTGTCACCTTAATGTGAAGCATCTATTGTACCTACTTGTCCACTCAGCCTGTGACCATCTGTCTGGGCCAGTGACAGGATCACAGCTCTGTCAAGCTTCAAACTCAGCATCCATTCACTGTTGTGCTGCCCATTTGAAAGAGGAAATAGTGGTGGGTGGAGGCCTGGGATGCCAGAAGGCCCACAGAATGAATGCCTTTGTGGGCTTCATTGTGGACACTCCCCTCAGGTCCTGATCCTCCTGCATGAAGAGATTTCCAGGAAGGTTCAGGCATAGATTTTGAATGGTCAGATGCAACCCCGAAGACCCTGCCCTTTGGGCAGGAGTTGGTGTGTATTAAGGCAGCCTATCAGAGGAGCATGCATTACCAACTCTTATGCTTTTGTATTAAGCATTATGTCCCATCTTTACAGTCAGATTAATGGAGATTAGTGGTTCCACTTAAGAGTTTAAACATTGTGCTGACCCACATTGTCAGAGTCATCATAATGTGGGGCTATATGTCCAAGGGCTGGACCAGCTGGTAGTCAAGTGGGGGAGGGGGCGGTCTATATTTCACAAAGTGATTTCAGTAATTGCCTTGCGTAAGAAAGCTGGGGTGACTTTTTATGCATAGATGGCACTCCTCTACTTCCCCCACACTTAATGCCCAACAACAAAGTCCGTTGATGCTCCCTTGCTAAGAGGATGCTTAGTAATCAACAGTCACTCATCTTGCCTCCTCTTGGCTTCTGTGGGTGGAGCCCAGTCCCTGAAGTTGCAAACGGTTTCATTAATGTCTTTTATCCACATGATGGATAAAAATAAATCTCTCAAAAACTCTTAGAAACCCACCACCCTGTGTGTAGGAGGAAAAGGGAGGATGGCTATTAATTAATAAATTTAAATGATCTTCCCAGGAGCACACAGCTGTGATCCAGAGGACATTGGGTCAGTTACTTTTTATTCATTGGACAGAGTTAGTAATTGACAGCTCTCTGTCTTAGTGAGTTTGGGCTGCTATAACAGAATACAATAGACTGTGAGACTTACACAGTAAACATTTATTTCACAGAGTTATGGAAGCTGAGAAGTCCAAGATCAAGGCATTGGTAGACTCAGTGTTTGGCGAGGACTCTGTTTCTGGTTGGCAGATGACTGTCTTGTTCTGTCCTCACATAGCCTTTCTTGGTGCATGCACATGGGGGTGGAGAGAAGAGATCTCCTGTCTCTTCCTCTTTTATAAGGGCATTAATCTCATAATGAGGGCCCCAACCTCATGACCTCATCTAACCCTAATCACTTCCCAAAGTCCTCACCTCCATCACATCAGGACTAGAGCTTCCACATATGACTTGGGGGGGGGGGGTACAATTTAATACATAGCATTCTGTGGCTATTATAGTTAAAGGGAAAGTCACATATGAATTTTACTTGAAAGTGAAGTGTCTATTTCTCTTAGCAAGAGTACTCAGGGATGGTAGGATATTCTTTTGCATATCCTCAAAGCGGAGGAACTTGGTTGGAGACAGTTAACGTTTATTTGGAATCAAATCGGGTGAGTAAATGAGTGATTAAGCTAGAGAAGGGCATGCTTGGCTAAAGAGAAGATAATGTGACTGATTTTGTTGTGTGGCCAGCTGGAGCCAGAAGTTACCAAGAAAGGAAGCCCCCAAATGCTCAGTATAATGGTAGCATCAACAGATACAAAGATTAATATAGGGCAGAAGGGATCAGGATTTGGTGGAGGGAGGGGTGTGCTTAAGTTGAAAAGGCTCTGGCCATTCTCTCTCCCAAATCCTGGTGTAAATCACTGGTCTAAACTGTCACAGGGATGCCGAGATGAAAAGCATGAGTTTTATATTCAGGAATATTTGTTCTAAGAAATTTTCTCTTTACTTTACAACCATATATATATACATATATATGTATATATATATGTATATATATATATATGTATATATATGTATCCTATATAATAAAGGGCTAATATGCAAATTGTCCCCTTGACCGGGAGTTTGACCAGCAGGCAGGCTGGCCAACTGCCTGTGTCCCCTCCCCCTGGCCGAACCCCACCCATGCACAAATTCATGCACCAGGTCTCTAATATACATATATATATATATGAAGGAAGAATTTTTTAAAAAGTGGCTTCTCTACTTCATGCTTTTCTAGGAGTATTTACAAATGTCTTCATAGTTTTATCTTTCAAAAAAATCCCCCCAAACTGCATGTAAAGTAACCTATTATTTTAACTATAACTGTACCAACTAATTCTCCTACGATGCCAATAGCATTGTGGAGTGAGGTAGGTCTTGTTATTATTTTCTCATGTTATACAGGAAGAATCTAAGATTCAGGATGGGAGGAAGCAGCTTGGCAAAGGCCACCCAGCTGGTTAAGTGTCAGAGTCAGAATTTGTCCCTTGATGTCATGGGAAATTTCCCTTTCAGGAGTGGGGGCATTTCCTGCCAAGTGCAGACTTTGTGTTTAAACCCTCCTCATGATTAGAAATGGATTGATGCTGATGAGTCGTGGGGGTCTTTCAAGATGACCAGTGGGCAAGATTCTGGGGTGAGTGGACCAGAAGGGAAATATTATGCACAGTTTTGCTATAAGGCATGCAATTTAAACATTCTTTCTCCTTCTTCTTCCTAGCCTGGGGAGTTCTGAAAATCTAGGTTGCCCTTTTGTTAAAAAATTCAGACATTAAAGTGGCCCAAGAACTGGATCAGAGTGGGCTTGGTTTCCCATCCCGATCCCATCAGGGCCCTCTTGGGAGTGTGGGTCATTCTCAGCACCCCCTTCTGACCACCCAAGGGTCTAGTCCCAGGAGCATGCTTCCTGACCCCCTGTAGGAGGGGAGTCAGGGCGCTTCCAGCCCTAGGTGACATGGCTGCGTCTAGATGTGCTTAACAAATTGCCTGTTCACTCAATTACATTTTATTTAATCATCTGTAATCATATAAATTATGCCTGATGGTAGTAAATGTTCGTGTCAGTTCCTAATTACAGATTGATTAATTGGCTGGGGTGATCTGTATTACTACTTATATAAGAATATATGAAGATGATGATAAATTAGGGCTGATGATACTGAGCCCAGGAACATGGAACATTTCCAATTACATCCCACTTTTTGGGGTGGGGAAGCCATTCTCTCTTCACCATCTTATTCCTGTCAGATGCCTCCAGGGGGCATATGGTTGGTTGATTTTGGGACTACCTGAGTCAAGAAATATTTATTATTATTTAGTTAGCGTATGTGCGTATCTGTAAAATTTTTGCCATGCCGTGCTTTCCTTTTGGCTGTTGGCAGGGATGAATAATGACAAGCTCATTAAGTTCAGTTGGGCTCATTAGAGCCTGCTGGGCCCAGAAAGTTCCTAAGGTTGGATTTGGCCTGGAGAGCAGGAATCCAGAGAATGAAGAGGTGAGGGGACTTTACCAGTGTCTATGAAATGATTCCCTATTAGGCGATTTCATCTTTGTGTTTCCTTGAAAGTTAGAGTGTCATAAGGGTCCAGACGTACCTTATAGTTTTTCTCTAGTGACATCAGGCCTTTGTGGATGTCTTTAAGGCAACTTGTGCGGGATGTGTAATGATCAGTCCTCAGCTTTGGAGAATATCACTTAATTAGAATGTAGCTGGCTTCCATCAACCTTGCTTCCCCTCCCACTCATACCTGGGGCTAAAGGTAAAGATGAGGCAACCTGGGGTAATACAGGTGAAGAGGAGAGAGGGAGAATCTGATAATGCGGAAGAGGAGCCTGGTTTCAGGGAAGGGCCTTGAGACTTCGTCCCAGGTTCCTTGCCTCCTGAGAAGTGATGGGCAAAAAAGCCTGTGTGAGTCACATGCTCAGAAGACAGGGCATCCGGGTGTTGTTACTGGAAGAGACCCTCAGTGGACCTCTCTCCTTGACAAATGAGCTGCAACAGGGGCTCCTACCATTTACTTTATTAGCTGAAGTTCCCCAGCGGATTTTTTTCTCAGGTCCCATTGGCCAAAATTGGCTCAAATGTTCCCCCTAAATCAGCCATGGCAAAGGGATTGAGACAACTGTGACTGACCTAGACCAGGAGTAGGGAACCTTTTTTTCTGCCAAGGCCATTTGGATATTTATAACATCATTCGCTTAATATAATTCCCTTAATATAAATTTATGTTGCAATGAAAAAAGCTCCTAGATTTATCGAATTTTGAGTCCCGCCTGTGGTTGCCTTGGCAGGGCCAGACCAAATGATTTCTTGGGCTTTATATGGCCCTCGAGCCAGACGTTCCCCAGCCCTGGCCTCAATCATGATTGACTCTTTGATGGCCTGGGAAGGAGGGTCACCTTTCCTGAATATATTACCTGGTAGAGGGTGACACTTATGTGGTTGTCTGTTGAGTGGGCAGCCAGGAGCATCTGCTCTGGGAGAATCACATGAAGACCCTGAAATGCAGGAGCCCTGAATATCCCATACCAGATTGATTGGAATAAAGATTCCAGTGCCTCAGAAGAAAGACAATAAATAAGGCTCCAAATGACTTATTCAGTCTTCTCACTTTGCTCTTCTTATTAATACCTGCCAGTTGCAGGCGGCTTCACAATGTCATTCTGCTCATCACCTGGAGGTGTCAAATGGTTACTTGATTAAAGAAAGTACGCTCCTGTGTTTGTGATCTAGATCGGACCTGTGGGGGACGTGTGGAGGACACTGTGAGTAGTCTACCCAGCATTCATTCTCCCTACTCCTTCTTTCAGACTTGAACCATGATTGGCACAAACCCCAGCTTCAGAGGAAAATCTTCATGACCCTGAGCTACTGGAAACTGGCAGCCCTCTGGCACTGGTTACAGGTCTAAGGATGGGCAATTTGGCCCAATCAGATTGAAGACAAGGACAAGAGTCCCATCTAGGGAAACAGTTCTTTCCCTCCAGCTGGATGGGAACAAGGAAGCGAAGCCCTGCTTTCCACAGGTAGCCACGTTGTGAACATGAGGGAAACGACATTAAACTGAGTAAGACAGCTGAGAGAGGGAAAGAAACTAGGGCCTTGATGACATCACTGAGCCAAAACTTTGCTAAGTAAGATGACAACTTTCCTTATGACTTAAGGCAATGTGAATTGAGATTTTTTGGTTACTTGCAGCTGAAAGCATTCCTCTTACTGAAACAGGCATCCATTATTATTTTCTCTACAAATGAAGAAACTGAACAAGAGAAAGTAAGTGAGCTGCCTCAGGCCCTATAGCCAAGAGAGTGATGGAGGAATAGAATAGATGCCCAGTATTTGGATCATTCATTCCATCTAATTCCCTCCTATAATAAGGACAACTTCTCAGTGATCAGAGTTATCTTGAGTTTATCTGGGGAGGTTGAGGGAAAGAATAAAATGTTTCCTAGGAGCCCCAATAAGGTCTGGCTGAGAAATCCAATTCCCCCTGGGCTGGCTACTGGCTGCCATCTGGAGAGATAATTATTACCCTGCCCTGTCTTTGTTTAACTGGCTCTGTAGTGGGAACAATGGGTTCCAATGAATTGTGCTGGTAAACAATATCTTTTGCTTCCTGGGGGAAACTTACAAAACAAAGGATTAGGGTGCCCCCCCCCCTCCCCTACAAGAGGGAGGGAGCAGGATGGAGAAGGGAATAGACTCAAGAGCCATGGCAACAGGCACCTCTGAGTCTTGTCATGGGGAAAGGTCAGGCTCTCGCAGAACCAGCGTCTAGATCAGGGGTGGGCAAACTTTTTGACTCGAGGGCCACAATGGGTTCTTAAACTGGACCGGAGGGCCGGAACAAAAGCATGGATGGAGTGTTTGTGTGAACTAATATAAATTCAAAGTAAACATCATTACATAAAAGGGTACGGTCTTTTTTTTTTTTTAGTTTTATTCATTTCAAACGGGCCGGATCCGGCCCATGGGCTGTAGTTTGCCCACCCTGGTCTAGAGGCAGTGCCAGCTTCCATCCTGGAGGTCACACCACCCCATCCCCATCCAGGACATCTTAGCACTTCCAGATAGAAACTCCTTGGTAGATTCCCTGTTGCAGAGGCCGATCTGCCATGCAAGCCCTACCACAGCCTGGGGGATTCCTCAGGGAGCTTGGGAGCTGAGATGGCTCCTTGGAGTCGTCCTATATTGGGCTGAAATAGCCTGGCCTTTATAGTCTTGCCTTCATTAGTCACTGGATGTGGGATGCCCCTGGAAGGGCGTGACTTTGAGCAAGCCCTTGCCGCTGAGGCTATCTTGGAGAGGCTGACAGCCTAGGGCTGCCTGCTGACCTCACTTCTGGTGCCTGGGGCCACCAGGTCTTTTTGAGGGATGTGTCCATCACATTTACCACCACCTTAAGGCTACCCACTGAGAATCTACCATCCTTGAATTCTTCTCTGGAGACCAATGACTCCACTCCCTTTTCCATCCATGAGGATGCCACATAGGAGGAGCAGTTTGAATAGGGAGACTCTGTTGCAGCATCTCGGTCTGTGTTCGTGCCAGCTGTGAGCCCAGGTGGTGGGGAGATGCTCAGTAACTAACAGCCAATCCTTAAGGCTTAAGGACCACCTCTCAGCTTCAGAAGGAGGACCTGTCAAGTGAGAAGCAGTTCTGGCCTTTTAAGGATGGCTTATCAGAATGAGTGCTGACCGACCCCAGCCTGTGATGTGAGGCAGCTGCAAAGCCTGACTTTGCCTCTTTTTCCTCATCTGTAAAACTCAAAGTATATCTCCTTTTCTGTTGCTAATATAACACTATGGTGGAAGTGAATATAGTAACAAATAGGAGAACAAAAGGCAAATGCAAGATGAAAAGCACTTGACTCAGGCAAATGACCTTTCACCTGTGCACTAATTCCCCATGGAGGAGAACCCTGTGCCTTCTTCCCTAGAAGGCCCAGATCAAATCTCACCTCTCTGCGCTCATTTATTTCTGGGGGGTAAATGGCATGTGCAAAGGCGCTGAGGTGGGCCCTTGCGTGCAGGTTTAAGGTATGGCAAGGAGACCAGAGACTGGGGCAGGGTGGTGGTGGAGAGGATGGTAGACCAAAGATGATTAGAGAGATAGTGGAGGCGGGGTGAGAGTGGCACACACCACAACGGGCCTTCGGGGGCTCTGAGCTGACTGAGGTTTAAGAGGATACTCCGACTGGTGAGTGAAGAGTCTATAGAAGGCAAAGGGTGGAAGCAGGGAGGTCAGTCAGGAGTCTGTTGTAGTAACCCAGGCAAGAAGTGAGGGTGGCTTGGACCAGGGTGGAAGCAGTGGAGGTGGTGGGAGGTGGCTGGATTCTGAAAGCACCTGGAGGTAGTATTGGTAAGAGTTCACCACAAATGAACAAATTGGTCCAGAGAGTGATCAGGATAAAAAAGGAGCGATCTGCAAAGTGGCAGGCCAAGACCAGAATAGCCTGGAATAAACCTGACTTCTGTGCCTGTGTGTGTGTGTGTGTGTGTGTGTGCATATGTGTACATGGGGTGTGTGTGAACCTGACAGTGTGTGCATGTGTACTTATGTCCGTGTGTGTGTATGTGATGGGTGAGCTGGGCTGGGGCAAGTGGCAGCAGCAGGAGAGGAGAGCTGCAGTTCACTGGCTGCCTCTCACCCTGAATCACTGACCATTTTGTGCCTGTCCCCACGTCCATCCTGCTCCTGCCTCCTGGCACCTTTCCAGCCCGGCCCTGCTGATCCCTGGGTCCAGGTTAAGCTGGCTTTCCTAAAGCAGCTCTTGCCCCTTCTGCTCTGACAATCAATGGAGAGGAAAGATCGAACCCTTAGGCCATCATTCTGACTCTTTTTTTTTTTTTACATGTAATTCTTTAAGTCCACGTCCCAGCTGACCAGCCCTGTGACTGGGCATCACTCTGTGGCTGGGGCTAGGGTGGCAGGTGGGGTGCGGAGGAGAGGTCAGCCACAGGAGACAGTGGGCAAGAAGAATGGCCTGGAGACATGTCTTGGTGTGTCTCCAGAAGGAAAGGACACTCAGTGGTCACGTGGGAGAAATACTCATGACACTAGAAAGGAAGAGGATTCCTCCAGTGGTCTGCAAACTGTGGCTCAGCAAACTGTGGCTCAGGAGTCACATGCGGCTCTTTGGCCCCTTGAGTGTGGCTGTTCCACAAAATACCGGCTCTTCCACAAAATACCAACTTCTGCGCATGGGCCACGAAGTTTCAATCGCACTGTATGTGCACACCCCCACGTGGTATTTTGTGGAAGAGCCACATTCAAGGGGCCAAAGAGCCGCATGTGGCTCGAGAGCCGCGGTTTGCCGACCACGGTCTCTAGCCTATTGAAAAAACCACGCTGGGCCACCCCGAGGCCAGGATTCCTCCTCGCGGTCTTGTGGGTGGGCTCTCCCTGGTTGTGGCACTAGCTAGCTTTGCCGTGAGGTTCAGGAAGTGCTTTCCTGGTTAGCTGTCTTAGACATACTATCCAGGAACTTATACAGGCCTTTGGTGAATGCTCTCATATTGTAGCATGAACTTGATCTTTGGAGAATTGATTGCACAGAGATACACATGTCAGTTCCCCGTTATCATCCACATATCAGGATGAACACCTAAAGGACCATCCACTTGTGTGCCCCAAACCAGTGCTTTCTAAAAAGGCTCATTATGAATCAAAGAAGCGAGATTGGATTCCAGGGACAAAAGGCTGGATTGAACCAGGAAGGAGGTATTAGTTTTGGGGTTGAAGCCAGAGGTGGAAGAATGTGGTAGAAGTGGCTCTCCCCAGAGATTTCAGGGAGTTCCATGGGTTGGTGCTCAGTCTTGGGGGGTTAGGAGCAATTCTGCCTGAGGCAGAAGGTTGGACCAGATGACCTCTCAAGATTCCTTTTCTCCTGATGATTCTGGGATGACATTTCTCATTGTCTTGACAGTCCTGAAATGTCTTTTCTTAATGGGGAATTTATCTGCCGGATTCAATTTAACTGTTGCATTGTGTTTTGTACATATACCTGCCCTGGGGCAATGGTTACATTTTAAATAAATCAAATAAATCAATAAATATGATACGCCTCACTTTAATCATTACATAATGCAAAAAATTATGATAATGTCACATTAAGTTGCAAATTAAGACATACAAAAGTAAGGAAATGTGGAAATGAATGCTCTGCCAGCAACATTAACTCCCCTGCCTTGTGATGTGGTATAATAAAGACTATATTTATATCTGCCTACCTAGCAGTCTCTCATTCAGCACGGGCCAATGCGGGGGATTATTGCCATTAAGAACCTTAACTTTTGTGTCTGATGGCTTGTTGTAAATGTGCCATCTTAAATGAAGCATTAGCCTGGCTCCTGCCAGGAATGTAGAAGGGTGCAGCGGTGGGAGCACAGGCTTTGAGCAAGAATGCTGAGCAGCTGTGTGACCTGCCCAATGTGTTCACCTCTCTAGACTTCCTCTCTGGTTTTCTCGGTTGTAATATGCAATTTTGAAATGCAGATGAAAAACCCTGTCTGCAGCATCTAGACCTTTGCCTGCCCCACCCCCACCCCAGCATCAACCAGAGCAGTCCTATTTTTATCTGTGTTATTGTGGTCATTTGTAATTTCATTTTATTATTTTATTTTTATTTTTTTAAATATATTTTATTGATTTTTTACAGAGAGGAAGGGAGAGAGATAGAGAGTCAGAAACATCGATGAGAGAGAAACATCGATCAGCTGCCTCCTGCACATCTCCCACTGGGGATGTGTCCGCAACCCAGGTACATGCCCTTGACCGGAATTGAACCTGGGACCCTTCAGTCAGCAAGCCGACGCTCTATCCACTGAGCCAAACCGGTCTCGGCTGTAATTTCATTTTAAAGTAAAAGGTTCTGGTCCTAGTTTTACAGATGAGGAAGATCAGGAAGGTGAAGTATCATGCTCGAGATCACACAGCTGGTTACTCTCAAGGAGACTTTCACCCTGGGCCACGACTCCCTCCGAGGTCAGCAACCTCCCATTAACCTTGCTCTTGCCCCCCCCCCCCCCCCCCCCCCCCCCCCCCCCCCCCGCCGCCCAATGAAGGCTGCCTTCTGACTGGTGTCTGGCTCTTGGCTGACAGCTTGATACAGAAGGGCAGGCTGGCTGTGTGCATGCAAGGCATAGCAGCAAGGGGTGATGGGAAAATGAGAGGTGTTGGAGTGAGGTGGATGCAAATTCCGGCCTCACCACTTGCTGCTCGGTGACCCTGAACCATTTTGAGTCTGTAAAATAGTGGAAGAGAATCCAAAGGAACAATCTCTGTAGAATGCCTGCCACAGTGCCCAGCTCCTTGCAGGCCCTGAAGAAATGTTAGCTGAGTTTTCAAAACATGCCTTGATTTGAGGAATGACTATGTTCCCCAGTTTCCCCTGAGCTGCCTCAAGATTTCACGATTGAAATTCCATCAATAGCGATATATTGTAACGGGGTAAGTGCTCTTCTCTCCCCACCAAATAACCTTACCTATCTTTTTACTTCGGACAACCTGAAAGAGAATCATACTTGAAGACCCCCATACCTTCAATGGCTCCCTGCTGCCCATGGGGTTCAGTACAAACATTTTACTCTTCACAACCCGCCTGCCAACTAGGGCAATCCCTACGATCTCAACATGCCTTTGGCTTCTCCACCTCTGTTGTTGCCCTCCAACTTCCAACTCCTGGAACACCCCGTCCTCTCTCCCTTTTTTCTTGCAACCCCTTCCACACTGCCCTGCCTCTGCTTATCAAAATCCAGCTGCCCTTCGAGGCCTAACCTAAATAGTGTGTTCTTCCTATGAAACTTTCCGAATGCCCCCAGAATGACATACCATCTTCTGCCTTCTGCCTCCAGAGCCCCTTTTGTTTCTTTAATGACTGTTGCTTTATTCTCCCGTGTTATGTAGTGCATTCCTGCACCATGAGGTCCATCGTTTCTAGAAAACATGGATGACATCCTGCTCATCTTTAATGCCCTTGCAATAATGACATTCATAGAGCCTTGCAGGCTGGGTAAATATGGACTTGTACTAGAACTAAGTGTAACTAGCGCTATGGTCATTCTATATTACAGGACGGGCTGGGGCAGGAGGAATGTGCTGGGTGCATGGGAAAGAGGACTTGGCAGGGGGACAAGGAGAGGTTCTTAAAGGCCAACATGTATCTTAAAGCCCAGGTTTTTGGGGCCACAATTTTGCCAAAGGTGGGATCTGCAGAAATGGAACCAAGAGCCTCCCCCAAATCAGCAAGAGCCTGGAGAAAAGATGCTGCTGTGTTGTTCAGTGCTTCATTTCCTCTGCAATCTTTTGGAAACCCACCAGCGTAATTATCCCAGCCTCTCACCGGGGCCTGGAGGTTTTGAGTTCCAGGGCTGGCATTCTTTGGGCCCAAACTGGGGAAAATCCAATTTGTTTTTCCTGTTTGTTTTACTCAAAAACTACTGACTGGGGTTCATAATCACACTTGGGCTGCACCCCAAGGAGCCTCATGTTTTGTGGAGCCCACTTCCTGTGAAGGAGGGTGTGGGTGCAGGGTTGGGGAGATGACTTCTTGTTTCTTATAAGAATCATGGGGATGGATATGAAGTTCATAGTCACACCAAGAAATGAGGCTTTCTGGGTCAGAGTCAGAGCAGAAAGTGACACCAAAGAAATCTAAGGTACACACAACCTGTCCTTCAGGAACTTATGCTGAGCTGGGTCTTAGCTCCATAGCAGGGATTTATTGGGTGCTAGCAGGTGCCCCAAACTATGTTAAGACAAACCAGTTTTGACCAAACTAGTTTTGCCAGTCGTCCTCTTGGGTTGTCTTGGCCCTTTCGTCTACTTCCAGGTCCTGGGAGGCTCCCTCGCGTGAATCCAGGCTGTAGACCAACCATGTACACGTGAGTGTGAGTTGCTGGGTCCCCTTTTCACATAATTTTTAGCTCCAAACAGATCTCCTATGGGGCTGACCACAAATATTCCAGATCATTCATTATGCAAGGATCTTATTATGCCTCAATTATGAAATATTTCAAAATTTCAGGAAAGTGCAGAGAGTAGAAACTCAAATACACAGGAGTTAGCATTTGGTCCTATTGGTTGCAGATCTTTCTTTTTAAAAAAGAAACCAGACCTCACCTGGACAGTCCTCTGGAGGGCGGGGCCACACAGGCTGTCATCGGATTCCTCTTCCAGGCCCAGGACTCTCCTGGGTGGCCTCCCCTGAGGCCAGAGCTTTTGGGTGGGTGCCAGGGGATCAGAGCACCCCCTG
The DNA here is from genome assembly GCF_028538775.1 of Myotis yumanensis. NCBI lineage: Eukaryota > Metazoa > Chordata > Mammalia > Chiroptera > Vespertilionidae > Myotis > Myotis yumanensis. Next base: position 82,465,623 of record NW_027223758.1, read on the forward strand.
GGCAAGCCCAGCATCAACCCCTCCCCCACCAGCCACTTGCTCCATTCCATTTACTTTATAAAAGGTATCTGAGAGGCCAAACACCTTTGCTGCCATGATGAGGCTTGTAAGGAATTCAGGGGTCCCACTGATGTGCTGTTTGTGGGGTGCCCAAGAGAGGAGGCTGAGCTGTCGGGATTAGAGAGACAGAGAGGGAGCAAGGGAGAGCAGGAGTATCAGAATGAGTGATGTGCAATGTGCAGGGGTCAGCGCGTTACAAAATGATTCTCCTTAATTATTTAGAGCCCGTCATCTCTTGTGCGGCAGGTGTGGACAGCCAGGATGGGACACCTGCCTTTCTCTCCGAGTCAGAGCGGGGAGTGCAGGGCAGCCTTGGGCCAGTTTTAGATGTCGAGTCCGGAAGCAGCCTTACCATGGGGTCCCTAGAAAGGCTGGGATCAGGCTGGGCAGGACCCCCACCTTTGAGACTGCTGGTGTTCCATCCCATGGTGGTACCGACTCTTGGGCTCTGTGTAGATAGAAGCCAAAGGGAACCTCCCCCCCACCCCCCATTAATACAAGGGTCCAGGCTGCCTGAGCCATGCTGGGGCAGATAAGCAGCCGGGGTGAGGGCTGGGGCAGAGACGGGGTGTGCCTGGGGAAATCTTCTCTCGGCTTGTGGGGAATTACGTGTTTCTTCCTCTTCCTGTCTCCCAAGCCACGTCGCACTGTTCTTTGTTGGCCCAGCATTGGCTGGCCTCCCCTGGTGACCTGCTTGCCTGGGGATGGTCGCCCCTCCAGCTTCGACGCCTGGCCTGACAGCTTGGCCCTGCGGCTGAATGGTATCCTCCCAGCTCTCGGGCTTACGAGGGTTCTCTCGTCTGCTAATTCAAGGAGGGGTCTTCCTCATGCCACGCCAGGCACACTGGTTGCCGAAGGGGTGTTTTTTGTTTGTTTGATTTTTCTTGGTTTGAATGAGACTATTGTCAGAGAAGGACCAGAGAAGCAGATACTGAGGAGAACATAGAACTAAGAAGGTCTAAGTAGGAAAAAGTAACCCTGCACCAGAGGCACCTGAGCTAAGTGGTCAGCTGGGTGGGCCCGGAGGCAAAGCACTGGGGCTGGGCCTGGCCCTACCGAGGAAGACGGCATCACTTGCGCAAGTTTGCTGATCTTGCCTGGCCTCAGTTTTTCCATCTGTAAAGTGGGACTACAAGTAATAGCTACTGTGAGGATGCGCTTCACATCTAACACGCCTCTGAAAACAGGGACATGTTGTGAATGAACACTTAGGGTGACTGGGGACGTAAGCGTAATTCTGAGGTCACGGAAAGGCCAGGAGGACTCCTGTGTCTTCCAGCTACTGAAACATCACTTGCTCTAGGGGCAGAGACCCCATTTGTTCATAGTTCCCTCTGTGTGAATGCTTTTGGGCCACTCACCTGGCAGTTTCAGCAATGGCAGTGGAGATGGTCATGCTTTTACCTCACTCCTCCTGGCTTGTTCTGAGTGGTTCCTCCCACTCCCAACATTTCTGCCCTCTCCCCGGAGGTTCGGCACCTCTGATGGTGGGCACCAAACATGCTTCCATCGAGCTGTCCCTTCCCCACTCTATGTGCTAATCCTGGGTTAAGCTCCCAGGGGGTTGCCAGGGGTGCCAGTGGTGGTTCTGGCACATGCCAGCTTTCTGATTTTCTGGGAGAGAATGAATGAATTGTATGAGAGCATAGAATCAAATTCTAGGTGGTAGGGCTCCTGTGTGAGAAGCAACTCAGAAGAGAAACGAAGGTGACGCCGAGCCAGTGGGAGTTAGAAGATGTGAGATCCAGTCCCAGAGACGGTGCCCACATGCTGTGTGACCTGGGCCACTGATGTCCCCCTCTCTGGGCTTCAGTTACCTGATCAGTGAAATAAGGAGATAGTCTGAACTCTGATGTTAGCTCAGTTGTAAAATGTAATGGTCACGAGACTTCCAGGGATGGAGAGGTACTTTAGATTTGCCCCCACATGAGGCGGTTTTGAATGGGGCAGCAGAAGAGCTGGTGGGTACCTTCTGGATGTCCTTATTCAGCAACCCCCCCGGGCTGCCCCTTGGCCCCGCCTCCTCCTCATGACTGCACCCTCCTCTCGGTTCCAGGCTGCCTCCCAGCTTGGCCTCAGTGCTCTCTCCCTCCTCCCTGTTCTCTTCCAAGCTTAGACTGTTGGAGCATTTATAATTGGTTCTCTGCCTCCCTCAGACACCACTGCATCGAGCCCAGCCAACTTCCCTCCCTCTTCGTGCATCTTTCATCCTCTGCTGTTGGACCTGCTCCCCACCATCACACCTTCCTTTCCCGGAACCTTGGCTTCAGCTCATCCATCTTCCTGAGTGCGGGTGGCTGGTCCTGGCGCCCCCTTCCAGAGCATCCAGGGGCCAGGTGCTGTCGGGATGCACACACGGAGCGAATGAGATGCGCCCTCCCTGGGCACAGGGAGGATAATGATCTGAGCGCTTCCCTCCCAGGGCATGATGAGAATCAGTGAGTTAATGCCCATAAAGTATTATAATTACTCCATGGAGTCATCTGATGGAGCGATGAGGAACTGGGCATCTGGCTCTAATTTACTTAGAGCTGGAGAATTCAGCAGAAGCGGCAGCCTCAATGTATTTTTTCCTTTTGGTACCAACCACTCACCCCAACGCAGAGCAGGATTTCCAAGCAGAGACGGACCCCACCAAGTGAGATATAAATACACCAACGTCGTGGTTCGAGGGACTTACGTCCGGAAGGTTCATCATAGACATTCATGCTGTCCCCGCACCCACCACCTCTGACAGACCAGGAAGCAGGTTCTGAGCCCTTCAGTCACATGATCTCAACCACCCAGTTGGTTGGTAGGGGGTCTGGGAGGAGAAACTTCATCTCCTCATTCCCAACCAGGTGCTGTTTGCTTCCCCCCTCCCTCCCCCTTCCTTTCCCTCCCTCTTTCTTCCTTACCTTTTTCTATCCACATACATTTGTCTATAGTGCAACCCCAGGCTGGGCATGACACCAGGTCTCCTCTTTTGGGTGTCCGGCCAGCAGGGAAAGGATAAGGAATTGCCCACCTGGAACTCAGTCCCATGGAGCAGGAGGTTCCATGAACAGAGTCATGCGGCCCTTGCTTGCACTGCACCCACCCGCCACCTCTCCATCCAGCTCCTCCCAGCTTCTGGCCCTGCCCATGCTGCGCCTCCTTCCACAAATCTCTTTCTCCTGCTTATCCGCTGAGACACAACCTTGTCCTTTCAAAAACCTTCTCAAAGCCTCCCCCAGCCTCCCCCATACTCACCAAGAAGCATTTCGTCCTGAACCCTGTTGACATGAGTCCATGTCATTCAGCTGTTCGCACTGTCCGTCCCCCAGGCTCCTGCGGCTCACTGATGCCCAGATCTGTACTGTGGACAGACGTCACTTTACATGGTGGCCTCGATGGGGAGGACCACGCCTTTGCTTCACTTGTTTAACTTCTCAAAGCCAGCACCAAACTCCTTCCCTGGTATCCTGGCTCAGCCCACGTGCTAGCTAATGGCCATTTCCGTAATGCGAGGACCCTGGACCATGGCTCTGACCCTGCCCGGGGTCTGCCTCACCCAGAACACAGTCCCTTCCACAATGAACTTGAGTTTTATAAATACTATCTCAGTCCCTGAAGACGTCTCTCCCCTCAGACTTCTCTGGGCACCTCAGATTGTCCTTTTAAACATATAAGCCTTATTCCTGACGTTGGAGTATAACACCTTGAATGTAGAGATCATAATTACAATAGAATCTCAATGAATCTCAATAAATATTTGTTGGTCACGTGATTTGCTGATGTTACTAGGCTGTTCATCTCACTTTTGGACTTTGGTGTCGAGCCTATTGCCCATGTCAGGCAGCGGAAGTCACAGGCTTTTGTCTCGCCCAGACCCAGGGGTGGAACGGTCATGGGCTCTGGTCCCAAGGGAGGTGAACCCAAAGACCTGCTAGAAGAAAAGCTTTGGGCGCCACCCAGATGGCATGGCCAGGCTTGAGTTAATGCCTGTACATTGTCAACCCTTGTAGCAAACATGGACTTCTCATCCCACTGTAACTCTGTTACAAGGAACGGCCATTTGTTAACGTGCACGAGCCTTGTGCTTCCTGGGGACTCGCATTCTGCTAAAATATTGAACATACTTATAAACCTAAGCCCCTTCTCTCTCACTGGCAGGTGTAATGACTGGAAGAGAAAGCAGCTATTTTCAGTTCAAGTGAAGAAATGTTTATCATTGATCACAGGAATAAAAACATGGCCCTGATGAATGAAAAGCATTATCTCCACTTTATGGAATTTGCCCAAACTCCCTACTCATCTCTCTGCCCTCCCCACTTTCCCACTTCTGTATCTTCTTCTGTCTGACCCTGGGGAACACGCCCATGGGATTCTCCCTGGCTGCCATGCTCAAGGGCAGGAGGAACCTGCAGATTTATCCAGAAATACACACACACACACACACACAGATCCACCAACTGTGGAAAGTAGAAAGGTCCTTGAAGACATCAGCCTGGGGCCACAAAGGGCTTGAGTGGCAAAGGCCCTTCTTGTGAGATGGTCAGATCTCTTTGAGGTAGGGCTTCCTGCTAAATAAACTGCTGTCCGGAGTGACAGTCCTCCTGCCACCCGGACAGGACACTGCTGGGCAGGCCTCTGCCCAGGAGGACAGCTGCCTCCAGCTGCCTGGCCACTGGCTGCCCTTCCTCTGGGGCCCTCCACTAGCTCCTCCCCTCGACTGGACGGGGAGGGCTTGTGCCCAGGCCCCTGGCCACCTCTACCCCCGCACTGGGGAGAGGCAGCGGTCTGCTCTGGGGGCCCTGAGCCACATCCAGCTTCCTGTCTCTTTTTCTTTTGTTAAAGCCAAATGGAACAATGTAATTAGCTTGTTACAATTAAAGTGACTCGACTGGATAAATTGTAATCACCCAGAATCAAGTCAGGCATCCCTGCAGGTCCCGGACATCGCAGCTGAGCTGCCTCATTTGCATAATTAAAATATACAAATGATAATGGATTTTGTACTCAATTTCCAGCGGCTGTGAATTTGAGAAACTCTGAAATTAGAATAACAGAGATGAAGCCCGCCTTGAGGTAATGGGGATGACAAGTTTTGACAGTAGGGGTGTTTATAACACTAGTTTCCCCGCTACAAAATAAATAAGTACAAAAAAGATTAGAGAATGAGATTAGTTAATAGTTCCACGGGCAGTGGGAAGTGGAGATAGACTATGATTACCTCTGTGAATTTACACTGCCTTTTTTTTTTTCCTTGACAAGCTCTTGCCTAACCTTAGGGGATACCTTCCCTCTGATTATGAGAAATTGAGAATGAATTAAATGCATAAAAAGGGTTGTCACAGATCGACTCACCAAAGGAAAAGAAGAGAAACGAAATTAGTCTTGCTGCTCTTGCTTCCAGCGAGGGTAGATTGAAGGCAAAATGTACTGAAGGAGGCAGAGAGGGCAAAAGAGTTGGGAGGGGCTGGGGAAGGTAGGGGAGCAGAGAGCAGAAATCAGGGGTGCAGGCAGAACTGAACAGTGGGGGAGCCAGTCTACAAAGTTACTCATGGAGTGAGAGTAGAGTCTTTGGAATATACTCTCAGAGGGGACCAATACACATCTCTAATACAAGCACCGTGTTCTCTGCCAATACACTGAACATCAACATGTGAATAAAGTTATTTCTTTTCATCTTGCAAATTCTACAAGGACAGGAACCGTGTCCATCCTCCTCATCTGGTATTCTCAATACCTAGCACATAGTAGGTCCTTAAACGAATGGATAGGGACTGAGGACAATGTAGGAGCATTGGAAAGAAGTGGGTAAGGACCTGAAGGCTCAAACCACCTATTGTCCCTTTCTTCTTGGAGCCGGCAGAGCCCTGGACGTCAGAGTCCCCATCTGGAACGGCTGCCAGGTGTCAGAGCCCTTCTCTCGGGGGCCAGCTTGCCTTCATCTCACCGTCAGTTGTTGCAGTGGAAGCCGGATGGATCCCCTCGGCCAGGGACAGGTCGGGGAGAGCCGCAGGCATCCCGCCCTCTGGGCAAGAAATCAGAACCAAGGCTCCGGGCCTCTCCCATTGATGGGCTCAGCACAGCGACTGTGCAATGGGCAGGAGGGAAACTGCTGGTCCCCACAAAGCCGTTGACTGAGGTACCTTCCCAGCCTCACCGGAAAGTGTGTGCAGAGTGTGACAATCCAAAAAATGACTCCCAGCGAATCCCCTGGATGGTCACAGGCCTGAGCAAGGAGATGAGCCCGGGGTGCTAGGGCTGCAGGTTGAAGTCTGGGGCTGGAGGAGAAAGGGTGTGCAGGGAGGCAGCACCTGGCAGGGGCTCCTGGGAACAAGCATTCCACGGAGCCCGTGACCTGAACACTGACCTGGGCCAAAGTGTGAGTCCTCTGATATGGTAAAGAGGGGAAGGGAGGGCCAGCCTCTGTTTCCCGAAGGGCATTCCTCACATGGCCTTCCAGTGAGAGGAAGAGAGCAAGTGGCGATCTATGTCTTCTTTTGAGGGTCCTGGCCCAAGGTGGGGTGGGGCACCTGCCTCATCCCAGGGTCTGAGGGGCAATGCCAGCAAAGGCCAGGCTCCTAGGAGGGTGCACACCGATGCACAGAGGGCTGGCGGCCACACATTTCATGTCGGTGACCGGGAACGCCAGCCATGTCCTTGAGCCAGAGCAGACTGGGGTGGAGAGCTGGGTGTGCCCCGGGTGTGCATTGGGCATCCGAAGTGCCCCAAGGGCCGTCTGTTGGTTCACCCAGTCTTGGCATCTGTCCCTGAGAGAGGGCATTTGACAGACATCACTTTAGAGGTTCAGCAACTTTGGACTTGCCCCCAGCATTCTCAAACTTCCTTTTAATCGGTATTTAGGAATTTTCCATAAGTTTATCCATATCCCTTTAGAAACCACTTGAATTATGGCCTGCTGTCTCAGCTTAGAATTTCTGCCTCTTGCAGCTCATTTCATTAACCTGGAATTTACTTCTTTTAAGATTAGGAGGCGGGGGTGGTCAAATTCTACCATCTGGGATGTGATGACATGTCTGTTTTTATTTCTTCTATGACTTTCAGCCATGATCTCAGCCCTCAAGTCTCCACACCACAGCGTTTGAGAAGTCTTCTCTCTCCCCTCATTCCTGGGCCACTTAATCGTCTCCCTGTTCTGCCTAGCAGGGCACCAAGTATTTCACAGGGGCCAGGGAAGCTGGCCTTGCAGCCAGGATGTGGCCAAACCCTGAAATCTGCTCTTGGGTGTGTGTGTGTGGGGCGGCCCCACTCAGGCTGAGAGGGACTGCCATGCCCTGCTGGGCAGGTCCGACCTCTGGGAAACTAAATAAAGAGAGATGTTGGTCTTCAACTTGGTGACATTCACCATCCTGTCAGAGGCCTGGCATTGCTACCCAGCTAGGGGGGCCTGGTTACCTGTCCCAGGCACGCTGTGCCCGGAAGAGGAGGGCCTGTCAGTGATGTGTTGGATGAACAGTTCCCATGCATGGCCCATTGAAGAAGTGGGAACAGCACACGCTCCCCTCCGCTCACTTACTTCACAGCCACCTTTAATTGTTTTTTTCTTCTCCACAGAACTGGAGAGGTCAGGAGGGCAGGGGTGGCTGTGCATCTATAGCTCCAAGAACAACTTGACAGAGAGTGTTGTTCATCATAGACTGTACTTGTTGAATGAACGCATGTAGGGTGGTAACTACAATTATGAGACTGCTAAGTAAGAAAGGAGCAAAGTGAGGAGGAGGACCTTGAGGGATATTTGCCCCCAGGTGTCAGAAAGAAAGAAGCCCTCGGGGAAACACTTCTTGAGCAGCAGGAGGCCAGCAAAGTCCCAGGTCACTGAGGCCCAGGGAGGGCCATGCAGGACTGGGCCACCTGCCTAAGGCTGGACTTTTTTGCATAAAGAATGTGATCCACCTCCTCCCTCTCAGATGGGCCCATTTTGGGTCAGGGGATTGTCCAATTTTCTATTTTCCAGCCCTTGACGAGGAACCAGATCAGTGTCCACCTTCCCATTTGGAAATCTTGGGGACACCCTTTTCTTGGGGCAGACAAATGCCACTGGGGCTGCTCATAGATTCTCTGGGCACCTGGACAGCCCCTGCCTTTGGGTGTCTTCCTCCTGGAGGCTCTACATTGTATCCGGAACCTCTGGGCAGCCAATTTGAGCCCTTGTCTATTAGAGGATTAATTTTTAATGGGTTTCATTGTGGACAAATCAGTTAGGAGAGACAAGGAACTGGCAATGCCCGATGAATATCCATTGGGCCATTTAAAAAGGGAACCTTGACAAAAGGGGGACAGCCACCCAGCAGAGTCAGAGCAGCTATGCCGAGTGACTGGGGGACACCAGTGGCTCCTTCCTCCCATCATTGACTGAAAAACTTCTTCAACTTGTTGGCCACTGAGGTCAGAAATTTCACCACTTTTTGGGTAAGGGCATGCCTTTTGTGAACATTCACATACCTTTGAGACAGGATAAGGAAACTATTATCAATATATAATCACTTAGAATAAAATAGTTATGTAGATATTTTCCAAAGACACGAGAGAGAAGGGGAGGACCGAGACAGGGGGATCCTGAGAATTTTTCTGCGCTTGGCTGTGTCCGGGAACCCAGAAGACAGCATCTCAAACAGAGGTACAGACACTTTTGGGGAGCACTTGGGCTTCTAGGGGGCAGGCATACCTTAGGAATGGCATGACACATTTTGTCATGTTAGCTTTACTTAAAGATTTGATGAAAAATGGTTTGTTTGTTTTTTTGTTAAACTATATTTTCATGGAGGAGAATGAACAAGGGGCCTATATAAAGAAATATATCCTTGCTGTGTCCGACACCCTGTTTCTGCTATAAATGAGACTTCCTCCAGTGACGGAGAGAGAACTAGCCTCACGGCAAAAGCTCTGGGTTCAAGTCTTGATTCCAAGTGTAGCTAGTAGAGGTACAATAATATTGGACAAATAGTGCATTATCCAGCTAAAGGGTATACAATTAAGTGCTGAAATTTGCAGCATGGATTGTAGCACAAGGGGGTTTGATAACCTCTGAGGATCCCGCCAGCTCTAACATGCCATGCCCATGAAGAAGATTCATTGTAGTTCATATGACATGCTGTTAAGACTTGCTGGTATGTGCCACATTTCTAAACGAGTGTTTCCCTCTCCCCTTAGAAAGTCCTCTGGCTTTCCATGGTGGGGTCTTCATGCAAAGCCTGTCAGGATGTTCTCTTCAAAGCCTGTGAACCTCGAGCAAACATTCACTTCATTGAAAACAGTAGTACCTCTCAATGGGTGCCGGGAGGGGTGGGCTATGGGAGGGGTGGCCATGGGAGGGTTAGGGATCCAGAAAGGCCAGTTAGAGGTACCCCTGGGCACAGCTGTGGATTTGTAGGGGTGTTTCTTTAAGGCCTTCTTTCTCACCTCCCCCTTTATAAGGTAGAATTTGCCTTCCCCAGTTCAGGGTTCTCTTGGTACTGCTAAATGAATGAAATTCCTCACCGCTCAAGGTTGGGTTCTGAGGTTCCCTCCGACCAGACCCAGGGGAGCTTGTGATGGTGTTCAGGCCCAGAAGGCCCGGATGTAGGAAAGGGCTGGAGCAATAGTTTGCACTAGGTGGGGGACACGGGGGACCCCATGGGAGCGGGAGGGATTGACTTACCCCTTCCCTCCATGCCACTCCCTATTCCCAGACAGGGTTTGGCTGATGCCATGAAACCCTGAGGAGTGACTAACCTCAGAGACCTTGCCATTCAAGAGGGGGATGAGCTGGGTAGCCAGCGAGATCTCCCTTGTGTTTCAAATCTTCCTGCTGGTGTGGAGCTTCTTGAACCAATTCATTGTCCTCCCATTTGTAGAGCCATGGAATGGGGTCTAGAGTTGGAAGCAACTTGAAGAGAGTATCTCAGCCAACTGATCTCCTTATGCATAAAGGAACAGGCCCAGAGGGGGTAAGTGGTGCCAAGATATTAAAGCTAGTTAGTGACAGAGCCAATTATTAAATATGAACACCCTAGCCAGCCTGGAAGCCCCTGAGGGCCGGTGCCACCTACTCTCCTGTATGTTCATAACATATAGCCGACTTGTGGGCATGTAGTAAATGCTCAGGAAAGTCCTGACGACCTGTAGTCGAGGTTCTCGAACTGGAGCAGACATCTGAACCAGCTTGTGAAAACATATAGTCGAGCCCATCCCCTGAGCTGCTGGGTCAGTAAGTTTGGGGCGAGACTCTGAGAATTCCCATTTCTAACAAGTTCCAAGTGGTGCTGAGGCTGCTGGTCCCGGGACCACACTTGGAGAACCGCCGATGTATATGTTTTACGGATTTACCCATTTCTATATAATTTGAAACTCTTCATTCCCAGAAAGCCTCCTTTATTAGACAGTAAGTGGCTACGTGAGAAATCCCAGACTTAAAAGATACTAGTTTAAAAGTATTTAAAGTGAATAATTACCTTCCGGGTGGTCTAGGTAGAAAGATTAAATAAATTAAGTTGAGTCAATAGGAGTTTAAGCATCATTTGTTAAAGCAAGACTATTAGTATTTCTTTTCCTAGTGGAAATTCTCTTCTTGTCACATAATCCTAATTAATTATTGTATAAAGACCTGAAAACTTAAATGCACGAGGGAGTAATAATCTTATGTTTCATTAAGCAGCCGCTTCAGAAGCCAGAACCGAGTGTGTAGAAAGAGTGTGGAAACCACGCAGTGAGCGGGCACCTTCCTGTCGAGCGGCCTGGGGCCTGGGGCCTGCCCTGAGCTTCCATTTGTCACCAATGTGTTAACGTGAACTCGCATTTACACTCTTAAATATATCGTCTCTGTTCAATATAATCGTATTGGAGTTAGCCAATCAATATGAACTTCGGGGCTATGTATCATTGATTCTGCAATATGCTTTGTAATTACTGAATCAATATAAAATTCTCAACTCATTGGGCGATTAGCTTTTTAAAACCATTTATATGGTGTTTAACCAAAGGCATCGGGGTTCCTTTGTAAAACAACACACACTTGTTTAATTAGTTACAGGAAAACACACAGCAAACGCTGTGGGCCAACACTCACTCTCCTGGATGTTCAGAGGGCATTGCCTTGTTCTTTGTCTTTGAAAGGACCTCAGCAAATGGGTTGCATGGTGGAGGCCAAACCGTTACCCAGGACTGCCCACCTGAGTAATTTGAAAAGGAAAAAACAATTTCTCGAGCCCACTCTAAGCCTGATAACTATGGCCCCTGATTTCCTGGTTTAATTTGGCAGCTTTGAACTTTGGTGTGCGATGCCTTCTCCTTGGAACAGAGCTTATAGCGTTTGGTCAACTGAGAGAACACGAACGTTTGGGTATTGAATGCATTCTCGGTGGATTAAACGCTGATGCAGGCTTTTGGTCGTGGTTGGGCAGGCGTCTGTCCACTTTGTAAATGAAGAAATCGAGTCCTGGAGGGTGAGACAAGCAGCCCCAGGTCACCTGACGCGTGTGCGGCAGAGATGGGTCTAGAGCACAGGTTTCCCTGTGGTTGGAATGAAAGCTGGGCAGAGCAGTCCTCTGAGGGGGTGGAGCTGCTACTCACAGGCACAGTCCTGCTGGAGACTCTGCTTTAGACATTCATGTGACCTTGAGCCCAGGAGCCCCTCTCAGTCCCTCCCACAAGGACCACACAGACCCAGGCTGCTCTGGCTCCAGCCAACAGCTGCCACGTGCAGTTTCCAAGGCTTGAAGCCCAGTTCTGTGCAGTTTTTAAGGTTTCCTACTGCCACCAGGATTACATCATCCTGGTTACCATCTGTGGGAGTCATGGTAATAACAATGATCCCTTAGTAGTGTACTGAACCTAAGAGTTTAAAAAAATGTATTTATTGATTGATGAGAGAGAGAGAGAGAGAGAGAGAGAGAGAGAACTGAACCTAAGAGTTTAAAAAATGTATTTATTGATTTATGTGTGTGTGTGTGTGTGTGTGTGTGTGTGTGGAGAGAGAGAGAGAGAGAGATCAATTTGTGGAGAGAGAGAAACATCAATTTGTTGTCCCACTTATTTATGTATTCATTGGTTGATTCTTGTATGAGGCCTGACCAGGGATGGAACCTGCAAACTTGATGCATCGGGACAAGGCTCTACCCAACTGAGCATCCAGCCAGGGCCTGAACCTAAGGGTTTGCACAGTGCCTCCATGTGCACAATCCTACTTGATTCTTGCCACCACCCTCTGAGATGAGCTAATCCATTTACACATAAAGTCTAGTGAAGCTTACAGGGTTAAGTGGATTGCTAGTCATGAGTAAATGGTTGGAAACCCATCCCCCCTCCACTCCACTACATCATCGTGCCGTCTTCCTGGGAGAGGAAAGAGCTCTAAACACAGGGTCTTGAGGCCCGGGCTCTGGTACTCACTTAGTTGCCTTCACTTCCTTGGGTCTCAATTCCCATTTTGGGGGAGGTGGGGAGGGATCTTCTGCTCTTCTCTTCTGGTGCAATTTAATTCCAACACCCAGCAAACATTTATTGGGTTCTGCATTGACTGTATCGGGGTGCCTTGTTGCACGCTAGGTCCCATGGAGCAGGCTCATTCTCTGGCTTCCAGGAACTTACTCTGTGTTAGAGACAGTATCTGTCCAAGAATCTTATCTTAGAATCAAGCTTCCTTCTTGAGAATGACATGAGTTTCTGGCTGGTTCACTTGCACACACAGCATGTTCATGCAACTATAGTTTCAGCCTTAAAACTTCCTATCCTGCGTGGCCACAGTCTGAACGTGTAGCCCTCCTGTGTACCCACACTGTCCCTCACGCCTCTGGAAGACAGGCTATGTGGCCAAACAGGGGAGTTTCTAGCGTATGGATGATCCCAAGCAACTACGCTCCACTGTTGGGAAAACCAGTAAACACGGCTGGAGATGCTCCTATTTTGAGGAAGCATTAGCCTCTGGCTTCAGCTTGCAGAGATGTCATGGCCAGAAGCCCCAGAAACGCTGCCTAGTTAGTAGCCCTTTCCCTTGTGCTTTGGAAGAGGCCTGGAATGGAAATGACAGTAATGACACGTGTACACATCTGCATGGTGCTTACAGTTTATAAAGTTCTTTCCCATCCATGATCCCAGCTGCTCCTCCCAGCAGTCCTGTAGGTTGGCTGGACAAGTCACAGTGCTGCCACTTTACAGGTGAGGACCCTGAAGCTCCCCCAGTCCACGCCTGAGTCAGGCGTTCCTTCCTTACTGCCTGCCGTCGCTGGTAGGGCGCTTGGCAACACGTTGCTGTGATTGCCCGTTGACCTGACTGCTTCCACGTCGAGGATGAGCTTTGTGACAGCAGGGACTTTGTGCCACTGGGTCACTGTTGCATCTGCAGTGGTTTGCACAGTGCCTGGTGTAGTGTGGGCACTGCATACATACTTGTTGAGTGAAGTAGGGATGGCAGGGGGATGGGCAGATAAATAAATGAATACGAGCGGTTTCATCCAGCCCGGCTTCCTGGCCATAGGTTGCCCAGCAGTGCAGTGGCCTCTGAGGGTTAGAGAGGCACTGGCGAGCTGGTGTGTGGAAGGTGCCACTGACCCTGTGGGGCAGGTGGTGGTGGAGAGTGAGGCCCTAGTGCTGCCCTGGACAAAACGGTGATGCTGGTGTTTGTATTTGGGCCCAGCTGTCTCTCCTCTCAGGCTCTCCCACCTCATTCCAATGGGTTGCCCATTGTCCCACATGACCCTAGTCCTTTCCAGGAACACCATATTCTGGCTTTGAAATGCCACCCAAACATACTGGCTTCCAGTCCACTGCAGGCCTCAGCTGGCTGAGTAAAGAAAGGGGGGGACGGGGACAGATTCATCCACCCAGAGGTGGAAATGACTGACAAGGCTTGAGGTGTGACCCCTGCGGAGTTTCAGTTGCCCACAGGTGAGCTGGGCCCTGACTGAGGGGGCCCAGAAGCTGACTGCTGGGCCCTGCTGCTCCTCTGGAAAGAAGGGCACTTCGGCTGCCATCCTGGGGGACTCCCGTTAATAAATCAGAGTTTCCTGCCACCAGCTGCTTGGCATATTGTTCTTGTACTAGGGGTGCAGTTGCCAAATTGCCAGTATGCTAGGCTGGGGGTGGCACAGAAGCTGGTGTAATTAACACCTCAATGTACCTCACCCTGGAGTTCACCCAGAGAAACCGGGCTCCAAGATGGCCCATGTGGTAGGAGGGGTAGAGGGCTGTTGGCCTGACTGCCCTCACCAGGCAGGATGGATTCATCAGGGAAGGGCAGTCGGCAGACTGGGAGGGAGCAGCTGTTCCCAAGGAAGCAGGTGAGGGATGCTGGGCGCAGCCGGTGGGGACTGGCTCGGTCTCTGTCTAAATGGTCTCACTCAGAATGGGCATCCTCGGAATTTAAGCAGTAATGGGTGTCTTTGGAACTTTTAACTCCTTCTTTCATGCTTCTTAACTCATTTTGCCTCACAACAACCTTTTAAATTATTATTGAAAAGAAAATGTAGTGAGGAAATTTTTAAAAAAATGATCTTTAATCACAAAGAATTTCATATCTGCATATGACTCTAGAGCTCCAGTTCAGATGTGTATTGTTTATGTAGTTGATAATCATGGTGCTTTTATCATTTTGCATATATATATAATTATTATTTTTTTTTTTAGAGAAGGCAAAACAGGTGCAGGGCTATGAAGTGTCTGTTCACTTGCCCTGGTCCAGGGCAGGGCCTCCTAACTCAGTCCTGGATGCTCTTACTGGGGGCACTTACAGGCAAGGCCAGTGTTGGGGGTGTTAGAGGCAGAGAGATGGACAAGAAGACCTCTTGGGGACTGCCGGCTGCCATACCTGATTCTGGACTTACATGGGACCATTATGGCAGCACTGCTCAGTGCCTGGTTGGCATCTATACTGGACTGTGAGGCCCTTGGTTATGTTGGGGTGACAGCTCCTCACTTTCACATTCTAGAGTGCTGGGAGGAGAGATTCTAGCCCAACCTTTCCATTGTACGAATGAGGAAACTGAGGCTCTGGGACACGAAGTGACGTCCCTCTTCTAAGAAGGGTATTCCCTTGTGAATTGCATGGGTTGCAAGGGTCAATGCAATACCACAGAGAAAAATCTATTGTTCACTTTAAGGAAGCAGGTGCAACATTTAAGTTAAATCACAGCAAATGAACATATACTTTTGACTCATAGAAACAGCAATTTCATATGATTCAACCTGTTATTTGTGGAGGCAAGACATATGTGAAGAGACCTCCCAGAAGATAAACAAAAACATTGAAAAAACAATTCAGAAGGATTATTGAAAAGCTGCCATAAAGCATTTATCATTTAGAAAATTTCCACTTACTTTGAAGGGAATAGCAGGGTTGTGTTCAGATTTGCACTCCAGTGTATGAAAAGCAGTTATCACAATACCTGACACAAAGTAGGTGTTCAGTGAATGTTTTCTGAATGCACGAATAGTCACTTTGTTCATTTATGGTTAGCTGTTGACTCAGGGTTCAATTTGGCTGCCTGTAATGGAATCTGACCATGGCTTAAACAACTAAGGATTTTAGTTTTATTACATGAAAACTAGTCCAGGAAGAGGTTGTCTCGAGCTAATGTTCAAGCAAGGCAGAAGGAACCAGACTCCTTCTTTGCACTCCATCATCTTTAGCATGTGGTCTTTGTCCTCATAAACCCAAGATGGCTGCTCTTACTCATGAAATTAGGACCAAGTTTCTGACAGGAACTTTTTACAATAGGTTTTCTAGATGCCTACCCATTAGACTTCTGCTTGCAATTCATTGGCCACAGGTGAGTCACATGGTCACCTTAGCTGCAAGGGCATCTGAAGAGTAACATTGACCAAACTGGGTTCCATTGGTCAAAAAGGGGGAGATGCATATCTATCTATATAAAATCCTAATATGCAAATAGACCGAACAGTGGCACAACTGAATAACCGAACAACCGGTTGCTATGATGTGCGCTGACCAGCAGGGGGCACATGTGGAACATGGAGGGTGTTGCAGCAGGTGGCAGAGTGTGGAACATGGTGGGCATTGGCCACAGTGGGATGGTGGAGCAGGTGAGTGGGGGCGCCAGACCAAGGTGGGACGCTGGTTGCTGTCATTGGGGCGAGCTTCTGGTGGTCCTGAAAATTCTTTGCTCCTGTGTGGACCCACCCAGTGTATTTAGTATTGCTTTTATTCTAAGGTCTCTCCTAGGTTCTGGATGAAGATAAAATAATAGATAAGCCATAACCCTTCTCGTAGGAGGCCATCACATGAAAGGTCACTGCAGTTCAGTGTACTGGTGTGTACCAGGGCAGTGGGGAAGAGGGCTGACTGATGAGCTCTGTCTGGGGTTTGGGAGTCAAGAAAGGTTTCACAGAGTTGGTGGCAAGGGGTGTTTTGCCCATAATCTTTGTCTAGCTCACTTTGACCTTGAAGGCCTTTCAAATGACTTCCTGTCTGGCTTTGCAGAAAACCTTGGGCTAACTGCACACCAGGTAAATGTCTGGGACCCAAAGTGGGACCAGCCACACCAATACTTATTTTTTTATTAATATGTTTTTATTGATTTCAGAGAGAGGAAGGAAGAGGGAGAGATAGAAACATCAATGATGAGGGAGAATCATTGATTGGCTGCCTCCTACACTCCCGCCACTGGGGATCGAGGCCACAACCCAGGCATATTCCCTGACTGAAAATCCGAAGGTGAACTCCTGTTTCATAGGAGCCACACCAATACTTTTTGCATCAATTTGGCCCCAAGAGTGCCTCCCAGTAACAGGAAAAAATAAACAAGGCCAGGAGCTCCCAGCCAGCCCTGAGGGTAATTCAGGTTCTTCAGGTAAGTGAGCATTACATACGGCCCAGGGCTATAAACCACCCTAACAGGCATAATGACTTCCGCACCTCCACCTGAAGGGGCTCATTGCAATAAGGTAACAGCTCTTGCAGATGCCTCTAGCTTTAACTATGGGAACACTTGCTTTATAGCACTACCTGAATGATCTACATCCTGCTCTCGTCAATGGCAATTTCAGGAGTGATTTGGCTTATGTCTTTTGTGCATGTGTGTCTACACAGCGCCCTGAAAACCTTTGGCATTGGGAACATGTTAGGGGGGTTAGTCACAGCTGCAGAGCTGGTAACAGGTAGAAACGGGCCCTGAATTAGATATTGTTAGGAGATAATTCTAGGAAGTTCACACTAATCAGAAGGACAAGGCTAACCCCCATTCTGCATTTATTCACTCATTTACTCTTACTCCTTCCTCCCTCTCTCCTTCCCTCCCTCCCTCCCTTCTTTCCTCCCTTCCTCTCTTCCTTCCTTCCTTCCTTCCTTCCTTCCTTCCTTCCTTCCTTCCTTCCTTCCCAAATCCTTAATTAGCCCTACTTTTTACCAAACAGAATATTGTATACTGGGGATACAAAGAAAAGGGAGACAGACCTTTCTTTTAAGACCTTATAAGTGATGGACAATGATCTCAGTCACATCTTTTCCATAAAACCATGGGGGCGAATATTGGAATGGCCCTGAATGGCAGCTGATGGCCAGCACCTCAATTTATTCTAGTAAGTGTGTTTCTTTAATGACACCAAAACAAGTGATCCACGCACCCAGACCTCTGATGATTCTGCTCGGTCTAGGTCAGTGATGGCGAACCTTTTGAGCTCAATATGCCAGCATTTTGAAAAACCCTAACTTAACTCTGGTGCCGTGTCACATATAGAATTTTTTTGATATTTGCAACCATAGTAAAACAAAGACTTATATTTTTGATATTTATTTTATATATTTAAATGCCATTTAACAAAGAAAAATCCACCAAAAAATGAGTTTCGTGTCACCTCTGACATGCGTGTCATAGGTTTGCCATCACTGGTCTAGGTCAACGTTTTGACATACTTGGAAGAGTCCTTAACCTGGCCTTCATGATGCCTAGGTACCCCTAACATTGCATACAAAATTCTGAGTGCATATTTATGAGCATTTTTTTCTGGGGTAAGAGCTCATAACTTTCCCCACTGAGGTTCAGAACCACTGAAGCAGAGAAATGGCTAGACAGCATTTGAGCTTGAGCACATAAGGGAAGCTATTTAAGAGGCTCCTCTAACTTTCAAGCTTTTGATCCTACACATCAAGCTTTTGATCTATATCATTTGGCCAGGAGTTTGGGGCTATCCTATTTAATGAGTTCTTAGAATCAGATATTTGATGCTGCAGGTGAGGTGGCCAATTGAATTGGCCTGGAGTTTACGTGTTCTGATGAAAGTTGAGTTGCCCAATGAGCATGCATGCTTGAACTGAAGACCAGAGCTGGAACATGACCAAGTGTTTATGAAACGAATAAACAGAAAGGACAACACCCAATTAAAAGTGAGGGCAGCCTTAACCGGTTTGGCTCAGTGGATAGAGCATAGGCCTGCAGACTCAAGGGTCCCAGGTTCGACTCCAGTCAAGGGCATGTACCTTGGTTGTGGGCACATCCCCAGTAGGGAGTGTGCAGGAGGCAGCTGATCGATGTTTCTCTCTCATAGATGTTTCTAACTATCTATCCCTCTCCCTTTCTCTCTGTAAAAAATCAATAAAATATATTTTAAAAAAAAGTGAGGGCAGCCAGAACAACTGAGCAGCCATCCACCCATTGACCATGGAGTGCTGGGGACTCAGTCAACACCTGTCACATGGCAGGGGGAGGCTCTGAAGGGATACGTTCTTTTGATCTATGTTGCCTTTAATCAAATTGATTAATCAGATTCAGCAAATAAACTCTAATCAAAAGATGCACTAAGCCCTGAAGAACTCTCTTTTTTAATTTTATTTTTGGATTGTTTTCTGAGTAGAGATGAAAAAGGAGCCATTATCCAAATGAGGCTGGTAAGGTGATTAGATATTATGTACAAAAAGGGCAAGGGGCAGATGAAATCATCCAGTGGATCCTGGGTGTGCTCAGCAAGACATGCTTTTGTTATCAGTGTCACTGTTTTTATAGTTGCAAAGGGCCGCCTCCCCTGCGGTGAGGCGGGATTCCCTGTTTCAGTAATCGGCGATTACAGGAACTTGAAAAGTCGGTCATTTCCAATACAGCAACACTCAGGGGGCCTGTATTTCATGCAAACCATAGATTTTTCAATCAGTCAATCAGTAGATACGTATTGATCGCCTACTACGTGCAAAGATGGTTCACGATGGAGAGTCTGGCCCAGCCTCCATGAAGCTTTCTTACAGACAGTGTGATGGGCTGTGCTTCCCTAACTCAATGAGCCCCAGCCTGCCTGGAGACCTCAGTAAAGTGCAGATTCTGCTGCAGGAGGTCAGAGGTGCAGCCTGAGATTCTGCGTTGCTGATAAGCTGGAACGTGGACCACACTTTGAGTAGCTGGTGGAAGACCACAGACTGGCCTGAATGAGAAGCTGCTAGGCGTGGTTCTCAATAAACCTGCCGTTAGTATAGAGCCACGGGAACCAAGGTGCAGAGAGGAAACCAAGTCATGGAGGCTTCTGTCCATTAACACGTTTCTGTCTGGGCTGGTGGTGGGCGTAGACCTATGAACTCCTGAGTCTTGGGAGAGACAAACAAACAACAGCTACATCCACGTACGCATCCTCGTGATAATGGTGAAGGAAGGAAAAACAACGTGACTTCCAACAGAGGCCCCGATTTAGAAGCACCTCTTTCTGTCCTGGGGCTTCATATCTGAGGCCGTATGGCGTCTTCACGATCCAGCTCAGTTGTGCCTGAAACATGGGGTGAGGGTGGGGGAAGGGAGTGGGCAAGGGCTGTCGGAGAGGTCCTGGGCTGGTGCCCAGCTGGGCCTGCTCTGTGTGCCTCTCGAGGAGTGAGCGCCTCCAGGACTCCACGATCACACCTGGTGAGAACGGGCTGCCCAAGTTTCATCCTCACTGGTCTTGGATTGGATGGTCCTGTGGGTGTGACATGGACCTTCAGCATTTGAGCTCAGGCGTGTAAGGGAAGCTGTTTATTTAAGAGGCTCCTCTAAGTCCCAAACGCATTCCTACTTTACCTCTCCTTGTCAGCCTAGCTTTTCAACTCAAAGGTATCTGTTTCTAGCCTCCTCGCCCTCCTGTCCTTTAGACCTCAGCCTGGAGGAGGTGGCCATGAATCCCAGGGGAGCGAGCTGAGTCTGTGTGTCCTCTCTCCTGCCCTGGCTCAGGCTCCACCCGCCCCCGAACCCCAGCTCTCGATGGGCATTTTAACTAAAATGGTTCCTGCCGGCTTCTCAGCCAAGGTGGCCTCCCAAATCCATCCACAGTGTGATTGATGGCGCTCTGAGGTGGGAGACAAAGAGTCCTTCTCCGGTTTTTGTATTAATGCTGGGTTATCTCCCACAGTATTGATTTTTTTGTTTGGCTTTTGAAATTTCTCTTCCCTGGTTCTGAGCCGTTTCTATAAAAATGAAAGAGGAGGTGAGGGATGATGGCACCCGGCTGACAAGCTTTGCCGACTTGCAGTATTAGCTGCTGTTCCCATTAGGTCCTTCCGAGCCTGTCACTGCCTCTCCTGGGCAGAAATATATTTAAAACGTGGTGCGCAAAGGTCCACGCGTGTCACTTGGAAGGGACTGCCACCAAGTGTAGGCACTGGATCTCACCTTCCACCCTAAGAGCGCAAAAGGGCAGCACGGATTTGGATGGACCCCAGCCTCCGTCTCTCAGTTCTGCTCTTTATTTTATTTTATTTATTTATATTTTTTAAATAAAGATTTTTTAAAAATATATATTTTATTGACTTTTTACAGAGAGGAAGGGAGAGGGGATAGTTAGTTAGAAACATCGATGAGAGAGAAACATCGATCAGCTGCCTCCTGCACACCCCCTACTGGGGATGTGCCCGCAACCAAGGTACATGCCCTTGACCGGAATCGAACCTGGGACCCTTCAGTCCACAGGCCGACGCTCTATCCACTGAGCCAAACTGGTTAGGGCTATTTTATTTTTTTTTTATTAATACTCACTTGAGGATATTTTTCTCCATTGATTTTTAGATAGAGTGGAAGGGAGGGGGAGAGATAAGAGAGAGAAACATTGACATGAGAGAGACACATGGATTGGTTGCCTCCCTCACACCTTCTGGGGCAAGGGTGGCAGGAGCTAATTTATCCAGGGGTAAATTAGCTTCTGCAACCGAGGCCTGTGCCCTTAGCCAGAATCAAACCCCTGACCCTTCAGTCCACAGGCTGATGCTCTAACCACTGGGACAAAGGCTAGGGCTCAGTTCTGCTCTTTTCCTCTTTAAAGAGCTCGGCTCCTGCACGACGGTGAAGGGGTGAGGCTGGTCTTGGGCACCCTGCCTCCCTCTCTCTGTTCTGCTTTCCCCTCCCACATGCTCTATTCCTATCTCCTTCTCCTCACTCCCTCCTGCTCTAAGAGCCACCAACAACATTGGGAGGAAATGACAGCACAGGCGGCATCTCTCTGCCCAGGAACTCAGCAGGGCAGCCCATAAGGGTGCCCGTCATGGAAGGCGATGCATTTAGAATAGAGGGTGTTGGGGAGCCATGGCCATCGGCAGCTTACGAGGACAGGCAGAGCAGCATGGTCTCTTCTGGACCTTGCAGCAGAGTTGCTCTCGGTACTCAAAGACCCCAGCTTTTATCAGGTACTATTATCAGCCCCGTTTTACAGATGGAAAAGCCCAGGCACAGAGAGGTTCAGTAACTTGCCGGTTGTCACCCAGCCTGAAGGGGATTGCCCAGCTCCAATCCTTAACCTGTGAGTGTGGAGCTGCATTGCAGACTGTAGGACATGATCCATGTAGAAGCATCGCTGCTGTTACTACTCGTCTCTCAGAGAGAGAGATGGTGGTGGTGGACACCTCTGTCTATGAGCCGATACTCACTTTATCTCCCGGGTCCCTTCATGCAGCCTGGATGCAGTGAGTGTGTGTGTATGTGTATGTGTGTGTGTGTATGTGTGTGTATATGTGTGTGTATGTGTGTGTGTGTGTGTGCATGCATGCCCGTGTGAGGCTGCCCTGACCCTGCCACCGCCAGCCATAGCTGCAGCTGCCATTTCTGATGAAGGAAAATCCGCACTTTGCCCCCTCCACGCAGTCCATCATTTTTCCAGCTGGGCGCCTGTCACCAGCACTCAGGGAATGCATGTCATCTGGGCCTGAAGGATGGCTTGGCCAGCCTGGGGCTCTGGCAGGGGTGGGGTGGGGACTGTGCCCTGGAGTGGGGCAGGGCAGTCTCTGTCCAGCTGCCCCAGTGATGCGGGGGATGGCCCCAGAAGCCAGGCTCTTGTCCCTACTCCCACCCTGTGGCCTGTGCCCTGCCTGTCAGGTCAGTATGAGGGAGGCGGGCCCATTCCATGGGGTGGGGAGTCAGACCGAGTTTGCTCTGACCTGGGATCAGCCTCCATTAGTCACTTTCTCTGACACCTTTTCTGTTGCAGCCTCTGTCTTTCCCTGGAGGAGGGGAGAGGAGGTGAGGGAAGGGAAAAGAAGCAGCTTCCAGAACCTTCCAGGTGAAAGGAGGCGAGGCCCAGATTTCAGACGAGGGAGCAGGGCCAGCTTTAGGCTGTTTATCAGAGAGGTGACACCTGGGGCCAGAGACCCGGATGTCCCAGCAGCTGGGCAACTTCACCTCTGTGTGCCTCAGTTTCCTCACCTGTGAAAGGACAGTGTTAATCACCCCTGCTTTGTGGATATGGTGAGGGTTGAATGACTTAGAAGAAAGGGGCTTGGCCTTAGGATTCAGTAAGGGATTGATGTGATCATCATTGTTATTACTCTGGTTGAGGGCATGGGACAAGGGGGTCTCGTCTCTCTCGGTCTCAGCCTAATACTCAGGCCGAACCAGGAGCCTTGCCTCTCCGGCCATTACTGAAGAGGAGGGACAGTGATTCCCTCCCACAAGCCCAGCTACAGAGACGGCCCTGTGTGAGGAGCAGCAGGAGACGAGGGCACTGGTCAGTCGATGGCCTGGAAGGCCCTGTGACTCCTGCGTGAGCAGGCAGTTTGCTTTGGGACCCCCATCCTTTGGGGATGGCCCAATTAGCCCCATCTGTAACCCATCATCCCAGGACTTTGCTTATAGCCAGTTGGGAATTGGGTTACGTAATAGCTCCAGGGGTAAATTAGCCCCATCTGTAACCTATCGTCCCAGGACTTTGCTTACAGCCAGTTGGGAATGGGGGTAATATCGCCAGGGTTAGCCTTGCTTCTGACACGGCCTTTTCAAGGGCTGTCTGGAAGATGGAAGTCTTCGTGGCCTAATGGAATGGCCTGGGAGTGCTGCCATTGCAGGTATGGTGCAGGTAGGGCGTGGGGGCAGCGGGGCTATTCGCCTGCAATAGTCTGCTTGGTGCTCCCACAGTCACGCCTTATAGGCCGCCACTGCTTGGCTGCTTGGATATGTGTTTCTAATATGCCAGGTAGTTCCATTTGCCCCGAACCCTGTACTGGGTTAAGCTTGGCCCCAATCGCCAGTGCATGTGTGTGTGGGTGCAAGTCACCTACCCCACAGCTTGAGGGGCCTTGGCAAACATCACCTTCATGGCTGCTATCTTACAGAGGGGGAAACTGAGGACTGGGAGGGGGAGACTGCCCCAAAGCCATATACCCGGTTAAAGGCAGGGCTGGACAGAACCAAGTCTCTTTACTCCTGCGAATCTCATACTCTTTTCAGGAGGTCAAGTTCTTCATTTCATAAATGAGGAAACGGCAGCCAGCAAAGGTGCCATGACTCACCTAAGGCCACACAGCCAGGGCATTATCCACCCTCCCCCATCCGTGATATCCCAAAGATGCCAGTTTTTCCAAAGGGATGACACTGTGTGTTGACTGACAGTGAGAAATCCTGGGTAAAAAACCCCCATTAGCCAGAGAACCAGACCGTGTGTTTCATCTGTCTTGAAGGCTGTGTTCATTTATTTCCTTCTGGAGCCAAGCAGCCCGGCCCGTAGAGCCCCGCAATGCAGCCTATACTGGGCCTCTGCCTCTCCCAGCCTGCCCGGCCCGCAGTGCACACCCAGCCCCAGCCTCTGACTCACCTGCAGCTATATTTTCCATCCATAACAACGCAGAATTACTTTGTGTTCACCTTGACATCAATGCCATCTTCCAGTACATAAAATTCTGTGACATTCTGTTTTCCTCAGCATCATAGTTTTGAGATTTGGCCATGTTATTACATGTGGCTCTAGTGAATTAGTTTTCTAGTGAATTAGTACTGCTGTCTAGGATTCCATTGTGTGATTACACTACACCCTGTACTAGGGTAGTACTGTACTATAGTAGTGTACACTATAATGCTGTATGCTATGCTGTGCATTACTGTACTGTGTTTTTCCAATCTACTGATCATGGCTATTGAAGTTGTTTCCAATGTTTGATCATAACAAGTACTACTACAAGAAATATACTTGTCTATGCCTCCTTGTACATAGTGACAGGGAATTGCTGAGTCGTAGGGTATGAACAGGCTCAACTTTACCAGTTACTGCTAAGTCGTCCTCCAAAGTAGCTGTACCAAGTTACATTTCTATCTGCGACATGTGTGTGTCCCCGTGGCTACACATCTTTGACAAAACTAGGTTTTATCAGGATTCTCAATTTTTTTCCAATCAGATGGGTACAAATTAGTATCTCACTGTCATTTTTAATTGGCATTTCTCTGATTTTTAGTGAGATTGAACATCTCACAAGTTTATCAGCCATCCTCCTCTTTCGTGAATTAGATTTCATCTACTTCGACCATCTTTCTACTAGGTTGTCTTTGGTTTTCCAGTAGATTTGTGGAAGCTCTTTAGATATTCTGACTACCCATATTTTCCATCATGACAGTTGTAGACACGTTCTTCCCGGTTGTGGCATCATTTTTCACTTTGATTAGGGCATGTGTTTGTTTTAAGGTAGGCCCATTTGTCAGCGAGTTCCTTTACAGCTTTTGCTCTTCACATTTTGTTTAGGAAATTTGTCTAAACGGATGCCATACAGCTATATTTCTACAGCTTTTAAAAAAAAATTGGAGTTTCACTATTTTATGTTTAGGTCAGTCAGCCACATGGAAGTTAGTTTTCTATATGTTGTGAGGCAGGCATTTTATGTCCTTCCATGTGAGTAGCAATTGTTCCAGTATCATTTCAACTCTTTGATGTTACTGATGACAAAACTGAGGTAGGCTCATGCCGCAACTTGCACGGCTAGGGTTCAGGATCTGAAGGAGGGGCCGACACATAAATGAAAATACTATGTAATAAATATGAATTTAGAAGGCATGGGGGGCCAGGTGGAGACCTCTCTCTTGGAGAGGCACACTGAAACATGGCCTTATCTGCTTTTTATTCAGTTTTAGATACACATCTTGCCCTCAGTAAAGCACAGCAAACAGGTAGCAGACAGACCATCTCTAAGGTCAATAAAGATCAGTAAAGATCAGTCAGGTTCAGTAAACATTTACTTTGAGGCTCTTAGGTCAGGAAATTGCTTCGAGCCACCGCTATCTCAACAGAACAATGGTGCTTAGTGTTAGCCCTGCCAACGCCCAAGGTCCCTCGGCCTTCCGCCTTCCGTGTTCCTTGGTGCACTCTCATGATAGTATCGGCAGTGGGTGGCTTCCCACAGGTCCAGGAGGTGGAGTGACTTGTCCAAGGTCACCTAATGACTCAGTGGTGGGATCATGACAGGGAATGTGTTTTCTTAACTCCCAATCTGGCATGCCAGCACAACCATCCTACTGTGCTACACTTATTTGCCTTGGACTATTTTCTACCATTCTCATATAGAAATGTATAGATCTGATGATAAGTTTCTTGAAAGCTGGGATTCTGTCCTTTCCTCCTATCACCTTTATGTACTTAACACAAAGCTGAGTATCTGATAGGCACTTAGGAAGACCATGCTGAATACATGTCACTGAATTTAACAGATTAATTCCAAAATAATCAGTCCTTTTAAATCCAGCTCTTTCATCTCATACAGGTTTCTATATTTTGACATATCCATTCATTCATTAAACATTTCCCAAGCACCTACTATGTCAGCCATGGGCAAACTACGGCCCGCGGGCCGGATCCGGCCCATTTGAAATGAATAAAACTAAAAAAAAAAAAGACCATACCCTTTTATGTAATGATGTTTACTTTGAATTTATATTAGTTCACACAAACACTCCATCCATGCTTTTGTTCTGGCCCTCCGGTCCAGTTTAAGAACCCATTGTGGCCCTCGAGTCAAAAAGTTTGCCCACCCCTGGACTATGTGCTAGGCACTCTGATGCTGGAGATTAAAAGAGGAGTACTGTGTGTTCTCTGTTCTTAAGGAATATAGTGGGAGAGACTGAAAAGCCAAGCAACACTTTTAAGACTGGGCTATTTAAACACCATACAATGGGAGACTGGAGGGGGCTAGAATCTGGCCGGAAATCAGGAAGGCTTCCTGGAAGAGGAGACATTTGAGTGAGTCTTTAAAGATGAGGAGGAGTGATCTGTTTGGCAAGGGTAGAGAAGGGTGCATACTCCAAAGTGACATCCTGGGCAAAGGCTGAGATGTAAGGTATCTGTCCACAATTCACTATGACTCAAGCATAAATAATTAGGCTGCTGAATCACTTTGTTAATTTTTAAGAGTTTAAAGCCCCTGCTTCCTAGGGGATTCTAGCCTAACTCAGGCTTGACCACAGCCTAACATGGCACCCCCAATACTGCCTGCCATGTCACGATGGCTTAGGGACTTCACTTTGTAATTTTCTATCGTCTAAAGTGGGCTTCAATTTTTTGTTGAGGAGTGTGGTTTCCACCTTGTTTCATGACTGTAAATTGACATGCCCCTTCTTGTCATCATTTCTGCTGCCAGTGCTATTATTATGGGCCTTTCTCATGCAGCCAGAATAACATATGAGACACAAGCCTGGAGTGACAGTACGCCTGACAAAAACAAAAATAGCCCAGCTCATATTATTTGCAAAAGAATTATCCCCTGGAGGTGATTTTTAATTTGGGGGTTTGCTGCAAAATGGAAACCTGACCAAGGCTGCTTTGCAACCCAAATGCTTGTTTTACCAATCAATTATCAAAATGAGACTTGCCGGGTACTGTGGCAAGTCGTTCTGGGCCCCCTCCTTTAATGGGTCAAGTCCAAGTTGCCTCTATTACTGGGAAAAGCTGGGGGCAACTGAGCAGTTTAATTTTCTGATGGGGGGAGGGAAGACAGGGAAAAAGGTTCTCCATCCAGATGAAGAAAAGCACAAAAGGTGGGTGGAGCGGGCCTAAATTAGAGCTGCCCACGTCAGCGGGGCCGCAAGAAGGCAGAGTGTGGCGTGCCGGTGGTTTGTTTGTAAGGGATTAATAATTCAGCCCCAGAAATAAGGTCAGGGCTTACGCACAGCAGAGGCAAACTTGTATAAAAGGTTAATTGGGATCTACCAGGTACCGGTAAAGTGGCATTTGTGCTATTTTGGTATTTTTTGAGACTTGAGGGAAAAAGAAAAAAAGATAGAGACAGAATCGGAATTGGATGTGGAAATCTGGGGAGGCCTTTTCTCAGCATCAGAATTTCATGACATTGTTCCCCTGGCCCCAGCAGGGGGGTCGGGGCGCTCAGAGCCTTGATGGGCTTGAAAAATGAATTTCTGTGTTGCCTCCGTTGTAAGCCTTGCACGTGCTATTTAAACTTGACATGTCATAAATCCACTAGCAGCAAACACGATGGCACTGGCTTGCTGTCCACTTTTATTTGTGTGGATGCAGGAAATGATGCTGGCACGTGAAAGTGACAGGCACCGCAAGCTGCTCACTCTAAGGGACTTGAGGGCTGAGCCTGTGACCCTGAGAAGCAGGGACTCAGGGTTGGGGACCACTGTGTGAATTGTGGCACCCAGTCTCCTCTGTCCAAATAGCATCCAAATAACTTGAGCTGAGGATCAGGGCGTCTCCCTAGCTCCCAGAACAGCCTTGGCTGCAGGGGGATTAGGGTGTGTATTTCTGAGCTGTAATAAAACTTCCCAGCTTCCATTTGCAGTAGTCTCCCTTATCCCAGGGATATGCTCCAAGACCTCCTGCAGATCCTGAAACCGTGGATAATACCAAGCCCTGTATATACCATTTGTTCCTAAACATGCATAATTATGATAAAGTTTAAGTTATAAATTAGGTACAGTAAAAGATTAACAACAATAACTAATAAGATAGAACAATTATACAATACACTGCAATAAAAATTATGTGACTGTGGTCTCTCTCTCTCTCTCTCTTCAGTAAATGACTTGATAGTTGAGATTGCTACTAAATGGCTAATGGGTTGGTCGTCTATATAGCATGGATATGCTGGACAAAAGGATGATTTATATCCTGGGTGAGACAAAGCTAGATTTCACCACACCACTCAGGACAGTGTGAAATTTAAAACTTATAAATTGTTTATTTCTGAAATTTTCCACTTAATATTTTCAGATTGTGGTTGGCTGTGGGTAATTGAATCTGCAGATGGGGGGACTACTGTATGTATAATACACTGTCTCTTACTAGGCTGGAGCTCCTTGGGACAGGACTATGTCTTATTCATGTCTCAGGACATTTTCCTACTTCAGTCCTTGTCTGTAGCATGAGGCCTTGGTACATCTAGGTCATGCTTGTTAAACAGAGAGACAAAAACCATATAATTTTACTTTATGTGGAACCTACAAAACAACTTAAATAAACAAACAAGACAGAAACAAACTCATAGGTACAGAGGACATTTTGATGGTTGCCAGATGGGAGGAGGGATGAGGGATGGGTGAAAAAGGTGAAGGGATTAAGACGTACAAATTGCCAGTTATAAAAACAGTTATGGGGATGTAAAGTACAGCATAGAAATATATAGTCAACTAGAGGCCTGGTGCATGAAATTCATGCAAGAGTAGGCCTTTGCAGCCCCAGCAGCTGTCTTGGCCCTTGCAGCTGCGGCTTCGTCCAGAAGGTTGTCTGGATGGTCGTTCCACTGTTTGGCCGTTTGGTCAATTTGCATATTATGCTTTTACTATTATAGATAATATTGTAATAACTATGCATAGTGTCAGATCGGTGGTAGACTTTTTGAGATGATCACTTCGTAAGTTATATAAATGTCTAACCACTATGTTGTTCACCTGAAACTAATATAATATTGAATGTCAACTGTAACTTAAAAAATGATAATAAAAGAAATGGGTTGAGGAGATAGGTTTACCCCCTCACCAGTACATTCCATGGGATAAATGTCTGTAGTCTGTACCAGATCAAGCAGCCATTTAAGTGCAGTGATGCATAATGACTTCAGAAATTCTAAAAGACTTTGTGTCCAAACATCTTATTCATGGCCTCCTTGACTTCTTGAATTTCCACCGTTAGTTCTACATCCAGGGCATATCAAGAGTTTTCATTTCATTGGCAACTCTTAATTTTCAGTAGCTCACAGAAACATCTTGTTTTGGACTCTAAGGACTGTCAATGGGTTTTCTATTAGGTCAAATGTTTTATTGTTAATATTGACAACTTTCTTCTGAGGAAGAATCCAGCTCTGAAGACAAGTTCCTAAGACCTTCTTTTCCCCTCCCCCCTCCTCTCCTGTGCAATCAGGGTGCACCAAAGTCACTTCTCAGGTAAGTTCCACACTCAAAGGTCAACTCTGCTCATCTTGAGAGTGTCAGTTATACACTTTTGCTCTTGAAAGCATGCTTGCTTCAGGACCAAATTTTAATATACTGGTATTTAGGGTAATTCCTTATTCAAGCCAGTTCTCCTTGAAACATAAAGATTAAAAGCAGGGAGAGACCCTGTGTGCATTTTCCTACTTCAGTGCTGGACTTCATTAAATAATCTGAAGGCCTCAAGAGTCCCTGAGAAGATGCTCCAGTCTTCTGGGGTTCTGTCTCCTGTGGCTTCAGACTACTATCGATCTGAATGTTAACTTAATTACTTATTTTCCAGCTAAAATGTCAGCCCAAAGGCTTTCTCTTCCTTCTGGCCAAGGTGCTGTAGAAAGTGGGACTGTGATAGTGACTGAGTCTGGGGGACATGGGAGGTACACCTGCATTAAGGGGATCACATAGAAAAAATCCTGAGTTTGAGTGTCCTGGTCCCTGCTCCATACTCTCCACAGCATCCCAGAGGCCTCCCTTGTATTCTCACCTCTGTCAGCACAGACATCTCAACAGCTGGCAGAGCTCTGAGAACTTGGACTGGCATTTGAATTTGAGTGAAAAGGGTGAAAAAAGAATGGAGTATGGGCCTCAACCAGAGCTTCCTGAAAGTGAAGGTATTCCTCTTCGCTTGCTATCATGGTATGACTGAAGGAGCCAGGTAGAACTGGTCTGAATCCCAGCTCTGACACGTAATAATCATGCAATTGTTGGGCAAATTACATCGTGTCCTCATCTGTGAAATGGAAATAGCGACATCTGATTTATGGAGTTGGTGAGATTATGTGCAAAGCATTATGGGTATTGGTGAGGAGCACAGCCAGGCCACCAGAGTATAAATTCTTGTTCTGTTATTCACTAGTTTTGAGAATTCGGGAAAACCACTCACCCTCTGTAGTTTCCTCTTCTGAAAAATGGGATCAAAATAGTGCCTATCTCATGTGGTTGTCATGAGGAAAGATGATACTTAAGGAAGGGTGTGGACTCTGAAACCAGACACCCTGTATCTGACTCTCAGCTCTGTCATTTCCTAGCTGTGTGTCCTTGGGCAATTCACTCAACCTCTCTGTGCCTATGTTCCAACATCTTTCCAATGAGAATCATGACAGTACCCATCTGTTGGCCTGTTGTGAGGATTAAGTGAATCAATGTAGATAAAATCCTTAGAGAATAGCCTGGCATCTTAAAAGTGCTATGTAAGTGTTAGAAATTATTATTGACAAAATTAAATGAGATAATAGATGAAAATTTCCTAGAACAGTGTCTGGTACATGCTAAACATTCAATAACTCTTTGCTAGGGTACCTGGAACAAAGGTTGGGCCTTTAATATATGTTAGTTTTTTTCCTTCCCTGTTCTAGGTATTCTCACTTAGCCAACACACACTCAGCACCAGGCCAGGGAGGCAGGTAGAGGAACCCTGAAGCTGAAGCCTCTGGGAGCATGGGGATGAGTGATACTGTGGGCTGGCAGAGGCCATACACCCCCACAGTGCTCTTTTGGTTAAAATACCATGGGGAAGCTAAGAAGAAGTCCCACCCTAAGCATTCTTATTTTTGGACACTATGCTGTGGGTAAGCAGAGGAAACAGGGCTAAATTAAAGGAGCATTTATAAATGCTTTAATCATGAGAAATAAATGATTCCTCAAAGTTGCTTGGCAAATTGTTCCAAGATGCACAGAGACCCGTCGGAATGATTGTAAACTAGTTAATAGATGACTTTGCAACTTGTGAGGAAGCATTTTAGAGCAGCGGCTCCAGCAATTATCCATGCCTCCGCACATGCAGCACAATTTAAGAAAAAGGGAAATTCACTTCTCAGCTCTTAATAAAGTATTCATGCCACCTTAATGTGAAATGTTACCAAAATTATTTAGTGACTTATTCATTCAGTTAGGCTTTATTACTCTTGGTATTCTTTCTTATTTAAACGGGTGGCAAAGTTAACTAGGGTAGCACTGCCTATGATTTCAACAGTTCCTTTGTATGGAAAATTCTCAGGCTCTCAGAAAGCTTGCCGGGGGCTGTGGGAGGAGTGGAGGGATTGGAGGAGGGCCTGGGGGCTGCCCGGAAAGGTACAACATAAAGGGCCAGAAGACTGCCACGGATCTAGGGAAGGCCAGAGTTGGAAGGAACTTCATACACCTGGTCCAAACCCAAAATGAGGAACTAAAGGCTGAGGAGGCCTAAGGACTCATCGAAGCCCCGCAGCTAGAAAGTGGGAGAGTCTGAGAACTCCTATGTCATGCTAACGTCCCGTCTGGTGTCTCTCCCTGCACGTGGCACCCTGCAATGGGCCAACGGGGATCTGCCCCATGGAGTGGAAACGAGGTATTAAGTGCTTACTCTGTGCGTGGCACTGAGCTAAACACTTGTGCAGCTGGGGATCAGGCTCAGGTACCTGCAACGGAAAAGCCAAATAAGGGCGACTGAAATGAAACCGTGGTTATAAACCAGAAGTCTGGGTGCAGGTGGCTGACAACCTGTGGTCTCTGTGATTTCCTTGGCCTCATGACTGCAACATGGCTGCAGCTCCGACCTTCACCTCTATTCTCAGCAGGAGGAAGGACAAAGGTAGAATAAAGGGGGAAGACCTGTATTAGGCAAGCAAACATTTCCCAGAACTCCCCATGGGGCTTCCACTTATATCTCACTATACAGAACTATATTCTCCAGCAATCCTTGGCTACAGGGAGGCTGAGAAATGTAGTTTATTTAGCTGGGTTTGATGGACCCCCAGCAAAATGGGGATTCTATTAGAAAGGAAGGAGAAACTAGATATTAGGTAGGTACTGCCAGTCTTTGCCATGTCCAAATTATTTTACTTATTTCTCACAACAACCCTATGGGAGAGATACTATTATAATTCCCATTTTCTGGATGAGAAAACTGAGGCCTAGAGATTATGTAATGTGCCCAAGGAAGAGAGTTGGAGTTTAAGCCTAGGGCTGTATGGCATCAAGGCCTTGTTCTTAACCACTGTGCTATCCTACCCGGCTGGTAAGATATTCTTTCCTGCTCTGAATCTGACAACAGCTGCCTAGAGCCTCAACCTCTCTGTGGAGAGATGGGGGCTGGGGGTGGGTGGGAGACATTCCAAACTAGGGGAAGAGCTGGAGCAAAGGCAGCCCTGCCTGACACCTGGCACAGTGGTTTGCACATAGTGGGGCCTCATGGGACATTTGCTATAAGAGGAGGCAAGGGGAGGATCAGACATGGAATTCCATGAGGAGATGAATATTTCAGGTACCCAGAAGCCAGTGTCAGCCTTGAGCAGAAGGGAAGTTGGTGCCTCTTGTCCCTGTCTGGGTCTATTTCCCCCTCCATGGGCTCCCACCCTCCTTTGGTTGCCCACTGCCCTGTGTACCGTCTACTACTTTATGAAATCCTGATTCACGAAAACACCCTCTATCAGTTAGCTACATCTTAGCATGACTTTATAGAGAATTATGGAGGGATGACTGAGGTCATGTGATTCACTTCCATCCCCTCACTTTGCAGAGAAGGAGACTAAAGCCAGAGAGAAGATGTGTATCCCCCCATTTTATACAGAAGTCAATGGCAGATGGGGAGGGGAGGCCAGGACTGCTGACTCCTGGTCTAATGTGTGTGTGCATATGTGTTCATGTGCACATATGTACACTGTGTGTATGCACACCATGTGTGTGCATGCGTGTATTTGCTATTTGCATTTTGAGTCTTATTTCACACAGTGTAAGGAAAGGCTTTGTTTTTGCTAAAGAACAGAGACTCCAGGGAATACATGGGAAAGAAATTGGTGGCATAGAAATAGTTCTGAAATCTTAGCATATGCATGGATCAAAATCAGAGCTTGGGGTTGAACTTGTCTCTTGACATTAGGGAAAAGGAGACAGACAGACAGACAGGCAGGCAGAGCAACAGCCAAAAGAAGATGGAGAGCTGGAATCTAAGTAAAGCCAGGGCAGCAGTTAGGGGAGCCTCTGACAGGAGGTGCAGGAAGTCCCCATGCAGAGCTGCCCGCTCTAGTGTAAGCATTAAGCCTCCACCAGGGACCAGTGCCCAGGGCAGTTCAGCTTGGCCTTGGCTGCGATGGGTCAGGAGGGGCTCGGACCTGCAGTGCAGAGTCCATCCAACATGCCTGCCTGCCCAGGGGCTGGCCTTGCTGCTGATGGGATGCAGGCTGCTTGGTGAAGGGTGGGCCAAGGATTCTGCCCTAAGGATTTCCCTTTGGGGTTTTATAAATCAGCCAGCAAGACAGCCACTGTCTTGCTGAGTTGTCATATTCAAGGCCCAACCCAAGATCAATTGCTGGCTGACTTTGATTCCCTGTCATGAAGCCTGGGCCTGTCCTGCCCTAATCTGGGACACTGGCAAAGCTTGGTTTTTGATGCTTTCCATTCTTTCTTCTTTTGGTCTTGAGTCTGCTCCCCAGGCAACCTTTTTCCATGTGAAGGGGTTCACCAATGACTGTTTTACCCTAAGATACTCTGACAAAAGTGACCTGTTACTCCTCAAGAAGAATATTCTGCAATTTGGCTATGCTGCCATAAAGGGGCGGTAGTTCTATCGACCAGGTGCTATGGATGGTAATGTTAGGGGTGAAAATTAACAGTAACAGAATGTGTTATGAGTTGCTGAGCTATTGATCCCCTCAACCCTCCAGAGCTGTCAGGCAGGGTCCCCAGATTAGATACCTCTGGCCTATGGGGAACCACCCCCCTTTACCTCAGTATCCTTCACAGTCTCATGCTCTGTCCTCCTTGAAAAGAGTGGGGAGGCTCTGTGTTATACCACATGCACGTGATCCTAAACGAGGTGGCTAAGTGGGTTCTGGAGCTGGAGTGGGGAGACCTGGGCTCCAGGCCCAGCTCTGCCTAGTGTCTCAGACACTCCTATCCATGGATTTCTGATCCATGTTGTGAGAATTACCTCCAAAAATTTCATACAAATTACCAATGCTGGTGGCAAAATATTTAGTATTTCTGTTTAATATGCACCATTCTATTTTGAATTGGACCTCTCTTAGTCAACATACAACAAGTATTTTGGGGTGGGTCTTCTCTGTGACAGACACGGTACTCCCAGGAATACAATGGTGAGCGAATTTCAGTCTTAGTGCCTGCTCTTGGGGAGCTTACAGTCTAGCTCAGTGGTTCCCAATGTGGGGCACACGCCCCCCAGGGAGGCAATTTGATTTTTAAGGGGGCAGTTTGAGGATGAGTTATTAACAGTGAATTTTTTGCATTTCTTATGGTCCTAGGGGCCTTATATATAGTATATAAATATATATTGTGACATATTTATGCATTTCAGTTCTCTATTATGTTTTGAAACTTTATTTGCTATTTTTCATATCACTTCATATTATTATTATTATTATTATTATTAACAATTTCTTAGTGATTACTTCCTCAGTTCTTTTGTTCTTTTATTTTTCTCTTTCATGGATGCCATGTTCTTTGGAAGCTTGTTTAGACCAATAAATGGCCTTTTAGGCTTCCTCCATGTGAGTAGGAGTTCACTTTTTGAATAAAAGAATTATATGTCACGGGGAGGGGGCATCAGGATTTTAGAGATGCTTAGGTGGGGCATGGCCAAAAGGTTGGGAACCACTGGTCTAGCTCTTTCTTAGCCTTATAGCAGGACATAGAAGGCCTGCATTCACCCACTGCCCCCCTTCTTGTGAGCTTGTCCCTGAAAAGCGGTGATAATGCCACCTTGCTGGGTGAAGGGCTGGATTCTCCTGACTTCAAGTTCAGTGTGAGAGCATACATTCCATGGCATTCTGTCCTTCACAGCCCTCCCCACCCCCACCACACACACAGGGCGCTAAGAGAGGACAGTTAGGAGTTGACTGAGGAAATGTTGACTGTCTGGGTATGAGTGCATCCCAACATCATGGGATGCTGTCTTTAAAAAAATTACTGAATTTATTGGGGTGACATTAGTTAATAAAATAGGTTTCAAGTGTACAATTCTATAATACAGCATCTGTATATTGCATTGTGTGTTCATCACCCAAAGTTAAGTCTCCTTCCATCACCATTTTGACACTGTCTTTTGATATCTGGTTGTGTTTTTGACACTTTACCATCATCTCAACTCTCCCCTCCTGGGAGCCTGCTCTGTGTCACTGCTCAAAGCCATCCTTTCTGAACAGGGCCAAGGGCCATCCCCCTGATGAAAAAGGAAGCATTTGTCTCCATCATCCCTGACTCCAGCAAAGAAGCACTGTAAGCTGCTCTCTGGGGAGAACGCGGCTGCAGAATCTTTTGTTGAACGAAGCACCTTTCACGTAAAGAAATGGCGGTGAGATAAAATGACACGTTGCTAATGATGTATTTTATGGACTGCCATCTGTCTCTGGAAAGGTCAGAGAAAAATGGCAGCTTGGTTGCAGGCGATTGGGTGGCGGCGGTGGCTAGGGGACAAATGGCTCTCATCGGGACATGACAAGGAGCCTCGGTGACATCATATAAATGCCCTAATTGGGAAGTGGTCAATTGAGCGGGTCTGACTTCTGAATTTGATGTGTCAATAAACAAGCTCAAGGTGAGATGCTGGATCAATACTGCAGGACAAGAACCATCCGGCAAATTTACTGCAAAGTAATTGGGTGCAAAATGACTCAACTCAACCTTCATACTGTGGAAAAGCAAACAAACAGTTGGCCCACTGGCAACTGTTCCTAGGTGTCAGCGGCTGCTCAGAGCGCTGGCTGCCTGCTAATGGCCTGGGGAGGGGGAGCCCTGAACAGGAGAGAACGCCGAGCGCTCCTTATGGGGATGCTGGCTCCAGCATAACAGTCTCACAGGTGGGGAGTATAACCTAGATGCTTCTACCAGGACTATGTGTAATCTTAAATCTAATTTAATATGATAATTATCATTATTATATATCTATTTTTTCAACTGATTAGGTTGCCAAATATATGAGACATGGAAGAAATCTTCCTATCTCTACCTCTGTTTCTACCTCTATCTCTACTTCTGTCTCTACTTCTGTCTCTTTCTCTATCACTATCTCTATCTCTGTCTCTATCTCTATCTCTATCTCTATCTCTATCTCTATCTCTATCTCTATCTCTATCATCATCATCTCTAGTCTATGGCTATCTCTCTCTATCTCCTATTGGTGGGAGCTTGTTCTCTCCATCTCTGGGTGTAGGGAAAAGGAAATAAAAATTCTCAGTTGCATTAACTTCAGGTTGTCTCGGCCTGGAGGTGGGTGCCGGGAGTAAGGAGGGCGCATCCTGCCCCGACCCAGTGGTGGGAAAGGTGTCTGCTCTCAGAAGCCCCTGCTGTACCATCTAGGTGTGTGAACGTTGGAGCAGGTTGGGTCAAGGTGTGCTGGAGCTGCCTTACTGAAGCTGATAGTTAAATATTCAGGACTTTTGTGCACTGGTTGTTTAGCCTTCGGTAGCTTGACATTCACCTTGGTGGGAATATTCACACCATGAACATCAGCAAAGGCTCCTAGAGAGCCTTTGCTAGCACACCATTGCAGGGAGGATAGGAAGTCTAAGGCCCAGACAAGGGAGGGTGAGTTCAGGGCTGCGATACACCCTCTGAGGCTGGACTGGTTGCCGGGTAATTACACTTCCGTCTGGAAGGTAGGCATTGAGTGAGACAGAGAGGCAGCTGAGGACAGCAGGGAACCAATGGCCGAGGAAGAAATGCCATCCATATTTTCTCAAAGTGGTTAGGAAGGGCAGGTTAGGATAGTAAAAGGAGCTTCAGTCTCCATCTTGACTGTAACCTCACGAGACACCCTGAGCCAACTCTACCCAGCTAAGCAGGTCCCAGATTCCTGACACACAGACACTTTGAAATAGTAAATGCTTGTTGTCTTAGACCATGAAGTTGTGGGTTAATTTGTTACACAGCAGTAGATAACTGATACATTTCCACATTCTCCTTTGACTAGGATGCTCATTATCATTCTAGCACAATTTTTTGGACCCAAGAAATAATTCAATAAATGAGAGGTAGGCTGAGCAGTGACAAGTGGCTGAGAGGGGAAGCCAGGAGACTCAGGTTTGCAGCAGAGTTCTGCCATCACGGTGCTGGGGCCTTGGGTCAAGACTCCCTCTTTGGCCTCAGTCTCTTTATTTTTGCATGAGGGATTGGACAAGACAATCGCTCAGGTGACCTCCGGCTTCAACCTTTAGTGAAGGTTTGTGAAAGTGCTTTTGACTGACCCCAGTTTGGCTGAGGCAGGATCTGCATTTCATGCCGGCACACCTGCTTGAGGCCTCCTGCCTCCCCCTTCCTCAGGTTGCCGATGAGGCCTGCGGGGTCGGTCTGACCAGCATATTGGGCCCTCAGTGGGGCAGGAGAACCAGTCAGAAGATGGGGTAGGCCCTTACAGGTGACCTCTGACCTCAGAGCTTTGCCTACTCCTTCCAAGTCCCTGCTTGCCCGCTAGGAATATTCCATGCGCTCCCCGGCTAGTCCCGGCCCAAGCCTCAGGGATCCTGGGACAATCAATCACACGAGTTATTTTCCTCTCTGACTTATGAGGATTATCCAGACTGGCTGCTTCACTTGTCAGCATTACGCAGTGACACTTCCCTCCACCAGCCCCGCTTGGCCTGAGCACTGAGGACAGCCAGGCTTTCTCCCAGGTCAGGTGGCGCCACAGCTGCCCCGTGCTGAAGTCCAGATTTTGATGTTAGTGGATCTTGGCACACAGGGATGGGACTCATGGAGGGGTTGGAGGTTCCTGCACGGATGACCACCAGGCGCTGGATTTCTGATTAGTTTCTCTGATCTCCATCTGTAACATCGCATAGCTATACCGCATTCGGTTGGAAGGGAATTTAATAAAAGTAGGGGTGTGCCTCACCTGGAGGAGGGGCCCACGGGGAAGAAAAGTCATGGTTCCTACTTTGATCTACGCATAAAACGGATACACAAGAGCCGATTTAAAAACTGTGATCCGGAGTTACATAAAACAAGTAAGTCATTTATCAATGAAGGGAAATTTGTGTGCTTTTTTGAGATTTAGTCAGGGTTAGGGTGTTAGCCATGCTCGAAGGCTTTCTGGAGGAGGCAAGGGGCAGGCATTCATTCCAGTGGGAGGAAGCCCATTGCAAGGCAGGGCAAACCCTGTGGTGGGACGGTGTGAAGCGGGGCGGCCTCCTCCACAGCACAGTGTCTGCGTAGCCCAGCACCTTTCTGGGCTCCGCAGGGGGTGGCTGGCTGGCGGCTGATTTGCCATGGAAGCTTTCCCCGGGGCCATTACCTGGGACTCCATTTCTTCAGGAACAGCCAGCCTCCCCGGGAATTTCATTTCTGCTCAAGTTTGTGTTTTCACACAAGGCTGACTTTCCATCCACCTTCAGGTGCCCTTCCCCTTTCCCATTTCACGCTCCTGTCCCTAAATAATGTTTGCATTTTCTATTAATAGGACCGTCTTGATTGTGGCTGGTCCAAGCTGACCTACTTTCCCCAGTTTTTATTATTCCAGAAACGGTGCTGGCTGATTCTCTCTGCACTGTCTACGATTCATCCATTTATTCCACACGTGGCTATGGAGCTCCTGCTGTTCAGAGACTGCGAGAAAAACTGTAACATACAGGCGCAGGCCCTGGTGCTTGGAGTCAAGAGCGTGCACACCACAATGATCTGGCCAGGTGATGCAGGGCCGTCTGAGTGCCCGGGTGACACTGCCCATGCGTGCGCCTGTCCTCTGCTCAAACAAGGGCAGGAGCTCAGGGCGGGGCACACCCTGGGAGGGGGAGGAGCTCGGTGCGTTGTAATATTTTTTTCCAGAGATAAGGTCCAACAGGAGTGAATTCTCTTGCTTCCAATTTATAACTTCATAACTCTTGGGCAGGGGCCCAAGGAAAAGATCATTAGCTGGCTTGCCACCTACTTATGCCCCCAGCCTCGTGGCCACAGACAGGTGCATCTCCACTCTCTCTACCTGCCCATCCTGCCATTCCGATCTGGACTGTACATTTCCTCCCGACTGTCCTTCCGCACCAGCCTCATGCTCACCTCTATACCTTTGCTTATGGGATCCTTCTACGTGGAACTTCTTTCCCCTTTTCTCCAGCACTGTAGTAGATTTAAAAACAACTCATTTCCTTGCCACCCACCCCTGCCTTCTCCACACTCACACACTTCCCTGCTTCGTTGAAGCAGGGCTTGGCTGTGACTTGCTTGGATTTCATGGCAGACAAAGTGTGTACCTCACCTCTTCGATGAAGAGCTCAGCCATGTGACTGGCTCTGGCCAGTGGGATGTTGGCAGATAGGGCCTCAACATGCATTCTTGTGCTTTGGCAATGGCCATGAGAACATGTCCCGACTGACCTCCTGGTGCAAACCAATAGTGGCTGTGCTTTCTTCCAACCTGCAGCTAAGATGCCCAGCCAAGCTCAGGCTGGATCAGTGTCCCTTAGTGACATGGATCGGAGCGAATGATTATTGTTTTGAGACACTGGCTTTTGGGACGGTTTGTTATGCAGAATTAACATGGTAATAGGACTGGTACAACCACCAATGATGGTGGAGATGAATTTCTGGATGGAGGACTATCGAGAGTTATTAATGGATGCTGGTTGTCAAGGAGACAACCATTCCTTCCTTTGTAGCCCAGGGCAAGGCTGCCTCCAGGCTGAGGATGGTCAGGCTTCTAGACTGCCGACTGGCGACTGGATGTGAGGGAGGGCTGCCGAAGAAGCCAGCTGTTTCCAGAAAAAGGCAGATCTCTGGGGCGGACTTGCAATCCTGGAACATAAGGGCTGGAAGGACCATGAGGGAATTCTGCCTTTTATAGATGAAGAGACTGGAGCCCAGAGGTCAAAGGTGTGACCTCCCCTCACCCAACTGAAATCGTGGTCGAACCAGGACTGGAACACAGGTCTCCAGGTTTCCACAAATTGTGGGGAAACATTTCTAAAAATAGTGGAGGGATGAGTAGGTCCCATGGGACATAAGGGAGTGGTGAGGAGGAAGGGGTGAGGTCCACTGATGTCAGATACCCTCTCTCTGGTGAGCACCATCCACAGCACATGGCTGTTTGTGCATCTTTGTTGCCTCCCTCTGCAGCTGGAGTTTGCCCCAGGCGCTCAAGGAGGACACCCCATTGCTGGACATTTTAATATCTCTCTCTTCTGCCTCTCTCCTTTGCTCTCCCTCCTGAGCACCACCCCCCTCCTTCTGCCTCCATCATATTGAATCACCAGGGTGTGAAATATAATAAAGCATTGTACCGTTCAATCTGTCGGCTATTCCTTAAAGGTGTACTCTAGGTAAATATCCCCTTGGCCTGTGAAAAATGAGCTTACCTGCAACAAATGACTTTGATGAACCTCAGGAGCTGGCCCTCTATCATTCTTTTCCAATTGGCTTCCCCAGCCAAGCATGGTTTCCCTGCACAAATTTGTCTTGCTGAAGGAAGAGTTTCTCTAATTCACTTCCCTCCCAATGCCCCAGCTTCCCTGCCTTGGCGCCCCTTTATCCGGCCACTACTCTCGAGATGTCTTTCCCCTGGAAGCCAGGGAGCTCTTCACGCAGTCACCAAATGCTTCGCCAAGTTGATCAAAATCTGAATTCGAATTACTCAGTCCTTCCATGAGCAGGTGGCTGACTGGAAGCAGACTCAGTCTGGATTTTCAAAAAGGGTGTCAGTACATGAGTCACCACTTCCTAGTTCTATCACCTTGAGAAGTGGATGTCTTTTGTCAATTTCCTCACATATGAAATGGGGACAGATAATAATACTCGATCGGCCTCCTTCACTGGATTGTTTGAGTATCAAATAATTTTTTACATGTGAAAATGTTTTGAAAAGTATCCCTCACTTTGCACATATAACCCTTAAGGCTTATGATGATGATTGTGGATCTAAACTCTTTAAGGGAAAAGTTTGTTCAGGTAATCAACAACATTTAGTGAGTGCCTACTATGTGCCAGGCATTGTGAGAGGCATGGTGGGGGTGGGGTGGGAGGGGGGACTAGTTTAGGAAATAAAAGGGTCAAAACTCCTGCTCTTGTGGAGTTTAATTGTATTTCCTTACCATCTAGTTGTGATGACAAAACCAACAGGCGTAGGAACTAACTGCAGGACAAAGGGTGTGCTACACATCGGTGAGCTAAACAAGGCATCTTTAAGCGTCCATTCCCTGAGTACCTACTGTGCTATGACGTGTACTTTTATTTCATCTCAACCAACTACACAAGCTGAGTATTTTCACAGAGGAGGGACCCGAGGCTTGGGAGGGAAATAGTTTTCCTGAGGTCATGACAAAGAGCTGGGGTGGAGGCTGAGGCTCTCAGACTCCCCTGGGCTCCTTTACCCCCGCCTGTCAGCCTGAGGTCA
Source organism: Myotis yumanensis (assembly GCF_028538775.1). Lineage (NCBI taxonomy): Eukaryota > Metazoa > Chordata > Mammalia > Chiroptera > Vespertilionidae > Myotis > Myotis yumanensis. The sequence goes on from NW_027223758.1 coordinate 82,507,547, forward strand.
CAGGTGGAATTTGCACTGTGCGTTCAGGGTCCGTAGTGCTCTTGTGGCTGTGGTGGTCAGAAGAAACTTAAAGAAGTTGCCTCCTGCTTGGCTTGGAAGGGAAGGAAGAGTTTGCATGAGCACACATGGTGGGCTGAGGACGGCATTCCTGAGAGTGGGGAGCTGGGACTGGGGGGGCCATGCCGGTAGCAGGGAGCCAGTTAACCTGGCCACAGGGAAGCTAAGAGGGAGAAGGAGGTTGGGCAGAGCTGGATCATGGAGAGGCTCAAAGTGAAGGCTGGGGAGCATTCCTGTCCAGACAGGGGATCCTATTAAAATAAGAAGGGGACCCTCTTCTTGCCCAACAGTTGTATTTCTCAGCTTCCCTCACAGAAAGTGCAGTTAGCCTGTCACTAACTAGCTGAGTGATGCTGCTTAGCTAATGCTCTTCCTCTGGGCCTCGGTTTCCCCATCCGCAAGGAAGGGGTTGGAAGTGAGGGATTCCGAGAGGCTCCTTCCAGCTCTGAGGTGCCTTGATTCTGCGGCTCCACAGTGAACGCACAAGCATGTACATATGCAGATCACAGCCGCGTACCTGCGAGGGCCTTTCTCTCTCTGCTGTTGTAATTTTAGATAAGTGCGAAATGCCTCTTAATTCTCCAATATAAAAACATCGAGGAGATGAAGCCACAGCCTGTCTCATAATAATCTGGGCATCCAATTCCAGCTGTCTGATGAAGCCACCACTGTAACAAGAGAATTGGAAAGTTGAATATTTTCAAAAACAAGCAAATAATCCCCCGCCCCCTTCAGTGAGGCTGAATGTTTTTGGTGACTTAGCAGCTCTCTCCTCAGGTTCTGGATACCTGGAGCTTTATTTTGAGGCGCCCGAGAACCCTGGAAGCATGCTGTGGTTCCAGACCTTGTTTGGGTCTAGGCCAGTGGTTCTCAACGTTGGCTGCACATTAGAATCACCTGGGAATCTTTTTAAAATCCTGATTTCTGGGCCCCATCCTCCGGAAATTCTGTTTCTTTGTTATGGGGTGGGGCCACAACATTAGTAACAAAGAAACAGAATTTCCGGAGGATGAGACCCAGAAATCAGGATTTTAAAAAGATTCCCAGGTGATTCTAATGTGCAGCCAAGGTTGAGAACCACTGGTCTTTAGTGGTCGGCAAACTCATTAGTCAACAGAGCCAAATATCAACAGTACTTCTTCAAAATAGACTCGCCCAGGCCGAAAACCGACTTCTGCGCATGGGCCACGAAGTTTCAATCGTACTGTACGTGTGCCCACACGTGGTATTTTGTGGAAGAGCCACACTCAAGGGGTCAAAAAGCCGCATGTGGCTCAGGAGCCGCAGTTTGCCGACCACAGGTCTAGGGTCTCCTTTGAGGATCAGAATCCGGTGATAAGGAGTTTCTGTAAGAGGTTGAGCCTCCAGGGTCAAACCTGAAAGAGAACGCACACAGATTAGTTACAGAAGAAGCGAGAGCAACTTTGATGGACCTCTTGTGAAAAATACTGGTTGATGATGGTGATGGTGGTGACCCAACACATACAGTGCTTACTGTGTGCCAGGCAGGGTCCTCAGCACTTTCCCTGCATTAATTCATGTCATCCTCCCGACAACCCTCTGAATGAGTGCCATTGGCAATGCCAATGAGAGCAGTTTGATTAGTGGGGGAGGCAGCACCCTAATAGCAAGTATTGAGATCTTAGAGAAACTGAGAAATTCCAGGCAGTGAGAAATCTCCTCCTGACGGGAAGGAGAGATTCAGGATGTTAAGATGATGGAGAAGGCATTTCCCCAAATAGGAGCCAGCTGAGCATGCTTTAGGACCATAAAAATAATGAAAGCCGCTAACGTGCACTATGTGACATCCCTATTCGAAGTGTTTCATGGGAGTATCTCGTTTCATTCTAATAACCGTATGAAGTAGGTGCTTTTATTATTCTAATGTTCACACATGGAAATGGAGGCACAGAGAGAAGTAACCTGCCCAGCTACTAAGAGGCAGAGCAGGGACTCATAATCCACGCAGCCTGACTCTGCAGACAGGGAAAGAGCCGCGAGGGAGGGGAGAACAGGGAGCCTCCAGAGCTTGGGGATGATTGATCTCACAATGGTCCGGAAGAGATGGGAAGGATGGGATCAATAGTCCAGGTGGAGGGGCGCACCTTGGCCAAGCAAAAGAATACGTCTTCCTGCGAGACACGAGGGAGGATGAAAGGATGGATGGTAATGATGCAGAGAGTCTCTGAGACAGAGGGAAGAAAGTCCAGGCAGTATACATTACATGACCTTGATCTTCCCAGGAAAGTCAGAGCAACCTGCCTGAGGAATGCTGGTCGTCTCTCTCACCCACTTCCTTTCGTTCCTTCCCTGCCCAACCCCCTCCTCTTGTTTCCACCTGGAAGAAACAACCCAGGTGATAGCCTCCCATCTAAGTAGTTCTTTGTAAATGGGGGATGAAGCTGTTGTCAATAAAGAGAGGAAAGGGAAATAAGTTAAAACAGATGGCCAAGGGAGGCTTCTGGGAGTTGAGGAAGAATGTGAAAATGTGAAAGAATAAAAGAGGTAAGTACAGTTTTGATTTTATTTCAAGGATCACTAAGGGGGACTGCAAATCTTGGGGAGGCAGTAAGAGTTTTGTTGGCTGCTCTCACCAAGGAGGGAAACAGAAATTTGGAGTCTGTGAGTTTTGGGTCTGGAGTTATGAGTGACCTTTGTGGTGGATGTACTGGAAAGCAGAAAAAAAAATTTTTTTAATTTAACTTAAAAAAAAGTAATGCATACTAATAACAGAAACTTAGAAAGTACAGAAATGTATGAAAAGAACAGAAAATCAGTATTACTCTTTGGGTTTTTTCTTCTATTGTTTTGTCTATGCAATAATAATTTTTGAAATTGTACCATGTCATGCTTTTCTATATAACTGTAGGCATTTCCCCACATCACTAAAACTTCTATTAAACATAATCAAAAAACTGAGATGGAAAATTAAAATTATTGGCCGTTAACTTAGCTACATGGTTCCTAAATGCAAACATGCTCCTTACTTGCTGGAGAGCACGCCTTCAGAGGGGGTCGCTGCATTTCTTTGGCTTCCCCTAGTGCCTGGCAGTAGTCTGTTCCCAGTGATTGGCTTTGGTGTCAACAATCCGAGGAACATCTCTGTGCACTAACCTTTGTTTGCAGTTTGATGATTTCCTTAGGATAGATTCTTAGAAGCAAATAACTGAGATGAAGGACATGGCTATTTTAAAGATTGTTTCTAGAAGGTTGGCTTGTGTCTGTTTGTACCCCATCCACAGGGGCATGAAGAGACTGTGAATCTTGGGAGTGTCCAAGCTCCGGAAGGTTGAGGTTGGGAGGGACAGCACTGACATAGTGATTTGGACTCTGAACTTGGAGCCAGTTGAGAGGCTGTTGCTCTGCTCTGGGTAGGGGTGGCTCTCTATAGGTGTTCTGGTCTCAAGGTTAGAGACCCCTGGTGAGTCCAGCCCCAGGTCGAAGCAAGGGCAGGATGCTGGGCTGTGTGTCCAAGGGCTGGATGCAGGAGAAAGCAATCCTGCCCCTGCAAATGATGGGCACCATCTGATGGGCAGTGGCTCTTTCTGCCACAGTCATAACCTTTTGAAAGTCTAATAAGTGTAACAAAGTCACTCCCTGGGTGCACGCACATGCACACAGATACACACACACACACACACACATACACACACACTTTCTGCAATTTCAAGGGATTCATTGATCCACAGAGGTCTCGGGTTGATGAACACTAGGTTAAGAACCTCTGCTTTAGAGACCATTAGCAGTTCTGGCCTTCTTTCCAGACAGTTTAGCACTTTGGGGACCCCTTTCTGTACTAGACATTTCAAGCCACATTTAGGATAACCATAATGGTCTGAGTCCGCCCTTTTCAGCCCAAACCCTGCATCAATAGCACTTTAATGTGAATGGGGGGGGGGGCAACTCTTTCTAATTCTCAGTCCTGGGGGTCAGGTAAGGTGTCTAGACCACAGGGAGAGAGTGCGTGGGAGAGAAAACACACACACATTCTTAGCCACACCCACATACACATACATACACCTATATATTCCCAGATACACACACACTTTCACACACATACACATTACTCTCATACATACACACACATAGGTGCAAACTTCACATACACACACCTACACCCACACATACATGTTCCCAGGTGCACAGGCACTCTCCTCCCACCCCCGGCTTTAGGCCCTCTCCTTCACGGCCTTTGGCTCAGCACTGGGGCTTCCCTTTTCTCCTTCACGTGGTCTTGGCCTAGGTCCCCCTCCCTCTCTCTTTCCCTCCCCCCGCCCCCATGGTAAACAGACCCTCCTGAGTTCAAGCGAATGTAAAAGGAGCACAGGGGGAAAGTGGTAGATAAATTTAACAAGCATTAAAGTTAATATATAATTTAAATATGTATAAAATTATTCCACGCATCGATTAGAAAATGGGCTGTTGACCATTTCAAGGCAACAATCAATTTCAGAGTTCACAGGTCAGGTCAAGTTTCTTTCTAATGATCTACACAAGAAGCAGCATTAGGGAGATAATGAACTCCACGGGCACACAGACGTGATCTATGGCCAGGGCCGCGGGCTGCCCAGCCCCACCAGGGCCGGCTGCAGACCAGGTTCTCTGTGGGCCCCTGTAAAAGCTTGGCTGGGCGACAACCCATGTTGTAATCAAGGCAGTCTCTGGGATGACTGGCCTTTTTATTTTAAAGACCACGTGGTTGCTGAGCTCTTGGTTGTCAATGGGCAACCGCGGTGGAACCCCATGAGCACGGTTTGGGAGGGCAGCTTCTGCTTTTCTGGGAAGTGGAGATTGGCAGGACCAGGGGCGGGGTGGCTGGGGGAGGGTGCCGACTGATGAGATGTGACCTCGCTGCTGGCCTGTCTGTTCCAGGGGCTCAGGCCGCAGCTTGTCCACAAGCAGGGATCCCCCAAATCACTGAATGGTTCCACAGCTGGAGGTGCAAGACCTTTTTCAGGGGTATCTATAGGTCCCTTTGTAAATCTCAGAGGAACCACAGTTTGGGGAGAGGGAGGATGGAGGTGGTGGAATGGGGCATTGGCCCAGTGACAACATGAAGCAAAGGCGTGGTGAGTAGGTGAGGCTGGCCCTCCACACACAGTTTCTGGTCCTCTTCTGACCCCAAGGGCATGGGAACCACCCTGGCTCCTGGCTTTGAACAGCATCAGGAATCCCAATGCACCTTTCAGTCACTTCCGGCTCACGTCCACAGGCAAGAGACCCTAGAATCCAGAGCCCCAATTTTTTAATCTGGAGAGGACTTTGCTCCTAAAAGGCCTTGAGATCTTTGGATGTAATGAGATGCCCTAAAAATGTCTGCCCGACTCACTACAGCTGAGCTGGTCCAGCCTCCGGCTGCTATTTGAAGGGCAATTAAGAAAGGGCTCCTGCCCTCCCAGACAGCTCTCAGGAAGGCCTGCTCTTCATGCCTGAAATTCTACCATTAGAGACACACTTATTTTATTAATCAGCTGGCTTACCAGTCCAGAGTAGGTGGTCAATCTGGTGATAAGTGGTCTCGAGAGGAAGGGAGAAATGCCCACCGAAGAAATGGAGGAGCTAGAGATGGCTGTCTTCCATGCCATGATGTGGACAGGGGCTTTGTTCAGCCCGGAGGGTCTGCTGAGGGCTTGCACTGGCCGTGAGCCTCTGGCCACACTCCCCTGGGAACTAGCAAGGAAGTGGGGAGGGAGCAGAAGGAAGGTGGAGGAGAGAAAGGGGAAGGAGCTAGAAGAAAGGGACAGGCTAAAAAAGAGAGTCAACCCAACCTGTCTTGGCCACTTTCACATCTCTATTTGCACATGCTGTTCCCTGGTCCTTCCTGCTGCCCCATTGCCGCCTGTCTGCCTGTCTTCCTTCAGACCTCCTCTCTGCTGGAGAAGTGTCCTGAGCATCCTCTCAGCAGTTACAGATCCATTCCCTGCAGCCCCACTGGGTCCTGTACCTGGATGTACATGATCAGTGATCCGTTTCCCTCCCTGCTTGAATGAAAGCTCCTCGAAAGCCAGAACCGGCCTTTTTGGCCTTGGTATCTCTGGCGCGCTCAGTCAATGGTATCCCCGTGGCAGACGCTCAATAAATGCTTGTTGAGCTGAACACAGGCAGAGAAGCCTGCTGCTGGGGTTCATTCCATTCCACGGATGCCCAGCCAGGCCTGGAGTGAGCAGCTTACACCCAAGGAAGCTAGAATTGAGGGTCACTCCTGAGGGAGCATGAGAGCAGGAGCCCGGGATGTGTCTAGAGAGCCAGGCCCCAGCTAAATGACATGATATGCTCTCCATCCCTCTACCAGCATTTTCAAAAGGATGGAATGAGGCTGTACCCACTAACGCAAGTTTTGTTGGGGGAAAGAGCACAGTAGGGCAGCCCGTGGTGCGTAGGGCTGATGATGGCAGCAAGGGTGGCGGCGTTAAGGTGTTTAGATATCCAGGGGGTTCCCAGATTTGCCCCTCCTTCCACTTGGCAAACCTTCCTGTGTCCTCCACCCTTCTGTCTTCTTGAATCTCTGCCCTGCTTTGGGTCCAGGAAGCCTCAGAATTTCAGGCTCCTGTCCTCATGGCCGCTGTGACCCTGGAATGCACGCCTAGTTTAATCCCCACAAGGCAGACCCAGGCAACGTCTGGAGGGAGTTGTGTGTGTGTGTGTGTGTGTGTGTGTGTGTGTGTGTGTATATGGGGGGGTACAAGAAAACTTTTAATAATCCTGGAAACTAACACATAGGATGGCCAGCTAGAAATCATTGCTATTGGAGATGGGATGTCAGGGCACCACGGAGGAATTCGTTGAAAAATTTCCACTGAGAATCGCACCTTTACCCCCATCTCCCTGCTGTGCTGCCCACCCCTCTGTTGACTCTGCCCCTTGTGCTGGGGGGAGAGATACCAGGAGCTAAATGGCGACTCTGTGCCCCACAAGGTGGTGGGGATGACACAGGCCAAGTGGTGTGGCCCATTTCTGGCCATCAGTACAGGAGGTGTAAAGAACCACCCTACAAACAGGTTCATAACAACCTTCTTCTTCCCTCATTAATCTTGTGAAGTGGCGGAAGCAGTGTGTGTACATTACTGAATTAACCAGGCATGTAATCAGCTCTCAGGTGCTCAGTGGAGGAAGAACCGCTCACGATTAGTCAAATTTAGCTTTAATGCCCTAAAGTTGGGGGAGCTGCCTCATCGCCTATGAAGCCCAGCATCTCTGTTCTACCTTCCCCCCCTCATGCTCATGGAAATTGATGTTTATGGCATTTGCAAAAGTTTATGGAAATTTATGTAACTGTTCCGAGTGCTGTAAATCATGTCCTGACAAGGAAAGTCCGTGGTCTCGGTGCTCTGATATCAAGGAGCCTGCGGGAACCAGTTGTGGGAGCAGTTGGCCTTCCTTCTATTTCAGAATCTTAGGTGAATTAGATGGAGATGAATGCTCTTATTAATTCAGTGGTTATGGGGCCTGGGTCATGAAGCCATCTTTGTAATCTGTGTGGGGAATTTGTCGACCAGGTGACACCATGTTCCGACAAAGTGCTTTTGCTGCAGAAAGAGATACTTGAGGTCTTAGACCACAAAGGTACCGTGGAGATTGTCAGGACCCACCCCACGTTATGTAGTTGGGGAAAGCAAGGCTCAGGTTGGGAAGGTATTGTCCATGCTCATGCAGGTAATGGGAGAGTTAGGACTTGTGGTTTCTCAACACCATGTGGCCTTCACTAGACTGCTTGAGCAGGATCTAACTTGCCCTGTTCCGAGTTCTGGTCTAGAAGAGCCAGTGTTCTGGAAAATTTCATTATGTCAACAAGCCCAGTGGGGGACTGATACACCTGTAGAGGGGTTGTCCTATGGAGGTGGGGTGTGGTAGGAGAAGAGATACCTGTGTCTTCCTCTAAATAGAGATGTCTTGCTGTGCCCTTAGGAGCTTAAAGGGGAGAATATGAGTGAGTAAATGTAATGCATGATAATGAATGCTTCAGGTAGAGACAGCATCTTATGCATGGGTGTGGGGAATTGAATAGTTTAAGATGGAGTGGTGTGACTATTCTATGCTATTGAAATTATGTTTCCTAGAAAAAAGATAGAAGATGGGTGCTGGGGCAAAACCAGACAGACTGGTCAGTGTTCTTCACTACTTCATCACTTTTGGACAAAAGGTATCAGGTGACTTCAGAGTTTTGGTTTCTAAAGCCAGCTACCCCTTCATCTAAGTATAAGGTTCTGGCCTCAGTCTTTCCAGAATAATCTCATATAACTTCCTGGTAAATATCATTCACAACAGGCAAACGAATTACAGGCAGACCTTGGAGATATTGCGGGTTGTTCCAGACCACCGCAATAAAGCAACTACAGCAATAAAGCGAGTCACATGGATTTTTTTTTTTGTTTCCCAGTGCATGAAAAAGTTATGTTTACACCATCCTGTAGTCTATTAAGTGTACAATAGCATTATGTATAAAAAAAACCCAGCGTACACACATTAATTAAAAATACTATATTGTTGTCCAGTCGGCGTGGCTCAGTGGCTGAGCATTGGCCTGTGAACCAGGAAGTCATGGTTCAATTCCTGGTGAGGGTGAGTCTCTCATCATTGATGTTTCTCTCTCTCTCTCTCTCTCTCCTCCCCTGTCTGAAATCAAAAAAATATATTTTAAAAAATATTTTTAAAAAATGCTAACCATCTGAGCCTTTAGCAAGTCATAATGTTTTTTGTTGGTGGAGGGTCATGCCTCTTCCATGTCGATGGAAACACAGTATCTATAAAGCACAACAAAATGAAGTGCAATAAACCAAGGTGTCTTTTGCTTTTCCTACGGCTGTCCCCATCTATCCTCTTATTTTTGGGATGCTCCTCACTAGTCTGGCCTAGTTCAGTTCAAATGTCACATGTGCTGTGAAGCCTCCTCTGACCAGTGTTTTGTGGAAAGATCCCCAGGAACCTGGAAGACTTCGCTTTCCCAGGATATCAGATGGGTTTGACATGACTGCCTTTGCTCCGAGGACTGCTAGCCAGGGAAAGGCCGTGCGGGAGGCAGGTATGAGGGAGAGGGAAGGAGCAGAGAGGGACCAGGAAGATAAGGCCGGTACACAACTTTGCCAGGTTCAGACACTATAGAAGTGTTCCCTCGAAAGGATGGGAGCTGCTGACAAGGGGCTTATCGTGGAGCATAGATATTCTTAATCAGCTTTGTATTAATTTGCATGAGTTTATATGCTCACTTCTAAGGGGTTTAGTGCTTATATGTGTTTGGCTTATCTCCCCCATTGAAACTATTGGGAGTTGGAGTTCTCTGAGCTTCATGGGTCTGGCCCAGCAGGCTGGTGCTCAGGTTTTTCTGAGCACTGACATAGATTTTGCATGTTTTGCTATTTCCTCCTCATCTCCTCTCTTCTTTCTTGCCCTGAGTTTAGATCTGGAGGCAAGAGGTGATCAGGCAATACAGTGATGTGAGGTTACCTGGTCCGAGGCAAGATAATGCCATGCAAGCCCCCAGGTAGCCCACTGTGTCCGCATCTCTTTAGAGGTGTACAGGTTTAGAGCCGTTTAATTTCACTGTCTCCTGAATCCCCGGTGTTGAACCATATCAGAAAATTTTGGTGAGGTCTAGGATACTCAGAGCTCCCCCTTTCCCCAGTTACAATTTCTATTCTGTTTTGCTTTCATGCAAAATGATGGCAACAGAGTTTCACACCACCTTAGGATAGGACGCGTCTCCAAGCCGCTCATCTCTGAACAGTATGTGGCCGAAGTTTATTGGTTGGCTACTATTGATGGCTCTGGTCTCCCATTCTTGAATCTGCTCCTTTTGATAAAATATGCTCTTTAATTAAAAACATCCTCCAGACACTGTGAGGGCTGCTCATTCCCCATTCAGCAGCAGCTAAGCTTCAGGAGAAGCGGGGAGGTTAGGGAAATGGCTGAGGCCTGTAACTAACTCCTGTGCATTAGCCTGTCCTGAGTTCGCCCTGTCCAATCTTGGCTTCCCTGCCAGGGAAACAAGCAGGATTAGCGCATGAGAAGAGAAGCCGGGGTCATAATTACACCCCGTGTGACGGGGGTGGTGGTGGGGGCGGTGGGGCAGCGGAACCACCAAGTAAATCCCCGGACGATTATTAAAATGGCCCAATGCATTACACAAATTAGAACAGGCTGGGACTTTTGGGGAGAAGGGAGGGGAGTAAAGACCCAGTATTTAAGTGTTCTTGTAAGCCATCTAAGATATTAATGTTGCAAAGCTCCTTATGAATATTTAAGAACGTAAAATGGAGCTTCGCGTGGTCCCACATCACCACAGAAGCCGGAGTACAGTTGAGCCCACTTAAGAAGGCCGAGTCCAGGCCCCGGCAGACTGAAGGCAGACGAAGCAGGGTTGGTGCCCTTGTAGGGAAATGCCTGTCACAGGCCAGTGTAATGATGTTGCGTTATCTCCTCAGCAAAGAGGTTTTAGTTAAAGACTCAGACACTTTTATGGGCGGGATTCCTGAGGGATCATCAACACATTTCCCACTCCCCCATGATATTAGAAGACAGACATTGTCCCTGACTGGGTCTTGACACAGAACCGATGAAGCCGTCATTTTCCCATTCTGGTCAAGGCCAGGTGGCACAGGCCCTCTTGGGGTCGGGACCCTCTTGGCAGTGATTTCTCAGAGCTACATTCAGGTCCCTTTTAAGCTGATTCCTCATGGGGGACAACCGGCTCCAGGTTCTTCTCAGGAATGAATGGAGTCTCCAGAATAAGAGGGACCAGCTGCTCTGCTAGAAGTGGTGTTGTCCCTAGAAACCAAGTTAGACGGCATCTTTCCCACCATCAGACCCGGCGCCATCCTGTGCTGGGAATGGAGGCGTGGGCTCCTCTCCTGCAGGTGGCTGGGGACAGTCAGAGGGACTCGGGGAAAGGGCATTAGGTAAGGACTTGGAGGGTTGGGTTTGGGCTTCAGCTCAGCCCATGGTCTTACGTTCTGTCCCATTTTTCCCACCTGTCAAATGGAAGTAATTTTCTTGGCAGGTCTGCCCATACATGGAATAATAGATGTGGGTACATTTAAGAAGAAGAGTCCTACAGAATTGTGATGTTCTATAGATACGTGAACAATGTTATTCATCTACATTTTCTTCTTTTTGCCACTGATTCTGCCTCTAGTTAAAGGGAAAAAGGAAATGATCCTATCCCTGCCCACTGCCTAGCCCCACCCTTCCAGACTCCTAGCCACCTCCTTTTAGGATCAGGGAAACTCTGAGGCCTGAGGCTCTGTGGTCCCTCTAGCCCCCTGCAGCAGGGGTGGCCTCCAAGAAAACAGTGAGTGTTTGCCTGAATGAAGGGACTGAGCAGACCCAATAAGCTCCTTGCTTGCAGTCATGCTGGGGTGGGAGAGGAAAGGAGACTCCAGGCCTCCTAGAGCTTCAGGTCCCAGACAGAGGAAAGGGAGCACAGCATGGAGGGCAGACAGACAGACAGACAGACAGCCTATACTGGTGCTGTCAAGGAAAGCCTGGCCATGGTGTGTTCCAGGTGGAGAGCAGCACTTGTCCAGGCAGGTCCCGGGTTTCATACCCAAATGGCAGCAAAAGCACACAGAAGGCCATGGATGAGCCGTGTATTCATTTTCTCAGAAGCTCACAACAAAAGATCCTTCTTCTCATCATTTTTCAAATTTTGATCCTGATAACTGCTATTTATTGATAAACCGTACAACTACCTGAGAGGCAGATACTATTCTCTCCACTTGACACCGAGTTCACGGAGGTCCAGGCTCTTCTCAAGAAGGCTTTTCTGCCTGGCCCAGACTCTGACCTCCTGGAGCCCTCATGGACCCTCCCTGCCTGTGAGCCATTAATTACAGCTTCATTAAATCTAATTTAATTAATTATAGCTTCATTAACTCTAAACAAACCAAATTCTGAAAGCACAGAGACAGCAACTTGGGTTCAGATCACATCTCCTTACTGACTGGCTTGTGTGACCCGGGACAACTTTTTTTATCCTCCTGGAGCCTCAGTTTCCTCATGGAAAATGGTGGAAAGGGTGAACGAGAGTGCCTGCCTCTCTGAGTTAATGGGAGGATGAAATGAGCGAATGCCTGTGGAGTGTTTAGCAGGTGGCACAGATTGACTGCATGCACGCTGTGTGGCACTTATTGTCTCTATCACGGTTCTGAGGTTCCTCTAGCAGAGGTTCCTTCCACTGAGAGCTTAAGATTCAGACACCTGGTGGAAAAAAATCACACGTTAAACCTCTATCTGCCAACAGTGTTACAGGCCTAACATCATGAGGTATGGAGTAGACAACCTCTATGGTCTCTTTTAGCTTTGAGGTTTTCTATTAAACGTCATAGGGTGATGGAATCTTGTAGGAAGGGGACACAGAAGAGGTGCCCAGAGGCATTGGAGGGAGGAGTCAGGAGGTGGAAGAAAGCCTGTTGCAAGGAGCCAATGATCGTTAGGAGGACCATGTTTCTGCAGGCCTGTGGGCCAGTCTGATTCTCTGCAGAGTGGTCTCTCTTGATGGTCTTCATTAGCTGTTTGAGGCAAAGGTGAACAAACCTGACTTTTCCCTGAGTAGCATGTGATTTGCATTAATATTTGTTAGGCACTGTGCTAATCCTCATTCACAATAACTATCACCATCCTTATTTTGCCCAGTATCCAGGGACCATGGCGCATGCTGTATAGAGGTCTTGGTATGGCCTTGGAGGAATGGTTCATCCTATTTGCCTGCTGTTGGGGCTTGCTAGCTTGTGCCTTTTACCAAGAAAAAATACATGTGGTGGTATCCTCTTGGAAGGCAAAGGTGACTTCTGACAGGTCCAGTGGATTTGGGGGGAAACAACCTTAAAACAGGCAACCGTTTCTGTAGGTTTTCATTAAAATTCTAATGAGGGACATTACATCAGATTGTGGTAATTAGAAAAACCATGACGTTCTCCAGGTGGACTTCAAACATGTTCTTCAGTGGTTTTCTGTACTTAAAATATTTTTTTTGAAGCTTTAGATCACTTCCTCAAACAAAAGCTTCCTGTAAGCCTACGAATTAGAAGCTTCTCTGATTGGAGTGTGGTGTCCAGAGAGCCCTTTGCTTTCTTTGCTCCTGGAGGGGCCCTGAAAATCCCCAGAGCTTCTTGGAGAAGATTTGGAGAACCAATACTGGTGTCTGTATGGGACAAGCGTCATTCATTTTGGTGACTCAGCATCTAAACTGGCTTTCCATTCTGGGGGGACATAATTTTGGATCAGGCTAAATTTATGACTATGGGAGCACTTATCAAAGATGTGTAATTCAACATGTTTAGCTCAAGTCTTTCTAATAAAAAGATTTATACTATTTTTAGGTGCTTACTGAAATCTGTAGTCAATAATAGCCCACGAGGAAGGAAAATAAGATGCTAGAAAATTTTGATATAATGTAAAAAATCAAAAAAATTAGGTAGATAAGAAGGTTGACATGGATTTATCCATCAACTATATTCCCTAAGGCGGACTGGAAGGCGTTTCCTTTACCAAACCACTGAGAAATCTCACAGTGGGGAGTGCCAGCGTCTTTGAAGAGAGCCACAGCAGCTCATGTCTTTATGCTGAGAGTTCTGTAGCTGAAATGGGATCCCTGATTTCATTAGGGAGACGAGGATTCCCAGGGGAAGAGACCAAGGAGTGATACTTAAGAAACCCCCAGAAGCAAGGTAGTGCATGTATTATTTAATGTTCTTAATTGCAAGAGAATCCATGCTGGCTGGCTTAAGCAGAAGAGAGATTTTATAAAGGCATATTAGGTACTACACAGGATACACTGGGGGTGTGGTGAGTAAAGAGCAGAGCCTGGGGCTGCCAGGTGGCTTTAACAAGACACGACGGCTCCTTGGCACTGGTAATGCTTAGGACTGGATACCAGACACTGCACGCTCACCACTGCAGAGCTGGGTATCTCTATATGTGTTTGCCAGATGTCAGCTTCACTGCATTTAGCCTCTTCTTCATTTTTCTCACTTCTTCAGCCAATGTTGACACACACACACACACACACACACACACACACACCTACCTGTCTGATTTGTCAGAATCTAAGTCACAGACCTGCAATTTAACTGCAAGAGAATTTGGGAATGTGAGAACTTTTAGCTGGGCACGTTACTCACTACAGGAAATTTTGTTGAGTTAGCAAGGAAAAAGTGGAGAGTGGCTATTGGGTAAGCAGCTAATTGTCTAACTGCATGGATCCATACTAGGGCTAGCAGGTTAGCATGGTATTCAGAACAGCCCAGACCCGTTTGGGATGGCTAATTAATTATGAAGTCTTTTGCATTGAAATATAAGGATAATCTTCTAAGAACTTTCTTGGGCCATATAACACAAACAAACAAACAAACAAACAAACAAACAAGTAAATAAAGACTAGGCCTAGATAATAGAACCCTCTTTTGACTCACCAAGTATAGAGAATCACTGCTCCTCACTCAATTCCTAAACTTGAGCCATAGAGCCAGAGCCCAAATGCCTTTGAAGTACGACTTTGCAATGACTCCATACAAATATGGAGTATATACTTGGGGAGCACATACTGCAAATCCTACTACTGCCTGTCTTCAAAGGGATCTGGAGTCTGTTACCAAGGTAATGGTGGCTTGGTGGGAAATGATGCATTTATACCTCTTAGATCTTCCAGTGTCTCTGAGCTATTTCCTGGGGATCCAGTATATCACTGTGGTCCAATCCAATGGTAAGTGGGAGATCTTATGGGAGTTAGGTGATAAATGGAATTTTAACATCATAACTGGTTTAGTGGACTTCAAGGTCCATTTCATGTTATTTTTTCAGTTCCTCACTGCGTAGTTTGGATATGTATATATAGTCAGTACCAGGGAGAAGTATCACATTGATTCCCTGATTTCCTTGAGGGTTTCTTTGTTAGAAAGTGTCAAATGGAAGACTTAAATTAGCAAGCCAAAAACAATAGCCTGTCCCTGGGGAAAATTATTAAAGCCATCAAAGACTCAAAAGGTGCAGGGTGGTGATTCCTATCACAATCTCATTTAAATCACTTATTTGTCCAATGCAGAAAGTGGACATTTCTTAAGGAATGGCAGTAATTATTATAAATGTGGTGAAGAGGCCTCCCATTACAGCTATTCCCGATATGGCTGTCTCACTGGAAAAAATAACCCAGCCCCCTGACACTCAACCTGCAGCCATTTATTTGGCTGGTGGTTTTAAAAATTGCAGTTCTAATAAGAAGACACAGTTTGCTTTCACCTGGCAAGGATTGCAGTACACTCTATTGCTCCAATTCTCTATCTCTATGCCACAGTTTATTCCATGGAGACATTTAATCACCTCTTCACCCTACATCAGGTTGATCCAGTATATTGACAACATCATACTGATAGGACTCAGAGAACAGGAGATGTATGTACTGTAGATATCTGGGTAAGATACATAAATTCCAGAGATGGAGGTTGAATTCCAGGGGAATACAGAACCTAATGATCAATAAACAAATTTTAATTTTTTCTTTAATATTTTTTTGCAATACATTTAAAATACAATTTTATATAATTTAAATCAGTATGCTGTTGTTATTTTATGTTTTTTTAACTTATCATAATTTTATATATGCATTCATATGTGTGGACATTGTCAGTTTTCACTCCAAATGAAAATGCCATAATCTGTTTAGCTTTGCTGTCCTGTTAGAACTTAGGTTGTTACTGGCTTTTTTTCTTTTTCTAAGTACTGTCACTATAAAAGTCTTCATACAAATTGTTTTTTTGGGGCGGGCGGTGGGGGGTGGGTTGGGTTATTTCCTTAGGGTATATTCCCTAACATGGAATTACTATGTCAAAGGGTAGGAGCAGTTTTATAGCTTTTGCTGCACAATGCCCTATTGCTCTCCAGACAGATTGAACCAATTTACAATGCTACTGAGAGTGCATAGGCATGCTATTTCCCCACAGTTCACCCACTGGATTTTATAGGTTTTATTTATTTTGGTTAAATTTAATATCATGGAATATGCATTTCTTTAATTGTTAGGAAGTCTGTGCATCACACAATGTGACATCATTCTTTGTTCTAGAGTTTATTCTGGTTCCCCTGACAAGTGTGTAGCCTCTCCGTGGTAGAGATGGTGCATCACCCACGTGTCTATCCATCTGGTCATCATTTACTGAGCACTTATTATGTTCCAGGCCAGGCACTGTGCCAGGTCTGAAGGACACGGGGAATAAGATGGAGGCCTTCCCCTCGAGGGGCTCTCCTTGCAGTTGGAGAGCACAAGATCGGTGGTTATAATTCAATGTGACTTAAAATGTGTAAAAAGCACTAGTGGGGTTCAGAGGAGGAGCACAGGAGGGGTTACCTATGTTGTCCTTAGAGGAACCATGGGATACTTTTAAGAAGAACCGTGCTTGTGTTCAGATATACAACACTTAGGGAGGGTGAGTCATGCCTCAGAAGGTAAGTAAAAATTATCTTTGGGAAAAAGAGTGAAAGATGAGTTATGCTCTTCAAGAAGAGGGAACATTACATGTAAAAAATAGAAAAGGCATGGAAAAATGAGAGTATTATGTGACCTCCATGAAAGGAATGAGCAGGAACATGTGGGGAGAAAGCTGTAAAGTGAGGTGAATCTGATAGGATGTGGTTTTTTTTTGTTTTTTTTTTGCTCCAAATAAGAAGACTCTCATTTAACTGATTTAGTGAGACAAATGTCTTCTCATCAAGCAAGAATTTCTGAGGTAGGGCTGCCCCCGAGCTGGCTCATTCTATGACTAGGCAATGAAATCAGGGGCCCGGGTTTTTCCCATTCTTCTGCCTTGCCATCCTAGCGGGCTTCCTGCATGGTTACCAGACAGCAGTGTCACTGTTCAAGTCATCTTTGGCAGACAGAACAATGTGGGGTAAAAGAAAAGGGACTCTTTTTCGTATCTCTTCTCAAAAACCTTTCCCAAAAGCTGCACAGAGGACTTCCCCTCCTTGGCACACACTGGGACATATACCCACCTTCCACACCAAGATCCAGCAAGAGGGGTGGTATTGTCATGATTGGCTTAGATTTTTTAGAACTTATTTATGAATTGAGAATAGGATCACTTTCCTTGAGAGTTGGAACTGATCAAAGTCAGAGCTTAGTTAGCAAAGAAGAATGAAGGGATTTAAGAGAACTCATATTTGTATCCTCTGTAAGGTTGATTGACTCACTGATTGTCCCTTCTGAACTATTTACTATGGAGACCTTATTATTAGTCAGTTGTGAGCCATGTCGAGTCTCAGTATTAGTGAGAGAGTAAGAGCAGTGCCTCCCAAACCTTGCCCCCACAGGAAAAGAGTAGGTGAAAGAGATAAAGTTATTAAATATTCATTGCATGCCCACTATGTGCCAGACACAATGCTAGGTGTCAGGGATACAGAACAGAATAAGATGCAGTACCCAGGCCCTGCCACCAAAGAGCTCGGGATGGGGGTTGAGGGTGAGGTAGGTGAAGGAGATTTCATATATTGATATACAGATAATATCCTATATAATAAAAGCCTAATATGCTAAGTGTTAGGTCGTCCAGTCGTCTGGTCAACAAATCAAAGCATAATATGCTAATGATATGCTAAGGCTGCTCAACTGCTCGCTATGACATGCACTGACCACCAGGGGGCAGACAGTCGACTGGTCGACCAATCACTATGATGTGCACTGACCACCAGGGGGCAGATGCTTTAACTGGTAGGTTAGCGTGCTGCTGGGGTCCGGCTGATTGGAACTGAGCAAGACAGGCCAGACATGCCTTGGAGCCCTCCTGTGATTCCTCCCTGGCTGGCCAACCTCCTACATCCCTCTCCAGCCCTGATTGTGCACCGGTGGGGTCCCTTGGTCTGACCTGAGCCCTCTCACTATCTGGGACCCCTCAGGCGATGTCAGAGATCTGGTTTTGGCCCAACAGCAGAACAACCAGTTGCTATGATGTGCACTGACCACCAGGGGGCAGATGCTCAATGCAGGAGCTGCCCCCAGGTGGTCAATGCACTCCCACAGCGGGGAGCAACCCTCAGCCAGAAGCCAGGCACAGCTGGTGAGCACAGAGGTGGTGGTGGGAGCCTCTTCTGGCTCCACGGCAGTTGGACATCCCCTGAGGGCTCCCAGACTGCAAAAGGGTGCAGGCCGAGCTGAGAGACCCCCTCGAGTGCAAGAATTTTGTGCACTGGGCCTCTAGTAAAGTTATAAACACAATTATTAGAGCTGCCACTTATTGGGTATCTGCTATATCCTACCTAAGAACTTGATTTAGTTTTTCATTTAACCTTTACTGCTCACCTTATTTATTTCTCCCATTTGCCACTGAGAAAAGTGAGCCTCAGGATGACGTGCCTCATTCAAGTCCACACAGTGAGTAAATGTGAGAGCCAGAACTCACACTGAGGTCTTCTGACTCAGAGCCCATGCTCTTCACTGCTCTGCCATGTCATCTCCCTTCTTTAGCTCAAACACCAAAGTGCCATGAATTACAGACGAAAGCTATGCCCATCTTGTCAATAGCAAGGCTGCAATCATTCTGCAGAGGAAGTGCACTGTGAGCTGAATCAGAGAAAGCCAGACCAGAAACCAGATGAATAAGGTTGGGAAGGCCTTCTGGCCACAGGGAAGAACATGTGCAAAGGCCTAGAGGCTTGGAGAATGGGAGGGGGGGTACATTAGGGGCTGGGACTGAACAGGTAGGTGGACAAGATAGAGATGGATTAGTATCCTGGGCTTAGAAGTTTGGATTTGTTTTATGAGCAATGGATGCCTTGTAAACTTTATGAAGCAAAGATGGATTCTAGAAAGACCAACTTGGATTTGGGGGGGAGGGGGCGCGGAGGGACAAGATCCCAGGAAGCCCAGTTAGAATGCTGTTGTGTGACCCAGCTGAGAGAAAGTTAGGGAAGAGAGTGGAGTAACTGAAAAGACAGATGTAGAATTAAGAGGACTTGGTGATTGTTTAGATTTGGGGTGAAAGGAAAAGGAGATTTGAGGATGACTCCCATATACCTGATTAATGATGCTGTGTATTCAGGAATCTCTGTATTGTGGGTAACACAAACTTAACTCACATCAGATTAAATGAAAAGAAACGTAAAAACACCTGTAGCCGGGAAGAACTTGACATAGCTCCCAGAGTTGAAGGAGGAGTTGTAGGAATGAACCAAAGGCTCATTTCCTCTAGGACATTATCTGTGTCTCATCTTTGCCTATATCTGCTCAGCTCTTTTCACATGCCTGCAAAGATGACCACTAAAAGCTCTAAATATGCATCCTCCATCTTTGTAACCTTAGTGGAAAGACAACTTCTCTCACCCATAGGCTCACTCCAGACCAGTCCCTGTATCCAGGGGAGTGGGGTATTGTGATGGTCAGGCCAGGGTCAGTTGCTCAGTCCTGTAGCCAGAAGAAAGGAGAAGGTACAGAATGTATCTGGCAGCCCCAGATAGTAGGTTTGCGTTAGGTGCTGTTGAGCAAGAGAGAAGGCAGTGGGGAAAGAGCATTAAATAGCTTTCAATCCAGTTCTGAGTTGGATGTGTGGGATTCACAGCATCAAACTACCCAGCCGACTCCAAGTGCCATAATAATTTATTGAAATCAGCATGCTGGTGAGACAGGAGCCTGACAGACAGCAGATGGCTCCCACGCAGAAAGGCTAATCAATTCCGACAAACAACAGCCATCATGAAAGAGTGCAACGTACACAGCATGCACACATCTAAACGGCGCGGAGACAAAGGCTCCTGCGTGGCCTAGCCAGGAGAGGGAAACAGCTCTGCGAGGCAGCATCCTGGTAAAGCCTTGGCATTTTAGGCCCCCACCAGTTGGCCCTACCTCCCCTGGCTCACCACACAGATCTCTACTCCATTCACACCTGACTCTTCAGGCTTCCTCAGACCCGCCTTGGCTCTCCTACCTCGGTGCCTTTGCTCACTTCCTTCCCTCTGCCTCCACCCAACCAAACATCCCTCCTCCCGTTCCCAGTATTGATTGAGCACATGCTGTGTGTCAGGAACTTTGCTAGGTGTTGGGTGGTGGGTTTGTCCAGGTAATAGGCATGGTCAGGAGCATGATGAGCTAGTAGAGAAACAGTTCATTATTTCTGTTAGAGATCAAAACACCCAACGTGCCCTGGTACACAGAGGTGGGGTATCTGACCCTGACAGTGAATCCCGGAGGGAGAGGGTCATCAATGTTGTTTATGAGTTGACCTCCTAATAGAAAACGGAGAAAGGGACATTTCGGAGGGAGAGAGAACGGCATGTTTAGAGGTCTGGAACTGCAAGGAAGCACGAGGCATTGGAGGAACTAGACAGAGTCCAGCATGACTGTGGCCTTCAGCTCAAGGAAGGGAGAGAGCTGCTAAGACAAGGAGACATGAGGGCATGAGGTCTTCCTGGAAATGCCTAACAGTTTAAGCTTTATCTGGGAGGGGGGTAGTGGAAGATTTAAGGGAGGGGAGTTTTAAGTATTTTTGAAAAGTCAGGCTGGTAGAAGGGAGTGGATGGATCAAAGGGGCGCAAGGCCAATCAAGACATGATTGTAGTGATCTAGAGCAGTGGTTGCCAACCGGTGGTCCGCGGACCACTGGTGGTCCGTGAGGTCCGTGAGTTCCGAAAGGTTGGCGACTCCTGATTTAGAGAGTCGACAGTTGTTACAAGGGCCAAGGTGACAGGACTCAGGGACAGCAATGAGGAAGGGAAATGAGGGGCATTGCAGGGATGGGCACAGAGGTATCAGCAAAAACTCAGAGGTCTCTGGTGTGAGTTGGCTGGTCTAGATTTAGATGTTGTTGAGAAGGTGGAGAAAATGATTTCTGCCTTTGACCCCTTTCCTATGGAATCTCCTACTTTCTCTTCCTCTTCCAGTCTGTTTCCTGGACTGCCCAGTCCTGGCCCTGTGGCTGGGCCAGCATTCACACACTTTCCTGGACCACATGGCTTTCTTGACCGCAAAGTCTGGATCTTGGTTTCTGATGGGTGACTGGGGACCCTTGTCCCTGCTGAGAAGATTCCTGAATGCAGCCTGTACTTCATGCAACAAAATTTGTTGAGGGAAGGCTCCCTTTGTGCCCCACATAGAGCAGGGCACAATATCTCTTAGATATTGATTGCACTTTTTATTCTGCTTTCAAGACTTGGCTTCACAGTTATCCTACACAGCCTTTCTTATGTTCTCACCCCCCTCCCCAGTTCCCATGGTTAGACCTCTCTCACATTCCATTTCACACTGAATCATTGGTATTTGCTCACACATCTATCCATTCAGATAGGCTGGCAAGTCCTTGGGGGCCCTGGCCACATATTCTCCCCTTGCCTCCTCTCGCACATGCCCGCCCGGTCCCCACCTCTGTTCTTCCTCATCCCCTACCTTTTGAACAGTGTTTGATATAGTTAATACTCATCGTTCAGAATCCTGACTTCTCTGGTTGAGTAGCACTGTTACTTTTTAGCCACAAACAGCCTTTCACATTGTTGGGGGCCAGACACGGAAAATTCCCCCAGATCTTTAAAGCTTATAGCTGTGACCAGTAGCTCTTTGACACTCTGCCTAATCACCTGATGTCCTCCGATCTCTCTGGCTTGCTTGAGGGAAGGCGTTTTTTGGCCTGGAAATGTGATGCTTTGCTGATGCCATAGGAAGCAAAGCACCCGGCTTTCCACTTGGGAATGGGACTTGTGCCTTTAAGACCTGTCTTGGGAAATCAGCCTGAGCAACATAATTGCGATGAAATTACCCCAGATCACACCCACACATTCATTATGAGATTCCTTATTGACACCTTGACAATTTGTTTCAGGAGACGTTATTGCATATTCCTCCCTCTGGAATAGATACAGATGCATATAGACACACGAGCCCACACATAATGTATATGCCTTTCGGTGTGTTTTTATTATATAATTATACGAGGCTATCAATCAGTTTTCATTTGGAACTCTTGCATTTATAGTTCAGGAAGTTATTTAAAATCAAGAGGTAGAGTAGAGAGCTTAGAAAAACTAAAGACGAAGAGTTGGATTGGGTGAGCCAGTGAGCATGTCTTTGCTATTTGGGGGCTACACCTTCCCCTCCTCCCCCCTCCTCCCTCCTTCACTATAACACGTCTTGCTACCAGTAAGGACTCAGTCCTGAGCAGCACCCACAAGAGCAGCTCCAAGGGGAACCTCCTCAGGTTCATAAGGTACCATCTTTGGCCCCTGTAGACCCTTCTGTTAGGTCTGGGAAGTTTGATGGCCACACTGATCTTGCAGACACTGGCAAGGGGACAGCTGTCTGCCAGTCAGACGCATGTACCTCCCAAGGTCCACGAAGACAAGCAAGATACCTTAGACCAGGGCTGTCCAGCTTTTTAAAGTCACGACACACATGGAAACAAGAATATTTGTACTGCACATTGTAGGAAACTGCAGGGGATTTGGGATATTTCTATGGGGCTTGGGGAAAAATCATTTTATTTTCTTTAATTATACAAAATGAAAAATAAAATATAGTGTATTAGGAAAGATATTATATGTTGAATTAGGATAAAACATTTTCCCAACTTTAATGAGAAATGTGAGCTCACTTCTTTCCATGAATGTAACTATTTCATATCAGGGTTTATGTTTGAAGTGACTATATACCATGCCTGATCAAGACTCGTTTAATGATGAGGTCTACAAATTCTTGATAGTCACCCTTGATAAGAAACTTTGCACAAGAGGGTGATAAAAAATTTAAAGCCATTTTTATAACTATTAAAGATTCATAACAGTTGAAATTATATTTAAAGAATTTAACAGCTTTCCTTTTCTTCCATTGACAAATGGAGTGTTGAAATGGAGTATTGTGATGAGGTGAATGGGTTTTAAGTCCAACTGAACTTCGTCACGTCAAGGAGTCGGAAGAATGATGGCACTCTAATTTGCTGAATATAGATATGTTGTTGGAGCATGCACTCTGCAGCTGGCTTGGATGACACTTGAAGGGTCCAAACTGCAAAAAGACAAAGTGTATGACATGAATCCAGTCCAGGGCCATTGCCATGACACCTGCTGTTAAACTCCACTCAGCCTCCCTCCCGCCTCTTCTCCTCTGATTGCAACATTTTGGGCTGCACACGATGCCCTTTGGTAGGGGAAGAGCTTCAGTGTCTCCATGATGGTGGCCTGTGGGGCATCTGGACTAGGTGTCCAGCTGTAGAGTAGCTCCTTGGTCATTCTCATTGCAGCTCTGAAATGTAGCATGGGCCAGATGCCACTTGGCCATCGTAACCACAGCGTAGGCAGTCAGGCCCCGCCTACCTTGAGTGGCCTTCCGAGGAGCCACAGGTAGATTGCTTGTGGCCATAGGAAACCATGAGGCACTCTGTCTGTCCAGACCTTGCTGTATCCTAATGCCCTGTGCATCCCATCCCCGGACTGTGCCATTCCTGAAGTGTTTCTCATCTTCTGTCCCCATTGTTAAATCTTACCTGGTCTGCAAAGCCCAGCTCAAGCCCCTCTCTTCTGCCAGGTTCTATCTGACTAACGTGTCCTGTAGAAACCCACTTCCATTGAACTTTTAGAGTCTTCTCTGGAGCAGCCCTACACTCACAGTAATTTGGGCTGCATCTTAAAGTCTAAATGTACTCTTGTCCCAGCTGGAGAGTGAGCACCCAAGTGCAGCTAGTGCCTCAGGGGCCCTGATCACAGGACTCTAGTAGAAGAGATCATCACTTGCTCATTTTTGCCCAGCGCCTTTCACATAGTAGGTGCTCAATTTATATTATCTAAGCAGTTGATAGGAAGCAACTTGCAGATGGTAAAAGTAGTTCATAATGATGCTATTTAATCCATTCCAACAAAAACAATGATTTTCAGCACCAATTTTTTGTGCAACATCCTGGAAACGCCAACAACTTCTCAGAACCCAGAATGCTTGAATTGCAACTGTCAAGACGTGCCAATGTTCCTCTTCCCCCCTTGTTGATAGTCAAATGCGTGCTCGATTACCCATGATATTACAGGTTCATTGGAATTTTTTAAATACCTCTTACCAGCCAGTCCAGCATTTCCATTTTGTCCAAGAGGCCTTTCTGCAGCAAGGGAGGGCTATAGAAATGCAGGCTGTTTTTGTGAGGAGTGAGTCCTCCCCACCCTGATTCTCCCTGGAGAAGACTTTGCCAATTGGGCAGTGGGCAAAACTGCAGGGCCAAGAAGGTGATGGTTAACAGCCCAGTCAGGGGCCCTCCAGTTAGTTCATCTTGGAGTTCAGAGCCCAAGTTTGCCTGAGTTTACTTTTTTTTCTTAATTTAAGTTTGTGATTGACTTATTATGTGCACTGGCACTTTGAAGAGATTCGAATAAAACACAGTGAGAGTTCAGAAGAAATGTAAATGGCCTCAAAGACAAGGGAGGGGAAGACAACAACAATCATCTTTTGTAATGGCTGTAAAATGTGGGGAGGATAGATCATGAGCTCTCTGCATGGGGCCCTCCTCTGATCTCAATCCAGTATTGTAATTTAGACATGACTTTTTATTTAATTTCTGACTGAGAAAGGGAAATTAGAAAGCAGCATTATCTCAGCTGCTTCGTTATAATGAACAATATTTTACAGTGCCAGCCCCGGAGTTACCTTCAGAACTTCTTTTATGAGGCGGATGTTGACTCCAGTTCTAGGAGAGCTTGGATTTTGGTTGCTTGACAAGCAAAAAAGGGAAGAATAGTTTTTAATTAGATGCTGGTGTAAGGCCCAGGCAGCCCACAGGTGTGCAGGTCGGGGCCGGGAACAGATGCTAAAACCAGGCCCCGGGAGGCACTCAGACCTGGATTAGGTGGCGTTGGACTCCCTTACATGTAAGTAAAGGTCCACTTTCCATCTCCCGATCATGTTTGTTTATTTAATTTTTAAATGGGGGTGGAGGGAGAAGTGGGGGGATTTATCCAATCTGTAATTAACCCTTGCATCTGGCCAAAGGAGTTCTGCCTCCTGCCCCTTCCACTCCCCCTCCTGGCCACTAAATACATAATGGTCTGATAAATATTTAAGCAGTGATGAGGGAGATAATGCAAGTAATCCATTAGAGCAGCCTGCCTGGGCTGGCACTTGCGGGGTGGGGGCAGTGAGAGGGGGCAAAATGGTGGTGCTAAAGTGGATGGAGTAAGTGCTAAGATCCCAAGCTGAGCAGCAAGCTTCTGGGCCCTGAATGCCAAGCCCAGCTGTGGGGAGGCAGGACATTTGGGGCCCCAGGAGCCTTTTCTCCCACTTTGCCCTCCCCAAGCGCTTGCCCCTGCCCGTGGGTCAGCCTGCACTTTGGCTGCTGGGCTTCAAGGATAGCCCGTTGCAAACCTCTGTAACTCAAGCCCTGGCATGCACAGGGCAGCTCCAGGCTATGCCAGTTGCCTGGCATATCGTTATGAGCTGTGCCCTCTTTCACTTTCAAGTGTTCCTATTTGAACAATAAGTTGTATGGTCACTTCACTGATGACCTTCTCATAACATGCTCCAGAGTGATGGAGGAGTCAGGAAATCATAGATGCAACATTCCCCGTATAATATATACCAAACCCAGCTGTATGTATGAGTCAAAATCCCAATGCTCAACTACAGAGGCTCTCCACCCAGACTCTCATATGTGCACACACACCACACACATGTGCATACCTATAAACACACATACACACAGAATATTGCCTCTTGGCTTCTAACTGCTCGTGCACCTCACTTGTATATCCCTCTCGGCTCACTGCAATCTCTCCCTTGGTTCTAATGTAAGCACACCTTATCTCTGTGGGTTCCTTCAGGGGATAATGTGGGTCTGATCCATTGGGCATTCTCCACAGTGCCCAGCTCTGTGGTGACTACGTTTATAAAATAAATCAATGGTGACTGTGGTTGTGAGATTTAACACAACCACAGTATTATCTCAGGAGGCCTTTGACTTCAGCAAATGATTTTTCTCCCTCTTTATCCAGGGTCTGATTCATATACCCCACAACACGTCCACATAAACTCCCCTTCACACACACAAACACCCTCCAAAATGATCACATGTGAAAACACAATACTTCATGCATACTCCCTTTCAATATCTCCTCTCCACCCCCAGAAAATAGAAAGATCTTATTCTTCATTTTTTATAAATTAACTTCTGCTAGCTTCTCTTGTTTTCCTTCTTTGGAATAAGGAACAGACAGCCAAGAGTTCAAGATGGTCCCTGTTACCCACTCAATCCTTTCTGCTTCCTCTTTCCTTTCACTCATCTTGTCATTCATTTCTTCACCCCCTGACTCACTAACAATCAGTTATTGCCGACTGTGTGCTGGGCTAACCTGATTCCTGGCCGGCCTCAGTTTTCTCGTGGCCAGAACGAGCTGAATGTCCCATTGCTGGCTTCAGAAACACCGAGAGGGCATTCCGCTTAGGCAGATCTCACATAAATCCATGCGTCTGCCTCCTCCCAGCTCCCAGGGGCCAAATCTGGAGAGTGAGGAGGGAAGGGCCTCCCAAGGCTTCACACCCTCAAGCCTATCCGAGTATTGACTTCCCTGCTGCTCAGCCCCGGGGTCAGCCTGTGCCTAATGCTGCTCAGCTCTGTTCCTCTGGGGGGAGACCAGCTGCCCTGCCCTCCAGGGTCAAGGGCCCCTATGGCCTTGACGTCAGCCTGCTCCTGATGGCAGTGCCCTTGGGACATTTAATTCAGGGCTCTGATGGCTGCAGGCCCCACTTTCCAGCAGTGAACCTGCCTGGACACGCAGGTCCTCATACCCTGCTTGTCATTGGGAGGTTCACCCAGCTGCCGGTCCTCTCCTCACTGCTAGCCATGATAGCATTATTTACACACACACACACACACACACACACACACACACACACACACTCACACAGATATGCACACATATAAACATGCATGTATATATTTATGCACAACATAATGCATTAATACATGCATACAGCTTGCAAATGCAGTTAATAGAATCAATACATTTGCATGTCTATAACTTTAAGTGTACACAAAGTTGTGTACACATATGTGCACGCACTTATACAACACACATGAGTATACACACCCTGAAATCATAGAAATTATGAGACAGACACTAGTTTTCCAACATCCACATGTGACATGCCATGTGGAATGCAAGGAGTGAAAGTGTACATGTGTGTATATATATGTGCACCCTGATCTAATCTTATGGATACATACCACCATTGCTCTCTCTCTTTAATATCTTTTTCCCCATAGTTACTATTGGCATTATAGGTGGCTGCTTGCAGCAATTCAGTTTTTTCTTTTTAAAATGCTTTTTTTAAAAAGTGATTTTATTTTAGAGAGAGAGGAAAGGAGAGGGAGGGAGAGAGAGAAATATCGTGAGAGAGAAAGATCGGTCGTTTGCCTCCTGCACACTCTCTACTGGGGATTGAGCCCGCAACCCAAGCATGTGCCTTGGAAGGAATCAAACCGGCAACTTCTCGGTGCTTAACCAGCTGAGCCACACCGGCCAGGCTTAAAGACTGTTTTAAAAGCAGTTTTAGGTTTCCAGCAAAACTGAGTGGAAGGTACAGAGATTTCCCATAAGCCCCCTGTCTCCACACACACATAGCCTCCCCTATTATGAACATCTCCAATAGAGCGGTGCATTTGTTACAACTGATTACTTAATTGGTACATCATAATCACCCAAACTCCATAGTTTATCTTAGTGTTTATTCTTGGTGTTGTGCATTCCATGGATTTGAACAAATGTATAATGACACGTATCTATCATCAGGGTGTCACAGAATTTTCACTCCCCTAAAGATCCTCTCTGTTGCACCTCCAACCCCTGGAAACCACCGATCTTTTGACTGTTGCCATAATTTTGTCTTTTCCAGGTGTCATATAGTTGCAAGCATACAGTGTGTAACCTTTTCAGCTTGGCTTCTTTCACTTAGCAATATACTTTTGTTTCCTCCATTTCTTTTCATAGTTTGTTAGCTTATTTCTTTCTAGTGTCGAATACTATTCCAATAGTCTGGATGTACCACAGTTCATCCATTCACCTACTGAAGATGCCTGGATCGCTTCCAAGTTTTGACAATTACGAATAAGCTGCTATAAACACCCATGCGCTGGTTTTTATGTAGATGTAAGTTTTCAACTCCGTTGGGTAAATACCAAGGGATTTGATGGCCGGACCATGTGGTGTGAGTGTATGTGGCTTTGTCGGGAACGGCCACTCTGCCTTCCAATGTGCATGCACCGTTTCGCATTCCCATCAGTACTGAGTGAGTCCCTTTTGTTCCTCGTCCTCGCCAGCATTGGGTGTTGTCAGAGTTCTCGATGTGGACGTTCTAATCAGTGTGCAGCGGTATCTTATTGCTGTTTTAATACTCATTTCCCTGATGGCATCTGATGTAGAGCATCTTTGAATATGCATTCTTGCCGTCTGTATATCTTCTTCGGTGAGGTGTCTGTTAAAATCTTTGGCCCATTTTAAAATCAGGTTGCTTGTTTTCTTATTGTTGAATTTTAAGAGTTCTTCGTATTATTTTGGATAGCAGTCCTTTATCAAATATTTTCTCCCAGTTTGTGGTCGGTCTTCTCATTCTCTTGATATTTATTGTCTTTCATGGAGCAAAGGTTTTTCATTTTAATGAAGTTCCCCTCCTCCCCGTGGCTGGGGCTTTTGGTGCTGTATCTGAAAAGTCACTGCCGCACCCAAGCCATCATTTTCTCCTATGCTGTCTTCTAGGAGTTTTATAGTGCTGGGCTCTACATTCAAGTCTGTGATCCCTTTTGAGTTTGTTTTTTTTTCAAAGGGCACAGTGTCTTCACCTAAGATAGACTTCCCAAGTGACAAAACTAGGCATTAAGGTTAAGGTAAGTCAGGAGTCCCTGGAATTTCAGTTGACTTCTGCCATTAACACGCCCTAGTTAGGTTCCCATTCCCAATACAGACACCAATAGTTTGCTTCCCAGTGTCAGAGAAAGCTCCGCCTGCAGCCGAAGGGGATCCACTGCTCATAGTGGGACCGGGGAGCAGACCAGGGTTTGGAGCCACTTGGTGAGGTCAGGAATTGGAGAAAGTTTTCTTATATGTCTGCATGCGCACCTGGATCAATAAACAGTTTTCTTAAAAATTGTTATTCATTTTACAACTCAATAAAGCTTAATTATGAGGAAGCAGAAAGGCAAGCAGAAGCCACGCTCACATAATATTGTATTCTTCGCAGCAATTCCTGCGGGGCCCTGGTACTTGCATTGCAATGTAGAACAAACCAAATTACGGGGACTATTCAAAATTCATTTAAAAACATCATTGAGGAGCATCATAATAAAAACACAATGAAAAAGACAAGCTTGGGTTGTTAATTTGTAGAGCCGTGCATGTTCATGGGGTCTGTGTGCATGTGTGCTTGGGGTTGTGCGTGCACATGTGGCCTAGTTAGCTTTGCTGGGAACAGGTGGGGGCGAGGGCTGGCTGGACTGGCACAAGGGAGCATGGAGAGGGTGGGGGACAGCTGGGAAGTGCCTGCATCTCTGCCTCCTGTTGGGACTTGAGTCCCAGGGCAGTGTCTGGAGTGACCAGGATGCTGATGGGAGGTTGATGGGCACCCCAGGGGTTAGGCTTGGGAGAGTGTTCTACGAGCCCTGACTGCCTCTCCCTTACCAGGCTGAGCAGGGGAGCCTGCTTGCCCCACCTGCAGACAAAGAGCCCGAACTCTGATTAGCTCTAATCTCAATAGAGAGCACCTGGGAGGTGCTGGTGCTCAGAAGCATTTAATTGTATGCCAACTGCCACCTTGCCAGGGGAGCCATGTGCCTGTCACTCAAACCCAGCTGACTCTCGTGCCTGTGAGGGGCTCAGACCCTCTGTCGGGAGCCCACTCAGCCTGGGTTCTGGATCGAGGGCACCTGACCCCTCGGTCCTGGCACCTAGTGTACTTGGACCTATAGCCTCTGTGGAGTTCCTCGTCTTGGCCTCATCTTCCCTGACGTCTAAAGGTGGCCATAGCAACTTTTTCCTCACCAACTTCCTGCTCCCCCCGCCTCCCCCCCGCAGGGACTTTCCTGGCTTGCCCAACAAAATCTTAACATGTTGGAGCGAAGCTAGTCTTAACGCCCACCCCCACCAACTCAATGCCGCCACTTTTTTCTGTTGTGACCTTGAGCCCTTTCCTATAGGCCTCAGTCTACTCATCTGGAAAACAGGTGTCATTAAGTATGCCTTCCCTCCCTCCAGGAGTGCTTTCCGAATTAATTAATTCTCTTAATTAATTAATTAAGTAAAGCGCTTTGAGATACTTAGACAAAAGGTGCATTAGAAGTGCAAATTATTATTTATTCTTAATGAACCCTTCTTTGGAGATAATTTACTCCCGATTCTGGAGGGAAGCACAGTGCACCCCAGGGGAAGGGGAAATGACAAGGTTGGTTTTTGTTGGTTTGGGGGAGTAGAAGGGGAGGGGGATTATATGTGGTTATTCTCTCAGTGGGCTAATAGTGAGGGAATTAGCCAGGCATTGTTTGCACCGCTCCGCTCTGTTGTGCTGCCTGAGCTGGGAGTGTTAACCCGTGAAAGAGCAAAGGCATCCAGCTCCAAAGAGAGACGGCTTGTAGGCTGAATCACAGGCTGGCTTTAAGACTGGGAAGTCACTAAGTATGAGAGAGTGACGAGAGAGAGAGAGAGAGAGAGAGAGAGAGAGAGAGGTGTGCCATTACCTGTCCTGGGTACTCAAGGCAAGAGGAGACGTGGAGAAAGCTGTGTGGTGGGGCTGCCGCCTGCTCCATGTGTATTTCTCAGCCAGATTCGCCCCTGAGTTTCCTCCCAGCACCGACCACATCTGCTTCTCCAGCAGGCCATTCCTCTCTCTTGGCTTCTGGGCCAAGACCTTAGCTCAAGTATGAAGCTTGCACATTTCCTCTGGGGGGCTCCTGCCTTCCTGCTCTATCACCACCCCATCCAAGACTCCCTTGTCCCCAACCGGGTTCATGGCCCATAGATCCCCTTCCCTCCTCCCTTCAATTCCTCACCTCAGGAAGTGCAGCTGGGGTGTGAGGGCGGGTGGGAGCCAAGGCAACCTAAGGGGTTTCTCTTCTCGGCGGGGGGGGGGGGGGGTATTCGCACCTCTACAGGCAGCAATTTCTGTAACTGGCCCAGTCTGAGAGTGAAGTGGGTCATCTGTTTACTTCTGGGCGAGGTGAAGGAGGGAGGAATGGGAAGGAACTGTAATTATTTCCTCCCTACGCTTTGGTGTGGTTTGACATTTTTCCCAGTGAAGATGCATGGTTTTGATGATCACCAACCCCTTTCTCAAGCAGCCGAGCAAACAGCCTAAAGAGGACACTTAAGGCATCGGCCAGGGGAGGGGGCCGTTCTTCTCCTTGACAACCTGATACTCGACATCACCTGCCTGCATGGGAGGTGCTCCTTGCTGCCCTGCGAGGACAGGGGCTGGCCAATAGGACCAAAGGGAGGGGCCTTGAGCTGGGAGAGGCAACCGGGCAGGAGCCTAGAAATGCAGACACAAACAAGCGCCTCCCCAATCCCTTGTAGACACTGGACTTTTGCAAGACACGGACCGCTTCCCTGAAGGATACGGAGGGGGCTGGTGGCTTTGGTCGCTGTGCCAGGGGGCGGCCTCTACAAAGCCATGGAGGATGTGCTCCCTTACAAGGGAGCTGGCGCCTGATAACAATGTAGGGTGAGAGCTGAGGAGCAGGCCCACCGTGTGGGCTCTGGAGGCTGAGGACCCGCGTTTGAGTCACAGTTTTGCCACTTGCTTGATGATAACCTTGGGCAAGTTACTCAAGCCCTTCATGCCTCAGTGTTCTCCTCTGTTCAGTGGGTAACAGAAGCATCTACCACACAGGGATGCTGTGAGGAGGAAGTGAGTTACAATGGCATGGCACTGGGTAGTGGCTGCCACCTGGAATGTGCTACATGTGCATCAGCCATATCATTGTTGTTACTGTGGCTTAGTGTATCTTTGAGAGATCAACTTATGATTGATTGATTTATTAAATGAACATATCAAACTTTCATTGAGCACATACTACGTGCAAGAGGCAGTGGGAAATCCAAATACATTTAAGGGAAGGCCACTGCACTTTGGACAAAGAAGTAAGTCAAGGTTGGTTCTTAGTGAGGCATCAGCCTTCAGAGAGGGATTCCATGTAATTTTGTCTCAACACAGGGTATCTGATTAGTTGACCTCGTAGGACCCTCTGGCCATTAGTTCTTCAGGACAATATAATAGAAGAAGGTGAATTATTTTCATGAGTGTGAAGCTTCACTGTTAGTGCTTATCGTTGCTTATTTCACTAAGACTATATTATTAATTTGAACTGTTAAGCAGTTTCTCTGTTTCACCAAAGAAAAGTCTTCTCAGTTCATTTTGGAAAATATCTTGCTTTATTTCATCCCATAATGATTCATAAAAAAATAAAAAATATACGTAAGTTATAACCAAACTGAATTACTAATATGTAACCGTAGCATTGCTTAATCTGGCTTGCTATTAAAGTTTTAATAGAAAGTGCCATTTGATTGCAATTTAGAAATAAAATTTGATTTTCATATTATAACTAATATGAATAATAAGCCCCCAAATATCTAATATTCTTAGGTATTTCTATGAACACAATGAATGCGACTTGGATGTTTCTGGCATACTAATTCCAAGTCTCATTGTCTCCTTGCCCCTTTCTGGAGCGCACACCGACTTCACCCAGGCAGCCTATACCAGCAATTAGTTCTCAGCTGTATGAGCCCTTTGGAGTGCCACGATAATTAAAGTGTTATGCCTCTTTAAACGAAGTTGGCTGCTGGTGCCAGCCTGAATTGCTCTCAGAAGAGTGCCCCCTCTTCCCGTGTGTAGTCTGGGGCTGTGGGTAGCTCTGCCATGTCGGCTCGGGGCGTGGACCTGGAGCTCAATTACTCAAAATACTTGCCATTTCCAGATCCCTAGGCTTGTCCTGTCTTACCATAACAAGAGAGGCTGTTTGCTTTCCTTCCCTCACAAACATTTGCCATTCATTCATTCATTCATTCATTCATTTATTCATTCATTCATCCATTCAAAATCTATGCATTGATGGCCTACGCAATGCCAGCCCTGTGTTAGATGCTAGAGTTACCACAGTGATTAAAAACGGAGATCGTCCCTACTCTTACAGAATTGGGTACTCATAATAAAGAATGCATAAATACATACTCTGGAAAAGAGAAATGTGGTTCTAAATAAACAATAATAAAGGAAGCTGTCCAAGTCAGAATACAGGGAAGGTTTCCTGAAAGAAGCTGAAATCTGAAAAGTGAGTCGGAGTTATGAAAAAAAGGATGAGTTGGGGAGTGTACCAGGCATGTGCAAGTGCCCTGCGTGTGCAAGAAAGCCAGAGGGAACGGGGTTTAGAGGGAGTGGGGTTTAGGGGAGTGGGGTTTAGAGGGAGTGGGGAGGAGGAATGTGTTACAAGAGGAGGCTGGGGGCAGCCAGACTATGCTGAGCCTATGGGCCGCCTGGGGAGGATGTCCTTCCTTATCCTAAAGTAGTGGGAAGGTCCCAAAGTGTTTTAAGCCACATGAGAAGAGGTGTATTTGGTGGCTTGGAATGACCCAGAACAGATCCCACTTTGAAATCTTAGGTGCCCATAGCCCATTCCCAGACCATGATCTCCGTCTAGCTCCCTCTCTCTTATTCCCTTAAAATCTTCTACCTCTTCACCCCCATAACCTGAAATCATGTTCAGATCATTCTGATTTAAGAAGCAACCAAAGAAAATCAAGCCCTCCCTAACCACAGACACTGTGTAAGCGTTGTCCTAACCCACTCTTGCCCTTCTCGGCCAGGCATCCTAAGTCCTTGCCACACTCTTGGCCATCGCTGCCCACATGTCTCTCACTGTCTTGCAGCCTGGCTCCTGCCCCACCCGATCCATCGAGCTTCTTCTTGCCGGTCACCATGACCTCCAGTGTTGAGTCTAGTGGATACATTGGTCCTTACTGGCTTGAATTTTTTTTTTCCTTTAGAATCTTTTTTTTATTGCTGAAAGCATTACAAAGGGTATTACATATGTGTCCTTTTTTTCCCCCACCCTTGACAATACCCCGGCTTCCCCTACCCCCCAGTATCTTATGTCCATTGGTTATGCTCATATGCATGCATACAAGTCCTTTGGTTGATCTCTTACCCCCCTCCCTCCTGACTGGCTTGAATTTTGATGCCACCTCACACTGTTCATCAGTCCTTCCTTCTTGGAACTGTTCCTCTTGTGATGTGTGACTCCATAGTCTCTGTTTTCCAGTGAACTCTCAGGCTGCTCCTTCTCACCTTCCTCAGCACCTTCCTTCACCCACTCACCCCGTAGCCATTGGCATTTCCCAAGATTTCTTTTGGTGCTCTGCTCTCCAGTTCTCACAAACCTTTGGGTATCTCCTTCACACCATGGCTTCAGTTATCACAGGCATATTGCTAATTCCTGAGTCTCTAAGTCCAGACTGAATACCAACCTGTTGCCCACTTGCCTATAGGATGTATGCCAAGCCTATCAAGACCAAACAGAACTCATGCGTCTTCTGAAACATGCCTGCCATTGCCTGTCTCGGTAATAAACGTGACCGGCCAGCAGGAACCCACACGGTCTATACTCACACTAGTCTCTACCTTCCTGCCCAGCTGCCCTTGCCAAGCATTTAGAGAGGTCTGCAGCCCCTTGATCTCTGCCATCACTGCCTCAGTTCATCCCACCTGTGGCCCATTCATCACTCATGGTCTAGGCCAGGCCTCCTCCTCCTCTCTGCCTGTCTGCCCGAGTGCCTCGCACATTCCCTCCACGCCTTGGAGCCAGCCTTCCCAGAGCCCAGCTCTCCTCGTTTAGTTTTTAATCTTTCCTCGTAAATTAATCTCTCCTGCTGCCTCATCATGCCTGGTGCCCTTCCCTGAACCCTCTCCACTTGGCCCCCCTCTGTCTGGTAATGAGATGCCTGCAGCTGGCTGCAATCTCCCCAGCTCCAGCTCAACACCAGCGGCCATTGCCTCCCGGCTTCGAGTCCGGACCCTGCACACGCATGCCCAGCTTATCTTGCCCTCTTTACTTATTCCTCTGCCACATCCCATTGCAAACCCATCTAATTTGTGCTCTGCTCTGGAGCTGCGTCTCTCTCCGTGGGGGCCCACTTTTGAGGTCTCCCCCCCCCCCCCCACTTACTGAATCCATCTCTGTCTTTATGATTATTTTTTCCTTCCCGTGTTGATGCGTATGCCTTTCCAAGTTGAATCTCATTTGGAGGCACCTTACCCAAACAGCTTGCTTCTCCAGGTCACAGATAATTTTTTCACCCCTTCCCAGGCAGGGGCCTCTGTCAGTTTCGTAAGATGTTTTCCTTTAAGGGCTCAGAAAACAGTGGGTCTCCCCGCCCAGCTGGCGGTGTGGCTCCATGGTTGAGCGTCCACCTATGAACCAGAAGGTTACAGTTCGATTCCTAGTCATGGCACATACTTAGGTTGTGGGCTCGATCCTCAGTGTGAGGCCTGCAGAAGGCAGCCAATCCATATTCTCTCTCATCATTGATGTTTCTATCGCTCTCTCCCTCTCCCTTCCTCTCTGAAATCAATAATATATATATATATATATATATATATATATATATATGTATTTTAAAAGAGTGGGTCTCTTCTGCCAACATTCACTTTCATTGGAAAATGTCATCATACCTCTTTGCCTCAACTCTCTGAGACTCTACAGCTCAGTTACATGCTTGATGGCAGCAGCTGTCTTTTTGCTGGGTCTCTGTCAAGTTTCCCTTTCCCCTTATCACGTGGCACTCATTAGTTATTATTGTAAAGGGACTGATACATACAGATTTTATGCTGTAAGTTTACTTCACATGTTTTTGGAAACAAGCAAGTCTAACCCATGTATCCAGCGCCCAGACAGTTCATATGCTTTCCTGCTTTTCTGTCTTTCAGTGCGTGTGCCCAGGAGCTCCTGTTCCTCAGTCCTGTGAGCGAGAAAGGAAGTTGGAGCAGAGGAGGTTCTGAGAGCCCCTCTCTGCCAATCACGATCACCCTCAGCGACAGTCCTTTAAATGTGGGTGTGATCAGGGCTGGGCAAGGGGATCCACACAGGTCGGCAGAGAGAGTGGGGCGAGCGGCAGGGTGCTGGGGGGGTCCCCGACATCGGAAGTCGGCAGCTGGCAGCACCAGGTTGGTCACCTCTGGCTGGTTCACCTCTCTGAGTGTCGGACTTCTCACCCTAAAAGGGGGATAATGACAGCTTCAGGATTGTGTGAAATAAACGAGACAAAGTGCATCCTAGTACTGAGCATGCGGGGGGGCGGGGGGGGCACTCAATTCAACACTCCTTATTTCTTGGAGGGATCCCTGGACCATGCCATTCCGCACCCGCCCCCCCCCCCCCCCCCCGCCACTCCATGTTATATGCTCTGAAATCCCACCAGTAGCATCTAATTAACTGAGTCGTTTTAAAAAGACAAACACCCCATGGTGTTTGCACTTAGCTTGGCTGACTCTCCTGAACAGCTGTCATCAGGGCAGCGAGGTAGCCGTTTGCTGTGGGAGCAGAAGGGGAATTTTGGAACAGAGTGTTTGGGGGGGCATGGCTGGGGAGCAGGTTGAAGGTGGGGGAGTGCCCCCCAACTTGGCAGGTTAGAGCAGTATCTCTGGATGTCAGTGGGTAGCGGACTCCCTCCGCTGGGCTGCTGGGTGGGGCCTGAGAGCCTGCACGTTTGCCAAGCTCCGGCCTTGCCCGTTGTCAGCTGCTCCCAGGGCCACAGTCTTGGGAGAGGATTGGTCAGACTTTGACTCAGGTCCCGGTTGGGATGCAGGCTCTGGGCAATGTGGGCACAGAGGGTTCTGCTGTCAGTCTCTAGCACCCCCTTTTCCGTACCCTCTGAACGCAGGGAGGTCCTCCCTTCCCAGCACCAGGACACCCCGCCAGCAGGTTCACTGGAATTGTTATTATTTATTTTTCACTCAGAACCTCACCCAAGTCAGTATTCCCAAGCACTTTCCTGAAATCGAGAGCTATTATATTCACTGCTTTCCTTTTATCTCCTCATCTGGCATTTGTATAGATTAGAGAAAGAGCAATTAAATTTGTCTGTCATGATTTGTACTCCATCAGCGCCTGCTGTTTGCTGCTTGTGACTGTCCTTCAACAGTGACAAAGAGCTTCTCTTAATGCTGCACCCTGGGCTTGCCTAGGGGGTGACTTGCATTTTAAGTTTCAGGGTAACGTGTAGGCCTCAATTTACTCAACCAAATGCATCATTCTTTGCAAACATACACTCACATGCATGCATGCTTGCAAATGGCCTGCGTCCAGGACTGGTGTCACCGGTCTCCCTCCAAGTCCAGGCTGCCTTTACCTGGAAGGCTTGTCTCTGAAGAGCATATCGATCCAGGGGTCCTCAAACTATGGCCCACAGGCCACCTGCAAATACAAATATTGTATTTGTTCCTGTTTTGTTTTTTTACTTCAAAATAAGATATGTGCAGTGTGCATAGGAATTTGTTCATAGTTTTTTTTAAAACTATAGTCCGGCCCTCTAACGGTCTGAGGGACAGTGAACTGGCCCCCTGATTAAAAAGTTTGAGGACCCCTGGGATAAATAAAGCCCCGGCCATGACCTGTCTAGTCCCTCTTGACTCAAGATACTGCCTGGTCCAGTCCCAGACCTACCATACAAGAACCTGCATTTCAACATTGATTCCCCAGGTGAGCTACATGCACATGAAATTTGAGCAGCACTGTCTGATCAGGGTTTCTGTTGCTTACAGCTAAGCAGCATATTTCTAACCTAGTTCTTATTCTGTCTTGTCATGAGAATGAGCTATAAGCTGAGTTGTGGATTTCTGTGCATGTGCCCATTGTTATTAGTTTATGTTGTTTACTTACTTAAAAATATTTTCCTTGGTTTTCAGTGTCAACATGTTTATAGAGTTTTTTCTGCATGATGATTTGATAGAGTGAAATGATTTCTGAGGTCCCACTAATTTCTTGTGATTGGATTTTTAAAAATAAAAGACACACCCAGGCTCTGTTAAGACTGTTCTTTCAACCTAACCTGGGAGAAATTTTTAAATTCTGCCTCTCTAATGGGAATTACCAGTCTATTATGTGACCAGCACAAGAAAGACCTCAAACAAACATTTGCTTTTGAATAAATACTTATTTGACTGCATGTTACATCTCCTTAATCAGGTTAAAAGCTTTCGGTGGAAGAGGATTGTGTCCTAGCTCTCCTTCTACCGTCCGGTGCTTAGTAAAGTATCCGCACAGCAGCGAGGGCCTGACG
This sequence comes from Myotis yumanensis, assembly GCF_028538775.1. Classification (NCBI taxonomy): domain Eukaryota; kingdom Metazoa; phylum Chordata; class Mammalia; order Chiroptera; family Vespertilionidae; genus Myotis; species Myotis yumanensis. The sequence continues at coordinate 82,545,857 of NW_027223758.1, forward strand.
AATATGAGTTCTTCACTCTGTATTCTATGTGCTGAGGCAATCAAAGGGAGTTGCTAGCAAGCCCTCCACAACACCCTCAAAATTCTATCATACTTTCTGAACATTCAGCAGGAGTGTGTCTGTTCTAAATACAGCACTTGATACATTTACTTTTATTAGCTGTACTAAATAAGATGGCTTTCCCTTTTCTCTTTGGCTTTTAGGAAGCTCGCAGCGAAGTGTAGCTCAGTGGCCAAAGTTAACTTTGGTTTGGCTTTCCCTTATTTCGCCTTCTCTCTCTATGGCTCCTGCTTTCGTATATCTGTTTTATTTTAATTTCTGACTTTTATTTTCAGCTCCTCAAATGCTTCTTAAGAAACACCCTGCTTTTCCAAGGGAGTGAGGAGTTCTGCTGAACGGTAAGACCTTGGCTTGAGTTTCTTCCTTTGTAGGGGAGGACTTGGGGGGTTGCCACCAGCCGCTGTTCCATGGAGATATTCACAGCACCGTGGCTGGATGGGAGCGAGACAACAGAGGGCCAAAGCCTTGGAAATGTTTGAGAATGGACATTTCTCCACTCCCTCTTTCCCATCTGGCACCGCCCATCATCACTGGCTGCGCCCTGCATCCCTCGCACTGCTGTGGTGTCCATAGGTGTATCGACGTTTGAGAAGCACTGTTCCCATTCTTGCATCTCTGCTTTCTAGAAATCCTGCCTGTGCTGCAAAACCCAGCTCATCTTTCTCCTCCTGACCCTGCAGCTGACAGGGAGCCCTGCCTCCCCAGGGCCCTTGGACCCTGGACTTCGTGGTGTCTTTTTGGTCTTCTTTCTGCTTCCTCCGAGGTGCCCTCTCTTTCCAGGCAGCAAACGGGCTCTCCCTTTGTTACCCTAACAGTATCTCGCTGGGGGCTGGTACAGAGTGGACACTCACTATGTGGCTGACTAGATGCTATTTATCATCTAACCATAGTCTCAGACATGCTCATATCACATGACGTGCTTCTAAGTTCTATGTTCTTATGTACAAGAACAGGAGCAGGTCAGTCTGTAACTCAGCACCTTCCTAAATGCACAGCCACAGGACTAGCGCTAGAAGACACCGTAGAGCCACCTGCGTCTCTGAAGGCCTTTCCTTCTAGAAGAAGCCCAGATGGGAGAGGGCCTTCACGGTGCCACAGCTGGTCAGGGGGCATGGCCTTCGGCTCCATCTGTTCGCATCGGCCAGTTTTTCTTGCCTTCGTCATAGTTCTAGCGTGAGCATGCTGGGCTGAGGTTTGGGTTAAAGCGAAGCAGCACAGACCTCAACACAGCACTGGATGGCCGCCTAGAAACATGAGCTTTACTCAGTCGAACATTCTTTAACTGCGTTAGACGTTTGGACAATTAAAGGACGTTAGCGGTAGCATCTTTGGTAAAGAGGAGAATCATTTTCTAATGTGAATACTCACCTCCTTCGCCCATTGAGATTCAGTCAGGGTTTGTTTCATCAATGGAGGATTTGCCTGTTATACATCTTGGTTATACTCAAAAGTGAACAGTGATGAATTCATTTATAAATTCTGCAGTAGGTATGAATTATTTATGCAGTCATCATCTTCGATGTGCAAAACTGTAACTCTCTCTGTTTCTTTTTAACAGAACTCACCTTAGTTCTCCGTCCCTCATCTCCTCCAAAGGTGGAAAACAAACTTACCAGTTCAAGATGACCAGCCACATCTCATGTAAACAGGGTCAATTTGGGGTTTAACCTCTGTTTTGCTCTCTTTTTCCTGGAATCATTGGGTTTCCGGGACCCATGAGGAGGGACCCCTTGCTGAGTCTCTTGTGGGTTCTAGGGTACTGGCCTCTGCCCCTGCTGCATCTGTAGCACGTGACCTTGGTCTCCACTGCGGCTTCCAGTTGCCCGGTCAATGGTGTTGGCTTTCTCCTTATCCCAACTGCAAAGCCTCTTTGCCTCTTTCCAGCTGCCGTCTGGGCCACATCTGCATCTCTTGGAGAAGCTTGGGGGTTCTGGTGGCTTTCCCCCAGCACAGCAGGATGCACAGGCTCCCAAGACTTATCTGATCATCTAGACCAGCGGTTCTCAACCTGTGGGTCGCGACCCCTTTGTCGGTCGAACGACCCTTTCACAGGGGTCGCCTAAGACCATCCTGCATATCAGATATTTACATGACGATTCATAACAGTAGCAACATTACAGTTATGAAGTAGCAACGAAAATAATTTTATGGTTGGGTCACAACATGAGGAACTGTATTTAAAGGGCCAGAAGGTTGAGAACCACTGCGCTAGACCCTCTCAGCCATTGCTGGTCTTCTGCTCAGCTGCTGAGGGACATGCTGCCGAGGGATGCCTGGCCTCCTGGGCTCCACCCAGGAAGGCAAGCAACACTCTCTTCTGCTCTCACATCCACCTCTGTGCATCTGAGATCCCTAAAAGGGGTTCAGTGATGCTGCAGCACCTTCCCCCCACGGCGCCAAGGAGGAGTGCTGGTGGCTGCATGCCAGGGACCCATTTACAAATATATATATTTCTTTATTGATTTCAGAGAGGAAGGGAGAGAGAGAGAGAGAGAGAGAGAGAGAGAGAGAGAAACATCAATGATGAAAGAGAATCATTGATCAGCAGCCTCCTGAACACCTCATACTGGGGACTGAGCCTGCAACCCGGGCATGTGCCCCGACCAGGAAGGAACCATGACCTCTTGGTTCATGTGTCTACACTCAACCACCGAGCCACTCTGGCTGGGCTCAGGGACCCATTTAAACCCCAGTACCATCTCCTTTGATCTTTTCTCCCCTGCTGGCTGATCACATCCGAACCTGGGCTGGGGTGGGGGTGGAGGGGGGCACGCAGGTGACTAAAATAATAGCTCTTACCTTATATTTTCCTAATAGAATATTCCCTCTATTCCGTGTTTAAAACCTGTTCTCTGAGACCTCCAAGCCCCTTACAAGTGCCATGAAATGCTCTCTCACAAAACACGTGGCTTTCACTTCTTTATTTCTCCTAAGGATGCTCCAAGGCATGTGCTGCAATCCTAAGCTGGGCAATGATGCCATGTTCCTGACTGTCTCCACCCTCCCTGGAGGTGTGGGTACCTGAAAGCTGCCTACATGGCGAAGAAAGGTAAGATAAAAACAGCACTGGGAGGAGAAACTGCAGTTACGATTTCACAACACTATTTACCACAGTCAGCAATTACGGTGGGGAGCATAATCTAGAGCAAAACATCCCACCAGGTAGCTGGCCACAAATGGTTTATAAATAAGCAGAGAGATAGATGGCGGTGCTTTCAGCCCTGGAGGCTCCTGGGACCCTCAGAGCCCCCGGAGCTATCAGCATTGGCTGCAAGCATCCTGGTGGGGGCTCCTCCCAGCACAGCCTGAAGGGAGCAGGTCCCAAAGGGTCATCCTGTGGTCTTCACCTGTGGCAAACACACCTGTGCACAGTGCCTGCCCTGGCTCCCCAGGGATGCTGAGTGCATGTCTACTTCTGCAAACGGTCTCCCACTGTGTGCAGGATGCCTGGGGAGCTGACAGAGGACTTTCGATCCAGGCACCCAGAGAGCACGGTGCAGAGCCCAAGGCACGTGTGGGACTTTGGGTGGGTTCCTGGAGGGCGCACGGACAATGCATCCGAGAGCCCCTGCTTTTCGTGTGGGGTTCTCTCTTCCACGTGTAGCCACCTGCTGGGTGACTGCTCCAATATTGCACAGGCAGCCCTCAGATCATGTTGCACCCTTGTATTGACACATTTGATATGCAAAAGTTCAGTTCAATTAGAAATCCAAGCGTAATATCATAAGAAATTCCGACAGTCTAATTGTCAATGAGAGAAAAGGAAAAGCTGTTAGAGTCTCCAAATATAATTTCAACTGTTGTAAATTTTTTAACTGTCTGTTGAAAAAAAAATGATTTAAAATTTTTATTACCTACTTGTGTGAACAAAGTTCCTGGCGAGCGGCGGTTACTGAGAATGGGAAGAGGCCGTCATTAAAAAGTATCGATCAGGAATCGTGTGGAGCCATTTCAAACATAAAACTTGATATGAAAACATTATGTTCACAGAAGCAAGCTCAGGTTCCTCATTACAGATATAAAATATATTATTTGAAAATTTTATACGTATTCGATATTTAATGTCTTTGCCAATACTTATTTTTCTTACAGTAATTATATAATATAAACAAAAGGTAATAAAAACTTTCCACCAAGCCCCAGAGGAAGGCTCCCAAGTCCCTTCAGTTTTCTCCAGGATGCTGCTCACACATCACTATTCTGTGTATGTGCCATGATATTAATAAGTTTGCTACAAAAAAATGTGAGTTCTGGATACAAGCCAACCGTGGTTCCAATCTCACCTCTGCCATGTGACTTCATGCAAGCTACTTAGTGAGTGGTGTGGAAGCTCAGTTTTCTTATATGCAAAACTAGCCTGTGACCAGGGCCATCTTCCGCCCGTTCGCCAGACCCTGTCCAGCCCTGCCGCTGACACCCATCCTGGTTCCCGGTCACCATCTGGAGATCTATCGGAGCCTGCGGGCATGGGGGAGGGACTGAGAGGTCGGCCGTTCCACCCGCTCACCAGTCCTCAGTCCCGTCCCACTGCCACCCACCCCAGTTCTCCATTGGCCATCCAGCGATTGGAGCCTGCAGGCTCGGGGGAGGGACCGAGAGGTGGTCAATGCACCTCATAGCGACTGGTCGATTGGTCGTTCTGGTCATTACGCCATTGTGGTCGCTGGCCTTTTATTATATAGGATGGAGAATCAACCCCTACTTTCACGATGGACAAGACCCAAAGAACTGCACTGATACCAGATGTCTCTGCATGTTTGTGACTCTGAACAAGAATCCTTGCCATTCTGAACTCCTTTTCCCCAGAACCGGGGATTTGAATGCTGCCCTCTTGGGCCACTGTGATGACATGTGGTCCCACTGCCTGTTTATGGGCCATAGTAGCCGCCAGACCTCAGGAGGGGCAGGGCAGGGTCACAGAGTCCCCGTAAAACCGCGCTCCAAGCAGAGGGGGAACGGCCTCCCAGCACCCCACAGCCACTTGCTGATTTAGTATTCAGAATTCGGAATTTATGGAGCCGCCTTCCTCTGTCACATCATCCATCAGAGACAGACACTCAAGAGATGGAAGGGGAAAAAATTAAAAACCTGTTTATTGCTCAACTTGCTCTAGGCATGTTTTAGCTTATTGTTCAGCTCTGTTCATTTCAGTGCCGCAATTTGAATGGCTTAGCTTCCGTGGCTAACGTGGATGTGCAGATAGGCGGATGGGCGATGGACTCACATGGATATTGTTATCTCTGGCAAAAGGAAAAGCCATCAGAAACTGCATAGTGTTGAAGGCTCGGGGGGCGGGAGGGGGCGGCGCGGGGCTGCGGCCACACCTGGCTCCGCTCCGTGGCCTCCTGGCAGGACCCTTTGCTGGTGGAGGGTGCCGCACTGCGAGTGTCCTTGGCTCTGCTGCATTTGCCTCTGCCAACGACATCAAGGGGAGTTTGTGGGCCGGAGGAGCAGGGAATGCACAACAGGCAGCAAGATGGGCAATGGGGTGTGCAGGGAGGGGCAGGTAGGAAGGGATCGGGGTCATCTTTGCAGAACAGGGCTGATTTGGTCACATATAATTTATTTTTTATTTTTTTATTGATTTCAGAGAGGAAGGGAGAGAGAGATAGAAACATCAATGATGAGAGAGAATCATTGATTGGCTGCCTCCTGCCTGCCCCTCACTGGGGATCAAGCCCGCAACCCTCGCATGAGCCTTACCAGGAATGGAACTGTGACCTTCTGGTTCATAGATTGATGTTCAACCACTGAGCCATGCCAGCTGGGCTCACACCCAAGGTTTTAAGAACAAAACAGGGTCACCTGCCTGTTTTAGCAAACACTGACGTGCTATAAAGAAGAACGCATTGTAAACAATACTCCACGGGAACCTGGGAATCTGGGGGAACGCTGCCTTTCCCTTTGCAGAGTGGGGCCTCAAGGGCCCGGCTCCTTGGGCTTGCTCCCCCCTCCACCACTGCCGGCTGCTTGACCTCCAGCTGGTTGCTTCAGCTTCAGTGTCCACATTCTCCTCGTCTGAAAAGCGGGGTGAGAATAGCCTTGTACCTGTGATGTTTAGTGAAGTGTGTGGCACGTGGTGGGTGCCCAGCATATGTTAGTTATGATTAGAAATGTGCAGTGTTGACCTCCAGGGGCTGTCACACTCATTACTCAAGGTGTGGGTGTGTGGTTTTCAGAGGAGAATGAACCGTCATCACACAGTGGGGCTGGCTGATGCCGGAAGACTCGCCTCCCCCGATGGCTGCAGACCCAGACCCAGGCGCAGGGGACTGTGGCTGGGCTTCTCCAGGAGCAAAGGCCGCTCCAACCGTGGAAGTGCTGCCCTGTGGTTTGGCGTGGAGGCGCTTGCTGGACCTGCTCGGGGAGAGTTCTCCTCTGTGACTCAAATATATCTTGCTTTCGGTTTATTGTTAAATCGGTCTGTTATATTGAGTGTTTGTTTTGTTTTTGACTTCTCAGCTCCCTGTTGTTGCTTTGCATGTAGAGGAGGCCTGAGAGACATGTAGTATTTTTCCAAGATTCACTTCTAGAGAGGGCTTAGAAGAGGACAGACCTTGCCAGTCTGAGGTGGTTGGGGGACAGGTGGCACAGACAAGGGGCTGCTCTGGAGTGGTCCAAGGCCATTTACTGGAAAAGGTGGGTTTCGAGCTGAATTTTAATGGTGGTTTGGAATTTGGGAAAATGGAGAGGAGAGGGTGTGTGTGTGTGTGTGTGTGTGTGTGTGTGTGGTTGGTAGGGGGCAATGTGAAAGTGCTGGGATTACTTAAGAGTCTGATCACCCCCCTGAAATCCCTTTTGGACATAAACAGGACTCACATGCACCCACATACATCCAGACATACTCAGCCTGCGATTAATCCAGATTCTGACACCCAGAGTTCAAAATGCCACCCACAGTCCATCACTTACAAAAGACCTTTCCAAAAAGGAGGAAGCTGCCGGAAGCAGTGACTGCCACCTGTGGCATGCGGGAGGACTGGCTAGGATGTGAGGGGCTGGAAACCACGCCCCATGAGAAACAGGGCGAGGACTGGGGACAAGCTTGTGCCTGGGTGGCCAGTGACATCACAGGGCTGCAGAGTCCAGCCTTCGTGGAGCTGCTGATGTGTTTAATCTGAGGGTATGGGCTGCAGAAAGTCAGAGGGAAATTCTGTGGGGCTGAAGTCTGTGGCTGAACTTTGTCACTTTTTTGGTCACAAGAGAGACTACGGCCTCTTAGAAAGAGTTGGTCTTTGTACTCAGACAAGTTCAAACCCCTCCTCTGCTACTTTCTGGCTTCATGACCTTTGATAACATTTCCGAACCTTTGTTTTCTCATCTGTAAAATGGAAATAAGAATATCTATCTTGCAGGGTTATCTTAAGACTTATAGACAATGCATTGGAAGTGTCTCATTCATGCCCGGCCAGCATGGCTCAATGGTTGAGCATTGACCTACAAATCAGGAAGTCATAGTTTGATCCCAGGTCAGGATACATGCCCGGCTGCAGGCTTGATCAACAGTGCGGGGCATGAAGGAGGCAGTAATCAATAATTCTCTCTCATCATTGATGTTTCTAACTCTTTCTCCATCTCCCTTCCTCTCTGAAATCAATATAAATATATTTTAAAAAGTAAAGTGTCTTGTTCATTATAGGGACTCAATAAAGGGTAGGAATAGCTAATATTTAGCAAATCCACCCTTGTTCCATGTTCTATTCCAGTGATGGCGAACCTATGACACACATGTCAGAGGTGACACGTGAACTCATTTTTTTGGTTGATTTTTCTTTGTTAAATGGCATTTAAATATATAAAATAAATATCAAAAATATAAGTCTTTGTTTTACTATGGTTGCAAATATCAAAAAATTTCTATATGTGACACGGCATCAGAGTTAAGTTAGGGTTTTTCAAAATGCTGACACGCCGAGCTCAAAAAGTTTGCCATCACTGTTCTATTCTCAATGCTTTATATGATTTTTATACATTTTTATTGATTTTGCAGGGAGAGGGAAAGAGAGATAGAAACATCAATGAGAGAGGAACATTGATTGGTTGCCTTCTGCATGCCCTCTACTGGGGATTGAGCCCACAACCTGGGTATGTGCTCTGATTGGGAATTGAACCAATGACCTCTCGGTACATGGGTTGATGCTCAACCACTGAGTCAGACAGCCTGGAGCTTTATATGACTTAACTCACTTAATTCTCATAGCAACCCTTTGAGGAAGACACAATTATTCTGTTTTTCAGATGGGGAAATTGAGGTGCAGAGAGTTAACTAACTTGCTCAAGGCCCACAGTGTGTCAGTGGGCAGCCAGGAAGGAGACCAGGCAGCTCAGCTCTGGCACCTTCCTGCTGGACTCTGCGCTGAAGCCCACTGAGGGGAGATGGTCCAAATGGCTGCCACCTGCAATCTTGTTAATTAACTCAAATATACTTTATACTAGAGGCCCGGTGCACAAAATTCGTGCACGGGTATGGTCCTTAGGCCTGGCCTGCAATCAGGGCCATCTTCCCTGCTGGCTGCAGCCAGCCCCGCCCCCCTCTGCCACCCAACTCCAGTTCCCCATTTGCCATTGGGCAATCAGAGCCTGCCGGCCAGGGAAAGGGACTGAGAGGTGGTCAGTGTACCTCATAGTGACGGGTCAAGCAGTCATTCTAGTCGTTCTGCCGTTAGGATCAATTTGCATATTACCCTTTTAATATATAGGAGAGAGGCCTGGTTCTTGGGTGGGGGCCGGCCAGCCCACCCTGATGGGGGCACTGAATCGGGTTGGGGGACCCTGCTGGGGGGCGGGACTGGCTGGGGCGAGGGGCTGCGGGCAGTTTGCAGGCTGGCCATGCCCCCAACCAGGGTGGGGGTCCCCACTGGGGGGCGGGGCTGCCAGGGCAAGAAGCCTCGGTTGTTCTGGTCTCTGGTCATTATGGTCATTCTGCTATTTCGGTCACTGGGCTTTTATTATATAGGATAGTGATGAACATAGATGTAGTTGGCAAGGCAGACCCTGAGAGTTGCCCACCCAATAGCCATTTCATTCCTTCTTTGTTGCTGTTCAGACCCTAATTCTACTGGGGGCTGCAATGTGGTGAATGGTGATTGGTCTAAACAGCTATGGCGGCCCCTTCCCCTTTCCAGGCCTCCGCCCCCTCTGTGCCTGAAGTGGCTATGTTAGTCACCCAGTCTGGCCAAGCTGGGAGTCTGATGGGTGCTTCTGGGAGAAGTTTTCCTTTCTGAAAAACAAGTAATTGGGTTCTGGGTTACTCACAACATCTTCACTGATAGTCTTCAATATAACCCAGAGAAGAGGTTGCCTGGATGTTTTTCTCTGCTTATTCTTGAGTTCCTGGGACTGAAGCACATTCAGGTCAGAGAGAGGGTTTGAATTTGGTCTCCCTTAGCTAGTCAGACACAGTCATTTAGGCAGACCAGCCAAAGGCTCCACCTGGGAAGTGAACACAGGGCTGGAATGCATTCATTTCATTTCCCTTAGGGGTCGAGAACAGGTTTTGCAGTGGGGTAGGGGATGGGAAGTGGCTGGCAGTACCACTGCAGGCGCTGTGCTGAGAAGGAAAGGTTCAAGTGCGTGTCAGACCCTGCCCTGGCCCTGTTTCTTCCCCGCCGGCAATATGAGGGACCAGTCCTTTCCCATCAACACAAAAAGCCATAAAACCCTCTCTTGACCCCGTGACCCTCCTCCATCCTTTACATGATCACTCCCCTCCCCGTCACACTCAAGTTACTTTCTTTCCTCCCCTTTACCCCCAAACCTGGAACAGATTGGAAAGGGAGAAATAGACAAAGACCAGCCTTTAGTCTGCTAAGCTCAGTGAGTACGTCATGATCTGGCACACCTGACTCCTTCCCCACCTGCGGGCTCCAGCCCTTCAGGGCACCTTGCAGTCCCTAAGGTTCAGCTCATGATGTCTCTGCCCTCAGTAGGGCCTCAGCCTGGATCACCCTGTCACTGGATCTTCCTTATTCTCACTCACCCTTCACACCTGAGTTCAGATGCCACTTCTTGGTGACATCTTACCTGCATCCACATACCTTATTGCTTGATGGGGCCGTTGTCTTTTTATTTACATCCCCCATCACTCACATTGATGGAATGGAAGGCTGTGGCTATCCGTAGTCACCACATTTTGGATTTCTAGTACCTAGTTCAGTGCCTGACACCTTGTCAGTGCAACCAATGTTAGTTCCATGAGAAGACTAAGCCTTGCTCTCAAGGAACTTGGAATTGACTTGAGGCACAGAACATGGAAAAATAAATAAGAACACAAGTCAGGGCAAGTGAATGGTCTAGAATTCTTGGAAAGAGAAACCTGGTAGGAGATTTCTGCAGGTGTCTGGGGAAGAAATGGTGAGAGCCAGATGGTGGGAATGCAAAGAAAGGCTCTGGGAAAATTCAATCATTCAATAACCATTTGTTGAGAACCTACTGTGTGCCAGGCTCTGAGGATATAGCAGTGAACAAAACTGGCTCCAAATCTCAGCCTTATGGAGCTTATATTTATAGATGGGGAGATAGCAAAATGGATGAAAAACATATAAAATATATCAGATGATGCCAAGAGCTGTGGCGAAAACGAGGCAGGGAGAGGAGCAACACAGGGCACAAATCTTAAGTATACTGCTCCTTGCAAGCCTCCCACCCTCCCTGGCTTTCCAGCAGCCTTTTCTGACCCCTTTTGCCTACAGTGACTTCCTCTCACTTGAAGAGACTCCGGGGCACTGCAGGCCGCTCCTTCCACGTGGCAATCGGCAATAGGCACACTCTCCTTGGCGTCATTACGAAGCCCCTTGTGCGTAGTAGAGGCTTCCACACTGGGTCAGAGGTTCCTTGCGGATGAGGCCAAATCCTAAACTTCAGTTCTGCAGCTCCTGCAGCATCACACTGAGCTCCTATTAGATAGTCAATAAATACTTGTTAATGTGATTGATTGCATGACTCACAAATAAAATTGCAAGTGAAACCTCCAGTTAAAGTCTCTTAAGGATTTTTCAAGGACTGATTGCTAAACACTCTACAAAGGGGAAAACATCTTTAGAAGAGAAATTAGGGCACTAACTATTCAGGCTATGCTAATAAAAATCAGGAGTGCGAACTTCCCATATTCTCCCCGAGGAAACCAGGATCCAGAGAGGAAAGCAATTTGCCCAAGATCCTACAGTTAGACTGTTCTCGGACTCAGTTTTCTTACCTGTACAATGGGATGGATTACCACCTAAATCACTTATTCAAAAAGATGTGAGGATTTAATGAGACGGGGAGGAATTTTAAACAGACATTCAGCCTTGTATAATTGTTCGTTTCCCTTTTATTACTCCTTTTCTTTGCCAGAGAGGGCTCCCCATCCGATGGCACACTCACCAATGCTCATCCGCTTCCTTTCCTGGTGGGGAATGAGGCCTTGCTCACCTGTGAAGCCAGGAAGTAGCTGGTGGGGAGGGGCTGCTGGGGAGCAGGCAGTTGCCCTGTTAACCAGCTCTGCCTCCCTGACAGCTTGCCTCTTTTTAATTTAATCTCGTGCCGCCCTCGTTAGCATCTGGTTATTATTAGACCATAACCACAATAATAAGTATTCCAGTTGTATTTTCTGTTTGCAGAGTGTTTTGCAATCGTTTTTATTAGTTAGCTGCAGCTCAGCTCTCTCAGAAACCAATATACACAGAAACAGGAAGAAAAATGGGGAGAGGGGTTGGGGTAAAGGATCTACCAGGCAGTTCAATTTGTCTTTGGCCAGCAGGACGCCAATGTTCCCTTGGGGGCACTTGAGGAAGTTAGACTAAGGTAAACCTCCACCCTGAGCACCTCTATGTGGTGGGAGTCCCTCAAATGGATCTGTGGGTGACCTGGCTACTGTTGTCCACCTGGTGTGGCAGAGCTAGCCTTGTGATTTGGGGTGCAGAGAGAGCCTGCTCTTTGTCTTGCATCTGGGGCGACATCTGAAGAAATCACTTGTACATAAGCAAATGTATGACTCTCTCTCTGGGAGATCAGTCAATTACAGCAAATTGAGCTATTTCATTTCGGCTTGCAAATGGCTTTCAGTTACACAAGTAGACACATTAATCTAATAACTAATGATCATATATTTCACTAATCATACAGCCCTGCATGTGGTATAATATCTAATTATATTTAATATTAAGACATCTTCACATGTGCATTTTTACCAACTGTCTGGCTCAGGGAGCCGTGCAAGAGCAGAGTGGAAGAGAGGAGGAAAGGGTCCAGGCAGGGTGTGGGCAGGGTCCAGGGGGCTAACGGCTGCCCCAGAAGGAGGAGGTCTTCCTCAGAGGGCATGAGGGAGAATTGTGTCAAATCAGGGTCAAGGCTAACAGGTGGGAAGCTTTTGTGATAAAAGGGCTGAGGGATTGGAAAAAGCACCCCTTCCTGCTTGGAGCTGGGATAGCCAGTCACCAGGCTGCTCAGCGGGGCCTGAGCCAGCAGAGCATGTGCAGATTTCAGCCCCTGCTCAGGTCCCCTCCCTCAGCCAGGGGCCCAGGTGCTGGGCACCATCCACACAGCCCGAGGTGGCTGCCCTGGAAGAGCTTGGAGTCAGGGCAGGGAAACTGAAAACATACCCCTGCAGGGCCAACTCAGGCCCGGTTTGCTTTATTTTTTTCTGAAAGCCACGGCAGCAAACAGCAAAGGACTTGAATGGATGGGGGGTAGAGTTACTGCAGAGCAGAGCATGGGGTAGGGGAGGAGGAGAGACTGAGGAAGGCCTGGGTTCTGGGCTGAGTGTGTGTGTGTCTGAGCGTTGGGTCCTTTAGTATCAGCCTCCAGCTGCCACCACCTCTATTTCTGGCTGCATCCCTGGGACACTGGTTGTTATGGACTGAATGTTTGTGTCCCCCTCAAATCCATATGCTGAAGCCTGACCCTCCAACTTGATGATATGTGGGACGGGCCTCTTGGAGGTAATAGGTTTAAATGAGGTCATGTGGGTGTGGCCTCCGTGATGAGGTTAGTTAAGGTCCTTCTCAGAAGAGGAAGAGGGGGGTCTCTCTCCACCTGTGTGCACTGAGGTAGGCCCATGTGAGCACACAGGGAGAAGCTGGCCTTCTATAAGCCAGGAATAGGGCATCCCAGGAACTGACCCTGCCAGCACCTTGACCTTGGACTTCCAGCCTTGTTGACCCAGACATACCCAGTCCAGTCTATGGTATTTGGTTATAACAGCCTGAGCAGGTAAAGTCACTGGTCATCTACATGGTCATTGCAGTGCCTCTGGAGTTATTGTCCTGTGGACAGCTCTGGCCACCTGTATCACCATTTATCCAGGAAATAACTGACCCCCAGGAGGCGAGAAGGACACTAGAAGTTTGGAGTGCACAGAAGGGCAGGGGAAGCTGGACACAGGCAGGGCCAGCCTACATAGGCCATGCACACAGGGAATCTTTGAAGAATTTTAAGCAAAGAGGCATAGTCAGGTTTGGAACGAAGACAGATTCAGGCTGAGGTGATGGTTACGTGAGCCAGGGTGTTCCTGGTCAGCCTCCCAAGAGTGTCTGAAACAAACCTTTTCCCAGCCCCCTCCCCACCTCCCCCTCCATTCCCCTCCTTTGGGAGAGAACAAGGTGGAGCAAGCTCCAGAGGAAGGCAGGACTGACAGGTAAACAAGGGGCCTGGGTCCCCCCTGCAGGCTCTCAACTCTGATGACACCCCTCCCCACTTTCCCCTGAGCTTCCTACAATGAGGACAAGGAGACCCCTCCTTGGGGGCTTCCCTCCTGCACCAATCAATTCTCCTCAATTACCAACAAATCTAAATGTGATTTATCTGTGCCAGAATCATTCCAATATCAGGCGAGAATCTATCAATAAACCCCCTAAGGCAATCTTGCTCAGAGTTGTCAATAGAAGCGCTAACGCACAAAGGCCTAGCAGCTAGCAATCAGAGTATTTTTGCCCCCTCCCCCCTTTTTGGGGAGCACTTAATTAAGTCGACCAGAAGCTGTCAAAGATAATTTTCAAAGCGCATGACCTCAGCAGCTGACATTTGATAATATTACATTCCATGTTGATTGAAATTGATTTTCCCCTCTTTTTTGGGGGGATGGGGAGAAGGTGGGAGGATGAGGTCGTGGAAGAGGGGGACTTGAATCCTTTTGGCTGTGGCAATCTGCCCAGGGCCAGCAGCCTGTGGGTTAACCACCAGAAGACTGTTGGGCTCCCTCCCTTCAGTGGGACCAGCACTGGGCAGTCATTTCCCAGTAGGGCCATTACCCAGAGCTGGTAGAGGGAGCTCCACGTGGGGAGAAAAGCTTCAGGTGTGCAAGAACCGGAAGCTAACGCACAAGTGGCACCTGGTGAAGGTGATGATGTCCAAAGGCCTGCACTTCTGGAAAGATGTGGCACTGAGTGGAGAAAGCACAATGCGAGTTATAGATTGCCATGTCTCATTGGGTCCATACTTCACATTGGCCACTCAGTCTATGAAGGTGTAGGTGGCTTCCCATGGAGGTCAGCTGTCCCTCGACTTTACTGCTGTAGAGAAGCTCATTCAACATCTGCCAACCTGCTCCTGCTCCCAGTCCCCACTAAGAGCATGCCAGCAGCCTCAGTCCTCTTGTTAGTCAGCTCTAGTATCTAATGCCCCCATTAGGCCCTCTCTTTGCAATCACTCACCCTCATCCAAACAATTTTCACCTGGGTGTCAGCCTCAGGTCAGGCTTGGCTCTGTCCTATCTTGGCTGTGGGATGCTGCACACTTGGTTCCCTGGTTTCAGGACCTTCGTCTGCCTGGCATTGGTTCCTCACACTCACCAGCTTGTGTCTTACGTGTGGTTTTAGGTAAAACAGAGTTCTGACCTCTGCTCCAACTTTGGGGTTTCACATGGTTTTCCCGCTTTGACCCACTGGCCAAGGCCAGAAGTTTGACCTTCAGGGAAACTATTTTGATCATCTCAAGTAAGAGGTTATCTTAAAGAATCTTGATACATGTATTAGTCAGGGTTCTCGAGAGAAACAGAACCAACAGGACCTCTGTGGATGGATGGGTAGATAGATAGATAGATAGATAAATAGATAGCATATTTTAAGGAGTTGATTCATGCTGCTATGGAGGCTTGGTAAGTCAGAAATCTGCAGGGCAGGCCAGTAGGCTGGGGACACAGAGAAAAGTTGCAGTCCGACTGCAAAGGCAGTATTCTGGCTGAATCCTATATAGTTTAAGTTTAAAAAATTTGGCTCTCAAAAGAAATTTCAATTGGTGTACTGTTGATATTTGGCTCTGTTGACTAATGAGTTTGCCGACCTAAGTCTAGGTCCTAGACTTAGATTGATGCAGGGTTGCTTCCACTGCATTCTCTTCATTGAGGAAGCCACAGAGGCCAGTCCAGTTCCAAAGAGAGGGGAAGCTGACCTTAACTCTTTAAGGGATGGAAACACGTGGAACTGGAAATGTGCCTGTGCCATTTTTATAAGATATAATCTGCTGCATTACTCTCGTCAGGTTCCTGTTACTTGCAGCGGTCGCAACCCTGTTGGAGAAGGGTCACTGCCATGTGCTCCATGTGAGCACTCCTTCCTTCCCACCTGCGTCGGGGCTGTCCTGTGAGGTCTGCGGTGTTCTTCGGCTGTCAAGCCACCACCACTGCATTACTGATCTTGAGGTGCAAGATGCTTTCCCAGTTACATTCAATCAGGTCCGGGCCAAGAAAGTATCCCAGGAAAGGGTTGTTGTTTTTAAATTAGTGCCTTGAGGGACTAGGCCAGGGGTGGGCAACCTTTTTGTGAGTGTGTGCCAAAACCAGCAAAATCTCTGACTCAAAATTCTTCTGCGTGCCAACGCTAATTTTTGAGAACATGTTACGCCAACTTGATATCTCTTAAGGTGTATGTATGTGAAGAACCTTGAAGAAATAATAAAATTCATTCGAGCGACAAAAACAAAGTATATGATGATGAAAAATTCATTTATTTTTTAATGTATACATGTACACTGATAGTCCGACAGAAAACTTTATGACTCTGTTTGATATTATCAGTGGTACTTTTGCTGCTCCATCAGTGATGACAGAGATTTTACATCAGGTTTATATTTCATGACCTTCAGAGATATGCACGAGCTACTACTTTCATCCATCAGGCTACTCCTATTACAAGACTTAACAAAATTCATCACTGAGAACAAAGATTCCCAAGTGTATGTGGATGAAACCAAAACACTGGTCGGATCTAGGAAGGCAGGGAGAGTTAAGGCAGAGGCATAGAAATTGCTCTTCCCCTCTCTCATCAATCCATGTCTATGGTCTTTAAGAGAACTTGTTATGTAAAATTATTTATTTATCTAAGATGCACCTACACTGAATTTATCTGAAAAATAAAAAAGTTGATATTAAGAAAAAAATTGTAAATGGAAGACTATAAGAGAGGGTTTCGCATGCCAGCAAAAGTTACTGGTGTGCCATGTTTGGCACGCATGCCAGGGGTTTCCCACCCCTGGACTAGGCCATACCCTTTTCTCCAGCTCCTTGACGGAAAATGAGCTGGCCTAGGAGAAGGCAGGGTGGCAGAGTAGAAAGACTCCTGCTACATTGTGAGTTGGGAGGCCCAGGGCTTCTGTTGTATTTTTGTCTTGATTAGCTGTGTGACCTCAGAAAAATTGCTTTCCCTCTTTGGGCCTAAAATGTCCTCATTCATAAAATGATGAGGATGACCAATGACCTCTAAGATCTCCTCCAATTCAAAAATCCTACGATTGTCAGAAAATGGCTCCTCTGAAAGGGATTTGTGCGGAGGTGCTAAGGAATGCATATGTTTAGTTAATTTAGTAGCTCAGCAAATGATGGCTACCCCAAGAGACAGGGGGTTCTATTAAAAGCCTGGCATTAGTTTTGATCACGCTTAGAAATACTGTAGGAAATCAGCAGCAGTGCACACGAAACCTCCTCTCACTCAGACCCCACACGGATGACAAAGTGATAAGCAGCGCTAACTCCCTGGGGCAATATTTCTTCCCAAAGCATAGATATGGGTGAATTATTGCCATTCTTAATTGCCTAATGATTTTTTTCCCCTTTCATGTAATCTTTTCGGGGGGTTGTATTTTTACCATCTTGCAAATTCATATTGGCAGAGTGATATACATTGTCGAATAAAACACAGTGGCCAATCCATCAAAAATCAGGCTGCAGTTGCCTTAGGTTTTGGGGGAAGAAACTGTAAGAAGGGGAGGAGGAGAGACGGACAGGGAAGGTGCTTCGGTGATATAAGCCGCCATTTCCTTGCTGGCGGGTCAGCAGTTCTCCTGGCTGACCCCGAGATGGGCTGAGCACTCCAATGTTCTCCAGGCTCTTTTCCTTCTGGGATCAAGTTTTGGCTCTTTGAGGTGTTTGCTTTATTAGCCACGGCTGTCAGGGGAACTCTGAAGGCAATTAGACCAGGGAGTGAGCCATTCAGGGGATTGGTAATGGAATGTGGATTCTTTTCTCCCTAACTTAATTGTTTGCATTTGACCAGAAATCATTACCAGCTGATGGCTGCTGGGTGGCATCTGTGAACTGAAGTGGTGACTCAGTGGAGTTCTGAACACGTGGTGAGAGGGACCTCATAGAGAGAGAGGTTCTTTAGTAACTTTGATGGTGAGGGGAGTTTGCCCCAGACTTGTGTGTCCTGTGAGATATGATTTTGCTACTGGGTTGCCTCTTTTGCACTCTCAGGAATGTGAGGACCAATGACAACGGCTGGAAGACTTGGCGACGGTGTCCCCACAAGTCCTTGCTGGGCTCTACGTGGTCCTAGCCTTCACCACACATGAGGGTTAAGTGAGGATCTTGGCAACCTCCCTTGGCTCAAGGCTCTTCCCCAGACCAATTAAATTCGAATCTCTGGGAGTGAGACCTGGGATCAGTATTTCTAACGCTCCCTAAGTGTTCCCGAAGTGCAGCCTCGGTTGAGAGTCGCCACAAAAGGGAAGGGTCTCGTCATTTCTTATTGGAAACAATTATCTTGAATGTCTTGATTGAGATGGATGTAGGTGAAGGGACAAGGATGAAAAGTCAGGAGTGTGGGGACCCCTGCAAGCAATTTCCTCAACAAGTATTAATGAGGCCTGTTATGCGCCAGACGCAGGGCTCGGTGGGGCTATCGCTGGAATAGACTCTCATTGAGCTCACAGTTTCCTGGGGGATACAAAGAGCCGTTCCCAATAGCGAGTGTGTCAGGAGCCAGAGGAGCACAAAGAAGTTTCCGGTTAAGAGAAACCAAAATCTAAAGGGTGAGAACAGGAAGGGGGTGGGTGAGGGAATACAGATCGATCTAGGCCAGTGCTAGCCAAGAAAATGTAATCTAGCATAAAAAGAATATGTAACTTATATTGTATAATGCAGTATAAATACATATGTAATTTAAAGTTTCTAGTAGCCCTATTTGAAAAAGATAAAAGGGAGAAATTCGTTTTAATCGTGTACTTTATTTAACCCAGTATACCCAAAATATTCTCATTTGAACATGTAATCAATATAAAAACCAATAATGAGCTGCTTTGCTTGTTTTTTATAGTAAGTCCTCAAAATCTGGTGTAAATTTTATAATAAAGTGCATCACAATTTGCACTAGACTCATCTCAAATGTTCAGTAGCTAGCGGCTACTGATTTTCAGCATCCAATCGGTCAGCGCTGATTTAGGGAGAGGAAACGTGTGCTATGGTGTGTCAAGAGTGTGGGAAATCAAGTGGTGCCAAGTGCAGAGCGAGGGGCATTGCAGGTGTGGTCTGGAAGGGCTGAATAATTTGCAGGTCCAACTGAAAAATGAACGGGCAGAGCTCTTGATTCACAGCTATTGGGAAATTTAAGATGGTGATAATGGGACAGTAGACCAACCTGGGGGCGGGACCTAAGCCACGGGGCAGGTTGCAGGAGGTTAAGCTGGTCTTGGGAGTGGCAGGCATTGAGCTAACCAACTCGATCCCCTCTTCTTCCTCCCTTGGGGATAGAAGCTCCATTCTGATCCAGTATTTTTCTTTCCTGGTGCCTGGGAAGGACATTTTATCACAAATTTCCGTATGATAAAACAGGATTCTTGGGAAGATCACCCTCCCTAATGAAGAGATTGGTGAAAAGAACCTGTCCTGTGGTTTTGTCTGTGGTTCCACCAGGACCTGAATTCAGCTTGAGCTGCTGTATCCTTCCTGTGGCCTAAAGGGAACATTCAGGAAAATTTCAGAGGGACCTGGCTCTGTTAAGCCACTGAATGAACCAAATCAGCAGCATCCTTGCAGCTGGACTTCTTGTTGGGAGAATTAATGAGGGTCACTATTTAAGCTACTGCCGGATGGGCAGCCAAAAACATCCTCATGGACTCACCGAGAGAGGGAAACACAAGAAGGCAAACCATAAGGAACCTTGGAAGGTTCATCCGCCCCCAGCTTCTTGTCTGGTGATCAGCTGATGTCCTTATTCCCTTCACTGTCCTTAAAGCAGATTTGAGATGACTTCCCATGTTCAAGATGGAGAATGAGCCTATTGGGATTACGTTGCTTCTCTTGGAAGTGCTTGCTGGCTGTGTGGTGGACCATGAGTGGCATCAATAGTAACTGCTATTCTTTGTCAGCATCAGATTTTCACCTCCTGAATGGTTTGGGGCCAGTGTCCTTCCTCAGAGAAACATTTATTGGGTGCTAGTCCAGCACTGAATGTATACAGTACATAGGAGGCATGAAATGCATGTTCATGTTCTCTCTTTTTCTTCTTCTGGTCGTTTATTCATAGAATTGATTGAAATAGCTGAGGTGCATGTGGACTGTTTGAAGTACGATGCCAAGGGCTGATTTTGCTGGTAGAGTGGAAGGCTTGAAAATGGGTAAGATCCCTTATTTAATTCAAGAAAACTGAACAAGAGGTTATTGAACATTATTGAATTCTTATACTAAATGTAGTTGAAAAATTGACTGTGATGTGCTCCAGGGAGGGCAAATGGTTTCAAAGCAAGGTGCTAGCAAAAGGCTTACACAGGCCTCTCACCAAAGAAGAAACTTGCTTGGCCAATAACTAAGTAAAGAGGTGCTTGGCCTTATTGGGAATAAGGAAAATGAAAATTAAAACCATAAGGCGATACCACTACCCACCTATCAGATCAGCAAAAATTTAAAAGTCTGAAATAAAAATGTGTGTGGGTGAGGATAAGGAGCAAGAAACACTCCATTGGTGGGAATGAAGAATATTATAAATGATTTGCAAAAAAAAAAAAAAAAAAAAAATGGTATTATCACCCTGGCCAGTGTGGCTCAGTTGGTTGAGCATCATTCTGTGAACCAAAAGGTTGCTGGTTAGATTTCCAGTCAGGGAACTTGCCCATTACAGGCTCGATCCCCGGTAGGGGGCATGCAGGAGGCATGGACTCTGGATTTGTTTGCATGAACAAGGTACCCTTACAGATAAGTTGTTTACTATCTCTAGGGATTAGCTAACCCTGCCGGGGGCAATCCCCCCAGAGTCAGTAAGGCTGCAAATGTCAAAGATCAGACGTACAGAAAGTAACAAGGCCTGGTTAACATAGTTGGGATGGAGAATTTAACAGAGGGATCCTCTATAAACCCGCACTGAAGCATGCTCCTCCTCCTCCGAATTGCTTACCACCGTGTCTGTGGTCGCACTCCTTATAAGCTCTTTCCATCTCCTGCTTTATGTGGAGGCTCTTGGTTGTGAAGATAAGAACTAACATAGCAGGCCTGAGACTTTTTTTTTTATCTTTTATACTTTTATTTTTCTTTTAATTTTATTTTGTATTGTTTTCAGCTGTACATCTTAGCAGTTAGACAATCATATACTTTACATAATGTTCCTCTTGATGTTTCCAGTTCCCCAACTGGCACCCTACATAGTTATCATCAATAGACAAGTGGATAAAAAAGCTGTGGTACGTATATACAATGGAATATTACCCAGCCATAAACAAGAATGAAATCTTTTCATTTGCGATTGCTATCTTTTAAAAGTCCTGCTTGCAAGGTTGTCCCTTGGCAGGTATCTAGGAACTTGAATTTTGGGAGGTTTTCTGTGGAGAGCAAGTACAGTGTTTGGACAGATTCAAGCCTCGGACTAATGAGAGGGCACAGTCCTCTCATGGCCACGTGCAAGTCCCAACTTGGAGGGCAGAGCCCTCCCAGCACAATTATAGCCAACAGCTATAGCTGTAAGCTTGAACCTATGGTCCAAACACGTGGCCCCACGTGCCTGAGTGATGTGGGCTTGATAGAGTTCAGGTGCATGTAGTAGAGTAGGATCGAAACCCACAAGAATGTTGCAAACATCTTGACCATGCCCTTACTTTGCCTCATGGACTCTGCTATAAAATAAAGACACAGCTTGTAGTCCTTGGCGCTGTCTCTCTCCATCAGAGAGGGCAGCGTTCCACCGAGACCCAGCTTTCATTCTCTTGTCTGTCTTTTCTCAACCCTTCACTGCCCCCACTCGGGCTCACCAAACCTGGCTGAGCTGGCGAGGCACATATGCTATGGCCGTGCCGGCCGGCCAGTTTTCTACCATTCTCAAACTTCTAATGCAAAGAATATATTTTGGTGCTGAATACCTGGTTTCCTTCTGGGAGTCTGGGATTTTGGAACATGCTAGGCAGAGGTTGTTTACCTCAATAAAAACCTTGAGCATTGAGTCTTTCATGTGCTTGCCTGATAGACAACATTTCACCCATGTTGTCCCAACTCATTGCTGGGGGAACTGGGTCCCGTGGGACTCTCACAAGCTTATGCCTGGTTTCCCCACACTTCACCTTTTCCCGCACACCTTTTCCCTTTGCTGATTTTGCTTTGCACCTCCTCACTGTAATAAGCCATGACTATTATTGTATTCTGTCTGGTGAATTCTCCTAGTGAATCACTGAACCTGGTGATGGTCTTGGGGGCCCCTGACACACTGGTCTATCAGCCTTACTTATCCTTGCACGTTGCTATGATGCAGGCATTGGGCATCTCAGCATCTTAGCAAGAACTTTCAATGAAGAACTAGGACATCTGCTTTTTTCTTTTCTGAGATTTATGGGTTTGGGGCGGGTGGTGGTGTTAGTTACCTTTACTGAGACTCAGTTTTCTCATCAAAATTGGATCTAGTAACCCCCACCCCGACTTCAGGGTGTGTCATGAGGTTCAAATAAAAATGGGTGGTGAAAATGTTCCCAACTCCTAAGACATGATGTCAATGAAAGATAATTACAAATCTATACACTCCCACCATACCTTGGCTATAAAGCAAACATTTAATTAGTTTCTGCCAAATAGACGAATCAATGCGACTTATCTATCTCATTCTTTCCTCTCCTAGAGTCCATAGCACCCGGAAGAATTCTGGACGTTAGAGAAACGAAATAAACACTTCATTTTTAATCCTTGGGGTGGAAAACTGAGAAAAACACAAACCCAAACAGCTGACACCTGGGTGTGGTGTCCTTAAGTAGCTCCCACCTCACCGCCCCTCCCCCACCACTCCAACCCCCTTAATTGCCAATCCTGGGCCATGGGGTGGTGCTTTCAGAGCCTCCGAAACTCCCTGAAACCATTTGCTTGTGAACTCCACTCATCAGCCTCTTGTCAGCCGCCACCAGGAGGAACGCGGAGGCCTTAATTGATCAGGCCGGGCAGTAGCCTTGAGAACTTGATTCAGGTATTGACTTCTGAGGAGCCAGTTTTACTCCGGCCTCCACAGCTAGGAGCGGCTGAACATCAAAACTATTAACCTCTGGCCCGAGCAGTTGGAGAGGCAGCCCAGCAGCAGTAATTAGGAAGTCAATCGGAATCGCCTGTCTCACTTACACTGGCATGTCAATCAATAGCCGCTGTGACAGGTTCATTAGGCCCAGGCCATGCAAGCCCAGCCTGTAACAACCTCATAAAATACAGCGATGGCTCGGGGCAGAGAGAAATCTGCCCGGAGGACTGGAGTGGATGACAATATGTATTGATTAGGGCTCTAGCAATTTATGAAGTGCTACTTGTTGGCCAACCTTTCTGACTCAGTGCTAAATTTTCCCAAGTAGTTGCAAGATGAAACCAAATATTACCCTTTAAAAAAAAATGAGAGGGAGGCAAGCTGTTGTTTGACAGGGCATTTTTTATGTTAGTTACTCCTAGCAAATAATCTTCCAGGGTAGAACTTCAATGGTTACTTAAGGCTGACGCGGTACCTTTGTCCCTGTGACCATCAGATTTTGAAAGAAGACATCCATCTGGGGCAGAAAAAAATATGATTTGACGTGTGATTAGGCAAGACTCTACCTTCGGAGAGACAGGGTGATTTAGGCATTCATTTCTTCCTGGCATTTTTAATGGCTTATCTGGGTTGTTCCAGGGGGATGGCTGACACCTGGGTTTTCAGGGCTAATTTAAGAGCTCAATAGAAGGGGGTGGGGGTGGGGGGTGTGCAGAAGGATCCTTTCCACCTCTTCCCCCCTGCCCCTGCCCCCCCCCCCCCCCCCCCCACCCCAAGGATGACACTGCTTGACCACATTTGCCGGAGACCTTGCTGCCTCTAAACCTGCTGAATAACAGGGCAGCGATTCTGGGCCTCATTCTGGGCGGTGGCCTTGAAAACGGCACAAGGCGGGGTGACACGTTCACTGCTTCACCCGATCTACAAGCCACCTCACCACCAGCCCTGGGGAACAGCCAGGGGCCTGTGAATGGGAATGGCTCCTGAAATTTGCCTCAGTCTTCAGTGATCAATGCCCATTTATCTACACCTACAAATTCGTCATCAAGCTGGGGCTGCACTGTGCATGAGGAGACCCTGAGAAGTCCGGACAAGCCCCAAACCAGCCCCATTTGGACTGACCCCAAAGGCATGGCCCTGCCACAAGGCGCGTGTTCCGGTTAGAAGGGCTGAATTCGGTTCATGTTTTGTCAGTATCAGACCCGACCTCACTGAGTTTAGACTCTTTATCCCATAAGATGGGGTAAAGATGCCCCTGTGTCTCTCTAACATGGTTATTGTGACTCTCAGGTGAAACACTGGAAGAGAAACAGTTTTTTGTAAAATGCTGTGTAACTGTAGAAGTGGGTTTATAGACAGACCATCAACTGTGTTCCTCCCATCTCCCAAGTAGAAGGAAGAAGGTTCCAAATGGTTATGTGTCAGCTGAGATTTTCACTCCTAACACCTCACAGGCATGCCCAGGTCAACCAGCTCGCAAACACGTACTGAGCTTGGGAAGACACTGCTGTTGATCTTGGCCTCCTCCTCCTCTGGTTTCATTACAGCAGCTTGGTAACCCTGCAGGGAGGGGGAACACTGGTATTCCCCAGCTGAGTTCCCAGGCACCTCTCTTTATACAAAACCAGCTCCTCAAGCAGGCATTTCTTTTGTCCTGTAGGTGCTAGACATCTGGCTTATTTGCCACCCAAACTCCAGTTCTACCCCCACCATCCTTGTATCATCCTATACAAACACAGTAATGGGAATTTAATTGCTAGGCATTGCAAAAACAACAAAAACAAAATAAATAAACGAAAAGAGCAGAATTCAGACAACGTATCCCACCTGAAGTCGTCCCTCATCTGTCGTGGGCCGTTCAGTGCTCCAGGCCCGCCTTTTTTGTGGCTTCCTCCCTGACTGTTCTTCCTCAGGGTCTGACTCTGGTTCTTGCCTTGAAGACCTGCCTGCCGGGTTCTGAGCTGATGGGAGGCACAGGCTGAGGCTAGAGGTGGGGCAGGTGGAAAGAGCCGCTAGGGCTGGGGAGAGGGGATCTCAGGACCTTCAGGGCCCTGCTATCTAGCTTAGTATTTGGACATGAGTCCCCAGGCCAGCCCCCTGATAAGGAAGGACATCACTTGGGAGTGAGCTCTGCCTTCTCTCCCCAAGGCCCCCTACAACCTGAAAACATAAAGCAATAAAAGGCTCCCCCAGCATGTTTGGGCCTAAGAGAAGGAAAAGCCAGCATCTCCTGGGCTCTCAAGTTGCCCCTGCTGGAGCTGATATGGAGGGAATAACCAGCCCCAACTGTGCTCTCTAAACTCACTTTTAAGTTTTTGAACTCCTTTCGTACCCTCGGCCTCATTCCCTCTTTACCGTGGCCCCGGGAGCTATGGATGATACACAATGTTAGTGCAGGGAAGGAGGACAATGGGAGCTGATGTCCCCCAGTAGGGCCACATCAGGGTAGCAGAGCAGCCTATCTGGATACTCATCAGAGGCTGCTCTCATCTCCCCCTCCAAATTTTGTCACCATCTCCAAAATGCCTCAGTTTTGACCTGCGTGAAATGGAGCAATGCCCTTATTTTTAAATACCACAAAACCTCCAAAACTGTAAAACTATGAAACATACCACAATGTTAGACTAAGATTTTCCATGTAAATTACTTTCTTGTTGTTCTTGTTGGTTTTTTTTTTTGTATTTGTATGTCATCATAGCAATATATTAGGCAGAAATCTTATTGTCTCAATCACCACTGTATCCCAGTGCCCAGCACAAAGCTGGACACAAATGCAAACCTGTTGTTAGCAACCAATCTTTATGTATAAGGGAAGAGGGGGAAAGTGGAGGGGAGATTTTCTCTTAAAGCCATACTATCTAGACTTTCTCAGTCCTCCCAGCTGCTTACCTTGGCTGTATTTGTCCTGTGGCTCAGGTTTCATCTGGGGGCTACAATGGGCCAAGCCTCTGGGAAGGCACCCTCCCCCGACTTGAGCTATTACTCTCCCGCCCAGGCCATGTGTTCCTGCCAGCCCCTTCCCAAGTAGAGGAGGGCATCTTCAAAGTGCCCGAGGGCTGTGTGTGTGTGCTGGGAAGAGGAGGGGGACAGAAGTGACCCTCTGCTGGCTGTACTCAGACCCAGGGGACCCAGCACCCCTCCTGCCTGCACTGTGAGCATCCCCACTCCACAACAGCCCTACATATCAGCCCCGGTAGGGGCAACCGGAGAGCCTGCAAGATGCTGGCTTTTCCTTCTCTGAAGCACAAACATGCCAGGGAGCCTTCGGGGCCCGCTGGTTTGCAGCAAGGCCTGCAGGAGAAATCCCCAGGCTCCAAGGCAGAGCAACCAGCCAATAACGCCTTTCCTTGCACCTGTGCCTGTTGCAACCATTTTTATCGTTTTGCCATGCTTCATTGACCGATGGATTTTTTTTCCAGCTTTGCACTTTTTTTATTACTATTATTTTTATCTTCATCATTACCTCCGTGCCTCTGATGGCATTTAGATTTGAACCGCCTATGAACCTTCGAGCCTGATCGTGCCACGACAAAAATATTGTCGTTTACATTCTGTGCCAAAGTATTATATAAAAACACATCAGCGAAAAGGAAATTCAGGAAGCTGGGAGTAAAGATATATAGTCAGCAAAGTATATAACTTCTGGCATATTACTGCTTAATCCTAACATAATTATTCTCATCCTTTTATTTGATTAACTTCTAATGGTTCCTCTTGGTGTTAAAGGTCCCACTCTGATCATTTGATTTTAGTGTCTGCTATAATTACCGATAATGTTCTTTGCAAGACAATTTAATGATAACCGCATAATGGCCTATATGAAGAAAGCTGCAGGGTTTCAAAGCTTTTGAGTAATATAAAATACATTAGACTAACACAAGCTATCAACATGACAGGGAATGTTTGATTTACACTCAGGACTAGGTTATAGCACTGTGGAATTTTTTTTCTTTTCCTTCTCTCCCCCCCGCCCCCTTTTTGCAGACGTTTACAATAAATGACAGAACAGCTGGACAATATGCAACTTGCTGATTGCAGAAAAAAAATGTATCACAAAGTTTGGGTGGTGCAGAGGCAGCCAGGGGAGACCGAGGGGAGCGTCGCACTTGGGACAGAGCTGGGACAAGAGCCGAAGGCCCGGTTCCCTGGAGACACTGACCAAATTAGCCTTCCCCTGGGGACCTCAGCCTGAAAGGAATCTCGTTGCATTCCTCCTGTTGTACTGGGCAAGCGAGATTCTCTCTGCCACTCATGCTCCCCAGGTTTTGGATAGTCAAAGTCTTGTTCAATTAATTATTTTTTGGATCCAAATATTAATAATCATCGTTTTCAGTTACTCAGTCTCTCTCTCTCTCTCTCTCTCTCTCTCTCTCTCTCTCTCTCTCTCTCTTTCCCAAAGCAAGCAAAGGAGCCAGCAAATTGGAAAACCAGCCTAAAAACAAAATAACCAGTTTGTCCAAACCCTACTGGCCAGCAGACTTGATACCATCTTCCTCCTGGCCTGCCCCCTGGGCAGCATTCGGTGGTATTCGGGAGCTTGGCACGTGTGCCTCTTTCGTTTGAAATAAAGTCATCACTCACCACTCTGGCCAAATGCAGCATAATTGATGGTGTGAGTGGATGGAGAAAATTTCCTGTCAGAGAAAAAAGGTTAACCGTGGACATATTACACCAGGGTCTCTGATTCCAGGATAATGGCATTTGGACAAAAGTAGGGCCCGTCCCTTTTATAACACTTTATGCCCCATTAATATTACTGCAAGTCCCAGGACCCGCCTGCTCGGGCACTTAATCAAAAGCAATGGGTTGAAAATCATGTCCCAACTCTGCTCATATTTGATTCATCCCTCCCAGATAGGAAGAAGTAAAAAACACATTACTGGCATCAACACAGCACATGCATTACACGCTAAGCAGTTGAGAAGGCTATCATCAGGTTTTATCCCTGTGGGTACGTGGATGGACAAGTACTTTCCTATTCATCCATTCAGTGGACTGAGGCAGCTATATTTCATCTTTCTTTCTTCCCCTGACAGACAATCCGTTAGTTTTCTACAGATCTCTCTTTTAAAGACACATTCATGTCACTTATTTTAATTGTAGGCTTCAGGCAGCAAAGCCCAGAATGTGTGTTAGCGTGCGTGTGTGCGTGCGTACACACACACACACACACACACAATTGGAAACCCACTACTTGGCTGTAGCTCCTCTGAGAACCAAATCTAATAATAGGAGAAGAACATTTCTTAGGGGAAGAATTAATTTATACACTTAATTACTCGGGATCCCCTTCAAGCTCTCTGCCTTAACGCTCTTTCTTTTGGAGAGAGTTTTTGACTAAACGCCGCTGTGCTGATGGACCCTGAGGAGGGTCTGGCTCACGCAGATGGAGGGGTCTGGCCACCCCAACCCTGCCACCGCGGCCCACGCCTCCCCCTCCCGCAGGAGATGTGGGCATCTGCCCATGGACCGGAGGCCCCGCGCCTGTTAATATTGATCTGAGCCTGAGTGAGAGGGGCTTCGGCTCAGTGAGCTGCTTTCTCTCAGCTCCCACGCTCTCCGGGGCTCCCGAGTGGATTTTCTGCTGGATGGCTCAGGCCCAGCATAACTGTGAGAAATGGAACTATTTCTTCTCCCTGTTCAAAACAGGGCAACGGCCAGGCCCTCTTCATTCAGGAGGCCTCTGTCTGAGAAATGGGCTTTTTTTTCCTACTTAGAGAAGTCATTCCACTCACCAATATCTAGAAAAAGGACATAATCAATTACGAAATTGTATAGTATTAGGAGAAGGGTTACCCCTGTTGGATTAACGAGGGAGGAGAGTTATCTGTTTGTCACATCATCATGAATTGGGTAAAGTCTTATCATGGGGCCAAACAGGCCGGGGAGGCTGCCCCTGCCGCTCTGGGGGTTGGAGGAACAGGTTGGAAATCCTGGGCTCCAGGGTTCCCAGTGTGAGTTCCGACGGGTGCAGATGGGGGCATCTCCTGTTCCCCGAGAAGAAGCAGATGCAGGCCCGAGATCGTTCAAGCTAGGGGGCAGGGGTTCTCGAAATGTGAACAAATGGAGCGGAGACTCAGGAAGACGGGAAGTACCATGGGGCCCATGGCCCCAATGCTGCATGGGAACCTGTTTAGCCCCCTGGTGTATAACCCCAGCACCCTGCCGAGGGACCTGCCCACCCCTCCACTGAGTCAACACCTGGCGGGCGTCCAGGCATTGTTTGTTGAGTCCTCTTAAAATGCATGCCTGACACCTGGGATGGGCGCAGTGGGACACAGAAGGAGTGTGTCATCACATTTAGATGAATTTAGGTTCAATCCTTTAGTGATTTCATAGAACAGTTTACTTACAGTAAGGCATGTTAGAAAATATCTTTTTTAGGTGCTTATGTCCCATTCGATATCAATATAAACTCTATATCCTACAGAGATAAATATTCTTAAACCTTGAGAAAATCTAGATGAAAATTAAATTGACCATTTATCAAGCCTCAGGAGAGAGGTATGAAAATGATTTTTCTAAGCTTGGAAGCAATATAGAAACTCTCAGAGGAAAAGAGTGGCAGATTTGACTATATACAAAAACAAAACATTCCCGTATGTTGAAAAAAAGAGGCAAACAAACAATTGGGAAAATATTTCTAGCTACTCTGACAAAGGTTAATATCTTTATTATTTAAATTGGTCATATTAATAGATAATAAAATACCATGTCCCAATAATAAGCTAAGAATAGAAACCTAATTTATAGAGTAGAAAATACAACGAGTAAACAAGAATATTTTTTAAAAAATGTTCAGCTTCACTAGAGGCAAAATAAATGTAAATTTTAAAAAAGAATCATTCATTCATAAATGAATCTTTTCCTTAAATGAACATACCTAATATTGACAGCAGTGCCCTAAAAGTGTTTTCTCTTGTACATTCCTGGTAGATAGATAAAACCCTTTCAGAAAGCAATCCAAAGTTATAAAAATATGTATACCCTTTGACCCAGGAATCCCACTTGGGGGACTCTAATCTGAGGAAGTACTCCAAAAGATGAAAAAGCTAACGTGTAAAGGCCTTTATTGCAGTGCGGCTTATAACAAGAAAGATTGAAAACAATTCACACCAAGAGGTGCTTGTGTCATATCCACTTGACAGAATATTAGTCAGTCTTCAAATGGTAGCCATGTGGACCAAGGCTCTCTTTACCATTAGATGAAAAAGTAGTATACAAAATTGGATATAAACTATAATTTCCAGTAAATGATAATTTCCATGCACATATAAAAAAAAGATAAATATCACTGTAGACCTATTGTAATGAATAAGACTAAACTAAACAAAACAACTGACGACACCAAGTTACAGCAAGTTTGGGAGGCAACTGGATCACACATGCTGCTTGTGGGATGGTGGAGCTATGAAATGTAGAGACACCCTGGAAAGCAGTTGGGTAGTTTCTCATCAGGTTAAACATATAGCTTCCCTATGACCTAGACATCCCATTCATGCGTATTTATCCAACAAAATGAACCCACCCCAAAGCCTGTATGTGAATGCATATAGCAGCTTTCCTCATAACTGCCGAAAATAAAAGTAACTCAAGTATTCATCATGGGTACATGAATAAACAAACGGTGGTATATCCATACAGTGGACTACTACTCAGCAATAAAAAGAAATGAATTACTGATAGATGCAATATAGATGAATCAAAAAAGCATTATACTAAGTGGAAGAAACAAGGCTAGATGTTATATGATTGTAATTATGACATTTTGGAAAATAAAAAATTACAGGGACAGAAAATAGATCCGTGGTTGCCAGCAGTTTCATGTGGAGGGAGGGGATTGATTACGAAGGGACACAAGGGAACTTTTGTGGTGGGACTATTCTCTATCTTGATTATGGTGTTAATTACATGGCTGTATGCTTTCGTCAAAACGGATAGAATGAGTTCTCAAAGGTCATTTATGTAAATTACACCTCAACTAACTTGGCCTCCACCTCCAAAAAAGCTATCCGTAGTTCTGGTAAAATAAGATTACAGGTGATTCTTTTCTTTTCTCCATTTCCCAAAATTTCTAACACAACTTTGAAAAAGAAAGTATGTGACTATATTTGTTACTGTTGTCACTAGACAGGGATAATCCATGAGCAGAGGCACATTTGTCTAAATAAGTATAATATTTCTATTTCAAATAGCCGCTGAGCAGAAGCAAATGATGTGAAAATCTTTTGCAAATTTTGAAATTCCCCTACCCAGGAGGCTGCACTCCCACAGCTCTACCTCTCTCTGGAGTTTTTCAGAGTGCTGCTTTTCACCTGGCCTGACTCCAGGTCTTAAACCAGGTACAAATGGCAGAGGAACTATATGTGTTTAACTTAGAAAATAAAAACTTAGAAGTAGAACGTATCACAGGAATACAAGGTTGGTTCAACATATGTAAGTCTATCTCGGTAACATATATACCATTTTAATAAAATAGAGGACAAAAACACATGATCATCTCATTAGACAAGTGTACAGAAAATCCGCTCAACAAAATCCAATACCCTTTCATGAAAAAAAACACAAAACAACAAAAAACCACACCTCAACAAACTAGGAATAGAGTGAAACTTCCTCAACCTGACAAAAGACATCTACAAAAAAGCCCACAGTGAACATCACACTTAATGTAAAAGACAAAGCTTTCACACTAAGATCAGGAACAAGATGCAAATATCCACTCTTGTCATTTCAAGTTAACATTAGGCTGGAGGGTCTAGCCAGGGCAATTAGGCAAGAAAAAGAAACACAAGTCATCAGATTGGAAAGGAAGAATTATAACTATCTCTATTTGCAGGGGACACAATCTTATATCTAGACAATCCTAAGAAATAAACCAAACAATGATGAGAACCAATAAATGAGTGATGAAAATGTTCTGGAATGAGATAGTGGTGAAGGTAACACAGCGTTGTGAATTTGCTAACAAAACAAGGATTTCTATACTCTAAGGGAGTGAATTTTGTGATATGTGAATTATTATCGCAATAAAAACAAAAAGAAAATGAAAGACTTGGGAAAGGAGCTAAAGGAGAACAGGGGGGAAAGTGTATGTCAGGCCCAAGATAGCCTATGGGACTGGAGGATCGAATTGGCATCAGCTCCAGAGTTTTCTAGCCATCGGATGCCCTGGGACCAACAAGGAGGTCATGAGGTCGGCATCACCTAGGCCACCGCTGGTTGCCTATCCTAGTTTGGTGGGTTTAGACTAGCTTTAGCTCCCCTCCTAATTTCCCAATCCCCGTGGCCCACAGCAAACTGCCTTATGTGTTTGTACCACT
The DNA here is from genome assembly GCF_028538775.1 of Myotis yumanensis. Classification (NCBI taxonomy): domain Eukaryota; kingdom Metazoa; phylum Chordata; class Mammalia; order Chiroptera; family Vespertilionidae; genus Myotis; species Myotis yumanensis. Next base: position 82,577,904 of record NW_027223758.1, read on the forward strand.
CACAGGCACACATTACTGATGGTGTTATTACAAACTAGAGGCCCGATGCACGAAATTCATGCAAGGAGCTTGGCCCTTGCAGCCCTGGCTTCATCCTGAAGGTCATCCAGTCTAATTAGCATATTAGGCTTTTATTATTATAGATATTTAGATATACATTTTTTCTTTCCTTGATCACAAAGTTTATAAGGAAACTATTCCCAAAGTGTCAATACAGTGACATGGACTGTTGGATATGTCATACATAAATAGGTGCAATTTGTTTTTGGTGTGTTCTCCTATAGCCAGTCCTCAGGGGGCTGCACGAGGCTCCTTGATCTGCCCCTTGGCCTGTCTCCAGCAACCTGAGGGTCCTGGCGGTGAGGTGACACTTGCAGGGGTTGCTTTCCTCTATAGCACAGGGCTGTTCTTATGTCTTCTTGCTTGAGATGACTCCATCCCACATCATATCGAACATTACAGATGCACTCATTTATACATGAATACAAGAAATCTCATTTATTTTTAACTATCTGAGTTGAGTTGTGGTTGAATAGTTGACAAAACCATATACTTTGCAGAACATTTGATTAAAGTTTAATTAATTTTGAAGTTTTCTTATTTTAGAGCCAATTTTTTTTTCCAGGTTGCAAAATAATTTTACAGACTCTTGCGAAGCACTCCAGCCCAAAGCATTATGTTGCCCAAGGCCTGTTTTACATGAGAGTTCTGGGTTTGTAGTCTTGCTCAGGGAACAGATTGGCAAGTGTTTTGGGGGAGCAGGGTGTCCCCGCCTAGCCCCTAAAGCTGTCCTCCAAGGTGGCTTGATTACTGCACCCATGGATTGACTGGATCTGTTTCTTTAAGTGGGAAGCAACCTCAGAGACCCTCGTCCTCACTCTGTTGCCATTCCCAGGGCCCTTTGCTGCCAGCAGTGGCATGGGAGTGGAGCACACAGGCATTGACAAAGATTAGGAAAGATCGATGAACAGGGACGTGGATTCATTCCCAACCGCTGGACTAATCAGTTGGTTTTCACAAGCACTTTATTCCCCCGTCATATCAGCCACAAATACCCACTTTAATGCTCTGGATCAGCCCTGCACCAGTCAAATTGATTGTATGATTTGGTTTGCTTTAGGAGGAGAAATGGAAAAGACCTTTGCCCTCCCTGTGAAAAAAGCCGAAGCAAGAACAAGTAAAATAACAATTGTTGCCGGTTCTGACAGAGTAGAAGAGCCTGCCCACTGGCTTCAGATCATACTTTTGAGATATTAAATGACTCAGGTATCAACCTGAGTCTTGGTCTCCAAACCATTGGCTCACAAGGTCAAGAAGCCTGGAGAGAAGGCCAGGGTCTCACTGGTACCCTGGGAGCTCCTAAAGCAGGAAGTGAACCCTGGCAAAGTGGGGCTCTGTTTAGAAAAAGGAACAAGCCTGGGAAGAAGCCTCCCAGGGGAGAGCATTAGGACATCCATATCCTGAACAACCTCCCAAGGGTGCAATGGGGGACTTCCTGAGGGCAGTGGGGTGGCATCATGGAGGAGCTGGCCCATTGAGAGACATGGTGCGTGCTAGCTGGGTTTGGGGACTGTGATGAGGGCATTCCTTCCTGGAGAACTTGGAGGAGGGAATGTATATACAGACATGGCTTGTGGGTCTCACTGGCCTTGAACCATGTATGACCACATGGCAAGTGTCCTCCCACCAATCTGGAAGGGACCAGGGAAAATTATTGGGCTGGTCTCCTCTATTTATACAAATGGGAAAACTGAGGCTCAGAAAGAGAAAGTGACTAACCTTAGGCCACACGGTGAAGTGTCAACAAAGCCAGGACCAGAACTCAGATCCTTTCAATCCCATCCAGCGTTCTTACCATGTGGTCATACATGGTTCCAGGACAGTAGGACTCTACAAGGCACGTCTGCACACGCAGGCCACTTAAGAAGGAGAAGAATGGGAGCCCACCTATCTCTTTTTCTTTGGGGTCATTTTATCTGATCTAGGTTGTCAGTCATTGATTTTAGCCCCCTGGAGGGCTCCCAAAAGTTGCAAGTGTGTGAACCAAAGCGATTAAACTAGGAGGAGAGGGGGGGTGTCCACTCATGCCCTGTTAGGGAACTCACCAAAGACCCTTGAGAATGGGCCAGGCTTACGGGGAACAGGAAAGCAGGAGTGGGGCACTAACTCAGGAGGAGCAGGCTTCCCTGGTGGCTAATCTGAGATCCTCATGAGCCTGTCTACCCCCTACAAGGTCCATTCCAGGATCAGGAATCCTTCAGCCCAGTCCTGCTGTAGACCAGTCTGTACCACCAAGCAGTGACTTCGCATCTCTGGACCTCAATCTTTCACTTTTGAAGTGAGTGTTCAGCACAGACAATACCTCACAGCTCTAGAGTTACATGGGTCTCCAACTCTAGGGGTTGCCTTTGCTACTTATCTTAAAATAAAGGATCTCAAATCCTCTGTTGACCCCGCTTCATTATAGCTACTACCTGCCTTCCTCTCCTTCACATGAAAACTATTTGTAGGACTCGTTCAAGTTGCTGTCTCCATTTCCTCCTCTCGTATTCTCTCCTGCCCCAGCTGGGTTCCCATCCCCACCATGCCACTGAGACTATTCTTATCAGAGTCACCAATTACTTTCACAGAGCCAAATCCAAAGTCATTTCTCTGTTCTTATCTTTCCTGACTCCTCATGGCATGTGGTATAGTTAATCACATTCTTCTTGAAATATCCTTCCCTCGGCTTCTCGAATATCACAGGTCTGCTGTCTAACCTGGACATTCGTTTTAATGGTAATTTATCATCCTCTTTTCTTTAACTTTAAAGGTTGGGTGTCTCAGGACTCCGTCCTTGTTCTCTATCTACACTTTCTAAGTGTCTCATCCAGTCCAATGGCTTAAAAACCCCACTCCATGTCAATAGCAACTGAAGCTATATTCCCAGCTGGAGAAATCACTCCAGATTCTTGCCCATTACCTTGCTTGTAACTCTCTTCCCCTAGACTTTGGCATTTAGTAGACTTTTGCTTTAGCGTCATGTTCTTTGCCCATCAAAGTGAAATTACCTTTGCATCATTCTAAGTCTCTGCATAGTACTTGCCATTATCTGACATTCTTGTGTTTATCTGTTCACTTATTGCCTACACCCTCATTATTAGAATATAAACTCCCAGCAGGCAGGAATGTTGTCCATTTAATTCATTGCCATATCCCTAGTGTCTAGATTAGCACCTGACACATGGAAGGTAGGTGCTCAATGAATATTTGTTGAATGAATGAATAAATGAATGAATAATGATCTCTGGGAGTAGAGTTTGGAAATCTCTATTTCAAACATGTAACAACTAGGGTTGAGAACTACTCTATAAGAGACCCAAAGTATATCCTGGGTATATTGAAGCAAGAATTTTTATTTCTGGAGATTGTGGAGGGCAACACTTGCCCTAAAAAAAATACATCTCTAATGGTGGAATTGCAAGACTTATGGCAAATATTTAAAAGATATAGGTCAATAGGGCCCTTTGCCTGTGTATTCTAGTGGCATAGAAAACTGTTGTCTTTGCTTCCACATGTTGCTGGTCCTGCTCTTAGCTCAACAGCTGGGAGATAAAGTGTCTACTGTCTTCCTTGAAAGGAATCAATAGTAAGAATGAGTACTTGGCTCTTTCCAAAAGGTCAGCTTGACACCTGATTTCTCAGGCTGCTCTCTTGATCCCTCCTCCCCATTAGCAGGGTGGACTTCTTCTGCTTGGCCGACAACTTTCAAAGAACAAATTTGTAATCTGATTCTGAGAAATATTATGGGGATTAATATAGTATCTCTGGGTTCATTTGGTTTGGCCCCTTGAAGGATGGAACATAGGCCCAAAGCAAAGGTCAGTGACTGCCTGGGGCCGCTGGGCATCTGGGAGAGTTGATACAAAAAGAGATGTAGGTAGAGGGGGGTATTAGCAGCAAGATTCTTCACAAATGGGAAGGATTCTCTCTGCATGCACCTACATGGCTGCATATATAGCCCAGTGCCCATCAGTAGGTATGCAGAGGCATGAGTAAGCATTGGCACATGTGCTCATATGTATGGTACATGCATGAGTGCATTTGCATATATGACAGTGCTTTGCCAGGAGTCCGTAATCTAGTAATCATGTGACTTTAAGAAGTCACTTAAATTGCATAACCTGGGACTGCTCACCAAGCCCTATGCATCTTCCATGTTTGTTGCTCAAATTAAATGAGAGGATGGAGGAATGTTCTCTGTAACTGGAAAGCTCTCAACATCTTATTTTGCATGTCAGGAGGCACACACACACACACACACACACACACGTGTCAATAGTTACATGTGGCTCTTTTCCAGGAGCAGGGGGCAGGGAGGAGAATCTGGGGCAAGTCCTATCAGGCCTGCTCCTTTTTAACTTAATACTGACCATGCATCTCCCCAGGAAGGGGGCTTCAGTAGGAATAATTCCAGGCATTCAGAGGACAGACCCAACTCCCCATGCCTTCCTCTCTGCTCCCTGCACCTGCACAGATCACCTAGTAGCTGGGCAACCTTCCAGTGTTGCCACCTCCACTCCTCCCTTCCCAGCATCTCAGCCTTTCTGCACAGGGATGCCCGCTTTAGGAAAACCTGAGGTACAATACAGAAGTCCCAAGCACAGGCGAGACAATTAACCTGGAGGCCGAGGGTTACCAAGCTGGCGGGCTGGGATCCTATGGTTTGGAAACATCTGGGCCCCCGGGATCTGCCCCCCACCCCCATCCGGTACCTCCCACCTCTGGCAAAGCCTCAGGGAGGAGGCGGATTATCTCTCTGTGTGTGTTTTTAATGAATAGGATGGGTTGTGGGCGCCTGGCAGGCCCCATCTGTCTGCTGCCCCAACTCAATTTGATTCCCATTCACCCGCCTTTGTTTGCCTCCCTTTTTTGATCAGCAATCTCGTGGGGGGTGGGAGTGCAAAGGCTTAATGTTCTGGACAGCTTTGAAGAGCCGAGACCCCCTCCCAGCCGCCCACCCCAGGCTGCAGCCCAGCCTCGGCCAGGGCCAGGCGCTCCTGGCAGTCAATGTCCTCGGGCAGCAGAGCCCAGACTAGCCAGTCCTCTGCCGCCAGGGGAAGGAGCCTGTTTGTGAAGTCGGGACAAGGAGAGCGGCTGCTCCCTGGTTGGATTAAAATGCACCTTCCATGGTCAGATGCCTCTTCAATAGCAAGGTGGGTGGGTGGAAGTTAGATGAGGAGGCCCAGGCGCTTCTCAGTAAGTCAGAACTAGAGATCTGGAGGTGGCACCACTGCAAGCCCTTCTATCCCCCTTTAAATAGAAAAAATCACACAGCAGCCAATTAAAAATTTTGCTTATAATCCACAGTCATAGCACTGAAACCATTTTGGAATTGCAGATCAGAGTCACCATTAATGACCTTTTTTTTTTTTTTTTTTTTTAAATTGCCATCCAGAATGAAAAGGGATCTAGGGAACTTGAGAGCTGAAGGGGCTTGAGCAAGTGCCACCAGCCCATTTTACAGGTGGCACGACCAAGGAGGAGAGAGCCCAGGCCTCTGAACTCTTGGCCCAGCTCTGGGGTTAAGGTTATGGGAGAATGGGAGAGTGAGCCAAACTCTGTCCAAGGACCCTAGCAGCCTGCAGGTTTGGAGGCACAGTTATGGGTTCAGCAGGAAAGAATAGCTCCTAGCCCCCTGGGAGTGGATGGGAGACAGGGGCGCTGATGTAAAGTCAGAGACAGCTGTGAGATCAGTCTACCAGCCTCTAACACTGTGGGCCCACCCGTCAGGGGTGGAAGGCACAGGTTCGGATTTTCTTGGTGTGACGAACAGGGCTGTGCAGCCTGGCATTGTGCTCAGGGCCCATTTCTGCCCTGACGGGGTCACTGGAATGTGACTCTCCATCTTTCCCGGAGTGTGATTTTACATGAGTCACAGTTGGCATGGACTGTAGGCAACTTGAGGCTGTCTGGTTGTCCAACAACAACCTCCCAACCACCTGTCTTTAAGGAGTTCACATCCTCAAAGGAATGTAAGATGATGTCCCCAAACTATAGGATGAGAGAGAAAGTTTGGGTGCCAGAACAGGGTTCAGGTAATCGGCCATGGGAGGGAGATGTTAGTTCCAGTGAATGGCAACAGGGAAGGTTTGCGGGGGGAGGGGCCTCTGAGCTGGTTTAAGTGGAGAAGATGGGGCCTTGGGGAAGGGAGAATGGTGATCCACATTTGCAGAGAAGCAGGTCAGAGTAGAAGCCGGAGCTAAGTCAAGTATGGGCTGTGGACAGGTAATTGGGACAGGTCTGTGAGGCTGGACCATAGCAGATACTAAGGGGATGTGGTGGGGAGCCCGGGGGAGGGCGGAGCACCAGGTGGAGCCATGGAGTGTCAAAGTTCGGGGTGTGAGCACTGGCTGCAAACAGGTTGGGATTGCATTTGGTCACCCAGCGTTATCAGGAGCTGAAAGGAAAAAAGTCCCTGCACACTAAGGTAGCATTTTCACATGCTTATGGGTAGCTGTGATCGATAGACCAATGCATTTAAGCCTTATCACATTCTTAGGGGATTTGATCAGCCTGAATTTTCTCAGTTGATGAACGCTGTACTCTCAAGTGGAGTTCTTGAAATATTTTTACATTAAAAGGTGTCCTTCCACTTGAAAAGGCCCTGAGAGGGAGTGTCCTCAGAGCCCTGCCTGCTCAGAGGAGCCCTCATGGGCCCTGCCCTTCTGATGTTTGCACCTCCAGGAGACAAGACTCATAGACACCAACAACAGAAAGCGTCATGGAACAAATATGATCAGGTGCCAAACCCACTATCACCTGGGACTCAAATGCATGCTACTGACAGTGCTATAGAAGTTCAGAAGAGAAATTTCTGTGGGTTAGGAGGACGGGGTTTATGGGCAACGTAGTATTTGATTAATCCTTACAGGATGTGTGGTCATTGGATATATCTTGAAACAGCGTTCTTTTTACCCGCAGCCCGACATTCTGTCACATGAATACTCAGTTTTCTCCTGCAATTATACTGCCACAATGACCACTCTCTGACACTCCTCCTCACATGTATAAGAGTGTAGGTAGAATTACTGGGTTCTAGGGAATGCATAGTTTTAGACTTGTGGTTATACTAATTTATACTACTCATCACAGTTAGTGTTCATCAGACTTAATTTTTTAAAAATTGGATGAGTATGAAATGGACTATATTTGAGTTTCTATATATGCCTCTGTCTACAAAGCATATTACTTAAAAATATTCTACCCTGAATCAGAGGTGCAAACCCATCGTGGTTTTGCCGAGCTCATGCTAGTATCTAAGATATAAACACATTTTCACTTATTAATGCTTGTACAAAGAAGAAATGTTGACTGTTTGCTCTGGAGAAGGAGGACAAATGAAAGGATGAGTTTTGAATAGGAAACGTATCCTTTCGAACTATGGATAGAAACTGCGAGTTGGACTTTCATTATTGTAAACATGTAAATATCACAAACCAGCTTACTTTATGACTCTGGGCCTTGGGATATATCTGTATCTATTATACCTTTATCTGCTGGAGGCTAACTCCAGCAGGGCATAATAAAATGCGAGAAGTTGTCAGAAGGCTGATGGACACCTTCAGCAGGGCTGAAGATCTGCATGTTATTGCCTGCTGCCAGACAGCTGAGGGCAGTTCCTTCAACCTGATAATCCTTTACTGCTTACCAACTTTACCTTTGATATGTATATCTGCTTTGCTAAAGGGCAAAATGTGTGAATAAAAAGCCCTGGGTCCTGAGATTGGAAGAGCGTAGTCACTAGAGCTAAGCCTTCCCTGGCTCCCCCATGCCTTCCAAATTTATATTTCATGTCTAGTTTATTTAATTTACGTTGCAGCCCTTCTCCAGATTCCTGAACCTTTGCAGCTGTGGATAAGACCCTAGCATTTATTTATATATATTAAGAATCATCAATGCCATCTTTATTGCCTACCCATGTATCCAATGCACACACAATATACAAATGTATCATTCACTGAGAGTGAAGCCAGGAGTATGGCTAGAGCAGGGGTGGGCAAACTTTTTGACTCGAGGGCCACAATGGGTTCTTAAACTGGACCGGAGGGCCGGAACAAAAGCATGGATGGAGTGTTTGTGTGAACTAATATAAATTCAAAGTAAACATCATTACATAAAAAGGTATGGTCTTTTTTTTTTTTTAGTTTTATTCATTTTAAAAGGGCCGGATCCGGCCCGCGGGCCGTAGTTTGCCCATGGCTGGGCTAGAGCCTCAATAGAACCAGCCATAGCTCAGTTCTTACGGGCACAGTATAGGCAGGTAACAGTTTGGGGCCAGCTCTATGCTCTTCTGAGTTTGGCGACTTGTGGATGCTATTCTCTGATTTACTTATAATCACACCCAAATTCCACTACTGAAATCCCTTTGTTCTGTATTAGCTGTTTCACAATCACAGAAGGGGTAACATATTAAACTGTTACCTTCACTCTGTCCAAGTATAAATAATTGCCATTTTCCCTTAAAGAAGATAGTTTCCATAAAATGGGACCTGGGTATTTTTTGAGTGGGGGCAGTGGGCAGAGGAGGGAAGGGGAGAGGTAGTTCCAGACCTGGGCAGCCAGGGGTTGGACAGCCATGGTTGTTTCAGGGGTGCAGAGGCCGGAAAGCCCAGATTGAGGAAGGGTATTGCCTGGTGGCTTTGAGGAGAGGGGCATGCAGAGGAGTGGCATGTAAGGGTGCATCGGAGGCAAAGGAGATGTTGAACACGCCCCCCCCCCTCCCATGACCTCAAACCTAAAGGCTGTTTCCTAAAGGGACAAGTATAGACCACACCCCCCCCCCCCCCCCCCATGGTCTACTGCTTATTCTGAGTGAAAGAAAAAAAATACCCAGGCAGAGTTTAGATCTCCAGTACCCACAGTTCTCTATGGTGCACACATAACTTTAAAACAATTAAAACAGCTGGGTGGAAACTTGATGAGCAGGAGAGGACATGGAAGTGGTATGATGGTGGCTGAAGTGGGCCAGCCTCGCATCCTGTCAGAGGGAAGCCCTGCCCAGACTCACTCTGCCTGGCGTCTGTAGCACGTGGCCTTCTTTCCCAGCATTTCCACATCCATTATCTCTGTTGATCCGCACGATGCCCCGGTGAGGTGAGTTGGAAAGATATAGAGGCTCCATTTGGCAGAGGTTAAGTGGCTTTGCTGAGGTCATATACTTTAGCAGCAGGGCCAGCCTAGAGCCTAGGCCTCTGGACCAGGACATCTGGGATGCCAACACACACACACACACACACGCACACACACACGTGTACATGCCCACCCTATTTGGATTTTGTAGCGTTTTATTCACAAGAGGGCAAGGACTGTGTTTCACACTTCTGTGAATCCTCCTTTAAAAAATAAAATAAAATTTAGTTATTTTCCAAGTTGAGCTTTTTCTTCCTTCCCAGGGGGTCAGGGTTCGTGTGCCCCTCCAAACCTCTTCTGTGTGGGGTGAAGGGCATTTTAGAAGCAGAGACTTTGACAATGCAAAGCCTCCTGAGGCCATCCATCAGCCCATTTTGGACTAGATGGGCTGAACACTGTGCCGATACCAATATGATTTTTATGGCTGCCATTTTTATTACCTTCCCGGGCCAGTCACTCGGCTGGATGAGGGTCACCAGCCTGCACGCCAGTCGCTCATGGAAGTGCTGCTGTCCCAGCACCAGGCACAGCCTTCCAGGGTTTACCGACAGCTCTGCTGGTCTCCCTCCCTCATCCCTATTCTATCTGGCACTGGCCTCCTGAGTCCTTCCACCTGCTCCCCAGCCGCCTGCTTCCTGGGCCCTCCTGCCCTCTTCATCCGGTTGTGCACACACCCAAGTCTGCCGGTGTCTCTTTTTGGCACCTTGGAAAAGAAATGAACCCAGCAAGCAGTAGGATAGCATCCAGCCTGTTAGCACCGGGGCCGAAACAGTGGCTGGAGAAAGATTAACCTCAAGAAGCATCGGGCCCTAGCTGGTTCGGCTCAGTGGATAGACCATTAGCCTGTGGACTGAGGGGTCCCGGGTTCGATTCCAGTCAAGGGCACATGCCCGGGTTGTGGGCTCGATCTCCAGTAGGGGCGTGCAGGAGGCAGCCGATCAATGGTTCTCTCTCATCTTTGATGTTTCTATCTCTCTCTCCCTCTCCCTTCCTCTCTGAAATCAATAAAAAGATATTTTTAAAAAAAGAAGAAGCAGCAGCATTGGGTGATAGGGTGCCATGTTCTGGATTGAACAATATGGGTCCTGAACACCCAAAAGTCAAGGCCTGGGCGACTTCAAGGAGCAGGCGGCCTGGAGACAGGCCCTGAGTGCAGGAGGATTCCCATAGAAAGAAAGGGGATGAAGGGGAGGCGACCAGGCATGCAGCCTGCCTCTCCCTGCTTTCCCTCTTTCTGCTTCCAACCTTGAAGCCCTCCGGGCCTGGGGGCAAGGGGCAGACCTCTGGCACCTCCCGCAGGCTCCTGCTGCCGCCCCGCTTTAGTGCCTCCCCACTCTCCCTGCAGAGAAGAGAGATTCGGCAGCAGGCCATCTTTCTGTTCCCCTTTTCGTTCAAAAGCCAGAAAGGGAAGGGAGAGGGCGGTGGGGGCAGCAAAGGGGCTTCTTGCAAAGCCGAGCTGACTGGCTCCGAGGAGGATAAATGACTCTGGCCGCCGTGCCGCCCCGTGTTACACAACTTGTCTGTGTTGGCTTGAGACCTCGGTGATCCCCCTCTAATTGAAATCACTTTCCCCTGACCTCCTCCGTAAGCCAGCAGCTAGCTGCTCTCCAGGCCAACAAAGGGGCCGCGGAGGTGGGGGGGAATCCTGCCTGGGCAGCTGAGCTGCGCGCCCACCGCATCCATCTTCCCCTCCCGGTGCCCTGGTCCAGAAGGGTGCACTGCTGGGTCCCCAGCTGGCACGATGTTCTCAGTGGGGCTGGGACTGCCCCCTAGAGGGCTTTTTGTGGTGGTTCTAGAATAGCCCTACAATTGGGGTGCCCTGCACATTTGGGGGGATAGGCCTGGGGCACTGGGCATCCTGTCACGTGTGGGAAAAGCCCACATTTGCTTCACACGACCCACCAGTCCATAGAGATGAAAACTTGCTTATAATGATGAGAGCCTAGACTCTGTTTCATACATAAATCCAAGTATTGTTGCCCTGTTATAAAGTCCTCTGGTGTTTGCAAGGAACAACTACCACGTAAATCAAGGGAAACGGAACTCTTTTTCCAGTTCATCTCATCAAGAGCTGTTTACCACTTAGGCACATTACAATACTGGAACAATGGTGATATAACACATCTGCATCAATATATCCATCTATCTAGGTATCTATGTGTATATATACTAGAGGCCCAGTGCACGAATTCGTGCACTGGGGGCGGGGGTCCCTCAGCCCGGCCTGTGCCCCCTTGCAGTCCAGGAACCCTCGTTCCCGCCACCACTGCTGCTGCAATCGCCAGCCCGTAAGCTAGGCTTCTAGCTCAGCAGCGCTTTCCCTTTGAGAGTGCACTGACCACCATGGGGCAGCTCCTGCATTGAGCATCTGCCCCCTGGTGGTCAGTGCATGTCATAGCAATGGGTTGTTCGGCAGTTTGACCAATCTGCATATTAGGGTTTTATTATATAGGATGAGTAGGTACAAGACTCACTGTCCGCTACTCTGAATTTGCCTGAATTTATATACAGGAATGCATGTTATTTGATTATAAATTACTTTTATTTATTTTTCCTCTTTATAATTATACTAAAAAGTTGTGTTGATTTTTTTAAAAGGATTTCAGGTATTTTAGAATTGAAAACCACTGCTGTTACCTTCCTGGGTCTTAGTTTCTTCCTCCAAAGAAAAAAAAGTGGGGGGACAATAATGAGACAGCAAAAACAGCAAAATGTTGCACAAATAATATCCCAGAGTGCCAAGCCCAGGACACTGCTGTTGAGAGAAACATTGTTGATTCAAGTCCCCAAGAGGCACAGATTCCAAATGTGGAGGGAGAGAGCCTGGGCAGGGAGGGATAAGATAGTGTTTGTGAGGGGTGGGGGAGGGAAGATGGGATAGGAAGGGGGTAAAACTGTGCGCCCCAGTTGGAAGACCAAAGAGCAGCTTTATTTTTCCAGGTGAATTACATGCAATGCATGGATATTTTTTTCTCTTTTATAATATCAAGCAGTTAAAGAAAGAAAAAAAACAACACCTTCCCTAAGCACTCATTGACCACCTACTTACTACATGCCAACATTGTCATAGGAACTGCAAATCATGTCTTATTTCTTACTTAAGCCAGCGAGGTCGGTATAATGATGGCAACTTCACAATATGAGGTAACTGGAGTTCACTTAGTCAGCACAATTTGAACCAGATCTATTTGACTTCAAAGTCAGTACTGTATACTGTCCTTAAAAATTTGCCAGTGGGCTTGTTTTTATTTTACAGATTGGTGGTTTAATTAACGTCTGCTGTCTTAGTCGGCAACTTCCATCTATGGTACTTGGCTGAGCCTGACTCCTAGAAGCTAAAGGCAACACAGAAGAAATTCAAGTAAAGAGTTAAATCTATAGGGAGACATTGGTATACTTTTGAAAGAAATAAAACAATATTTATACAAATGGAAAACATACCATCTTCCGTACCCGAAGACTTGGTAACATTACAATTTCAATTCTCCTCAAGATTACTGCATAAATGAAATGGAATTCTAATTAGAATTTAAATTGATTTTTCTCACATTAAGTTATCTAAAAATTAATATAACAATAAATTTATGAGAAAGGCCAAGAAAAAATTTAAAAGAATAGTTGGGGAAAGAAAACTTGATTTCTTACCAGATATAAAAACATTATATACTGGTATAAGAAACGTGATTGACATAGGAATAGAATGGAAAACCCAGAAATAGATCCCAGTGGGGAAAAAAAAGGTAATCTATTTAATAAATGTTGCTGATAATCTTCCTAGAAGGAAAATATAGTGAATTCCCTGCCTCACATCTTACTAAAAAAAATCCCACCTGGATTAAAGGCTTAAAGTAATAATAAAAGCATAAGCTTATTATAAGAAAATTCAGGGGATATGTATATATCTATATATCCATACCAAGGACCATGGTTGAAGGAGAGAGTAGCGTGGGGCAGAAAAAAAAATTGTTAACCAAGTGAAGAAATTTAGGAACTATTTTTTAAAAAGATAGAGGCATATTTGGTTATATAAAAATTAATGTCATATTAGTATGGTGAAAGATGTCATAAACAAAGCAAAATAATAGATTGAGAAAATTTTCAATGCAGATGACTGATAAAATGTTAATATCTAAATTACACCAAAATTTTCTAACAAATGAGTAAGAACAAATAGGAAATGGGCAAAGGATATGAACAAGCAGTTCAGAAAAGATCAAATTCAAATGTCAACAAACATGTGAAAAGATCTTTAACTTCTCTAGTAGTCAGACAAATACAAATGAAAGTAACAATAGGATTCATTTCTACTACAAGACTAATAAAAATTTAAAAGGGAGGTAACTCCTACCATGGGTAGAAATGTTGGGGGAAAGGATCCTCTTATGTATGATTAGAGGAAATGTGAGTCAGTATATGATTTTAGAAATAATTGGGTAATGCTTTTTTAAATGTAAGACACATACACCCCTCAATCTAGCAATCCACTCTGGGAATCTGTCCTTTAAAAACAAAATTCCAGTAAGAAGAGATACTCGTTCAAGGTCAAAGATGTTCACATCAGCATTGTTTACAACTACACAGATTTGAAAACAAAATTAATGTCCAGGCCTAGCTAGTTTGGCTCAGTGGATAGAGCGTCGGCCTGCAGACTGAAGGGTCCCAGGTTTGATTCCAGTCAAGGGAACATGTCTGGGTTGCAAGCTCAATCCCTAGTAGGGGGCGTGCAGGAGGCAACCAATCAATAATTCTCTCTCATCATTGATGTTTCCCTCGCCCTTCCTCTCTGAAGTCAATAAAAATGTATTTAAAAAATTAATGTCTATAAAAAGAGGAGTAGTTGATTGAATTGTGGGACATTTATTCCATGGAATATTGCACAGGTCTTTGAAAAAGATTGCATTTGATATCATTTCTTGTAGACTTGCAGGGATTGTTATCATAATATATTTTTAAGTGAAAAAAAGCAAACAGAAAATGGTATATAATAGAATTCATTTTTGTAATTATGACCCCTATAAAGTACATACTTATATTTATGTATGTAAATGACTGTATGAGCATAAAGAGTATTATGTGAATATTGAAAACAGGTTGATAGTAGTAAACATGGAAGAGGAATGGGGATGAGGGGGAGATTTGGTGTACATGTGCAGGGAATCAGAGAGATCAGAAAAAAAGATATAGAAGAATGTTGACCCTGATAAAATAAAAATGAATTATGTGATCCAATTTATGTAACATGTGTGTGTTTGTGTATGTATAAACCTGTATATGGAGAGAGAATTATGAAAGAATATTCATTAAATATTTATGATGCATTCATGGATTGGATATAATAGAAATGCCAATTTTACCCAAATTAATCTGTACATTCAATAAAATTTCAGTAAAAATCCCAGCAGATTTGTGTGTGTGTTTGCATGTCCACATGCATACATGCATTTTTATGTTTTGTGTAAATTGACAAGGTGATTCTAAAATTTATATAAGAATGCAAAAGGCAAAACAACCAACAGATCTCAACCATAAAAATAAAGATGAGGGAGGAGGGGGAAAGGGGTGTTTTGAACTATCAAATATCAGGACTTCAGGAGAAACTAAGCCACTATAGCGCCCATGCAAAGAAAGATGAATAGCCCAATGGAGTTGAATAGAGTGTCCAGCAACAGGGACACACACAAATGAGAACTTTATTTATGACAAAGGCTAACTGCGGAGCACTGGGAAAAAAGTTTTTAATAAATGATAGTAAGTCTATTGGATATCTAAGTGAAGAAAAAAATGAAGCTTGACTCCTACCTCAAACTATACACAAAAGTGAACTCCCAGTGGGTCATGGCTGTCAATATGGAAGGTAAATCAATGAAGTTTCTAGAAGAAAATAAGAGACTTTTTTCTTGACCTTGAGATAGGGAAAGATTTCTTAAACCTGACATAAATACCACTAATCATAACCAAAGTTGTTACATGGTATTACATTAAAATTAAGAACTTCAGTTTATCAAAAGAAAGCATTAAGAGGACAAGCAAGCCACAAAGTGGGAGAAGAGATTTGCAACGTATAAAAAATATCAAAGAACTAAAAACCAAATGCACAAAGAACTCCTACAAATCAGTCAGTGAAGACCAACAACCCAACTGAAAAATGGCAAGAGACTTGAATGGGTATCTGACAAGAGGATATAGAAATGGTCAATAAATATATGAAGAGGTATTCAACCTTACCGATCACCAAGAAACTTCATCATGAGATAAACATACGTGTTGAATGGCTAAAATGAAAATGTTGCCCTAACTGGTTTGGCTCAGTGGATAGAGCGTCGGCCTGCAGACTGAAGGGTCCCAGGTTCGATTCCGGTCAAGGGCATGTACCTTGGTTGCAGGCACATCCCCAGTGGGGAGTGTGCAGGAGGCAGCTGATTGATGTTTCTCTCTCATCGATGTTTCTAACTCTCTATCCCTCTCCCCTCTTCTCTGTAAAACATCAATAAAATATATTAAAAAATAATAATAATAAAATGAAAATGTTGGCAGGGGGTGGAACAAAGGGAGTGTGAAAACATGGTTGATTAGTATATGAATTGATACAATCACTTTGCAAATCTATCTGGTAAAGTTATATATATATATATATATATATATATATATATATATATATATGATGTTGGAGCAATTCTATTCCTAGATGTTCATTTAACAGAAATGTGGGCCCAAGTGCAATAAAAGTCATGTACAAGAATGTTTGTAGCAGAAACTTGTAATAGTCCAAAACAAAAACCAAAAAACGCCCATCACCAATTGGGATGTAACATACAGCATGATGACTACAGCTATCCAGCACACAAGTAGGGGTCAGCTTTAATGGGAAACGGCAGGTCTTCACTAAGATGCAATGGAGGAAAGAGAGATGGCACAATGCAGGTCAGACTGAGGGTTTGCTGGAGGAAGAGGAGGGAGTTCCCATCACCTGTTTCTCTTTTCTCATTGAAGTATGAGTGAGGTTAGTTCATCAACTGAGAAGTGATACAGGATATTTGAGGAGAGAGGAGAGTCATCTACAAGAGTGGGTGAGGGTACTTAAAGAGAAATAGAATTCCTGGGCAGTGCTGAGTTGAAGTTTGTAATCCTAAAATCTCATTAAAAACTATAAAGCCACCAATTTCTCCTGTGAAAAACGGAGGTAGTAAGACCCAGGCTTTTCTGGTTCCCTACAACTCTGTCAGTAGCGAGTGGGTACTTTCTGGAAAATTCTGAGACCCATGATCTTAGTCTGTCTGGTGCAAATAGACCTCTAAAAAGGAAATTGGGGAACTGTTAAGTCTAATTTCATTGGGCAAAATGCCAGAGAAATCTCAGATGAGTTGTGTGGAGTCTATTACCCATCAGTCTGTCCCTCCATCTGCCCAGGCCATTCAGTGAATCCCTGTACCATGCGTGGTGTGCTAGAATAACATCACTCTCATTATTTGATGACTAGTTATTTGGCCATTCGGTGAATAAATTTGTTCAACAAGTGTTTGTTGAGCACCGACTATTTGGAGCGGAGCCTTTTACTGGACATCATGCATGGAGGACACACAATGCCAAAAGGAATTCTCTCTACTCTCAGGCAGCTGGCAATCTAGACAGGGAGACTATTTGGTGTCTTTGTGATAATTCAATGGAGAAAACAAGAGTCAGATGATGGTGCAGCCAGTGGGACTTCCGAGGAGGGAGCTCAGAGAAGGAAAGTCTGGGCACACAACCATATTTCTGGCAGGGAGGTGGGGCTTGAGCTGGGCCTGATCATCTCAGCTCTCATCTTCGGAAAGCGGGAGGGAGGGAAGAGCCCCGAACTTGAAGAAATAGTGCAGTATTAGAGTGTAGTCATAAACATAAAACATTAACATGTAATTCCCTTATGCTTTTGAAAAATTACTTCATAAACGCAAAGTAAAATATTTTTTCCCTTTTTATTACCTGACAATTACATATTAAGAATTTCTTTTTATGTTTAAAAACATATGCAAGCCGGGGAAGGCAGACGCCAAAATGTAATTGCTTTCCTTCTATAAGAATCAGATGTCATTTTCTTCCAACTCAACTCTGAAAAGAGATAGGAAAAAGCAAATTGTTGTATACATTAAATTTGGAAACATCTGATAGCTTTCCTCAATTAAACTATTTAAATGGAAAAAGATTGCTGTACAGCTCTATCATATCCCGCTGAATAAAACCTCAGCTGAGGCAAATTGGCAGTGGCAGGTACCAAATGCATTGGCAATAATGAGATCGGACAACCCAGTGGAGGTCATTGGTAATTGTTATTATATGCAATATTGCACTGTCAGAAGAAGAAAACCCAGCTCGGTAGTGAGCACAGCCAATGCTGTGTATCGTGTGGGGATGTCTGTGGACCCCTAGCGAGGGGGACATGAAAGGTGTCAGCAAAGTTTGAACCCCTCAAGTTGTGAGCCTGCTCTTCATCCAAGGGCTCATCAAGGCCTGCTGTGTGCTTTCAGCATGCGGCGGAGGCAGACCACTGCGCTAGTATCCGCCAGTGTAGAGCAAGGTCTCAGGAGGTGGCACTGGGGCCCGTGATGGGGGCAGGGGATGGGTAGGGGAGAGGATGACCCTGGGAAGGGAAGTGGGAAAGAAGTGAAGACCAGGTTTGTGGATTGATTGTGGTTTTGTTCGGGGCTGGGCATAATGGAAGGCATTGAAAATTTGTTGTTTTCCCTCTAACTTCCAGATGTGGAGAAGGAGAAAGAGTGTAGTCTCTTGTTCTCCAGGGTCTCAGGTTGAGGAGGAAAGGGCTGGAGGTGGTTTAGGCTGCCTGGGACCTAAGCAAGCCTGCCTGCCTGCCTGCCTGCTTACATACAAACTCTCCTGAGGTCTGGGTACTGAGCCCAGCTCTGGGCACCATCCAGATTAAGATGACCAAAAGCAGTTGGTGCACAGTCCTGTGCAGGTGACAGACATATGCCAGCTGCTCTCGTGCAGTGGTGAACACACGGACATATATTTGACTACATTTAACTCCTACGAGACAGGCTCATGTCTAACATGCTGTAGCAGGGAGCGCATCTGGGCTCATTGCAACATCTTGTCCTCGAAATATAATCACGAGTCACTTTGAAACAGGACCTGACTGTGCTGTTGCCGAGGGTTCCCTCCATATCGCTCAGGGTTTCTCGGGTGCTCGAGAGCTCTGGCGCCATATTAAAGAGGGAAGGAGGAAGGACCACGCACAGCCCAGGCCTCTGACTTCAGGAAGCCCAATGACCACAGTTAGAGTAAATCCATCAGAATCGGGCCTCCTACTCACAAAGACTCTTGGAGAACGTTTTTTCACTGAGTAGACTCCCTAAGTTTGTTCCAAGAAAGCAACAGGTAAGGCCCTAAATAACCATATTGGGGTGGGGGAGGGGGAGCTGGAAAGGCCAGGCAGCAACAGTGTCCTAACCCAAGGAGGGACGCACCTTCCTGAGCTGTAGGGCTCTTGGCGACAGAGAAGGGCCAATGTGAGATTGGGACCTTGGAGGCTGGGCTAGGGAGTCTAAACACTCTTTCAGGCGCCAGCTGTTTATTCCCCACTTAATCACAAACCCCACGCTACTCCTTGTCTTAGCTGGATGTGATGATGACGGCAGCAAACATTTCTATAGTGCTTTCCATGTGCCAGGCACTACTCAAAGCATGTTACATGTATTAATTCATTTAGTCCTCACTATAGCCCTTTGAGGCAGGGTTCTTTTTTATCATCTCCATTTTGCAGATGTGGAAACTGAGGCTCAGTGAAGCTTATTCTTTCCTGGCACATGTGCGGCCTCTGTTCTAGTACTTTGTATGGGTGCGTGCATGACGATGCCTTAAAGATGTGCTCTGATGATTACAGCACAGCATACAGTTCTGCTCTATCTGCCATGCCTCATCTCCCCTCCTCAACTAGGGCTCCAGAAGGGGAAACCACTGTCTTTTCATCTTTGCAGCCCCAAAGCAAATGGGGGCTTGATGTATATAATAGCAGATGTCCAATCAATTTCTGAGGATTGGATGAACTAAAGGGAGTGATATGGTGAAGTATTTTTGGAGGGTTTTCCCACTGGCAGGGTGGGTTGAAGGAGGAGAGGCTGGGACCCCACATAGCTCTGTGCCCGTGTCCAGGACAGTGATCTGCTCAGAGAACCTGTGGCCACCTGGGCCTCTTTGCCTTGCAGGTTGCACATCTCTCTGAGTTCTTGGTCCCAGGTGTTGCTGTCTTTTCCTGTTTCCTAGTTATGCACAATCATATTTCCTGACTAAAGGTGGCCTTCTATAAATTCATGATCTGGCTGGAGACCCTCGGCTCTGTGACTGTGAGGCTGCTGTGAACTTTTGTCCCCAGGCCTAACATTTGGTTCATTTAGTTAAGGGCTGCAGACACCATGTGCACCTCTCAATTACCAAAGGGCATTTGAAACACCCCCCACCCCCAACACACACACAATTAACCTTGGGCCCAAAAGTAAAAAGAAAGCCAGCACAATATGGCATTTCACTGTTCATAACCATCAGTTAGCCAAGTAGGCAATTGAGGCAAAGGCTGAAGCAGTGGCCTAAGGCCAGCGCCATGGTTTGTTGCCCTTGTCTGGTCTCTGCTGTGACCACGTGGGGCTTTAGGCCAGTGGTTCTCCAGGGGGAAGGGTGTGTGAGTGAAAGCAAAGACTTGATATTATGCTATTTTATTTGGGGCATTTTCTTAAAACCTTTAAACTTGAATTCACACGCTACAGGTCTAATCTACTAATATTAATTGGCGATGCTCAGTAGTTTGGGTGATTGAGGCCATGACACCTACATTAAAATTTACTGGACGAGAATAAAGACTTGTTAACCAAGATTAAGGTAAGAGAGTTGCACATTTTCACCAGCCCTAGGAAAGTCTTCCCTGTTCTTCTTTCCTGGCTGTTCAGATCCTCTCCCTTCCCAGGAACTACAAAACCACTAATGCCTGCTTGCAAAGCCAGATCTGCGCCAGGGTTATCACAGTGTGAGGTTCTTACCCACCAGCCTACATACACAGATGGCAGAATGGGGTAGAAAGTGCAGATTTTAAAGAAACTGCCAACTGGATGCAATTTGGAATTTTTTCCTAATCCTTATTTCTTTAATTTTTTAATTAGGAAAATTTTCAAATATGCAAAATGTTAAAGAGTAGTACGATGAATATCTGTCTGTCCTGCACACAAATCAATGATTGTTACCCAGTTGCTATATTCTCTCTCTCCATTTGAAAGCAAGTTCCAGACATTTTGACATTTTGTCGCTAAATACTTGGGCCCATATCTCTTAAAAACAAAGACATTCTCCTACTTAATCATGATACCATCATCATGACTAAGAAAATTAATAAGATTTCTCTAGTCGAGTTTAACCAGGCCTTATCCAAATTTCTCTGTTTCTGGAACTATAATCCAGTTAGAGGTCTTCTGATATTCTTTTTTAAACATGTGTGTGTGTGTGTGTGTGTGTGTGTGTGCGTGTGCGTGTGATTAAGGTTATGAAGTGTGGTGGGTATAGTATGTGTAGTAAGTATAAGTATGAATGCATGTGCATGTGTGAGCATGTATGTTGTGCATGCACGTTTGTGATGTGTGTATGTGTGTCCACATGTGGTGTGAATATGTGTATGCATGTGGCATGTACATGGATAGTGTGTGTACTGTATGACATGTACATGTGTATGTATGTGTATGTGTGGTGTATGTGTTGAGGAGGGAGATGCTGGGGATCATCTTAGAGGAAACTGAACCAAGATGTGCTAGAAAGAAGATGCTTTATTTTTCTCTCTCCAGTGCATTTAAGAAATAAGAGTTAAGCTCCAAAAACTGTTGAGTGGAACCAATCTGGCTAAGGAGGCTGAAGCCACGAATGGTTTTGTTCCCTCAATAGATTGATTCAGGTGTTCCTCTCCTATCATCTCGGGAGAGCTCTCTCTGAAAGGCAATGGGCACAAAAGTCCTTTCTCTTCTCAAAAGGGTCAGCATTATCTTCTATTTTCCTCGCCAGGCCTGCAGCTGACGCGCAGAGAAAGGTGTAATTACAATGTGATGTGCGCTGATCGCTGGGACCTGGAAATTCTGAACTGCTCACTTGGCTCAGAATACATTTCAATTTGGTGCTGTGAATTTTACATTGAAATTAGTTTTTTTCTTTAAAACCCTAGAGAAAACAGCCCCTGCACAGGAGCATTAACAAATTGCTTTTGCAAATCTAGGCTAAAGTGAACATTCAATTTGAGGAGGTCAAATCAAGCTTGGGCCCCAAAGCCCAAAGCCTGGGCCCAGCCAGCCGGGTTGGCTCTGGGTGGATGTGGCCATGGATTTGGTGTTGCTGTAGCTCGTGCTAACCCTCCTGGGCCTCTCTCTGTGCTGATCCCCTCGGGGCCCTTCCAGTGCCCACATGACTCCGGGCAAGGTTTGGGAGGTTGAGGGCTGGTGAGCTGCTGAGACTAGAAGCCCTCTGGTGAGCAGCCCTTGCTCATCTGTGGGGTGACGATGTTCACAAATTTGCCTCTACCCCTTCACGGTATAGAGCAGGACACTGAGACTAAGGTTCAACAGCTTGTTCAAGGTCCCCCAGCTGGTCAGTGTAATAATCAGCATGGTAACATTTACTGAGTGCCAACAATCTGCCAAGCATCCTGGTGAATGCTTTACCCCTTTTCAGGTAAGGCTCCTGGCCATCCTCTGTGATAAGACTTTAAAAAACAACAACAACCAATTTCTCATTTTCTAGATTAGGGAGCAGTCACGGAGTGGATAAGTTGCCTGAGGTCATGCAGCTGGGATTTGCACCTGGACATGCTCATTCAAGGTTCTTGGTAACCATCTCTCCTGGTGATGGGCCGAACTGTCTGCCCTCCTGCTGCTGTGGTGTCCACCTCTGAGTTGTCCTAGCCACCCCCACCCACTCCTCCGCCACTGGAGACCATGTCATGCTGACATGCCAGCCTGCAGACTCCCGCACTGCGCAGAGGAGGTCCAAGAGCGATATCTACTAGGGAAAGGGCTGAATCGGAACACGTGGCCCCCGCCCAGCATGCTCTACACCTGTCCTCTTTTCTTTGGGGCCTGGGCCAAGGAATTCATGTTGTGCAGATTGTCTGGTTCCTCAACATGAGTGGCTCTGTGTCCCCACCCTCCACACTGCCACGCACACCCTCCTCATACACTCAGGTAGGGCTGTGGACTCTGTGATTCTGTCTTCTATTTTATGCCACACTCACTTATAGATGGAAACACTAAGGCCCAGTGAGGTCCAAAGTGTGCATGAGACCAAATGCCCAAGGCTCTGGCCAGACTTGCATCTGCCTCTCAGAGTCACATGGCCAAACATGACCATGCCAGTGGTCCTGGGGGCATCCCAGCTGGAGGGGCCTCGGGGTGGGTGGGCCAGCCTAAACACAGCTTCTCTAGAGCAACGGAGATCAATCGGCCCCAAACAAGCATCCCTCGCTGCCTTAAACCCAGCCCCCTGGGCCTTTGCCATGGAGCCTGGGGCAGCTTGGGGACCCGGATTAAAACGATACGTTTTCAATTTGGCCTTAAACGAATTCACCAAATCGGCATCTTTGATGTCAAGTGGAAGTGAATTCCACAAATCTCAATTTATTTTATGGGGAAGAGTTATTGATTTTTTTTTATCGTCTGCTTCTCCTTCTTCTCCCCTCCCAGCTGCCAACCCTCTTCCACCTGGATTGAATTGTTTGATTTAAGAGCGGCACTTCTGAAAGAAGAAGAGATGCCTCTCCCCTCCTTCGACACCTCCCCCACCCGCCATGCCCAGGCGCACCCCTTCAGCTGCAAACACCTGAGCAGCAGGAGCAGGTCAGGCTCGGCCAGGATTTCCCCAGTGAGGCGGAGTCAGCCCAGGTGCCCTCACTCGCCCCTTCCCCACACTGTCTCTGCATGTGCTCACACTCAGCCAGTTTGGGGCCCGTTTATGGACTGTTATACATCAAGTGTTCTCGTGTCCTTTCCCTGTGTTTTTTCATTCACCTTGACACCCTACAGTGGCTGTTCATTGTCCCTGCAGCAGGCCCACCATCCATGGCCTAGAACACAAGGCCTTGTACATCAGACCCCAAATTGTCTGTTCAGCCGTTTCTCCATCTGGCCTTCCATTCCCTTCTGCAGCCTCTTTTATTTATGGAGGTATTTGTATCCACAGAGCCTGGTGACTACTAGGGGCTCGGTACTGGTTTATTGCACTGAGGAGGCGGATGTTGTGACTCACACAAGGGCCACTCTCAGCCGGGTCTTTGCTTTGCTTGCACCCTTGCCCTGGGCGCCAGCATGAGGCTCTCCCAGTCGCTCTGGCCTGGGCTGACCCCAATCACTCCTGTTGCACTGACTCCAGACTCAGCATGTCTTGAACAGAACTATTGATTCTCCCCACCCCACCAGTTCGCTCCTCCTGGCAGCTTGCTGCATTGAGGGATGCCTCTGCCATTCACTCACACCCACACACCCACACACCCACACACCCACACACCCACATCTAGTTCACTAGCAAGTCTTAGTGGTTTTATCTCAGGGTAGACAGAATAGTGGCACCCAAAGATGTCCTGATCCGAATCCCCAGAACCCTACATGGGAAAGGGACTTTGCAGATGTGATTAGGATGAAGGATCTTAAGATGGAGACATTATCCTGGATCATCCAGGTGAACCCAATGTGGTTACGCGTCTTTAAAAGTGGGGACCTCTCAGGGCTGTGGTCTGCGGGAGAGGTGACAGGATGGGAAGGGTTCGACGTCCTGTTGCGGGTCTGTAACGTGGGGGGCTATGTGTGAGGCCTGGAGAGCGGGCTCTGGAAGCTGGAAAGGACAGGAGATGGATTCCCCCCGAGGGCCTCCAGAAAGGAGTACAGCCCTGCCAACATCGATTTCAGCCCGGAGAACTGTCGGGTTTCTAACCTACAGAACTACAAGATGATAAATTTATGTTGTTCATAACCACTAAGGTTGTGGCAACTTCTTATGGCAACGATACAAAATGAATCCAGGCCTCTATCAATACATCCTGAAAAGACCTCTTTCCCCCCTTCCCTTGGTCCAAGTCACCTAGATCCTGCTGGAGCCTCCTCTCTGTCTCCCTCCTCCCTCTGGGCACCAGCCATACTCAACCTCTTCTCCCCACCCCCTACAGTCCATGGGCTACCAGGAGCCAGAGTGGTCTTTTTATGTATTCACTTTTTATGCTGAAATCATTTCAAAGGCTGTTGCAGGAAAACTTGCAGAAAGACTACAACGAACTCTAATGTCCTCCTCACTCCTGTTGACCACTTGTTCATATTTTGCCACGTTTGCTTGGTCGCTTTCTCTTTTCAGATCACGTAATGTCCCTGCTTCTAATCTTGAATGGATTTCCATTGCACTTGGACTGAAGTCCACACTAGCCTTCTCAACTACGGCCCTTGTCGGGCCCCAGCCATGTCCCCAATGTCCTCTGTTCCTGCTTGTCTCCTTGTTCACTATGCTCACGACACACGGCCCTTTTCGGGACCCTCCCCCGGGCTCTCCACCTGCTATTTCATCCACTTGGTACATTCTCCCCCCTCAACATTCAGGCCTCGGTTCTCAGGTCATCACCTTCTGGACTTCCCAAGATCATTCTACTAAAGTAGTCCCGGCCCCACTCTCCCTCCTGTTACCCTGCTCTATTTTCCTTACCGCATTTATCAGGGTCTGAAATCTTCCTATTTATTTATTCTCTGCTTGTTTATTCATTTCTTCACTCATGGGTAGCTCTTTGGATAGGATTCTGCATGCCCACCTCTTATCCTCAGATTCTAGAACAGTGCCTGGCGCATAGTAGGTGCTCAACAAATATCCTTTGACTAATATTCTGTAAAACACCATTGGGCCTTTTATAAGCTGCTTTATAGGTGTGAACCTTTTCTTAAGGGCAAGTAGTATTGTTTCTTTCACTTTTAAATCTTTGCCTCTCAAGGCTGGGCATTTACAGGACTTTGGGATTATTGGGTACTTTTTTTTTTTACAAGTGTGAGCTCCTCCATGAGGAGAGCCTGGACATCTTCCCCCTACACCACTACTGATACTTATTATCAAATTGCTTCCCCTGATGGAGGCCCATGGTCATCATACCTTTTTTCTCCCATACCATGATTTTCTTCTAAATTTTTCTAAGTGCTGTTAAATGTATAAGATTGTCTATTCCTCCCAACCTTATTGTGAAATAATAAATAGGGCAGAGAGCACTAGTCCCATTGGATGGATGATGAAACTGAAGCAAAGACAGGTTAAGTGGCTCAAGGTCACACAGGTAATTAATGGCAGGACAAATCCCCTGATCCCTGGCCTCATGCCTTTTCCCGCTGACCACAGAGCAGCTGGTTCCCTCCCCTCCCCTCAGGGACCAAGGAGCCCAAACCTGATGTTATGGGCACAAAGCTTTTAGCAGAGGAGGGGAGGGAAGGAAGCGATGTGGTTAGGTGAGCTCTGGGTATGTGTGTGTCTAATTGCTTTTCATTTCCTTTCCTTCCATTCATAGTCATTCATTCACTCAGGCAGACATTCATTCAAGACATATTCATTGAGTGCTTCCCCTGTCCTGGGCTCCCTGCTTGACCTATAGGAGGGCACTGCTCACAGGAGTTGGTTTTCACATTCAGGAGACTCACCTACCATCTGCGAGGCAATGAAGTTGAACTCTAGTTGGCATTCCTAGCAGGTAAGAGATGAACTCCCTTGACATAATTTGATGAACTCAGCACAAGTTATACAGAGCCACAAATAATCAATGGATCTTTGCAAAAACACTCACATCGAGATGGACTCCCTCCAGCTGCCAGCTCCTGGCTTCTCTGTTTAGAGAACCCTCTGCCAATGACCCAGGCTGACCTAACCACAAAACCTCTTCTCTGCCACGGTGACTGGTCCAAGGGGAGGGCTGGTGACCCAAACCTGGGCAGTCAGGTGCTTCCTGAGGATTGAAGAGCTCTATGTGAGACAGAGAAGCTTTCTTTCTTGTGGGAGAGTGAGCCCATAGCCATATCCCTGTGTGCAACCAAGAGAATGAAGTCAACAGACTGAGCCAAGAAAGGGAGGGAGAGAGTCACAGTGATGACTAAGTCCCTGAATGAGGCTGGCTGGGCCCTGAGGCCACCCACTCTTCAGGGACCAGTTCCTCAAGGGGGGGGGGGGGGGTCACAAGAAGTGAGATTAGTGTCCCTTTACCCAACAGGTGCTGGGGTGTTTGGTTCTCTGTTTGCCCCTGACAGGCTGGCAATGTCTGGGTGGCAGGCAATTGAATGAGGCTTTTGCGTGTGAGCTGTTGGGGACTCCTGAGGGGCCTCTCACACACAGTTCTCTGACCTGGGAATTTGGGTCCATCCTGGGCTTCATGTTTTCTAGACCCTCTAGGTCTTTACTTTAGGGCGACAGGGATCTACTTCACAGCCTCCCACTGCTGGGGCCCCTCACGCCTTGGAAAGTCAAGTCATGCTCATGTGAAATAATATGATAGTCTCTCTCTCTCTCTCTCTCTTCCTCCTCCACCTTTCCAAGGTGGCTCTCAAACACTTTTCTGGCTTCTTCTCTCTAACTATGTGGCCATTCATCTTCATTTATGTAATCAAATATTTAAGAATCAAGAGGGCTCTACCCTTGTGGAGCTTGGAGTTTTATTGGGGAGGTGAGAATAACACAGATGCAACCATCAAAGACCCAACAAGACGGTGGCCACATCAAGTGCTTTATTGCCCATGGGCAGAGACAGACAGACAGACAGACAGACAGTGCTCAAAGAAGATTAAAAGAGCCAGACAGCCTGGGTTCAAATGTGGCTTTGCCACTTGTTAGCTGTTCAACTTGGGCAACTAAACGTCACCTCTGTGTGCGTCCGTCTCCTTCCCAATCACACCAGATGACAACAGTATTGCCCTCGTGTGGTTTCTGTGAGGATTGAATTAGGTAATGTTAAAAAGCAAAATTCAACTGAGTAAATTTTAGAGGTCTTATTGGCTTTATTCGATGATTCATGAATTGGGCAGCATCCAGCCTAGCAGATAGAAAGGAGCCCCAGGAGCCTTGCAAAATGAAAGACTTTCCTGGGCGCAGGGAGCAGGAACAAGGACGTTCTGCTAGGCAGGAAGCAGACTGGTTGTGGCAAGGTCACTTTCCTTCAGTTTAGGGGAGGGCAGGGGCCTAGGAGGTGACTCCTGATTGTCTGGTTTAAGATTCCATTTCTGGGAGGGCCGAGACTATTTACGTTAATTCTCGGTGTGGTGGTGTGGGGCTTAGCGTAAGTGACTCCATTTGGGGCCTGTAGTCCAGTTTTTGACGGTGAGATAGGAAAGCACTTAGAACAGAGCCTGGCACATAGTAAGGACTTGATAAAAAGTTGATGTACCGCGAAAGCCAATATGGGTAGGGTTGCAATCAGTTGATTCTCTGAAGAGGGGACTTTGGCAAAATTGTCTATGGGGAGGGATCAGGCCACCAAAGGGGAGGAGACAGAGCCACAGGGTGCTTGTGGCAAAAGTGCTACTACCCCTCCCCCAGCAAGTGGGGTTGCCCTGCAAAGGGCCTGTCTGCCTCAGTGTCCAATAGGAAAAGAAGCTAAGGGGTGCAGGAAGCAGAGCGCGCAAGGACACCGGGTGGCAGCCGCAGTGGCAGCCCAAAGTGGGCGTGGCAGCTGGGGTGTCACAGCCCTGGCTCCACTCCCAGATGTGGAGGTGTGGAGGGGCCTCCCGCCAGGGTTCAGGTGGTGGCTTGGATGGCCAGCTTGGCAATGCAGTGGAGAGGGGTCAAGCTAAATCTTCAACAAAAGAGAAATCTGAGGCTCTTTCACCCCAGGAGGCCAAGTGGTCTTGAATCACGGTAAAGCAGGAACAGGGGTGGCTCGAGCAGCCTGGGGTGCCATGTCCTGCAGGCACTGCCTGCCACTCCCCAAGCCGTGGCTCCCAGACTGGGGGTGTTTACGGAGGTACCGGTGCTCCCTGGCTCCCTGGCTCCCTGGGCGCAGCTCGTAGAAAGCCAGCCCACAAAGCTTCCCACAACAGCTGCCAAGAATACACCCGACATAATAATTTCTTTGACCTCCACCACATGAGTTTCTGAAAAGAACAAAACAGCATCATTCCCTGGCATTTACAGTTTAAACCTTTCCTATTCAAGTTTCTAACAAAAAAAGCCACCAGCCCATTCTGGCCGTGATTAAAATTCATAGGCTTGCTGCAGAGAACAGATGCAGAAGCAATTTTAGGCTAGTCATATCCCAGGTCTGCAAAATTAATTTGACAGGTTTGCATTAAAGCACTGATCAATATCCACTTTAGAGCGGCAGAGGCTAACTGAGAAAAAATAAGTGACCGGAGTGTTACCAGACGAGAAAAAATGAATCTTTGAGACTTTTTCCCTCTAAGCTTGCACCTACATCAGAAGTCCTGACCTCAATCCATTGATCGGCTGCAGTTAACATGACAAAAGGCCCAGCAGATAGACCATCGCGGCCTACCAGGGAACAATCACCCGGATACACTAAATGTTTGACGGAGTGACTAGACTGCCGAATTAGTCTTGGCTTTCCAAGGGCGGCCCAGCCCGCCTTCCTGAATGCTCCCCCTCCCTTCCCGACAGAGCCATTGGCAGAACTTTTGCTAAACTTCCTCCCGTGGGTGGTTGGCGTGGGGATGCGGTCCCTGGGAAGTTGAGGGCTCGCTCAGTTCAGCCATCCAAACAGGGAGGCAATGAAGACCAAACCTTTCTGGGGATAGCATTTTAAAATAGAAGCACGAGGCTAATGCCAGCGGGGTCCTCCATCGGGCTTCATTTAAGGCGGGGGGGGGGGGGGGGGGGTCAACTATGAGAAATGAAAACCCCAGATAGCCTGTCATTGCTGCACTTGGAGGAAGGTGGGCTCTACCAGCTTTGAGTTCATCATCTAGGGGTGTGTAAGGAATGCGCTTCAAGTCAGAGCATCCTCTGAGCCTTGACCGTTCTGTTCCAGGCCTTGTTGCCTTCCCACCCTCTCTCCCACCCCATGGCCAACTGACACTGTGCCAATAATTTACCAAATCTAAAATGAGCAGCCACTAAGGAGGGGCCTGTGTCAGGCACTGGACACATAGGACAGAGTGTCTCCCTGAGGCTCAGATCAGCCCTCCCCTTCTCCCGACGGTGGTCCTAAGGCAGCGGTTCTCAACCTGTGGGTCGCAATCCCTTTGGCGGTCAAACGACCCTTTCACAGGGGTCGCCTAAGACCATCCTGCATATCAGATATTTACATTATGATTCATAACAGTAGCAACATTACAGTTATGAAGTAGCAACGAAAGTAATTTTATGGTTGGGTCACAACATGAGGAACTGTATTTAAAGGGCCAGAAGGTTGAGAACCACTGTCCTAAGGGAACTCGCACCTGCCCTGGTCCAGCTCGCTATCCGCTGGGAGGGAGTCTTCCACTTAGCATGTGCCTCTATAGAGCAGCACCATCCCATAGAGATAGAATGGGAGCCACAGAACAACGACAGGTGCGATAAAAAAGCAACAAGCGAACTTAATTGTAATAGCAGATCTAACCCAGTATGTTTAAAATACTATCACGTCCACATGGGGTGAATAGAACAAACTATTAATGAGGTACTTGCTGCTTGTTTGGGTTCTAAGTCTCACAGCAGCTTCAGTCTGGACCAGCCACCTTTTGAGAGCTCAACAGCCATGGGCACCTGGAGGCTGCTGCTTGGAGAGGCAGAGGCAGAGGCTGGCACGCTCGGTGTGGGGGCCCGGGCCTCATTCAGAACATCCATAGGCAGGGACCCTATCCTATCCTATCCTTCCTCACGCCCACCTTCCAGCGCACAACCCTTGACATTAGAGTGATTTAGCTCTCGCTCATACCACCCGTTGTTACACACCCTGTTGATAAATCAGTTATAATAATAAAACCTTGACCGCTACAGCCCAGTGGAGGGCATGGCCATGCTGCTCAGATAGCCACGAGCAGCGGGCTCCCTGGGGGCCTGGTGTGTCCTCCTCCTTCATTTAATCGTGGCACCAGGTCAGCGTCTGTCCTCGTCTCACAAACATTTATAAACCCCTTACCACCTGCCGGGACCACCCTGAGCATTTGGCAGATATTAACTCGCTTAATCCTCACGACGAACGTGTGTGGCAGGTGCTGTTGTGACTTCCCTTTTACAGACAGGGAAACGGGGGAGGCCGAGGTCTCACAGCTGGCACGTGGCAGAGCGGGAATCACACCCAGCATCTGGCTCAGAGTCCGTGTTCCTCATCACCACCCACTCTGCCCCTTGCTGATGTTCTTTAACATCCCGGACACAGGAAGGCCCAGCACTGCCCTTTGGGAAACCCCAGCGGAGTTCCCTCATTCCCTTCTGATCCCCATGTTGGCGCCCAGCCCTTGGCATTTCACCCGTCTGCTCCTAACCAGTGAGCTGCCAGAAGGCCCTCGGCAGGAGGCCAGAAGCCTCCCTGCTGCATCCTCCACGTGTGGAATAGTGGGCAGACCGCTGGCCGTGGAGAGCTGGCCCCGAGGCACGAAGCTGGGAGGCCTGGGTAAGGGGGCCCCTGCAGCTGTCTCGTTCAGAAGGGCTGTGTGTGCAGCAGAGACTCAGGGCTTCCTGTGTTAACCGGGATTCCAATCGTGTCTGACATTTTCACCTTGTGTTTGTCACTTAACATCTCCATGCAGTCACACCCGCTGTGAACCCAGGAAGTAGCACCTGTTCCACCTTCTCTTCGGGGCATTCGGGATCAAATGATATAATGTCCATGGAGAAGCTTTAGAAATTATAACATGGAATGCAAATGTGAGGAAACACAAGGTCGTAGGGTATGGTGCCAGGGTCATGGTATTCCAGTGAAGAAAGTGAAGGCTGCCTGGCCTTCTAGAACCCAGCCTCAGCAGTTACATAGCATCCGTCTGCTTCACTCTACAGATGGGTGCTGTCGGAGCCCATCTAGATTCAAGGGGAGGGGACATAGAGTTGCATTTGTCAACGAGAAGAGCATCAAAGAATTGTGGGTCTGTGTTTTGAAAGCATCATATAACTTTCCTCAAACTCAGTTTCCTTATCTGTAAAATGGACATAATAATGCTTATCTTGTAAGACTGTGGTAGAACTGTTGTGTGGATCGGGCAACCTTGACACCCTACTGTCTGTTTATAGTTGGGCTGACTAGCTGTCCTGTTTGTATTCAGAACTAATTCTGGTCCACCAAGTGAAGGGGAAGGATTCGGTGAGTACCAGCTAAATGGCAGCTGCTTTACCAGGGATCTGATGCTCAGCTTTCCTACTGAACCTAACCAAGAAGACATTATCAGCCCCATTTAACAGATGAGAGAACAGAAACTTGAAGACAGCAAGCAATCTGACTAAGAACCTTCAGTCAGTGGTGGGGCTGGTATATGAAACCAAGTCTGCCTGGCTGCAGAGCCAGCCCTCGCCTGGGAACACCTGGTCCCAGGAGCCCCACCACGCTAAGTTCATGCTCACACAGACAAGCTCATTCTGAAGACAGGGGCTAGAGCAGCGGTTCTCAACCTGTGGGTCCCGACCCCTGTGGGGGTCGAACGACCCTTTCACACGGGTCGCCTAAGACCATCGGAAAACACATATATAATTACATATTGTTTTTGTGATTAATCACTATGCTTTAATTATGTTCAATTTGTAACAGTGAAATTGGGGGTCACCACAACATGAGGAACTGTATTAAAGGGTCACAGCCTTAGGAAGGTTGAGAACCACTGGACTAGAGGATTTAGGCCCGTATTTCTCATATAGCTGTGATGGGTCTGACCCACCGTCAGAGGAAAATATCTCATGTTTGGTTGCATTTCCCCTGAATATGAGCCTAATTCTGTCCCCCTACCCATACCCCACCCCCTCGCACAGACAGGGGTCCTTTGCTGGCAGGGGCTTGGTCTCCGAATGTCTGCTGGTTTTAATGGAATTTTCCAGTAGTAAAACTGAGTTTTCATGAAGCCATCCTCACTCTCAAGCCATCTCCACTGTGATCAATGACTTCTGTTTATGTGATTTATTAGCATGGGCTGCGGAGCAGCGGGGCATCCCAGGCCACGGACAAAGCAAAACTCATGAGCTCCTGGGGAATAAACCTCTGGCTTCACTTGGTGCCCTTGGCTGTCCACAGACATCACCTGTGGGTCAGGGGCATAAAGACGGTCAGCCCAGCCAGAGCGGGTTTCTGCTCTTCCCCGGGACCGCGTCTTCCTCGCCAAAGCCGGCGCGTGGTCCGTGGGCCTCTGTGTCTCGCAACCTTACTGATGGGCAGGAGACATCATCAGCCCACCAGACTCCCCAGAAAGCACCAAATACATTTCCTAGTTTCCCAGTGGACACAGATGCCTGCCTTTGGGAACGCATATGGTTATCATCATTGTTTAATATCCTGATGGAGCCATTCGTCCAATTACTGGTTGTATTTTTCTACATGTAGTCACACATCTCTCAGCCACTCAGCAGAGGTGTTCATCTCATGGGGCTCAAAGAGATCCAGAATGTGGACAGGGCAGTCAGTAACAGGGTCAGGCTGGGGAGGTGTCTACCTATTAACCTTTCATCTTGGCAACCAAATAGCCGTAGCTGGAACGGGAGGAGGGCCCTATTCCCCTCCCCCTTCCGCTAGCCTGAAAGTTCCCTGAGAGTCGCCAGTGTTTCCCCAGCACAAATGAATGAAAAGGTGTATTTCCTGGTCAGTGACTTTTAGGCATCTCCTGGGCGGAGGCGGCGGAGCGGGGGGGGGGGGGGGGGGGGGGGCGTGGGCAGAAGGATGAGGGACCTTTTCACATAGAAACTGCCCCACAGGCCTTGTTTCTGCTTGTGTGTGGAGGGGTGGGGGTGGGGGGGAATGTGGGGAAAGATTTAGAGTCAAGTCTCTGCCTGCCAGAGAATGGGGTGATTCAGGGTAAATCCTCTCCACATGCAGGAGAGATGGGACCAGCATGGGCCCTATTATCCAGAAGGACCCTGAATGGCCAGAAGCTCCTTGTTGGCTTCCAGTTCTGCTGGACCAGCCTTACCAAGTGCTCCCTCTTCCTCCATCTATGCTTCTAGAATATTCCTTTGGTTGTTGCTCCCTCCTGGGTGGGATGGGGGAGGGGAGGGGAGCTGGTAGGTGAAATGTGGGGGTTCTTGCCAAAATTAGGGCTGTTCTGCTTGGGGTCACTTGTAGGACAATCTTTGGAAAAAAGGTGGCAGCTCATGAAATAATGAGTATTTCCGCTAGAAGGGACCTGAGTCCCCTGCGTGACTAAGGGACTGTGATTCCATTTTACAGGTGAGCAGACTGATTTCAGGGAATTGAGGCAAGTGTTAGCTTCAAGGACCACCGCTGAGCTAGAGGCAAGGTCACTGGACAGTCATCCAGAGTGAGCCCGTTCACTCATTAAATTGCCTGTTTGTGTCCCGATAGGATACGGAGGCACAGGCACTGTAATATATGAATGGTTCCAATGCATTATTCTCTCTCTCTGTAAATAAAAAATAAATGCCAAATAACCACGTCAGGCCCAGTTGTTTGATGGCCTCTCTCCTGGTACTTAATTTTACTTCCCGACATAAAGTGAGGGCCGGGGGAGGGGGCCGGGGGGGGGAGAAGCTGACTTCTGTCAAAGTGCAGTCTCCTTGGTTAACACCTGAGGGGAAATGACTGCAAAGAACTTAATTCAAAAAATCCTTTAGGCGCACGGGAGCTTCTTCCAACCAGTAAGAGTCAGACAGCTATGGAGAGAGAGACATCAATAAATTATCAGCCGGCTTAGACTTTTAAATGAAATCTCACCATCACCACCCAAAGGTAAATTGCATCCTTTCCACCAGCCTCCGAGCGGGGCTTCATGCTTGCGTGGACTGGGGAACTTTGCTTGTTGCAAATGCAGCCTGACCCTTCTTTCTGATAAGATGTGTACCTCCTCTTCATATATACTTCATGCACATGTACTCATATATCTCCTACATGTCTTATTATCTATGTCATCTATATCTATATCTATATCTATATATATATCTGTATCTGTATCTGTATCTGTACCTATACCTATACCTATATCTGATCCTATACCTATGTCTATGTCTGTACCTATATCTATATCTATATCTATATCTATACCTATATCTATATCTCTCATCTATTTATTCTAGCTATCTAATCTCCTACATGTCCCATTTTATTTCATATATATATATATATATATATATAACCCAAAGCAACACCCTTGCTATTTGGCTGCACCGTGTTTTTGGCTGCCCATGGCCCCATCTGGTCATTTCTCTGAAGACAGGAGAGCTCTCTGTCCAAGTTGTAGCTGGAGATGAAGGAGTGGGGAACCTGGACTAAGTTTGAGCCAAGCGTTGTTTTTGTCTTTTTTTTTTTTTAACAAGGTGTTTGATATTGTTTGCTTGTGATTTGCTTCTGACCTCAATTGGGGTGGCAATAATAATAATAATAATAATAATAATGTCTATCTATGGGGAATGTTGTTGAGTTCCAGGCGACAGTGTTTTTACTGTGAGGATACTCACCGGTGGTCTGAGTCCCCCGTGCAAGGAAGCTCTCCACAGAGACATGCGAGAATAAAAGGGATACCGTCACACTCTTTCCCAAGGGTAGATAATGGAAAGACGTGGTCCATGGTTGGGTATGAACTACCCAAGGACTCAAGATGACAGGCTCAATTTGGCGGACAGTAAGAAGGCCAGTGGCAGATTCTCTGTCCCTCCAAAGTGCTGAGGTCTGTAAGCAGGTAAAATCCTAAACTTAATGTGTGCAAGACCATAAGCTCCTTGAGATGGGGATGGGGCCTCTTGGTATAACTCACCCTATCCAAGTCAACACTGCACACAGAAGATGCTTGAAATTTTTCTGTGGGATAAATGATAACAATATAATTATATACTGTCTTTGCTACAAAAAACTCTTTGTTCCAAGGAGGACCAGGTGGGTGATGGCACGTATCTTCCCTGTTCTGGACAGACGGATGCGGTGCAGTGCCAATTGGACCAAAATAAACATCGGTGGCTGTTTGCTCGGGGGAGGGGAAGGCGGGGAGGAGAGAGCGAGCCAGTGTGTTCTGCAGAAACCTCCAAACAATCAAAGCCACAAATGCCTCTTCTTATAAACACACCGTGTGAGGCAGATGTTTACCCAGGACAATCCAGAGACAAAAAGCCAGTGAAAGCCTGAGAGATTCACGCTCCACAAACAAGGGATTTCCTGGGGGAAGGAGTGGCAGGTAATGGGTTCTGCGAATTTCTCCTCCTGATAACTACATCACAGACCAGGTCTGAAGAGACATTTTCTTCCTATTGAAACCTTATTTAAATACTGCCGCCTATTTCAGGCAGAACCGCGGCTGTATTGGCTGGCTTCGGCTTGCTTCTCCGACCTTCATGAAACACGCGGGGAAGACATAGGCAGTCTGTGTGTCTGTGGGAGCGGGGACACGTTCCACTGGGACTGTCTTCCCCAAACGCTTCATCCAGGAGTCAGTTTCCCCATTCTGATCAGTGGCTTTCCACCAAGCAGAGTCTGGAGAGGAAACGAGAACCTGCCTCTTTAAAACCAGCAAAAACTCTTACCACTTGTACAGTGTGGAGGCCTTCTAGATCATTCATCATTAAATTATTTAAAAAACAACCATCTCCACATCATGACTGTCTGCAATGATGTTGCGACGTACGGGCCTATTATTTTCTCTCCTTAGACTCTTTTCTGGCAGAGCAAGGGGCTCAGGGCTGGGAGTGAAAACGCAAACGCTGGTCCCCACTTGGCCACGATTTCCTGTGTGACCCGGATACGTTAGCTCCCCTTCCTGGGCCTTGGGTTTCCCATCTCTCAGGACTATAGACGGCGTCACCCCTGCCACCCCGGCCAGCTTTGAAATGCTGTCTGTGCTCTTTCTGCAGGAGTGGGCATGGGTCTGTGTGTGGCTCTTCATTCGTGTGTGTGTGTGTGTGTGTGTGTGTGTGTGTGTGTATGTGTGTGTAGGACGCAGGTCAGGATTAACTGTGAGGCCTTGAAACCCAAGCAGATTCTACTCGTCCATTTTTCTCAACCAGCGGAGTCAGGCATTTCTGAGCCTAATACCCGCACAAAACCAGCAACCTGGGCCTAGCCCCTGCCTTGGGCCAGGAGCTGCTGACCAGAACTCAGCGCTTCCACCGAGGGGAAGACAGAGCTGAGGTCAGTTTCCTGCAGAAGCTCCGTGTCCTGGCAGCCTGGCTCATCCCTCCTCACGCCTGCGCATTCTCGTTCCCATGCATTCAACTAGAGTTTATTGAACAGCTGTTAGGGGCCAAGCCCTGTGCTCGGCCCTGGGAATGCAACAGAGCCCAGCGTCAGGCCTGGTCTTGGATCCCATTACAGCTTCATGGGGAAGAGAGACCCTAAACCAGAGTCACCCCCAGTGCAGGGTCACACAGTGGGATAAAGGCATGGGGGCCCAGGGCAGTGACTTTAAGAACATTTTATGAAAAGCTGGAAGAATTTACCCCTCATGCACTTTCTCTGAAGGGGTTGGGGAATGGAAATGCAAGGCTGAACTTTTCCATGGAGTCTGGTCAACTTGCCTTCCCCACTCCTGGAGCCTTTTCACTCTTACAGGGACCTGGAGATTCGGAAGCCCGGGCCTGAAAGCGGTGAAGGCCTGCAGGAAACAGCAGTGGTCTCACTGTTTCTGGTGTTTTCCATGTGGTCTGTAGCCAGGTGTGCAGTGTGTGGTTGGGGTGGGAGGACTGGATGTGAGCAGTGTGTGGGCAGGGCGTGGTCATCGGGTTAGGGGAGCCGGGAGGCTGCTGGGGGCCCTCCCTGGGCAGGGCTGGCTTGTTTGCCAGGAGGAGCAGGACACTGCCCCAGGGCTCAGCCCGATTTATTCACTGTCTGGGCTGGGTCCCAGCAGCCAGTCCCTTGCTCAAGCTTGGTAAATCCTCCGGTTCTGTAGTCATTTTTATTAGCAATTGCCTTTTTTTCCCCCTTTGAAAATGTGGTTCGACGAAATGAAATTTCAGATGTGTGTGTCTCAGCATTGATTTTTCTATTTGTAATAACACACCCCGCATATCTCCTTTGATATCAAGAGGATAAAATGTCCCTAACATTGCGCTCTCCATTCTGGGGTAATGGATAAAGCCTGTTTATGAGATGTCATTTATTCCACAATAGACAGTAAATAAAAGCCATTTCAAGCTTGGGTTAAATCAAAGCTTGTTCAGGATTTCAGCAGATTTGCAAATCACCTCGGGGACCTCCATCCATTGCACTGGCTGTTTCCCTCCTTGCTATCTCCTCTCTCCCAGTCTCTGCCCCGCCCCCGCCCCCCCACTCCCCAGCCACCCCAGCCCCTGACTGATTTAGAAAGACAATTGGCCTGGCTAAGGACCTAGCATGACATTAAAAGTTCCTTCCTCCACTTGGGGAATAAAGCTCTGAAAGGCAGGAAGAAATTGAGGTTACGCCAACAAAAGCCAGATGAACAAAGGGGAAAAAAAGTTTGCAGGAAAATAAGATGCAAACCTGAAATAGGGTAAGAATATGAAAGGCGCATGGGTTCCTTTAGTCACGAGCAAATTGTATTTCTTCTATCCCCCGGGGACCCTGTGTGCTGGAGGGAGAGGGGAGATAAGAAGGGGGGTGCACCACCTGGAGCATCCCTGCTCTAGCCCAGGCCTTAGCCCTGCAACCCACCCTCTCTACCCCACACCCCTAACCCCAACCCCTATGTATCCTGGTCTCTTGCAGCCTTCCAGATCCCACTGAGGTCCGACGCCTCCAGGAAGCCTTCCAGCCTATCTCCCCTTCCTGACCTCTCACAGCACATTATTTAGGGTCTTTAACAAATGGTCTTGTCTCACTCCCGCTTGTTTCGGAATGGGAGTAGTGGGTCCACAACTGAAATATCTATTCCTTTGAGGTTTGGGGCAGATTTTTTAAAGCTGGAGGAGTCAGTCCTGGGTCTCTAGTCCAATATTCTAGCCACTGCAGAAATCCCCAAGGACGCTCTGGCTGCCTTCATGCCACCCACCTACAGGGGCAGGGACTTCACAGCCTCGCCCTTCTGATGGGAGACTCTAGGTCTGGGGGCCTTTCCATCTGTGAAGCTAAAGCCTTGACCCTGTAACTCCCACTTCCTTTTGCTCCTGAGCCTGCCTTTCAGAAAGAGAGTGAACATGTCTAACGCTGTTTCCCCAAGGCAGCGTTTCCACAGTGAACTGGGACCGTGTCTAGCCTGGCTCCACCCTCATCTAGCCAGAGGGCTTCGTTGATTCAAGGCCACTGCTGACCACAAGACTCATTACCCCAACATTTAGTTGGCTAGTTTAGATTGAACAACCACACCAAAATTATGTGTTCAAATACTTGTCTTAAGATATTTGGTTCGTCAGCCCCATTAAATATTTACAGAGCAACCGACAGCTTTGTAGAAAATACTATTCTAGTTCTGTGATGGATTGTGGTGCTGCTCACAACATTTGGTGCCCTGACTTCCTGGGAAGGATGCTGTATCCCTGCCCGGTGGACCATGTGAGCTGCTCCGGCCTATGAGTTATGAGCAGAAGTGGCCTGGAGCAGCTGAGCAGCTGAGCAGCTGACCTCCCATGGACTTCTAATGTGAGTGAGCAAGAAACCTTTGTCATTAGAAAAATCAGACTAAACTATGAAGCCAATTCTGCTAGGAAATTTCAAGAAATCGTGGGCGTATTTGTGATGCGCCTGAGGTGGCTCACAGTCTAATCGAGGAGATTGCCATCTCTGTCCAGCGCCAAATAAGTGGTAAAAACAGCAAACGCTACAGGAGCTCCAAGGAGGGAGAACGGAGTATGAGCTGGGGGCTTGCGGGAAAGAGTTAGGCAAGAATGGGACTAACTCACACTGAACAAGGCACGGAAATGTCACCACTGGTGAAGGACAGGCCTGCTGTGAACTCGGTCCTCACTGAGGAACTGGGGCTTGGGGCATTCCTCTTCCCGGACGATCACATGATCCTCGTTCCAGCCAGCCAGCATCATGCCCGGCCCTGGATGGCTTCCTGACAGATGACTTGCTAATGACACTGACAGCCTCAATGGTAAAGATATCTGGGGATAGATGTGCCCTCTATAGTAGCTCTTAAGTCAGCCTGTGGGAGTGACGTCTATGGTTCAATATGAAGCCAGTGTGGATGGAGGCTGGCCCCAGAGGTAGCCACACTGTTCTCAACAGCTCAGGTCTCTCTGCTCCTTCCCTCCCTTCAACTCCCTGGCTTTATCGATCTCGTCCAGTCCTCTCTCCACAGCCTCATGATGGAGGGTTTATCCCCATTTCACAGAGCTAACCACCAAGTCTTAGAAAGGTTAAGTATCTCACCCAGGGTCATGCAGTCAGGAAGTGGCCGCACCAGGACTGGAACAGCGTCCCGTGTGGACCCAAGGCTTTGCCCTCATCACCCTCTGCTGCCCGGCACAGGCTCTGCATTGCCCCCCAAGAGGCCAAGGCGGAGAGCCAGGGAGACACGGGCAGGCCTGCAGCTTGGCCAGGAGGCTGACTCCGAAATAGGTGTCAGAATGGGGCAGTAGTTAAGGATTTTTATAGGGATTTTAAAGTAAAAAAGGAGCAAGAGTGGGGGAAGGAGGAAAGAAAGGAGATGGAGAGAGGTCGGGCCAGGCAGGACAGGCAAGCTCCCTGGGCCCGGGTCCCTTGAACACTCGCCCTGCGCGTCTAATTTCTTGTAAGTAGTGCCTGAGTGCTCACTGTTACAGTTACAGTGTATCCGAGGTTTCACTGGAACCAGGCTCTGATTTGTAACCCTCCCTGCAAACGTGTTCCTGCTGAAAGCTGGCATCGAGGTGTTGGGCCAAAAAAGGCCATTTCTACAGAAGACGCACAAGGCATGGTCCGGGGCGAGGGCCTCTAGTAAGGCTTTTCAGCCTAAAAAAGGACATTTGGGGGAGATAGGACTTGTTTAGAACCTTAAAGAATCAGCTTAGATTCCAGAAGGCGTGCTCCAAGGTCAATTTCTTCATCACAGGCACACGTCAAGTTTGGAGGAAAGTATGTAAAAACTGTTCAGACGCAATACTTGTCGTAGGGATAAGAGGTCTTTCCACCTTGGCACTACTGCCATTTGGGGCCATTTGAAGTAGCCCATCTATTCAAGCACCATTATGAATAATAATAATGATGATAAAGATAACGATCTGGATGTTAATATTCCCCTGTGCAATAAGGCTTTAATCTCTGCACAGAGATCCCACACCCATGGTCTCGCCGAGCTGGCAGCCCTGACGTAGTCAGGAGAAGTTGTGACCCTGTTTGTAAATGTCAAAACCGAGACACTAAAGTCGAATGCTGGGCTGAGAGGCGCCAAGCTCAGCTCAGTGCCCCAACATACGCACATGCCATCTGAACCAGGACTTCCATGTCACAAATGCAGTCAGTGTGAACTCCAGCCATTCATTTTGATATTTTCCATTTTATTTGGGAAGAATGTGCATCCTTGGAAACGGATCCCATTCAGATAGATAGATAGATAGATAGATAGATAGATAGATAGATTTTTACAGAGAGGAAGGGAAAGGGATAGAGAGTTGGAAACATCGATGAGAGAGAAACATCGATCAGCTGCCTCCTGCACACTCCCTACTGGGTATGTGCCCACAACCAAGGTACATGCCCCTGACCGGAATCGAACCCGGGACCCTTTAGTCCGCAGGCTGACGCTCTATCCACTGAGCCAAACCAGTCAGGGCACGGATCCCATTTTAAGCCACATGAGGCCTGAGAAAAATAAGCCTTTGGAAAATAAAGGAACTATTTAATATGCACATTATTATTATCATCATCATTATTATTATCATTATTATTGCAAACAGCCTATTTGGAACTGCCTAAAACCCTAAAAGTGGATTAATATTCTTAGAGCATCAGAAAGTATGCTTTTTTCAAATATCAGTTCCTCTCTCCCAAATGGCTGAAAAATCATAATCATTATCATCATCATCATCATCCCTTCGTTAATTTATTACTTTGTGCATAACTTCCCTTGAATTAGCACACTTGCTGCTCAAACACCCCCATTTAACAGATGAAGAGCTGGAGGCTTAGAGCATATAACAAAGTGAAAGAAGGTTTGAGACCCAAACCCCAATGCTCAGCATGCTCACCACTGAGCCACTCACCTCCTAGGTCAGTGGTTCTCAACCTTCTGGCCCTTTAAATACAGTTCCTCATGTTGTGACCCAACCATAAAATTATTTTCGCTGCCACTTCATAACTGTAATGTTGCTAGTGTTATGAATCGTCATGTAAATATCTGATATGCAGGATGGTCTTAGGCGACCCCTGTGAAAGGGTCGTTTGACCGCCAAAGGGGTCGAGACCCACAGGTTGAGAACCGCTGTCCTAGGCAAATGCTTTGCTGGGCTGTTTAGAAGCCCCCAAGCTGCACTGGCTCAGAAATGAAGAAGCAGCTCCCCATCAGGCATAGAGCGGACGCAGCAAAGCCAGTCGCTGTCAGGACAGATGTTTCAGTGACAGGTCCCCTGTCTCACCAGCCCGTTCACTGTGCCCGGAGTCGAAGGCCCTCCTGCTGGAGGCCTGTCCCATAAAGACCTGCCCCAGGGGCTGGGGGCTGAGCTCCATCCCTCCCACTGAGCAAGACTCGGGCTGTCACTGTGCTGTTATTTATGAGTCCCCCTTGCCCAATGAGTGGCCTCAGAGGGGCCCAGGCTGGGCCTGCTGTCTGGCCACACTTGTCACACGTCATTAGATGTTTGGTTGCCGCTGACCCCTCTGCCATCTGGCTGAGTGGCCTCGGGGTGAGGGGAGGAGGCAGCATCCCGTCTGTGGTGTGCAGGAGCTGGAAGGCTGCAGAGCTGCTGTGTGGAGCCACCAAGGGGAAGACAGAGAAGTGGGAAGCAGTGTCGTAGGGACAGGGGGCCTTTCCACCTTGGCACTACTGCCATTTGGGGCCAGAACGTTCTCCGTTGTGGGATGTTTGGCAGCATCTGGCCTCTGTCTTCTAGACGCCAGTGGCCCAATCAAAAGTGACTCCAGACAATATTGAATTGTCTCCTGTGTGTGTTGGTGGGGGGAGGAGGGAGCAGCATCACTCCCTTTGAGAGCCGCTGGCTCGCTGCGATTGTGAGATCCGTTGGCTGGTGGGCAGCCTAAGCTAGGACTATAGCTGACCTGCAAGCCCCCGGACAATCAGCATTTGCCAAGCAGCACAGAGCCGTGGCAGGCCTGTTGTGAACAATGTGCTGCTCAACCCTCAAGGCCATCCACTGTGGGCTTGGCGTTCCTGACCCCACTTTGCAGCTGAGGAAACTGCAGTTCAGAGAGGGAAGTGATTGGCTCGAGGCCACTCAGCTGGGAGGTGACAGAGCTGGGTGTGAAATCAGTGTGTCTGGTGTCCGGCCCGGGGACCTGCTGCTGCTGTGTAGCCTGTTTCCGTGTAAGGGCTGGGCAGGCCCAGCATGCCGGCCCCTGAATGTGTGAGGACTTGCACCCTCGGCCTGGGGCACAGGATGTTTATAGCATGTCCCCTGCTGTTGCCACTGCCCCATGCATGGGCCTCAGCCCATAGCCCACCTTCCCCAGGCCCCTCTCCACCCCCTACAGTAGCCAACACACAGGGCCCGGGTGAGGATGGAGGTGGGAGGGCCTCTGTACCCCTGACAGGCTGGACCCGGTGTTGGAGGGGAGGGCCTCAGGACCCCTCCTAGGGAGGCTGACATGGTACAGAGAGCCCCAGGGAGGGAACCCCCCACAATGCCACTCAAGTGTGACATTTCAGTCACGTTACC
The DNA here is from genome assembly GCF_028538775.1 of Myotis yumanensis. Classification (NCBI taxonomy): domain Eukaryota; kingdom Metazoa; phylum Chordata; class Mammalia; order Chiroptera; family Vespertilionidae; genus Myotis; species Myotis yumanensis. Next base: position 82,620,891 of record NW_027223758.1, read on the forward strand.
AGGTTGGTGTAGAACAAGCATGTCAAACTCAAAGGCTAACACGGGCCAAATAAACGAGTCATGCGGCCCACGGCCCGTGAGTTTGACATGCTTGGTGTAGAACTGTCAGGCAGGGAATTTTAGAGCCCCTTAAATCACAGCGTACAAGCCAGGGGATTCAGTCTCAGTAAATTAAGTGAACTATTTATATTTAAAAAATAGAAACTCGGTGAAGTGGTTGCCATTTTAATAGTTGTGTGTTAAGTCTTTAGTTATAAGTCACTTCAAACTCCCTACGTGACAAATTTCGGAACCTCTTTTGTGCTTGTTCTGCAAAACACTCCTGTCCCCAGATGCCCGTCCCCAGAAGTGTCCCATGTGCGCTGGAGGAAGCGTGGGTTATAGATAAGCCAGCAAAACGGCCCAACCTTACCCATGAATTGCAAGACCCTGCACTCTTCTCCACCTCTGTCTCTGAGCTGCGTGTTCTGCGTGTGGCCCAGGAGCCCCCGTGGGTCCTGCTCTGGGTGCAGCTGCGCTGAGAGCCTGCTCCATGGACTCCCCAGATTCCTCCCTTCTTCCCTTTGGCACAGGCAGCTGATCTGGGCTTCGGGGTACGCTGGTAGCTCTTGCTTCTCTGATTTTGATGATCAGATGACCTCCTCCACCAGATAACTAATTTGTAAACACTTCTCATTTCTGCTTACCCTCCCTTCAGGACATGCCGACACCATTTCATGACCCCTGACTGCAGAACCACACAGGCCACAGCGGTCACAGACATATAATAGAGCCAAAAGGGACAGACATCGGCACTGGAGTGAGACCAAGAAATGCCGGAAACTGGCAGCCTTTGCAGCTGTCCCCGAGCCAGACTATTCAAGAAAAGGTTCTTAAAAAAAATTCAGATTCATGGTGAAAACTGTAACATCTATGTTCAGAAGCAGGGCTGAATGCCCTTTCCAAGGCCAATCAGAAAGGACTATGGAGGTATGCCTAGGCTTGTGGGGTCTGAGGGTCAGGATGCAGGGAGGAGTGTGAGTGTGAGAGTGTGTGTGTGTGAGTGTGTGTGTGTGTGTGTGTGTATAAGTTGCTTACTTAGGAGGAGGAGTGAGAAGGTGCCTTTGGGGTGGGGTGCCCACAGGTACTGATGGGGAGTAGCTGTGCAGGGCAGGTTTCCGGGATGGTGTCTGGCTGCTAGATTTGAGCCCTGAACACCAGATGAGGCAGGGTGGACTCTGCCTGTTTTCCTGGCTGGAAAGGCAAAAGGCCAAGCTTCTGAGACCCAGAAAGTTCCTTCAGCCCTTCCCCGTCCCGGGCCTCTGCTTGTCAGGAGACCTCAAGATGCCGCAACCATTGAAGGGCTTCCTGGGTCATCATAAACATGGGATGCAATTAAGTAGAGTTATGTGATTCACAAGGTGTAATGCTTTTAAAACGCAGATTCTGGTAGCACCATCTTCTTGTGCAGTGTGTATATGACTCAACACACCTCCATCAACTCATTTATTTGGACCACAGTGCTGTGACATGGGAAGGGATGTATGAGTGTGTGTGAATGGGGCACAAAGTGGGAATGGGGGGACAGTACCCGAGGTCCCGAGACTAGAAGGTGAGTCACCATAGGCCTCTGGGACCTGCAGTAGTTGGCTGTTACCAGAATGCTGGGCTTAGGGGGACAGCCCCAGGCTTTGCTGGAAAGTAGAATCCAGGAAGTTTCAGGCTCTGGCAACTGCCACCACCTGTAGCCTTCAGCCCAGCTCCCCTGTCACACAGAAACCTGTGGGCTCCCACAGCACCTGGCTCTGAGGGAGGTACCAGGGGGCAGGAACAGGAGGTGGTCACTCAGAGCTGAAGCCCATCAGCAGGAGCCGGCCACATAAAAGGGAGCCAGGGCTGCCAATTTCCATTTTCATTGGAGTGGATGGTGCTTAGTAATCCAGAAGCTTTATTTAAGGGCTGACCTCCGACCCGGCCTGTCACTCCAGTGGCGGGCGCCTGATAGCCACTGGAAATCAATAGCCGGCATGAAGGTCACTTCCTAGAGAAACTGGGGCTATCAACGTGTCAGTTCCAATGAAAGATTATAACCAGCCAGCAGAGAAGTTCATCTGTGGCTGAGCGCTCATCTGAGCTGGGCTTGCTGTGGGCTGTCTGTGTGCGTGTGAGTATCTGCGTGTCCCAGAGACCTACGATGCCTCTCCTTACGTGTGCATGCATCATACAGGTGTGCATTTACCTAATGTAAACTCAAAGATCAGAGAAGGCTTCCTGGAGGAAGCGACATTTAAGCTGGCTTCTGAGGGCGTGCGGTGTGTGAGAGGATGTGCCTTTGTGTGTCTATATGAATGGGCCCACCGGTGCATATGAGTGCGCATTTGTGTGTTTAAATGCATATGACAATGTGCTGTCAAGGAATTGTGAAGCTATGCCCTTGTATACATTTTCGTGCATGTTTATGTACATGTTCAAATGGCCTGTGGCTATGCTAACCACATGCATGCGTGGTTGTGTGTGAACGCCCACATGTTTGGTATATGGGAGTAAAGGTGACTACATGCACCCATCTTACCACGGCCTGTAAAGCCGGAAATAACCTGGCCTCTGTCCGCCCCTCCAGTCCCACCTCCAGCCTCTCTCTCTCCTCCCTACTCCACACTGGACCCCACTGGCCTCTTCCCCTTCCTGTGGCTGCCAACCATGTCCCTCCTCGGGGCGCTGGCACACGCCGTTCCCTCGGAGCAGTGTCCTCGTCTCCCTCTTCCCGTACTTGGCTCTTTCCCACCATTTCATTCTCAGTTTAAACACCAGCTCCTTAGAGAGCCCGCCCTGCCACCCTAGGGGTGTGCTCCTGTGCTCCCTCCACGGCAGTGACAACAGCAGATGAGAATTTCAGTTCCTCGTTTCGTTCACTGTCCCCTGACCGCCTCCTCCCGGGCCCCCCCCTCGGGTGGCTGAGCCCCACTGAGGTCTCCAGGGTGTTCAGCAAGTGTCTCTCTGCAGAGAAAAGAATTCCATCCGCTGAGGAATTCCACACTAGCCCTGTGACCTTCACCTCCTGGCCTCAGTTTCCCCAGCTGTGAAGGGGCAATGCCCTTTCTACCTATTCCCCGGGGTCAGATGAAATAAATATAGCGAAGCCTCTCGAGAAGCACAAACTGTCAGGAACATGTAACATATTTTTGGTTGATTAAGGGTTCTTATTATTCAGCAAGAGATCTACAGAACAGGGGCAGGAATTCCAAATGACATCCCAGGATGGTTTTCTCCAAGTCCTTAATCTGTTTTAGATACACCCCAAATCCAGAGGTTTCCCCAGGCCTCCAGCAGCCAGCGTTTCCATTTCCTGCCTGGATACCTGTTTTCTAGAAGGGGTGTTAGTCGGTTTCCTTCATGAATGAGTCCGTTTGGGGAGGGTGAAGAGTGTATACAAATCTATTTCCTTTGCCACTCGCAGCAACACGGTGAGCATAGGAGGGCTATTGTTCCTCTGCTGCATAAGAAAGGAAAGTGTGGTCTCGGCACCTGGAGACTTGGCCGAAGACACACCACGATCAGCGGCTGCAGGTTACATCTCCTGGCTCCAAGCTCTATACTATTTCTAGACTTGAGGTCCAGCGTGTCTGAATTTGAATCCTGCCTCCCCCATGACAAGTGATCTAACTTCCCTGGGCCTCCATTTCCACATTTGCAAAACAGGGACAATATAGTACCCGTCACATAAAGCCCTTGTGAGGTTTCTTGAGCAAAATACTTAGAATAGCACCTGGCATGTAGACAGTGGTATTTAAATGTGATCTCTTGTTATCGAACAAGTATTTATTGAGGGCCAAATACAGGCAGGTCAGGGGTGGGGTTGGGAAAGAGAACCATGGAACACATAATCACACAAATAACTTCATTATAATTGTAGTAAGTAACGAAGAGGGAAGCGATACTATGAAATAGAATAACAAGGAGCCTAAAGTAAACTCGAAGATCAGAGAAGGCTTCCTGGAGGAAGCGACATTTAAGCTGGCTTCTGAAGTAATGAGGAGGACTGAGCTAGACCCCAAAGGAGGGCGTGAGCTTTCTGGCAGAAGGACTGGCGTGCGCAGGAGCCTGCTTGGGAGGTTAGCAGCAATCAGAACCATTCACCTCGATTCTGCTAGAGCAGAGGTTCTCAACCTGTGGGTCGTGACCCCTTTGGGGGTCAAACGACCCTTTCACAGGGGTCGACTAAGACCATCGGAAAACACATATATAATTACATATTGTTTTTGTGACTACTCACTATGCTTTAATTATGTTCAATTTGTAACAATGAAATTGAGGGTCACGCCAAAACCAGTTTGGCTCAGTGGATAGAGCATTGGCCTGCAGACTGAAGGGTCCCAGGTTTGATTCCGGTCGAGGGCATGTACCTGGGTTGCGGGCACATCCCCAGTGGGAGATGTGCAGGAGGCAGCTGATCGATGTTTCTCTCTCATCGATGTTTCTAGCTCTCTATCTCTCTCCCTTCCTCTCTGTAAAAAATCAATAAAATATTTTTAAAAAAAGAAATTGGGGGTCACCACAACATGAGGAACTGTATTAAAGGGTTGTGGCATTAGGAAGGTTGAGAACGACGGTGCTAGAGCAACGGAATCAAGATTCTAGAAAATCATGTCTTCTCACCCTCATGCCTCCATGACCTAGCTGTGCTCAGGGAGTGTTTGCTGAATCCGTCACCTTTTAGACACAGGTACAGAGGCCCTGGAGCTCACTTCCGCCAGTGGGATGCCCAGCACCAGGGAATATTTGTAAACAGAGGGGTGGATCCTGTTGGTAAGATGCCTCTCTAAGAACTGTCATCAGAATACTCGGCGCTAGATCCGCCATCAGCACAGTGTCGTGCATTCTCGGGTACCTGGGTGGGTGACATGCCACCTCGTTTGCTCCGGGCAGTACCAGTTTACTCCTGCAGCCCCGGCATGATCGCTCAGCCTGCCTCCTTTCGCTTCCAAGGGTCCCAGTTTGGGTGGTAAATTATATGTGCGTCTCAATTCTGAGGCATAAAGAAATATCCTGGTAGCGGGACAGATGTATCCAAAGGTGCCGCTTTGTAAACGAATATTCTATTTAAAGAGTTCCCAGTTCCCTGGGTTTTCAGCCTCTTGGTCACTACTATAAAGTCCCTTCTCTTTCTAGAGTTATTCCTGTCCCTTTAAGCGAAACTCGCACTTATTTCCACTCTGGGACACCTCAGCTTACGGGTGCCCTTGGGCAGCAGGATGGAGTGGGAAGAGCGGAAGCGTGCCACGGTGACCTGAGTAACCGTTCGCTCTGGCTCCACCACACCTGGCTCAGTGACGTCAGGCACGTCACTTCGAATGTCCAAACTTGAGACTTCCCTTTGTCGAAAGGGGACGACAAAGACCTCCCCCTGCCCACAGTTTAAGAGGATGAGGTGCTGCATACAAGGAGAAAACTCCCTGGCTATGGTTTGGAGACACTGATGGCGGGGTAGGTAGCATACCGATCAGGCTAATGATAATGTTTTAAAAAACCAGGCCTGCCGCCTTGGAGACTACACTGAGCAGGAGCCTGCACCTCCCTGCCGCCCTGACGGTGACTGCCAGGGCCAGGATTAAGCGAACTGTCAGCCGAGAAGGAGGATGATAAACCCTGTGTGCAGATGGGAAGGGAGAGTGTGGGCAGAGGCCACAGAACGCGACTCTTTCCGCTGCAGAAGGCAGCGAGGATCCAGAATCCTGGTTGCCTCTGAGGATTTTTTTCTTTCTGGAAGCTAGAGATCCCGTGCCAAGCCCTCAAAGCAGCCGCGACTTTCCGTGCAATAAAGCAGCAGTGAGAAAGGCTCAGAGTAATTAAGTGGCTGACGCACAGAAGAAACCGTTACAAAGAATTGACTAAATTGCCCATTCATTAGCAGCTCGGCATGGAAGGAGAATTACAAATAGACGGCGGAGCCCGCAGTAATTCAATCTAACCTTGTACTTACAGAAAACAATGAGATAATGAACAGAAAAATTACCAGGCACATATTGTATTTTGTTAAAGGGGTGGGAGGGGGGCTGGGGGAGGGGGGCCGGGGGAGCGCAGGGACGGACTGGCACATGCAATGCTAATGGCCTCGCTCAAGCTGAGCAAACGTTTCTCCAACACAATCATAGTTCTCAGTCTAAGGGCCTCTGGGGAGCTGAGATGAGGCAAGATCGCGAACAAAAAAATGTAATTTATAAGGCGTCTGTGGACTGGAATTTATCATCGGATCCGCTCGCCGCCGCTCAATTGATATGTAGTTGATTTCAAACAACACCCCCCGGGCGCCCAGAGGGAACATTTTTTAGATTTTACGCTTGGATATATCTGTTTAACTCGCCATTTACCAAAACAACGGCTGATGACAGCACAAACCAGTCACTCTGGAGAGAACACGCGCACGCTCTCATACACACGCGCATACACACACACACACACACACACACACACACACACACACACAGGCAGCCAAGAGCAGCGGCAGCCATCACAGCAGACAAACCCACTCAGCCCAAAGAAGACTGTTGCGAATCTAGAAAGGGAAAAGGGAGATAGAAAATAAACAACAAATCCAAGAGATTTCGCTTTTCTCTGTGGTTTCACAGGACAAGGTGCTTGTAGTTGGGGTTTACAGCTCATGTATTGGTTTTCATGACTAACACCTCCCACCTTTCTTGGCTGAGATATTAGAAAGGCTCAATGCCGTTTTAACTCACCTCTTCCAGGGTCTCTGGCACTTCCAGTCCCTGTCTGGAAAAGGATTTGGCCTTACCTGGGATCCACAAGACCTTGGACCTCAGTAGGTGGGAAGAAGGGGTCTTCATAGCAGGGTGTGGGGAAGGAACTGAAGCGTTGGTGGCCTCTTCCTGAGTTGCTGGTACCTCCAGATGTGCTGTTGGCAAAGGGCCATCTTAGAAGAATGTGGACAAATTACCCATCATTCCAAGGGATGCAAGTTCATAGGCTGGGTCAAGAATCATCCAGTTTTGAGGACACCCACGCACCTGCTCAGGTTGGGCCCAGAAAGAGGAGCATCAAGTGCATTTCTGATGTTACAGAAAAATAACTCACCAGGCACTTGGCAAAAACGGCAAGTTAAATTTTATTTAAGATTATGGCAATAAGGGAGAGAGATTAATCTCAACTTTTGATACAACAGGCCAGTTGAGATTTTTATAGCCAGGATGAGGCTGGACAAGGAAGAAAATGTCTAAAGAGGCACTTGCTTAGTTATCAAGGGTGGAGGAAGAGGAGCTTGATTAGATATCAAGAGTGGGGCATTCCTGCCCAGACGGTGTGGCTCAGTGGTTGAGGGTCAACCTATGAAGTAGGAGGTCACGGTTCTATTCCCAGTAAGGGCACATGCCTAGGTTGCAGGCTCAATCCGCAGAAGGGGGCATGCAGGAGGCAGCCCATCAATGATGTTTATATCTCTCTCTCCCTCTCCCCTCCTCTCTGAAATCAATAAAAATATTTTTAAAAAGAGGGGGACATTCCAAATCAACTGGTTTAATAGGATTCTTTGCTAAAATTGGGCTGTGAGGGCCAAGGACAAGGGCTAGTGGAGAAGAGGGCTCAAAGGGGCCTGACTCGTCAAGGGAATTCCTATCACTGAGTCCAGGGAAGCCATGTGGGTGAGAAGTCAGCCAATGAGGACTTCATCTTCCTGCAGAGTGCATGCACCTTAATCAAAGCACCCACCTTGCTGCTCAGTGAGGAAGGAGGACATATGGAACAGTTCCCACCTGCAGAACCTGATAAACACTGCGGATGTAAGAGTGGGAACTCATTCCTTGACTATACACCTTCCTCAAGACAAGCAGATGTCTCACGGCACCAGCTGCCAGAAGATGTTTACAACACTGAACTAGGAGGACAGCCTAGCACCTTGTCACCAGCCAGAGCTCTGGGGGATAGTGACCATGACTGACCAGCCAGTAGGGAGCAGTCCAGCCCAATGCAAAGCACAATGAAATGGGCACCTAGAAAAATCCTTATTTTATTCCTATTTGGCCACTGATTTGCTTTAAGATCCTCAGTACATCATCGCCTCCAGTCTCTGGGCCCTCTTCTGTGCTTTTGTAAAATATCCTTCTACTGCCTTATGTCCATCTCACAGGGATGCTGTTAAGTATCTGGGACATAATCAAGCTATGACAGGTCTATATAAATACAAAGCACATCAAAGAATGAGACCAATAGTTCTAGTCCAGTTGCTTTCTCCAAGTGTAGACTGGGCTCAGCAGCAGCACCACCACCTGAAAACTTGGAAATGCAAATTCTCGGGGCCCACCCCAGATCCGCTGAGTCAGAGACTCAGGACAGACACCAGCAACCTGTCTTAATGAGCTCTCCAGATTCTGATGCATGCTCAAGTTTGAGAACCACTCACCTGACCTAGCGAATATAGACCCTGTAACTTGCTCAGAGTACAAAGGGCAGTTGAGAAAAATAATCTGAAGGGAATAATAAATCAAAAAACTACTCCAGCCCTGGCCAGTTTGGCTCAGTGGATAGAGCGTCGGCCTGCGGACTGAAGGGTCCCAGGTTCAATTCTGGTGAAGGGCATGTGCCTAGGTTGCGGGCTCGATCCCCAGTGGGGAGTGTGCAGGAGGCAGCCAATCAATGGTTCTCGTCATTGATGTTTCTATATCTCTCTCCCTCTTCCTTACTCTCTGAAATCAATAAAAATATATTTAAAAAACTACTCCAAAGATGATAACTCATACTATTAGTAATACTAATAGTAATGTTTGCATTTAAATTGTGTTGTGTACTTCTTAAAGCACTCTCAACTACCGAATTTCATTTGATGCTTTAATTCTGTGAGGTAGGCAGGGCACATAATATTGTCCCAATAAGCACAATGATTCAACAAAAGTTAGATGGTGACAACTGGGGATGTGGTGATGATGAATAAAGTCAGGACTTGGCAATATTCCACACTGTCTTTTAATTACAGCACCATAAATCCTCAAATCTGGAAGAAATCTTACAATTGATAGATACATCTTCATATAGAAAGTTTTTCATTTTCCTTCTAAAGCATGCCCCATTTATTGCCATATTTCAGCTTACTATCAAAAGTATTTATGTGATTCCTTGACCCATGAGGGACTCCAGAGGAAGCAAGCAGACTTTGTCCTTAACCTCAAGAGGACCATGAGCCCAGCAATCTAGGAAGTACCAAAGATACCATTGCTGTCTCCATTTGCAAAGTGAGCAAGTCAAGGATGAGGTGGTGAAACATGTTTTAAGGTAACATGGCTACTTAGAGGTAGGACTGAAACTAAAAGCCAGGAATCTGATTCCTGGATGAAACTCCCCGTAGGCAGGTAGAGAACAGGCTGAAAATTGATACCTTCAAATGCCAATCTATATTATAAAAGGCCTGTGGCCCTAAGGCCATAACGACCAAAGTCCTGCACGGGTGGGCAGGGCTGCACGATTTCGCACGCTGGGCTTCTAGTTATTAAATAAAAGCCACCAAATGTCCAGAGGGCTTTAGGTAATGACTCAACCCCTACCTATTTTTTTACCTTTCAAATACATGTTCACACACATGCTTGAGATGTACTACAAGATTCATAGAGTCTCAGAGCTCATGTAACCAATGGACCATTTGGAATAGAAAATCTTCCTGGTGGGTCATCCTACCTCTTCTTGAATATCTGCTGTGATGGAGATCTCACAGCAGCACCAGGCATTGGGAAGGTGCTACACCAAATCAGAAAAAGCTTTGGGGGTCCTATGCCAATCACTCCCTTCCCTCACCTCTGCTCTGATGGGCTTCCTTCTTCCAGAAGCTCTTTAAGTTTGCAGACTCTTTGGGAGGTGACAACTTAAGTCATCATTGGCTGAATACCTGCCCACACTTCATGAGGGAACTTAGGCAATTCCGTGTCTGGAATTAGCAAATGGATACCAAGAGTCCTGTGTAGAAAAGACTCTTGGTCAGAGTCGCTGGAACCTTCCCATGACTTTCAGTTCACACATTGCAGTCAACAGCTCTCTACACTCCAGTTCCCAATCCCTAAAGCCATCGATGAAACAAAAAATGGGTTTAGGAGCCTTAGGGAGTCAGTGACCAGATGCAAAGGAATCACTTGAAATCTACCGAGGAAGACATAGGTGCTCATCTCGAATAGGTGCTTTTATTTTCTTAGTCTTTCAATCAAATTTGTAACCTCTACTTGTCAGACCTCACGAAGGGAGCACACACAGACTCCTAATCACAACTCACCCTGGGCAAGGGGCGCAATGACTGGGACTGTCAGGGAGTGACCATTCCTAAGATCGCTTTGCCCACGAAAAGCCAAAATCAGACCAGTTCTGACTCAAAAAAGCACAGGCAGAGAATTAATTGCATTGTGTTTTTAATGAAGCCCTCAGCCCATGCAAGGATTAATGAGCTACCCTTGATACGGAGTTAAAGACACCTTTTTATTGAGGGAAGATAAATGATCTCACTCTGACTCCTCACCAGGCGGCTTCCTTGAACTTCTTCCATTTCCCACTGCAGGTCTGTTTAGGCTCCGGAGGCCAGGAGCCAGGAGAAAGCAAGATTCTGAGCCCGCCTTGCATGACCCGAGCCCCTGACGGGATGGGTCACAGAAAGAGAATGCACCGCTTTCCAGAGAGAAGGTGCCTGCAGTGCCTGCACCATAGACAAAGGGGACCACCACCCAAACCACCATGACCACCATCGTTACTCACCACCAACAAGCACCACAGTTGTCACCAGCAATGCCAACAACAGCACAGGCACCCCCACCAGCAACACAGTCCTCATCACCAGAACAACAACCACAATGACCACAGCCCCAGGACTGGGTTTGAATTAGAGGCCAGTCAATTATTAGCTCTGTGACCTTCTGAAATGAATTTAAACTACCTGAGTCTTGGTGTCCCAATAATAATAATAATTCCTAGAGTTGTGCGGATTAGAAGCAATAGATGTACAATCGCACAGGATAGCCACCACATGTAAGGTAGCTGCTATGAGGAGGGCACATTTGTCCAGAGAAGACCACATCCATTGCTCAGTAGCTCATTTCAGGGGGAAAAGGCAAGTTCTCACCCCGGAGTGTAGGGCTCTTTGCCAGCTTGAGAAAAGAATGTGAAGTTAACGTCAGTGGGTCTAGATTTTTGCCCGCCCAGTCCTGCCAGAGTGTGACAACTCTTTTGTTCTCTCTCTCAGTCCTGTTTCCTCTAGCCCTGGAGACACACTGTTAGGAAAATGGTGAATTTGCTGGAGGAGAGGCCTCTATTCTTCTTGTATCACTTGCTGTAACAAATTTTTACATTATGACAGTCAGACCTACCCTGCCAAATTCCTGGAGCCCAGAGCATTTTGAATAGAGAGATGCCAAAAGTTAGAGTCCAGTCCAGCTTCCTCTAACCCTTGCGCCATCTTGAGAACTTGCTTATTGATACTGACCTGGGAGTGACCAGATCAGTCAGTCACTACTGCTGGGAGGCATTCTGCCTGCATTCCCCTCCATCCCTCCCTCCTTCCCTCCCTCCCTCCCTCCCTCCCTCCCTCCCTTCCTTCCTTCCTCCCTCCCTCCCTCCCTCCCTCCCTCCCTCCCTCCCTTCCTTCCTCCCTCCCTCCCTCCCTCCCTCCCTCCCTTCCTTCCTTCCTTCCTTCCTTCCTTCCTTCCTTCTTCCTTCCCTCCCTCCCTTCCTTCCTTCTTTCCTTCCTTCCTTCCCTCCATTCCTTCCTTCTTTCCTTCCACTCATTCTTTGTCACTAGTCCACAAACCACTGCTGTGTCCACAATGGCCCTGAACCTGAGGGTGCCCTCCCTGTCCACATGCTCCCTCTCGCCCTGAGGCACGCACAATGGCCCCTCTGCCCCTCTGCCCGCCCCCTGTCCTCTGGGAGGGCACAGCTCTTGGCAGATGATCAGTGTGGCCTGCCGGAGGCGCCACTCCGCATGCATGCCAAACACCATCTCCTCTCCCTCCCGGCATGCCAGGCTCCTCTGACAAGGAAGGGTAAAGACCCTCCAGGGTTCTCAAGAACATCAATATGTTTTGTATTTAATGTGCTGGCTCTGTTACAGCAAATTAAAGTGAGGGGGCCTGGTAGAAGGGAACACAGCCCGCCGTTCCTCCGTCCCTTGTCGAGCAGAAGGCTCTGGAAACGGCACTCCAGTGTGGAAGGAGCGCACATTACACCCCCCTGCAGGAGCAGAGCAGACATTAGACAAAGCCCCGAGTCTTAATGGGACGCATCCGGCAAACATCTGAGCTTGGGCCTTCAATCACAAACGCTGCAGGATTTAAAAATGAATAAACTTCACATTGTGTTTCTCTTATTTATCCTTTATGCAAATTGTCCCTGGGAGGACCCATTACTCGCACTGCATGGGGACAGCAGAGGCCGGCTCGAGGCTTGGAGGACCGCTTGCAAGCAATTCCTGGAACGCCGGCCCGTCCTGGCGCTTTACAGAGGGAGAGAAAGTGATCATAAAAGGGAAATAAACAGATTCTGAGTGGCTGGCTCATGCAGAAAGCGCAGGCTAGTGTGCGCACACACAGTAACGTGGCACACACGCGAGACACGTGTGGACCGCACTCCAACAGCCACTGCTGACACGAACAAGGGCCTTGTGTGCACAGCGTATGTCATCTCCCCAGTCATCTTCTTCCTCTGCTGAGAGGAGGGAGAGGAGCCACTTGTGAGTCCAAGCACAGACACGGGCGGACAGTGAGGTACATTCACGCGGCGGGGATGCCTGGTTAGGGGCATGTGCTGGGAGCCAGGCGTGTGCCAGGGAGGTCCGCAGCCCTCCTGTGGCCCTGCTGTTGGCTCAGTGGGAGCTCTTGGCTGAGGCAGAGCTGGGGAGTTGGGGCTGTGAGCCTGGATGGAGGGAGTCAAGGGTCACTGGAGTCAGGCAAGGGCAGCCCTGGCCCCCAAAGTGGAGGCCAAGTCCAGGGACACTGTGCCGCTCTCAGAGGAGCAGAGCCATGAGAATGAAGAAATCGGAAACCGACGTGGAAGAGGCCACCACTGACTTTTCTCACAGATGCTGTCCCCTGCTCAGTCCAGGACCCACTGTGGGGCACCCATAACACAGTGAGATTACCCACTGCCAGCTCCTGATTCGGAGAGACAGCGGCCTGGGCCTGCCCCAGCCCTGTGGCCTGTGGTCCAGATGGCCCAGCAGCATGTACTGTGTGCAGCACAGGACTGGGCACATGGCAGGTGTGCCAGAGATGCTTGCTGACTGAGTGATTGTCTGCTGGGCACTGGGCTCTGTGCGGGTTAAGCCAGCTGAGGAGGCTGGTTTTGGAAACAGTCTGTCTGGTCTGGCATAGCAGGTGACTCAGAGGCTCACAACAGAAACAGAAACAGGCAATGCAAACTGAGATTGGTCCCCCACCATGGGACCTCCCCGTCGGTGGCTGCTCCTTACATCTCCTGGGAGCACGGACCCTCTGATTGCTTCTGTTCCTCCTCCTCTCTTTTCTGTCTGTTCATTGCCTGGGTGGACATTTTCTCCTCCTTAAAGAGCATCGTGTGTAGATGGGCAGGATTCTCCTCGTTCCTCCCCATTTCCACCATCACCTTCATCCCCAAGCTGTGGCCATGCCCTCTGCCGTGGGTCAGAGGAGCCACCACACACACGTTCAGCCTCTGAGATCAGAAAGCTGGGAACCACATCTCCAATTTCTCCTGCTCCTGCATCCCCTCCAGCTAAGCAGTTGCCAGGCTCACCAATGCCTTTCCCAAAGGGCCCAGAGGTTCAGACTTCATCTCTGTCATCCTTGCCTCCATTGCCACTGCCAGCCCCAGACCACCCACTGGGTCTGCATACAGCCTGGCCCTGGCCCCCATCTCCACCCACCCCCACAGAGCTCCCTCAGTGAGGCACGCTTTGTCCCTCCTCTCAGAGCCCATCCTACCTCCCTGAGCTTATCACGTCCAGACAGAGCCTTGGCCTGATTCTTAAGGGTCATCATAATCCCCTCTTATAATGTACACTAGAAGCCCGGTGCATGAAATTTGTGCACGGGGGTGGGTCCCTCAGCCCGACCTGCACCCTCTTCAATCTGGGAGCCCTCAGGGGAGCCCTCCCAATCTGGGAGCCCTGACAGTTTAGGCCCACTCCCCATGGTTCTCTGCTCTCTGCAGGGCCTGGCCGCTCTGTGCCCGCTGCCTGAGGCTCTCTGCGGCCGGGGCGGAATGCTTGCCTCATCGCTGCAGCGACAAAGCAAGCATTCTGCCAGGCTGCTCATGCTGCCCATTCTCAGCAGCTGGCCCCCCAGGACTGGGGGATTCCAGCGGGGCTGAGGGGACTAGGTGCTGCCATCTTGTGGCTATGGGCACTGCCATCTTTGTGATGGAGTGATGGTTAATTTGCATATTACCTTTTTATTATTAGATAGGATAGGCCATACCTAACACCAACCACCTACTTATTACACTAAACTTCTTTCTTCAGTCACTCAGTAAACATTCATCAAGTGCCTGCTGTGTGTCATGCCTTGGGCTTGTCTGAAGAGAATTCTAGATGAAGGGAGCACAATCTGTCCTGAAAATGAGCACAGTCTTTAGGGTACACAGACTGGAAAATCAACTACTAAGACATAATGTGATCTTTTAAATTCTCAAGGTGTTGAGGGGAGAAGTTGAAAGAGAGAGAAGTTGAAAGAGAAAGGAAGTAGAGGGAAATGATGGCTCCCATATGTCCAGGAAAACCATAGACATTAGGGCCACATTGAGCAGGGAAGGTGATGCTGCTAATTGGGAACCAGGCCTCCCCCAGAGGAGCCAAGAAGAAGGCCAATGGACAGTGCTTGGAGCAAGGCTGCAGAGGCTGCCAAGGTGTCTGGGCCTCCACCAGCTTGTCTATGCACATCCAGGGGAGCAATTTGCATGGGGAAAATGTAATTACCCAAATTGGAACAGGGCCAGGACCTCAAGGCCTGACTGGGGAAGTGCTGGAGGATTCCTCTCAATATAAAAGCAGCTTCCTTTTTCTTCCCCCACGCCCAACTCTCCCTGGGCCTGGTCAGAGCAGCTTCTGCAATGAGAACATTCCTACTGCGACACCTACCAAAAGTGGTCTTGGCCTGCTCCTTCACACAGCCTCAGGGCTGGGAGGGCCAAGGCCCAGCAGTCACTCCTGTTGAGTGGGGGAAGCTTGGATCTCTATGTCCTCACATTCCTGCCTGGATTATTCAACAACAACAATACTTGAGTTCTCAAGTTAACCAGTTTGCTATGTTTTGTTTTATAAATTATCATTGAACTATAACTGTTTACTGACCTCTGACCAAAAGAGATGGTTCAGAGGTTGTGCATGAACAAACCCCACTCCTGGAAGGTAGGCAGCCACCACCAGTGATGTAAATCTCTAGGAGAGGCAACGCAAACCACCTTGGACATGTCCCTTCACCTTGAGATTCCTATTCACAAACTAAGGCAGTTGAACCTCATGGTCCTCAAACTTCAGACCAGCTCTAGCCTTCTACTCTTCCATGACCACCTGAATATCCCCATGGGCCTCATGAACAGATGGCCTGCATGACCATCCACATGACACACGACGAAGACCATCTCAGCCACATCTCCACTCAGTCATCTATTCATTCCATCCCTCAAATAAAAGAGTCAGTGAGCACACATTTGACTTAGTGGGGACTTGGTGAGGAGGTACCAGGCAAGGGGCTATGAATACAAAGGTAAGTAATTAAGACCCACCTGCTTCCCCTGAGTGGGGCCAAGGTGGTTTCCTACCGCTACCATTAGCATAACATTCCTGCAGGTGTTGTCCTGGGGTAACCCATCCCATAGTTATTCCTTTGCTAGTGAGGGATCGCTTTGTTTAAGGACTCCTGTTTGATTTCCAAGCCCACACAGGCTCTATGGGAAACAGTGGGGCACTGCTCCACGTATGGAGAAGTGCCTTTGCTCAGGGCAAATTCTGCGATTTGGTGAACTGCTCTGCCTTTTCTTTGTGTCAGTATGATTTGAGGGAACCATTAAACTTCAACAACACAGAAAATAAATCCCCATTTGAATATATACACCTTAAAGAAGCCAAATTCTCAACCTTGCCTTCTCTACTATCATTAGCCTGACTATCCTTCAAGGTCAAGTTAGGAGGCTTCTTATTCCAAGAAGCCTCCTCCTTACTTCCCAGCTGGGAGTCATTTCTCAGCCACCCATAGACATTTATTTTTCCAACACTGTGGGTAGAATTTGACTTGGATGATAACCAGTTTGGATGATAATGTGAGCTCCACAAGAATGGCTTTCCAAGTGGCTTTCAGCTTTGTGTTCCCAGTTTATATTCTCCTGTCCTATTCCTAGACATAGCAGGGGCTCCTTCAATGTTTGTTGAACATATGAATGAATGCACTTGGCTGCAGAATCAGATACCTTCTTTCCCAGTTCCACCTGATTGAAATCTATAGCATCCACTCAGAAAAACTTCCTAGGCCAAACAGGTTATTAGAGGAGATTTAATATGGGAACGTCATTTTGAATGTATTAAATGAGCTGGAAGAGCAAATAGGGGACAATGAGGTGAGCTGGAGATCTGAGCTGATGGAATAGAGGCAGGAAATGAAATTAACAGAACTCAAGAGCCAGGGCCACCTGTCCAGAGCTGGGGCAATGGCTTGCCCAGTAGAAGCTGATACTATAGAGTCACAGAAGTGCCAGGAATGATGCTCAAAGGTGAGGGAGGAGAGGAGACTCAGATTCCCTGATTATCCCTCTTCCTGCTCTCCAATCACTTTTTAGTGCCTCCTATGGACCAAACTTTCCAAAAGGCAGTGGCCAAGGCTGCTGGGAAAAGAGAAGAAGGCAGGGAGTGAACCTGAGACCAAGTAGGCAAATGACTGGACACGATGCACACTAGGAAAGACATCTAAGAGATTCATAACAATGGTAGCATCTAGGGTAGGAGGAGGATGGGCAGGAGGACTAGGATGGAGAGAGACCCACCCCATGCATGTTACATATCAACAATAAACATGTACCAATGAAAAGTCAAATTATGCCCTTCAGTGGCTCTCATTTGCCACAGCAACATTTCTCAAACTTCAGGGTACATCAATACTACCCATTATACGTGAGAACATTTAGACCCTGTGAATCTGTGCATCTGGGATGTGTCTCAGGAATCTGCCTTTTACAACCATCTCATATGATTCTGCTGTGGTTGGTCCGCATGGAACACAGTTGAGACATGGTGGCCCGCAGGTGCAATGCAAGCTCCTTCAGAACGACTACAAGTTCTCCTATGACGGGCATGACCAATTCCCTTTGAGTCTTCCCTTCCCCATCAACAAGAGCAGAGGCTGGTCCTCTCCTACCTTTGATCCTTCTGCAAAGGTCATCCAAATTCTCACCGCACTCGGTTCTAATAATTTGTGTGTCTGCTTTCCTCTTTAGCACTTGGGAGCAAAGGACTTTTTAAATATATATATATATATATATATATATATATATATATATATATGTTCCTAGAAATGCCTAGCCATGTCCTTGGCACATAGGAGGTGCCCAATGTATGATGGTAAAATTGACTGGTGGTTTTCTGGGAAAGAAGGAGTCAGAGTCAGCTGAGGTGCCCAGGAAGGACTTCCCCGAGAAGTTGCCTAGACAAACAGAGAGGAAGGAAAATGCATTCCAGGCTGGGGGAAGCGAATATACCAAGGGACCCAAGGCAGGCAGGCTCATTTCTGTTTAGTGAGCAATCCTGGTGATGAATATAAAGTGCTTTGGTGGGTTTTTTTAGACAACTTCCCTGACACCACACTCCATAGGTCGCGCATCCCCCCTACCTGGGGCCATAACTTCCCCAGATGTTAACGAGCACTTCCAGCATTGATCAAGGGGAGAGAGACCCCTATGGGTCTATAAAACATGCAGATGACTGGTTTTTAACGAATGCAAAATGGCAAACAAAAGCAGCATCGCAGGCCAGTTACTCATGCATAGTAAAGTTCCCAGGGAAAAAGGAGCCAATAAATAGGGAAAAATACCTTGGCTGGAACAGTTCCTAATAGGCAATGGGCAATTGGGAACAGCAGGGGTACACGGGGACACGGGAGCAAATAGCAAATACATTTGGAAGACAGAGCACGAGTGAGATCAAGGCAGCACCAAATGGCCCTCTGGCTTTTGTTTCTCTGAGGATATGGGGCCTGTGTGAACTGGTATGAATGTACAGGGCAGAACATTTGCTTGTGAGGTGGGTGGTTGGAGGGAGGTGATGAAAGAGGAAGAGTTGGACATGCAGTAAGAAGAAAGCAATTCTAGGAATAGTGGTGTTTAAATGGGACTTGGCTCAACCCAGACCTTGTATTCTCACACAAACTAAATGTAGGCTTTTCACAATATTTCCAAATGTGGTCACACGTGTGTAAAGTCGCGGTAGGTGTGTATATCGTTGTGTATGTTAAAGGGAATAATTGTTACATGTTAACAGTTTTGTAACCGTTGGGTATGCCTTCACTTTTGAATACACCCAGAGCTTCAGACCCTGAATGTGGCCTAGGCCTTGTCTGCTAGTCCAGCTTTCTGCTCAGGTGGTGCAGATGGTGCAATCTCAGAAGCACTGGCAGAATCCTCAACCCCTTTATCCCACTGTATCCTCACACACCTGCTTAATGATGCTTGGAATCCCTTTGTCTGGGAGACTCTTTCTTCCCATACTGGGAAATGAGCCTTAAGTTGCAAATTCTCCAGGGAGAGGAGTCCCAAGGCCTCACATTTGCTTGGCAGTGTCAGTGGGTGTCTCAAGCCCTATTGGGGAGCAAGTTTCATCAGGGTGGTGCTCTTCACACGGTTCCCCAAAGTGCCCCTCGTCTCAGCAGCTGGGAAGGGTGACTGTGTTCAGCACATCTACAGGCATCCACAGGGAGGACACAGTAGGTGGGAAATGTCTGTGAAGTCTCATGTTTTATCTTAAAATTTTCTGCAAATGCTGGACTCTACCTCATATACGTCCATACTTGCTTTAATAGGAAACGGCGTTTGTAATGGACATTTTGATTCTCCCCCCAGATCCTCCCGACAGGACTGGCAGACTCACTGCCCAGCTGTCAGGATGGTCAGCTGCTGATGGCCACGGTTGCATCACTCACTGGCTGACATGGCATCCACCATTGCACTGATGCCTCTCCCTTACACTCAGGCTCCCAGCAGAGCATCCTTTGTAACCAGCTGATAGAGGAGGAAAAAGGCAAACTCAGATCAGGACAGTTACGGCCCTGCAGGAGGTCCTGAAAGACCGAGGTGAAGGCAAATCCTTTCAATAGGCAGTGCACTTGGTTGCCACTTTGTATAAAAAAGAGGTGAACTAAGGTAAAAAATATACATACATATGTGTTATGGGCAGTGTGAGCAGCCTGTCGGAGCCTGGAAGGGGGACCGGGGATGAGGAGATCTGGGAAGAGGAATGTGGATAGACTTATGGGAGTGGATATAAGGGATGAAGATTTTCATATTGCATGTTAATGCCCACTAGAGAGCATTCACCATGGAAGAGGACCTAAACAGTAGAGTCCACAGAATTATTCTTCCCATTGAAAGCAGCCAGTTTCTTTCATCAGCCACCCTAGTGCTCACCCCAGTGCCTAATGGACTCATGAATGGAGTCTATTCATGTAACTATGGTGGCAGAGAGGAAGGCCAGTAATGAGCCCAACAGCACGGGCTCTCTCTCAACAAGGCTGATCTACCTACTGCCACTGCTGAATGTTCTCCACATTGGAGAACACTAGGGACACAGTGAACAACACACTCTTGATGCTGAGTCATCTATTGAGACCAACCATCCACTTCATGGGCACTTACTGCCTTGGGTCTCTTTCACCTTGGAAAGGATTCATCTGGACTAGGATTGGCACATTTCCCGCCCACAAGACTTAAGCTAATACCACTATTCAAAGGCTTGCTTCATAAATTCAAGATCCCATGGGATCTGACCAAAAGACCCATTTTACAGTAATGTATTCACATTTTCCTTTAGCTACCTTCCTTCAAAGTCCCCATCCATTCTCTGCTCTTCTGTGTCCTGGTGGGACACAGAAGATGTAGCAGCACCCAAAGCCACTGGTCTGATAGTGATTGAATGGCCTCTTAGAGATGAGGCTCTGGTGCCAGTGTGGAGATGATGTCCTGTAAAAATGGGCTACCACCCCAAAATAAAAAAACACTGCCCAAGGTTATATATCTCCTCCCAGGGACAAGGTTATATATCTCCTCCCAGGGACCAGCCTATGGTACAAATGCCCAGCTCCTTTGCCTTGATATGAAACAACCTTAGAGGACCAGTTCTGCTCCACAACTCTCCCGTCATCAGCTCAGAGCTCAGTTGCAACCACACACACACACACACACACACACACACACACACATGCGCACAGCAGGTCAACATTTCCCTCTCCCCAGTCCTATCTTCCTACTTCCTTACAGGGGTGCTTTCTGAGATCATTCTCCACCCACTCCTCAAACTTCTCTTTTTCATGGTTGGTTCTCAGGCAACCAATCTAAGACAGTGCTTAAAACACTTAAATATTTTTCACACACCCCACCTCCGTATATCTTGCTGCTGTCTCAGTCAGGATCCTGCAGAAAACAAGAGAGTCATTCAGCTGGGATTCTGAGGATAATTTCATGAAGAGGCTGTTTACATACGGCAAGGGTTAAAGCAATCACCAAAGAATGTCAAGGCAACAAGAGACTGGCAATATCAAGGAACCATTACCACCTTGAAGTCTGCAAAGGCAAGGGGTAGAACTGGTGTAACAGGAGCTCCATGAAGAGGGGACTGCTGTGAAAGAGGGCACCCCCAGACCTATATTTGCGGATGCCTGAAGCCACTGCCAAAATATGGCCTTGGGGGAACTACCTCAACCTCTCTCTTCTCCCACTTGATTTCTTCCTGATGCCTCCCATTGTCCAAACCCAAATGGAACTGGGCAATGCCCTTTGTAAAAGACCGGCCAACAGGACACAGAAGAGCAGAGAATGGATGGGGACTTTGAAGGAAGGTAGCTAAAGGAAAATGTGAATACAAACTCCAAGCAGCCACATCATGTCTAACAGTGACATCACGTGTCCTCAGGCCTGCTGCTCTGTACCTCAAAAGTGTATCCAATGCAGTTATAAGCAGAAGGGCCCTGGCATCTTTAGGGCATGTGTGTGTATGAATCAGGGGGCAGCCATGTGGCTTAGACATTGCTTAACAAGGAAGAGGGGATTAGAGGGAGGAGTTGGACGGGGTGGCTTGGACCCTAGTCTCCAAAATGACATTTTCCTGAGTAGAGGAAATGCTGCTGCAATATGCTTTCGTGGTTTTTCTTTCTTTTTTGTGAGCTAAGAGGAGACGGGCCAGAGGGCTGGGAAGAGAGCAGTGCCTATCCAGCATGAACACATTTGTTTTACAGCAGCTGGGTTAGCAGGAGGAGACAAAATAAGGCGGGTGCTCAGGTATTTAGAAAAAGGGCACATTAAAGGTCTTTGAAGCCAAAATAAGAGCGAGGTGAGCACATTCAAGTAGCAGTTTTTTCACTCGGAATTGTTACAACTTGGCCAGGCTTGTAGATCAGTTTCTGGCCTGCGCCTCACCATTGGCTGTTATAGACCTGGATTCCTGACACTGACGAGTCCACTGATGACTATCAAGCACCACATCCATGCACTGAGTGAGCACTTTGTTGCCCTTACGCATGTCCCTGCCTTCCCATGGTGCTGCTTTGCTTTGTACGGAAGGCTATCCCTCCTGTGGGACATTCCTTCCACATCAGGGACTGGTTAGGGCAGGCGTGAGATGCAGACGGGAGGGAGACAGGCCTTGCACAGAGCACCTGCAGTGGGTCATCTGCCCTAGGCCTGACCCCAGTCACATTTCACTCTGTTGCCTCAAGGAAGTCTGTTTCCAGGCTCCAGTAATCAACCACATTTATTTCTCAGCAGCAGAAAAGCTCCGAAGGCAATTGGCAGAGAGCAGCTGAGCAGTCTGTGTAAGGAAACAGCAGGAAGTGGGGCAAGGGCCTGGCACTTACTGATGTCCATATAGTCCTGAGCATCCTGGGCCTCCTCCGTGTTTTCTAGCCTCCAGTGCAGTTAGGGAAGGCCAGGCAACTGCCCCTGACAATGGAATATGCCAGAAGGTGGAAGCTGCTTCTTCTAGGACAGGCCCATTAGACACCCTATGTGATTCACTCTAGTTCTCTTTCAGAAGCTGATGAGAGCTCACAGATGACCTAGAGGAGTAAGGAGCCACCAGGTGGAGAGAGCAGAGTCCCAGAGGATTATTCAGGGCAGAGAAATGTCCCCTCCCCAACACCACCCCCTGCTGACCCCTGTGACCTGAACAACAAGTAAGCTTTTACTGTCTTAATCCACCAATTCTGTGCTTGTCAGAGCTGTGAGTTAAACGATGGCCACGGAGATCACTGGGGTTCTCAGAGGAGAAACCAGTTTGGGAGAAAGAAGATGACTCCATGTTTAAACATATGAGCTCCAGGTGGTCAGAGCGATGGAGAGATAGATGTCCAGCTGCAATTGGGAATGTCACGGTGGCGCTGAGGACAGAGTCAGAATCAGAAGTGATACTGTCTGGAATGGAGGCATCTCCAAGACCCCTTAGGAGCAGATACACCTACAATAATCTGATCCCAGGCCCTGGCCTACATGCCAGTATAAACCAACTTCATCTTGTTCAACAAACCTTCTCAGAGATAGAAATGGACTAAAATAGTTGGTTTTACTGGAAAGATGTTTAATGGGAACTGACGAGGTGGCTCTCATCCAACATTGAACCAAACCTGGTCTTGGTGTCACACTTTAGACCAGAAGGAAGGGCTGGAGAAGAAATAAATCCCAGCATGTGGTTAGTGCAGGATGGCAAGGGGCAATTCAACGACTGAGAGAGGAATGAGATCTTGGCCCTAAGGAGAAGAATGGCCGATATTCCTCAACTCTGGGTGGAGGGAGAAATGAAAGAGAAGCCATGTATAAATGTCATTAGTGCTTCCACAGTGATAAGAAAACACACACACACACACACAACTTTTAAAATAAATGAGGTGCTACTAAATAAATGAATCACTTGAAAATGTACATGTGGGATAGCTAAGATAAATTTTAAAAAGGATTAAAGCAACATCTGTATATTAATAGCATCATAAAATGGAATGGTAATGGGGGGAGCATGCAAGGTATTATAAAACAATTGTCAGAAACATTATGTCAATTATTGAAAAATCACATCACCGATTGAGATGTTTCTGCAGCACATTCCCGCCCCCTCCCCCCCAACTGGTTCTATAGGAAGGGCCTATTCAACTCCTGATAAACACCTTTAAATTCTATCACAATATAACCCACCTTGGGTATACCACATGTTTAATTGATTCTTATTGTCAACAGTAATAACAAGTCACTTGACCTGACAGCTAAATGCTTTCCCCATAGAATGGTTAAATATTGATGTTCAACATGGCTAAGCCATTAGGAGATAACATTCCATTTCTTGCAGTATGAATAACAAAAATAGTAGTTATTAACTTTGCATCTATAGACCATTAAAAAAAACACCACTTTTAACCCACTTTTTCATCTGTTCTCATGGGAGACCTGTAAAGCTGTGTCCCCATTTGAAAAATGAGGAGACTGAGTCCAGAGGGTTCCGTGACTTGCCCAGTCACAAAGCAAGAGGTTGGTAAGTTCTGTAGTGGAACCAAGGTCTCTCCTCCTCACTGCCCCATCTTCCACAACTAATACTTCTTTCCCTTTGCCCTTCCCAGCCCATCCCTCCCCTCTGCTTCTGCCAGGACTGCCCCTGCCAGTCCAGGCCCAACCCTCAACTTCACCCCATCACAGGTTCCTTCTGCTGGCCTCAGCTCTTCCCTCAGGGCTAGTCAGCATTTCTTCTTAATTGGTCCGTTCGGATGTCCAACCCAGACCCACTTTGCTCTGGGCACCAATTCAGCTCCTGCTCCCATTCTTACTACAAAATCCCCTCCACTAAGCAACAGAATACAGAAGACAGAAGCCATCAGGGAGAAGGAGTCTCAGGCCTTCACCTCAGGTTTTCTCAGGATCATGTTTCCACCCTCTCCACTTTCCCTCCAGTCTCAGACATGCCTCTCTCTGTCTCCTTGTAAGCCTTCCACACGTGCCCTTGATGTTTCCAAAGATCCAACTGCCACCATCCATATCCTCTTATCACTTTTTTCCCTGTAAGTATCTCTTACTCTGCAAAACCATCTCTTTCAGCCCTATTTGTGACCTATCTTGGGCTGCTGCCTTCTCCTACTGCTTGTTCACGGACAAACTTCTATAAAGAGAAGGCAATACTAGAGGTTCCATCTGAATCATTTGGGGGAGCTTTTTAAGAATACAGATTGCTAGTTCCAAGTTAGAATTAGAACTTCCTTTACCAAGAGAAAGTACTTTCAATAAAATAGCATGAATAGTTAAAAATAAAAATATGGGGAAATCTACATATATCATGTAAATACTAATCAAAAGAAAGATAGAATGGCTATACTAGCGCCACACAAAGAAGACTTCTGAATAAATAAAATTACTAGGGATAAAGAGAAACATTAGATAATTTAAAAGGGCCATGTCAAGAAGACATAATAGTCCTAAATGTATAGGCACCTACCAGCAGAGCTTCAAAATACAGGAAGCAAAGGTTGGCAGAGTAGACCAATCCACAATGGGGCTTGGAGATTTTAATATTCCTCTCACAGTAATCCACAGAACAAGTCCATGATCATTGTCATTATTTCTGCTGAGTTACTGCTTCATCAAACTATTCCTACATTTTTAATCAGGGGAGATCCTGAATATTTTCAAGGTTCCTGGGGACCTATTATTCCCCTCTAGACACTGGTTTTATTTTTTTCACTTTAAGGATTTGTCCAAAGTGGAAATACACCAATTCATGTTTGTTGTTGATTAAAAAACATTTCCACAATGTAGGTATTATTATTCCCTCTTCACAGATAGGGAAACTGAGGCCAGAAAGACTAAGTGACATATTCAAGGCTTCAATGACAATATGGGCTAACCTTTGCTAAGAACCTAGTCTGCTAATGTCAAAGTCTATGCGTTGAAGAGTCAGAAGCAATTCCAACAGTCAGAAAGAATTCTTTCATTTGCTAGCTTGCTTGTTGACTGGGAGAGCTGCATGAATAGAGTTGAACATCTGGATTCAGCAAGGAGGTGGGTATAGATTGTAAGACGAGAAACTGGAGACAGGGAGACCATTGTGGCTTTCCCAGAGTTGTAGAGAATCATTCAGCCTTGGGAAGGCAAAGGTGAGAAATGAAGGCTCAGATAAAATACAAGGGACAGCTCACTCTTACCATTATATTGTTCCTATTCTCTCCCTTCCCAGTGCTCTTCCTTCCTATGAAGGTGCAGGGGAGGATGAATGAAAATGGCAGAATTTTCGTCTGTATGACTGATGAGTGGAGATGTCCTATGGCATCTCTAAAATAAACCATAGCAATTAGAAGCATCCAGAACATAGGTATTCAGTCCCAAAGGCCCCAAGTGGGCTGCATTTGACAAGCTTCTCAGGCCCTGCCTCATTCACTCATTTATTTAGTAAGTCAATGTTTTAGTTGATTCACTAGCAAATTTATTAAGTACCTATTATGTGCCAAACACAGCCCCAAAACCAGACTTTAGTATTACTATTGGAGGGGGTCTATCAGCAGTGACTCTGGGCAGGAAAAGTTGGGAACTCAACAGTTTATCACTCACCTCCTTGGTTATTAATAAAGTAGCTATTTCTTGAGAAGGAATTCTAATTCTTACCTACCTCACAGAGATGCCAGAAGGATCAATTAGCTCATGTTCATGTGAGACAGAATGAAGGCAAAAATGGAAAATGGGAAGCTCTATAAATGAACGTCTCCTCTGTTATTATCATCATCATCATCATGATCATCATCATCATCATGATCATCATCATTATTTCTGCTGAGTTACTGCTTCATCAAACTATTCCTACATTTTCAATCAGGGAAGAATAAGCCTGAATGGAATCTGGAAATTAAGGAATTAGGAGAGATACACATCTAAGTGCAGGGGACAGCTTTTCTTGTTTAAACATCAAATCGCCCCTTAAACTTTACTGCCGCTGAGTTTATTTGACACTGAGGGAGGCCTAACATGAAAGTGAAATTTGAGAAAAAGGGCCCCCCTTTCTTGTAGTCCAGCTTTCACTCTGCTCCCAAACTGCCAAGCACCTACATTGATCCTGCCTTTTCTCCTTCTGTGTCTTGAAATTCCCACTATTCTCATCATCCATGAAATTTTCCACCTAAAGACCATCTCCAAGGGCTGCAGCTGAAATGATAAAGGGTTGGATGAGCATATCCGCGGCCCTCTGCCCTGTTGCCACAACAGGTGATGACACCAAAGATCTGGCCAAGGAGGATGCTGAGTGAGAGAGGTGACTCAAGGTACAGTGATGGCAATGGGTCTGCTGAGAGTTGGGTTAGTTGTCCAATGTACCAGGACAACGGTCCAGCTTGGAAAGTGCGCTGGTTGGTGAAGTCTGGGAAGACTGTACAATTGATGGCCTTCAGGAAGGAGGACCCAGAACATACAGTTTGCTTTATTCCCTCTTTTTCCTGGGACAGTGGCATACCATGACTTTTACAGTCATGATGTATCAAGGGAGGACCTTAGGGTGTCCAATCCTAGTGTTAAACGGTTAAATGAGGCTGGGTGTTTTCCCAAGGACACACAAGTCAGACCCCTGATAGTGTTCCCAAGTCCCTCCTCTTTCAAAAAGGCCCTCATGACCTGATTTCTCTGACTTCTTCACACCTGTAATTACTTATTCAGGGACTATCTTACCTCAAGTTAGTAAGCTCCATAAGGGCAGATATGGTGTCTAGTGGGTTAGCATATATCCTTAGTGCCTAAGGTAGGGGGTGCCCCTGTGTATATGTGTGTGAGGATGTGCACATGTGTGTAAGGTTGTGTGTATGAATGAGTTTTAATATGGTGCAGGAAACATCGTACTCGTATGCCCATGCCTTGTGTATTCCCCTCCTAGAAAACACAGAGTCTGTTTCTACTCTTTTCCCCCTACTGTCATCAGCAGAGTATTTTGTTCAGAGTGAGCATTTTCTCTACATTTGATGACAATTTGTTGATTACAAAAGAATTTACAACAAAGCAATGATAATCATACCTACATTGGTCTAGTTCTATTTAATTTTAAATGCCTTTGCATGAGTGAAAATTAATTGTTCATTTTTAGCACATTATACATTTCAAGGCTCTTTTAAATGCACATTAGTTAGTGCATAAATTAAGCTGGTAGGCATTTTTGTCTCTCATAGGGAAATGGTAGAGAGGGGCTTTTTTGTCAGGTTCAATTTGCAGAGGTCCATGACTGCTCTGTCTAATGGGGTACAAGAGAAAGACAGAGTAGAGAGGGAGTGTAAACACTGTCACCTACTGACTGGCTCCCTCATCAACTTTAATAAATTCTCTGTCTCAGATTTCTCATCTATAAAAGCAGCATAATAATACCTCATTCCAAGGGCTGGTTGTGAGAATCAAGGAGATAATTTGAACTGTGCTGAGTACATAGAAGGCACTCAGTATATGTCAGTCTCTTCTCTTTTCTCAGTTGGGGAAGGCTTCCTAGAAGAGCCAAGATTTAAAACTTTTCTGAATGATGAGCAAGGATCCAGACATTGGCCTAGTGCTCATTCTCCTGTTGTCCAGAGTCCCTGTACCTCACCTTCTACCCTTGGAAACTAAAAAACAAAAAGAAGACAAAACAAAAACAAAAACAAAACAGCAAGGCCACCTTCCTGTAGTCTTTCCCCAGCACAGCCTAATGCACCTCTGCCTCGTCCCATTCCTCCCATTTGAAACTCTTGAAAGAGAATCATTCCATCTGTCTCTATGCATGTTTGTTTTTCCAAAACACCTCTTGCGAAATGCAGAGTTTAATAACAGGGAAATGATCACTTGGTGGATTGCAGAGCAGTAAAATCTAGGTGGGAAGCTGCACAGATACTAACATACCAGACCCATTTGATGCTTACAGTGAGGAAATGAAATATTTAATAAGCCAAAAAATTTCAGGAAATGTGAATCAGATTTCCCCTTCCCTTCCTTTTGCAGCAGAAATTAAACAACTTTTACACACCACGTAGTCTTCAGTAGAGGATGCTAATGACATCCCCGATGCCCTCTTCAACTGATCAAACTTCATTACCTGTGTCAGGCTGCCAATTAAGGCAAGGCTGTCCTATTGCACAAACTTCCCAAGCCACCAGAAAGGTTAATTGAATCATGTACAGGTGGTGCTCTGGTGGATAGAAGCTTTAGAATTCTTTGCAGACAGTGGATTGGTTGGGAGAACAAAACAAAACAAAAATAGTGGGATTGTTGTTTAGTCAAAGTGGTGGCTCCTGGTAGAGAAGTGACAGAGCCCATCCTCCTGCCTCAGCCCTCCTGCCCCTTGTGTTCAGCTGTTGCATTCCACTTTTAAGTTCTTGGGAGACCCTCCATTTCTGTTCCTGTCTATACAATGCCCTTTGCTGAGAAAGACAAAAGTTGTCTGAGGCAGGTTCATTCTGGGAACTAGGCCTGACCCAATGGCCAGCTGTTGCTTTCAATGCACTTTCTTAGAATGAACATCATACTGCTCAGAGGATCATCTCTAAGAGAATATATTTATGTGATTCTAGGCTGCCTTCAGGCTAGAAATTATGACCCAGACACAGAATATACTGCAGTCTTCAGAATTTGCTGAATGATTAACTAGATCATAGGATCATGGACTATTGGTCACCCTAGACAGGGGAGATATGTGACTTCAACAAGCAGAGGCAGTTAATCAGACAGAGTAAAATCAAAGGTGAGATGCAGATGAGGACCCTAGGCTCAGAAAGGAAGCATGGCTTTCCCAATGGCACAGGGACATGGAACAGAAGAAACTGTTGTAGAATCCTGGTCTCTTGAATGAGGAAATCCCACGGGCAGGACTGGAATTGTCTAAGCCTGTTATGAATATGCCCTATACTCAACCACCTTGGGACATCTACATACAAGTACTGAATGTGCTATGAAGAACTTTGTGAATTCATTAATTCAGATCCCTGGCAGCCTCCACTCAATGGCATCCTTAATCCACATTATGTCTTTAAAATTTACTTTCTGGATTTTGTTCAGATTGTTGTTTCCCACAATTCATCCAAGAGGATAAAGACCATTGGTTAACATAATTGACTTATTTTAATTTAAATAAGACTTAAATTATTGCTGCTTTCAAGAAGGCAGACCACAGTAGACTTTTCTGGAGAGTGTGTTGAGAAGTTGTGATAGGGAGTCCTGATGTGGAGGCCACATTATAGGCTCAGAGTCAGAGACAAATAGGATCTAAGGGATGAGTGGTCCTTAAGGGCCACTTTACCCAACTAACACCCAGCACAGTTCCTGGGCCTCAACAAGTGAATTCATGCAAACAAAAATGGGTGGGTTGATGGACGGATGTATGAATGGTTGAGTTTCCCAACCCTCACCATCCAGGAATCAAAATGTGATCTTTTACTATTCAGTGTGTTGAGAATACCACCTGGTGAACTGGCCTGGACCACTTTACTAGTAGTAATCTCTGAATTTTAGGATACAAGTGGTTAAAACCCAATGCCCCACTCTCAGCTAATTGTCTTTTCAACAGAAATTAGATTCTAAAAGGGATTATCATTGATGCCTGCCTCATCTGTTTTAAAAATCAGAGATGTATAAGTTGGATGAGCTTAGCTGGTGGGCAGGCAGGGGCCCTGGTAACTGGTGGTGGCCTTTAGCAAAGTGCTCTGTCACACTCTTCGTCTGACAGTAGACTCTTAAAGACAATTCTGTTTCTGTTACAATTGGCCCACATGTCTTGAGGGTGTTGGGGAAGGAGGAAGAGTTCCAGGGTTTGTCATAGGCATAGTTTGTGGCAGGCAGAAGCCTACAGAATAGCATGGTGACTAAGAACACAGCCTTCAAGGCCAGGCTATTAGAGTTGAATTCTGGCTCCAAAACTTACTATTTATGTGACTTAGACATAATTGCTCTGTGCCTTAGTTTTTTCATCTGTAAAATGGGAATAAAAATATTATGTGTGAAAATAAGCTTCCTTTACTCAGCATAATATTTTTGAGACACATCCATGTTGTGGCACATGTCAGTCAGTCATTTATTTTGATTGCTGAGTAATATTCCAGTGCATGAATACATCACAAATTGTTTATCTTACCACCTGTTTATAGACATCTGGGTTATTTCCAATTTGGGGTTATTATGAATAAAGCTTCTATAAACCTTTACATACAGGCTTCTGTGTTGATATAAGTTTTCCTTTCTCTTGTGTCATAAGATAAGTGTGTGCTTAACTATATAAGAAACTTCAAAACTGTTTTCCAAAGAGGCTATATCCTTTTTCATTCCAACCAGCAATGTATGAGTTCCAGTTGCTCCATATTCCTATCAACACTTGGTATTGTCAGTCTTTTTAGTTAGGCATCTATTGGGTTTGTTGAGGTATAGTTTTCATTTGAATTTCAAAATGGCTTTGAACTGTCTTAGAAAAATCACATCCACCTTAAAAGATAAGAAAATTGAAGATATTTGATGACTTGTGCCCATATTCTGATGAGAATTCCCAAAGAAGATTCCAGTTATGCTAAGTAACTTCCACAGAGTGAGAACACACATATAGCCTTCCAATGAGCCACACTGGAGGAGAACAATGTATGTTTGAACAGTCATATTTTGGACTAATTATTTTTAAAACTCAATCCTGTTACCTCATAGCAGACTCGTTGGCAGTAGCTCATGGTGCTTAATAGTAGACTCAGGAATCAGTTGGCTTGGGTTCATGACACTTTTGGACCTCAGTTTCATCTTCTATAAAATTTAAAGGATCTAATACATGTAAAAGACTTAGAAAAAAATACCTGGGACATAGTAAGTGATCAACAAAAGTTATTTTTCATTGTATTCTGGCATTTTTCGCTTTTCTATTAATACTATGTGTGCCATTTTGCTCTCAAAAATCCTAAACTTTCCAGCTTATTCTGATCCTAGTGCTTAATGGAATTTGAGCAGTAATCCTGCAGCAATTCACTCTAGTGGATTAGATACTCTTGTCCTACCATAGAATGGAGTGATATCTAAACATCCCACTGCACAGAAATGGGGTAAGAAGGATGTTCAGAAAGAGAGGAGGGGCAATTGCTTGCTGGTTCTAATGACTTGAAACCGTAAAGGGGACTGACATGACTAGAGTACATTGAGTATTCACAATGTGTAGGGTGATAATATCATTTATCCTCCAAATCAAGACACTTTTGAAATTGAAAGAGGACCTTTTAAGACAGCAGGCGGAAATCAAGATTGTCCCAGATAAACCAGAATGTGTAATCTCCTTAAAATTGTGCCAGGCACTGTGCTAGATTCTTAAAATATTTTATTTAATCACTGAGCTGACCACATTCATGTAAGAGTAAATATCATTAATTCTTATCTCGCATCTGGGAAAATTAGGTTCATGAGAGGTTAATTAACTTGCCCCTCAAATCACACCACAGTTGGTGAGCAGGAGAGCTGGGATTCAAATGCAGATCTCTGGTTCTGAGGCTCCTGCCCTTGCCACTGACCTTTCTGCCAAGAAGCCCCCAGGACTTCTCCCCATGCGAATCTCCTTTGCTTCTCTGCTTCTACTTCCTTTAAAAAATATTAATAAACATTTTCAGGCATATAAAACATTATAGAGATCACACAGGCCTATACACCACCTCCCTGCTTGAGAAATAAAACATGATGAATCCACTTCCAGTTCCCTGTATATCTTTCCAATCTGTCCCATCTGGCCCCCAGAGTAGCAGGAACTATTCTAAACTTGACTTTACAATTTCCATGTTAATCTTTATGCTATTAATGCACGTGGCTATACCCACAAAAGGGACACATTCCAGTGTTGCGGGTGGTGATATGCTGTGACTAGCCTCCTGCAATTCTCTTCTCTCATTCTAGACTGGTAACTCACTGGCTTGTTCATGTTTACTGCTGTGTAGTATTCCACTGTGAATGAACCATATGACTCTTTAGAGTGCAGAGAAGTAAAGGTACCTGCCCAAGGTCACATAGCTCAACAAAGCGTAAGACCCAATGGCTGAGAGTAGCCTAATATATTATTCAGAGGAGGTCAAGAAAGAGAATGGGGTGAAGACTTGTTTTTGCAGAACATCAGAGCAATCATGCTGTTTGGAACACTTTAGAGATGAAATCTCATGCCCGTGGTCATAGAGAAAATTAGTGGCAGAATGAGGCACCTCCTGAATCTCAGCCTGGAGTGCTCTTCCTGAACCCCCCTGCCTCCCTCTCTCCCTTGGAAATGGTGATGGACCTGGTATTTGCTCTTGACCTCCAACAGGGCTTAGCAGCACACCATGCCCTCCTCCTCCTTGTCTCTTCTGGCAGTGTGGTCATCTGTCTCTCCTGCATACTCCTGCCAGGACAAGCAGCCAAGGATGTTGAAGGTCAGTGGCCTGTCGGCCCAGCTGTTCTGGCCAAGGAGGATACCCCCCTCCTGGCTGCCAGGGAGCAGGAGGGATAAAGTAATTAATTTCTATGCATATCATTGCCAGGATCACTTACTGATCCAGGGAGGGAGATTAGAGATGTCACCCTGTAAATTGAGTCAGAGCCTTCACCTCGGTGCTCCGATGGCAGTTTTACACAGTGCCTGACACAGTAACAAACGCAGGGTACAAAAAGGCAGCAACTCCCCTGGGTGATGGACGGGGGGAATTGGCCCAATAAATTGTTCCCTGTAAAAAGCCATGTTTCCCTCATTAAAAGGCAGTGAATTCTCTATTGCTTTTCATTAGCTGTGGCCTTGCAAGACATAAGGTGTAATTGACAGTGTGGTTAAGGAGGTGGGCCCCGAGGTGAGGAAGACAAAGAAGCTGAAAAGAGATTCTTATTTATTAAGGTGGAGGTGACAGGCGGATGCTTAATAAGTTTTTGGCACGGGAGCTGGGAGGTGGGATCCTCTGAGGGTTGGTCCAAGGGCATTACAGCCAGGAGAGAAAAGAGCTGGCCAGACTCAGGGGAGAAGAGGGGCAATGGGTGAGTGGAGGCCACTCACGGTTGTCATTTCCACCCAGCCTGGGTCAACCCTGAGGACTAGACTGAGGTCAAAAGACCTAGGTTATAATTCATCCCTTTCACTATTCATTGAGATGTTCAGATTTGGCTACGGAGAGACTTTATGCTCCTGTGTCTTCTCAACTGTCTCCTTCATTCTTGGAGTTCTCCCTTACCTTTTGGGCTCCAGCTTTATCTGATATATCTTATTCTTGCCATGCCAAACCCAGGCTCCCTTTAGTGGGCAGAAAAGCTAAACAAATCAAATTGGAGCTATTCCCTATATTGAAAAGTGACTTTGGATTAGGATCCACCCTAATGACCTCATTTTAACTTGATTATCTGCAAAGACCTTATTTACAAATAAGATCACATTCATTAGTTAGAAGTTCAACATCTTTTGGGAGACACAATTAAACTTATAACACCCAGTATTTCTGCTTGTTCGACAAATCCTTCCTTCCTGAGCACCCACTATATGACAGATACTGTACTGAGCAGTAGGATGCTAAATGCATGACCTGGGGAGACCCTCAGTTGTGAGCAGCACAGGAGAGCAGTGACTGCATAGGCAGAGCAGACCTCTCCTGTACTCAGGAGGGGACATCTCTCTGGAGGAAGTGACTCTTGAGTTGAGTCTTGAATTTCAAGTTGGCAGTAGCTTGGTAGGGACTTGGGGTGGGTAGGCCAAGCTGGTAGAGGTTAGGGTGACCAACTGTTTTGGTTTGCCCAGGACCAAGAGGGTTGGTTCCTGGGATATGGGAGTTTCAGTGCTAAAATTAGGAAAGTCCCAAGCAAACTGGGAAGAATTGGTCACCCTAGACAGGGGAGATATGTGACTTCAACAAGCAGAGCAGTTAATCAGACAGAGTAAAATCAAAGTGAGATGCAGTAAAGCTCTTCTGAAGACTCTGTGTGGTTATAGCGGGGAGAGAGCACTGTTAGCTGGGGTGTCTTAGAAAGGCTTTGACGGGAGGGGGAGCTTAAGCTGGGATTTTGAGAATGGGAGGGATGGATAAGGAAGAGAGAGGCTCTCCAAGTGGAAGGAGCAGGAGAAATATGCACAGGAGAGAATCACACCTGTAGAGGCTTTGGATGAAAAAGGAGGTACAGTTGCTGCCTCTGGAGCTCATAACCGTGGAAGGAAGACAGAATAATGCCCATGTGCAGAGATGCTGCTAGAAAGGCAGATGGTCAAGTCAGGCCAGCCAGCAGGGTCCCCAGGAAGCCAACTATTCACAGGAAAATGTTGGAAATAACAGGTCACTGGGGAGAGGGATTCAAGTTCTCCCAGACTCCTCCTGAGGAAAGCTCTGCTCTGCTCATGGAGAGCACCAGAAGCCAAGTTCAAGGATTCTTATGAGGATGGGCCCTAAGGGCTAAGAACCCTTCAGCAACTAAGGAAGGCTGTTTTCTTCCCTTCCATTCCTATTGACTTCATTCATCCTTCCATCCATCCATCCATCCATCCAGTAGGTACTGGGGGCCACGGGCACAACAGTGAGTGAAAAGAGAAAAGGCCTCTACCCTCGTGGAAGCTTCAGGGGATGGAGACATATTAAATTATCAGAAAAATAATGAAATCACAACCAGGATCAGTGCTATGAAGGGTCAAGGGTATAAAGACAGGGCTAAGATTTTATCTGGAAAGCCAGGTGCAGGCCTAGTCACAAGACCAACCCAGCATGATACAGAAAAGGAGCTCAGTTGACAAAAAATATCAAAGAATGAATCTGATAACTGGTGAGGAATTAGGAGAAGGTGAGGGATGGTAAAATTCCCAGTCTTGCCTGGTCAGGAAAAGAGTTTTAGAAAGCACAACCTGAGAACTCTTGAGACAGAATAACTCATCAGATTTTTTCCTAATCAATTTGACCTGCTCCCACACAGCTATGCAGATCATTGGGGGAACCCAAGAAATCAGACAAAGGCCATTTCCCCATATAAAATAGCATGGTCCTCCCTACAAACATCCCTTCCTAAGGTTTTAATTCTCCTCTTTCCCCTCTTCTTCCTCCCTGAGGAGGCTCAAGGAGGACCACTTCACGCCTTGTTGTCCACAGAAGAAATACTGGCAGAATGGGAGCCCTAAACTTAAATAGCATGGAGTGTCCAATAATTAATTTGATTTTATACCCATTGTTTATTTAATACAACTTTAAAGCTACATTAAGGAAGCAGAACTGTGCAGCATAGCATGAAAACGAGCTGGAAGCTTTCCAAGTGGAGGCCAGGAATTAACAAATCGGTCAGAGGTGCAAGATGGTGCCAAGTACGATGTAATCAAGAAGCCACACTTCTGATGTTTCATCAGCAAGGATATTGCCCGAAAGCATTCGATTTCCTGATCCTTAGACTGTAGAATGGCCTGGGGCCACCTAACCAGCCAGAGTGGAGTCAACATCAGGATCTCCAAGGAAACTCTGCTGGGCATCCCTGAGCCACAGCAGGGGGTAGGATCTGTGCTGTTCCCCTCATGATGGTTAATTTTATGTGCAAATGTGATTGGGTCATGGGTGCCCAGATATCTGGTTAAACATTTTTCTGGGTGTGTCTGTGAGAGTGTTTCCAGAAGTGATTAGCATTTGAGTCAGTAGACTGAGACTGCTCTCCCCAATGTGGGTGGGCCTCATCCAATCCTTTGAGAGCCCTGATGGAATAGAATGGTAGGGGGAGAAAGCACTCACTCTGCCTCTGTCTGACTGAGCTGGGACACAGTCTTCTCTGCTCTTAGTGTTCCTGATTTTCAGGCCCTGATGCAGACTGGCATCTACACCATTGGCTCTTTGTCTCTCAGGCCTTCAAACTACAGCACTGGTTTTCCTGGTTCTGCAGCTGGCAAATGGCAGGTCATGAGACTTGGCCTCCATAATCACATGAGCAAAGCCTTTATAATCAATCTCTCTATTGGTTCTGTTTCTCTGAAGAACCCTAGCAAACACCCGCCCCGATCCAGATGCCATTTGCTCTAGACTGCTTGCTGCAATCTAGGAGGAGGACCTGAGAAAGCTCTGCTGGGCCTGGTCCCAGCCTCTCCAAAGGTCATTTGGGAGCTCTGAGCATGAGACAGAGCCACCTCAGTTACCAAGGGCTTGGTGCATATACCCAGCCCATCATCTGTTACTCTCTTGTCCATTTGGTTTCTGTGCTTTCCTGGATTTGACAATCCTCTGACCTTCCTGACAGCCTTCTTAGGTGAACCCTAAACATAGGCCTTGCCTACTTCTCCCTTGCCTCTAGTACTTCCTGACCACAGACACAGGTCTTAACTCCATCCTATCCAGTCCCATTCTAATGTCTAATCACCATCTATGGCTCCTTGACCCTTGATGCTTCCTGGCACCTTGGACATGTAGGTTTAATACCTGGTGTGGCTGCCTGGAATCTGACTCACTGCCCACTCCCCTGATTCAAAACCCTTAGCTCCACCTTGGCCATTGGTCTCAGCTTCTCCCCAGCCTCACCTCACCCCCATCTTGACATCATATCCTGGGCTTTCAGCCTTCCCCTCTTTCATTCTTTCTTGGCTTCTCATTTGCTTTCACAATCTGCTGCCCCTTTGACCTGCTGTGTTCAGGATCTTCCTAGAGTAGTCACATCTTCCTTGATCCTCTAGCTGGGCCACTTGACAGCACCCCTCCCTTCCCTCTGTCCTCATCAGAGATGCATTAACTAAGGAATCCCTGACCCAGGTTAGCCTGACTGTTAGTCCCCTGTGACCTCTTTTGCTGAACCACCCTTCTTTTTGAGTCTGTGTCCCAGTTCTGGTAACTGGGCCCCTTCTTGTGCTCCTGAGTCTCAGTCCTGATAACTGGACAGAACCATAGCTTTCCTAGTCCATGGAAATTGCCTTAGTTCTATCAGCCTCACTCGGGACCTGGACCCCAGCTGAGCACTCAGGCACCTGCCATTGGCTAACAGGGCTTCCATCAATGCCTATTGTTGCATCTCCTGTTGCTCACCTCCCAGGAAAGCTAGATCCAACATTACAACCCCTCCTGCTGGGTGGCCCTGATGCAGACTGGCTTTCAACGTGTGCTCTTGATGCTGCCTTCTTCCAATTGGCTGCAACTGATGCCAATCTCGGACCCCAAGTCCCTCCCCAGGGAGGTGTATGCTTTAATGTCTCCAGGCTTCACCCAGGCTAGACTACCATCTGGGCAGTAATATTTAGCCAAAGTCTTTTCTAATGACTAATTTTTACACTGTCAATTAATAAGGGCACAGTGTTGAACTAAACTAGTGGAAAATGTCTTAGCAAATACTTGGTTAATTGATTTTCTGCGTGTGTTACAATTAGAGAACATTAGAAGGCCACATGTTATCAAAGGCTAGCTCATGTTTTAAGGACTCTGATTGCAAAGAGTTAAGCAGATATGTCGGTGTGAGCTGGATCTGACAGATGCAGCTTTAGAGATCTTTCAGGCATTCGCTTTCACATACTGTGCAATAAGAGGTGGGCATGTACTCTATGTTTTTTCACACCTAGAATAGGACTAACATTATTGGCTCAATCAAGGATAGGCAACTTTATTTATTTGTTAATTCATCAATCATTTAAAATTTATTGAGTACTTTCTATATCTCAGGCAAGGCATTGGGCACTGGGGACATAAAGATGAATAAGAAAGACACAGTTGCTCAAAGAACTCACAATCTGGAGGGAATGATAGACACTTAAACAGACAGTTACTTGTGTCCAGTGTGATGATAAAGATATGCAAATTGTATTGTAGGAGCAACAGGAATGAGGGAACGGGAGAGTAGGGAACAGGGATGAGACCAGAAGGCTTCCTGGAGGTGAGGGTGATGAGCCAAAAGAATAAATGTGGCTTAGTCAGACAAATGGGAAAGAAGATCTCTCCCCATAGAAGGAGTAGCATGAACAGAGGCATGTGGAAGAGGAACAATTTGAGGAGTATGTGTTTGGTATGTGTGTGGGGGTGTGTCTGTATATGTGTGTGTTGGGGGGAGGGAGTTGTATTCAAGGACATGGGAGAATTAGAAACTGATCAGAGTTCTTAGAGCACAGAAAACACAAGATCAGCCTGGAGATCTCTAGAAGCCTATATCCCATATTAAGAAGCTGGAAATTTACTTAACCATAGGAAATGGGAAATCATTTGACATTTTAAGCAGAGGAGCAACATGACCAGACTTGCTTTTCAAAAGCTCACCAGGCCTAGAAGGTAGAGGAATAGATTAAGAAGAGCAAACCTAGAAGCAGGAAGACTAGTGAAGTGAAGCTGGAAGACTAGTCCAAGGATTCAGTTAGCAGAGATCCAAATGAGGGGCCATGAGGCCCTGAACTAGGTAAGGGCCTGAGCACCTGGTTAGAGGTCAGATGATGACATGGAAAGGCAAAAGGATGGAGATACAGGTAGGAGCACAGGAGTTGTTTGAGACAAAGTGACAAAATTAACGTTCCTGGAACTAGAGTACCATAGCAGAGAAAATCTTTCAAGCAGCAAGAGTAAAAAGAAATATTACCCTCAAGGAGCAAAAGTAAGTCTTACAGCCAATTTACAGCCAACTTCTCAACAGAAATCACAGAAACCAGAAGACAGGGAATCATTTATTTAAAGTCCTATAGGAAACAACTGCCAGTATAAAGTTCCTACCATGACTATATCCTTCAAAGCAAAGATGGGAAGGTTTTCTGCTTCCTAGTGAGATACAGTAGCTTGAGGCAGACTAGCATTCCTGCCGAGAACAAGTAGATTGGCCAGATAAACAGAGAAATCACTCATTTAAAGGCATTGGAGATCTGCTGAGGAAATGGAAATTGGAGGGGCTAAGATTCTGGATAGGAAAGAAATTTAGAGAGATGAGCTGACTTCTGAAGCCAGCAGAGTCTGAGAATGGGGCTTTACCAGAAATATTCAGCAGAGTTTTTGGTGGAAATTTGGAGACTCCTGACCTCATGGGCTGTTTTCCGAACAGGTAAACACCCCCTAACCAAAGCTCCCTGCTGCACTGGCTTTGCAGGGAAGATGGGGTGTGGCCTTGGCTTCCTCATCCTTGTGCTGATGTCCTCCTGGCTGCTGCCAGATGCTGCAGCCCAGGTAAGGTGGGGCTGGATTCTGCCCTCTGTCCTGACAGGCCTTCCCTGGAGCTCAGGTGGGTGGCATTATTCTTGAATAGCCTACTTAGAGGTAACAGAGATCTTCTCATTGAATAAGAGAGTGAAGGTCGGGATCAGGCCTGGGTGCACAGGAGAAGAGTTGAATGCAGAAATAGGCCATACATGGGCCAGGTCTCGGAGGCCGTGATTAAGGGAAATCCAGAGATCTGATGTCCACCTCTTATCCCCAAACCTCATGGCTTCTCTGAGAGGTGCGATAGTTTCTACTCTAAAAGCCATCTGCTTTCCTTGGCTCACGGCTCCATCCTTCAAAGTCAGCAATATTGGGCCAAGTCTTTCTCATGTTCTTCTCTCTCTGATTCTCCCTTCCAGTTCCATTTCCCACTTTTAAGGAGCCTTGTGATTACACTGGGCCCAAAGGAATAGTGCAGGATCATCTCCTGGTCTTTCACAACCATCATTCTCTTTTGCCATATAACATAACCCCTTCACAGGTTCTGGGAATGAGAATGCAGACATCTTAGTGGGGAAGGATATCATTCTGCCTACCAAAGAAGGAGATGGTAAGAACATTCCCGTATGATGAGAAAGTATAAGTCATGATATAGCTGTGAAGGACAATGAGGGGACTCATGAGCAAAGAAAATGAGGTTCCAGAAGGAGACTTGTGAGAATAAGATTAAAGAGGTTGTTTGGAGCCAGATGGTGGGCTAACGCCTTCTAATGCTCAATAGTGAAGAGCTTTGCTATATAGACAAGAGGGAACAGGAGGTACCTTAATGGGAGTGTGGTTTAATAGTTACCAGGTTTGGTGAAAGGCTGGACCACCGAAAGCCTTTGTCAGTCATTTCTTTGACCTTTTTTCCATCCTGGCCCTGGAAAGTGAGAGGATGACCCTGGGCATAATATGGGCATCCATGGGATAGATGTAGGATTAATAGGACCAAAACAGCAGGACACTGAAAACCAAGAGAAGGTGGGGAAAAAGGAGGCAGAGAGAGGGTGGCAAACAGGGCAGAGTTTAACCCATTTGTAACCTGCCCCCCATTTTAATTCCCATTGAATAGGCCTGATTCTGTTTTGATGGAAAACATGCCCAGCGCAGGTTCAGAAGGCTATAGAATTGAGAGCTATTAAATACTAAAAAGACAAGGTGAGAAACAATTTGCAAAATCTCCTCTTTTTATAGACTGCAGCGATTGAGAAAAATTGAGTAAATTCCCCAGCTGCCTCAACAGCAGTCTGTTTCAAGATTCCATCAATTTTTTTACGGTACAATCAATATTTATGAATCCCCAAAGAAATGTAGCAAAGAGAAACCCCGCACAACATTTTCTCAGTGGTTTGCAGAGATGTAACAGGGGGACCTAAATAACTTTTAAAATAATCTCAATGACAATCAAAGACTCTTCCATAGCCAATATGGTTTAATGTCGGTGTTTATATTAGCACAGTTCTGCCCGGGGTGGGGGCGGGGAAGGGAAACTGCTTGGAGCTTAATCTGTCCAAAACATGACACTTGGCTAAAATGAGTACGCTGTAATATGGTACTTAAAAATTCAAAGGAAGTGCTATATTAAAAAGTCCCTGGATTTTTTAAATGCATTAAAATATCCTCCATCAGTTAAGCAATGGATTTTTCAGTCAGCTGGAAAAAAAAGGATTTCTGGGGGGAGAAAAAACAGACAAACAAATCCACATTGCTTTAATGGCTACTTTAGGTTTAATATCTAAACTTATTTAAATAACTCTGAGCCCTCCTGCTGAGAAATATTGAAACTAATGGATTCCTTTGTGCGCAATCTCCATTTAAATGTAGAGTTTAATTTCCCTTTCGGCTAAACCTGTGTGAAACTAGTCTTGAAATGTCCCTCTTTAAAAAAAAAAAGAAAACCCCATATAGAATATTTAGGGGGATTTCTTTATTTTATTTAAAATTGGTTTTGGGCATTAAAACTACATAGCCAGCCCACAGTGAGCCCACAGACCTCTTAAGCTTATACTTGGAGCCAGAGGTGGGTGCTAGGGACTTGCCTGTGCCCAAGGGTGCAGAGGCACAGGTGTGTGATCAGAGCACCTTGGCCTTGCTCAGACAGGGCACAACCTGTGGGGTGTGCCTCCTGGGCACCTGGCAGACCTCTCTCTCCAGCCCAACACTGGGCCCATCCTTCCCATAACGATAACATAGAAATTCTGCTACCGAGCTTCATCTCTGAGGCTTATGGCTTTGATTTCTGTTCCATGCAAATGGCCTCAGGCAGGGTCAGACTTCCCTGTGTGGCCCAGGACCATTTTGTGTGCATGAATATGCATAGCCCTCTGATGCCACAATGGGAGCCAAGACCGAGAAATGGCCCTATGCTGCCCTTTTATTTTTCAGATAATGAAACATAGGCCCAGAGAGGACTAAGTCACTGGTCAGAGGCAAAGGTGGGACAAGAGCCCAGCTGCTCTGGTGCCCAGGCCACGATGCTCCCTTTACCAGGGGTATACTCCACACCAACAGACTCTTGGCACCTGTGTCTTGTACATCTAGGTGTTAATTCCTAGGTGGTTTTCATCCTTGCCACGTAACCAGGAATTTACACTGCATGTGTAAATATGCCTAAAAATAACCATATGGGTTAGAGTATATACTTCTTCTAACCATCCCAAACTGTACAGAGATGAGACTATTAGGGTTGTCACCAAAGGATTCCTTTAGCTGTCTTCTCTCAGTTGTGTAGCTAAAATTCAGCTTATATACAGCAATTTGTATATAACTCTTTTCATAACACCCCACTGCATAACAACTGCTGCGTCTGGGTGTGCCTAATGAGAAGTTTCTACACTGGCCAGGGGAATTCATATATATATATATATATATATATATATATATATATATATATATATCCCTAATATGCAAGTAGACCGAACAGCGGAACAACCGAACAACCAGTTGCTATGATGTGTGCTGACCATCAGGGGGCACGCGTGAAACATGGTGGGCATCAGCCACAGTGGGATGGTGGAGCAGGTGAGTGGGAGCACCAGACCAAGGCAGGGTGCCGGTCACTATCATTAGGGCAAGCCTCTGGTGGTTACTGAAAATTCTTTGCTCCCACACACTGCAGTCCTGTCCAGCACTTGCACCCACAGCAGGCGTCAGAGCCGCTGCTCAAACCTGCTGCAGGTGCCCAGCACCAATCCCAATTGTTCAGTGCCGTCAGCAGGTGCGAAGTGGCCGCTGCTGTCCCCGATCTCCCCT
Source organism: Myotis yumanensis (assembly GCF_028538775.1). Lineage (NCBI taxonomy): Eukaryota > Metazoa > Chordata > Mammalia > Chiroptera > Vespertilionidae > Myotis > Myotis yumanensis. Next base: position 82,663,391 of record NW_027223758.1, read on the forward strand.
GAGGGCTTCTCCACTTCCCCCTGCTCCTGAGGGGTAATCAGGGCAGCAGATGCCACTTGCACCCACTGATGGCATTAGTCCGACTCACACCCACTGCTGGTGGTGACCCCAATTGCTTCATGCCATCAGCAAGTGCGAGCAGGGCCAGCACCTTCAGCATGTGGGAGTGGTGGCAGCAGGGAGCGAGGCTGCCGGCAGACAGGGGACTGGAGGCCACAGCGGGAGGGGCCGGGCTGGGGCGTGGAGGATGGGCCGAGACCCACCCCTGTGCCCACTGTAGCCTTGTGGCCCACAATTCGTTTCAAGGTACATGAATTTGTGCACTGGGCCCCCAGTTATGTAATGATGGCTTAAAGTTGAGAGTGAGAATGAGACGAAGATGTTTAACACAATGTCTCTGTGACAGAGAAGAACCCTGAACAGAGGCAGGAGTTTTGGGTTCTGGTCTCAATTCCTTCTCTTAACAGCTGTGGGAGCGGAGCAAGTCCTGTGTCCCTTCTCAATATCACTTGCCCCATCTTTAAAATGGAGATGATGATGATAATAATAACTTAGTAGACCAAAAGCAGGCCCTGTACCAGACAGATGATTTTGGAGGATTCTTTGGGCTCTTGGATTTGATTATACTACATTATAACATGAAAGCATGTTATAATGTCCAGTTTTAGCATGAGTACACACACACACACACACACACACACACACACACACACCAGCTCTGAAGTCAAAATCCATTTCACAGTTTTGTTTACTTTCAGTGACTTAGAAAACATGAGGTTCAAACATAAGTCACAGCTTAAAGTGATCCTGCTATTATACTGGTAAAGGTATAGGCCTGTCTTGTCTCCTAGCTTCTCCAAGACCACATGTGGAACAGCCTTGTACGCCAAATGGCTTGGCAATGTGACTTGAGACACCCTGAACTCTAAGCTCTAAAAAACGTATCCCCAGAAGCCTGTGTCTGGGATCACAATGTCTAGTTACTTCCATGGATAAGAACATTGAAAACTTCAATTAAAATGCAGAATTTATGCCCAGGGGAGACAATGCTGTTATTAGCCATTAATACTTTAGCTAGAATCAATTCTTCTATCACCTAATGGGGCCTTGAAGATCGCAGAATATAACACTACAAGAGGGAAGAGGCATAGGACAGACCTCAGCTGCCATCTAGAAAAGAAAGGACTGGTCTGGATGACAGCTGGGGTCAATGGAAACCTGAGCAGTGAGGAGGGTTCTCAAGGGGGTGGAAAAAGTTGCTTATGATGGAGGATTCTGAGGGCTGGCACTGGCACCACCATTGCCCAGCTGCTATGCTGTGCTCAGGGCTACAAAGGCCTCTGAAAAAAAAAAACAGAAAATTTCTCCTGCTTTCAAGGAGCTTATAGTCCAGCCGGGGAGACCAGACACTACAGAATTCAGTAGCAAACTAGATGGGAATGGAGGCTCAGAGCAGCGTGGAGGCTTAACAGAGAGACCAGGCTGATTGGGCAGGTGCAAAAGGCTTCAGAGAGAGGTGATGGCTGGACAAGCCCATCAGGGACTGATCAGATGGAGGTGGGCACAGGGAGAAGCAAGGGGAACAATGGTGAGGACACAGAGCTCACAGGCACAGCTCCAGAATGTCACAATTGTCACAGGACCTCATTTGGGATGCCAACATCTCAATCAATGGCCAGAACACCATGGTTGAACCCAGTGTTGGGTGTTGGGGCAATTCACTTGTTCATGATGAGAGAGCATAACAAATTGAAGGGGAAAGGGTGTGGCTACAGGGGAGGAGGAAGAATTGGGAACATCATTGCACTCTACTACTCATGGCTTATTTCCCTCTGGCATTATGCATTGCTTAAGGACCAGTGCTGTATCTCATTCATCTCTGGAACTTAGCACAGTGCCTGGCATAGAGGAACTGTGTTAACTGCTGGATTGTGTAATATGTGTGCTCAGTATAAATGGCCCAATCTCACTGAACAGTAGGCAGAGAAAGACCAAGTTTGTATGTGTTTCAGCCCTTTCATGGAGCCAACTTATGATGGGCAATGAGTAATCAAGGGCCTTGGCCCTTGAGAGAGGATGGTCGGGGACGGGGGAAGGGGGGAGGAAATGACCTAAGTACATTTCAGATAAATGTAACTATGGACTCTTCCCATTCTGTGTCCCTCTAGCTTTCTGGTGGTTGCTGCTTAATCCTCTCATACAGGATGTTCCTGCTGCACTCTATTCATGAAAACCTGCCCATTGCAATATCCTGCTCTAGCCCAGTCCCAGCTAGTTCTCTCGGATCCACAATGACCTGTTTACTTACTATAGAACTACCAATTCTCTCAGTGCTACATGTTAGGAGAGCAATCTTAAACAGCATTTATACATGACCTCAAATTTATTTTTATGCCTTGGCAGCTTTATATTTACCTTCTCACCACTCCACCTACCAGACCATGCACACACCCATGCACATGCAAATGCACACAATTGGTTCCTTGCTTCCTTTTCCCTGTGCCAGCTATGTCCTACCCCTTGTAGGTAGACTTTCCTACTTCTGCTAAGTTGTTAAAAGAGAAATCTTACTTCGTGTCTTAGACTCCCAGGGGATAAGGCTAGAAATTAACCAAAACAGGCTAACGGAGGGGCTTTCGCCCACCGCATACATGGTTACCTTCAAGAAAGGTGGCCCACAAGCCAGTTCTTTCTCACAAAATAGGCTGTTAAGAGAACTCTTGCAGCATACTTCGTTGGTTAAGTCACCCTCGCTTCCCTAGCCATAGCAAATCTGACCCAGATCCAGTGCACAACCCGAAGCAACCACCAAGGCCCAGGCACCAGGGTGCCCTCAGGTAGCCTGGCTGGTACTCTGACAATCAGAGTGCTGCAAACTGAATGCTGCCAATTGGCCCACTCCAATCTTTGGGAAAATTGACTATTGGCCGAACGAAGAGAAGACAGATCACAGACTTTGTGGCTGTTTTCCTGAGGCTACTGAACTCCTTTTCATTTCTCTATAAAGTATGATGCACATCTTAGTCTTAGAAGAGCTGCACCTTGGGAGAACTTCAAGGCTAAGGAGGACATATCTTGAGCAACTCCACATTCCAGTGTGCCCTCCAACATACCTACACCACCAAAGCACTCCCCTGGTAGCACTGAGCAATCTGATGGTAAAGACAGGGGTGGATCACAAAATGTTGCTTCTAGCCTAGAGCTATGCCCACCCACAGGTGGTTCCATAAATGCTTGTTTTATTTTTTAATAATTTATGATATTGATATCACAGACTAGCATGCCATTGGTTCTTAATTACTTGCTATTCAATAAAAGTATCAGGATAACTTAGATTGTGTTTCAGGAGACTACAACACCAAACTCCTCTCTGTCACCTTCTGCCTTTCTAGTCTGTTGGCCACAGAGCCTAGTCATCACCATAACACAAAATACTTCTTGTCGATCTGGCCCAGAGTTAGAATCCCTGCTGGGGATAATACTTTCCAATATATGGGGCCAGTGTTCACGCTGCTGGAATGTCTCTTAATTAAGAATCTTTTTTTGTCTTATGCATAAATTAATCAAGGTAATTATTGTAGCATTATTATTATTACATTGTACTTATAGAGCACTTACCTCCAAGGTGCTCCAAGTAGTTTATAGATTTTTTTTTTAATCTAATGAACTCTGGTAGCCTCTAGGCAAGATGGAGAGCAGAGCAGGGATTATTAGAGCCACATCATAGTTGGAGAAAATGGGTCAGGCCGGAAGCAGGGATGGCTGCGGGTGGCTGCAAAATAACTCGCTCAGATTTGCTTATGCACACTCACGCACAGCTCTCAGCTGTCTGTGGAGGTCTGAGGGCATGAGGAAGGCTGCCTTTGGGTGCAGTAGGAAGTGCTCCTTCCCTATCTGAATTCAGGTAGCATCTCCGGTGCCCAGAGAGCCCCTCCAACAGGGTCTGGACTTAGAAAACAGACCAGAAATACCAGATTCTTCTCTCCTTCTTCCCCTTTTTTTCCACCAGCCCTTAAGTCTAACCTCATCCCTGATCCACCTGCCACTTCGGGAAATTGGGAGCAAAGGGTGAGGGAGAGAGAAGGAAACTTTCTCAGCACTGTCATCAGCACCAGTAAATTTCCTCTGACTCTGACGCCATCATATCATCATGATTTCAGGTGTTTCCCTCTCGGATACTCTAAGTTCCTCAGGAGCAGCAGAGCATGGGGTGGGCAGAGAGCAGGCACCATAGAGGACTAGGGGAAATGCAAGTGCTGAGGGCAATGAGGAGGGGTTTCCAGCCCACTCGGATTTGACTGGGGCAGGGAGGGGAGGTGGGCAACAGGAGAAAGCAACATTGTGGGAGAGCCTTGGACCCAAAGTTCCTGTATTTAGGACCGATAATAATAGCAACAACAATAACATCAAGATGTTAAACTGAACTGAGTATTAGACTTGAGCACAGTTAAGTTGATTTACAGAGGAGTAAAAGTTGGTATGCGGGGGGGGGGGGGGGGGGGGGGAAGAAATATTCAATAAGTTGTCTGATTGGTATTCAAAATAAGCCCAGAACTCTGGGACCTGCTTTAGATGTTGGAGGGGAGCCTGTGCCTGTATAAACAAGATGCAGCTCTCAAATCCATTTTCCTTCATCTAAAACCCACCTCTCTGCCATGGTCAAGTGTAGACTCGTGTAGCCTGTAAAACCAGTGTCACTGGCAGGAATGCAATCAATGCACTAATAGGATAAGCTCTGGTGTCAATGCATCAATGCATGTTGTCATTAAAGGCTCAATTCATTTGCCAAATTCAAGTCAATTGTCTGGAATTTGAATTAAAATCGATAATAGTGGGCTGCTAGTTCTACTTCTTTCTTTCGTCCTTTCTTTTTTCTTTTTCTTTCTTTCTTTCTTCTTCTTCTTTTTTTTGTATGATAAAGCTCAAGAACTACTGGATTAGGCTGTGAACATCCTGAGAACAGGGTCTGAGTCTTACTCATCTTTGCATTCTTAGTCTCTCATCATGTATCCTTGTACCTTTACTGGCAAAGCCAACCTTAGCACTTTATTTATTTTTTATTTTTTTATTTGTTTAATATATTTTTTTATTAATTTCAGAGAGGAAGGGAAAGGGAAAGAGAGATAGAAACATCAATGATGAGAGAGAATCATTGATTGGCTGCTTCCTGCATGCTCCCTACTGGGGATCGAGCCCGCATCCCAGGCATGTGCCTTTGACCAGAATTGAACCAAGGACCCTTCAGTCCACAGAACAATGCTCTTTCCACTGAGCCAAACCAGCTAGGGCAGTTCTACTTATTTCTTGACTTTCTGTCACTTGTATGGAGTTTTTTGGGATATTTTGGATGGAAAAGATTAATTTTCACTTCCTTTTCCCTCATAGTGAAGTGAAAAGGGTATCATTCCTGCATAGAAAGATGAAAGCTGGAACCATGCTCTCCTCTTAGCTAAGTGACAGCTTGACACTAATGCTTAACTCTGCACCAAGCACCATAGTTAATGTCTTTTACCTGAATGAACTCATTTAACCCTCTCAACACATTTATGAATTCTGTAATTGGCCCCACTTTCCATGCTTTGAACCCCCTCTTCACACTGCCTCCTGCTTCTCTGAAAGTCTTGGGCTCTTAGAAAAAGGCAGCAATACTTGTCCTTACTTCCATCTGGTGTGCTGGTGTTCTCTATGGAAGAGCCAGCCCACTTAATTGGAAAGAAAGAATCCGCTCTTGGTGATGCCTCACTTCCTGCCTGTCTGGGGAGGTGGTGCTCCACCAGGTTGCCATGCCTGATGTGTGCCAGCACCTGCTTGGTTATGCCCAGTGAGATGAAAATCTCTAAAGAAGTTAGGCTTCCCTGCCTTCTTTATAGAGTAAACTGAATATGAACCTGGCTTCTTATTTCATGGCACCTGGAAATAGACTCGGAGAACGTAGGATATACAGAGTGGGCTTTCCATGTGAATGCTCGATAAATATGTGCACAGCAACAGAGTCAGAACACCTTGGATTTTACCCGACATAGTGCCCCATTCCTTCATAGGAGGCATCACTTTGGCACTTAAATGTTCTTTGAATGAAAGAATGAATAAATGAATTTGTACTGCGCTGTAATGCACTAATTCCCTCAAAGGCTAAGAAAGTATTTAAGGCTGTTTGCCCCTCTGTTCATAACCCCATACATCTTTGAGTTCATGCCTGCTGTCTAAATGCCATGCCTCTTCCCTACCTTGGGGCTTTGCCTGCCATGTTTCACTATGGTTAGTGCCTACCGCTGGCAGCAACTTCACCAATTCTAATCTACTGATTATCCAGAAACCAGATAACCTTCCTTCAATGGTAAAAAAGTAAAGGTACCTGGGCTCTGAGATAGGACAGGAGAGGCTCTGCCATTGATAAAGGGCTTGAATTTCATCAATAGGTGAAACCTACTTTGGCTGGGACTTATCATTGACTCATTCATGAATTCAATACATACTCGATTCTAAACATTTGGGACCACTAGGTAACTGGGTTTCCAAAAAATGTAAATGTCACTCTAAAAGTAAACTATGTGCTGGACAAGTCAGTTCTTTCTGACAGACCTGATATGATGTGAATGGATTTCTAAGAGGCCCTCTCAATACAGGCCTTTGTCGTATTGTCAGCGCCAAAGTCCAAAGGCAGAGAAGGGAAAAGGCTGATTGTTTTTCAGCTCCAAAATTGTATTATATTAAAGTCTCTAGTCTTTGGGATTTCTTGAATGCTAATTGCTTCCAAGGAGCAAATTGAACCTGCTTTTGGATTTTACTCATTTGGTACATCAAGGCAGGACTGAGGCTTAGTTAACATTTGTTAGTATTGACACTTATAATCAAAGTACATTGTATTACTTGGGCCCACAGTATGTGTCCCATATAAAAGAATTGCTAACAAAGCCTCAGTTCAAGGATATTCTCCCCAAGGTCTTTTAGCATAACCTACTGATGGTATGTGTCCTTAAGCTACTGAGGGAGCCAGTCTCTTTCCCTTATGGAGTGGGCTGCCCTCTACTTAAATGGCTGCTGGCTCACTGTGACTGCTGTAGAGTCACACTCTGATGTCTAAATATATAAATGTGCAAAGACAGTTAACTAGGACTTATTTGTGCCTTGGGAATTAAAAAAAGTAATTAACTGGTATTTTTAACGCATTTTCTCTTTACAGGATGATCTAGTTAAATGGTTCAGTTATAAGATCAGGGAATTTGGTACCTTTTGAAATAGCCCATCTTAAGTGGTTCCAAAGTTATCTTAATGGGCTGGTAGCTTGTGCTCTGTCACCTGGAGAAGCTCCCGGAGAGGACAGAGTTGATCTGAGGAGCAGAGGAGAAAGACCCCCGTGCACAGGGCACAAGGGAGTCACAGTCAGCACCCACCATGATCAAGCCAGAAGTAGGCAATTCACTCCCTGGGATCAAGAATGTATTTAAAATATTATTTCACATTTAGAAAAAATTTTTCCAATCACCAAAGCAATTAAAATACCAACTTTGCAATATTTAAGAAACGCAAATGTCTCTGATTTCTTTAGACACCAAGCTCCAAATTCTACTGACAGCAGGACCACAGCTTGGATGCATATAGGTGGAGGAAATTAAGCAAGTCTCTTAACATTGCTGGGCCCTAACTGCCTCATCCCTGAAGGTCATGGCCTGGACCAGAGTTGATCTCCCATTTGTCTCGACTCTAAGCTCCATGAGTCCAGGCTCTGTGCTTACACATTGGTGGTATAACCAATAAGGGGTGGGGATGTTGAGGCCTCTGCCACCTCCTTTGGGGTCATTGAAGAGCAAGGGCAGGACTAGGTTGAGATGAGTGAGGGGCCTAGGTTACAAATGTAAGGAGGAACTTACTCTCAGAGGCCCGCAAATGCTGGCCCTGCACTTTCTTACATTTTGCACCCTGGGTGCCTCATTCACCCTACCCCAGTCCCAGCCTGTGAAAGTATACAAGGAGGCAAAAGGCTGCCATTTGTATAAATAAAATAGGATCCTAGGAAATGGGGTATGAAGCAGGCCCTCCAGTCCAAGCATCTCCCCCATCCGGCCCCCACAATCTGAAAGGAGAGCTGGCCACCACTGAAGCTTGCTTTGCTTGGCTAATGCTAATGCCAGCTTTTGAATCTCCAGCTCCCTGTGAAAAAGTGAATGCTCTAGAACTGACCTTCAGCAGCCACCAGCTAGCACTTGGTGGACAGAAGTCAACTGAGAGTTTGAGTAGTAGGAACAGTCTTGGGCTCCTTAGGCGAGTCCTGTGAGATAAGAGAAATTCTGAAAGGGAGAGTATTGCAAAGGCCCAATATGATGACTTAGCAATTGGGGCCAGCCTTGGGGTCCATGTCAATAGTCACCTCCCCTTCATGTAGGTTTCCAAAGGGAATGTCCCGATCTAGGAAGAGACAACAGAAGAAGGCAGATCTCACACAATCACTGGGAGAAGTCCTACTCCCATACACAGGCCAAGTTCACCCTCCCACACCCAATGGAGGTTAAGCTCTAGGGGCACACACCCATCCACTCTATCTGAACAATGTCTCTAGGGACTAACTCAGTCCTCAGCACTCAGAGCATGAGAGAATAAGCCAAGTCTCCCTCTCTGCAAGCACATCCATCTATATATATAACGTTAGGAAAGAGAAAGGAAAAAGAGGAGAAAAGTTAATTTCAGGGGAAAATCACCTCTGCTAATAGAACCTGTAAATTAGGGCATTTAATTACCAAAGACAATTTGTTCATTTTGGATGCTAATATTTACATTAGCAACTGCTTTGAAAGCATGAAATCTGATGAATTGACAAAACACTTTTACTCCTTTTCCCCAAATTAATCAAATGAGCTGTGATCAGGCTATTTATAAGTCTAGTTAAGTACATCTCCCTAGTGAGGGATTTTTTTCCTCCCACCTCCTTCACATTTTGTGAGCTCTCACAGATATTCAGCTTTTCACCTAGATACTTGGTGCCAGAGGATCTTAGTGGGAAGGTGTTTGATCTATTTCTATATTTAATGACACATTTCATCACAGCAGAACAGAGCATTGTGCCATCTTTGTTGAAATTATATTTCAGTGATAATCCCTTCCATTTGTAGAACCCCTGGTGACTTCCAAGGAGCACTTATGGAGATGAGCTCACCTCCGGTGCCCACTGGCTACTGCAAGCCCCAGCTTTGGACTCTGATACTGATGGCTGACAGGTTTATGTGGACCCTCCCAATAAAAGAGCTTGGATTGGTAAGGAAGCATTAACCAGGGAGGGGAATGGGCCAGTAGATGGACCCAGGATGGACATCTGAGAACATCTTCAGAGCAAGGACTCTCCAGGACCCATGACTTGCTCTAATGTTAGTCATTTGGTCTCAGATGAGCCCCCTGCCCTGCGCTGTTGACCCTGATGCTAATCTACCCTATTCTGACTTCTACTCTTTCTCTCACTCAATCCTCAAGGGATCTCCCCACCTCAGCCCAGTGACATCAAAGGATATGGCAGAGATATCACCCCAATGCCCTCACACCCCACTAGTTAATCCACTACCATAAACACTAAGCCTAGACTCATGGATCTTAGAGCTGGGAGGAACCTGGAGAGGTCATCTGGCCCAGCCCACTGACATTTGAGAACGATTGAGGGGTCTTTGGACGACAAGGAGTAGTAGAAAACATTTTTATAGAGGTAAAGGAGTTATAGAAGATGAGATTAGCAGACAAACCTAAAAACAGGTAGACTGGAGCCTGATTATGGAGGTCCATGGATGTCAGCCTGGAGGCGGGGAGAGGGGGCCTTAGACTTGATTCTTACCAATGAATGTACGGGTCAAAGAACCTCTTCTCAGTGGTCACTTGGAGTTGTGGTGATTCCTATTAAGGCCAGACCAATCCTTCCATTGCCACACGGAAATGGTGGTACCAAGTCACGGTGCAAAGCTATGTCCCAGCTCTTTCTCAACCTGGCTGGGTGACCCTGGACAAATTCCTTCACCCATCTGGGTCCTGAATCTCTTCATCTGTGAAAGGAGAGGTGCACCTGAGGGTCTGCAGGGGCCCTTCCAGCTCAGCGACCCCTACCAGACATTTGATCATGATCCTCCACTCTTTCTTTCAAATCACACTGGGCCTGGAGTTTCCAAATGCTCTCTGACATCCCACTCTACCACTCCCTCTAACCACTCCCTTCCCATCCTGCTCCCCGACAAGTCAAGCTTCTTTTCCCCAAGAAACCCCATTTTGCCAATGGTACCCAGAGCACAAAAATGAAACCCAAGCAGTCCAAGTTGGCTGCATCTACCCTCTCCACCAAGCGGAGCACAGAGCAGGCCGGTATTTAATTAGTTTGCAATATTACATATCTTCTAAATCATTTAATCTTTTTAATAAAATAAAGTTAAAACACATACACCTAACTAACCCACTAACAATGGCCCCAATTTGTGTTTTGTCTGACGGGGAGTAATATTCATGTCTACATGAGGATGGCATGTAATTAACATGTCATAATCAAAATGACTAAGTTTGACACATTATAATCACTGCATGGAGATTATAGCATAGCCAGGGGCGATCCACACAGCCTATCTTAATATCATTTGCATAATGAAAGCATGGTGGCAGTAATAGCTTTTTTCTCTTGTTATCATAATTTCACCCAGGGCTGCAAGGGGCTCCCACACTGTCAGATGTTGCCTGTTAAAAGTCATTGTGCCTTGAAGAAGGCAGCAAAAGTGACCCAGAGCCTTCCCCCCAGAACAATAGCTCGATGGCTGGCCCCTGATGAATAGAGGGGGCAATAAAGGGAATGAGCCCCCCCCCCCCCGCCCCAAAATTGCCTGTGAACCCATACCCTGCAGACATGTGGACACTCTGCTCTCCCCAGCCCCTTATTTACACTGGGTGTAAGATTACCTTCTGATCAATGGAAAGTGCAGACGGTCTTAGTCCACAGACAAACTTGGCTAGATATGCAAAGTCCCCAAAGCAGACTCCCTTTAGTTTGACAGTTGTCTGAATGGGATGCCTGGCCATCTAAAGCCATGATGCTGACCACCAGGTCAAAATCATGGGTCCAAGAGCCACACACACCAGTTAGCCAGCCTCTTCCCTTCATGGTCACAGATTGTATCCTTAGCCAGGGAGAGTGCCTCATGCAGGCAGGAAAGAGTGTGGAGAACACCCGTTTACCTAGCGTCCTCTCTCCCTGTGATATGCTGCATGACCCATTTAAACCTGCTGTTCTTCCAGCTCCCTGCCTAGCTTGCTCCTCCAGCTCAGCCAGGCACACTTGCTCTATATCAATCATCCACCCTCCCCTCCCACTTCCTCTCCCCACCCGCTGCTCCCCAAGCCCACTCTGACCTTTCTGAAACCTTAGCTTGAGGCCCACCTTTATTTAACCTGCTGGCACCTCCTAAGACCCATCTGTACCTCCCAAAGCACTTTGTACAATTATTACATTTCAATCTCAAAGAATCACGTTCCTCAGCAGCAATGTTTTAGATTAGGACCTGATTTGGAACTCATATCTCCAAACCGATTTAAAGCATAAAAAATACTTGCTCTGACCTATAACAAGTGAAAGGGGGGAAACAGTGACTATCGAATGGAGAAACCTGGCCAGCATCACCTTAATCAAGCAGTCAAGGTTGACACCCTGAAGGATACCCATGTTGCTGTCAAGTACTCACCTCTGATATTATAGATGAAAGTGTACTTCCCAAACCCAAAACCCCATAATCATAAGAAAACATCAGACAAGTCCAAACTGAGGGGACTTTCTTCAAAATATGTGACCAGAACTATTCCAAGGTCATAGAGGGAAGAGAAAAAAGACAGGAACTGTCACAGATCAGAGGACAGGAAGGGGCCAGGATGATGACATGTCCATGGTAGAATGTTGGATCCTAGAACTTAGAAAGATCATTTGTGGAAAAACTAGGGAAATCCAAATGAAGCCCATAGTTTTGTTAATCGTATGGCACAAATGTTAATGTATTAGTTGGATAATGTACCATAGGTAGGTAAGATGTCAACATTAGGCAAAATTGGGTGAAGGGTACAAGGAAACTCTCTCTAACTTGTCTTCATAAGATTTTAGATTATTTAGACTTTATTAAAATTAAAAGTTTAAAAAAACGCATTCTCAATATTTCATCAAAAATCCGGAAACTACTGAAATTTCACAAGCTTTTAGCCAACTGTCAGAATCCAGTCTGAATAGAAGTCTCAACTACAGTGGCCTGTGGCTTGGCAAATTCTGCCCACCTGGCCAATAAGATGCCTGAGACTCCAAGCTCTGGGTACATTTTGGGTTGGGTATGAGAGGGTGGGAAGAAGAGACTGAAGCTATGTTCATAAACAACCCCAAAAGGTGGCAGCTTCTCATTCCATGGAAGCCTGTCAACCAGACAGCAAACCTCATCTGTGATGTCACAAAGACACGGCAAGGACGAGTCAGTATGTTTTAAATGCATGAGAAAAAGCACGGTGGAGCTGAGACACCTTCATGCTCCTGGGCCGACCCTCCGTTTTTCTGTGAGGAACCTGAGGCTCAGAGAGCTCAGGCTTTTGCCTGGAGTTTCACAGCAGGTCAGCACAGAGTTGGAACTGGGACCCAGCTCTGCAAATTCCCCCCCCCCCGCCCCCCCCCCCCCCCCCCCCCAGGCCCAGGAGTCAGAGTAAAATCAAATCAAAGTTGCTCTCATATCCAGAGGGGGCTGCAAAATTGCCTCCCGGCCATCCACCTGTCTCCTGAAAGACAGGACACTGGCAACCTCCCCTCGGAAGCCATCCAGACACACTTGCCAGTCTCACTCTTCCTTGTTCCCTATATGACCCGCTCCCTGCACTGCTGGCCTTTCCCATGGGCTTCGTTTTACCTGGACCTGCCAGCGCTACCCTGCACCTGCCCAGCGACGCACCTTCTGAATGTGGCTAGATGCTTGTCACATGGCCCCAGAGCTCAGCGCTTTGTTGCCAAGCCATGGCTGTTTCCTCCTCTGTCAACTCTCCCCTCCCCCTTATTTTCAGGGCTTGTCATTCACAGCTGCCTGCCAGTCATTATCATGGGGGTTTGGGAAGGAAATGAGAATGAGGAACTCAGGCACAGGCCCCCCGACTGCGAGGGAAATGTTGACTCACAGCCAATGCATTTTAACACAGGGAAACTCCCAGGAAAGCCAGGGGGCTGTGCCTGGGGTCCTGGGAGCACTGCTCCCCTCTCCTGCAGGCCTGGAATTAATGCCATCCTTCCTCCTGGGCCAGGAAACTGCAGGAACCTCTCCACTACTCTCTCCACCACCGAGGGAGCCCTCCCGTCAAGCCAGGGCCCCTGCTCTGCTGCTCAAGTTTCACAAGCATCTCCTGACAGGAATGGCCTTAAGGGTGGCAATATTATTTGAAAAGCAATGAAAAGGCCCCCTTCCCTCAAAAATATGCCCTTTCCTGGTGCTTGGAATACCTCCCTTGATGTGATTCTTTTGAATTCAGAAGTTTTTGTTATTTAATCTTCTCTCGGGTTGATGGCAAAGGACAGAATCAGAATCCTCTCAAATGCCCCTAAGCAAAACGGCAGGGGGGGTTGGGGGTGGCAACAACTTCTGGAGCTGGAGGACAATAAGAGCTGCCTGCCCCATAACCACCTCCTCTTCCTCTGTGAGTTTCCCAAACCCGTAGCCTAAGCCAGTGCTCCTTTATTCTCTCCCAGCTCTATTTGACCTCCCCTCCTAGCCCTTAGCACAGATAGGCGCTGATTCTTGGGAGTATTTGCTTCCTTTCTCTCTTGCTATGAGAATATGGGTGTTATCACGTCATCACATCCCTGGTACTCGCACAGAGAAGCAGCCCAGTGGAAACTACAGAAAAAAGGGAGGAATGAACAAGAGGCCAGCCTGGTTTTAACAAAGACAACAGTGCAGGGAAGAGGAAGGAAGGGGATGTAGCCAGGAACCCCCACCTCCCACACCCAACCCAAGAGCCCATCTCCCCCCAGGACACAAACTGCCAACATGACCCAGGACCACGCATAGCCATCTGCCCTGTTCTCTAGGGACAGTTCCAATAGGACACACCATTCCTATACATTTTTGTGAGCTAGAAATCAACGTACCTGAACAGCAAATTAAATCCTTCCGCATTAGAATTCTGTTTTCAACTTTAATCATCATAGAGACCCACTTCCCCACAAAGAAATCCTTCCTCCAGTGAATGCTTGCCTTCTGCAAAAGCAAATGAGAAGATAAGCGCGTACAGCCATCCCCGCTGAAGAGAGCCCAGGTGCCCTGACCTGCTCAGGGAGGCACTCAAATGAGCCTGCATGGCATGGAGTCATTTCACAGGTTCTATTTTTGTGCCGTTTTTCCCAAGACCTGCAGCACCACCCATGACAGCTAGATGCATGGGCTTCAGCTCACCCGCAAGTAGCGGAATACCTGTATGATACGGCTTACATTCTGTGTTTCCACCACACAAGAAGTCAAGCATTGCCCCCCTAGCACAGGTGACAACTGCAATGATCACTTTTGACAACTCCTCTTTACCACAAAATCATTTTCACCAATACATTTCAAGTTGGCATATTTGGTTACATATTTTTAATGCACAGCATACTCAGCATGGAAGTTAATTAGGAGAACACCCAGCAAGTTTGTAACAGTCAGGATCATCTCGTTTTTCCTTGAGTGCAGTCTGCGTCCACAACCCTTTTACATATCCCTGTGCTTAAGCAGTAGATTCGAAATAAACAATGACGGCACAACAGCTGTAAAAGTAGGCAATCTGAACTTGGTTCCTTCGATTCTGTTATCCGATGTGACCACTCAGAGTTCTAATTGTGTGTTTAAAATGTATAAGAGTGAAGCAGAGTGGCTGGACTGATCATTTAAAAACCATGCCCAAATGAATCTGAATATAGAGAAAATGTCTCTAGTTTACTGTCAAAACAAATGCACGTAGTTCAGGCACATGGGCCTGTAGGTGACCGACCAGCTTAACTTATACAGGTGCTTAAAACTCCACAGCAACCAGAAGTTAGACCAACAAAAGATTTCATCGCTGGCATTGTTTAGAACTGCTGGCACACAAAACAGTCTGACTTTCAACTGGGTGTATTATTGTTTTAAATTCTCTACCGACAGTGTAGGCCCTTCTTGCCCGCATGCAGTATGGATGCTTTCCACCCCTGGGAAGCCAGCAGTCAGGAGCAACAGGGTCCAGGGTTCAATGATGCAATAAGAGACCTCAGTTCTGTCAGCATCTTCCCTCCACCAGCCCCGACCAGCTGGTTTTTATGCTCAGCGTCTCCCCTTAGTCCCTAAATGGCTGTTGCACCTCCAACCATCACATCCACATTGCAGCCAGGACAAGAGGGAGAGGCAAAGGGACAATGTCAAAGAACAGTGACAGCCAAATCGGTCCCTTTTTTAATTTACTCTTTTTGCTTACAAAGAGAAAAATATACTTTTATTGTTGGTGATGTACAGTTCTGTGAGTTTTGACAAATGCATAGAATTGCACAACCAACACAACCAGGATACAGAAGAGTTCACTCACCCCCAAATTCCCGCGCTCTGCCCCTTTGTAGTCTAATCTCCCCACCACCAAGCCCTAAGCTGGCAACTACTGATTTGTTCTCTTTCCCTATATCGTTTTGCCCTTGCCTGCGTGTCGGGCGAGTGGACTCAAATAGTGGGTGCCATTCTGAGCCTGGCTCCTTTCACCCCGTGTAGTGCCTCCAAGATTCATTCAGGTTGTTGCACACATTAGTAGTTCATCCAGGTTCATGCCAAACAGTGCTCCATCATGTGGACAGGCCACAGTTTGTTTATCTGTGCACCTGCGGAAGAGCATTTGGGTTGTTTCCAGTTTAGGAATTAGGAATGCTTCTGCTGTGAACATTCACACACAGGTTTTTATGTGAACAAAGGTTACATTTCTCCAGGAGAAATACCTAGGACAGAATTGTTGGGTCACACGACTGCAGTGTTTTTAACTTAATAAGAAACTGCCAAACCGTTTTCCAGAGTGGCTGTGCCATTTTGCATGCCCATCAGCAATGCATGATAATCCCAAATGCTCTGCATTCTCGCCAGCACTTGGGGTTGTCAGTTTTGGGGGCTTAGGGGCTTTTTTTAATTTTAGCCATTTCCATAGATTTATAGCATTATTTCATGGTGTTAATTTGCATTTCATTGATGACAAATGATGCTTAGCATATTTTCATGTGTTTATTTGCCATCTTAGTTGGATCCAGACGTACCCAATGTTTCTTTTAAAGAAGAAGCAAAGGCTTCTGGAAACTCGAGAGAACAAATGAAATCTCTTGAACCACAATTATATTATGCCCCATGGCCCTGGCCACACCTGACAGCAGGTGTCCAGAGAGAGGGAAGTTGGGGTTGAATTAACCAACAAGAGTGTCAGCTCCACACAGTGAGCCTGTCCAAGTGCTTGGGCACAAGGTACTAAAAATTATCATTCTGGCTGATTACCTACCTCTATTCTCTGAGTTCCCCTCCCAGAAAACATGTTTCCAGATTAGATCATTGATTTGTGTTTGTTATTGTCAACCACAAACTTTATCTGTTCTGTGTGTCTCAAATGGCTGGGCTGTCTGTAGAATAGTGGGGGACTAAGCAGGGGAGAGGAGGAGGTGGGGAAGGGTTGTTAATTGGTTCATATCACTGACCTAAAAACCTCTTTTAATTTTAACCTTTGGTGTTGAAATATTTCTAAAGTGTTAATGTCCACTTTTTGGCTTTGGCAATGACAAAAGATTGACTAACATTACACCCCTCTCCTGTCTGGGAAGTATGAAGCCTGCGATGGCTCATTTTATGTGTCAGCTTGGCTAGGCTACGGTGCCCAGTTGTTGGGTCAAACAGCAGTCTAGGTGTTACTGTAAAGGTGCTTTAAAATGTGATGAATACCTGCAATCAATAGACTTTGAGTGAAGCCTATTATCCTCCATAATGTGGGTAGATCGCATCCAATCAGTTGAAGGACTTAAAAAAAAAGCTTGAGTTCCCTGAGAAGGAAGGAATTCTGCCTCCAGACTACCTTCAGACTCAAGACTGCAACAATGATAGATTCCTGCTGACCCCCTTGCATGTTTCAGCCTTGCTAGCCCAAATCGCATGAGCCAATTCCTTAAAATTTCTCTGTAGTGAGTGAGAGAGAGAGAGAGAAAGAGAGAGAGAGAGAGAGAGAGGAAGGGAGAGAGAGATGGGCTGCGTGTGTGTATCCTATTGCTTCTGCTTCTCTGGAGAACCCTGACTAATGCAGGGTTTAGTGCTCAGTGCCCAGGCTGGAGGAGATGAGCATGAGCAAGTGTGCGTTCCTGACAAGCCTGGGAACTCACTGGGTTATTTTTAGTTATATTTGTGATAAGTACCTCATTATTTTCTAGTTTGTGGCTGGATTTGTCTATTTCTCCCCAAAACTGATATGCTACAGAGATAAGAACTAACTGCAATCTGGTTATTTGAAAATTCTGTTTAGTGAAATTTTACTGGTAAAACACTGTCCAATATTGCAGATACCTTGGTTGGTTGGTTATGGGTATTTCCTGGAATGAAGAGACTTTGCCTATAATTGAGGAGTTCCTTCACTGAAAATACTCAGAACATCCTTGCTTTAAATGTAGAGGGTTGGGTGGTGGGGAGGAGGAAGATTTTTAGTGATGAATATTTGGGTTCAAAAAGACTTCTGCTTATCCATGGTCTCGTGCTGCCTTGAATGACAGTGAACAGCGAAATTCATGAGACTCAACTAACCCAGCGACCCTCTAATCCATCCCTAGCCCAGGGCCAGGGAGTAAGTTGGCCGTCAGATACAGTGGTGGCCAATATTGGAGCCATTTCTGACACACTTCCTGTTGTAGGTGTGTGTGTCTTTTACACCGTTGGTATGTTGTTACACTGATCGAGAGGACAGAAGAGTGTGTGTGTGTGTGTGAGAGAGAGAGAGAGAGAGAGAGAGAGAGAGAACACACACACACAGACACAGAGTTGATGCTGATTAAAGGTTTATGAGAAGCAAGAAAATCTGATAGGATTTGGGCAGAATCCGACCAGTTTTAAGTTTTCCATCCCTAAGCCTTAGTTAAGTCCCCACAAGCCATTATTTTTGTCCTGGATGTAGAAGGGAGACTAAGTTGAGGAATGTAAATGGCAAGCCTGGAGTTTTTGAGACGATTATCAGATTTGTGCAAGATTTACTTCGCTCTTTAAACACACACACACACACACACACACACACACACACACACGCATGCCTGGGCTGGTTTTCTGCAGCACAACACACAGTTGCACCAGCAAATTCGACTTTCAATTGAGAGTCTGAGCAGGAGAGCTGGAAGAACTGGGTGCTCAAAAAAAGTTCTAGGAGCCCCCAGACCTCCCAAGGCAGCCCGCCCACAGGAAGCTGGGTAGGTTCATCCCTCCAAAGAAAGTCCTTTCAGTTCACCTTAAGCTTTAGGGGTTCAGTCCTTTAGAGATCCCTGAATGGCAAACCCCAGTGCAGATGTGTTTCTGAGGACTGGCGGTAGGCCTGCAACCAGGTGGTAATAGTGGCTGCTAGATTTTAGCCTTAGTGTGAGCCAACCATCAAATGCTCTCCTGTCATTCAGCCCCTCCAGCTATACCCCTGAGTTATCAATTCCCTCTCCCAGCAAAGTCATGGACAAGCTGACTTGCCATTACTCACCTTACACTCAGCACAATCCACTCCACTAGGGCACTAGCTCCATGTCACCAAAACAGAGCTTGTCACCAAAGCTTTGGTGTTGCAATACACAAGGGTTCTTTTTCTGTCTTAACCTCCCTCCTAGAAGCATTGTGGTCCCTAGCTTCTATAGTAACCCCTCTAGGGTCTCCTCCTCCTTGCAGGCCACTCCTGCTCACTCCCTCCCCTCCCATCAACCTCGTGGTTAAGTGTTGGTGTAGCCCAGGGCTCAGACCTGGACCTCATTCTTTACTTCCTCTACTAGAGGCCCAGTGCTTGAAGTCGTGCACAGGTGGGGTCCGACCAGCCCGGCCCCAATCCGGGTGGATTGGGGCTGGGCCTGTAGGGAGGAGGAGATGACGGGAGGTTGGCCAGCCGACCCACCCCTGATTGGGGCCAATCAGAGCTGGGCCGGCTGGGGGGAGGGGCTGCAGGTGATTGGATGGCGGGCCCCACCCCCCCCATTGGAGAGGCGGGGCTAATTGGGAGCCGGGGGGGGGGGGGGGAGGGGGGGGATGGCCGTGGGGAGGGGCTGTGGGTGGTGGGCTGGCCAGCCCCACCCCTGAATGGAATGGGGGGGCCTGATTGGGGGTCAGTGGCTGGGGGAGGGGCCATGGGTGGTTGGCCCACCAGCTCTGCCCCTGATTGGGGTGGGGGGAGCTGATTTGGGGGAGCTGGTCTGGGGTGGGGCTGGCCAGGGGGAGGGGCTGCTGGAGGTTGGCCAGCCAGCCCCACCCTCTATTGGGGTAGGGGGAGACAATCAGGGGTGTGGCTGGCCCCACACCTCTGATCAGGCAGTTTGCTGGCCTCAGTGGGCATCATAGCGAATGGTCGTTCTGGTCATTACAGCGTTATGGTCACTGGCTTTTTATATATATAGATCATTCTCCAGAGGTAAAACTATATAGTCCCATGGTTTCCATTCCACTCATTTACTGATGCATTCATTTGTTTTCCCATTCTAACTTCTCCCCTGAGCTCCATCCAATCTCATGCATCCAGGAGATTAAAAATGATGGCAGATTAGGTGGATGCTGCATGGACATGCTCCCAGGAACAAGCTAGAATTACAATCTCATGTATCCAGCTACCTGCCTGACCTCCCCATTTGGTTACATTACAAGCCTACATGACTTTCCCAGGATACACAGGTAGCAAATGGCCAGGGCAGGACATCAACTTGAGTAGATCTGATCTCAGGACCTGCGTTCTTAACCAGAAATGAATAAAGTGAGATTTAGTCCAAGAACAAATGAATCTACCGAATGATATCTTATGCAAAGACAAACCCATATCCACCAATAGATTTGACAAATAGTTGTTAAGCACCAACCACAATCGAAGCATCCTGTTAGGAGCTGGAGCTACAACCGTGAATAAAATAAATGCATCCCTATCCCCATGGCATTATAGTCTCCCAGAGGAGATGGACAATTAAAAGCAATTACAAGAAAGTGTTAAAGTGTGTTCAGGGAAGCTCCATCTTGCCAGAACATCAAGTGCAAGACAGACGGGGATGAGAGATGAGGCTGGGAAGAAAATGAAGCCAGGTAGCAGAGGGCCTTGTGAGCCTCGCTAAGGAATCTGAACTTCATCCCAAAGGCAATGGATGTATCAATAGCAAATGTGAGAAATCCCAATCCCACTGGCTTAAGCAAAAAGAGATTAGCACCTGCAACTGAAACAAGAGGTTGAGCTTGCCGAAGCTGGTTTGGCTCAGTGGATGGAGCGTCGGCCTGCGGACTGAGGGGTCCTGGGTTCGATTCCGGTCAAGGGCATGTACCTGGGTTGCGGACACATCCCCAGTGGGGGATGTGCAGGAGGCAGCTGGTCGATGTTTCTCTCTCATTGATGTTTCTAGCTCTCTATCTCTCTCCCTTCCTCTCTGTAAAAAACCAATAAAATATATTTAAAAAAAAAAAAAAAAAAAAAAGAGGTTGAGCTAGCAATATGAAGAACCAGAATCAGGGGCTCAGACCAGCCATGGGGATCTGGCTTTGCCATCTCTCAGCTCAGCTCTGCTCTCCTCCAGGAGTTGGCTTCTGCCTTGGGCTTCACATGGAGGCCACAGCTGCTCCAGCCTCATGTCCTCCCAGGTTCAGAACCAGCAAATCCTTTTACAGGTGATTCAAGCTAAAGCCCTGGGACCTGGCTTGACTTGAGGGACCCATTCCTGGACAACCACTGGCCAGGGCAGTGAAATGAGATGGCCATTTATGTTGCATTCACTGACCTCCCTTCCCCCAGATGTGGGCTGAGATGGAGGCAAGGGCATGCTCCCTAAAGGAAAATCAGAGGTTTTTTACCATTAGAATAATAAATGGATGGATACTGAGTGGCCAAAACAAAAACAGAAATCCATTACAGAAAGGTTTTTGGCAATGAATTACTTTGTTATTGGATTTATAATTAAAGACAAACCATGAAACAACCCTGCACTGGTGTGGTAATGTGGAAAATGGATGAATGGGGCAACACTGCCAGCAGGAAGGACAATGAACCAAATGAGAAACGATGGCTGCCAGAGGAGGGTGGGGACAGCAGGATGGAGAGAAGTGACACTTAGAGGTAGATGAACAGAGTGCAGATATACTAGTAGATGTGCAAGCTTAAAGGAGCAGTGCCAGTTGAGGGGAGGAGAGATGAGTTCTCTTTGGATAATGAGGAATTTAAGAGGCTCAAGGAATATGTTTGTGAAAAGATACAGAAATGGGTTGTATAAATGCTCAGGAGAGTGACATGAGCTGAAGATAGAGATTTGGGGGTCACCAAGACATAAAAGGCTACTAAAGGCACAGATGCGCATGGGATCTTCCAGGTAGAGGATGTGGAGGACAAAAGAAGGGCTGACTCAGAACTATGGTGAAGACCAACATTGAAGGAGTGAGCAGAGGAAGAGGGGCCAATGTGGAGGAGAAGCCTGAGCAATAGGAAACCAAAAGAAAAGGAAGTCATGGAAGTCAAGGGAAGGGAGAGTTGCCAGAAAAGGTTAGGTCAGCAGGACCAGATGCTACCAGGAGATCAGGCAAGATGCCCCTAACTAGAGTGTATATTTCCTCACTCAGAGAGCTTCCCTACCTGTGGGATGCTCAAGCACTAGCCACACCAGCTTTCCAAGCAGATGGCTATTTACTGAGCACAAATGTTACACTGACTTTGGAATGTTCTCACATGTGCTCTTGTGGATTAATGAGCTCCTAATATTGTGATAATAATCATTTTCCATAAATATGCATAGTCAGCTTTAAAAAGTGTCACATGGGGTAATTATTAGCTGTCTGGGTGCTAATCGCTTGGGGAAAATATTTGCTTGCATGTGAATTGGAACCTGTGTTTGTTTTGTTAAATGCACTGCCTTAACAATTACCAGCAATTACAGTCTGGTTTAAAGAGACTTGGATGCCAGGGATCTGGGATTGAGGAATGGGTCTCTGCCAGTTCTCTGGGGCCTTATCCAGCTTCAGGACCTCACTCACAGGAGCTTATGAAATGTCTTGTTGGATTTGGTTCAATAAAAGCTTTTTGGCCCAGACGTTGTGGCTCAATGGTTGAGTGTTGACCTATGAACCAGGAGGTCACGGTTCCATTCCCAGTTGGGGCACATGCCTGGGTTGTGGACTCCATTCTCAGTAGGTGGTGTGCAGGAAGCAGTGGATCAATTATTCTCTCTCATCATTGATGTTTCTATCTCTCTTTCCCTCTCCCTTCCACTCTAGTTAGGGGCATGACTTTAAATAGCCTTGTGTATAGCACACACACACACACACACACACACTCGCGGCCCTCCCAGCAGGATTTAAGAAGAACTAAAGTACCTGACTTTCTCCCAAATGTCTGCTTCACGCAGGCCTGAAGTTCCCACCCTTAGAGAACTTTCTGAGGTTTCCGTTAAACCACTGGAGGTGCCACCAGAATACAGACAGACAGTGGGGTCTACTGGCACACATTCATTTTGTAGTGAATAAGACCTTGAAGGGTCAAGATGTACAATGAGAGACTCAAGGGATCCAACTAGAACAGGACTGTCCAAGCCAAAGGCCCAGCTGGGCAGGTGGGTGTTGAGGAGGCCCTGGATCAGGGGTCTTAGGCACACAGGGAGAAGGAGAGAGGATGGACAAGCTCTGGCCTAGAAGTCAGAAGTCCTGGGTTCTACAACTAATTTATTATGGAACCTTTGACAAACTGTTTAATCACTCTGGACCCAGTTTTCTCATCTGTAGAAGCAAAGCACTGGATTAGAATGACCTCTAAAGAGTTTTCTTCTGCTTTGATCTTCATTTCCCCATAAGAGTAAAGGAGTTTGATCTGGAGCTGGCCTGCAGTGTGGAACCGCCAGGCATCTCTTCCCAAGGCAGCCCTGGTATCTACCATAACTCACTCCTCTCCTGCCTGTTTCCATGTGACCAGGTGAGCTCCCTGACCTGATCTTGACACTAAAGACTTAAAGAGATGAGAGTTGACGTCTTCTCCGGCATCCAACAGCATTGCTAACTTCTAGAAAATAGAGGAGCCCCAGGGAAATCTAATAACAGCCCTACTTAAGAGCACACGACAATTATTACCTCCAACTGTGAGGGAGGCTGAGTAATTAAAAAGGGTTCTTTATTTTGATTAAAAAGATTCCTTTTAGTGTTTCTGAATCTTTAGTGAAAGCCCAGAACTCTATTTTTAGACACAAAACAAGACACATGGCCGGGGGCAGGGGTGTAATTTAAAACATGGAACGAGCATTTGTAACCTGAAAAATGAGCACGCGCCCCCAGTGGCCCCCAGATCGAGCTCATCCCCACCCAATGGCTTTCAGGAGGCGCAGCAGCATGGCAGCCCCAACCCCGCTGCCTGGATTAATAGGAGGCCCAAATTAATTGGTTTTAATCACTATAAATTTCCTTCCCAATAAAATTTCAAGAATTTCCAACCATGCTGATTTATATGTGTAATTAGAAATCCATTCACAGATGTCACACTGCTAGGTGGTGGGTAGTATAAGACCCGGCTTAACTCCAGCAAGAGGCCTGAGCAATGAAAAATGACAAAGGGGAACTTGGCAGGAAGCTGGGACAGGGAGTGTGCACCCTTAGAAACTACACCCAAGGTTACATGGGGCTACTGACCACCAAGCACAGATTTGCCTCCTCTGAATCCCACCCACTCCCTGCCCAGACACCTCTCGCCTACATAGGAGCAGACCAGAGGGGCTTTGCTGGGATAGCCTTATTGAGATAACAACGCTGGGTAAGCCACACTGCAGCACCAGGCCTCCCTCTGTCCAGGGCAGCAATGAGCACAGTAATGGTGGGAGGATAGATCCACAGGAAGAGAGAAGTCAGCCTGCCAACTCCCCACTTCCAGCAAGCAGATTATTGCCTTGCAATGTGCCCACATTTCAGATTATCCAAATGCAAGCTCGTTTACAGAAGAGGCCAACATGCTGCCTGGACTTTCTTTCCTCTCTGCTCTTACACTCCCTCTGCACTACACTACCCACCACCTAGCAGTGTCACAGAAGAGAAAGGATAGCCAGGGCTGCATTTCAGATCAGCAACTGAAGGAGTCAGCCTTTCCCTATAGGGACAAGAAAGAGAGATGCACCAAGAGTTTTGTGCCAGGACTTGAACAACATCAAGACTGGGCAGGTGGGGAGAAGAAGGGAAAGGTTGACAGAGGGTCAGAGGATTGGCAGACAGCATAGAGTGTGTGGACCCAGATCTCTGGAACCTGCAGAAAGAAGCAAGCAGAGTCAGGTGCCAGTGGAAAGGATTATTTCCAACAGGTCAGCAGCAAGGATGAGAAAGCTCTCTCATCTGTAGAAACCACCCTCCAAAATTAATAAATGGAGGGATTGCTATTCTATGGGCTCAGGTGAAATCTCAGGAATAGCTCCCCCTACCTGGTGACAGCACAATGACAAAAAGGAAGAGCCCATTCGTGTCACTGAGCTCAAGCCTCACCTCCTGTCATGGCCTAACCCTGTGCTACCCATGAAGACTGCCCAGCCTCTCTGTAGGCCACAGAAGCAACTAACTACCTGGGCATCAGAACACCAGCTCTGTAATACTCCCCACCCCTACGCCACTCCAAACAAACACAGGCACACTCAGAATTATTTCCAATAGTGCCCTGTACTCCCAAGTGATTGGCTGGTTTGCCCGCTCAGCTCACCTCCCCGTGAAGAGAGAAGAAGATCATCTTTGCTTCAGCCTGATCCTTTAATGCGCCTGAAAGCTGTTGCTCTTTCTAAAGCAGACCCCAGGCCCCGAGCAGGGACTAGGTGGAAAGGTCTTAATGGGGAGATTAGTGTCTGCCCGGGCAGTGCCAGAGTGGGGTCCTAAGAGGAGATTTTAGAGGTTGGGCAATTTTTAAGGGCTTAAATGTTTGATAATGCAGGCTCAGTTGCGTTTATGCATGTTGGGGCCTCAGCAGCAATATACCATCCAGGGCATAATGGATGATGCAAGATTTGATTTTAGTAGTTTAAAAATACCCAAGTAGTCTGCAGGCTAATGGCCATTGGGCAGACTCATTAATATATCAATAATCATTCGGCATTCTGAAATCCTTTTAATGCTCTAGAACAGCAAGGAATGGGGCTAAAGGAGGGGAAGAAGGTCATAGGGGAACTTGTGGGGTCAGTTAAACAAGTGAAGACAATGAATGACTTGGGTATGTTCTCTGCACCTCCCGTAGCCTGGTTTAAACAGTGTGTCTGGTGGGGTCTCATTATAACTGGGGAACAGAGGTTTTGGAAAAAGCTTTCAAAAGCCTCATGGAGCCCCTCATAGACCAGCAGTTGAAATAGATTTTTCTAGGCCTTGGACTAGCCAACCCATTCTCCATAACCTCATGGCTTACAAATTCTCTCCTCCTTACTTTGGCTCACGACCTTACCTGGTGGAGTAATGGCCTCCAAACAGCTAACTTCCTGTCCATCCTTTATGTGCCCACCCCTGCCCATGCCTTCCTCTCTCCCCAGGCCACGGGGCCTTCACATGAGCTCTGAACCATTGGACACATCTCAGAGGCATCTCCCCCACTGAACTGTAAGTCCTGGTGAGACGCAGAACCTGCCTCATGGTAGGCACTCTGTTGGGCTTGTGATGGTGACCCTCAATCTCTCTGCTGTTGCTTTGGCCATTGAAACCCTTTGAGTATTGGGCAAAGCTCTGGACTATTGCACAGGTGCACAGAAGCCCATAGACAGACAATAGTGCACACGGGTTCAGGGGACATACCCATTCTTGGTTCCTTCCCAGTTCCCCAGGGGTCGAGGTCTGGGAGGAGGAAGAAGCCTTTGCAGCCTGGGGGGTTAACTATAAAGTTCTGTCATTTGAACAGGAGATAGAAGCAGTTTCCTGTAGCTAATGAGCCACACACCCCAGCAGCAATGCTTGTGTTCAGTTTCTGATTTGGCCCTTGAGGGGTCCAAGGACTGGCCTGGAAGGAAGGAGCTTTGAATTCCCCTAGATGGAGGGCTCAATTGTCAAAGACGCTCTTAAATTCCTTTTGGAGCTTCCTGGGGCACTAAGGGATAGAAACACCTAGGTCTAGGCCATGGCCAGAGGGAACTGTCCTCCCTCTTCTGTATCCCACTCAATGCCTCCCAGAGTAGTAGCCTGGCTGGGGTGTGGCTCTCAGAGGACCTGGATGGGACATGGAGAGAGGAGAGGGGCACAGGGAGAGCAGGAGGTGCTCTGGAAAGATTCCTGGCCCACATACGGCAGCCTCTGAACATTAGTGAGCCCCTTCAGCGTGGCCACCATGTCCACTGGGTCATTACTGTGCTGGAAGGGCAACCTCCAAGACACCTGCACATACAGCTCATGGCCCCTTCAGACCCCTGGCTATGCTCCCTACTTCCACTCTACAACAACCTCGCTAGGGAAACTAAGGCACCGACCAAGGACAGAAAGCAATCAAAAAGCTAACTTGAAGTCAACAATAGTCCTCTAGAGCAGTGGTTCTCAACCTGTGGGTCGCGATCCCTTTGGTGGTCGAACGACCCTTTCACAGGGGTCACCTAAGACCATCCTGCATATCAGATATTCACATTACAATTCATAACAGTAGCAACATTACAGTTATGAAGTAGCAACAAAAATAATTTTATGGTTGGGTCACAACATGAGGAACTGTATTTAAAGGGCCACAAGGTTGAGAACCGCTACTCTAGGGAAAAATGGTGAGTTTCCTGGAATGCATGATTTTTCCTTCTTGTAAGCTTTGTGCAGTTCATCCCTTAAAACCTGACCAAAACTAGCTCCTGCAGGGAACAGTCCCTAATGAGCTTTACTCAGCCATCACCACTCATCCACCCATCCATCCATCTGTCCATCCATGCATCCATTCAGTCCTTCCTGGGCACTTCTTTTTTTAATATATTTTATTGATTTTTTACAGAGAGGAAGGGAGAGGGATAGAGAGTCAGAAACATCGATGAGAGAGAAGCATCGATCAGCTGCCTCCCGCACACCCCCCACTGGGGACGTGCCCACAACCAAGGTACATGCCCTTGACCGGAATCGAACCTGGGACCCTTCAGTCCGCAGGCTGACACTCTATCCACTGAGCCAAACCTGTCAGGGCTTCCTGGGCACTTCTTATGTCCTCTCTGCCCTTGTCCTTACTATGTATTCATGAACACTAGTGCATCTGCTGTCCATCTAAGGTTTGCTCCCATGGTTTCTGAGGTTGCTCTGGCCCCTCTTAGATTATAAACTTCCTGGCAGGTGGTCCCATCTCCAGGCACTTATTGTATCTACTTTCATTTGATAAGCCTTGAGCACCTACTATCTTACAAAAGGTCTTCCTTAAGGAATGCACAGTCTGCTTGGGTGATGACAACATGAGGTTCCATGAGAGGACTGCAGGGCCAGGGGAAGTTTGGGGAGAGAATCCACTAAGACAGAGGGTCTTGGTGGGGATTTCTGGAGGAGGGACACCTGAGTTGATTCTTGAAGGATGGACTGTAATTCCCTGGGCACAGGAGTTAGTGTAGGGAGAGTGATAGAAAGTTTTCCAGGCAGAGGAAGCAGTCAGGAGCAAGACCAGGAAGGGGAGAAACACCATGGGTGGTTGGAGGTCCACTAGCTGGAGCTTGGCCTTCTAAGGCAGTGGTGAGAGCTGCGCTTGAGGTAAAAGGGAGGGGTCAGTTCCTTTCTTCATTCATTGTCACTTAATCTACAAATATAGACTAAGTCAGGCTTTGTTCCAGGTGTTAGGGAAACAGCAGAGCCCAAAACAGATAGTGCCTGCCTTCCTGGAACTTCCATTCTAATGGATGGAGAAAGTCCATTAAAACACACATGCACGAGCACATGCGGGTGTGGGTGCGCGCACACACATTTTAGAGTTGTCCTTGGGAAGTCTCATAGATGAGCATTTTCAGTAGATTACTTGCCTCCTGGCCTCACTAAGCAACTGAGCTGGTAAGATAAGAACAGACCCAGCTATCTTCAACCCTACACTCAGAAGGCTTCATTGAGATTTTTGGTATTCTGGGTGGGGGTGGGGGGAGGGCTTACTACCTCCTTTTTCCAGCTGACACCCACACTTCTCTCTGAGCAGCTTCCACTGCAGAAAAACTAATAAGGCTGGCATTTTATGATCCCTCTACCTCCGATGACAAGAGGCAATTTGAAGCCAATAAAAGGTGCGCTGCACCAAGGGTGTTTTGTGTCTCATCAAACCATAAACCCTATGGCCACATGACCAAGGTGCCAGAAAAGGGCCAAAAAGTGGATTCCTCAGCCCTCTGTCCAGGAGGACCTCCAAAATAGGATGGTAATTGACCAATCACAAGAGGAGGGGCACTTCTATGAAGGAGGTCCCCTGAGCATACTGGCTGCTGGGTCCAAGTTTGAAAGCCCCCAACCACAGACAGAGTCCTCTAGGTATGATTAGAAGAGCCCTGGGAACCTCCTACATACTCCCGCCCTGGGGCTGTTTAAAATCCCTTCCATGGTCCCAGCTTTCCAACCATCGGAGGCCTGTGGCCTAGTGCAGTAGCTGCCTTTTGGTCTGAAACTCACTCCCATCACCCACTGACTCTTATTACCTTGAGCTAATCTCCCATCTCCTGCAACTCAATTTCCTCTTTCTAAAAAAGGGATAATGATGCCTACATGTTCTGGCTTGTTTAGAGAGGCAGCCACTGAGAAAATGGTAAAGACTTGGAATCTGTAAAAGGAATGAAGGCACAACTTCCCCTGAGAGAGAGAACTCAAGACTTTACACCTATACCCAATGTCCATTTATCTACCCATCCATCCATCCATCCATTCATTCACCCACCTACCCTCCCTACTACCCATCATCCATCCATCCATTCATTCACCCACCTACCCTCCCAACTACCCATCATCCATCCATCCATTCATTCACCCACCTACCCTCCCAACTACCCATCATCCATCCATCCATCCATCCATCCATCCATTCACCTACCCATTCATCAATCTACAGTGGGCACCCTCAAGCCAGAGCTACCTCTCATTGACCAGGGAGTGTCATTTCCACCCTGACTGTAGGTCCCCGACTCAGCTATGAAGCAAGGAATTATCCTGCCTGGACCTGCCACACCCGCTACCCCACAGCATACCCTCTACCACCACCACAGCCCAGCCACCTCCTCCTGTGTGGCCTCCACCTCTACCTCATGACCAGCACTAGCAGCTCCCAGGAGAGGGACTCCCCCTTGAGCTATCTGACCTGAGTGTGTACTGACGCTGGCCTGTAGGGGATGCCACATTCTTGACTCCCCAGGGAAAATGTCTGGCCTTGGCTTGGGGGCCCAGCCCCTTTCACAGCCGTCTACCAGGTACACCTCTCTGCAGCAATATCACCCTCTGCTCCTCACTCAGGTCTCACTTCCTTTGGGCAGTCTTCTGCACCATTTAGTCAACAAAGATGGCTGTAGTAGGATGCAGGGACACAAGGCTAAAGCCAAGAACCTTCCATCACAGGTGGGTTCTGAGCAATTTTTCAGAGAAGGATGTGGGGGTGAGGAGGATGCTGTAGGAATTTAGAGGAGGTACACAGCTGGACCAGGGCTTTTCCTCCCAGAGAGCTGATTGCTAATGTTTACCAGCACATTGGGGACATTTCAGGGGAAAAGGCAGCTGGAGAGAATCTGGCAGGTACCTGACTCCACCCCGCAGTGACCCTCCTTGCTGACCACACACATGCACCTGGTGAGACACCATCCTATTCTTGCTCTCAACAATTCTTGCAGGTGGGCGTTTTAAAGGATGAGTCCTGGGCTCTTTCTACCATACAGGGCACAGTGCAGAGAAGGTACCCACACAACCTCAGCACCTGCCTGCTCAGCCAGAGAGGTCTGGAAAGATGGATGCAGAGAATCAGGAGAAGCAATGGGCAAGGGGCCAGTCAGGGCCCTCCCTTGGGTCCTCCTGGCTAAATCTGACCCACCTCTCCCTCTGTCCTCATTGATTTTGTAATCAACAGTATCCCTGGCTCCTTCTCATCTCACCACGTAAGCCGGGGCAAGGGGGCCTGGGTGGCTGCTCTGTCAGGCATTAGATACAGGCATTAGCCAGCCTTGTGGCTCCATGGGGAATGCTAATGCACCTGATCTTTCTGGAAGCCAGGTCCCCCTGGCCCTCCTCTACCACCTCCCTAACTCCACCCCCACACCAGGGCCCTGCTGCCCTCTGCCAGGGAGTGAATTTCCTAAAATGACAGACCTTTCCTTCTCTCCTGCTCCCCACCTTGCAAAGGCTAGACCCATGTCCATGCAGCTGCCCAACCTTACCCAGGGGTGGGTTGGAATCAGCAGTGGGCTGGTAACATTTAACTGGCTCTTTGGCAGGAACAGTGTTTGCCAAATCCATGGTGTAAATACTCCCACTGTGGCTGATTTCACCTTTCCGGTGGACTAATCACAGAGTTGGGAAGAGATGCCTTCCTTAAGAGCCAGCTCCAGCACACCTTAACAGACAGTGTTGCAGTAACTCACTAGTCCCTACAGCTGAGCCCAGTTCTCTCCAGTAGAGTCACTCCTGTTCATGAAGGCAGGGTCCCTTCATAGCCAGGATGAGGTGTCAGGGGTGTGACCTTGTGAGTCAATCTGAGCTGGGGTGAACTCTCAGCTCTGCCAGTTAACAAGGTAGATGGATTTGGGCAAATTGCTTAACCATATCAGACCTCAGTTTCCTTATCAATAAATAAGATTAACAACACCCATATCCGAGATATGCGAGGATTACATGAGCTCATGTATGTAAGTCACTTAGCACAGTGCCTGCACAGTAAGCACTTGATAAATGTGTCCAGTAGTGGGGTGTGAGACCCAGTAACATGCTGCTCTTTGAAGGGTCTGCAAGCAGATGCTGCTAAAGGAGACCCAACTGGCATGGTCCCTGGCAAGTCATCCCTATACGCACCTCTTGAGAAATAGGCTAGGATTGGTACTTTATCTTAAAACCAAAAAGATATTATTCTATGTCCAATTTGCAAACAAAGAAAGATAAGCCCTGCATGTATACTGAGTCTCCTACAGTTTGTGGTTTCAAAGGCACCAAGAGGACCTCCTGTCCCAAATAATGTCTTTCACACCTGCTCCATGACATCTAGAATTTCAGCATTGCAGCTTCATCCTGACACTGCACTGTTAGCATACACTATTTCTCAGAGCATCAAGATGAAAGCATTAGATGAAAGAGCCTGAGGTCACCTGAAGCTTGCTGGCCAAAGGAGGCACTGGGTGTAGGGACAGTTAGCAGAGAAAGGTGAGATGGCAGGGGAGGGCGGGCGGGGGCGGGGGGGGCCTCTAGACCAACGTGTCAATGTCCCAGTTTTGCTCATAGAAGCACCAGTATGGAGGAAAGGGAAGAGCAGCAGCTCTTGGCACTGTTATGTGGGGCAGTAAAGGGCAGAGGATCCAAGGGCAGTGACCCACCCAACTGGGAGCCAGCCCAAGGTCAGCATAGGCTGTACAGGAATACACATTGGCATGACCCACAGGGTCCGGAGAGGCTGATAATTTGCTATGAATACAAAAGTTTAGTTTGAATTCCTTAAACGCACTCCATCATTTCTAAGATGCTTTTAGTGACATCTGTGGGGTGGGGGAGAGACAAGAACAGGGGAAGTGAGGACTAGGAGTAAAAGCATTGCCTAAGTAGCTTGGTTTGAAATAAAACTCTTTTTTTTTTTTTTGAAATAAAACTCTTACTCACACAACACATGGGGTCAGGAGATTGACAAAAAGAGGCCCCGTGAGTTGGACAAAATATAAGACAGAAAGAAGAGAGGGAGTGGGGGAAGGAAGGAGAGAAAAGAGGGAAAAGGAGGACAAAGGAAGTGATAGAATAAAAGGGAGGAAAGGGAAGACAAGAGGAGGCACAGAGAAAGAGGAGGAGGAGGTGGTATCGAGAGAGAGGGAGGAAGGAGAGCTGAGCTGGGAGGGTGAGGGGCAGCAGGAGGAAGAGGAGAGAGAAGACGGAAGACCTTGAGAGTCTTACATCTTGATCAAGGCATGACAGATAACATTCCAGCGGACCATCTTTCAGCCCCCTTGTTTGATGACAAAGCTCATCCCCCTTCCGCCATCCATTACCAGCTCTCCCTCCCTGAGGCAAGAGCATCAATAATGCTCCCTCTTTGAGATGCTGAGCCCTTACACACACACACACACACACACACACACACACACACACACACTGCATGCAGCCCTGGCCATCGCTGGTGGGCATTCCCAGCCGCACATCATTACAGTCCCCCAATCCTCCCCCACCTGCTGGGCAGCTGACCATCCTCACAGTTCCTGTTCCCAGGGCTGGACCAACCCCCCAACAGGCGGTCAGTCTCCACCACTGCTGGTGGATGATCCCTGACATGTTGGCACCAGGGCTTGATTTTTAAAAATGATTGTTTAGTTTTGTTTTAATTAAGAAGGAGACTGAACTTCCCCATTCTGGTTGGCTCTTCCAAGAGACCTAACAGTTTGAATTTGAATGCAAACATCTTCAAACATCTGTTGCCGTAATTTGGTTGGATTAACTGTCTAGTTTTCTGGGCCATCTGCTGTTCTCCCCAAACCCTATCACTGCTCTCCCACTGGCTGGGCCAGTGTCTCACCTGGCTGCCCCCCGTGGGTGAAAGAAGGACCCCAGAAGGTCATTCCAGGTCAAAGCCACAGGTTTTCTCCAGAAAAACATGGAGACAGGCTGGCCATGCCCCCCCCCCCAATGCCAAATGCCAACAAGGGCTGGAGTGTGTCTAGGCAACTGGAGAGCTGCCCCTCAGAGCTGTGTGCCCTAGAAGAGGCACTTCTCTGGACTCACTGAGCCTCCTCTCCCTGGAGGGCTGCCAGGCGCGGGTGCTGGGACCATTCCACATGGGGGGCGTCCCTGGGGTTGTACAGTGGACAACCTGTGCAGCTACACAGGCCACCCCTGCCCCCAGGCCCTGCAGGACCTTCCCTCCCTCCCTTTGCTGGTCATTCTTCTACGGAACAGAGACAAGCAAGTCAAGAAAAACCCACATGTTTCCTCTGGTGTCAGGGTCAGGACAATGAGACTACCTTCACCTAAGAGAGGTGCTCCCGGCTCCTGCCTGGACACACCCACTCTGCCAGGAGATGCTCTTCCCAGACTGAGCTAACATCAGGCTCCCACAGTCCCACGCTCTGCTTTGGCTCTGCAGGGGTGAGGCCCAGGAGGCCAGAGCTCCCTGCCACCCACCGCCCAAGGGCTGCCTTCAAGCAGGACTGCAAAGATACTGGTGGGGAGAGTCCTGAGGCCTGCTTCACAGGCCTGCTGGGGCTGTGTGCACTCCCTCAGGCATCACCACCGCTTGTTCCGACGGCACCACGACCAGAGTGCATGGTTTGGCTATGCTCAAACAGGGTGAGGCAGCAAAATAAGCAGAAGAGAACAGGTAGTTGGATCTTATGATTTGCTTTCCCTCCATGGCCTCCCCACTCTACTCCTCTCCCTCCCCACCTTTCTCTTCACCCAGATCACTGACTCTTCTCTGTCCCCTAAGCTGGGTCCACTGTTTGGCTCTGCTGTTGTCTGACCCCTCACCCTCATTCCATCTCTACCCACCTTCCAAGGTCTAGCTCAGGTGCCACCTCCTCCAGGGAGCCCTCCAGAAATAATCCTCCTGTTTCAAAATCCTGTAAGTGTCAGTGCCACACAGATGACAATAATTATCTGTTTTCATCC
Source organism: Myotis yumanensis (assembly GCF_028538775.1). Taxonomy (NCBI): domain Eukaryota; kingdom Metazoa; phylum Chordata; class Mammalia; order Chiroptera; family Vespertilionidae; genus Myotis; species Myotis yumanensis. Next base: position 82,697,305 of record NW_027223758.1, read on the forward strand.
ACATACAGTATCCGTAAGTATGCATAGCTGATGAATGAATGGATAATTGAATGAATGATGAATAAAACCATCTGATATCAGCATTATAACCAAGGACCCAGAACCCTTGCAAAAAATCGTATATAGTCAACACACAGATGTAAAACCTATGACCTTAAACACCTGTGACTGATTCCAGGCTGTGCAGGGAGTGGCAGATGCCACTGGGAAAGTGGTCCATTTCACTGGTAGCTGTGTACAAAGTCAGCCAGTTAATAGAAGCCTATTTCTGATTGCTTGACATATAATAGATACACCTCCAACCAGCTGAGACCATGGGTCCCATTCAAAGTCCTGCTTCTGCTTCCCCCTCAGCCTTTCACGTGGTAGCAAAGCTCTGCATATTTCATTTCCTTTTGTGTGGGGAAGACAAGGGGCCCTTGGTTCCAGGAGGAGACAGTCACAGGTGTAATTTACTTGTCAAAGTGCAGCTTTGTGTGGAGAGGACACTTTCTATTCCCCTCTGTCATCCAGAGGCCTGAGGGTCACAACCACACGTAGCCCAGGTCAGACCCTGTGCGCCCAGGTGGTGCAGCAGCCCTGCTCCCTAGGTTTGTACACATGCCCTCCCCAAAATCATAGCAGTACCCCAACACCATATAGTCCCCCAACACCATACAGTACCCCAACACCATAGCAGTACCCCAACACCATATAGTCCCCCAATACCATACAGTACCCCAATACCATAGCAGTACCCCAACACCATAGCAGTCCCCCAACACCATATAGTACCCCAACACCATAGAAGTCCCCCAACACCATACAGTACCCCAACATGCCCCATGCTAGGAGTGGTGGCTAATGTCTCAGCAGGGTGGGAAAATCAGCACATTCAGTCACAGACCAGGGCTCCTGTAGCACCTTTATGGTCCCCCATTTCCCCAACCTCTCCCAGCCTGGCTGTTGAGCCTCCCCACACCTCCAATGGGAAAATACCAGCAACCTTGACCCCACCAGCTGCAGTGTCCTTGAACCCAAGGTGAAACTGAGGCATTTACTGGGGCCTGGATCACAGAGCCCTCAAAAGCCACGCCAAGGACTAGAGCTGGGGCTGGCCTTGGGGGGCTGAGTGGGAGGGAAGGTGCTGGAAGATTTTACTGTGGGATGACATCATGCAAACTGCTTTAGAATTGACCAAGCAGCACTTGTTACTGCTTCCTAAAGTCTTGTTGAAAGAACCAATAAAAATGGCTGTACTTATGCATGAAATAAATTCCTCCACTTTGTCCTTGGAGTAACCAGGCACCAAATCCACTCAACTGTTTATTTCCAGACAAATCTCGTGCCGGTTCTAAGGAGGCGAGCAGGGGAAAGGTTGGGTGGGACACAGGGCACTGGGAGTCGTGAGGTCTGGGACCCTACTGGAGACCCATCGGATGAAGAGAAACTAGCTCAGTGTCACTGCAAACGGGGTTTCCGTGACCAAAATGCAGGCTGCACCTCCCCCTTATCTAGCACATGCTCCAGGGGCACCTGGGCGGTGGGCTTCGGAAAGCACTGTCCTTCCAGACACAGGACACAGCCCGGGCAGCCCAGGGCCTTCACGTTGGCTTCTGCACAAGTTCAGCACTGGTGTTTAACTTTTTTCCTCTTTTTTTTCTTCCTCCCTGTTATTTAAATGGTTTTAAACATGAAACTAGGCCAGGAAAAGGGGGTAGCATTGTTTTAATAATTAGCAATTATGATCACTGCAATATTAATTGCATATTTCCATAGCAAACACTTCCCCAGAGGGCCGAAGGGAGTGGTGGTTAGAGACTGCCAGAGCCTAAAACTGGAATTCCTGAGAACAGAAAAAGGAGAGAAAATCAACTTCTTCCATTTCAGCAAATTACCACGGGGACTGCAAGGCCCTCTAATTAGTCCAGCTCGCAGTAGCTGGCGAACAGGCTGGTGTGAGGCCTCGCTCGGTACCGCTGGGCCCGCCTGCACAGGCCCTATCCCCGTATTTCTTTTATTTTTGTCATTTGGGCAAGACAGCAGTGTATTTCCAGGGGGTAGCCCAGCTGGGCTGGAAGGTGCCACTCCAGATCTCAGTGCCCCGGTGCCCCCAGCTGGGGCCTGGTGCTCATTTGTGCAAATCCTGACCACAGAAGGGCAAAATGGGCCAGGACCACAGGCAATTCCGCGCGGTGCTCTGGGAGGCCGCGGAGGGAGAGGCTTCGAGCTCGCCTCCCCAATTCTGTGACACAGATTGAAAGGTTCAGGGTGGATTTGGGGGGAGATAAAGCAGGGGGCGGGGGAGAAACAGGAAGGAAGAGGGGAGGAGAGGAGAGGAAGGAGGGGAAACCTAAGAGAAGGTAGTGATGTCGAAGGAAGAAGCAGCAAATGAGGACAAGCAAGGGAGGAAGTGGGAATTGAACTGGAAGGCAAAAAAGAGAAGAGAGGGAGAAGATTCAAAGGAAAAGTCATCATTAACCGATGTCACCCCAATAAATTTCATTTTTAAAAAAATGTAAAATAAATAAGAGAAGCAATGGCGCCATCAGGGCAAGGGTGTGAGTAATCAGAGAAGACTTCCTGGAAGTGGGGGCCTTCATGGCTGCTTTGTACTCACTGCAGGATAGACTTTCACAGGAACAAGGCAGCATGAGTATGACAGGCGCAGGCAGACGTCCCCAGATTAGGCTGGAAAAGCGGGACAGTGGCCGAGTTAACTAACCGTCTCTGGGCGCTGTGTGTCAGGGGAGGGAGAAGATGAATAACAATGAGCTCAGAGCCCACACGGACACAATGCTTGCAGAACTCATGCATGGCACATGAGACATCTCATTTCATCTTCAAGCAACAACCACGGCAGGAATTACTGTCTCCATTTTGCAGGTAGGAAAACTGAGGAAGCCTGCCCAAGATCACACAGTTGGAAAGAGACAGAGGCTGAATGAAGTTCTTTCCAACACATGTACCATCTCCCCAGCGTCGCCTCCTGTTAGCCTCTGAGTCCTTAATACAGTGGTTCTCAACCTTCTGGCCCTTTACATACAGTTCCTCATGTTGTGGCCCAACCATAACATTATTTTCGTTGCTACTTCATAACTGTAATGTTGCTACTGTTATGAATCGTAATGTAAATATCTGATATGCAGGATGGTCTTAGGTGACCCCTGTGAAAGGGTTGTTGGACCGCCAAAGGGGTCTCGACCCACAGGTTGAGAACCGCTGCCTTAATAGAAGCAAGCCCTGTCCTGCTGCCACCCTGGCCGGCACCAGGTCACGAGATTTGTGAGTCTCATCCACCCTGCTCCTGGTCTGTTTTTCCCAGGACACACAGTCTCCATTTCAAAGTAACTTGCTAAGCAAAACTCCAAATTCACGAAAAGACACATTACAGGGCAATAATTCTCATTGTAAAAGGGTTCCCCCTAAGGTGCCTTAAATGGGGCAGGGGCCCTCCCCTGCTCATGGAAGCGTTTGTTTACAGATCATCGCCTCCCTGATGGAGAAGCTGGGAGGCCTGACAGAGAAACTTGCGAACAAAATGTCTCTAGCTGCTTTCCGCGGGAAAAGATAAACAAGGAAAATAAAGCGAATGTGCTTCCAGAGAAGGGAATCCAATTGTGCAACAGTAATGCCGACGCTAATACCATTATGCGCACAGCGACTGCCGTTTCTCAGCGCCCTCCAGGCCTCCTCTTCCCGGTCCCAGCCCCCTGGTCAGGACAATGGCGATGCCATCACCTTGTACACTGACCAGTTCATAAGATAGGACAGAAATTATTATTGCCAATGGGCAGGTGAGGAAAATGAGGCCCAGCAGGCGCCTGTCAGAGGTCGCACAGCTGGTGGTGGAGACTCTGAACCTCGCCCCGCTTGGTGTCTCTGAGGCTGCTTTAAACCCCTCCTGCTCCCCCTTCCAGGTGCGGGGGGGGGGGGGGGGGGGCTCCTGCCCTGGGGTTATGGGGATGGCTCAACACACAACACCCCACCCTAGAGCAGTGAGATGGACAGCGGTTTCTTAGTCCTGCCTGCGCAAAGCCCAGGGGAGGACACCTCAAGCCACTCAGAGACACAAGGGGGTGCCCTGGGGAACAGGGGGAACAGCCAGGGGCTGTGGGAGGCAGGCTTTGCAGCAGCAAGACCTTTGCAGCAGGAAGATCTGATTGGCTTGTCCGGATCTGAGACTGGCTCCTCAGGGGTAAACAGGAGGTGCTCCTGGTCCCCTTGATAAGGAGGGTGGGAGCAGAATGGGGAAGAGAACATGCATTTAGGCCATTCGGGTCCCTCCCAGTTTCCCCAGATGTCAAGGCAGCACCTAACACCAGACCTGAACCTCAGGCCTTACACACACAGGTCCCTCGGTGACAGGTGACGAGGCCCAGCTTCCTGCAGCACCCCAGAGAGCCCACTTTTCAGTAACATGGCCATGGGCTTCTGAGAAACGATACCAGACAACCCAAAACCAGGTTAGGACACAAGGTGTCCTGAAGGGGGCCCTGGGTCGGTCCCCCCCCCCCTCCCCCCCCCCCCCCCCCCCCCACAGACACACACACCCAGGAGCAGCTCCCCCTCACCCAGGATGGAGTTGAGGCTGTTCTAGCCCCAGGCGATAAAATACACTCCCCTCCCCACCTTCCCCGGTTAAGGAGTCTGGCAGACTTTGTTCACTCTGTGTGTGTACAAACATTACCCAATGTATTTCTGATCTGACTTATCCCCAGGAATCTATCTCAAAGCCGCCTTTGGAAACTCCTAAGTAGGATGTAATGCGTGGATTTCAGCCTCTGCTCGGTAGTTTGCAATGCAGTCATTCCCCAAGCCTTAGCATGAGGGTACAAACAACTGAAGCAGAGCCATGTTTAATCAAACAGCAGCTTGTGGGGGGAGAGACTGGGGAGGAAGGGAAGGAAAGAAAGAGGTTTGGAGGTGGAGACCCAGTGCAGACCCCAAGGGTTTGCTGAAAGATTTCCACACACACACACACACACACACACACACACACACACCCAGTAGAAGCTGCATTCCCGCCCCCACCTTAATTTCAGTTAGCTTGGCCATTGTTGGGGAAGGGAAGAATGGAGGGAAGTCCAGAGGCAACCATCATGAGACAATGTGGAAAATGCTCTTGCCATAACCTCTAAAGGGTATTTCAGAGTTTGAAGAGAAGAATGTCAACATCCATCTTCAACCTGAGGTGCAGAAACTTGATTCAAGTGAACAGTTCACAAACCTGGGAAACACAACCTCCAAAGGAAGCCAAAAGTGTGCTCCCCGGACACAAAGGGGAGAGCGCCTTTTATAGAGAAAGTTCCTGCCCTGGTTCCCGATTGATCAATTTTTATGCAAATGAGGAATCCAAATTGCACAGTATTTGGATTGGTCCAAATAGCATGGACCTGTTTGGTTGGAATCATGTGTTTCGATTGGTTGTTATGGAGCCACTCCAATAGGTTGGTATAGATGCAAATGAGGATATAGTAGTTGCACAGTTCTGATTGGATGGGACAGGTCTCAGCCCATTGGTTGAAAGACAATTCCAGGAACTCTTTTATAAGGGTCAGCTCAGCTGGCAGGAACACAGTACAGGAGGCTTGGTACCACTTTTTCCTGAAATTCAGTGTGTGTGAGAGGCCTCTATCAGCTATGGCTGCTAGACTCTGGTTATGAATTTGGGCCCAATTAACCATGAGGAGTCCTTCTTGGCATATATATTCCTTCTTGGACTCCACAAAAACATAAAACATGATTCTACTACAGTTAAAACTACAAAAGGTAAGCATGAATAGGACAAAAATTAAGTGACAACCTAGAAAAATGAAAGTACTTAGTAATAACTGTGTAGTAAGACCGATTGTTTTCCTTTTGAAAAATCCTTTATTTTAATAATAGTGTTTGGATAATTATAATATTTTTGGTGTGATTATGAATAGTTTGGGGATAACTGGTAACAATCAGGAAAGAAAAAAAGAATGGGGTAATATCCTTGAGAACTAATTATACAGTTGAAGATACAACTTGAAGTTATCACACAAATATCTCTTAATTAAAAGAAAGCAAAGAGAATGCTTTATAGGCTTAAAATTAAGAACTGGACTATAAGCAGAGGTGGCTGCCTGAAGAAACAGCCACATGAATTCTTCTTCAACACACTTTCTAACCAGGCCAGTCCCCAGAGGTGATTGGCTTATCCCCAGTGCCTCTTTTTTCTTTGTGAAAAACCAGAGCCCCCAAAATCATTAAAGAACCAGAGCATACAACACCTAATCTAAACTATCCCAGGACAAGACCCTGCAGGAGGACAGGCAAAGGTAAGGAAGCCCAGACAACTGCAACCAAAGACCTCCCAGATGGTTCTGGGAACTTTGAAGGAAGGGAATGAGGCTCAAAATGCTCTCTGCTGAGCTCTACTCTCTCAATACGTTTCTCCAAAACATCCACCCCTGTCACCATGCATTGAGATTTCCAAAGAACCCCAGTCCTGAGGATCTGGGAGAAGTGGTTGCCATAGGAAGCTCCAGTGTCTTCTTCATTACTATTCTCATGCCTCTAGTGAATGCCACATGAAGACTGATAAATGTATACTGAATGGAACTGGGAAGGAGCATGACCATGATAAGGAGGTGGGCCTGGGGTCTGAAGTGATTCACGACTGATCAATTTAGCACAGATGTGGGGTCAGGGTGTGCTGATCTTATAGCTCTAATCCCTGAGGTCTTATCCAGTTTCTCACAACCCTGTATCCCAGCTCTCATGACATGACTTTCAACACCAGTTCCCTGCCTGGTCACCTTCCCCATATTCCACCACTGCCTGCCCATGATCATTATGTATCAGCACATACTAGGGCATCCCATGAATAGCTGCTCTACGCATTGCATCTGTATGGGGTTATATTAGGTTATATTCTCCAATATCATTGTTATAGTCTCAAATATTATTATTATATTCTCTGATATTATTATAACTATCTCCAATATTGTTATTCTCGCCAATATTACTATTGTTCTCTCCAATTTATTATCTCCAATATAACTATTATTATCATCTCCAATGAGTGAGGCAATTGACATTATAAAAGTAGATATCTGGTTGAGCATGGGCCACAAAGAACAAGTACAGTTGGATGGACAAGGCCAAAGGTCAAGGAAGGTCAGGGTTGGGTTAGGACCTGAGAAGTTGTGAGCTGGGTGAAGGTAGGAAACAGCCATGCTGCCTGACAAGCAAGAGGACAAGAACAAGCCTGGACGAGAGAACAGTGCAGAGCAGTGGCTCTCACTTCCACTGCTGCCAAATGCAGGTCCCGCCATGAAAACTGGGAGACACTGTGTGCCCCAAAGAGAGAGAATGTTGGAGGTGGACAACAGGCTCAAATGGTTTGGGGAATGATGGGAGGTAGAATAAGGACGTAAATAGATAAGCAAAATGTAAAGTAAATTTTGAAAGATAGAAACATCAGGGCTGGAAGAGAACATTTAAAATTATTCTGGTTGAACCTCCAAGTTAACAGACAAGGACGTTGAACCCCCATGGAGGTGTAGGATTTCCCCAAGGTTAGTAATAGGTTCAGGATTCAACCCAAGGTCTGCTCATCCCCAGACCAGTGTCTGTCCACTCCCTTTGTTGCCTGTGGTGTGGGCCCAAGGTCCTATGGCATGATATTGGTTGCCATCTGCCTTCTCCATGGGAATATAAGCCCCATAAGAGAAGGCCCTGTGTCAGTGTCTCTCAGTAGTTATAACACTACCTGGCACATAGTAGGTGCTCATCCAGTGGAATGGCATCCCATGGATGGAATGAAATGGAAAAGAATGGGTGAAATGGGATGGAATAGAGGGAATGGAACAAACAGAATGGAATGGAATGGAATGGAATGGAATGGAATGGAATGGAATGGAATGGAATAGAGTTGGCAGAACTGAAATCAGGATTCTGGTGTCCCTGTTTCCATTTAATGGTATAGGTAAAAAAAATCCCAAACTCCCTCTCTCTGGCCCCCCCTCCAACATGTGGGATGTACCATCTCTGTCATCCAAATAACCTCCCACCCCAAGCAAGTAATGACGGGGTCTCTGACACAAGCTGGGGTTCTGGGAAGCAAAACCCAGCCTTTGCCTTGGGAATGGAGAACAGAGAACTGAGGTCCACAGCCTTTGTGAGAGCAGCTCTGGGAAGCGAGTGGCCATTGGTCAGCCACAGGTGGAGAGGCAGGCCGTAATCCAAACTGCCTCTTTAGCCAGAGTGGTCAAGAGAGCAAAAGGAAGGTGCAGGAAGTGGACCCGAGGGCCATCCCCTGAGTCCATTCTACAAAGACTCACAGGGCGTCCCAGCCTTACTGTAGGTGAGAGAGATTGTGAAAGTCCTGGCAGGTTGGGGCACCCCTCTCCTGTTCACTAACTTCTCTTCCCAAACCCATATTGAGATCATGGCCAATCCACCAATCCCACAATAGTTACTAGACGGCCATGAAGAAACTGGATCCTTAAACCTGGAAGCAGTTTGAGTGCGGAGTGGGGATGTTTCATACTGACCATAGTAATAACTCCATAATTCCCTTGCATTGGTGTAACAAGACACATTTCACAGCACTCGTACGTGGGGACCATTCTATGCTCCCCCCTAACACTGTGGGCCGGCTCTCTGTCCACTTCCATTCCCACCCCTGTTACAAGCTGTCCTGACCCCACCCCACATTCAGACACTGTTAACTTTTTTTTTTTTAATATATTTTATTGATTTTTTACAGAGAGGAAGAGAGAGAGATAGAGAGTTAGAAACATCGATGAGAGAGAAACATCAATCAGCTGCCTCCTGCACATCTCCCACTGGGGATGTGCCCACAACCCAGGTACATGCCCTTGACCGGAATCGAACCTGGGACCTTTCAGTCCGCAGGCCGACGCTCTATCCACTGAGCCAAACCGATTTCGGCCTGCTGTTAACTCTTTAACATCTTAAATCTGCTCCCACTTGCAGAGTCCAGGTTAACCACATTCTCAAAATGACTCTTGCCAGTGACAATCCAGCCAGAGCCTTTGAGGCTGAGCTGGGCATGAGCTAGTCTTCCTGTTCTGCTACCTGAGGGCGGTTGTTGGGGGGCCTACCTGGTTTGGAGCTATGCCCTGACTCAGGACTCTGTGTGCTCCCTGGTTTCTTATCATGCACCTTGCCTCACATTGTCCCCAAATCTCTGTCCTATTCATCTCTCCTTGATGCTCATCTCACCTGTACCCACTACCATCACATCACGGAATGCCCACCACTACCACATTACCCCACGGAACCCTGTGACCTCCCATAATATTTGCTGTGTGCGTACTGACGCCATCCTCCAGGGCTTCAGTGCACCTGCCTGTGTCTGGCTGCTGGCTTCCAGGTCCTTGTCCTTCTAGCTTTGCTCCCAGGATTACCTCCAGTCCACCAGCTCTGACTCCCCAGCCAGTTGCCCACATTACCCACCATCCAACATGGTACCCTCTGCCACCCCTCGCCTGGAGACCAGAACTAGCATGCCATCCCCCACTGCGTGAACAGGGGGAAGGTGGGGGAAGAGCCAGCAGAACGGGCTGTTGACTATGAATGCCATTTCCTTCCCACCTCCAGCTAGTTAAGCAGCTAGAAGTCGGGCTTTGTTCGCTATGCGCACACACACCAGCCACGCGATCGCCTGCCATCCCTGCTTATCCTCGGGACTTTGTTTCAAAGCTGCCTTTTGGAAACTCCTAAGTAAGATGTAATTCGGTGGATTTTATGTTCTGCTCACTGCCTGGCAAAGTCGCTTATTCCACAAACCCCTGGTATATCAGAGAGAAAGGAGCCACGTGAAAACCGGGGCTGCTCCGGGCCCCCAAACCCCGACGCCGACCCAGCCCAGCCTGAGGAAGGCACCTCCTCGCCTAGACAGAGCCCGTGTGAAGTTTCTTAACGTCTGAACTTCTACGTTCTCAACTTCAGTCACTGGGGTTGTTAGTATGAAAGAAACCGTCTGTAAATGGCATTTAAAAGCAAATTGGATTTCCCTCCCCCGACCATGCAGCCCTGGGTTCTGCCTGCGGAGGACATGGTGTACTTCTCCTCCGAAGCAGCCGTTTGTCATGTGTCGGAGGATATGAAATAAAATTCCTTTGTGTACAACTGTCTACTAAAGAGGATCTTAACGTTAATCATTTACTCTAAATGCCATTCACACATTGTTCTTCTCATACCTCCAATCTGCGGTCTGGAAGCTGAAAGGTGTGCGAGGATTTCTGCAGATCCTAAATATGTGTTCAGGAATAGCATTTACACCACGCATCGCCTTCTTTATATGCGAGGCCCGTGGCTCTGCTTGTGGGTGTTAACGTGTATCAGCAAAGCCATCTGCTATTGGGGAGGGAGTTCAGTCCGTGGGACTCAGGAAGGGAGGGGCAGGAGGACAGTTTTGCCATAGAATAAGGAAGACGACAGGAGAGGGGCACCCGGACACTCAACACTCAGCATTTGTTGAGGGGCTTACTGTGCCAGGCTCTCTGCTTGGCAGCAGGGCCACAGGCACAAAGCCAAAGGCTTTTCCCCTCCGAGCCTTTCTGGACTGAAGCAGGGCACAAATCAATAAATGAACTGACAGACACAGACAGCCTTAGTCAAACTGATCAGCAAGGTTTATGCAGCACCTGCCAGGCCCTCGCCATCCCGGGCGGATGTGGGTACCCCTCCTCTGGCTTCCTTTCCCCTCAGGCAGGTTTCCTTCAGAACCCTCGTCATTGTCGTTATGTGGGTGTCTTAGCCAGTCGGGGTGGCTATAACAAATTGCCATCGACCAGTTAATGGACAACAAACACTCGTTTCTCACAGTCCTGGAGGCTGGGAAGTCCAAGAGGAAGGTGCTGGCAGATCTGATGTCTGGTGAAGGCCCACTTCCTGGTTCATAGATGCTGTCTTCTTATATCTGCACATGGTAAGAGCAGAGAGATTGAGAGCAAGCTCTCACATCTCTCTTTATGAGGGCACTAATCCCATTCGTGAGGGCTCCATCCTCCTGACCTAAGCACCTCCTACTACATCACATCGGGGGTTAGCATTTCGACATATGAATTTTGGAGAGACACAAACATTCAGTCCATAAGACTGACAATTTAAGGTCAAGGATCAATCTTTTCATCTCTGCAACTTCAGGGTCTAGCATGGTATCTGTCACATAGAAAGCATCAAACAAGTAGTTGTTGACTAAAGGGAAGACCCAGTCACTGGTCTCAAGTCCAGTGCAGGAGACAGAAACAAATGGAGGGTGGCAATGTGGGGGCCCCATACTCTGCCCATCAGTGTGATAAGTGACCCCAGACCTCAGTGGCTTGCCTACATGTGTGAGCATTACAGGTTGTCAGCGAGCCTCTGCTCCACATCTCTTCATTTCAGAGCCAAGGTGGAAGGAGCAGCCACCATTACAGGCATGCAGGTCCCATGGCAGAAGGAAAAGAGAAACAATAGAGCAACATGAAGGTTCTAGAAGCATCTGCTCCAAAAAGGCACATGTCACTTCTACCCACATGTCATTGTCCAAAGCACATAGCACAGCCCAGCCTGCCACCAGGCAGCCAGGACATGTCCTCTTCCACAGGATGCTGGTTGGCAGGGGAGCAAACGCTGGACCACAGTGCAGACGCCTCAAACACTGCGACAGAGGAGCACTGTGACCTCAGTGATCAGTCAGGGACGCGGCACTTGAACTAAGTGAGGCATGCGGGGTGACTTGCTTCAGAGCCCAAAAGTGAGTTCTTAGTGACAGCTGCTCGTGCTATGTCCCGCCCACAGGGAGGTGTCCCAGAGGCCTTGTGGAAGGACGCCTGTGCATTTTCCATGTTTCCAAGGATGGAAGCAGCAGCAGCTGTGCCCAGAGCTTCTAGAAACGCTGCCCAAAGGCCAGTAAGGTGCTTGGGAGTCACTGGCTCCAGCCCAGCCCAAGGTTGTCCAGTCTCAGAGGATGTGGCTGGCCTTAGACACCCTCATTGCCTCCTGAAGTGATACTTACATTCAGAGATCACTGTCCCTCTCTCAGCAGTTGGGAGGGAGGCAGAGACACAGACCCTCTGAATAACCTGCTGGGGAGACTGTGGTCACACCCCCAGGCAAATGTGCCAGCCTATCCTAGACATGTCAGTCATAGCCAGACACCTCCAGGGCCCCTTCTTAGGGGAAATGGCCAGGGAAGATCAACTGCTACCCACACTGCGTGCTCTATCGGGGTGGGGAACCTTTTTTCTGCCTAAGGCCATTTGGACATTTATAACATCACTAGGAGCCCAGTGCCCGATTCGAAATCGCATGGCACCACCCACCCTCCGGTCCAGCCCTGCCTCCCTCTCCGGCCCTTGAAGCAGCTGAAGCCCCTGCCGCCCCGCCCCCCGATGCTGCACGTGCAACCTCCTCCTGTCCGGTTGACCTGTTATGGTGTCCCGGTTAATTACCATATTTCTCTCTCTCTCTCTCTCTCTCTCTCTATATATATATATATATATATATATATATATATTCTTGGACCATATAAAATTATCAACTTAAAAATTAGCCTACTCTATTGGTCAAATATCTAATTAACTCACCCCTTATGCCTTGGCAGGGCCAGACCAAATGATTTTGTGGGCCTTATACAGCCTGAGGGATGGACATTCACCACCCCTGCTCTATGCCATGGCTGGACCAGAGGTGGACACTCAGTCCAAGGGCAGGTACACCTTGGGAGGGACAGTGACCTCTAAGGCCTGGCGTGAAGAGAGGAGATGAACCCTCTCTCACAGTTTTGAACCAGAGATTAGTGAGAGACTGCACCCGTCAGGCAAAGGTAGAGTAAGTCAGAACCACATGAAGCTGGCATGATGAGGGAACGTACATGACAAGGAAAGCTGCTGGTAGAATGCACATGGCAGAAGACTGGAGAGAACTTGCAGAGAGAGACAGAGATGGAGAGAGAGAGAGAGAGAGAGAGAGAGAGAGAGAGAGAGAGAGAGAGAGAGAGAAAGAGAGAGACTGACTTAGGTTGTTCTGCCTGTGTCATGACAGATTTGTTTCCAATCCAATTCAAAGTAACTTGACAGGGACTTTTGTTCCCGAGTCAGTCTCTGTCCCTTACAACCAAAAGAGTCTAGTTTGAATATGCCCACCTAGCAAACATGTGTGGCATGAGGCCCTCCCTCAGGAAGTGGCACAGAGCAGAAGAGGCCCAATGTAAGATGTGTAAGTTGACATGTGGCATTTCCAAAATGGACGAAACCATGGGGTAGAGGGGGAACTTTTAGAAGAAGAATGAAAATCTTGAAATACATACAAAATGCAATGATGCCCTTTATACACCTAAAGATAGATAAGTAAGAAACATTAGGGGGGACCATTAAATTTTACTAGTAAAGTCACCACCTTATTAATGTATTTATACTTGTAGACATAAAAAGCTGAGGCTAGGGAGTAGAAATTTTAATGTGAATTTTCCCCAAAATCAGTTTCATTTTCCATTTTCATTTTGTTGTAATTAGGTCCATTTTTAGTTCGGACTCATGTGTATTTGTATCAATCCTTATTTTCCATCAATCTTGGCAAAGGATTGTCTACTATTGTTGTCTTTAAAAGAGAAAGTAAGCTTTTTGTTTTTTCATTAACTCTGCTTTTTGTTTTCTATTCTTTTATCTTTATTAATTCCTTCTGTTTATTGTCTTTGTTTTTCTATTTGTTGCTCCTTATCTAATTTCTTGAGTTGAACTCTCAAGTTATTTATTTTCAGACTTGGTGTTTTCTAATTAATGGATCTAAGGCTCTTATTCTTTCCTGAAAACCCACACTCCATATGTCTTGATATATTGTGTTATCATTTTTAGTTTAATAATGTGTGATTTTCATTGCAATTTACTTTAATACAATAATGAGGGGCTATGTTACTTAGATTTGATTTTGCTATCATTTTGTTGATGAGGTCTCATGTTATTTCATTATGGTTATTGAATGTGACATTAGATATGATAGTCATCTTTAAAGATGTATCAATATTTTATTTGTGACCAAACTCATAAGCAATTATGTGAATGTTCCATATGTGTTTGAAAAGGATTGTATTCTCTATCTGTTCAGTCTATATCATATATTTTATAGTTCATCAACCTTGTTAATCATGCTGTTTGTATCCTCCATAGCTTTACTTGGTTGTCTTGATCTGTTGAAACTTAGGGTCTCTGACTATTATATTGTATTTATCTGCTTTTCCCAGTAGTACTATCAATTTTTGCTTTATATATTTTCAAGGTTTTTGTTATGTGCATAATGATTCAAGATGGGTATATATCATCTTAATAGGGAATTCCTTTCATTAACATAAAATATTCACTTTATTTTATTTGCTGTTAAAATTGTTATTCTTATTTCCATTTTATTAGTCTTCCCTGATATACATCTTTACATCTGTCCTCTTGTTTTCAATTTTTCTACTAGCTTTATGTGAACATCTTGCTAGAAAAAGTCATGAAACTGGATTTATTTAAACCCCATTTGAGAAGTATTTAACTCAGTCACAAGTATTATTGAGAGGTTTAGAGTTATTCTAGCAATGCCGTGTGTATATTCTATTTATCACGCTTTCTGGTTTGGTTTTTACCCATTTCTGCCTCTTGGTAATTTTTTTAAGCTGTTTTCATTTGATTTCATTTCATTTTTTTCTAGTATTTTGAAAGTTGTACCCTATACTAGTATTTCTATTTTTCTAGTATTTTTCCCTTAAAATTTTGCCCACAGTCCCTTGCATTTCTAGAATATCTACCAATGTTCAGTACGCATATTCACTCCTAGCTCAAATGAAGAACAAACTAATTGTCTGTTGCTCCCTTCCTCCCTCACCACCTCCACCTTGTTGTCTCATCAGCTTCACAGTATCTGAATTTTTTGTTCTGGTTTGTGCTTTTTAAATATTTTTTATAATAAACAAGTTTTACTAATTTCCTTTTGCTTGATTGTGTCTACTTTGTAGACTCATTATTTGGTATTTGGTGGCATGTGAGATACTCAATGTTTTGAAGCCCATCTCAATTTTTTTCAGATATATCTCAGAGGAAATAATTACATGCATTTGTCTATCATGCATTGGGTGTTATTTGAAAGTGTTTTAAAGTGCTTTTATGAAGAAAAATATATTATTTTCTCCCTATTATCATTTAGAATAAGTTTGGCTTTGTTTAACAAAAAGCCCACAAAATAGTCGCTTAAAAATGTGTTTTTCTCTCAAAAAAAAAAAAGGAAGCCTGGAGGGAATCAGGTCTAGTGTGGTCACTGTGCAGTCTCAGGAACTCAGCCTTCTTCTGTCTTGTTGTCTCACAGAACATGGCTTCTGTTCGCAGTGTCACCTCATGG
Source organism: Myotis yumanensis (assembly GCF_028538775.1). Lineage (NCBI taxonomy): Eukaryota > Metazoa > Chordata > Mammalia > Chiroptera > Vespertilionidae > Myotis > Myotis yumanensis. The sequence continues at coordinate 82,712,644 of NW_027223758.1, forward strand.
CTCAGGATGGCTGCTGGGATGCCAGCCATTACATCTCTATCAAGGCAACAGGATGGAAGAAGGCAGAAACAGAAGGGTACCTATCCTTTTAGGGAGACTTCCCAGAAACACAATAATTCTACTTATATTTGTAGCTATACCCAGATGCAAAGGAGGCTGAGAAACGAGTGTGTGTTTTGTTTCTAACTGGATGGTTATATGCCTACATTAAAGCATGTCATAATAAAATTTAAGAATGGCAGAAATTGTCTGGCCAGTGTGGCTCATTGGTTGAGCGTTGACCCATGAACTAAGAGGTCACTGATTTAATTCCCAGTCAGGGCACATGCTCAGGGTTGCAGGTTCCATCGATGTGCAGGAGACAGCCAACAGATGTTTCTCTCTCATCGATGTTTCTATCTCTCTAAAATATATTAAAATGTATTTTTTTAACAAAAATGATGGAAGGAATCAATAGAAGATCCTACAAGCTCTCAGACAGTAGAAAAAGATCACATTCAACATAAATGGTCATATTCAAATGATTTGGAATTAGAATATACAGAGCAAGACTGGAAGCTAAAAGACAACAGAGTGATGCCTTCAAAAGTCTGTGGGAAAAAGTTCTCCAACTGAGAATTCTATGTCCAACCACAGCCTCTAGTGAGAGGGTTTTCACCTTTCACAGGAGGCGACTGAATAATGCCATTTACCCCAATGAAGAAGTAAGCCAAGAAAAAGGAAGACATGGGATCTGGAAAGCAGGCACCCAACCTAGGAAAGAGGTGACAAAAACCCCAGGTACCAGCTGATGGAAGAGCGACTGCATTTGAGCATATCTGGAAGAGATTTTCATGTCTGTAGGAACATGTGGGGATGGGTTAGCAGGTAGGTAGTAACAGATATATAAACTGAGCAAATAAAAATAAAGACAAGTATTAACCCAGAGGGAAGAAAAAAGGATTATAATCATAGCACACTACATGGCAGAGCTGTGAGTAATATTCATATGGTCATACTTTATAAGCCAACAGTGATTTTAACCACAACTTGTGATAGAGGTATATTGGAAGATGAGGGGAGGATAAGTGGATATGTTTGGGGAAGGAGAAAATGGGCAGAAAAGCTAAAATCTAATTTTCCATACTTGAAAGTCAATAGACAATTCTTAAAACTGAGAAATCACAAAATAGCTACATATACAATAAATTGATAAATAGAGAAGCAAAAGAATAGCTAAAACAGTTCAGAGTTGTTCCTTTGAGGAGGAGGAATAAGATGGAGAGAGCTCGGGTAACAAACTCTTTTACATTATACCCCTAGTAACGCTTCTTGTCTATGTAAATGTACCAGTTTGCACAACAATATAAATCAAATCCATTTAAAGAAATATGTAATGCCAGACAATTTGGGGTTACTTTTTTTATTGGCAGGGGAGGTGACGGGGAAAGGCAGGCAGGCATCTACACACCAGCAAAATGCAATAATTCTTCCAAAGAGGAATTGCAAAGCTGGTAAATGTTCTGAGTCCGTACTTGTCTGAGATGGCTCCATTTTGCCCTCACACTTGAATGATAATTTATGTTCAAAGCCATTTCCCCTCAGAGCTTTGAAAATATTGCTTCATTATTTTCTTGTATCCAATTTTGCTCATGAGGAGTATGGTACCAATCCAATTCTTGCTCCCACGTCTAGTGGGTAGAATAGTAGCCCCCCAAATGATACGTCCAAGTTGTAACTCCCAGCACCTGTGAGGGTGACTTTATTTGGAAAGAGGGGGTGTGCAGATATTATTAAGTTAAAGGTCTCGACATGTGGGTGGGCCCTAAATCTGAAGAACAGTGTCCTTATAAGAAGAGAGAACACAGAGAAGATGGCCACGTGACGACCTGGGCAGAGACAGGCATGATGCAGCTACAAGCCAGGGAAGCCAAGCGTTTCCAGGAGCCACAACCAGGTACAGGCGTGGAAGAGGGAATTGCTCCAGCACATCCAAAAGGAACCAACCCTGCCAACACCTGGATTTCACACTCCAGCCTCCAGAGCTGTGATGACTACATTTCTGTTGTTTTAAACCACCCAGTTTGTGGTTCTTTGTTATACCAGCCCTCGGAAACTCATACACGTGCGTGTGTGTGTGTGTGTGTGTGTGTGTGTGTTTTCTTGCTGAAGTTTTCAGGATTTTCCCTGTGTCTTTGGTGTTCAAACTTCACTATGACATGTCTATGTTTGTGGGTTTTGAAATTTTGCTGCCGATCCATGGGTCCTTTAAGGCTGAGGACTTACCTTTCTTCGGTTCTGGAAAAATCTCTCCTATTCATTATTGAAGTATTGCCTCTCCCCCACTGTGTCTATTTTCCCCTCTTGGTCCTCTTTACTTATGTGTCCTCTGCATTGACTATCTTTTCTTTCAAGCTTCCTGCCTCCTCGCCTTTGCACTGCACTCCTGGAGAGATTCTTGCCTGATTTTCCAGTAATTATCCCTCCTCCGTAGGTGCTCATTTTGCAATTCAGTCCATCAACTGTAAAATCTTTTAACATTTCCATCAATAAAATTTTAAGTTCCATGATCTCCAGTTGATTCTGATTATGTGGATCCAAAGCCTTCACATATTTTAGGGGATTTTTTTTTGCGGGGGGCGAGGGGAGTAAGTTGTTATGTGTGTGTCCTTAGAATGCCATCCTCTGGAGCCTTCTCAGGCCTTCATATTTCTAATCGAGAGGGGAGTCCAGAGCTTATCTTCCCATCCTGACATTCATGGCACCCTTAAGAGGTGCTAGGCTGTCAGCTGAGCATCAGTGTGTAGTATCTTATCTAAGACTCACAGCAGCCCATATGGATGCGATACCGATGTCCCCATTCAACAGAGGCTCGCACTAAGGCAGGTGGAGGCTACTTGCCTCGGGTCACAGGAGAGCCAGCCAGAAGCAGAAATGGCATTTGAATCTAGGATGGCTAACTCCAGAGTCTGGGCGTTGGGCCACTCCATGATTTTGCCTTGAATTGTGTTGCACGTGTCACATCCCATTTCGGTATCACCTGATGCATGCACGAATGGAGATTAATGGAGAGCGCTGGTTCTCGGCCAGGAGTGACTGTTCCTGGGGGACATGGACAATGTCTAGAGACATTATTAACTGTCACATGGGGGAGAGAGGAATGTGCTCCGGCATCTTGTGTGTAAACTTCTTACAATGCCCAGGACAGCCCCCCAACAGGGAATGATCTCACCGAGTGTCAGGGTGCCAAGGTAGGGACCCCTGTGCTGAGCCTCTGAAACCTTCCAGCCCCACGAGCCCAGGTGGCTGGTTGATAATGTCATGAGTGCAGGAAAGCATCTCAAAAAGACCTGGTGGCCCAGGCTTGACCCTGGCAGAAGAGAGTAGACTTTGCAGGTGGCAGGCACAAGTCCCTCCCAGGCCCTAGAGCCGCAGTGGCACACCTATCCGTGTCCTAGGGGCCCCCAGCCTCACGGACCCCAGACTCTGAGTTAACACTCACTGTGCAAAGCCCTGTGAGACAGGACGTGTAGGTGACATACAATGTTGGGCTTTCTCCCTTCGTTTCTTCCTTCTCTCCACTTCAAACAGGGAGCCATGCCCCACTCTACTTCCTGTCCCCAGGATTCTTGCAGAGCGGAGAGCAGAAAAGATCCCGGGAGAGGTGGCCAGAACGGCAGTACTCAAGGGAGACACCAGATCTGGGGCATCTGGCTGTGCGGTTCCCTTGCAGAGGCCAGCCCCTGTGCCTGGGGCACCGGCCTTGCCAAAGCACTCACACCCCAAAAGGCCCATGCAGCAGGGGACCTGGAATTCTCCAGTGACCACAGCACCGGACGCATGGCCCAGTCCCTGGGCCAGTGGGCTTCCACCCAGCTGTGTTCAGAGTAAGAGGCAGTAGTGAAACCCCACTCTGCCCAGCCTGAATGGCTGTGTGAGGCAGTCACTTGGGAAAGAGGGAAGGAAAGAAGGAAGCCAACAAGCAGAATGAGGAGGGGTGTCTGAGCCTGACTTCTCCCCACCCCGTTGGAGTCCCTGCAACCGGAGAAATCAGAGAAATCGGAGAAATCACAGAGCTGCCTGGCACCGGCCCCACCTCACCCCCACCCCAGGCCAGGTGCAGAGGCGACTTCCAGCCATTCCCAGCCCTATGGCACCCATGGACTTATTTAAAACAACCTGCTTGGCTCCCGTTCATCCTCAGGAGAAACATGACCTTGTCCAAATGAATGAAACACAGACAGAGGGTGGAAGCAGGGAAGGCCCCTTGGCGTGTGTCCAGGGCCCAGTTGGGCTGGTTGCAGAGTGGTGGTGAGGTCAACCAGCCCAACCATCCCCCATCCTCCACCACGGCCTGCAGGAGGACACACCTAGGCTGGCCGGCCAGGCTCAGCCCCACCCCTGCACCCCTGCCACCTTCCCAGCAGCCCAGCCTTCATCCCAGTGGTCTCACTGTGGGCAGCGACAAAGCGGGAAGGAAATACCAGGTAATCAAAAGACGCTGTTTTTGGAACTCAAATCCATTTCCCTGTTGATCCACAGAAACATTTTGGAGATCATTAATCTTCGTTTCTGATTGATTTTCTGTCAATACTCCCTGCCTTGCCCCACCCCAGCCTTTCCATCAAGTAACTAATGAGCTGTAAACAAACACTAGAGGTGGGTGGTTTTCCAAGAAGCCTTTGAAAGAGTGAAGCAACCTTTGGGGACACAAGCAAGCACGCTCTGGCTCCTCCGTGGGTGCATTTAGCTTTTCTCACTTGGGGTCCCCAGGACTGATGCATGGAGGATGAGCCCTCCCCTCCCCAAGGCAAAGTAAGTAGTAAGTTAGGGAGGCAACCGGAAAGCAGTGCATTGAATAATCCCCACTCGTTCTCCTCTGCCTGCCACCACCCTGCGGCTGCCTCTCTGGGTTAAGGGCTCCAGGAGGTGGCCCAACCCAGGAGCACACGATGGGTACCAGTTTGTCTACAGGCAGGGCCCTGGTTTGGCTGGCATTGAGCCTGGGAAAGTGTGGAGCCTGCCCTCCTGTGGGAGAAGAGGTTTGGGGTGGAGGGGCACCTCAGGGGTGTCCCCAGTGTGAGAGGGACCTGGGGTTGGAAGCTCCCAAAGATGGCAATGGGCTGGAGAAGGTGAGTGTGACTCCGCCATCTGGTCTCAGGTCAGCCTTGGGGATGTCCCTGAAGTCCCTCGCGCGGAGGTCTCAGTTTACTCATCTATCAGATGGGTGAATGGCTCCTTTCCTGCCTACCTGCTGGGAACGTTAGAAGGACCTGGGGACACGGGGTTTGGGGAAAGTCTAAAAGTTACAGATGTCAAAGGGTGGCCATCCTGCCCCCTCTCACTCGCTCTAGCCCCAGCACCCCCAAGCTCCCCATCTGTCCTCCCCACCCACCAAGGCCCAGGAGTTTTCCCCGCAGCCCGCCTGAATGTTAACACGCAGGGAGAACTTCAAGGAAAACATACAGCTGATAAAAATTTAATGCTATATGTAACAAAGCAGAATGAATATTTAATCCGTGCTTTTATGCGAAACCACATAACCAACCGGCCCCACGCAGCAGCGAGATCGGCGAGAGCGGCTCGACCCCTCCCTGCTGGCGCCGCCCCAGCCCGGCAGCGAAGCAGTTAAGTTGCTGGCAACAAGCAGCTCCTAATAAACACTCGGCTAATTCTGTAGGAAAAGCACTAATTAGAAAACCAATAATAATCGGTGTAATTGCTCTAAATTACCCTCCTAACAGAGAACTGCACTCGGCGCTCGGAGTGGAACGCAGCTGCCGCCGCCCAGCCCTCGCCCTGCGCCCCGCGCCCAGGCCCCGCGCTCTGCTGCCCCCTGGCGGCCGCTGTGCGCCGCGCCCTCCTGGCCGCGAGGAGCAGCCGCGCGAACCCCGACGCTCTGGCGCCCCCTAGTGTCCGCGCCGCCGCACTGACCTGCAGTCCGGCCAAAGGCCCTGAGAACTGAGTACCGGTCCTTCGGATTTTTTGCTCCACCCTCCGCCTTTCTCTCCGGAGACTGCTGACAAGAATCAGCATCACACTGGCTGGACCTCAAGGAAAAGAAAAAATGGGGTCAAATAATAATGGAATTTGTAGACCTCAATAATCCTAGGGATTCGGAGTGGTGTGGATTTGGGGGATTGCTTTGGGAACAGGGTTTGAACACACAAGCCCAAAGAACAGGGTAACAGGGGAGATGGGGTGCTCTGGGAGAGGGCCAGCAAGCTCTGAGAGCCCAGCCTGACATGGCCTGGAATGAACAAGGGTGCAGAGACCTGGAGGATGTATCGAGCCCTGTCAGCAATTCTCACGGGACCATGCCCATCTCTGCCTACAGCCTCCTGGGGTCAGCCATGGTTTTCAGAGTGAGTTGGGGCCCTCGGCCCTCTCTGACTTGCCTGTAAGTCCCTGTGGGGGGTGTTTGAATGGAGACAGGACCCTCCTAAAATGAGCAGCCCCACCTTTACATCGACAGAGGCCATCCAGCCTGGGAGCCACCTGCACAGTCTGGGGACCAGACTGCCTGGGTTCAAATCCTGACTTCCCTGCTGACACACTGTGTGACCATGGGCAAGTTTCTTAACTTCTCTGTGCCTCATCTTCCTCAAATGTAAGATGAGGATGTCAATAATAATAACCCAACATGAGATTATTGGGAAAACTGAATGAATCGACATGTGTCAAATACCTAGCCTACAGTAAGCACTCAATAAACATTAGCTATTAATATTATCTGATTTATATAATGGAATTTCACATATCACGCTTGCACAAAGACTAAAATTTGTTTGAAAAACCACTGGATTTAATGATCTCTAAGGTCTCTCTGGCTTTTAAATTCTGATTTTAAAATTATTTCTTTTAGTTCACTCCTTTCCCCACCTCCTAGCCTTGTCCCTGCTGTTTTCTGCGGCTGCACCATTTCCTCTTGTCTGCCTGGCCCTAACAATTCCCTCCCCCAGGAAGCTGTCTCTCCCTCCAGGCAGAGGCACCGAGCCCTCCTTCCCACTGGCTCTCTGCATACTTTAAATAAGGCTGTCCCCACTATCCTTCCTCCCCATCATCTGTTTCCTTGTCTCACCTACAGGAACCCAGGGCACCTAGAGAGCACAGGGGTCCCGCTCATCTCCCCCACACCCGGGCTAGAATTTTACAGATGAGGAAACTGAGGCACGGAGGCCTGGGAACTGGGACAACAATGTCTGGAAACAGCCAGTGAGTCAGAGCCAGGAGGAGAAACCAGGGCCCTGGGCTCCCAGGCTGGCTCTGCCGCATCTCCTCTCAAGGGGGCTCACCATCTCAATTCCGGGGCACGCGTGGGCACAGCAGCGGGCGGGCATTTCCGCTTGGGTTGCTTACAAGGGCCTATGTTGAGAGACTGCCCTTTGCACACACACAGAGGCTGTGGGCACCATCCCCCTTCCAAACCGTTGCAGAAGCTTCTAATTGGCCTCCCTGCTTCCCCCTGTGCCCCCACCTGTAACCCATCCTCCTCACAGCAGATGGGCCTAGTGAAACCTCAGTGGCCCACCTCACTCAGAGGTAAAGCTAAGTTCTTCCGACAGCCCCCAAACCCTGCATGCTCCAACCCCAGCCTCATCCTCTCCCATTCCCTTCCCCACTCACTTGGTTCCAGCCATGTTGGCCCACTTGATATTTATAGATACCAACACAGTCCTACTGGGCCCTTCCCTTGTTGTAATGTACCCCGCGAATCTCAGAAGGACGCCTCAAGAAGTCAAATTAAAGAGTCACATTTATTGCAATCCGGGACTATGAGGGGCCATTCCCAAATCTCATAGCGATCAGATGGTCGTAACTTCAGGTTTATATAGGCAAAAATTACAAAGGTATTGATTACATCCCAGGGTTTGGAATGAGGAACCTGGTTCGGAAAAAAAAAAGCAGTTTACAGAAGCAGAATTAAGCATGTTAATTATAGTTTCGGGTCTCGGGGTCACTGAATTGACAGAAACACCTTATCTAGAGCCCTCTGGTCTCAAGACCACTGGGTTGCCAGGAACTCGTTATCTAGAGCCATCGAGGCAATTTAGAGTAATTGTGCTGTCCTGGTCTTGGGACCACTGAGTCAGCTGGAACGCATTATTTGTGGCCACTAAAACAATTTAGGATAATTGTGCCGTCCTGTTTCCCAGGTACGGAAGAATGTGCTTTCTAACACCAGTAAGATAACAATCAATGGGATAGTCATTCAATCGAATTGGGATGATTTATACAATTCAGAAAATCAAAGTGACTTTTCTATTGTTAAACAAAGCAAATAAGTACCATACTCCACCCTCTGCCTGCAGCGCCCCTCCCCCAGGCGGCCACGTGGCTCACTCACTCTTGCCCATCACTGCTGCTCACCTGGCCCTCCTTAGAGAAGCCTGTCCTGACCGCTCTAAAAGAACACCCTTACCCATCCTGGCTTTTTTGGGGGGTAACTTCTTCACTTGACTCAATATATATCTGTTTTCTTATGTTTGGCTCCCCCGCTGGACTGGAGGCTCCATAATGCAGCTCGTGTATCCTCACCTCTGAAATAGACCTGCCACATATGGTGAGTTCAGTAACAGTTTGATAAATGCTCAATTAACTAAACAGTCATAAAGGCACAAAGAAATGAATTTCTAAGGGTGGAAGTTCAGGCCCTCCATGCATTGCGATTGCGACGGACATGCCACAGGGCGCAGCAGATAGTGAGTGCTAGAAACCACCTGTAGAACGATGGGTCTTCTTGATGTCTCTGTCTTTGCCCTACATCTCCACCTCCAGGCAAGTGCTCCGCTTGCCCCTCACTAGGAAAGCATTCACCATATAATCACCATTTCATCGTTGCTGGATAGTTGGTTTGGCTGGTTGTTCGGCTGCTTCCCTGACAATGAGGGCCTGTGGGCCACTCTGTTTTCCTCACAATGTGCGGCTCACCAGGGCACACACAACTGACAACATCCCTCTTCCCCAGGTCTCTCCTGACTTTAGGTCCCAAGCCAAGTGGAAAATTTAATTCCCAACTAATTAGCCCTGAATTTGGTGCCCATCGTCAAGTTACGGGACTACCCCTCTCCCAAGAGAGGGCGGCTCCCCACACACAAATGGCCAACATTTGACACTGGCCCTGTGGGGAGGGAGACAAAGGCCCCCAGCCCAGCCATTGTCTCTGCTTGGAGTTCATGGGCAGGCAGGCACAAAAGCCCGATGAATTCTTCATGACCCTCTGACAGGGTGGCTCCTCCAGGCCCCTCCTATTGTTGTCCACGGGTGGGCCTTTGAATGGGGAGTGGGACATTACCTTCTTTTTGTTTGTTTGTTTGTTTTTTGTTTTTGGGGGGTTTTTTTGACATTATCTTCTTAGCCAACCAGTTTCCTTTACTCGAGTCTCTGATCAAGGCTCCCTGAACCTCCTCCTTCCAGCCTCCCCCCCTTGGGGATGCCAACCATGCCAGTTAGCTGGAACCTGAACCCCACTGTCAGGTCAAGGCAAGGTCACCCCAGCATCCAGAGAAACACCCCTGCCATCCCCACCACAGCCCTTGCTGCTGTGCAACTTCCAGAGATGCCCAGGCAGACCCTTGGCTGTCCCCTTTCCCTGCTCCCGAAGAGGTGCCCAGGGAGAGACCTGCCCATCCTTCTACATGGAAGGCCTGGGGAGGAAGCACCCCTCGGAGTCCGGAGGAAGAGCCCCGCTGGAGCCTGAAAGGGGCCTGCACTCTGCCATGGCGCCCTCTGCTGGTAGATCCCAGGAGGTGTACGGACTGCAGATCGCATGCCCTGTCCTGACTCCCTGAGGAGTCATCCCCTGCCCTCATGTCCTTCCTTACCCAAGAAGTCCTCAAAGGGAAGAGGTGGCTGTCCTCTGGCCAAGTCCCTTTTCCAGAAATAAGTGGAGGGAGAGAGAGGAAGACTGAGGCCGGGGGAGGGGCTGGATTGGAGTTAATGAGCTATGTACTTTTCTGCCCCTATAATCCACGGCATTTGAGGCAGCAGCCAATTTACCTTCGCTGTGGGATCATTTGTCATGGGGTTGCTAAGAGAGCTAGATAGGATGAGGAAGGGTGGGCAGGGAAGGGCCAGACAGAACGGGGCAGTTCCAGGCCCTTCCAGAAATCATCCCAGGGGAGGCATGCTCCATGCTCAGGAGCCAAGGGGAGGGGCGAGGATAGGCCAAGGGCTCCTTGGGACAGAGCTCCGACAGGGTCAGGGAGGGAGGGGAGGGCCTGGCTACATCACAAGAGAGCCCTGGCTGGGCAGATGGGGCCTCACCCCTTCCCTGAACAGGGGTATGTCTGTGTGACTCTCCAGGGCCTGGGTCCCCAGGGTGCTTCATGTACATTTACTGGATCAGTATAATCCAGGGATCAATAGATGGATTAATTGGTTAGATCTAGGGATCAATGACTGAGCTCCACTCAGAGCTTCCATGCATCTCAGAATGTGACAGAGCCAGGACATTCTGGCCTCACTTCTATGTCGCTGCCTCCTGCTTCCTCAGCCAAAACCCAGAGGACGTCAGAGTTAGATGGTTAGAAGGGCCTACAGATGAGCTGGGAGACCGCAGGTCCTGGTTTGCCCACACAGCTGTCCCAGGGTAACTGTTAATGCTATTCCCTTTCAGTAGCAAGACTGTCCTGGTGTGGCCAATAAACAACAGAAGAGGAAGATGCAGTCACTGCCCACAGCGAGTCCATGGTCGTGCTCAGGTCTCCTGATGCCCCGTGTTCTTCCCACTAAACTGACCCACTGACAAGCACCAAGGCCTGGCACTCAAGTCCACAAAATCGGACCCCACCCACTGGGGCCTGCAGGAAGTCCTCCTGGACCAGAGCAACTGGGAGGGACCCACCCACATCTGAGCTCCGCCATTCAAATCCTGGGCACAGCACTGGCCCCATTTCCCCACCAAAACACAGCTGGGCTAGAGAGGAGCGGGTGCATGGGGGAGTGTGGAAGAGGCTAACAGGTAGCAAGGGCCAGGTGGCCAGGGTCTGAAATCAGTCACTGCACATGTCTCTCCTGGGACATGAAACTCAACAGTGGCCCGGGGCCTGACGGGGAGATGGGGAACCACACATCTGGAAGGAACTGGAATTAAAAGGTTGATTTGACCATTTGCATCCTGTGGTCCCACGGCCTCTGGCCCTGGCTTATTTCTACCCCCCAGGTGCAAGCTGCAGACCCACTTTCTGGTCCCCCTGCTATCTGGTCAACGCATTTTTCTGACAGACTGTTTTCTGGGAGGCAGCGTCAGGCACCAGCTGGGGTGGTGGATTCTCTCTTCATCCTTCTCTTCTCAGGAAGTGTGAGCCCCGTCTCCCACCTGCCCCAGCCTTCTCACTTCTGAATATACCAGCTCCTTTCCCAGGGCGGGGAGCTGCCCAAGCCTGCCTCTTGCCGGCTGAAGGGCCAGCCACTGTCCACTCTCTGGGATGTAGCACCACCTAGTGGCAGCCTGCAGCCTGACACTGCACTGTTGAAATCTCAGTGAGTCAACAAATCTTTATCAGACATCAAGCAAATACAAAGCTTTATGCCAGGCCATCACAGAGAGGAGGATGGGGGTGTGATAGGAAAAACTGGGGACAAGAAAAATGAAAAATGAAAACAAAGGCAGGCAAGCAAACATGCCTCTGCTCCTGAAGACACCTGCTTTTGAGCATGAGGTTCTGAGTCAGACCACCTAGGGTTCAAATCCTGGCCCCAGCACTGACTAGCTGTGCTACTCTGGCATATTATTTAACCTCTGTAAACACCAATGTCCTCTTCTGTAACATGTGAATAATAAAAGTGAGTACCTCTCTCAAAGGGTTGCTTTGAACATGAACTGAGTTGAAACATTAAAACACTTTGCACAGCCCTGGCTCGGTGGCTCAGTTGGTTGGAGCATCGTCCTATACACCAAAAGGTTGTGGGTTCAATCCCAGGGTGCATACAGAAGGCAATCAATTGAGGTTTCTCTCCTACATATCTCTCTCTCTCTCTCTCTCTGAAATTTAAAAAAAAAAAAACCCACATATCCTCAGGTGAAGATTAAAAACACATTTTTTTTAAACACTTAGCACAGTGCTTGGCAGACAGTAACTAATTTTTAAATGGATGCTATTATTATTGAGATAATAAAATGATTAATTCGAGCTAAGTGCTGTAATAAATCAACAAAAGGTCAACCCAAATGAATTGAAATTATGACCAGAGAGCTTGACAGACTTGGTGAAGAACTGAGTACAGTCCTGAGAAAATGTAGGGCCCGTGACTATGAGCAAGTCAATAACCTTCTTTGGGCGAAGACAAGTACCTGAAGGTAGAGAACTCAAGCAGATAATCCTCGGGGTAGCATCTTTTGTGATTAATGTGTACTACGCTTTCACCAGGCTTTGAGGGTTCAGAGAAGAAAAGATACAGTTGTCACCTCAAAATTGTAATCTGGCTTATGTCACAGAGAGAAGAGGTGGTAACTTCCTCCCACCACCCTCTGATTCCCACCCCAATCCCCATACCAAACAGGGAAGGCAAAGGTGAGGCATCTGTTACTACTGTGATCGCAGCAGGAAGAATGTCCAGGGCCCCTCCCCCTACCCCACGGGAAAAGGGCCAAGTGTTTGGGGGAAATCAGATGGCAGGCCATCATCGGTCACAGGCCCCGTCTCATTTCTCCCAGGCTGCTCCTCCACACGGCCGCCCCTCCCCCACGGCGCTCCCTCCAGAACCTGGAATGTAAGGTTCCTGTGAGCAGAGTCCAGTCCATCTCGTTCACCAATGGGGCCAGCACAACACTCAGTGCCTCGATAGAGAAATGTTCAAACATATTTGTGGAGTGTATGAATGAATTATTAAGACTTTTAAGAAGGTAATTTATTGTAGGGTCCTTCCTCCTAGACCTGGCAACAGCACACAAGCCCTTTCACAACTATGTCAGCTCTCAAGGTCTCCATATAGAAAGTGAAGTACACTCAGAACCTATATTGCATACTTTTAATATACCCGGCTAACAACTGTGCCCGCCCCCAAGTTAAGTGATAAGTTCTTTGATGGAAGGGACTTTCTCTTATATGCTGAATTTACACTTTGCTTGGTTAAGCATAGTAGCCCAAAACTAGAAACAATCTAAATGTTCATCAAAGGAGAGATGTTTCTCTCATCAATGTTTCTCTCTCTCTCTCTACCTCCCTCTCCTTTCCTCTCTCTCTAAAATCAATACAAAAATTTTTTAAAAAGAAAGAAAAAATGTTGTATAGTCATACAATGAAATACTACTCAGAAATAAAAAAGAAATAAACACATATAGCATGGATAAATCTCAAAACTGTTATGTTGTGTGAAAGAAGCCAGATGCAGGAGAATGTCTATGGTATGGTGTCTTTTATATAAAACTAGGGGCCCAGTGCACGAATTCGTACACCTTGAAAGGAACTGTGGGCTGCGAGGCTGCGGTGGGCACAGGGACGGGTCTCGGCCCATCCTCCACGCCCCCACCTGGTCCCTCCCACCACGGCCCCGGTCCCCTGTCTGCCGGCAGCCCTGTTCCGGCCGCCGCCACTCCCATGCACTGATGCCACCAGTTCCGCTCACACCCACTGACAGCAGAGCAATTGGGGCCAGCGCCAGCAGCAGGTACAAGTGGGGCTGGTGCCATCAGCGGGTGCAAGTGGCAGCTGCTGCCCCAATCACCCCTCAGGAGCAGGGGGAGGTGGAGAAGCCCTGAGGGGCGATTAGGGCCAGCAGCCAGGGCTTGCACCCGCTGACGGCACTGAGTGATCAGGACCGGTGCACTCTTTATTTCTATTAGTTACACTGTGCTTTTAACACATTACAGTCCCTATAGAGTGGGTGCAGTCAATGGTGAAGTAAAGGGGCAGGGAAAACTTCAGAGAAAAGCACAGCAAAATACTAGTGTTCTGGAAGAACTGCAATAATAAATTAGAGATTAGGATGAGATAATAAGTAGTCAATATACCCATCTCTCTCCCAATATTCTCTCTTGATGTTCTCACCATCTTTTAATGTAAATAAACATGTACACGTGGTTATGCTAGGGTGAGGTGAGAGTAGTATACAGGTGTGACAACTCATCCGAGAGGTTTTTGAGCCTGAGTCTGAGATACAACTGTTCAATTGGCTTTGCGGAGAAGAAATCTAAGAGGATGAGGTCAGAGGAATGGGACAGGAGGAGGGCAGAGAGCGCTTTTTGGAGGTTTTTGGAGAGGAGGAGGTTTTTGGAGAGGAGGAGGAAGTAACCACCAGAGTCTTGTCCCAGTGGCAGTGACCAGTGCCCTGCCTTGGTCTGAAGCCCCCGCTCACCTGCTCCACCATCCTGCCGCAGCCAAAGCCCACCATATGCCACACACGCTCCCTGGTGGTCAGCACACATCATAGCAACCAGTTTTTCGGTTATTCGGTTGTTCTACCATTCTATTTGCACATTAGCCTTTTATTATATAGCACTAGAGGCCCAGTGCATGAATTTGTGTATGGGTGGGGTCCGGCCAGCCTGGCCCCAATCGGGACTGGGCCTGTTGGGAGAAGGAGACAGCGGAAGGCTGGCTGGGGAGGGGCCGTGGGCGATTGGCCGGAGGGCCCCACCCCCAATTGGGAGGGGCTGTGGGTGGTGGGCCAGCGGCCCAGCCCCAGAATGGGGTGGGGGGCTGATTGGGGGTGGGGCCGGCCATGGGGAGGGGCTTTGGGCAATGGGCCAGTCAGCCCCACCCCCAAATGGGGTGGGGGGGGGTGATTGGGAGGCAGCAGCCTGGGGGAGGGGCCATGGTGGTTGGCCGGCCCTGCCCCTGATTGGAGTGGGGCTTCAGATGGGGAGTGGAGCTGGCTGGGGGGAAGGACTGATCTGGGGTGGGGCCAGGTGGGAGGGGAGGGACTGCAGGAAGTTGGCTGGCCAGTCCTTCCCCCTATTGGGGTGGTGGGGGCAATCAGGGATGGAGTCGGCTGCAGGGAGGGGTTGCAGGAGGTTGGCCAGCAAGCCCCATGCCCTATTGGGGTGGAGGGTGTGATCAGGGGTGGGGCTGGCCAGGGGGAGGGGCTGCAGGCCTATTGTGGTGGGGCTAGCCAGAGGGAGAGAAGGGGGGCATTTGGCCAGCCGGCCCCACAATTGATCAGGGTGGGAGAGTCCGATCAGGGGCAGGCTGGCTGGGGGGAGGGGCCATGGGAGGTTGGCCAGCCAGCCCCACCCCCTGATTAGGTCATTTCGCTGGCCACAGTGGGTGTCATAGCGACTGGTCTTTACCGTCGTTACAGTGTTATGGTCGCTGGCTTTTTATATATATAGATTATAGAACAGGTAAAATTAAGCACAGGTGATAGATACTAAAACAGCAGTTTCCTTGAGCAGAAGAGGAGAGGATGGAAGTGGACTGACTGGAAGAACTCACTGAAGAGATGTAAATGTTCGATATGTTCATTGAATTACCAGTTATATGGGTGTAGACTTTTGCCCAACTCGTCAAACTACACTGAAAGCTGTACAATTTGGTGTATGTAAATTATACCTCAATTTTTAAAATAAGACCAAGTTATGCCAAGCATGTTCCTAACCACAATTAAATTAAGTTAGGAATTAATAATACAAATATAACAGAAAAGTCCCCATGTACATGGAAATTAAAGAAATACATTTCTAAAACACCCATGAGTCAAAGAAAATAATTACAATGGGAATTTGGTAATATTTGAAATTTGGTGTTAATAAAATGCTAAACACTAGACCTGATTGGATGCTGCTAAAACACCAGAGGAAAATTTAATAGGCTTAAATGCCTATATTCCAAAAATAAAAGAAAAGGTTAAAAAAATCCATGTCAAGAATTTAGAAAAGAAATAACAAAGAAAACCCCCGAACAAGATTTAGAGTTTAATAATAAAAAAGAACATATTAATTTAATGGAAAACATAGTAGATGATAAAGCTAAAAATTGGTTCTTTAAAAATAAAAGCTAAGTTGATAACCGTAGGGTGAGACTAGTGAAGAGCAAGGAGAGAAGGAGCAAATAATCAGTTTAAGGAAAGAAGAGAGGGTCATCACCACAGATCCTACCCATAGTAAAAAGATCAGAAGAATTAATATGAACAATTTTGTGCCAATATATTTTAAAGTTTAGAGGAAATGAACAAATTCCTAGTGGCATGCAACTACTAAAACTGATGCAGGAAGCAACAGGAAATCCCAGTAGTCCTGTAACTGTTGTAATTAAATCTATCATTTAAAACCTTCACATGAAGGAAGCCTCATGTTCAAGTGGCTTTACCAGCAAATTTAACTAAAACATTTTTAAAAATCACATAAATGTATTCGTTTTCTGTAGCTGTTTAACAAATTACCACAAACATAGCAACTTAAAATAATACCCGTTTATTACCTCACAATTCCCATGGGCCAGGAGTTCAGGGACACACAGCTTCCGTGCCTATGAGCAGGTTCCCACAAGGCTGCAATCCAGGTGTCTGCAGGGCTGCAGTCTGATCAGATGCTTCCCTGGGGGAAACCTGCTTCCGGGCTTCTTTAGGTTGTCAACAGGGTTCATCTTATAGCTCTGGGTCTGAGGTCCCCATTTCCCTGCTCTATCTCAGCATCCAGAGGCTTCCCACAGTTCCTGGCCACATGGCCCTCTCCAGTCAGTTCACACATGATTTTTTGTTTCTTCAACTAGCAGGGAAGTCTCTCTCTTCTGTCTGCTTGCAGAGTCCTATATAAAGAAACATAATCGTGGGAGTGACAGCCTCTACAACTGGCTAGCTGTGTGGTCTTAGGCAAGTCATGTCACCTCTGTGGGCCTCAGTTTCCTCATCTGTGAATTGAGCATAAACAATGCCTGCCTCTCAGGATGGAAGTTGGGTGGAGAAGTTGACTCAAGGGCACCCTCTGAGATACACAACGCTCAGGCTTTATTCTCAAGTCTGGCCAGGGTTCCTTAGCCCTTCCATCCCCACTTAAGCCAGAAACACCTCCCTCCCACCCAAGGCCACTCTTGGCAAACCGTCCACACAGACCAGACCCAGGCTCTCTTGGTCTGGACTCTGGACTCCCACACAGCCTCCCTCAGGGGCTCAGAGGAAGTCAAGTGCAAAGTAGGTGAAGAGGAGGGGATCCCACCAGCCAGTCCCTCCCTTCCAGCTTTGGACCAGCACTGTGCTCACTCCCTTGGGAAAGAAGGCAGTTGCATCCAGACACAAAACCTCCTTCCAAGTTCCTAGAACTTGTCCAGACAGGAGGTAGGCCCATGGTTCTTCCTCTTACCCAAAGGATGCTATGCACCTGAGCACCATCAGATGGCCACAAGGAATCAGCCACCACTGGTATCGCCTCTTCTGGGGTTCTTGAGACCACAAATTATTTCAAAAGTTCAGAGGCCTGAAGCAGAGATCAGGCTGGCCAGTTTCCTTAACCTCTTGGAGACCACAGGCCCCTTTAAGAATCTGATGAAAACAGTTGACCCTGCCCCAGCACATAAACTCAACATCCTCACACGGCTTCAGAGTACCCTTAGACCCACCTCCAACGCACCCACGGATCCCATAGAATTTTCTGTAACTCAGCCTAGGAATCCCTGCCCTGATCTCCACCACTTCCCTCCTTGTCCAGAAAATAAACAAGTCCCACTGCCTCCACTCCTGGGGTTCAGATCCATGTCCATGTTTTTCCTGGTGAAGTCTGTGTTAACTGCTCCAGCAATGGAGCTGGAAGAGAAAATCACCAGTGATTAGCTTGTTTGAAGGGAGGGGCTTACAAAAGTGGGAGGGACTTTGTGGCTTGTGGGGATTGTGAACTGATTGTCTCTGAACCCCAGATCTGGATTTTTTATTTTTTTTCAAATCAATAACTGCTGCTCCTTTTCCCAAGAGAAATCATGACCCACTACTACTATCTGCATATTGGGGCACAGAGATGGGGGTGCATTGGAGAGGATGAAGGAGGTAAGGAGGCAGAGCTTAGGACATGGGAGAGACTTACCCCTTTTAGTAGCCTGAGGGCCATTCTGTCTTCTTAAAGAGAAGACACTGAGCAGAGTTAAGAATTTTCTTGACATTTCAGAATCATCTATGTATTCTGAAGTTGTTACTGGGTGACAGCTATGTGCCAGGCACTGGGGATATGGTAGTGGCCTTTGAGCCTGGCTGGTGTGGCTCACTGGTTGAGCGCTGACCTATCAACCAGGAGGTCATGCTCAATTCCTGGTCAGGGAATATGCCTGGGTTGTGGGCTCAATCCCCAATAGGAGGCGTGCAGGAGGCAGCTGATTAATGATTCTATCTCATCATTGATATTTTTATTTTTCTCTCCCTCTCCCTTCCTCTCTGAAATCAATAAAAATATATTTTAAAACAAAAACAGAAGAAAGTTAAACTGGAGAAACCAAGATGGCGGCATAGGTAAACACCGGAGTTTGCTGCCTTGAACAACCATTTCAAAAATACAACTAAAAGACGGAACGGACATCACCCAGAACCACAGGAAGGCTGGCTGAGGGGAAATTCTTCAACTAGAAGGAAAGAGAACAGCATACTGAGGCTCAGAGGAGGCGCAGTGCGGAAAAGACAAAGGTGCGGAGGTGCGCACGGAGCGGGCTGGTGGCTGAGGGCACGGTTGTCGTTTTCAATAGGAAGGGAGTCTCAGATTCTGAGCTCCAGTTCTAGGTGAGTCTCCAGGGACCCAGACTCAAACAGGAGAAGCGGGAGTGTCTGGCATCGGTCGGAACACGAGGGCAGCTTTCTCTACAAGGTTTGCAGTGGTTGCTGGGACTCTGAGAGGCAGAGCCTCTGGGGACGGGACTGAGAGCAGCCATAACTGCTCCCTCCACCTGCCCTGTTGATCCCGTGAGACCTGCCCTGCCCAAGCCCTGCGCAGAGCCATTTGCCAGATAGCCTCAGGCAAATGCTAGATTAGCACCTCCCCAGAAGACAGAAGTTTTCCCACTGCAGACACAGCTGATTCTCACAGCCAGTTGGCCTGGAGGTCAAATCCCCCTAGTATTAACTACAACAATCAAGGCTTAACTACAACAAGACTGCGCACAAAGACCACTAGGGGGTGCACCAAGAAAGTATAAAAAAATGCAGAGACAAAGAAACAGGACAAAATTGTCAATGGAGGATATTGAGTTCAGAACCACACTTTTAAGGTCCCTCAAGAACTGTCTAGAAGCCGCCGATAAACTTATTGAGATCTACAAGAAATCTAATGAGACCCTCGATGTTGTGATAAAGAACCAACTAGAAATTAAGCATACATGGACTGAAATAAAGAATATTATACAGACTCCCAACAGCAAACCAGAGGAGCGCAAAAATCAAGTCAAAGATTTCAAATGCGAAGAAGCAAAAAACACCCAACTGGAAAAGCAAAATGAAAAAAGAAATCCGAAAATACGAAGATAGTGTAAGGAGCCTCTGGGACAGCTTCAAGCATACCAACATCAGAATTATAGGGGTGCCAGAAGATGAGAGTGAGCAAGATATTGAAAACCTATTTGAAGAAATAATGACAGAAAACTTCCCCTACCTGGTGAAAGAAATAGACTTACAAGTCCAGGAAGCACAGAGAACCCCAAACAAAAGGAATCCAAAGAGGACCACACAAAGGCACATCATCATTAAAATGCCAAGAGCAAAAGACAAAGAGAGAATCTTAAAAGCAGCAATAGAAAGAAACTCAGTTACCTACAAGGGAGTACCCATACGACTGTCAGCTGATTTCTCAACAGAAACTTTGCAGGACAGAAGGGAGTGGCAAGAAATATTCAAAGTGATGAATGCCGAAAACCTACAACCAAGATTATTTTATCCAGCAAAGCTATCATTCAGAATTGAAGGTCAGATAAAGAGCTTCACAGATAAGGAAAAGCTAAAGGAGTTCATCACCACCAAACCAGTATTATATGAAATGCTGAAAGGTATCCTTTAAGAAGAGGAAGAAGAAGAAAAAGGTAAAGATACAAATTATGAACAACAAATATGCATCTATCAACAAGTGAATCTAAGAATCAAGTGAATAAATAATCTGATGAACAGAATGAACTGGTGATTATAATAGAATCAGGGATATAGAAAGGGAATGGACTGACTATTCTTGTGGGGGGAAAGGGTGTGGGAGATGCAGGAAGAGACTGAACAAAAATCGTGCACCTATGGATGAGGACAGTGGGTGGGGAGTGAGGGCGGAGGGTGGGGCGGGAACTGGAAGGAAGGGAGTTATGGGGGGGAAAAAAGAGGAACAAATGTAATAATCTGAACAATAAAGATTTAATAATAATAATAATAAAAAAACAACAGTGGCCTTTGAGGCAGATATGGTTCCTGTCTTACAACCTAGTGAGGAAGACACTCTGGAAAATAATTACACCCATAATTAATAATTGATTATTACAGGGATCCAGGAATATCTTGCTCTGGAAATATATGAGGGGGTGAGAGTCCGAAGGAAAGGAGAGAAGGAAGAAAGGCTCCTTTGAGGGGGTGTGTTTAAGCTGAGATCAGAGGAGAGAGCAGGAGGAACTCAGGCAGAGAAGAGAGGAAGGCCAGAGCATTCGGTAGCGGGAACTGCAGGTGTGAAGGGAAGAGTAGGTAAGAAGGATTGTGGCTGGTGGAAGCCAGGTGGCTGGAGCAGCAGCCCTATGAACAGTGCCATTGGTCTGCACTGTTTCAGAGGTCCCCTCAAGGCTAGTTCAGGGGTCAGGGACCAGGTAGGAACACTGCCACCTGCTCTTGGAAGAGATGGGCATATCTTCCCTGTCAAACCCAAAGACACTACCAGCTACTCGTGAAGTGCTCTCCAGCATGGGTGTTTGGGGAGACAACCCACCTGGGCTAAAAGAACCACATTCTGTCAGGGTCCTGCAGTTCAGAACTGCCACAGAACCACAGAGTACTAGTCCTGGGAAGCCCTCAAAGACCATCTAGAGAAGAGGTTATGATTCTGGCTGCACAACAGAATCACCTGAGACACTTGGACAAATACCTGTGCCCTGGCCGACCCTATCACAGACCAATTAAATCAGAATACCTGAGCATGGCACTCTGTCACAGGTACTTTGTGAAGCTCTTAAATGATTCTAATGAGCAGCCATGGTTGAGAATCACTATCCTAGGGCATTCCTTTTTCTTTTTTCACAGATGAAATAACTGAAGCCCTTTAACAAAATTATATGTCTTAGAAATGTACCCATATTCACATTATAAACCAACTGAGAGTGAAAAAGAAGTGGTCACTGGGTTCCACATTCTCTTGCTTAGTCCAGAAGAGCAGCATTTAAAAGGTGAATTTATAGGGTGTTATTTGAAAGAAAATATTTTATGGATAAGAATAAAGTTGCAAAAGAATGAAGTTGGACCCCTTCCTTACCCATACACAAAAATTAACTCAAAGTGGATTGAAGACTTAAATGTAAGAGCTAAAACAAAAAAATATAAAAGAAAACCCTGGAGTAACTCTTCATGGCCTTGGGTTAAGCAAAATCTTAGACATGACACTGAAGGCACAAGTAATGAAAGAAAATAATAGATTAAATAGACTTCATCAAAATCACAAATTTGTGTGATGCAAACAATACCACCAAGAAAATGGGGGGGCGGGGGGGACTCCACAGAATGGGCCAATATATTTGCAAATCATATACCTAATAAGGGACTTGTGTCCAGACTATAGAAAGAACTCTCACAACTCAGTGATAAAAGGACAAATAACCCAATTTAAAAATGGGTACGGGATCTCAATAGACATTTCTTGAAAGATTTCTAAATGGCCAATAAGCACTTGAAAAAAATGCTCAGTTTCACCAACCATCAGGGAAATGCAAATCAAAACCATAATGAGATATCACTTCACACCCCCCTAGGATGGCTAGAATCAAAAAGACAAAGGAGGTGACGAAGATGTGGAGAAATGGGAAGCTTCATACAATGCTGGCGGGAATGTAAAATAGCTCAAATACTTCGGAGAACAACTTATCAGGTCCTCGAAATATTAAACATAAGAGTTATTGTATGTCCCAGCAATTCCACTCCTAGGCATGTATATGTCCAAGAGAAATGAAAACATAACGCCCACATAAAAACCTGCATATGAATATTTATATCTGCATTATTCAAAATAGCCAAAAATAGAAATGACCCAAATGTCCATCAATTGAAGAATGAATAACTGAAATGTGTTATATGAATACAATGAAATATTATTCAACTGTAAAAAAGGAATGGAGTACTGATAGATGCTACAACATGAATGAGTCTTGAAATCATTGTGCTACATGAAAGAAGCCAGTCACAAAAGACCTCATGCTGTATGACTTCATTTACATGGAATGTCTAGAACAAGCAAATCTATCAAAGTAAATTAGTGGCTACCAAGGGCTGGGAGGGTGGAGGGGATGAGAAGTGACTTCTAGAGGGTACAGATTTCTTTTGGGGAAGACAAAAATGCTCTAAAATTGATTGTGGTGATAGTTGCACAATTCTGTGAACATACTAAAAACCAGTGAATTGAACAATTTAAATGAGTGAATTGTGTGATATGTGAATTACACCACAATAAAGCTGTTTTTTTAAACCTAGTTTACACTCCACTTCCTCGTTCTGGGTGACATTGGGTCATTGCTTTCTTACTTTTTATGCTTTTTATTCTTTTCCTCTTCCATATTTTTATCCCACTCATCCATCTGGGTTTATGTTTCTTATCGCTGATCTGGTGCACCGAGCTCACTATCTCTCTCCTTCCCTTCTCTCTCCCTCCCTCCCTCCCTCCCTCCCTCCCTCCCTCCCTCCCTCCTTCTCTCTCCCTCCCTCCCTCCCTCCCTCCCTCCCTCCCTCCTTCCTCTTCTCCCTTGGGACCCAGCCTTCTTGTGATGAGGAAGTCCAGGCCTCAGGGAGAGACCACATATGTGTGTTCCAGCCAAAGAGGAGCTAAGGTCGCAGCCCATGGCCAGCATCAACTGGCAGACAAGTGAAGGAGGGAGAAGGGAACCATCACAGGATTTCCGTTCCCAGCTCCTGCACCCACCCAGCTGACAAGCCCAAGAGAGGCGCTTCCCCACGATGAGTCCTCCCCAAATTACAGATTCCTGAGACATTAGTTATCTATTACTCCAAATCACCCCATAATTTTGTGGCTTGAAACACTCATTTTTCCACAGCCTCTGTAGGTCAGGAATTTGGGCCTGGCTTAGCCGGGTCCTCTGAGTCAGGGTCTTTTCAGAGCGGGAATCAAGGTGTTGGTGGGGCTCTGTCTCAGGTGCCACTGGGAAGGCTGCCATCACTCCCGTGGTTGCTGGCAGGATTCAGTTCCTTGAAGCCTGTTGGGTTATCGCCTGCAGTTCCTTGTCACAAGTGCTTCCTTTAACATCATATGGCAGCTTACTTCATGCAAACCAAGAAGGCAACCGAGTGAAAGCGGCAGCAAGATGGGAGTCACCATCGTACCACCTCATCACAGAGGTGACTTCCATCCCTTTGCCACATTCTAATCATTGGAAGCAAATCGCTAAGTCCAGCCACACATGGGAGAGAGGATTTTACAAGGAAGAGGCTGCTTCCAGGCTGAGCGAAGTTAATGTCTGGTTATTTTGATCCATAAGTTTGTGATGGTTTGCTATGCAGTATTAGAAAACACCAAAACACGGGGAGAGCGGAGAGCTGGGTAGGAAAACTGTATTTGTTGACTATTTACTAGGTGCCAGAATCAGTTTACTGATGGCAAAGTTGAGGCTCAGAAAGGTTGAGAGACTTATCTCAGCGTTTAGTGGCAGAATGAGCATGAAAACCAGTTCTATCAGATTCCATAGCCCATGACCTTTCCACTGTATTTCCAGTCCTTTAAAGAAAAACAATCCCAAACCATGTGAATATGAAATAGTATTTTCTGAATGTTCCCCCCCCCCCAAAAAAAAATTCCTGAATTTAACCAGCAAAGATTATTTCTAAGTGTACTCACCCTCCCCACTTCAACTCGCAGTTATAAAGGACTTTCCTGTTAATGCGAATTCTGTATATTATGAAGCTGGCAGCAGCAGCCCAACATGCTTAACTGAATTTTCCTCCATAAAAATAAGCTCTCTGGAATACTATTGCTTGCTCATCATGAGGACATAGGTTCTAGGATGTTGACTTCAACTGCTAAAAAACTAACATGAGGCAGACATCTGCTTGAGTAGAAAATACAATGCTACCTACCCCACCTCACCCTACCTCATCCCACCCCACCCCACCCCACCCTACCTCATCCCACCCCACCCCACCTCACCCTACCTCATCCCACCTCACCCTACCTCATCCCACCCCACCCCACCCCACCAGTTCTTCAAGAGGGGTTTCAGGTTGAACACATAAACACTTTGTGTTCATTCATCCAAAATACAGGTTGGAAGGAGGCTGACTTTTACTGAAAATCTTTTTGTACAGCATTTTAAAAAGTATTGTGCATGTTAATTAATTTTTAAAAATCTGTTTAAAACCTAATATGAGGGATTTCTATTCAGGGAAACTGAGGTATCTGTCAGGATGGATTCAAGGATCACTATATCCTCTCAAGCACTGATTCTGGGCTTCCCTGATATAGTTAGGACTGTGCTCTAGGCATCCAGGATGAGCAAAGGCTTTCAGCAGGGACAGAAAGAGAAGACAGGCAGTCTCTTTAGGAGCACCTTGACTGCTGGGAAGACAAGGAAGGCTTTTTTAGAACAGATAACCCAACGCCAAACCCTAGATGCTTAGGGGTTGAGTGATATTATAAAAGATGAATCAGATCAGAAGGATGACCCTACTCTTCTGCAGTTTACAGTGATAATGATGGTAATAAGAATTACTATTTTGAGTGTTTAGTCCATTAACATTTAATTATTGATATGACTAGAGGCCCGGTGCACGACATGTGTGCACTGGGGAACGGGGAGCCTCAGCCCGGCCTGCACCCTCTGGCAGCTCGGGACCCCTCCGGGGTCCTTAGCGCTGCCATGGAGACAGAAGAGGCTCCCACCACTGCCACTGCACTTGCCAGTCGTGAGCCCGGCTTCTGGCTGAGCGGTGCTCAACCTGTGGGAGCGCACTGACCACCAGAGGACAGCTCCTGCATGAGCGTCTGCCCCCTGGTGGTCAGTGCACGTTGTTCTGCCATTCAATCTATTTGCATATTAGCCTTTTATTATAGGATTGTAATGAAGTTGACTATTTTACCATTTATCTGTTTGCACTGTTTTCTTTGTTCCTCTATTCCCCCTTTCCTTCCACTTTGGACTATCCTATATAATTAAAGCCTAATATGCTAAGTGTCCGATCGTCCAGTCATCTGGTCGACCAATCAAAGCATAATATGCTAATGATATGCTAAGGTCGCCCAACCACTCACTATGACATGCACTGACCACCAGGGGGCAGAGAGTTGACCGGTCGACCAGTTGCTATGATGTGCACTGACCACCATGGGGCAGGTGCTCTGACTGGTAGGTTAGCTTGCTGCTGGGGTCTGGCCAATTGGGACTGAGCAAGGAGCAGGCCTAAGCCACCAGTCAGACATCCCCTAAGGGCTCCTGGACTGTTAGAGCATGCAGGCCAGCCTGAGGCCCCCCTCTTCCCATCCCCCCGCCGAGTACACAAATTTCATGCACTGGGCCTCTAGTTTAACTATATTTAAGAATTCCAATTAATGTATCTATATTGGCCTTTTAACTGGAAGGATATGTATTATTTCTTAGAGATTGCACCAGGGATTACAGTATACCCCTTTACTTCTTCAGAGTTAATATTATACCATTTCACTTAAGATGCAGAAACTTTACAGCTGTATAGTTCCATTTATCCCTAATAACACCCCATCCACAGCACTCTTTATGCTATAGTTGTTTGGCAGGTATATTAAGTCTACACATACTATAACCTGCAAGAAATATTATTTTTTTAAATAATCATATGTATTTTAAAGAAATTAAGAGGGGAAAAACATGTCACCCCTGTGGTATTCCTCCCCAAAATCTATAACATCACTCTAACAATGAGAAAGCATTAGCCTAATCCAAATTGCAGGAAATTCTACAAAATATCAGACCAGTACTCCTAAAGGGTGTTAAGATCATGAAAGATAAGGAAAGGCTGGGGAACTGTCACAGGTTGGAGGTAACTGAGGTAAATGTGAAGATTAATGCAACGTGGTGTCCTGGACTAGATCCTGGAACAGAAAAAGAACATAGCAGGAAGACTGGGAAAAAGTGTGAAACTTCTTGAGCATTGGGACAGAGTTATTCTACTCCCAAGGGCTTAGTATCAAGCTGTCAACAGTGACTTCTTGATGTGCTCAAGTCAGACATAAGGATAATAACAGCTGTTATTTATTGCATACTTAATGTATGCCAGACGTATTTACGTACAATGTGTCCTTTAATCCTCCCATCAACATCATCAACTCTGTCTTACAGGGGGCGATGCTGAGCAAAGATAAGTGCAGTCATGTGCCGAAGGTCACACAGCTAGCAATTGCAGGAGCCAAGAATTGAACCCTGGGAGTTTGGCTTCAGCGCTCACACCCTTAACTACCATGCTTGGTCTATGGAAATATTTATTGAATTACTGCCTTGAGGAATCAGGAAGCTCCACTAAAAGAATACTTTGAATCATCAAAAATAAAAACCATAAAATATTGGAGGAAGAGGTATTTAGATAATTCTTTCTGAAGCAGCACAATCTATACCCTTGTTTCCCAACCTTTAATCAGCCTCTAGCCACCTCCTTGATTCCTGCCATGGCTGACATGACCTGGACTCTTAGTCACTTAGTATTTTAAATCAACTCAATTGTTTTTGCTTAAGTAAGTTACTTAAAAAGGAAAGTGACCTCATACCACTTGTAAATGGAAAAGCAGTAGCATTTACCTTAAGTAAATGGTAACCTAAAAATAAATGCCATAGAAACAAAACAATGTCAATAAATTACAGTTACACGTTGGTGCCTGCCAAAGGCTCTGAGCTTGAGTGAGCTCTGTTCTTTCTTTGCTAAAACAGGGGAGATTCGGCAAATGTTAGGTGTTTGTGACAGACCAGCACCAAACAATAGAAGAAATAAGTCTTATCTGTAATTTGGAATTTAGTGATAGGAACAGTGGCTAAAACTAAATAGAAATTTATTTCTATCTCTCACAAAAGTCCAGAGGTAGGTGGATGAGGGCTGCTATGACGCCCTGCAGTGCTATGAAGAGATACTTTCTATCTTGTGATCCCATCAGGTCAGCTTGCAAGGTTACTTCAAGGACCAAGACTGCTGCTCCAACACCAGCCAGCACGCCTGCTTTCCACAGAGCAGCGAAAAAAGAAAGGGGGAGAAAAAGGAACATCCCTTCTCTTTAAGACACTTCTTTGCTTTTGCTTGCATCCCATTGGCTAGAATTTAGTCACATGGTCAGAGAGACAGGGAACTGTAGTTTTTATGTTGGGCAGTCAAGTGCCTACCATAAACATAAAAAGGAAAAAGAATCAGGAATTATATTATTAAAGAAAAAGAGGACAATCGCAGCAGTCTCTGACTTTATCATTCTCCATGCTGTACTGTCTGCCTCCAGGACGCACCTTCGATGGACCACCTGTGTCAAGCCAAGCCCAGACCTCTCCACCTGCTTCTGAATTTGGTCTTGACCTCACTCCAAGCCTAGCAAAGCACTTCTCTTCCCCACTAAAGTTACATTGTGTTAGGAGGCCCTTAAAGCCTGTCTGGCTGCCCAAGCCCACCTCTTCCAGGCCCCCTGAGTTAAGTGGGCTGGTACAGCACAGCACTGCTACAGAGGAGGGTGTGCCGAGAGAGCCGGTCAGCTCTGGGTTTGCTTTCCAACTCTGCCCTGCACAGCTGTGGTGGCCACCACTGATCTACTCTCTGAGATACTTTCTCATTATACCTGACACCGCATGCCAGAGGCCGGGGTTCTGGCCATGGGCTAGAAGAATCTCTGGGCTGTAGTAACTCTGGCCCAATGCTCAAGGAGTTTCACATCTTAAAGGGAAGCTACACCACATTTTACACAAAGACATACACAAAAATAATTCTCAACATGAAGATATACAAAAGTTGCCACGGATGGTCTTGACAACCACCAGCAAGTTGCAGATGGAAACCCTCTCATATCAGGTGACCTTAAATTATAATCTGAAGAGGGGAGATGTGACATGGCCAAGGGAGGGAGGGACGTGATGGGGCACAGTCACTGATAACCTCAGAGATGGGTCACAGATGCTGGGGTGGCCATCCACCGAGATCATCCCTCCAGGGTAGGGCTGGGATCATAGGGTTTTAGAGGAGGAGGCAATCTGGAGACCCCTGCCCACTGGTTCTCTATGTTTCCACTGTCAAAGACATCTTCTAGTAAGTATCTCCACAATGGACTTCTGTTTTAAGAGATGCTTGCCAATTAAACTGTACAAATTAAGAATGAATTCCTGTTTCCTATATTTTCACCCAAAATGCCCATCTGCCGGTCAGCAGGTCTGGCGAATAGGGACAAAATAACAGGGCCAAGCTGAGCTCCAGATGTTTGACCCTGGCCTCCTGCTTAAGCTCTACTTAGAAAAGCCACTTTAGATGGGAGTTTTAAAAACACCAGAAAGATGCCCAGCTGGTGTGGCTCAGTGGTTGAGCATCAACCTATGAATCAAGTCACAGTTCAATTCCCAGCCAGGGCACATGCCCAGGTTGTGGGCTTGATCCCCAGTAGGAGGTATGCAGGAGGCAGCCGATCATCAGTGATGTTTCCATACCTCCCTCTTCCTTCCTCTCGGAAATCAACAAAAATATATTTAAAGGGGGTGGGGGAAGCACCAGAAAGAGCTGCTGAGCCAGTCCCACTCTTGGCATCTTTTACCGTCTTTGCTGGTCTCCAGTCTCCTCCCAGGTAGGAAAGAGTTAATCTTCCTGTCCAATCTCCTCAATTTACTTGTGGGAAAACTGGGGCCCAGAAGGGGAAATGGCTTGGCCAAGGCCATGGAGCTAAGGATGGAGAGATGGAGCTAGACCTGAGCCTCAGACCTCCTGACTGGTGGCCACTATCCTTCCCACATCTCCACACTCCCCATTGCTCAGTTCAAAACTCCAACCAGCAGTCTGACAGCACAGTGTGGGAACCGGCTTGGCAGAGTGGCAGGGGCAAAGGGATCCTTCCCAGAGAACGGGGTTTAGAATCATCCACACCCAAGGATATAAAGCAGAAAGGACGCCTGGATCAGAAGGCCAAGGCGCTGCCAGAATGCCATGGGTGCTATAAATTAAGCAGCCAAACATGCCAGACTCGTTATAATTACCCAACATGCTGACAGTGTGTCTGAAGGCTGCAGTCTTTATGATGGGTCCCAGGACATTAATCCGGCTTGTTATATGATCCTGTATGGGTGATAAGAGAAAAAGTATTGTTTTTCCCAAACACCATCAAGATCAAGCTCAAGAACAGACCACCCAGAAAGCTGTTGCAACCTGTCACGCTTTAATAGAAGAATAAATTGCAATGTTTTTATTCTCAGCCCCTATGAAATCACTGACTCTCTCATATAAAGTGTCAAACTAACCTGTGACCCAGCCAGAGAAACCAAGAGTTAGCTCCGTTTCTCAGTAGCTGCGTGACCTGAAGCAAAGCCATGGCTCTTAGGGGCCTCCGGTCCTCAGTCAGAAAGTGGTGATATGGTATTAGTCCCCAGATTCATGTGCTAGAACTGCCATAACCAAGTGCCACAGACGGGCATTTAAACAACAGCAATGTATTGTCTCTTAGATCTAAAGGCTGGAAGTCCGA
This sequence comes from Myotis yumanensis, assembly GCF_028538775.1. NCBI lineage: Eukaryota > Metazoa > Chordata > Mammalia > Chiroptera > Vespertilionidae > Myotis > Myotis yumanensis. Next base: position 82,742,366 of record NW_027223758.1, read on the forward strand.
GATCAAGGTGTCAACAGAGTTGCTTTCTTTTAAGGCCTGTGATGTCTTTGTTTGTATCCATGTTGATTGCATGTGGCTATAGTTCATTCATTTTAATGGCTATATGAATAGGTCACAATTTTTTAACAATTTATTTTCTGTTTGTTTCCCCTCCCCCCCCCCTTTTTTTAAATGTTACAAATGATCTTGCAAGAAGGTTCTTGAGCTGACAGGGCTCCCTTGCTCCTCTGCAGTGTAGACCTAGATGTGGGTGCCTGGGGCAGGGGGCAGGAGCACCTTCACCTCTTGTGGATCTTGCCACACTTTTCTCAGAAGTGGTTCTACCAATTTATACTCTCATCTGTAGGCATTTGGGCTCACCACAGCCTTCCTTGCACTTGCTATGATTGGACATTTAAATTCTTGCCAAGCTAATGGGTAGGAAATGGTGTCTTACTGGGATTTTAATTTGCATTTCCCCTCATTAGCAGTGAGATTGAGCATCTTTTCATGGCTTTTTTAAAAAGTGGTTTGAATCTTTAGGAAAGACCCCCTGTGAGGTTTAAGGGAAAGTACAGAATAGCAAGAAATTAAATCTTTACCCTGGCACTCAGTAATCCAAAACTCTTCTAACCTCTGGGTAACAAATCCACAGCTACCTGAGTAGTCTGGAGGAGTTGATCTGTGAAGGCAGGAGGGAGAGAGTAACTGGGTAAGAGAGTCCTGCTCCAAGATCAAATGTTCTTTGGGGTCCCGCAGGGCGCCCCTAGTGGTAACCAATGGTAACCACCGCAAAGCCGGTCATGGATGGCAAGGGAGCCCACTGCTCTGCAGGAGCCTTCAGAGAGAATGTGAACAAGAGAAAAAGTAAGGTCAAGAGGCTCCTGTTCTTGAGCAGAAGCCACAGGGAAATTTGGTGTGACATATTCTAAGTAAACTCTATTGAAATACAAGACAGATAGAACAGTATATAATTGCAAGTGCCCAGCCCAATGAATTTCACTAAGTGAACATTTTTATGTAACCACAACCCCAATCTAGAATAGAACATTACCAACACCCCCAACGTTCCTCTCCCCTCCCCTCCAAGGTAGGTTCCATATGTTTTTAAAATATGTTATTCTGGCTGTTGAAGGGTATGAGAGTGGAGTTCTCTGGGTTTTCCCTTGAACTTCACTAGGGAAGGTACCTGAAGTTATTAGGTCATCAGACTACCTCATGCATTTTTAAATATTCCAGCAAAGACCCAAACTACAGCAAGGTCTCTGAGGTCCTGTCTACTTGGGTGGTCGGTGGATGGGGGTAAAGCCCTGAGTGGGCTGTGGCTCATTGTCCAGAGAAGCAGTGATTATTTACTAACAGGAAGGAAAGTTCAGTTGTTTGAATATCCAACCTGGACTGGTCTGTGTGTAAAGCTGAGTGTCAACAGAGGGCGCCAGTGAGAGGCAAACCCACAGAGAGGTTTCCACAGTGCAAAAGAGGAGGGTGATGGCTGAGTCTGGCTGTGGAGATAGAAAGAAATGGGCGGTCAGTATATTTCAAGCATATTTTGGTGGAAGAATTCACAGGACCTGGGGATGGATTGTATGAGGGGGTGGGGGTAAAGAAAGTGTTAAGGACCGAGTCCAGGTTTCCTGGAAAGGTAACTGGGCAGAGGCCCATGTCATTTACCAAGATGGGGTCTCTCAGAGGAGGAGAGGGTTAGAATGATAATTGTGAGTTCTGTCCTGGACACATTAAATCTGGATGCTTCTGAGCCCAGCATGTGGAAATGTCAAGTCAAGAATTAAAAATAGGATTTGGGAGTTAAAAGAAAGGTCTGGATTGAAGATGTAAACCTGGGAGTCAGTGGCCTGTGGAAGTTACTTAAGACCATGAATGTAAACTAGATTCCTAAGGAGAGAGAACCAAAAAGGGCCTAACCAGTTATTATATTATTATTACATATATACTAGAGGCCCAATGCATGAAATTTGTGCACTTGCCGGGGGGGGGGGGGGTTCCTTCAGCCTAGCCTGCACCCTCTCACAGTTCGGGAGCCTTCAGGGGATGTCTGACTGATGGCTTAGGCCAGCTCCCCACAGGCAGTCGGACATCCTTAGCGCTGTCAAGGAGGCGGGAGAGGCTCCTGCCACTGCCGCTACACTCGCCAGCCGTGAGCCCAGCTTCTGGCTGAATGGTGCTCCCCCTGTGGGAGCACACTGACCACCAGGAGGCAGCTCCTGTGTTGAGCAGGATCTGGCCAAAACGGGCTCTCCGACATCCCCCAACAGGTCCCAGATTGCAAGAAGGGCGCAGGCCAGGCCAAGGGACCCCACCAGTGCACAATCAGAGCCAGGGAGGGATGCAGGAGTTTGGCCAGCCAGGGAGGGACTGCAGGAGGGCTCCATGGTGTGTCCAGTCCATCTCGCTCAGTCCCAATTGGCTGGACCCCAGCAGCAAGCTAACCTGCTGGTTGGAGCGTCTATCCCCTGGTGGTTAGTGCACGTCATAGTGAGTAGTTGAGTGGCCTTTGCATATCATTAGCATATTATGCTTTGATTGGTTGAATGGATGGCTGGACACTTAGCATATTAGGCTTTTATTATATAGGATATTTTTTACGTCAGAGAAGAAGGGAGAGGGCAAGAGAGATAGAAACATCAATGATGACAGGAGAATCATTGACCAGCCACCTCCTACATGCCCCACATTGGGAATTGAGCCCGCAAACTGGGCATGTGCCCTGATTGGGAATCAAACCGTGACCTCCCAGTTTATAGGTTGACGCTCAACCACGCCGGCTGGGCATCTAACCAGTTATTATTAAACAGTTTTTGAATTGTTAATGATATGGAGGCTACACTTTTAAAAGTCCTGTTTTTTAGACAAATATACGAAAATGTTTACAATAAAATAATATAAAGTGTGGGATTTGCCTAAAAGTAAACCAGGGGGAGAATGACTATTATGATTGTGTAGGCCATAAGTTGGTACTTGTTGAAGATGGGTGATGAGCACATGGGAGTTCATTATACTAGTCTTTCTATTTTTATATGTTAGAAGTTTTCTGTACTAAAAAAATAAAATAAAATAAAAGATTTAAGGGAAAACAAGGACACAACACAGAACCTTAAAGACCTCCAGCGTTTAGCAGTCAGATGTAGGAGGTAGGAAAGCCTGCAAAGGGAACAGAAGTAGTGAAGGGTCAGAGAAGGTCAACCACACAGCAGGGGTCCCTGAAACTAACAGGAGAGAGGCATTGAAGAAGGAGCAGATGGCAGCTGGATTGTTAGGGATTCAGAGGGCAAGTCAGATGGACTTCTAATTGTGCCCGATAGATTTAGCAACATGGGGGCCACTGGTGACCTCCATAAAGGCAGTGCCAGGAAAGAAGGGTTAGTGTCAGAAATCCACCCAGAGTGATCTGAGGAAGAAAGGAGACGAGAGAGAGCAGAAGGATGTGTAGGCACCTCTTTTGACAAGCTTGACTGTGAACAAGAACAGAAGGGCAAGGAGTTGAGGGAAGGTTTTCTTTTGCAACGAGAGAGACAGGGCAGATTGATCCAAGAGAAAGGGAGAAATCAAAGGAGGGTGGGAGGGGGGTGAACCAATGCATTGTCCAGAGAAGTACAAGGCCACAATGTTAAAAAATAAAAATAGCCACAAGTGTGTCTCTGCATAGCGCCCTGCACTTTCTAAGCCATGCCTCCAGCCTGGCTAATTGGAGCTCCAAACAGGCTCATGGTGATATTTTAAAATTTTCTGTGTGCCCTGGCTCAGTGGATAGAGCATCAGCCTGCGGACTGAAGGGTCCCCGGGTTCGATTCCAGTCAAGGCCACATGCCTGGGTTGCGGGCTCCATCCCCAGTAGTGGGCATGTAGGAGGCAGCCAATCAATAATTTTCTCTCATCATTGAAGAAGTTTCTATCTCTCTTTCCCTTTCTCTTCCTCTCTGAAATCACTATACATTTAAAAAATATTTTTTTTTCTGTGTAATCCACATTTAACATACATAGTAGCTGGGGAGCTCTGGGGGGCTCTTGCAGAGACTACTCAGCTTATCAAAAGCAGAGTTTCTACTGGAGCCCATCATCTCTGGCTCCCAGGTCAGGTTGTGGGCTCAGGGATGGACACTGGGGCAAGGGGACTCAGGTGGTGGCAGGCAGGGCACCAGGGTGAGACCTCTCCCCAGGGCACACCAGCGATTCCTTGGGTGCCCTCTCTGGTGTGGGCATTGTTGACCCACCACAGTGGGGTAGAAACAGGAGGTTTCTGCTCCTCCAAGACATGGCCCTCATAGGGCAGGAAGCTGAGAAAAGCACCTCCTCTGCCAGGGAACCATCACGTAGCCGTGCGCCAGGCCAGAGCAGAGCTTTGCTTTTATTGAGCCACAAGCAAAGGGCCAAAGAAAGCAATAGTAGGGCCCTCTGCTGTACCCCTAGGAGACAGCTCCCTGCCCCCAGCCCTCTGACAGCCCTCCCCTCTGCAGAGGGACTGTGACTGTGACTCACTCCTCCCCAGGGAGCAGCCTGTGGAGGAAATGGTGGGGAGTGCACGGGAGGAACTCTACATGGATGGACCTGAGGCAGGTCCTGGTCTCCAGGAAGGAAAAACAGAAGGACTGGAATTACCATGGTTGGCAGCAGTCCCGATCTCCAGGACGCCTGGTGAGTAGCATGCGGAAAGGACAGTGAGGGGAAGGGGTGCGTGCTCACCTGCCCTTGGGAACCAGTTTTCTGGCTATGGCTGGGCCACCACCTCCAGCCTGGAGGCAGGACAGAGACAGAGCTGGACCTAAACGGGCCTGTCTGTTTCTATAGGCACAGATCACCGACCACCTAGCCAGGAGTGATGGGCCCCATCATACCCACAGATGTGAGCGGCTGTGGAGAGAGTCTTTTAGATGTCGCTTGCCCCAGGCTAACATTTTTACATCCTTTTATTTTGGACCTCTTACAAAAAGAAAAGTCTGAAGCCTGATTCTCCTCTGGATCTAACCCCATCTCTGAGAAAACAGCACATAAGGTAATGATCTGAACAAGGAAACAATGCATGCATTCAGACTATGCTCTCTATTGCCAGAGCCCCCCAAAATCTCAGGCCCAGCCCTTAGCAGTTTTTTCTCAACACAGATTCTGCCTCTCGGTGCTGGCACAGTCAGGAGAGAATGACAGCGCTGGCAGTGCAGCTCCCAGGCAGCTCTCAGTGGTCAGCTCCTGGCTTGAGGTGAGATGGAGCTCTTTTGTAGGAGCCCTGTGGCCGAACTGAAGGCTCTGTCCACCTTCACTGGGTATGTGTGGAGAGCCAGCTCTGTTGCAAGCATGGGAATGCAAACATGAATATGATAGAATGGTCCCTGCCCTTAGGCAACTCCCATTCTGGTGAGGGGAGACAGGCCATAATAAATAACCTCCCACCCTCAGAACCCCCAGCTTCTATGTATGTTAAATGGTGTTTACAAAGAAAAACTTAAAATATCACCACTGTCTTGCCAGCCTCATGGAGCATGAGCCTGTTTGAAGCTCCAATGAGTCAGGCTGAAGTCATGGCTTAGAATGTGCAGGGCGCTATCCAGAGACAGACATGCTACAGGGACTGGCCCAAGTCCAGGCAACCATTCATGTCTTCTTTGGCCCATGTGTCCATTCATTCTTCCATCCTACAGGCATCTACTAATTGCCCTCTAGTACCCAGTGCTGGGCTGGCTACAGCAAGATTTCCGGTCACTGCCACATACTACAATCAGCTCCTCATTCAAACACTTGTTGAACACTAACACATGCCGAGCACCATGCTGGAATGCGGGATCCAGAGACCAAGGTAACGGCTCTACCATCAGGGGGCTCCCTGAGGAGTCTGCTCTGCAGTGGGCTAACAATCTCTACCCTTTGAGAACGAATCCAATTTTTTTGAAATAATACAATCTTTCTCCACATTCATTCATTCATTCATTGCACAGGTATTTGTTGAGAGCCAACTCTGTTGCAAGCATGGGGTTGCAAACATGAACATGATAGAAAGGTCCCTGCCCTCAGGCAGCTCCTGTTCTGGTGGGGGGAAACAGGCAATAATAAATAGCTTACCACAGCAGGCTTATTGGCTCCACCACAGCCAGTGATTAAAAAGGAGAGAGAGAGAATTTATTATTGTGGTGCTTGCTAGGAAGGCCATAGGAAGAAGATGCTGTGATGGGCAGCAACCGAGTAAGGGAGTAAAATCACGTGAGGGTTCAAGTCTGGGGTTGAAACAAATAAGGATTACAGAGTGTCAGGAGCAACTCAGGACTCTAGAGCAGCATGGGAAGTCACTCCAGAGACAGTGTTCTGGAATATTCTTAGATTAACTACAGGAGCATCCAAGGACAGGGTTTTACCCTCTTCCTAGATGAAAGGTGGGATTAATTGATTCTAATATACCATCCAATGATACACTTAAGTATAAAGTTCTTCAACTTTATATCTAAAAAAGTTTTTTAAAAGTTGTTTTTTTTTTTATATTCTCCCTAATTTCTTGAAAATTCCTTGAATGCAAACACCATATGCATTTTTCCTTCTTTCTTTCCTCCCTACTGCCTGGCACAACCCAGAAATTCATTCACTTCTTCCTTGGTTCATGCATTCATTCATTCTGCCATATGCTAATTGCCCTCTTGTACGGGTGTTGTTTCACTGGGCTCCAGGGAAGATTCTGAGAGTTTGAGATGTCTTTGCTCACAGTAGCTCCTGAGGCCTGAGGAAACCGAAGCTTGAATAAGGACAATTGTGGCAAAACATGCAAAAAAGTCCCCAGAGCTGTCAGTCACAGCACTTCCCACCCCTCGTCTCAGGCTGCCCCCTCTCTTCCTTCAGGTCTCTGCTCAAAGCCCTTTGTCCTGGAGGCCTGCTCTGACCATCCTCCCATCCCAGTCCCCTGGCCCTGCTTTCAGTTTCTTCATGGTACCGTTACTCCCAATCTTACATTGATTGTCTTGCTCAAATATCAAGTCCATGAAGGCAGAGATCTTGTCCTGCTCCCTGCGGAGTTCTAGGCTCCTATCACAGGGCTTGCTGAGAGAAGGGAGGGAGGAGGACAAATGCTATGAGGTACCTTCTGGGGGGAGGTGGCCCAAGGCTGGGAGGAATTCCCTGCGTGGAGAAGAGAGGACCAAGCTGTCAGGCAAATGGAGAGGCCCCTACAAGGTTAAGGAGGCTAGAAGGAGCCACAAGCGCTAAGTGGGCTAAACGCAGTAGGAGGGGAGGCAGAGAGGTAGGTGGGGCAGCTCCAGATGGGCACTGATGCTGCGAGGTGGTCAGGGAAGCTACACAGATGATGAGGAAGGGCGGGTGTGCTTGAGCAGGGAGCCATGGAGTGGGAAGCCATGGAGCAGGAGGGAAGCTTATCGGCAAGGAACTACTTGATTTTGCAGCTTTCAGACAGAGCCAGTAGAGCAGGGAGGGAAGTTTCAGGGTTCCAGATGGTCGCCAAGCACAGAGGTAGAGCCTGAGAAGCTTCATGGAGGAGGCAAGCCTTGTGCACACTTTTCCAGGCCACAGGCCACACCAGAGGGGTGAGCTGGGGTTTGGTGAACCCTGGTGCCTTTGAAAGAGCAAAGTGAGAGGAAGGGAAAGAGCGGGAAGGTGTCAGGGACAAGCTCTCCAGGGCTGACAGCCACCTGCTCCTCCACCTCTGCCTTCCAGCTGAACACATCCCCTACTGCCTAGGTCAGTGGTAGGCAAACTGCGGCTTGTGAGCCACATGCGGCTCTTTGGCCCCTTGAGTGTGGCTCTTCCTAAGCCTTAGGAGTACCCTAATTAAGTTAATAACAATGTACCTACCTATATAGTTTAAGTTTAAAAAATTTGGCTCTCAAAAGAAATTTCAATCGTTGTACTGTTGATATTTGGCTCTGTTGACTAATGAGTTTGCCGACCACTGGTAGGTGAACTTAGGCTAATTATTCAGCCAGGAAACACCTGCATAGACAGGGCCATGGCTCCCCATGGCCCCCACCCCAGCCTAGGCAGCCTTGAGTGTTCTCTGCCCACTCCCCCCACCCCCGTCTGGTGCCATCTCAAGGCCAGGAACTTGTTCCAGACACAACTCAACCCCCAGCCCGCTCTGGGCCTCCTTGGCTCTGTCCCAGCTTGCCTGGGGTTTGGGATTTGGGTCTCTGGGGCTACGCCGGGCCTGCGGAAAGAGGGAAAAGGGCTGTGTCTCCTTGGCTTTTGTAGGTGCCCTTGGCTCTATTGCCCTCTCCTTCCCACCTGCACACAGGAGAGGATGGCAAGATGCACCCAATACAGAGCCTCCCCTCAGAACCCACCAACAAGCCGCCATCAGGCTCAGGCCTTGAGGAGGGACCCAAACTCTGGGAAAATTAGCAAGTCCATCCCCCGCCCCGTCCTACTTTTGGACATAGGGGAGACACATATTTATATAGCACTGCTCCTTATAGCTCTAAAGTCAGTTTTTGGTGCAAAAACATAAAAAAAAATGTATTATGTATGACTTGGTATCACATTTGATATATTTAGATAATTTTTCAGAAGAGAAAACCAACAAAACCTCTCTGGGGAAAGACATTCCTCCCTCCTCCCCCCAGTTTTGGAGTTATTTTCAGTGCCTCCCCTGCTCTCCTCTGGAGAGGGACGAGGTGGGGCCCCTACCCCACACCCAGGAGCCGGATCTGGGGAGAGGGGCGGGTGCAGTTCTTCCGGTGCACACGCCCCACCAAGGGATGTCAAATTGATTAACTTCATCATGGTAGTGAGCTCCCTAATGTTTTTCTTTGCAATGTCTCGGCTCTAAATGATCGTGACCCAAGGCAATTTACAGTTACTTCCATTTTTTTTAATGAAGTCTGATTTAATAGTCGGAATGGTTAATGGCCTCGTCTGTCACACATAATAAAACAGAGCCTAATTGTATTTTAAAAAGGCCCTTTTGGTATGAACAGAAGCAACAACTTGATTGCGTTGTGAGGCAGGGCTTTGGCTGCACTAAGATGGCTGCCCAAGGGCGCCAGACACTTTCTCCCTCGGTCCTCATTTCACCCCCCCCCCCCACCCCCTTCACCCACAGTTCTTTCTTCTGAAGGAAGTTTCTAATTCCCCCAACCAATTAAAACCCATGGCCATCCTGCCAGCTTTCTCAGGATGCCCAGCCCCAGCCTTGGTCTCCCAGGGCTTTCACTCCTTTCCATAATTATAGCCCTCCAGGCCCTCCCATGGAAACAAGTGGCCTGAATCCCATTTTACACCTGGGAAAACTGAGACTGGCTTGCCCGACTTGCTCAGAGCCCCAAGGGTGGTGAGTCAGTGCCTCTGGCGGGCACTGTTGCCAGCCCTAACTAGGGACACTCCCTCCCAGCCAGACACCCACCACGTGCTCCTCCCCCTGTGGCAGAATGGGCCCCTATGAGCCAGGCCAGGTGTCCTGTCCTCTCAGAATCATTGTGGTTGACCACTGAATCCAAAACCCATGGGGAAACTGAGGCAAAGAGAAGGATTCATCCAAGAGCTCAGAGCTTGTTCAAAGGGAGCTAAGGTTAAATTTTGATCATTGAGCAAATAACACACTTGTTTCCTATAAAATACAAAAGCAGGGCCTGTCCTTTAGGAGAAGCTGGGAACACTCACTCTCCTGCCCTCCCTGCCTACTCTCCTGGGCAGCCTCCATTCAGGGCCCTGCCTACCCCATGGTGTCCCAGCACTCCCTGAGAGGGCCAGCCTGGAGCCTTGGGCGAGGTTTACCAGTTAGCCAAGGCAGGTGTCACAGGGAAAGGTCTGAGGATGTGGTGCACCTCAGTGGAGGTGGCCTAGCTAACATCACACTGAATGCTGGTGCCACGGGGAGTGAGGGATGGTAGAAAGAACAATGGACTTGATGTCATGAGGCCGTGGTTGGTTTGCCACCAACAAGCTATGTGACCTTGGGTGCCTGCTCCCCTCTCTGAGTACCAGCTTTCCCTCTGTAAAATATACCCCTGCTCTTCATGCCTCCTTGGGCCATTGGGAGGGTCGCTGGACATAACAGCTGTAGGAATCTCACTATTGGATCATGCCAGCTCTAGAGAGAAATCTGCTCTCCCCCTCTCACAACCCCTGGCTGTGGGGACATCTCCTTTATGCCACTGCCTTTAGTGGGAGCTTTGCTGAGGGCAGATGGGGATGCAGGCAGGCCCACAGAGCCAGTCTACAGTGAAGCCAGATTCCTGTGGAAGAAGGGGTTGGCTTGGCCTAGCTGAGGCATGTACCCTCTGATCTTGGGAAATGGGGCCTGTCTGGACACTCCACCCTTTGCCATGTAGCCTTTTTAACGTGCTGGTGCTCGAAAGAAGGCCGAGGAAAAATAAGGAGCATGTGGGTTCTTGTCCAGTGTCTTTGGCAGGAAGAGTGGGCGGCTGGTTAGAAGAGGCATCCAGGCTTGGCTGGGCAGAGGGCCTGAAGGCTGGTGCCAGAACTTACAGATCGTCTCTGGGGGCAGAGCCCATCACTGTGCAGGTCCATCTGGCTTCTCTAATAAGGGAAAGGGAATAAGGATGGGGAGCCTTCTGGCCCCTTATAGAAAGGTGCAGGGAAAGATGGACCTAGAGTCAGATAGAACAGCTTCTAGCCTGCCCAGCTTCCAAAATATGTGATTTTGACCCTGTCTCATTTATAATGAACAGTCAGTGATCAGGACATGGAAGGTGTGGGCAGACTTCACAGAATCATCCTCACCTGTGAGATTACATGGAGAGTCCGTATTGGGCAGAAATCCCTACTGGCCCAGTGGGCAGACAGAGAACACAGTGGGGAAAATCAGAAGGCACCAGGGATGGCTGTGGCACAGGCTCCACTGGAAAAAAAGATTAAAATTATCCCTCACAAAAAGAAAGTTTGATGACTCTCAATGTGCCACAGGTTCCACCTAGACACAGGAACACATTCTCCTCAGGGACATGAGAAGCAAGCATTTAACCTTGATTGTCTCTGGCAGCCCTCTTGTAACTGTAAGTATATAAAGGAACCTCAGGATGAATCTAGCATTCCCCTCAGTTCCCTCTCACCCAGCTCAGGTCTCATTAAATACACCCTCAGTTCCTTGTTCCTCCTTCTCTCTGTCATGCTTCCCTGGCAAAAGCCCAATGCTGGTTACATCAAGAGTCCATCCTCTCTGCTCCTGCATGTTAGCAAGGGAACAGAGCTGGAGAAAAGCACACAACTTTTGTATCAGTCAGCAGAGGGCATGCTACAGTAACAAACAGCCCCTAGATCTCAGGGGCTTATACTTCTAAGGCTCATTTTTTCACTCACAGAGAACAGGTCCACTGTAGGTCAGTGTATCGTTCTGCTCCACAGTGTCTTCACTCCAGCATCCAAGTTGATGGAACCACCTCTAATGGGACATGGCCAGTCTTGGGACAGAGAGAAAACCAGATATGGTGAACACAACTTGTCTCCTAAAGCTTCTGCTTTGAAGTGAAACACATCACTTCCCTTCATATTTTGCTGATCACAAGTCTTATGGCCAAGTCTGATGTCATTAAGGCAAGAAAATAGAGTTCTCCCCCTGGAAGGGTTGGTGAATATTTTAACAAAATAATACAGTTTACCAAACAAGCTCCCAGTCTCACTTAAAAGGCATGGCACTCACCTAAATGGCTCTTGATGCTACCCAGCAAGTCTCCCTGTGACTAGTCTGTTCAGTTCCCCACATTGCTATGTCACTATATTATGTCTTGCCCACTCTTCTCAAATGTCCAACACCTCTACTTTCATTCCACTCTAGCAAATTAATGATTGCTCTAATTTATAGAGGAAATAGAGACAACCAGAAAATTTTCCAATGCTTTCATCACCAAAGCAACCAACTTAGCTGTACCTGAGTACATGTTCTCAGCCTCCTCTCCTCTCACCATGCCTGGACTCTCCATGCTCCTATCCAAAGCCCTTCCATTTATGCACTGAATTTTATACCATTCATCTGCTCCTGAATATCACTTCTGTCTCCCTTCTCTGATGGGTTATTCTCCTTAGAATCAAATATACTGTCATTGTCCATCTTTAAAAATACTCAGTTGATATCACATCCCTCTTCAACTCCCACCTCATTTCTTAGCTCCTGTTTATGGCAAAACTCTTCCAAAAATGTTGTCTCTATACTCTGTCACCAATGAATCAACTTACCTTCTCTCTTGGCCCATTCCACTCAGGATTTTTGTCCACCACTCACAGGAACTGGTCTTGCACAGACACCAGTGCCCTCCACGTTATTCGTCCAAAGGTCAATCTATTCTCACCTTTCTTATTCACCAGCAGCATTTGACACATGTAGTCACTCTGTCCTCCCTGAAACTTGGACTCAGGGACAACACTATCCCTTTGTTCTTCTATTTAACTGGTCATTCTCACTCTTTACTAGTTTCGACTCATCTTTCTGACCCTTAAACTTTGGAGAATCTAGGGCCTAATGCTTTCTAGCCATACTCACTTCCTCAGCAGCTCATCAGACATGCAGCACTGAATACCACCTGCATCTGGATGTCTCTACCCTTACATCTCTAACCCCCTCATCACCCCTAAATGTCAGATTTGTATATCTAGCTGCCTAACTTGGACATCCCCCCTTGGACAACTCAAACATGCCCCCCAAAAAACCCCTTGATTTTAACCCCTAAACGTATTACCTCCACCCCAACCTTCTTCAAGTCATGCAGGCCAAAAATCGTAAGTAATTCTTGACTCCCCATCCTGTAATGGGGTTCCCTGCTTCAGCCCTTGCCCTCCTCCAGGGTGGAAGGATTCTTTAAGACTATACTAAATCTAGGCACTCTTCTCAAAATCCACCTGGGCTTCCATTTCAGAGAATAATCAGATGTACTCACCATGGCCTATCAAGTCCTGTGTAATCTGGCCCATTGCTACTCCCTCTCTTCCTTATCTCCTGTACCTCAGCCAACCTGATGTCCTCAACTCACTGAGCAACTCTCACATGAGGTCTTTGTACTTGTTCTTCCCTCAGCCTGGAATGTTCTTCTCCCAGAAATCCACATGGCTTGCCTCCACGGGTCTCTGTTCAGGTCACTTTATCAGAGAGGTCTTCTCTGACCATTCTATATAAAATGGGCTCCTCACAACTTCTGCTACTTCATACTCCCTTGCCCAGCTTGATTTATTTTTATATCATTTATCACCATGTGCCCTATTTTTATTTGTCTTTCCCCAAAATAGAATGTAAATGACAAAAGAGGCAATTTTGTTTTGTTCATTGATGTAGCACCAGCCCCTAGAGCAGTGCCTAGCATAAAGTAGGTACCCAATAAATGTGTGAATGAATTAATGAAGGCAATAGCAGAGCCCAGAGACAGGAAGCAACTCACTTCCCTGCAACACAGGGCCTAGACTATTTTGAGATGTCTATTTTGTGAGACATTAGCTCCTTACTATTTGGGCTATTTTAAATTGGATTTCTGTTCTTTTTAGCCAAGAGCATCTTAACTGAATCACTGCCATTCAGGCCAATGGGCAAGGAGGGAGCAAGAGTGCACAGGCCCCAGGCAGGAGAGTCCTGCCAGCAGCCAAGCCGAATAGGCTCAGGGAGCTGCCACTTCTGATGTGGCTTTATGAGCCTGTCCCCAGGTTCACATCTAATATGGCAGACAGTGTACCACCATGCTAGCTGTGTACTAAAAAACTCTATGTTCACCCAGGGCCCTGGGTCCCTTAGAAAGGAGCTTGGGAATGGGGGAAAGATAGCAATAGAACTCTAGTACTACTTTCCCCTCAATCCATACTACTTCCTTAGATATCTCACTCCATGACTTTCTATTTAACCCACTGCCATGGACTAAAAGTATGTGTCCCTTCTCACCCCAGGAAAAAATTCACATATTAAAGCCTTAATCCCTAATGTGATGGTAACTGGGGGGGGGGGGGGGGGTTGGGGGGTAATTTGGTCAGGAAGGTGGAGCCTTTATAGGGACAAGTGCCCTTATAAAAAAAGAAAATGACCTGAGTGTCCCCTCCTCTGTGCCCCTCCCCCACCCCATATGAGAAGACAACAAAAAGGTGGTCATCTGCAAGCCAGAAAGAGAGCCCCCACCAGAACCTAACCCCTAACCCCTAACCCTGCCGGCACCTTGATCTTGGACTTAGCGGCTTCCAGAACTGTGAGAAAGAAATTTCTGTTCTATAAGCCACCCAGACTATGGTATTTTATTATGACAGCCCAAACAGACTAATACATCCTCATACTTAACCAATTTCGTGTTCTTTATCCTCTGCTACCTAGTATTTCCTTTCAACCTGAAGAACTTCCTTGAGCATTTTTTCTTGTGTGAGTCTGGAACAAATTCTCTGTTTTTGTTTATCTTAAAATTTTTTTATTTCACATTTATTTTTGATTTATTTTTTTGCAGGATATAGAATTCTATTGACAGATTTTTTTCATCACCACAAATATTAATTTATTGTCAATTTTTTTTTATTGCTTGATGAGGAGTCAGCCATTATTCTCACTTTAGTGCCCTGTATGTAATGTCTTTTCTTATTATGCTATTTTAAATATTTTTTATCTTTGGTATGCTGATTTAGCAATTTAGCAATGTGTACTTGTACTTGTTTTCTCTGTATTTATCCTGTGTAGAATTCACTTATATTACCGGATTTGTGTGTTGCTGTTTTTTAATGCAATTTGAAAATTTTTGGCAATAGTTCTGCAAATATTTTTCTGCTCAACTCTCTTTTCCTTCTGGAATTCCAATTACATGCAGGTCACACTTTTTGATACAGGTCATTGAGGCTCTGTTTTTTTTCCCCAATATTTTCTTCTAGGTGCTTTGTTTGGATGATGACTTGTCTTCAAATTCACTGATTCATTCTTTGCTTATATCCAATCCTTTGAATTTTTTATTGCATATATTATGTAATCCAGTTCTAGGGTTTTCTTTTGATTCTTTTCTTACAGTTTCCATATTTCTCCTGAAACTTTTTATCTCTTTACCAATTAATCTATTATTCATATTGATTCTTCAAAAGACTTATCAAATTTATTTTAGAATGGTTGCCTGCTGATTACAACATCAATGTTACCTGTGTGCTGCTTCGGTTGACTAATATTTTTCTTTGACTATGGGTCACATCTTCCTGTTTGTTTGTTTGTTTGTTTGTTTTCCCATTTCTTGTAATTTTGGACTGTATGTTGAACATTATGGATGATTTCTTATATAGACTCTGGATTCTGTTATCTCCCTCTGTAGAGTACAGTATGTTTAATTACCAGCAGATCCTCTTAATACTGAAATGGCTTAATTTTAGGTTCTGTTATGGTGGGACTATTTCAATTTTTCCCTTTGTGAATCCCTTAGTGTTGTGATAATGTATCTTTACTCCTAAAGTGTAGCTTCTGGAGTTTCAAGGGAAGTCTGAAACCAAGTACTTGGAAAGACTTGCGCTGCAGTGGGAAGCTACAATAAAATAAATCTCTGCTCAGTTCTTTCAGCTTTCCAGCTGTTGCTTTCCTTTAGGCACTTGGAGTTTTAACCCCCACATGTACAATTAAGGAGTTAGGCAAGAATTCAAGAAGAGTTTATACACAGATTATGGGCTCTCTACTTCTGTGACTCCATTTTTCCTCCTCAATTTCCAGCTTCTCTAGAAGCCTCAGCCCAGTCAGGCTGCTTCTTGCTGCTGGAGTTCTCCCTATGTATTGCATGGGCCAGTAAGTACCCCCTGGGGTGTGGGGTTAGGGTGGGGACCTGTATAAACATGGATCTCAACCAGTGTGGCTCCCTTCTCTCAAGAGTTGAATCTCCTCCAGAATCTGCCCATTTTAGGCCACTCTCCCATGCCTCCAGAGCTTATAATTACTATCAGCACAAGAATTAGTCTGATACAAGCTACTCTGTGATTATCAGAGGCTGGAAGTTCTATCTTTTGGCTGTAGATACCTTCTATAATCTGACAACTCCCCAAATTTATATCTACAGCTCCAACCTCTCCCTGATGTCCAGACTTGTGTATCAAATAAGCATTTCAAAGTATACATGAACAGAAGTAATGTGATAATTTTCCTCCCAAAATTACTCCACCTACAGTCTGCATCTCAGTAAATAGTATCTCCATTCTCCACAGCAAGATTTGGAGCCATCCTTGGCTTCTTCCTTTCCCTCACATTTTACATCCAATCCACCAGGAAATCCTTAAAGCATATCCAGAATGAAATAGTACATCTTAGTACATATTAATAGCACATAAAAATAAAATGATAAAGGAAAGTGGTTAGGAGTATAAATGAAATAGACCAGCCATGGGATAATTGTGGCAGTTTGGTGATGGGTATATGGTTGTTATTATCCTATTCTGTTTTCATAAATGTTTGAAATGACAAAACTACTTCCCACCACCGCCATCATCACTACCATCCTGATGCAAGTCACCACCATCTCCTGCCTGGATTATTGCACATGGCTTCTGTCCTTGTCTCTATACAGGTATGTCACTCTCAGCTTAGAACCCGCTAATGGCTTTCTAACTAATTTACTTAAAAAAAAAAAGACTATATAATAGTCTACAAGGCTCACTGTTATCTCTCTGTGTTCATCTTACTAAATTCTCTACTCTCTTGCTCATAATTATTTTGTAGAATGTCCCCATATTTGAGTTTTTTTTCTGATGTTTCACCATGATTAGGTTCAGGTTCTGTATTTTGGCAGGAAACCAAATATCCTTATCTCCAACTAACTTTTACCCAATTGTTTTAGTGGCCATTAATGATCCTTACATGACTTAGTCATTACTCTGGTAGGTAAAATATGGTGATTTTCCCCCCATTTATTGGTTGATATTATATGTAAGCAAGTACTCTTCCTTCTCTGGGTTGGGGCTATGGCGCTGAGGTTAGTGTTGGCTTCTCTGAGGTGATAAGTTCTGGGCAGAGACTGAAACAATGTGAGAGAAGTGAACTAGCAACACTAAGCACAAAGAAGGTAGGCAGATGAACAGGCAAATACAAATCCCTGGAGACGGGACAAGCCTGGTGCACCTGAGGAAGAATGGGAGGGCCAGGAAAACTCTAGTAAACAGGAGGAGAGAGGTGGGAGAGTCAGAGAGACAGCAGGGCCA
This sequence comes from Myotis yumanensis, assembly GCF_028538775.1. NCBI lineage: Eukaryota > Metazoa > Chordata > Mammalia > Chiroptera > Vespertilionidae > Myotis > Myotis yumanensis. The sequence continues at coordinate 82,759,412 of NW_027223758.1, forward strand.
GATCACAGGTACCTTCTGGAGCTCCAGGAGTTTGGAGTCTAAGAACAATGGGAAAGCAAGGATGGTCTTGAACACAGAAGCGACATAATCTGATTTACTTTTTAAAAAGATCAAATCGTCTTTCCATTTCCACCCTTCAGATTAAAAAGACTGAACAAATTTTGTTAATACATGGGGTTGATGAAGGCATGTGGCAAATATAATTTGATTCAGCAATTTTACCACTGAGAACTTATCCTACAGATATACTTGTGTCTGTGCAAAATGAGTACAAGTACAATGTTACTACAACATTATTTATATATAAAACAGTAGCACTAATCTAAATGCCCACCAACAGGGGACTGATTAAATATGGCATAGTGTATCCATTCAGTAGAATATTATGCAGTTGGAAAAAAAGAGAGTATTTTTTATTTACTAATATGGAATGATTTCTAAGAAATAATAAGTGACAAGGTTAAATTACAGAACAGTGGCCCAGCCAACGTGTTTCAGTGGTTGAGCATTGACCTATGAACCAGGAGGTCATGGTTCAATTCCCGGTCAGGGCACATGCTGGGGTTGCAGGCTTGATCCACAGTATACGGTGTGCAGGAGGCAGCCAATCAATGATTCTCATCATTAATGTTTCTATCTCTCTCTCCTTCTCCCTTCCTCTCTGAAATCAATAAAAATATTTTAAAAAACAAATTACAGAGCAGTGGATCTAGTATATTTCCACTTAAGGTGGGAGATAGATAAAAGTGTTTACAAAGCCATGAACCATATCTTGAAATCATATTTTAAAAAAACTGGTAACACTGCCTGAGGAAGAAAAAAAAATTAATGTACATCCTGTTAACACTTTTTCAATCTTATACTATGTCAATCTATTTCCTATTCAAAAATAAAATGAATGGCCACTCTGGCTTCTATGTGGAAAAGAGCAGAAACTGAGAACCAATTGGGGGCCAGTGTGGTCACTCAGGGGGCTGAGCCCGAGTGGCAGTGGGAGAGATAGTATGTCCTCCACCACCATTTGAGCCCCTTCTGGTCTAGAACCTCTGTGTGTTACTGTCACAGGATATTTTTTGGAGAAGAAATTGTCCCAGTAAAATCCGCTTGTCAGGCCTTTGACAATCTGCCCACGAACCCAGCCCAAAGGAAAGAACTACTAAAGGTGTAAAAGGCAGCACTCAAGGAAGAATTCTCAGGAACATGCACAGTCCTCAGCCATCTCTGTGGGAGGTGGTGGGATTGGGAAGCTTTGCACAGTTAGGGAAACAGACAGTCTATTTCAGACCTTAATTAAGCACCCTAGTCTCTCTGGTTACCCCCTCCCTACCCTTCCTCTTTATTCAGTTCCCTAAAGTATATGGCAGATGGCAGTTTGTGGTTAAGGGCTATCTTAGCTTTCCCGGCCAGAAAAGCAGGCAGGGTGAGTGTGGGGGTTGAGGGGCCCTGTCTATCCCTCCAACTTGGAAACTGAACCAGGAAGAGGTTTAGGAAACCCTCAGGGGATTGCAAAGTTGACTAGCTGGTCTAGCTATCTGCACCCACGAGCAATGCCTCACTCCAGCCCCCGTTTCTAGGGGGCTGAAAGCAACCCAGAACCAGAAAGACAGTAAGTGCTCTTGAGCCTGTGCCAGGTCTCCAGACTCCTCTTCCCTCCAGGTCAGAGTCAAGAACAGGCCAGTGACTCGAATCCTTTAAGAGCTTTGTTGGATGGTGTCCAACATTCAGCCTGTCTGTCTATAATTCTCTTTAAATCTGAGGTTTCCCTATTACTAAACACTCTCCTGCCCCTCTCCTTGACTGATGATTAAGCATTTAGGGAGAGGTTATTTTTTCTACCACATACCTGTTATTTGGATAGAGATTTCTTCTTAATTCTCCAACCCAAAAGAATAATCTCCCTACTTCCTTTTGACTCATGGTCTGAGGCACATTTGGGTATGGAATAGAATGGACTTGCTGCAGAAAACCTTTTAAAGAAAAGACTGAGTATAATTTAAATGCATAATAGAGTTCTACCCCATTTGCCAAAAGCCATCCTAAAGAGGGCTGATATAGGCTGTTAAATGCTGGTAATTATATAGTGGAAACACGTACCCTTGCAGACATGAAGTCAGCGAGCTCCTGCCATCCTGGCTGCCCAGACCAATTCATCTGAGCACAGCCCCAGAGGAGCCTCTGAAAAATACCCCAGCCAGGTAAACAGGGCCTGTGGAATGGCTTCTCATCCTAGAAGGAACTTAATCCAACTCAGGAATACTAAGGACCAAGTGAATTTTAAATTGTACACATATTAAAATACACTGTGGCCGCCAATCAAGTTATTTCCCTGTTCCAGAATTTCCTGGGTTTTCTCCTTACCCACTCCTTCTTCTCTACCAATACCCACCCCCACCCTGCCCCCACCACCATATCACCACTTACCTCCTCCATGCTCACATCCCCATTGTGCCTCTGCTTAGGCCATAATCTCAAAGTCCAATGCTGCTCACCCTCCTGACCCACCTTGGCCTACCCTAATTGATCCCGCGGGGATCCTGTAGTACTGTGCCACCAACTGTGCTTTCGATCTTCTGATTCCACACTGCTTTATCCGTGGCAGCCTATCAAGGCCCTTCCAAATAGGGTGTCTTTCTTCTACATTCCCCATGGTGCTGGGCATCAAATTGGTGTTTATAAAGACCGGCTGATCAAACAACACATTTGACTTAGAAATAGAAATAAAATGGCCCCATGCATCAGGATGGCTAACCAGCTTCTGGATTCAGCATCCTCTTCCTTGCCCAGGAGTTGAGGGTCAAGGGATGCAAATGACGGTTTTCTCATGCCAAAACAAATGTACCTGTCTGGTTCTCTAAAGAAAGCAATTACTGATTTAGTGGTTTTTCTGTTGGAATGAGCATGACCATCCCCCAAGGACTGGAGTGCCATGAATATTCATTAGGACCACACTGCAGTATCTATACCTTCAACTGAGATCAGTCTGACCCCAAGTTCCCAGCCCCAAATGTGCATAATGAAGAACTAGTTGTTGTCCACTTGGCTTCCAGGGACAGAGTTACCCACCAGATAACTCTGAGTGAGAACCACCAGAGCTTATGGTGTCCCACATCAGATAGTCTATACCAACGGTCGCCAACCTTTCAGATCTCACGGACCACCAGTTGGCAACCACTGTTCTATAATGCTTTGAAAGAAGCTACCTCTGAAATCCAAAGAAGTACTACGGGGCCCTAAAGAGACCAGTTTACTTCTACAAGCTGGATTGAGTTGATCCACGGCTCGCACCCCAAACACGCACATTGTGAGGTTTGCCAAAGCCCATGATCACAAAAGAGAAAAGGAGAGCAGCCGATCAAGATGGGACCCTGTAGGAGGGAAAAAAATTGGAGGGGGGGAGGCATTTCGAGGAAAACAACTTAAAAATTAATGAGCTCTCAGGAAAGGAAGGGATTCCCAAGAGAATCAATCAGGCTAGGCCTTCTGAGCACCCGTCAGTTGAGCAAGAAACATGTACTGCATGCCTGCCGTGGACAGGAAATGTTGAAGTGGACATGAAGACATAGCATATATAAAAAAGAAATGTTGGGGAAAATCCAATTTTAGCTTCTGACCTCAAGAGCTTATAACCTAAGTGATGCTAATCACATCTAACTTGCTCTTCCTGAAGGCTTGCTATACTTAGACTTGCTGGCAAGGTTTCTTCCAAGAATGCCCATGTCACTGAGTCTCGGTGCCCCACACAAGATTTTGTGCATGTATCTCACAAGCATCCACCTGCTGCTGCTGGTTACTGTCATGGGCATAGGTAACTGTCAACAGTGGTAGTTAGAGAAGACAGCAGAGATCAGGTTTTCACTGGGTCTTGAAGAATGGGCAAATTTGGATACAGAGCAAGGTGGAAAGGGGCTCACAATTTAGCAACGAATTTAGGTGTACACCAGTATAAACAAATTACGAAGAGTGTGCCGAAAAGGAACTGTGATTTTTGGGGAGAATAAAGAAAGGTCCATGGTGGTGGCGATATGTGAACTGGGCTTTGAGGGATGACTAGTGTTAGATGAGGCTGCCGAAGGACATCCAGGGTACTAGAAGCAGTAGAGGCAAACACTGAAACCAGAAAGAACAAGTCCAGGGCAAGAATGTCCATGTTGAACCAGTACTTTGACATTATTAAAGATCCCATTTTCCTTGTGCATGACCACTCCCTCCCCCCCACCCCCAGTCTTTCCAACAAAGCTAAACGACAAAGCTTGATAATGACAGGAAAGGAAAGGATGTGTACCAGAGTAGTACCAGTTCTACTGGCTGTGACCTTCAGAGTCTTTATTTTTTTCTTCTTTGGCATCCCTAGAAAGTGTGGTTTTGAGGATGAAAAAGGAGTTCTAAATTCTAAGAGCTTCTCTCACATGCCAAAAGCAAAGTTTGGACAACTGAACATGGAGTTTTACCCTAAGCCATAGAGAGAGGGAACTTGGGATTTGATGTAAGGAGTCCTTTCATGGGGGAGAAAGTGGATTGACTTCTAGGACAGGAAGAGAAATTTAGAAAGAATAGGTTGTAAAGAACAGCTTTTACTGCACCTTCCCACCTCTTAGGGTCAAATCTGTGTGGGCATGGAGGGGTGAGGGGAACAGGGATGGGAATGTAGAATGAGACAGGAATTGCATGATGGGTTAATAACCTATTTCCTAGGCAGAGCCTGGGGAAGGCTGTAAGTCACTCAGAAAAGTCCTGCCTGTGACCCAGAGGCATACCCATTACAGTATGGAGGCAATCGCTCAGCTTTGGTAGAGGGAGATGTCGGAGAAAACACTAGGCTTCCCAAAGCTTGAGCAAGATGTTCAAGACATCTCCAAATTCCAACCTCCTCCCTTGTCGACACCCCTACCCCAAAGAGCCAAGCAGATAAATGGTTTGAAAGTTAGAGGCCAAAGGCAATGGCAGAGTTGTGGTCAGCAGGAGGCCAAGCTAACATGTGAACAAAAGCCAAGGAACACTCACACCAACCAGAAGATTCAGCAAAGACGGTGGCCAATGAAGAGTCAGAGGATGGAACACCAGCAGCAGGACTATCCAAGCATTGGAGAACCCACTTCCTGTCTCCCAGAGATGACCTTTACTCACCCATCTGCTGGATGCCATCTTAGGGAAGAAAACAGAAAGAGGCTTTGAAAAGTTGAGCATTTATTACCAATAGGCCATCTGAAGCCCAAGATAGACTGAATAAGTATATCTTACAAGTATATTTAGTTCTCTGGAAAAATGTGGTAAAGAAACAGGCCCAAGAGGTTGAAGGCTGAGGTCAACAACACTTTCTAGGGTGGCCAAGCACAGCTGTCACCAGAGACGCTCACTTCCTAACTTCCTCCAACGCAGAGATTCACTCTCCAGACAATTTCTTATTCTTGTCATATAGAAACAGGGCACAGATAACTGTGGCGTTTCTCTTTTTAAAACTTGTGTCAGTTCTGACATACACGATCAATCAGATTATTGCTAAAGCATTTTTATGGTAAAGCTTCCCTAGAGCACTCCATGCTTCTGAAAATGGCCAGCATGGAGTACAGCAGATATATAACATCTCTGCATTTAAGAAAGCCCCGGAAAGGTTTGGGAAGTGGCATTCATAACTATCACTGTTTGTTATTAAAGGTTTTCTCTGAGGAATGCTTCCTTTTACCACATTAATGAGGTGGACTCTTCTAGGTCTGTACAAGCCAGGCTCAGGGCTTAGGGTGTTCATTTGGTCGTGTGGTAATGGCCAGGTGCAATTGCAATGATGAACCTAGAGTAGACAAGAAGATACATTCCTTTGGTTTTTAACTCACCTTCACAGTGTATGTTAGTATAGGCTTCTACTCAATGCTCTATGAATTAAAAATACTTGAACCAAATACATCCCAGCCTAGGATCTTTGGCTTCTGCACACTTTCTCTTCACTGGTGAACAAATCCAACTGTCAACACAAAGCTTGGGCATGGCGGATTGATTGCATTTGGAGCCCCAATTCTTCACCCCTCTTGTAACAAGCGCCTTTCCACGTGGCTTGCTTCTGGGGAATGCTGGTGGGCAGATGCATGCAAACCTGAAAAGGGGCTTGTGAGATTGGACTCAGCTGCTGTTGCCCTCTGCCACCGCCATGAAAACATGCCTGGGCTAGCTGAGGATGAGAAAAACATGGAATAGGGCTGAGTGGCTCCAGTCAAGGCCAACTCCTCCTGCAAGACTCCCGAGGCATGACTAGAAATCCTGCCCAGAGCCGCCCAGCCTAAATCATTGCTCACATAAGCTGAGTGCATGTTCACTGATGCACCCACTGGATTTTGATGGTTGCTATACACTACTTTTGTGGCAACAGATAATTGCTACAGGTTTTTCATTTATTTGACATCTGAGTGTGACATCTCTCTTGCAACTTCTCTGAGAGGAAGATTTGGTAGTAAAGACCTTTACTGTTAGCATCTTCTGACACTCTGTGGACACCAGATTCAATTACCTGAGCACCTTTGTGCAAAGTACTCTCCCAAGGGCTCTCATTTAATGCCTCATAACCTCCCTCAAAAGTTACTTCTTCGTTTGGGGGAATTTGAGGAAATGAAAAACTTGAGGCAGACTGATCAAATGATGTATCTAAAGTCGTCATAAATTGGCAGAATCAGGGCCCAAACCCAAGACTTCTGGTTCTGAGACCAGTTACATTTTCCATTACATCAGAAATGATAACTAAGGTTTAAAACCAGCAGAAAGTTATTCTATCCGGTCATTAAAGATAGAAAAAAAAACTCGTTTAAAGAAGGCAATTGACTTTAAAAAAAAAAAAGGCAAATTAGTTTTTATTCCATCATCCAAGATAACTGAAATATTTGACCATTACAGGACAGGACTGCTTTCTTCAAGCATACCACTCTTAGCATTCTTGCTGTTTAAATGGCCTTTAAAATATTACTATTCCCAGTTGAAAAACACCCAACCAGAGACAAAATCATATAGACAGACACTCCACCATTTCCCTGTTTTAAAGGATTTTATGTTCAATATCCCTCTTCAGCCAATCACTAATTATGTAAATTATAAATTTCAAGATTCCCTAGTGGTGACACTAATTAGAAAAAAGTACACCCATGCAAGTATAAATTAGAAATAATGGATACACAAAATATGAACTTTTTATTTTTTTTCAATATATTTTTATTAATTTCAGAGAGGAGGGGAGAGGAAGATAGATAGAAACATTAATGAAGAGAGAGTATCACTGATTGGCTGCCTCCTGCACTCTCCCTACTGGGGATTGAGCCCACAACCAGGGATGTGCCCTTGACTGGAATGGAACCTGGGACCCTTTAGTCCGCAGGCCAACGCTCTACCCACTGAGCCAAACCAACTAGGGCTGAACTTACTTTTAAAGGTGATTTTTTAAAAGAATGTTGAAACAAGCCAGATTTTTAGATATCTCTGCCTTTTATGATTTGGGCTCTAAAAAAGGTATAGAAACAAATCAATTAAATATTCCAAGATAAGGCAGTATTCTAAGGTTTTTTAATTGCTGGGGGGCTGTCGGGGAAAACGAAAAGAGGGAAGCAGGACATAGAGGGAATGAAGTTGACATTTTGGCAAATGAAAATCACACCATACGAGATGTTATATCGGCATTGCTAGAAACTTTGTACTCCAAATTTAATTTACCAAATCTAGCTTGATTTTAAAATATTTGATTTTACACTTATGTTAAATTTAAGCTGAGGATACTAGAACTGACAGGACAATAATGCTTTAAAGAGTCAAACTTTTAGAGTAAAACATTTTGTCAGTGGTTGTCATTTTAGAATTTTAAAACTGAATTTTCTTTCTCTCAAATAAATGTGTTTTATGCAGGTAACTTGTAGCAGAAAATTCACCGTTTAACAATTCCAGAGCATAGCAAAAAAAAAAAAAAAGGAGGAAAAAAACCACAGTGGTTTGCAGGCTACTAATTCTGTTACAGATGAAAGCACTCAATTATCTCTATAAGATTCAATTCCTTAGAAAATGTATTTGTGATTGGCCAAGCACATTTTTAAAACGTAGTGATACCACATGCTATTATTCAAGATCTTAATTTAAAAGTTGGAAGTAGCTTGTGGTTCTTGGTAAAACAAAGACACTAATCTGTTCTGTTTTTAATATAAAAAGGCCAGCCTAAAGTATTTTTATTTCAAATATTAGGTTAGGCTTATTTAAATCTTCATTGTCCCACTGCAGCCCAAACATACTTAAAAACTGCACACCATCACTTAAAAGTGGGCATATTATTAAAATCTTATTTATATGGCACTTTTTTTTTTAAATAGTGTGAGCAAATATAGTTTAGAGATAAGATCGCTCACAAAAAAATTTTTTTAACAAGATTCAAAATCAGAGTGAATTCTAATTTAAGTTCAAGATAGGAGGTCTCAATTGCTTGTTGTAGGGCAGTGTTATCTGGTCACTGCTACCTCTCATCAGAAAAACTACATAAATACAAAATTCTGCACAAAATTTCAGAGGGCTCTCTAGATTAATAATCTTGTGAGCAAAAGTTTCACTTAACACACACACACACACACACACACACACACACACACACAAATTTCAATTCCTCCCCTTCCCCCAAACCACCAGCCCACCCTTGGCTGGGGGTATGGCTGCTATTCTGCCCTGTGCTCTGGCTTGCCTGTTCAGCAGCAGTCTCATTGCAGACTCTGAAACCCAAGGTGTATCTGTGGCTTTTACCTTCTGTAAGTCTAGGCTCTATTATTAGATACGGGCTTCATGGTAGCATGTGGTTGTCAGTTTTATACTCACCACACACAGCAGTAGCTCAGGTCCAGCATACATACACATTCAGACTCACAAACAAGAGTTCTGTTCCAAGACCTCATTTCGACTGGCTTCAAAAGTCCTCGTCGTCTATCCCAATTCAATGCATCCTTGAAGACTGTGCTTAAATGGTATTTTGCCCATCTTCTTCCAGCACATTGTTCAGAAGCACCTCCTCTCCTTCCTCTGTGGTATCTTCCTTAAACTACTTGAAAAACTTTCGAAGCGACTTTATCACATAGCATGAAGGAGGGTGCAGAGGCAGCCAACTAAACTTAGATTGTAAAAACTGGCAAACGCCTATCTCAAAGTATTCTAAAACCAATAATAAGGTCACGTAGCTTGGACTGGAGCACAGTAACACATCTTGTAGCTTCCTAAAAGGACACCTTTACTTAGTCTGTTTTGGCTTAACCCTGAACTTGTTACCCGTAAGTCTGATTCAATGTTCTTGCCTTCTATTAATGTGGTCAAGTATTATGCCTTCCTATGTGCAAACTAGCATGACTTTTGCTTTTTTACCAGTTTGATCAATTCAACAAATATTTCCATACCACTTTCACTGTAGAAAATAGCTTTGATGTACGCCTTTTACATTTTCTTCTGAATTCCTACATTTGTGAACTTAACTTTCAGGTTGGGCTTATCTTGTATATTTTGATAAAAAGAATGTCTCTTAAAAAGAAAGCTGCACAACTGTATGGTGTGACTATGTTCTTGAATAGCAAACGAACCTGGTCTTAACCCTTTGGTGCTTAAAAAGACTGCATTAGAGTACATCTGTTTGATATTGACATGCCTGCTTCCCACACTAAGGGGCTTCCAACCTGTTCTGAAACAAGGAGAAAAAAAAGGATTTACCAACGAGGAGAAAGCCCATACAACATAATACTTCTCCCCTACTCTTCAGCCTCTTGAGGAATGTGCCATTAGACACTAGGGTTGTTACAGAAACCTCCCCATGCAGATAACAAGTGTCACAACAGGCTGATTGGCAGGGTGCTCCCAGGGAGAGGTGACAGTGGAAAAGAATCTCTGCTGGTCTGTCAATTGAAGTGATACTGTTAAGTTCAATGTTGAAAGATTCCTTCCGGGTTATTTACAGAGGAGTATGGTATAACAATTTAAACAGAATTTGTTTAAATGGATTTTCCACCAATACAAAATTGTTGATGAAACAAGTGCTAGTTCCTGAGCTGTTCAATGCCAAGTAGGCTAGTGTATTTTAACTTTTGAGGTCCCTTTTGTTGCATCCTAAAGCATTATGTTTTAAATGGTTTGAAGAAAACAGTCTGCTAACCAGAAAATTATTGATTCATCCTAGGAACTGAGCTCCTGCAAGACAAAGGAAGTCTGATTGATCTAAAAAGTCTTTTTTTTTTTTTTTAAGATTTTCAATTATTTCACGATGTTGATAGAACTAATTATGACTACACTATTTCCCACCTAATATTTTTCAATGGAGTCTTAAAAAAATAACATTTGCGTTTTTGTTAAGAGTACATTTTAAGAGCAAATGTGAATTTTATCTTCTAGTCTGTTTACAGTAGTTGATCATTAATTTGGCACAGGCACTTTCTGAAATACACTAAAATGCATACATAACTCACTAGCACTGTGTGGGGGAGGTGCTGTGTGTTTTGGGGGGTATATTAGCAATGCATATCTGTCTGCCAGGGGAGTGGGGTTAATTTCTTATATAATACCAAACTTTAAAAAAATGTACTCTTAGTCAGACCTCCATTATGTGAAATACACACAGAATTTTTTTTGTTTCCACATAATTTAGGACATGTACAGCAAAATATACCCCCCCTAAAAAAAAGTTCAATTTAAATCAAAACCAATTAAAACAATTAAAAATTAGTCCCCTAATAAAATGGTAAGCAACTCAAATGGCTTTTTGTTTTAATGCTAGGAAAAACTGACCTTCAAAGGTGAAAGTACTGTTAACACAGGTAGTGAGCAAACAAGGTAAAAAGTGAAAGCACGTACAGACACACACACACACACATATATATATAAAAGTTGACCAGAAATCACAGAATACTTAAGCAATGTTTTCTTAAGTAGAACTATTTTTTTTTGTACTTTAAATAGACTAAAATATTTGGTGTGGGTGGGGAGAAAGAAAATCAGTATTTCACAACTTTAAATTGAAAACCAGCTGTAATAAAGCCTCAGCTTATTGTTTAATTTTTAAAAATGGAACATCGTACTTTTGACAATCACAGGATTAAAGCTTACAAAGAATACATCTACCGTCTACATCACAGTGCACAGAGAATGCAGTATCTGAGGACTACCATAGGGAAACAAGAACAGACTCTGCATCCATCATATTGCATTACAAAATTAATGCCGTATTAGAAAAAAATCTCACCTCCTGTCGTCAGTGTTCTAGCTGGTAAGCACCTGAGGGGTAGGAGGCTGTGAAACTGAGAGCACTGCTCAGTCTGGATCAGGCCACCAGCTCATTCACCTGCCAGTGGCTGATGCACTTAGTAATCTCAATACAACATTTATGGAAAATACTGGTATATATAACACCACATTCTGGCTTTTTTAGCCGGAAGTCTGGGGAATGTAGAGGACAGAGTATCAAAGGCCATATTTTCCCTCAATAGAGAAGAAATCCACACCAGTTTTCATTTAATTTTCATTGTGAAAAATTTAAATTTCAGATTACATTAACCCCATCAAAATGTGACTTGTACTTATACACACAGGATCTGCAGAACTTAGCTATCTAGTTGCCTCTTCTCTATCTTCATTAAACCACTATTATTAGCTATTGTTAGAAATCTCATGTTCCATCCATAGTAATAAGTGATTGAAGGACACATATCCAAGTATTGGAAACGTTGACAGCCACAGGGCAACTGAATTTTATCACAACTATTACAGCATTTATGGGACTGAGGGGAAATCACAAGAATACCTAGGGTGATCAGCTCCTGGGGTGCCTGGGACTTCCCTGGGTTTAGCATTGAAAGTGCCATATCCAGGGAACTCCAGTGCCAGGCACACCAGGGCAATTGCTCACCCTAAAAATACCACTCACTCCTCCCTTGGTATCTCTACAGAAAAGATAAAAAGTTTCAAGAGCATAAATCTACCTATGTGGGCATCAGCTCATAAATATTTTTAGAACATTTGCTAATGGCTAATTCCTAGGAAGTCCATAAATGTCTTAAAGTTGTCAATTTTAAGAATAGTTGGTAGTACTTAAACTGTGAACAGTGCATAAAAGTTCATCCTTGCAAACTGTCTTCAGACAAATCCTCTAACAATTGTTTTTGTCCAGTTACACAGTATTTTACTCTATTTTTTAAAAATTTCCAGAGCTAAGTAAATAATCCAGTTTTCTGTCTTTTCGCGTTTTTTAGGTGAAAGCACTTGCTGCCAACCATTCCCCACATTCTTGCTTCATATAGTGAAAGACTACCGCCAGCTGGATATTATTTCCCTCAGACCCAACGGCTCTGAATTATCTACCTTTTAACAGTGCTCCCTCCACCAGAGGATCTGGCCTTGGGGGGAACTGGCAAAAAGAATATTCTGAGATATAAAAGTTTTATTTTGCCTACAATGCTGTGATCTAGCTCAACAAGTACAGAAGTGCTTTCATCTTAATCTCTGTAGTTTTTCTTGTTTTGCCCTCTTGTATAAAAATGGTTAGTGTCACAGCTTCACTATCACTAATAAAAAGAAACAAATATTTATGCTTTAAAGGTCAGGGTCAAAACAAAAATGAAGCCTGAGATAAAGATAATCTAAGAAATGACCAATTTGGGTTCTGCATTTTGCCAAGAAACAGGACTTTAATGAAAGTGACAAATATTTTCTTAGGGACTTATTCAGAAAAGGGAAAATCTCTTTGGAAGAAAAGAGACTTTAGTAGGACTTCTTTTCCTACAGACAAATTTTTAGAACTAGCTCTATGCTGCAGCAATGTAAAGGGTAGAACTTAATATAGAACCAGAAATATGCCAAGTTCTCTAGTGACTAACATTGTAAATAGCCCAAAGCTTTAAAGCCAGAGGGAGAAAGAACAGTAGAGTGTGAAATAGAAAATGTTATTTATATAATTCTAAAACTTTACTTTTGTTCTTATAAATCAATATATTATGGATTTCATTATTCCATAAATTATTATTTTATTAGAAATAGAAAGCAAATCCCTATCCCCAACTCAGAAAAGCAAACTGGAAAATTTGGAGAAATTAAGAACTTTTTCTTCTTTTTTCCCCTTGGAGGATAGAACATCATTTTTCAGAAATATTTTTGCAAGAAAAATCTAAAAGTCCTTTGTGTATAGTTAATGAATCCTTCTCACTCCCATTATCAGTGGCATTATTCTTACAAGGGGTCCTTCCACCTCAACTACTGGTGAAATTTTGAGTCTATAATGATCTCACGACAGCAAAGCAATTGATATTGAAATTAACTGAGGATAATATACTATAGTCAGATCCTCTGTGAATCAGAGATGGCCGAAAGTACTTTGGAAAGTCCATTTCTGTTGGGCACAGGTAAGAAAATCAGGTCTGCACCATCTTCGGGCTCCCCTTAAATACAGGAGAACTTAATTTGGTAGTGGTACTTCCCATGGTATCTTAAGCAGCAATCTTATACCAAAGGGAAAAGAATTAAGGGCAGGGGGTGGGGAACCTCCATCTAACATTTTTTAAAAAGTTAACCCTAAGTTAGTACCTTCCATAGACCACTGAGTGTATAATAATTTAATTAAGGGATATATAGCAGAGCTTTATTTGATGTTAATGAATTCGTTATAATTCTTAATTGTCATTGTACCTAAAAATGGTATACTAACTGAACCGCCAAATTAGGGCTCTGGCAGAATAAAAATAATTACTCCGATGGTCTGTCCATGAAAGGAAAATGTCTGCAAGCAAATTAAGAACTTTCTAGTGAAGCAAGAGAAGCATTCAATATTTTAAAAATATATGCAAATAAGTGATCCTTACTGTTAAGGTTTTTCTGAGTGTACATGTATGTATATATAAATCCATACACACACATTATATAGTTTATTTCCTACTAAAAAGATTTAAGGCAGTTATTCTATCTATAAAGTTAGCTGTAATATCCAGGATAAAACAATTACTACTCAAGAAATTATGTGAACACGTTAGACAAGTTGTCATAAAGGCCATCTAAATCTAGTATAGTTCCCATTTCCTGGCTGAGGCTACAAACACAGGAATTCCACACCCAGAGACCATTTGTCCCACAATCCCCATACATAAAACAAAGTAGTCTGAACAGTCAAAATATTCATGGAAAGCTTGAAAAGATGTGAGAGGAACTCAATAATAGTATTCTGCCTGCCTTTAGAGACCACACACTATAGTCACTACTCTTGATTGTGCTAAATCCAACAATCCATTATGCTCCAAGGTGGGAAACAGGGCTAATATTGTAGGAAAATCATTGCCTGCAACTGCCAGGAAAGTTCATAATCCTAAACATAAGTTAAAATAGAACCTGATGACATGCTATTTGCTAGTCACAAAGACATTAAACTGAAGATAATTTCTCCCATCAAGTGATGGACCAATTTGAACATCATCAACCTTAATAAAGGAATTAGAACCCTGGGTATGAATAGTACCATCCTTTTTGGTCTTTTGTAAGTCAAAGGAGAGAAACATTCTGATGTACGCTGATATAACACAACTGGCAAGGAAGAGGGCAATCAGGAAAACCATTAGGGACATATGTCAAGAGAAGGGGAGAAAGAATAAAAGTCAGCTGATAAATATAAAGGATTTAGCAAAGTAAAAGCTCATAGCAGAATGAAAATGGGCAATAATTTGTTATGTCTAGACATCAATGCCTTAGATCAGAGTAAAATTTTTAAAAAGATCGTGTGTTTCTATGTCCACAGACTACTCAGTTATCTAAAGAGATACGGGGTGTGGTGTGGGGGTGGTAATGGAGTGGGGCAAACTGTGAAACTGGAATGTTTGGTTATGAAAGCAACTGCACATGAGACAAGTTTTAAGTAAAGATTGTCTTGTTTACTTTATATCCCACCATCAACCAGGAGGGTCCGTATTATTGAATGAATGTCCAAAGTAATTATTTTTTAAAAAGACAGAAATATCCTAAAAGCATATTTGGACAGTTTTTGGAAGAGGTAGAGAAACCAACTGGGTATATACTCTTTTGATTTCAATTAGCAAGGTACTAGACTGATTGTATTTCATCTTCAAAGTTTCAGTCTTGATGAAACTGACAATAAAAGTACAAATAAAAGTGAAATTACAATAATATTAACAACAAAGGAGAAAATCTGACAATGTTTAAGACTAATAAATCAAGCAAAATTGGATATGGTTTAAGATTTAAAAAAAAAGAAAAACCCAGGCATTCACAACTTGCAAATTTAAAGTTAGAATACAAAATAAGTGTAAAATACAGAATAAGATTATTTAGCTTTCAAGAAAAACTAGGCAGATTTTCTTCTTGCAAAGTGACAGGTCCCAAGAGAGAAAGTAACTCCCATAAGACTAAGCTAAGCACAGCTTGACGGTCAGGACCAAATCCCAGTTATCTTTTTATTACTCAATGCCTATCACAGTGTCTACGAGGTAAAGAATAGGCATCATTAAATGTTTACTGAATAAATATATACCATAATGTATAACTAGCATAATTAGTTCAAACCTAATCAGGAAAGTTCTTTAAAGTGGGATGAGAAAAGAATACAGAATTATTCCAAAAAGTGGGCTGATATCCAGTTTTCTCTAATTTTAAACAGCATAAACTTTTCAAACTTTTTTTTTAAGCAATATAACTTTTTAACAAATCTCTGTAGAACTCCAATATAGAACTGAAATGAAACTGCCACTGGTTAGACCAGATCAGTGGGAACATCACCAGCCTCCAATTTCCAAGGCCAGCCAGCCCTAAGGTGTCTCTATGGACTCGAATCCACTGTGAAAATGACCATTCATCTAAATGTGACAGACAGCATGGTCCTTCCATTCTCACTTTGTTGAGTTGAAGAAATTACCAGCACTGTGAAGAAGTTCTAAATAATGTTGCTAATTTAAAGAAAGACAAAATCCAATAAAGAAGAGATTTCACCATGAAGAATGAAAACAGTCCCTATAAAGGGGGGGGGGGGGCGGGGGGGGGGGAGAAAGGGTCCATGTTAAGAGGCCACTGTAGACAATACAGAATGCAAAAACAGCATTCCATTAAAAAGCAAATATGAGAAAAAGCTGATGGTTGGGATTACTACTTGGGCACTGCAGATGCTCTTTGGTTAGAATATTCTAAGAAATGTGAATTGTGAACAGCCCAGGAAACTATATATTTGGGGGCTATCTGAATATGAAAAAGAGAAGCAGATAAACAAATGCTTTTGGGGTTCAATATCTTCAAAAAAACTTTAGGGAGGTAAACATCTGTATCACTAATGTACATGGGATAATTCTGCCTTTCTGTTAACTATAGTTGTCCTCCCTTATCTGCTGATTTGCTTTCTGTGGTTTCAGTTACTCCTGGTCAACCATGGTCTGGAAAATTCCAGAAATAAACAATTTATAAGTGAAAAACAAACATGACCCTGACCATTAAATATATTCACAAAAATGTAGTCACCACCATGAAGCCAACTGCTCGACAGGTAGAACTACTCAGTACAACAAGGTGCCTCCTAAGAGCTGAGTCCCAGCTTCTGGTGGCACAGAACTCCATTGCAACTGGAGCTGAGCTCCATATTGACACTGTGATTGGCACTGCTTCACTTAACATACCAATGCAAGAGTGACTGCCAAGGCCCTCCACCAGTTTCAAAGTTGTTCTCTGCCCCCAGAACTGCTCCCAAGCTCTCAATAAACACCTGCAAAGGGCAGACACTCCCCTATTATCTCCAGCAGATCTGCGGTGGTAGTAACTGGGAATTTACACAAATCACAAGATGCCCTGTAGAAGTAGTAATTAGTGAGCAGCAAGAAGTCTGGAAGCAAGCAGCCAGACACTACAATGGTGAAAACTTGCCCAAGGCCGATTTAAAGAAGGGGTTGTTAAATGGTACTGACAAATGTCGAACTTTACAGCAAGGGCTTGACAAAGAAGAAATATTACTGAGAATGACAAAGTCTATCACAAAGTAAGGCCACCTTCAACTATTATAAATTGTAGAACCATTCTGATCCTCAAGTTCGGATCTGTGTAGAGGTGTTCATATAAAGCATTCATAACTAATGAGTTTCCTCTAAAATGAGCCTTTGCATATCATGCCATTCTCTTTGCCAGGAATGCCCATTTGCTCCTTTCTCACGCCAAGTGTTACTGCAAGCAACACTTCCCTCTGTTGTACTCTATCACCCTATTTATTTCCTTCACAGACAAAAAAGCTGATAAAGGGTTATAGTGTTCACCTTTACCCAAAAGCTAAGAAAAGTTCCTGGCACATATAACAGGTGAGCAATAAATATTTGAATGAGTAAAAATTTACTACACGTTTACAAGAATACATGCATGTACACACAAATATTGGAAAATGAGGAATACTTAACAGAAAACAACCAAATGCTGAAAGTACTGAAAATGACACCTGTAGAAACAGGTGACTACGGTTTCAAAAAACAAGTACCTAAGATATTTATCCTAAAAATATAAAAATTTACTAGAAGGGGACTAGGAGTGGTTATTTTTCATTTCTATTGAGATGCAAACAAGTAATGTTTAAACAGCAATAACTTCACATTAGATCTGGGAGCTACTTGCTGCAGAACGAACTACCCACAGAGCTTCTGTTCCTCTCACTGCAGAGCATAAAATGTGGTTGATTCTAGTAACAAACATATATTCAGTTTTAGTTAAGAACAGCTCAGACTGTAGGTGATTATAAGCTTAAAAAGTTGCTGAACTGCTTCTCCCCAAATTTTTAAAATTCCATTAATAATTATGTAAAATAAAAGATTTTTTAAATTGAATACAACGTATTTTAAAAACAGATGGCCCTTATCTGCTGACCACATCTCAGCATCACTTTTCTAGGTATTCTGCAGGTACAATTACATTCACAAAAGGTTCATTCATAAAATAATCTGGTAACTAAATCAAGTGAAACTCAAATCAAAGAGCACTAGGTCTGCTGTTGAAACATTTAAAATACCTTTAAAAAAAGTGTTTACATCTATAGATCGGCTTTAAAAAAAGGACAAATGGAATAATTGTAGCATATCCCTGAAAATAATTATACTGCCACCTATGTATTTTTTATGAGGTGTAAGGATAAATTAATAGACTACTAGGTCACACAAGTCAAGTATTATCTGTTGAAATGTGTAAGACAAAGCAACTTACTCCATATGTATTCTTACTGTAAACCCAGAAGCGACTGGTGCTGGCACTATCAGTGCAACCATTACTGGCGACGGATAGCATGCTACTCTGTTTTTGTATCAGAACAAAAGTAGGAATGGAGAAGAGGTTTGAAAAGATTTTCTGCAAGGCTTTGTTATAGAAATTTAGCAGTAAACAAACCAAACAACAAGAACAAATGTTTAAGACTCACTGAACACATTAAGGTCAAGGATGTCAAAAGTTAATCCACTTTTCTTCCCCCAAGAGTTTATTTTTGGTAAAAGGCAGAAAAATTAGTTTTTCTACAAGGGAAATCTGCTTCTAAATGATAATTTGAAAATCTTGATATATATTATATATTAAAAAAGACATACACAAATAACGGAGAAGTGGGAATAACAGATTAGGTACTGTAACTTTATAAAAGCTTGCCTAAATCAAGAAGCAGCACACACACACCTAATTTATGCAAACTAAAAATGTACATAAACAGCACAATACTGTGATACTGGATCATGATACATTACCTGTACACATAACTACTACTGTTATTAATAAGCCTTTGGGACACTCAATTTTATGCCCAACAAGACATTAGTAAGTCTTTAAAATCTTCTCTTCCTCCTTTATGGGAGGGTATTTCTAGACACTAATTTTCCCATCTAATATTCGAATATAGGAAACGGATTCCACAAGGTGCTTTAATTGATGAGACCTCAAGTGCTGTTTTCTCGGTTGAATTTTTGGATACAAACAGTCCATGGGGACCACACACAAATACTATGACAGAAGAGTTGATACAGTAAGTCTTTTGATGGGACTGGATTGGTGATGGAACTTTATGACATGCTTGAGCAACGCACTGAAGGGGATCCCATCTGAGTTAATACTTTGTCCAACCACTGCAGAGGTCCATTCAGATGAAGTTCAATCCAGCAAGGAGTGCTTGTTACCGTCTGCCTTCTGTTTAAGAGAATACAAGCAAATAATTATGAAGTTAAGAGAACATGACTATGTTTAGTTATATGCAATAAGAATTTAGATAAAGTAAAAAGTTGAATATACTGAAACCTAAATTCTTTTGAACAAGTTTGGATATCTAATTATTTTGAAAACTGCTTAATCCTCAAAGTCTAACAAAGTATTCCCAATGACATTTTTCTTTTAAAAAGATTTATAAAAAACCTTCTTTTCCCCTGAAATTAAAATTAGTAGGGTAACCTTATTATTTACCATCCAAAATGGGACACCTTTATGAGAGAATTAGTCACTATTAATAATCATGCCAGGGCAAGAGATGTAAACCAGGACTGCCCCATGCTAACAGAAATATATAGTTACTCTACTTATTTAACAACTACAGAATAGAAGATAACCAAATACCAAATGAAGTCTAAATAACATAGGGTTAAAGTATACCAAAACAAAATTCTGACCCAAACTCATCACAAAATGTTAAGAGTTATAGTAGTTCAACTTTCCTGGACAAAGCCAATAATATCCCTTTTAGCAACATCATGCAGACTTTTAATAAGAAACACCCTTACTACTTCAACAAAAAGGGCTACTGTCTGGGAATCATAAATTGTTCAATGACATCCTGTCATTTCCATGTACTGATTTGAGCTGTTTTATTTAATATACAAGTCAGTAAATCTGCTTGCTTGTGACAGCCCTACAAACATGAGAAAAGGCTATTATCAACATTTCACCTCCAAGTAACACATGCTCAATATATTAAAACTGTATTTCAAGGGATGTGGTTTTTTGTAGCAGAGGGTCTAGTGCTCCATTATGCCCTTCAGATTTTTCAGTGTTCTCTAGACTAGCGGTTGCCAACCTTTCGGACCTCACGGACCACCACTGGTCTGCGGACCACGGTTGGCGACCGATGCTCTAAACATCTTCCAACTGCAGGTGTCTGCACTTATCTGCCTGAGAACTTCTTAGCTCTGTCCACGTGTGTAGCAGACTGGAAGTGCCAGGAAATTAATACCCCCAGGAGCAGCCTTCAAGCAATGACAAAGGAATTGGCATTTAAATGTTGTTTCCTTTCCCTCTGTGTGGGATAATTCTGAATGTTCTTTACCATTTTCCAAAGTTTCCCTCAGGGAATAAACTAGTGACCCACCCGCTATAGTAGATGGATTAATAATGATACTGGCTGCCTTCCCTCCCCTACCTCACTTCCTACTTCCTCCTTCCTTACCAGTGTTTCCTCCATTTCCTAAACAAACTCTTTGCACTTGAATCTTTGTCTCAGAGTCTGAGATATACACTAAGACATTCCTAAAATATGACACACAAAACACAATAGTCCAAATCTGATCTGTATAGACTCATTGCCTTGTTCTTTTTTAATTATTATTATTATTATTTTATTGATTTCAGAGAGGAAGGGAGAGAGAGAGATGATAGAAACATCATTGATCGGCTGTCTCCGGAATGTCCCCTACTGGGGATCCAGCCCAAAACCCAGGCATGTGCCCTTGACTGGAATCGAACCTGGGACCCTTCAGTCCACAGACCTACATTCTATCCACTGAGCCAAACCCTCATTGCCTTGTTTTGATTTAGAAACTGTGTCTCCTAGTATCTATGCAGCTTAAAATTGCACAAGCACACTTTACAAATTGCCTCATTATCCATGAGATATAGGCAAGACTGACCCTTTCTCATCTTCCCCTTCACTCTTTTTGTTTTGTTCTTCAGTTTCTCCTGCCTTTCATCTCTCCCCTGGATCAGACCTTTGGCAGCTATATTGCCAAAATCTCTTTTAATTTTGATTTTGCTATGTGCTGAAGTCTGGATTTTTGCTGAAGTCTGATGTTTTTCCCCAGTTTGTTTTCAGTCTGATCATTTCATTACTACATTAGTTTAACCTTCAGGAAAAATTCTTCATCTAGGTCACTGAAGGGTAGAAATAAGTTTAAGAAGACTGTCACTATACCTATTTGGGCAAAAAAGTTGCACTTGAGGCATTATTCATCCCCCTACCTGTTTAGTTACTCCAGTACTGGTTCACTTATTTCTCAACAAAATATAAATTCCTTACACATCTATATTTCCTTTTTAATGTATTCCTGACTTTATACTGGGAATTGAGCTGGCATTAAAGAAATGAAAAAACCGTTTTAGAAGTCCAACCGTTAGAACTACCTCCTCATATTCAAAGTCATTAAAGATAAAAGGTTCCTGGTAACTACCCACAGTTCACAGATACATGGGTATTTTGATTTGTAAATGTTCAAGAAAGCTTCGTAATTATCCAAGTAGATATACCTGACTCTACACCCATAAAACCATACTGTATATTATTGCTTCTCATAATTACAGATTTTAAATGATCTCTGGGTTACAGAATGGCAGAGTCCACAGTAAATGCAGGGCAGTATCTCTCTCTCCCAATTAAAACTGCTTTTAGTGGGAGACCTATAATCTATTTCTCTAATCTATTCAGTTCATATTTAATTCAACTGATTTTCTACCATGTTCTGCAATATTCTAATATTTGAAGGGGGAAAAAAAAGTCTGACCTGAAAACATTATATCAGATAGCACTATTTGAATCTAATTTTAATATCAACTCAGATCAATTCAAGTCCAAAGGAAAAAAAGGAATTCAGCAGTCCTTAGAGGTATCACATCTCAAAAGGGAAATAGTTAAAGCAAAGAAAACTACAGCAAAGTCACAAAATGAATTATTCTACTAATATACCTAGGACAAAATAGTGAGAAGTTTTCATTCTAGGATATAAATATACAGCACAGAATATATTTTTATGGAAGTATATAACCAAAAGACCTCCAATCTAACCACCTCACACAACTTACTTAAGATCAGAAATCAAGTCCAAATGAAATGAAATAAATTCTGAAGAAGGGCCCAAACTGTGGAATTCTATTGCTATACTATATGAACATCTTCTTAAGTAGACATTCAAAGAGTAAGCAATATGACCTGGAGAAGGATCAAGTATTTTACTTACAATTCCATTCTTTAATATGCTGATGAAGTCTTCCTTTTCTTTGATGTGGAATCCAATCTATTGTAATCTATTTTACCTCTTGATGACAAATGTGCTTTTGTAAAACTCAATTACGTAACTGGTACCACTATCTTTAGAGAAGAGGGTAAGAGTCAAGGAGAGCTTCCCTCAAGTCCTGTCTCCACCCGTTACAATGTGTCCTTGGGCAAATGATCAAATCTCTCCTAAGTCTATTTCCAAATAAGTATTAGTCTGAACCATTTTTTTATTTACAAAGACTGCAACCTCATAAAGAAAAGATAGTAACAGAAATTCTTAGCAATGTTGAAAGACATGATACTACATTTAAAACAAGCACAGTGCCTGACACCTAACAAGTACCCCCTTCTATTACTGAATCAAGTTCCAACTCTTAACTTTATATTCAGGTGGTCTCAACTTATTTGTCCAGACTTTTTCTTCTTCTTCTGTATTTTCTATATTCTCCAGGCAAATTGAACTGCTATTTTATTGCCAGAAGCACCATCTGCCACGCCCTCATAGCTATGATTACTAAAATACTATACATCTTAGAATGTACATGATCTCGACCATCTCTACCAGAAGCCTTCACTGAGCCCCAGTGAAAACATACCTCCTTCTATGAACTGACATAATCCTTCCTTTACACCCCTTTTTATGGTATTTAACAATCTGTATTATGTTACAGTGAATGTCTATACATGTTTCAATTCTATCTTCTATAATGCCAGCAACAGAAATTCACTATATTTTGAATCTAGAGGCCTCCGACTTTCTTTTATTTCACATAAAGATCTACTGACTCCATAATCTCAATGAAAACAAATACATGTGAACTCCGGACTGTGCAAGAATGGGGGTAAAAAAAGAATTATGTGGAAATTTAAGAACTGAATATGTATTTCATACCGGTATTCTGCTCCCCACCCTTTCACAAAACTCATTCTTATGGTGCACATTCTAGTTAGCTGATACACGGCTTCAAAACCCTGATTCACAGACTGAGCCAGAAGAGCAGCAAATTCCTGGTTGTTGAAGATCTTCAGATTACAGCCTATGATGGAAAAAGTAAAAAAAAAAAAAAATTGCATAAAAAGAGTACTGTTGTAAGAAAATAGCTTTAAAAGGGCTACACATATTAGAATACAAGCATGCAAATCATCTCCTGATTCCTAAAATTAACAGCAACCAGAAAAGATAGGTTCATTTACATTGTTGTATCCATACCTGGTGGAATTTTACACACTGTTGCAGGGTGCCAGCCGTATCTCTGATTACAATTGGGGCTCTGCACAAAGATTGCACTATCACTTAGGCACTCAGCAAAAACTTCCCCACCTATGTAATATAAGCGCACTCCTCTTCCTAAAACAAAATACATATGGGATTAGTTTTATAACATTTACTATTTCAGCATGACTTGAGAAGAGTCTCCTGGAGGAATACTAAAATAATATAAAGTACTTAGATGACAATTTGCCATAAGCTATGCTTTTCTGAAGTCTAATTTGAAACATGCTACAGTATACTTTCCCAAATATTTCTCAACAATGATTTTATAGATTTGCAAAAATAATACATACTTATCAAAACTATTTAAACAATGTAGAAAAGTACATGGATAGTAGTATAAAAAACTTCATACCAATTATGTATTTCAAAATTAAGTAAAAGAAATTGAGTTAATTTGGAGGGAATTAACTAATGTTTGGAGAAATAGACCTTCATTATAATACATAGTATTTCTTTAAATAGCCCACTAAAGTTAAGAAAAAAAGGTAATAAAAATGATCAAGCCCTGGCTGGTGTGGCTCAGTTGGTGGAGCATCGTCCTGTACACACCAAATCACTGGTTCAGTCCCTGGTCGGGGTACATATGGGAGGCAACCAATCAATGTTTCTCTTTCACATCAATGTTTCTCTCTTCCTCTCACTAAAATCAATTAAAAAATTGTTTTTTAAAAATCATCAAGAGTTTATTTCTGGTGGGCCTGACTTAATCAGGCGATACCCTTAAAAGAGATTGGGCTGTCCCTGGTGAAAATGATTCAAAGGTGAGAGACGGTCAACGCAAGGGACTTTCCAGTGGGGACTATGAATGCAGGTCCACCTGGCAAGGAATGTAGGTGGACTCTAGATGCTGACAGCAGCCTCTAGCTGACAGTCTGCAGGAAATGAGGACCTCAGTACTGTAAGTTCAAGGAAGTGAACTCTGCAACTCATGTGGTTGGACAAGGACCTCAAGCTCCAGATGAGAAGGCAGTTCAGATGACACCTTGATTCCCCTAGTGAGACCCTGAGAAGACTCCTAAGCCATGCCTGGAGTTCTGACCCACAGAAACTGTGAGATAATAAAATTGTGTTATTTTAGGCTGGTCAGTGTATGGTAGTATGTTACACAATTTAAAAAACACACAAAATTCCCCCACAAAGCTAATAAAAGAACCAAGCCAGATTTAATATATAGATACAAAATCTGGTGCCCTGTTCTCTTATGATTACAGAATATGTGTTTAAAAATAATCATTTACTTGACCATCAGGAAAACATGAAGTCTAAAAAGTAAAGATATTTTCAGGCTATATTCTCTGATCAAAAACACCTAATAAACTAGAAGTCAAAAAAAAAAAAAGATAATCCAATAATTATATCAATCTAAAATTTTGCAGAAATGAAATAAGGTACAGAAAACCTTCTGTTAAATTTTTATGCAGAATCCCAATTAAAACACAGGAAAAAAAGAATATTTTAAAGTAGGGTGGATATGCAGAGGCCTTCCTCACCTACAAGACACCTTGGTACCCTAACAAGATATGCAAAATTTTAAAAATCAAGCAAGATTTGAGGAATTCCACATGAAGCCAAATAAGAGACCTCTTAAATCCCTAATACTCTACAGCAGTGGTTCTCAACCTTCTGGCCCTTTAAATACAGTCCCTCATGTTATGACCCAACCATATTTTCATTGCTACTTCATAACTGTAATGTTGCTACTGTTATGAACCGTAATGTAAATATCTGATATACAGGATGGTCTTAGGCGACCCCTGTGAAAGGGTCGTTCGACCACCAAAGGGGTCGCGACCCACAGGTTGAGAACCGCTGCTCTACAGTATCACACTTACTCTTTAGTGATCAGCATCATTTATCATAGGAGGTGACTGTTCGTTAAATGGAAACAGAAGAAACAATTGTTAAAAGAAGTTACTTTAAGGTAATAAGAACTATGTTCAGTTATATCAGTGGTGGTTAAACATTTTTTTTTTTACATCAGTAAAAAGGAAATATTGAAGACCCCCAAAGAGTTTTACATCTATGGAAACTTACCATACTAGACATTAAAACTAGGATTTAAGAAATGTATTCACTTAAAATAAAAAAAAACAACACCCCTCAACATGTTAACATAAATAGCAGGTTTATAAATAAATAAAAAACCTTTCCAAAATAAAAAATAAAAAATTAGTTCTCAGAGTAGCAATGTATTTTTGCAAATCTCTTTAATGACTAATTTAACAGAAGAGCGTTGGATTCTCTTTAATGTACATTTAATTTCTTGCAAGCTCATATGCCATCTAGCCTCTGAATACTTCACTGTGTGAGAGATGGCAGTGGAAAAGGCAAATAGCATCCTAGTACCATTAATGAAAATAGTTTTGACCTCACGAACTTGCTGAAAGGTTGTTCGGACTACCACATTTTGAGATACTTTGTGGATTATTTTTTGAACTTCATGAAATAATAGTTCTTGTTTTACATACCTTGCTTCAGATTAAAAGTGATATTTAACACATGAACTCACTGAAGGGAGAAACTAGGAGATGTAAATGAACTGAAAAAAAATTCATCATTTGTTAAAAAAATATGATCATGACAATTTTATGATTGGTAGAGACTCAGCAAAGTAAAGTTATTTTAACACCTATTTATTGAAGGATCTCCCAGTATCAAAGACGCCAAATAAAGAGAAGTCATAGAGTTTGTAGATGAAAGGATCACCAGGATTTATTAAAAGCAGTGAAGCTGTGCACTTAAACTGACAGAGACAAGGCAGGTTTTTCTGCACACAATCGTTTGATGTGGTAAACCACATAATGCTCACATTATGAGTATATGGCATTGGTTTTTCACACAGGGAAAAAAACCAAACATACCTATATGTCTTCTTGTCATTTCTACTGTAGCATTTCGGTTGACGTTGGAAAGTAAACCTAAGCAGAATCTCTCTGAATTTGATGGATCTGTGAAGCCGTCTACGGTAAGTGAGGGCTGTGATGCATGGAAGGTCTCTCCAACCCTCTGGTTTAATTCATAATAGGCTATTGAACACCAAAATGCAGGTTCTGAGTATGTAACTGGCTGCAAGTCTAGGGCAGAGGAAACCAAACCCATAAGAGCAAGAAATGTTGTGTGAACAATTCAAGCCAAGAACAGACTGAGTATTATCATCTTTACATGCTCTATGCCAGCCTATCCTGGCAAAAGCTCAGGAAGTAGATCTAACTTCTACGTCATGAACTCCAGTTTCCGTAGATTATATCAGATTTTCAATTTTTCAATCTCCCCCATCTCATTAAGTCATCCAGTCTTCAAACTTAATAAAGCTAATTTTTGGTAGAATTAAGTGGAATAAAGCTGGAGCAAGAATTAATATAGTCTATGGCCACAAGAAGGAAAAATGTCACAATAATAGGATACAAAATGACATACTTTTGACATTTGTCTATTTTAATATCAGATCTTCAGGGGTTACCCTAGTTACAAAAATATAAAGCACCCCCTTACACACACACACACACACACACAAAAGTAAATAAATACAAAGAATGTGCAAGTAGAAACAGAACATGGATTCAAAAGAATCTATATATTGCATGGGAAAACTAGGCTCACATGTATTTAAGTTCTATAATTTTGATTATAAACCATCACAAGGAATATCATTTAAAAAATGACCATTTTTATAAAATAAATTCCAAATGTGTCAAATGAAGAGAAATTGTGAAATAGCAAGATAAAATAGTCAAAAAATAAACTACAGAATACTTATACACACACACGTACACACACGTGCACACACTAGCTCTCACACAGCCCCCAAACCACATATTTGTGGTATGTGTACACATATTTACCTCTTATATTAATAATTGCTATTATAATATATATCATAAAATAACATACCCACAAATATCTAGTTGTAATGTCATAAAATTTACTGTGACTAAAGAATATGGTTTCCATGAATAAACAGATTATAATTTCTTATATGTGCCAGTAGAAAAGCGGTTTAGTAATATTGAGGCACATTACCAGTATCATTTTTAAAAAGCACTAACTTGAATAATTACTCGGTTATTTATGGGCTCCCGTTCTCATATATAGAATAATGACCAAAGAGGACATTTTAATAATACAGTATAAAACAGTGGAGGGAAAATATTTGCAACTTACCCAAACTATGATTAACAGGGGAAAGAGTAGTAGGAGATAGTTCTGCTGGGGATCCTGAAATAAAAGAAGTTAATTTAAAAACAGATATGAAAGTATTTCCAGAACTTCTGACCAAATAATAAAATAGATTATAATTAAGCATCACAAATAATAAATAATTTACATCCCAAGCATTATAAATATACAGCTGCTTGGTTCTGGTAGGGTAGCTCAGCTGGTTAAAGTATTGTCCTGATAGGCTAAGGTTATGGGTTCGATCCCTGGCCAGTGTACATACAGGAATCAACCAATTAATTCATAAATAAGTGGAACGACAAATCAATGTTTCTTTCTCTCTCTAAAAATCAATAAATATAAATTTAAAAAGATATACAGCTGCTTCATGTTAGTGTAATCTTGGAGACTTCAATATATAAAAGGTAAAAAAGGCGTAAAACAGTCCTAGCTTCTAGTCACAGAGTTCCCCTTCCCAAAGGCATCCAGTGTATTTTTCCAAAAATAATCTATGTATCAAATAAGTAAATATATTCTCTTCTGTGTCCCCTGTTCTTTATATACAAATGTAATATAGTTAACTTTGCTTTTAAAAAATTAAAAGATTGCAATGACTAATTTGCACATTTTTCATACTTTCAATTACACCTGAAGGACAGACTCTTAAAAGAGGAACTGCCAGGTCAAAGGGCTGTGGTTCTATCATTTTGATAGATTTTTGCCAAAATTGTCACCTATAGAGCTTGTACTGGTTCGCATTCCCGGTAACAACAAATGGTGAGGGGACACTCATGTTATTGTTAATAGATAAGAACATGGTCTTAAAAAATAGTTTTAATCTGTGTTTCTCTTATAAATGACATTGAGTAGCTTCATACTTATTTATATTGTATTTCCTTTTTTGTGAATGGTCTGTTCTTTTCCTTTGTTCTTTTCTCTATTGTGGTTCTAATCACTTTTCTTACTGACCTATAGAAGGCTCTTTATGTATTAGGCATCTTAGTTAGCCCTTCCATGCTATGAGTTGCAAATATTTGATTGTTTTATGACTCTTCATTCTAATTCTGATTAAGCAGTATTAAAAAAAACCTTATGTGATATAACTTATCAAGCATTTTGAGATGTATCACACTTTGGTAAAACAGTGGTAACAATGGATATTCTTGTTTTACTCTTAACTTTAAGAGAATACTTCTAGTATTTTCCCATTAAGTATAATGCTGGCTTTGGTAATGAGAGAGATAACATTGCTTATTTAGGATTTTTAGATCAATACTTCCAAGCAATACTGGTCTGCAGATTTACATTGCAAGTGCAATATTATGCTACTTCATAATTATAATCTAGAAGCTGTACGCCTTTCTTATGTTCTGTAACAGTTTAAAGAGCATTTTAATAACACATTCCTTAGTAGTTTGATAGAGATTCTGTGTCAGATTGTTTGCAGTTAAACATTTTCTAGGGTTTATTCTAAGACATTTCTCTATTTCTTCTATGACAGTTGATAGCTCTATTTTTTTGGAGTCAGTTTGGTAGGTTATATTTTCTTAGAAAATTACTCATGTCTTCCAGTTCTAGGTAAGCAAGCTTACTCTAATCAAGAACATATGGGGAGAGGGCACAGATATACAAAATAAGAAAAAGAAGGTAGAACTGCAGACACAGAAGAAAAAAAGCAAAAAACCAAAAAAAAAAACAAACCCAAAACAAAACCACTCAATACCACACAACTAATTTAAATACATTTGTTGTAAATTTGTTCAATAGTTATATATAACTAGAGGCCCAGTGCATGAATTTGTGCACTATTGGGGTCCCTCGGCCTGGCCTGCAGGATTGGGCCGAAACTGGCTCTCCGACATCCCCCGAATGGTCCCGGATTGCGAGAGGGCACAGGCCAGGCTGAGGGACCCCACTGGTGCACCATCAGGGCCAGGGAGGGACACGGGAGGTTGGCCAGCTGGGGAGGGACTATGGGAGGGCTCCAGGGCATGTCCGGCCCGTCTCACTCAGTCCCGATAGGCCAGACCCCAGCAGCAAGCTAACCTACAGTTCAGAGTGTCTACCCCCTGGTGGTCAGTGCACATCATAGCGAGTGGTTGAGCGGCCTTAGCATATTATGCTCTGATTGGCTGAACGGCTGACCGGACACTTAGCATATTAGGCTTTTATTATATAGGATTATAAATTTTGTTTTCTGATCATCATTTTCTATACCTATTGGAAATGTTATGTAAAAAAAACATGACCAACAGCTCCCAAGCTTCACATATATAGCAATGGCATAAATGTAGAATAAGACAGGTCAGACCCCCTTGTGTACCTCTCCTCCCCACACTATTATAACCATGACACAAAATACCGGGCAGCACAAGTAAAATGGTAACCCCAATAAAAAACAAACAACAACAACAACAAAAAAACAGATGAATAAAAAAGAGAACAGATGATAATTAATTTTTAGAATTAGAAGAGAACAGTCTTCCATGACAAAATTAAGTTCTCAGGTTCTTTTTTTGATCCTCGTTTTGAAAAATCTGTTGGCAAGTCCCAGCAGGTACAACTAAGAAAGGTCAAAATATATTTAGAACAATAAAATAAAACTCACTGCTGTTTCCTGAAGCTGTTATAAAATAAACAAAGCCACTATTAGACATGGAGGAAACTGCCCAATTTTTAACTTTTTAAATACTTATCAGAAATGACCAGTAGTTACAGTTCATTAATTTAGACTAATAGGAGTTCACTCAGATGTGATATAAAGAATTTAGGAATTACAAAAAGAAAGGTTCATTATAATCATACATATATAGATATTTATACATATATATAAAGTTTTTAAAAGTTCAATTAAGGTAACAATTTATTAACTAACCAAAGTTGTTTGAAACATTTTTACAAACACAGGTTAACTGACAATTAACCTACTAGTTATTCATGTATACATATTGTTACTAAGGTCTGGAATTTCCTATTATGAGAAATAAAAAAATATCCTATTTCATTAGTTTGAATCATCAGTTTCTGTTACTTTTAGCTAAAACATCTACAGAAATGCTTGTGCATGTATCATTGTATGCCAGTTCTATGTTACTCTCTAGTATTATCTTATTCACAATACCCACCATCCAATCAAAAAAACATGAGAATGCAAAGTAGAAAAAAAATGATCCAGAAGCAGACCTATATATAAATCAGATACTGAAATTATCAGATTAAGAGTTTAAATGAATCCCTAGCCAGTTTGGCTCACTGGATAGAGCGTTGGCCTGCAGACTGAAGAGTCGAGGGCTCCATTCTGGCCCTGGTTGGAGCTCATGTGGGAGACAATCAATCAATGTGTCTCTCTCGTATCAATGTTTCTCTCTCTGTCTCTATACTTCCCTCCCACTTTCTGAAAATCCATGGAGAAAATATTCTCAGGTGAGGATTAATAACAACAACAAAAAAGTTTAAATGAAAATTGTGAAACTGAAAAATAAGATGATCTAAAATGAATTCACTATTTTGGTTTAACAGCAGACCATAAGTTAGACCCACACACACATTATCACTTGATTTTCACCAAAGAATCCAAGGTAAATCAACAGAAAAATAAAGTCTCCAACAAATGGTACTAACACAACTAGACAAACGTCTACGCAAAGGAATGAAGAGCAGAAATATGTGCGGTAGTTCCCTAATTCACGGTTTCACTTTCTGTGGTTTCAGTTACATGTAGATATGAAGCATCCCTCTGCCCAGCATATTCACACTATAGATGCTACCCACCCATTAGTCACTTAGTAGCTGCCTAGGTTATCAAATGGACTGTTGTGGAATTGCAGTGCTGGTGTTTAAGTAACGATTACTTAAAAATGGCCCTAAACACAAGAATACTGATCAACCAAAGAGAAGTCATAAAGTGCTTCCTTTAAGTGAAAAGGTGAGTACAGTAAGATATTTTGAAGAGAGACCACATTCAGATAATTTTTATTACAGGATATTGTTATAATTGTTCTACTTTATACTAGAGGCCCGGTGCACAACATTCGTGCACTGGGGGGTGTGGGGGTCTCTCTCAGCCTGACCTGCAACATCTCCAATCTGGGAGCCCTCAGGGGAGCCCTCTCCAATCCGGGAGTTTCTGTCTGCCTTTGCAATCATATGAGCAAATTGTCTGAGACCCCAAATCAGTTTGGTTTGTTGCTCACAGAATAATAGAGGCATTTTTTTTTTCTTTGCTTCACTGGTAGAGATTTCTTGGAAGTTTTAGGATATCTTCCCTTTAATTTTTCCTAGACACTCTGATTTTACTTATGTCTCTCACCTTTGCTTTCCCTCCATTCCCCATCACAACAGTAACTTGCTCCAGGCTCACTTTGCTCTAGTGTCTAGGACAGGGGTGGACAAACTTTTTTACTCGAGGGCCACAATGGGTTCTTAAACTGGACCGGAGGGCCGGAACAAAAGCATGGATGGAGTGTTTGTGTGAACTAATATCAATTCAAAGTAAACATCATTACATAAAAGGGTACGGTCTTTTTTTTTTTTTTTAGTTTTATTCATTTCAAACGGGCCGGATCCGGCCCGCGGGCCATAGTTTGCCCACGGCTGGTCTAGGAGATCCTGGTCTAGGAGATCCGTCTGCCACCAAAACTACTATTCCCAGAATTCCTGGTGCTCCCCATGATCTTGGTTTTCCCTTTCTGCTCTGTCTCTGTCCCATGGCCTCCCACTCTGACAAGCTCTCCCTCTCTGCTCTCCGCCTGTGTATGCAAATTAACCCGCCAGCTTTGTCAAGTTAATTTGCATACTCACTCCTGATTGGCTGGTGAGCGTAGCAGAGGGATGGTCAATTTACATGTTTCTCTTTTATTATATAGGATTGTCGTTAATCTTTTACTGTGCCTAATTTACAAATTAAACTTTATCCTAGGTATGTATGTATAGGAAAAAAACATCCCATATAATAAAAGACTAATATGCAAATCGGAACAGTCGGTAACTATGATGCGTAGTGACCACCAGGGGGCAGATGCTCAACGCAGGAGCTGCTCCCTGGTGGTCAGTGCACTCCCACAGGGGGAGCGCCACTCAGCCAGAAGCCAGGCTCACGGCCAGCGAGTGCAGCGGCTATGGTGGGAGCCTCTCCCACCTCCTCAGCAGCACTAAGGATGTCTGACTGCCGGCTTAGGCCCGCTTCCCATGGAGCAGGCCTAAGCTGGCAGTCAGACATTCCCTGAGGGCTCCTGGACTGCAAGAGGGCACAGGCTGGGTTGAGGGACCCCCTCAAGTGCACAATTTTCGTGCACTGGGCCTCTAGTAGTATATATAGGGCTCTGTATCATCCACTATTTCAGGCATCCATTAGGGGGTCTTGTAACATATTCCCTGCAGATATGGAAGGACTAGTGTATATTCATCTTATTGTTCTTGCCACACACATTTCAGCTATATTATAAAATAGGCATCTGTACACCAATTGGAATCCTTGTGGTCTTTTGTGTCTGGGTTCTTTCACCTAATGCTTTCAAGGTTCTTCCATGTTGTACCATGGATCAGTACTTCATTCCTTTATATGGTTGAACAATAGTCCAATGTATGGATTTAATTTATCCATTCATTATTTGATGGAAAATTGGGTTGCTTCCACTTTTACATGAACACTTGGGATACAAGTTTACCATGGGTGTGTACAAAATTACTTTTCAATTTTCTTGGGTACATATCTAGGAGTGAGCTTGCTAGGTTATATTGTTATTCTATAATTTAATTTTTGAAGAACAGCAAATTTTTCCAAAGCAACTGAACTATTTTATACTTCCACCAGAACCATATGAAGACTCCAACTTCTCCATATCCCCATCAACACTTGTTATTATCCTTCTCTTTTTATTATGACCACTAGAGGCCCAGTGCATAGATTAGTGTACAGGTGGGGTCCCTCGGCCTGGCCTGCAAGGATTGGGCCAAAACCACCTCTGCAACATCCCCTGAGGGGCCCCAGATGGCGAGAGGGTGGTTCTCAGGTGACGCACCCTGGAAATGGGCTCCCTCCTCTCTGGTTCAAGGTGCATCACCCCTATGTTGAGATGTTCCTGCATTGAGTGTCTGCTCCCTAGTGGTCAGTGCACGTCATAGCTACCGGCCGCTCTGGTTCAAGGTGCATCACCCCTATGTTGAGATGTTCCTGCATTGAGTGTCTGCTCCCTAGTGGTCAGTGCACGTCATAGCTACCGGCCGGTCGGCAGGTCACTTAACCTTTTATATATATATATATATAGATTCCAGTAGGTGTGAAGTGGTATGCCACTGGCTTTCATTTGTGTTTCCCTGATGGCTATCATGGCATTCACTTTTAAATGTAGAGTAGCAGTTGACCATCATGGGGCAAACAGGAACATGGTTGATTCAGGAATACAATTCTTCGATATACAGGTGGGTTAGAAAGATACATTTGGAAAGCCAAATATCATTTGCAGAAAGACATTTGCATTTCCAATAATCATTAGATTATCTATCTTTCTTGGTTATCTACTAGTCTGAACATCTGTAAGTATGATTAGAGTAGAAGCTTCCTTACCTGGGAGTCTAAATAATGGAAGGATTTAAACAATAGAATTATTGTAAAAGCCTGCCAACCCCAACTTCCCCCCACTGCCAATGTTAATTCATTTAAGAATAACTTAGATGATCATACTGCAGAATGCTTTACTATAAACTGTAGAAATTTGTCAGGTTGTAATTTTAAGGTGTCCAATCCTTAAGATACTGACAGGTTGAAATGGATCAAAACAGACAATTACAATGACATCTATTTCACTAGCAACCTATTAGTTCTGGTGGATTATACATTATTACATAACAGCTGTTTTAAAGCTTTGAGGTGTATAATATTTATTATATATTGAAACGTATTCTCCATTGTGTTTGGAATCGATAGCTAAATTAATGAGAAAGTAATTTCATTTGGTGAGGTACAAGATACTTTTGTAAACAGTCTACTATAATTCAGAACTCACTCTTATGTTAAAAGAGCACTGAAAGATGAGTCACATCCCTTACTTCCAATTTCCTCTGAAAATCTGTTATTGGGCTAATTATGAGCTTTCATCACAGATATATTTAATCACAGGATAACTAAAACTTTAAACAGAATCAAAGAATATTTACAAAGAGAAATAACCGAGTGTTCTCAAATTTTTACTCTAACAAGAAAAAATTTTACCAATTATTCTGCTGAGCAGCATATGTTAATTTCTCATGGACAACAGGGCCCTTTGATGGCTCAAATATAATTAATTCAACATAAAAGTTTTTTTTGATGTGTCCCAACTTCTCTAAATGTAAGAGTTATGAATAACTCATGTGAGTTTCAAATGAGGCAAAACTGGTTATCTAATTGCTAAGGTATTTTGAAAGATTTTTTTTTTACCTGTATCCATACTTTGGTTCAACTGTTGATCACTTGTTTCTCCATCTTCACTGATATATCCAGGAGGTGGTGTTTCTACAGAAATTTCGAACAAATCAAGTACAGTTACAATTTAATCTCACCTTTTCTCCCAGCTACCAAAGATAACCCAACGAAATGCTCTGATTAACAAACATAAATGTTATATAACATCTTTATAAAAAGCAGTATTGGATACTAAGAACTTAGAATTCAGGCTCTGGTCCAAACCTTGCAGGCAAAACCTTAAAGCCTACTTGAAATACAATTGAGCTTTTTGGGCATATTTTCTTAACTATTATTTACATATCTGGCTCATTCTCCTATGTATATTTTCTGGGGCAAGAGCCAAAAATATAACTTCAAAGATACCTCAGTTCTGGATCAGTATATTTCAAAGACATTAGTACCTACAATGTGTTTTGCTTTTTTTTAAAAACTAATGGCCACCATGGATGAGTATTTAGATGACTAAAGGAATCCCCCCCTTGCCCCTCAGCCTCACCACACACACACACACACACACACAATTTCAGATTATAGAATAATACAGGCTTACATCTTCCACTAAGTTTTATAGGGCAAAATATGGTAATATACTTCAGGACTGGTCTTGAATTCTACCAAAAAGTGTATTTTCCCAAAGATTTCTAAGCAGTAATTCCTGAATATTAAAGCAGAAAATTAAATTCAAATACAGATTACTGCACAAAACGGAGGCAAAATACTCCCTGAAAATAAATAAGATTCCAGTGTGCCATTTCCAATATGTTTATTCAGGAGGCATATGAATACCTGAATAAGCTTCATGTAAAATAAAAACATTTATACAATTTTAACAATTACAATTTCGAATGAAAAATAAGTTTAAATGATTATCAACAGTTTAATATATACATTGCTGGAAGTTTTAAGCAATTCAAATAATGCAGACACATACTTTAAAAGAATTCTGTAATTACACAAGGAGAAGAGAGAAGAGGGTTAATGGTTTCCTTCATTAATCTTTTTTTTTTTTTTTAAATATTTGTATTGATTTCAGAGAGGGAGAGGGAGAGATAGAAACATCAATGATGAGAGAGAATCACTGATTGGCTGCCATCTGCACACCCCCTCCTGGGGATCGAGCCCACAACCTGGGTATGTGCCCTTGACCGGAATCGAACCTGGAACCCTTCAGTCCACAGGCCGACACTCTATCCACTAAGCTAAACCGCCTAGGGCTCTTCATTAACCTTTTCAATCTCCCTCCAATAAGCTAACTACAAATTTTAACTCCTTAATATCAAACTCTTAAGTGTCAATACCCCAAAATTTTTAATACTGAAATTCTAAGAATACCTTCATATGTTCAAACAACGAAGAATATGAAAAAGTAATATATAACCATTATGCACTATTTCAAAGGTTAAAGGTGATAAAATTAAACAGAGCTAAGCTTTGCTAGTCTAACTGCCTATGTCTCAAATTTTAAGTAGAAATACTTTTAAATACTTTATCCTAGTTTATTTTTCACCATTTTTATCTGTAAAATAATAATAAAGTCATTAGCATTTTGGAGAAAATATTAAATTTTCTTTAGAAATGGAATAAAAAGCGAAACCTTAGGTTTTACTATCAGTCAGAGCTGGGTAAACCCCACTGTCCAAAAAAACACAAATAGGTACATTTCATTTTTGATTTCCTTCTTTGTAAAATACCCAAATCTAAACAAATAAAGAAAACACAAGTCCAAACATCTCCACAAATGAAAGCCACTAAGCATTTTGATTAACATCCTTCCAAATAATTATTGGGTACATGGTCTTGTAAGAGTATATGCTTACTGGTACCTCAGTTTCCTAATATTGCTAAGTCCCACTTCAAAGACTTAAAATGGCTCTCCCTCTCCTCATGCCACACACACAACTCTAGTTTCAGCAAATTCTCTCTAGGAAATGTCCTGTTTTAGTCCTATTTTCCCCATCATCCTAGCCCTCATACTGCATTCCACTCATCACTACTTCCTAACTTAAAAAGTTTGTTTCCTAGCAACCCATAGAGCAGTCTTAAATTCCTATTTTGTAATAAAATAGTAATTAAAGAAATGCACATTTAAACAATCAGAAGATACTTTCTAACTTTAAAATTAACTATTTGGAAAAATCCTTATGTTTTAAAAATTGTCTTCAATGAACAGGCATTATCTTCATGATGAAACACATTAAAGAAATGTTTTATGTGCTTGAAAATCTAAGTTCCTTACATATTTTCAGTTGTATAAAAAAATAAGAGTGGGATAGAGGAATATTGCAAAAAGAAAAAAATTAACACCAAAAAATCCAATGTATAGCTTAATCTTCATCCTAGTATACCTTTAGTTTCTGCT
Organism: Myotis yumanensis; assembly: GCF_028538775.1. NCBI lineage: Eukaryota > Metazoa > Chordata > Mammalia > Chiroptera > Vespertilionidae > Myotis > Myotis yumanensis. Next base: position 82,796,859 of record NW_027223758.1, read on the forward strand.
AAAAAGCGGAGGGGCAGAAAAGTAAGAAAACATTAGTAGTTCTCCTAAAAAATTGTGAAAATTTAAGGGTAGGCAGCTACCGTATCATGGAATATGTTGTTAGATCCCATAATACAATAATTAAGGCAGAAGTTACTGAGGCCCAGATTAAAAAGAACTAAAATACTTCATCTCCCACAGAAATGTTACACCTCTCTTAAACATTATCTATGAAAGTAATTATTTAGTCAATTTTTAGTTACATTTGTTTCAGGAATAGTTTTTTCCTGTATCATTTATTTTGCTTAAATTCTATATCTCTCTTAGCTTCAACAACTAAGATAAACTTACTAAGAGCTTTTCTTTTCTGCTTCTCAGAGTACTTTGATTAAAGCCACTGCAAAAGAAAATGAAATATAAAGTAAAACTTTTCTCCAGACAAAAATGTTTAATGTACTAGGTTTATACATTTCACAAAAAATAATCACCCAATAGATCATATTTTTCTATTTAAAATCCAAAAGAATTTTTTAAAAAGTCAAACCACAGCTTACTAATACTTGAAAGTTTATGAATAAAATTTGTATCTATCCCAATTTTAGGAGATTCAGAAAGCAAAATACCTGGAATGTAATTACTCTGTGGTTCAATTCCTGCTGGGAAATTGGTGTTTTCTGGAATGGAGTGGGTATAATCATCCAGAGGCGGTAGTTCTGTTAGGATCTCAGTGTGCCGTGGTACTAACACAGGAGGCAAAACTAAAAAGTAAAAACAATCCAAGTTAATGGCAAGGAGCAAGGGGTAGGGAACAGGACCTTTATTAAAAGTTTTCACACACAAAAAAAGAAGTAGCCTGCTTAATTTTTAAAATTTAGGGTCCACCTATTTGGTATTATACAAGTTATTAAATTGACAAATCTGATTATGATTTTAACTTACCATATAGTTCACAATAATTTCCAAGACCCAATTTATCTTGTACTTTTCGGTACTAGGTGATCCTGGTAATATTATATTACCATGAAAAGTTCAAAAATCCCCATTAGAAAGGTTGCAAAAAGATTTATAAAATCAAATTTTCTAAAAATACAGCTATAGTCTTAAAACGTTTCAAGTTCACAGCTAAGTAAAGGTAAGTCTTTCTATGAGTTTTACTAAATTGCTTAGATAGGAATAACGTCATTGAAATTCCTTAAAAAAAAAACACAAAAAAAACCCCAGAGAGCAAAATGAAAACAGTTAATGCAGCAGACAGGTAAACAGATTCATCAGCTTATTTCTAAGCAGACTGGAATTTCCTATACTTCGATGTGAACTAAGATGCTATTCCAAGAAACCATCTTTTCCACTAAGTTATATTTTCGATAAAATATTTTTTTAATTGTAAAGTATTTTTAATGACCACCAAATAATATACTGAATTTAAGGTAATTTATTAGAATCTTACACCAAAATTTTCCTGGGTCAACTAGAGATAATGAACACCTAATATACTTAAGTTCAAGCATTTAATTTTTTTAAAAAATCTACTTTTCCTACCTGGTGTCTCAACTCTCTGGTAGTGGTAAGGGTTTACACATACTTCATCCTTTTTAAGATTAAAAGCATATTCGCAGTTTTCAATTGCTTTGAGTTCATGATGACTATGAAGATCAGGCCAGCGCCATAATCGGCAATATATAACGTGTGGCAGTCCTTTCCGATGAGATACCTGAAGACGACCATCAAGAGACCTATTGGGAAGCAAGGGGAAAAGAAAGGTGGGAGCTTTAAAAAAACAGAAATAGTCAAATGGACTAAATTAGTACAATAAAAGCATAAAGAAAAAAATGACAGACATTCAGTTAGTTTTAGTGAATACAAAGAAGAAAAATGTACTGAATAATATACTGAATTTAAGGTATTTTATGGATCTGATATAAAAGAAAGCAGCAGCTCTAGCAGATGTTTCTTAAAATATGTTACACAAATGACTTCAGTGTCAGTGAGTGGATAACCATTTGGGAAAACTAGATTTTTAAGTGTATTATATAGTTACACTTGAAAAACTTAGTCAACTTTTATCTTTAATAAATCAAACTGTTATTTAGGGATTCTTTTAGGGGCATTAATTCTGTAGGTGACTGAATTATCAAAAAAGGAACTACTGTGAAGAATGGTCAATACCAGCAATGATATAAAACTTACTCAAACTAATGTAACTCATTACCCAATTGTGATTGTATTGAGTACGGGGAGGTATTATTTCTATAGCTCACACATAAATGCAGATGGTGATGAGTATGATGAGATGAAATGGACAAATACCAATATGTTTAAAAAGAGAATGAGGTGATTAAAAAAAGATAACATAAAAAAACAAGTTAGCCTTGTGTTGTGTTCAGTAATCAACTATGTATTTATTAGTATACAGATGAGATTAGTATACAAGAAATGTAGCAAACCTGGTTATGTATCTATTTAAAAATTAGGCCAACAACAGATCTCAAACTGAAATGAGAATATAGTTATCAGAGTTTCTATTCTTTAGGGGATTCAATAATTTAAAGATTCAAAATTAGAATTTCATTGATCAAAACTTCAGCTGAAACATTTAATAATACTTTTAATATTGGCAAGCAGGTATTTTAAATGCTATGCCTTATTTTACATTAAGGTAACATCCTAGGCAAAATTATATTAAGCAACCCCACTATAGGTCTTCCAAATACCCCCCGCCCACAAGATTGCTAGGATTTGACAGAGGGCAGAATATTCACCTGGTTTGTTCAGAGAAGCTGTAAAGGCCTGTTGTATCCCACTGATCTATCGTATTTGGTGTACTCAGTCCCCAAATTTCAGAGCAAGTGCTGTGCATAAATTGAAAAACAAAAAATTGATGTGAACATGGAAGCATGGTTATTCAAAATACCATGATGTAAAACATGAAAAATGTACAGAATACTTCCTTCACTGAGAAAATATACATTGCTTCATGTTTTCACAGCATTTAGTACTGATTTCTATATTTTCTATATGAAGGAAGCCAATAAAATGGAACATGTGACTCCAGATAAGTTATGATTATGTTTTTAAAATGTGAACACCAATGCTCTCTAGCTTAATGAAATCATACCTATAATGTCCTTTTCAATTTCCTCTACTCACAACAAAAGATCTAATACCTATGTCATTAGCCTTACTAACAGTGCTTTATTTTATAATCCAGTTTTAAAAAAAACTTATCTAAACACAAATGTCAACTCATATTTTAAATACAGGAAAAATTCCAATTAAAACAGACATATATCTACAGTTAAGATGTTCAAGTTATTTGAAATACTTATATATTCAGTTTTACAGAAATTATTGGTCTTTTATCACAACAAAGGACAAGGAAGTAGATTTTGAAATCATTCTAATGTAGCATACCATCTTAAAAGTTTTAAGAAAGTTCTATAAGGACTAAAGATATGTGAAAGCACCAAATTCTTAAAAGATAGTATGAATATGAAAAATTTGTTGTATCTAGTTTTTTGTTGTTGTTTTTTAATCAGTATACCCGAAAGCCACAGAGCAAAAAGAGCTCAACATTTTTCTCCCACATTCCTTTTCAGAACCTGGGCAGTCTAGAGATAATTTTCCCTGTTTCCCCTGTTACTATTGCATTTCACAGTAACTTCTCATCCAGGGGAGAAGGGAAGAAGAGGAGCTTAAAAGCTGTCTAGAATGAACTCTTGACCACCAAAGTGTCTCAGGTCCTAAGTTTTACTTCAAAAAATTAGAGTCAAAAAAGGTAATTAAATTCCAGATGTACACACTACTAATGAACACTTCAAAGGCAATAGTGAAAAGTGCTGTCTTCCTGTGGCTGGGCAGCACACATCCATCACGTGGGGTGCTGGGCCTCTTGCATAACCACTGGGATGCAAAAACATCTCATGCCATGCTTTGGGGCTACAGTAACTGTAATTCTAGACAGTTTAAGAAAATGTATTTTTGGACACTCTCCAGCACCTTGAGATATTTTAAAGATTCTCTGGGTTCTTAGGCTGCAGACATCTATCTTTCATTTCCCAAGCTGCAAGTCAGAAAAAGCCCAAAACCTGGAAGATAATTTAGAATTTTTCTTCCCCCGACCCCTAAATGTATACTGACTAAAAAACTATAAAATAAATGGTTCTTTTATTTAAGATAGTTGTCAAATAGCTATTGGAACAATATAGCACCATGTAGTTTAAATTACGATAAAAGCAACTAAAGTCTAGAGTCTTATGAATCTAAATTTAAACCTCAGAAGGAACAGGATACAACTTACTCTTCTTTCTTGGACAATAATTCAAGAAAGGTAATTAACAAAAGATCAGACGAAGGGGCTATTCTGCTCTTATGAAGACCAGGCTGAACATTTTACTCCAATAACTCTGGCACTGACACAAGAACCAGAATCTAAAAGGGCATGAAGAACTAAAGTTGTGCGTTATTCAAGCTTTGTTAAAAACATGCAATCAGTTTAGAGGCAAACAGACCTAAATCCCAACTTTAACTCTGATACTTTCCAATTGCCATCATAGGGTATTAAGCCTCAATTCTATCCACTTTTATATCTCTCTCACAAAATTGGGAAGTTTATTTGAAAATAAATTTACTTCTAGTTAGTAAAATTTTTGCTTGGTTATATAGGAAAAAATATTTTTAAAACGAATTAATTTATAATAAAATATACAAAGCACCTAGGAATAATGTAACTATAAATGTGTCAAAACTACAAAAGTAACATTTTAATTATCAAAGAACACAAAAGTAAACTGAACAAAGAAAAATACATCTTCCTACAAAGACAACACCATAGTGACATCAATTCTGCCCAATTTATATATTCAATGCAATCTAAATTAAATGTTAATAAGTTTTTAACCCAGACAAAATTATTCCAAAAATAACATACCAAAATAAACAAGAATGATCAGGAAAACTCTGACAAAGAAGAGTAGAGACTGGCCCTACCAAATTCTGAAACGCATTAAATCCTCAACAATGAAAGCATTATGCAATTAGCAAAAGAATACACAAGGAAAACAGAAAAGAAGTTCTGCCTTTGAGTATAGCCTTTATTAGGCAAAACTTCCTTTGGATAAAAAGGATAGCCTCTGAACGTAATAAAATCAACTATTTGAAAATATAATAAAATCAACTACCTGAAAATAGTTGATACCAAAAACAAATAAAAATGGAAATCAACCTTTGTAAGAGAGAAAACGTATTAAATGAGAACTGCGTTTGTGGCTTTGTACCACCAGTGGCACCCACGGTCTAAGCTAGGCAGGGTAATTAGACCTTAAGCAGAAAACTGCGTTTTACTGACCAGCAGAATCAGACAAGGGAATTGGAAGGGGGCTGGAAAAAGAACAGGAAAATCCTGTAAGGAAGGGGCAACAGGGGGAAAAACATCAATATATGTGTGAACTCTGCCCAAATCCTTGTTGACCCCTAAATTACACATGCAGGAGAGAAGGTGGGAGACTGCTGAGAACCAGCACTTGGAAGTCCGAAAGAACTCAGCTGAGATTTAAACTGTTACTTACATCAGAGGCAAACAATCTGGACAGTGAAGCCACCCAAAACTATCAACACTCTTCAGAGGAAGATAACAGAATTTAGAGTCTCTACAATGTTCTGTCCCCCAAATCCACTATAAAACCACAAATTACTAAACATGTGAAGAAATAAGAAAATGTTACCACTTAAGTCAAAAGAGAAAAGAGCCAGCAGAAACAGACCCCCACCATGAACTATCAGACAAGGTTTTACAGTAACTATTATGAATATGTTCAAGGACTTAATGAAGAGATGGGAATCTCAGCTTAGTAATAGGATCTATAAAATGAACCAAATGGGAATTCCAGAACTGAAAATTACAAAATCAGAAATAAAGAATTACCCTGACTGTTGGAAGAAAGAAGAGACAGTGACTTTAAAGATGGATCAATAGAAATTACCTAACTAGGAAAAAACAAATTAAAAAGACTGTATAAAAAAATAAACAGTCTCAGTAACTTGCAGTCCCAGAAAGAGGGGAAGCAAGAACAGACCAAAAAAAATATTTAAAATAATAATAGCTGTAACAGTTTACAAGTATGTCCATGTTAGAGTCTCATGCAAAGTCCTGCAGTTATCATCCTATATAATAAAAGGCTAATATGCAAATTGACAGAACGGGGGAACGGCTGGTGCTATGATGTGCACTGACCACCAGGGGGCAGACACACAAAACAGGAGCTTCCCCCTGGTGGTCAGTGCGCTCCCACAGGGGGAGCACTGCTCAGCCAGAAGCCCTGAGCCAGGATCATGGCTGATGAGCGCAGTGGCAGTGGCAGGAGCTTCTCCTGCCTCTGTGGCAGTGCTAAGGATGTCCAACTGTCAGCTTAGGCCCACTCCCTGTGGGAGCTAAATTGGGTCTAAGCGGTCAGTCAGACATCCCCAAGGGGTCCCAAACTGTGAGAGGGTGCAGGCCGGGCTGAGGGAACCCCCTGAGTGCACGAATTTCGTGCACCGAGTCTCTAGTCATCTACACTAATAAAAGAGAAACATGGTAATTAGCGTACAACCCCTACCCTTCCCATTGGCTAATCAGCATATCCTTATGCAAATTAACTGTCAGCCAAGATGGCAGCTGGCAGCCATGCACTGAAGCAAGCAGGGAGGCTTGCTTGCTCCAGTGACGGCGAACTCCAACGTTCCCCGCCTCACTTGCCGGCCTCTCAGCTGCAACTCTAAGCAACTATGTACTATGTTGCAAATAAGAAGCTAAACAAAACCCCAGAAACCTGCTTTCATTCAGCCGGGATTCAGCCAGCCAGACCGCAACATTGTATCGATGCTTTCAGCAGAGAGGCCTCAGAACTAAAGCTGGCCCAGAATAAAAAAAAAAAAGAGCGGTTGGGAGCTTCAGTCACCCGCTTCCGGAAAACAGCCCTCAGCCCCTCACCCAGACTGGCCAGGCACCCCAGTGGGGACCCCCACCCTGATTCAGGACACCCTTCAGGGCAAACCAGCCAGCCCCTACCCATGCACCAGGCCTCTATCCTATATAGTAAAAGGGTAATATGCCTCCTGGCACCGGGATCAGCGGAGCAACAAGGCTCCCGGCACCGGGATCAGCATGACAGGGGGCAGCGCCCAAACCCCCTGATCAGCCCGGCTCTGTGCCTGACAGGGGGGAGCTCCCCAACCCCCTGATCGCCCTGCGGCTCTGTGTGTGACAGGGGGCGGGGCCACAATCTCCCTATCCACCCTGCTCTATTTGTGACGGAAAAGGCGCCCCAACCCCCTGATCAGCCCTGCTCTGTGCCTGATAGGGGGAGCTCCCCAATCCCCTGATTGCCCTGCGGCTCTGTGTTTGACAGGGTGCGGCGTCCCACCCCCTGATCGGCCCTGCTCTGTGTGTGACAGGGTGCGGTGCCCCAACCCTCTGATCGGCCCTGCTCTGTGCGTGACAGGGGGTGGCGCCGCAACCTCCCCATCGACCCTGCCTTGAGTGTGACAGGGGGCGGTGCCCCAACCCCCCAATCGGCACTACCCTGAGCGTGACTGAGGGTGGCATCGCAACCTCCCGATCCGCCCTGTTCTGTGCATGATGGGGTGGCGCCCCAACTCCCCAATCGGCCCTGCTCTGAGCCTGACCAGGGGATGCACCTAGGGATTGGGCCTGTCCTCTGCCACCCGGGAGCAGGCCTAAGCCAGCAGGTCGTTATCTCCCGAGGGGTCCCAGACTGCGAGAGGGCACAGGCTGGGCTGGGGGACCCCCCCCCCCCCAAGAGTGCACAAATTTTTGTGCACCAGGCCTCTAGTCCTATATAATAAAAGGGTAATATGCAAACTGACCCTAACAGCAGAAAAACTGGGAATGACTGGTCACTATGACACACACTGACCACCAGGGGGCAGACGCTCAATGCAGGAGCTGCCCCCTGGTGGTCAGTGCGCTCCCACAGGGGGAGCTCTGCTCAGCCACAAGCCAGGCTGATGGCTGCCAGTACAGCGGTGGTGGTGGGAGCCTTTCCCACCTCCTCAGCAGCGCTAAGGATGTTCGACTGCAGCTTAGGCCTGCTCCCCACTGGCAAGTGGACATACCCCGAGGGCTGCCGGGCTGCCAGAGGGATGTCTGATTGCCATCTTAGGCCCAATCCCCTGGGGAGCAGGCCTAAGCCAGCAGGTGGACATCCTCCGAGGGGTCCCACACTGCAAGAGGGCATAGGCCGGGCTGAGGGACCCCCCCCCCCCCCAGTGCACAAATTTTTGTGCACCAGGCCTCTAGTATATAATAAGAGGGTTATGCTAATTAGCCTGGATATGCTAATCAGGCATGACCAGCATGCAAACTGACCATCACTCCAACACAATAAGAGAGGGATATGCTAATTAGCCCTGATATGCTAATTAATCATGACCAGTATGCAAATTGACCACCACTCAAACACACAAGATAGCCACCACAAGATGGCCGACAGGGGAGGGCAGCTGGGGGGGACCAGGCCTGCAGGGGAGGGCAGTTAGGGGTTACCAGGCCGGCATGGGAAGGCCGTTGTTGGGGGACCAGGCCTGCAGGGGAAGGCAGTTGAGGGTGACCAGGCCTTCAGAGGAGGGCAGTTGGGGACAATCGGGCTGGCAGGGGAACAGTTAGGTGTCGATCAGGCTGGCAGGGAGAGGTTAGGGAGTGATAAGGTTGGCAGGCAGAAGCGGTTAGGGGCAATCAGGTAGGCAGGCAGGGCGAGTGGTTGGGAGCCAGCAGTCCTGGGTTGTGAGAGGGCAGTCGGACATCCCTCGAGGGGTCCCAGATTGGAGAGGGTGCAGGCTGAACTGACGGACATCTCCCCCCCCCCCGCCCCGCACAAATTTCATGCACCAGGCCTCTAGTCTGTATAGAATGTAATTTCTTAAAGGCGGATTATCCCCTATCAACTCTGTAACTTTCTTGCTTACATAGACTGAATTAAAAAAAAAAATTCTGGTTGGAATAGCTATTAAAATTATCAGGATACTAATATGCCAAAGAAGTCTGTATGGCCTACGGTGTATTAATTAATCATGGACTAACCAGGTGGCTTGGTAGTAAACCTGGCAGAAATCCATACAGAATTTCCCTCGTATCACTTTTACAGTATCAGTAAAATTAACATATTAAAGCTTTTTTTCAGCTAATAAACTGACTTTTGAAAACTGAAGTTAAAACTTTAAATCTAGTGTACAATTTACCAACTATTACATGCACGGTATTTTACACACACATCTACATTAACATTTTGCACTTTGGTCCAAACAGACATTATGTTTGTTAATTGACATTCTTTCTGTATTAAGGACATGTATATGTATTCATGTACTTGTTATCAGGATATGAAAAAGAAGCAATGAGAAGAACTAAGTTAAAGAAAGTAACACTGGCTTTGAAGGCTCATACCATAGAATCATATAAATCATTTAAAAAGTGCCCCTGTTCCTGCCATATTTGCATGATTTAAGACAGCAATTACGTCTTAATAATTTATTATTTTTCATGACCTTCTAGCCTAAAGAGTATATTTCTTCTACAAATCAAAAGGAGCAAGAATCTAGGTTGTCATTGTGGAAAGATTATAAAGCATGCTGAACACTGAGTAAAATTAAAGGGGTTAATAAATTAACAGAATGGTATACACAAAAGAAACTTCATTTGAGTCTTCAGCTCTTTTTTACTAATGTATTCATGAAATATGACCCATCTACAAAGTAATTTGTAACTACTCATCCATAATTATTTCTACTTACAACAAAACAGTACTTTCATTTTAGATATGACTAAATAATTCAGAAATCAAGAGCTGATCATGATAATAAAAGGAAATCTCTATAATTACATGTCCTATATCTATGTCTGTGTACTTCCTCACCACTATACAGCTGAAGGATGGGGAATGGAAAACAAGAATATGCCTACCTTCAGATAGTTTTTTTTACCTTCCATCACCAAGAAAGAAGCTTTGGGAACAACCCTGTCCTTAACAAATTAGCAAAGATAGAAGTAAACAATTAAATTTTCATTGGCTACAGGAAACTTACCTCAAAATTTCCAAACTTATTTTGAGCTTTTGTTATGTACCTGGAACCATTCAAAGTGCTTTACATGTATTATGTGATCCATACTCACATCAACCTAAAGTGAATTAACATGACTGCTATTTTCAAATAAAGAAATAAAATAACTCAGTCACAGAGCTATTGAGATAAGAGCCAGGATTTGTATCTGGCTGGCTTAAGAGCCTACATTTTTCAAGGTACACTTCTGCAAAATGATGGCTTAAATTTCAAACTTGTATAGGAGAATGTAATGACTATTATTTTATTATCCTTGATACTCTGACATTTGGGATTAAGAGAGATTGCTCCTCTCAGGGCTAACTTCTAGAGATAGCAAACTCTTTTTTGATAAGTTTTGTAAAACCTTGAGATATTTTATTAACAACTTAATTGCAATTTTAAGTAAATAAGCTTACATTAAATCCACTTGCCATCACATTTTAAATAATTTTGTTTAAACTATGGTTTGGATTTATCCATAATATACCTTTTTCACCCCATTCCCTACCCTTTACAGTCTATAATTATCTTTAAAGACATTTAGTAGTTAATAAATCACTAATCATCTAACATAATATAACTATTATACTACTGAAAACAAAGCAAACTTTATAAAATATATGGCACCAAAGTATAGTGTAAGAAGCTTAAATTTTTTGATAGACACAGGCAATATTAACAAATCTACATTTCTACAATATAAAGGTAACACAAAGTTAGACAAGCAAGTTTCTAAGCTTCAAGGAACTTTTGATGGTAAAACACAAGATAATGTAAAGGACAACCACCACTTTGCTTTCATAGAATTAAAGGGTAGAAAAATACCTTTTAATGATGAAATAGCCTAGAATATGAAAAAGTCTCTAAAAGGCTACAAAAAGTAGAATAGAAAGTAAGGAAGAGAGATCTAAGTTGACCTCCACAGTTTAAATACCCATGTCTGTGAATTTTAATCAGTAGGTTGCTACTTACTATGCTTTCTTAAAAGACAGGATTGCATAGCCTTACTCTCAGGCTCTGCTCTGTCAATAATCTCTCAGCAAAGACAATTTGAGCCTTAGATGAAGCTGGGCAAAAATATGGCTCCATGCCTTCTGGATCACATCCCTTTGATGAGGGAGACAACATACTCTAACTGCCTCACAGCCATACTCTTGACAGTCTCACAACCATTTTCCTCACTGCAGCCAGATGCTATACTTAAAATTAATCTAATTTCTGAGTCTTCTTTTCCTAAGACTCTTCAATGAATCCACCCTCACCCAACCATATTCAGGTGCAGTGTAAACTCCTCAACGCACTGTAGTTCCTTATAAACACATACATAAACTCACTCCTGCCATGTCCCCGCTCCCACTTTACACTCCCAGGACACAAACTAACTTAGAACCCTTCACCAGCCCTTCCCTACCACCACACTCTCAATACCACAGTGCTACTCTGGATGAATTGGGATTCTTCCAACTAAATTCCTCCCTTACATGCATCAAAATTCAATCCAGGCACCAATCTTCCTCCAGAAGAAAACTTTCCACAAGCCACAAAGTAGGCAAAGTTCCCCTCCTTTGGACATAGCTCCCTGAGCAAACATCTTTCATAACACCTACTACACAAAATTATCTTTTTTTTGTATTTTTAAAGTTTGTCTCCCTTAACAGAAAGTGGCTCAAGTGTAGAAATTATATTTTAACTCCAATGAGGAAGAGCCTATCATACATGTAGTGGCTATTTGAAAAATGTTTACTGAATTGAAATGCTGGGTGCTACACAATGAAAACTTAACAAACATAGCTTGACTTATTCTTAGCCAATTCATTAGCAAGTCCTATCAGTTGTAATTCCAAAATACATGCCAAATTCATTCACTTCACATATGCTCAGCCACCGCACCAGTCCAGCCTGCCGAATCTCATTTAGATTCCTATAATAGCCTCCTAATTTCTCTGCTTCCAGACCCACCATTCATTTTAAAACACACACACACACACACACACACACACACACACACGCACCACAATCCCCACCACCATGTCCCCAGCAGTCTTTGTAAAAGTGTATGTAAAAAATCCTCTAAAAATGGATTTAAATTTTAGAAATCCATTAAAATCCTGATATGCTTTCTATTAATTTTATACTAAAATTCAAACTCCCACAGTGCCTTACAATGCACTATATGATCTGACTCCTTCCAAGTTTTGTACTCATTCTGTATTACTCCAACTCTACGGGGCTCCATTACAATAATTTTCCATCTCAGAGTCTTTACACCAGCTCTTTCCTCTGCCTAGAAGACGCAATCCTCAGCTAGCTTGGTACTTCTCAAAGCTTAGGTTAAAACATCACAATCCAATCCAAAGCGGCTTTTTTTATCCCTCAATCATTGTCTTTTTTGCACTCATTACCAAATTATATTTTCCACTTATTTATTGTATATATCAATTCCTCAAGAGGGCAGAAACTTGGTGTTTTGTTCATCACTGTATCTCCATGTGCCTAGAAAAAGTACCTTGCACACATCAGGTACTCATAAGGGTTTGTAAAACAAAAGAATAAAACAAGAAAAATGACTCTTATTTAAGATATACATGAAACAAGGTAAAAGAAATGAATAAATAATCTACCAAACAGGAAGGAAACATTCTACTCTTAGTATTTGCAAGTAGATAGGCTGGTTGTTACTGGATCTATTATCAACAAGTACCCAGAGTGTATTTCCAAAAGCTTATTGAAAACATGTCAAGTGGAATGGCTTCATGTGCTATACCCATATGCCAGCCCATGTGCATGACACGGCAAACAATCCTTTTATGCAGACACTCCCAAAAGCCCTGTAATGTACATAAAAAGGAATGAAACACTTAAAAAACATCTACTACATTATTTAAAAAATAAACAGTATTTCTCACAGTGGTACTTATCTATAAATTATTAAATTGACACTAAAACTTGACCTCTTACTAGATAAGTAATGGGTCCTTCCAATACAAGAGGTAGGTCTTCAAGACATGTCTAACATCTAAGAAGCTGCCTTACATACTGTAATCTTTTAGAAGTAACACTACAACTCAAACAAAATAATACATAAAATTGAACACAATGGTAGTAAATGGTAGTAGCCTCTTTCAACTCCTTACTGAGTGAAGTTTTAACCAAGGGGGAAGAAATGTGTCTAGCAGTACTGCACCAGAGGTAGAAAAGCACTGAATCTTTACTCAAATGTCACTCAATCACAGAAATTAGATAAAACCCATGGAAGCATTTAGGCAACAAAGGCAAATGACAGTGAAGATAAAACTTAATATAATGGAAGTATTTTATTTTGCTTGATTAAACCTCACTGTTCAAGAAAATGACTTGTAAAGTAAGTCTAAAGAGTACAACAAAATTAATACAACCGGCTAAAAATAGCTGTCCTATTTTAGTAATTACTATTTACAGGTGTCTTGAAAGTAACAAAATTTCAATAATTCTCCTTCAGATTCCTTTAAGCAATTTTCAACAGGATGACCATCAAATTTCTGATCTGACAACACTTACCTTGGTATGGTGACACATTTAGTATTACAATTTTGAGTGGTGATAGCTTTCTCAAGCTCATCTAATCGTCCTGTTTTCTTTAGCTTCTTCACCAAACTTTTAACTGCTTTCTCACACCACTTTTCTTCCTGTCCATTCTGCTCTCCTCCACCTGCTCCTCCGGATCCACCAGCTGATTTCTTCCATCCCAGCAGTCTCTTCACAACTGGTGGAGTGAATGGCAAGATGGACGACATATTCTTACTAAAGGCAGCAATCCACACTAAGGAAATAGCCTTCCTTTATCTAACCTAGAAAAGATATGGAAAAGGTAATTTAGAGGGGAACTTTAAAATCAAGTAATTATTTCAACATGGTATCAAAAGCAAATTACAAAATGAGATAGAAATTCAAATTACTACTTTCACAATAGATTTTTCAGAAGTTCTCTTCTTCACCCATTAAAATATCTTAACTAATTTAAACAAACTATGGAAATAAACCCTTTTACAAAAGACAAATGTTATAAGTGAGTAAATATAATAATTTTACAAATAAAATATTTATCAATACTAGACCAGTTAATCACTATTAATACTATATTAACTTTTAATAGTGTCAATAATCAAAATACTTTCACCAAAAGAAAAGCTTTTTCTCACTTTTTAGAACTTCAATCTAATTTTCAAAACATTTCACAAAAATATTTTTTAAAAATTTACAAGCCACTCTCCCCGAAGTTTTGAATTTTCATAACTGACTTGGTATCATGAAACAAAATCTAAAGTTATAAGAAGGGAAAGTGTAAAATATATAACAAGAATCCTATATAATAAAACACTAATATGCAAATTGACCAAATGGCAGAACGACTGGTTGCTATGATGTGCACTGACCACCAGGGGGGAGACGCTCACCGCAGGAGCTGCCCCTGGTGGTCAATGCGCTCCCACAGGGGGCGCGCAGCTCAGCCAGAAGCTGGGCTCATGGCTGGTGAGCACAGTGGCAGTAGCCTCTCCTGCCTATGAGGCAGTGCTAAGGAGCCACGAGCCCAGCTTCTGGCTGAGCAGCGCTCCCACAGGGAGCGCAGCAGCGGTAGCGGGAGCCTCTCCCACTTCCGCAGCAGCGCTAAAGGACCCCTAGGGGGATGTCCGTCTGCCGGCTTAGGCCCGCTCCCTGCTGAGGGGTCCTGGACTGCATGAGGGTGCAGGCCAGGCTGAGGGACCCCCCCCACCCTCAGTGCACAATTGTTGTGCACCAGGCCTCTAGTAAAGAAAGAAAGGTAGACAGAGATATAAAGAAAAGGTTTGGGACCTGGCCTGTGTGGTTCAGTGGTTGAGTATCAATCTATGACCTAGGAGGTCACGGTTCCATTCCCAGTCAGGGCACATGCCCTGGGTTGCAGGCTTGATCTCCAGTAGGCAGCCGATCAATGATTCTCTCTCATCATTGATGTTTCTATCTCTCCCTCTTTGGTTCACTTTTACATCCCTTCAGAAAATTTTTAATTAAGCTTTTTTTAAAAAATATATCTTATTGATTTTTTACAGAGAGGAAGGGAGAGAGATAGTTAGAAACATCGATGAGAGAGAAACATCGATCAGCTGCCTCCTGCACATCTCCTACTGGGGATGTGCCCGAAACCCAGGTACGTTCCCCTGACCAGAATCGAACCTGGGACCCTTCAGTCCGCAGGCCGACGCTCTATCCACTGAGCCAAACCGGTTTTGGCTTAATTAAGCTTCTTCTAAAAAATATATTTTCATTTTTAAGTAATAATGTGCATAGTGAGTATAGTCAAATATAATTGCTCTTCTCACACCAAGATACAAGTTTTTAAAATCTTAAAACTTTTATTTAATCTTGCTATTTATAACTCAGTATAGTAGTCTCCCTAACCACCCCACCCCAACCCCTCAGACCCCATCTGCAGTTTCACTTTCCAGGATTTCAGTTACCCACAGTCAACAGTAATCCAAAATTATTAGATACATGATTCCAGAAATAAACAATTCATAAATTTTAGGTTGCATGCCATTCTCAGTAGGGTGAGAAAATCTAGCACTGTCCCACTCTGTCCCACCCAGGATGTGAATCATCCTTCTCTCCAAAATATCCACAATGAATACTGTCCCCACCCCCTGGTCACTTAATAGCTATCTAGGTTATTAGATCGGTTATTAGAAAGAGAGAAAGAGAAAGAAACCACATTCATATAACTTTTATTATAATATATTGTTATAATTGTTCTATTTGATTACTTGTTATTGTTAATCTCTTATTATGTCTAATTTATAAACTTTATCATAAGTATTGAGTATGTATAATAGGAGAAGGTAGTACACACACACACACACACACACACACACACACACACTAGAGGCCCAATGCACAAAATTCATGCAAGGGGCTCAGCTTCATCCGGAAGGTCATCCGGATGGTAGTTCTGCTGTTCGGTGTAATCAGCATATTAGCTCTTTATTATATAAGGGGGAGAGAGAGAGAGAGAGAGAGAGAGAGAGAGAGAGAGAGAGAGAGAAGGGGAGAGAAAGTGAGTTCAGTACTACCTGTGGTTTCAGGCATCCACTGGGGGGGGGGGGGGGTGTCTTAGAATGTATTCCCAATGGATTGGGGGGGGATTACTGTAATAGACTTATAATGGTATCCTTTAAAATATCAAGTTTAGGTATTATCTGTTCATTTTTCAGTGGAAAATGAGGATTTACACCACAACCACTCACATTCCTCCAACCTTTAAGATAATTAACTCCCAATTGTAGTTCTGTGCCTGATGAGATTAGCAGTAAACTACTACTTAATCATATTTCCCTTTTTGTACAACTCTTTTTCCCCCTTGAGTTAATTACCTTAGTTTTTTATTGCTTAGTTTTCTATGTACCTACCACAACAAATTTTTTCCCATACTCTTCACAAGCCCCTCAATTAAATTTTAATGCTAATGACTTTAATCTCAAAGAGACAAGATCACTGACCACTTCAGGACAGAAGTGAAAAGTTAAGATTTGAGATGAAAAATATTCAGAAACCTAGTTCTGAGAAATACTAAGGAGGAATAGTTCCACCATAAGAGAAACCAGCCTACCTTTAATAAATCTTAATAGTAACATGTAGGCTGACAAGATATATTAGAATTCCACAGATTTCACAGAGCAAATCACTCATTCCCACAGGTCTTCACCAAAGTGCTTGAAAGTATGGCCAAGATTGGGGGACAGAGCTGGAAAGCTGAGAGAAACCCTAAGAAGCTTATCGTCTCCCTCAAATGCAATAAATCTGTCCTCTGATGGGAGGAGAAGTATGGGATGAGCAAAAGTGAAAACAAAAAATCATTCCAAAAAGAACCATTTCCACCCAGATCCTCTGCACATTATTACCAGGGCAGGTAGGTTTGCTGAGAGAAAACCCTGGAAGACATTACTGGTAGAGAGGGTATCACAATCGACACAAAAAAGCCTGGGGCAGGGCTAAAGAGTACAAAGAACTCCAGAATGACCAAAGAACAGACAGCTAGGCTGTAAAGCAGAGAAAACGCCGAAAGGTCCCAAAGCTGATGGCTCAGATATAAAGCACAAAGAAATAACTGAAATTACAATCAGACAACAAATCTTGCAGAAAGTGAAAAGCCCTAATCCTGCTCTCAAAGCACTTAAAAGAAGTCAAACTAAAGTTTCAAAAAAGCCCAGAACTAGCTCCACTATTCATCTTATTGACTTAGCCCCACTATCAGACTAATATTAGAAACTAGAAGCCCGGTGCACGAAATTTATGCAAGATGCAGTCCCGAGGCCTGGCTGGCGATTGAAGTGCGAGCATCTGGTGTGGATGGGTAGGTCCCAGCTGACCTCTGGGCCCTGGGCAGCACCTGGGCCCCCGGGCACCCCCTTCCACCTGAGTCACAGCGCCCAAGTCCCCACACAGAGATGCAGTGAGCGCGACCGGACGCCATGGGCCAGGGCACAGCATGGGCCTCTGGGCCGCCCAGCGGCACTGCATGGAAGCCGGGTGGGCAGTGTACTCTCTCCCGGCCAGCCTCACAGATCGGCCCCTGCAATCCTGGCAGCTGTGGCCTGGCTCACCCAGAAGATGCCCTGCAGGTGCAGGGTGGGCTCCTCGCTGCAGCCCGGCACCTAAGCATAGGGGCTTCCCCGGCGCACGAGCCCTGGAGTCCCAGGGGGAAGGTAGCAGGGGGAGTGAGAATAAGCTTGGCGGACACCAGCATTTTCACCACACCTCTGTTCCTATTATCCCCGCCCCTGACAAGAGGTCTCAGCATGTCTCAGACACCCGCCATGTTCCACACCGCCCCCTGGTGGTCAGCGCACATCATAGTGAGCTGCTGAACTCCCGGACTCCCGGTGGAACAACCACCTGAGGGGACAATCTGCATATTAGGCTTTTATTATATAGGATGATGGCCCATTTTCTGGAAGTAAATAACGTTTTACTTCAATCTGTACTATTTTTATACAAATATTTGGCACTCAAACAATTACAAGACAGAGAAGAGCAAACCACAGTCAAAAGATGAAATTATAAAACTCACAAAACTCAACATTTTATCAAATGTAAATTACAATTTTAAAAAAAGTATCAGGACAAATACATTAAAAAGTTCCATGATAATTTAAATGGATTTAAGAATTTCTCAAACCTTTAAAATGTCAATGCATACTGTAAATTTCAGAAGAGAGGAGGTTGTAGTTGACTAAAAATGGATGCCTAGGGGCATCTGCCCACAACTTGTAGGTAGCCTCTGCAGGCATACTTACACAAATGTTGGGAAACAGGGCCTAGGGAGCTATGGGAAATATTTACAATTATTTGACATGTTATCCAATCACAAACTTATTGTGGGACACTGGTGATAAGGCTGCTGTACTAGAGCTATACATTTTCTTTTTCTTTTTTTAAAAAAATATATTTTATTGATTTTTTACAGAGAGGAAGGGAGAGGGATAGAAAGTTAGAAACATCGATGAGAGAGAAACATCGATCAGCTGCCTCCTGCACACTCCCCACTGAGGATGTGCCCACAACCAAGGTACATGCCCTTGTACCTTGAGCCAAACCAGTTAGGGTGAGCTATACATTTTCTTAAAAAAGAATTTTAAGTATAATTCTCAAAAAAGGACTTTGAATTCTTAGAGAACCACAACAATTACAATTTGACAGCAGCACTGTTATCTAGTGGTAGACTAGAATGCACATGAACAAGCTCGCGCTCTCTCTCTCTCTCTATATATATAACAAATGTATGTTAATTAACCAGGACGCTGTAACGGGTCGACCGGACAGGAGGTTGAGCGCACGTCAGGGGCGGGGCAGCAGGGGCCTCCGTGCACCTGCACCTACACTGGGGGAGGGCCTGATCAGCAGCGGCCGCAGCTGCTTCAAGGGCTGGAGAGGGAGGCAGGGCTAGACAGGAGGGTGGGCGGAGCCGCGAGATTTCGAATCGCGCTGAACTCCTAGTCCTATATAGTAAAAGCCTAATATGTAAATTGTCCCTTTGACCAGGAGTTCGACTACTCACTATGATGTGTGCTGACCACCAGGGGCCAGCACGGAACATGGCGGGTGTCGGCGATGTTGCGCTGGCAGCAGGTGGCAATGGAGGTGCTGCCAGCTCCAATGGGCCCCAACAAGAGTGGGACCATGGTGGGTTGATGGAGCAGGTGAGCAGGTGGCGTCAGGCCAAGGTGAGTGCAAGCGTGGCCCAATAGCCCTGCCGACTGCCCTGCAGATGGTGACCAGCAGCGGTAGCTGGGGGTGGAGCCACCACCCAGCTCCCAGGCGCTGAGGGAGCCAGGCAGGGGCCTGATGACTCAGGTGGAGGGGGGCGCACCTAGGGGCCCAGAGGTCAGCTGGGACCTGCCCTTCCACGCCAGACACTCTGGCTTCAATCGCCAGTGAGGCCTAAGGACCACACCTGTGCACAAATTTCATGCACTGCGCCTCTAGTAGTATATAAAACTACAACTTGACAAAATAAAGCAACCAAAAAATTCCATGAAATACATGTAATAATCCACCTAAGCAAACACTTAGGACTATCAAGAAGCAAAAGGTATACTTGGCTACCTTTGGTCTCTGCTAAATTCCTACTGTCACAAATCATACTGTGCAAGAAGCAAGCCAGCTATATAAACCTCAATACCATGTGACACAGTCTTATCCAAGCACAGAGAATATGCTGATGAATTCAACCTTTGGAAGGGAGAGGTATTGCAAAAGTGACACCAGAGCAAAAGTCTGAAGAAAGAAAGAATACACAAGGCAGAAAGTTAATTTTTTAGGGACAAGGAAATGTTTTGAATATGAAATATAAGAGAGTAATGTGGTAGGAGATAGGGGAGAGGAAAGCTAGTCAGATGAAAAAGCTGAATACAGAAGTTAGAGCTAATGATAGGACTATTCATTATTTTAGAGAAAATTCACATTGTTACTGAGCAACTGGATATGGGCAGTTTAGGGAAAAGGAGGACTCAAAGCTAACTGCTGCTAACTAATGTAACTGAGCAGCATGTAATGGTACACTAATCACTATTTGGAACACAGAAAGAAAAGCAAACCTGAAGGATACAGTTACAGCATCAGTATTATACATGCTTTGATATAAGCGTTCATGTTCATCACATGGCCAGAAAGCAGAGGCTCAGAAGAGAGGGTGGTCAGCGCACAAATAAAAGTGTGTGCCCAAGCAAGGCGGAGACAACTAGTCCTGCAGAAAAGCAGAGCATCCAGTCTCCAAGCTTGGTTTGGAACAACTCTCTGGGTCCTGTTGCCGGCCCACACCAATCTTATCCTTAGAACAAAACTCTGAATTACATGAAGGATCCCTATTCCTTGTGAAAAACTGATTATGACAAGGACAATATAAGAATCATTTTATGTAAAAGTGTCAATCTTTGACTCAATCTATTCATGAGAATTCAGCCTAAGAAATGAATAAAATTTAAACTTTTGTATAACCAGCAAAAATGAAAAAAAGGGATTCCCAGTGTTAGACTCTGAGTTAACAGATTCTCTGATACACTTTTGTTAGGAGAATGTTTCTGAAGGGTTGAGATATATTCTTGGGGATCTAATTTTTCTATAAAACCTTTTAAATTATTTTTCTTGCCCTAACCGGTTTGACTCAGTGGATAGAGTGTCGGCCTGAGGACTGAAGGATCCCAGGTTCGATTCCGGTCAAGGGCATGTACCTTGGTTGCGGGCACATCCCCAGGTGGGGGTGTGCAGGAGGCAGCTGATCGATGTTTCTCTCTCATAGATGTTTCAAACTCTATTCCTCTCTCTTCCTCTCTGTAAAAAATCAATAAAAAATATTTTTAAAAAAATAAATTATTTTTCTTTATGGAAATAAAAACATGAAAAGTTTAAGGCTATTCTGGGTCATTTGAATGACCTCATGACCTATTACTGTCACATGATTTCAGTGTCCCATGCCTTAGAACAGCAGTTATAACCACTTTGGAACTATGTGATCACTTAAAGTTAGCAGCCTTAAGTTATTTCTTAGTAACCATGGCTGCCTGACATCTGGCTAATTATCTCTGGAGAATTTTTAAATTATGCAATAAAATAATATTTTTCAGTAATGCTGATAATGCTTTTTTTTTTAATCAATTGAGCATTTTAAATATCTAAGGATGTTTAGCCAATAGTTTTGAAATGTAAACAGATTGAATTTAGGCTTTTACAAGGAATCAATGTCAATATGTTCTAAGATGAAGACAAAATGAAATAAGAAAACTAAATTTATGATCAAGTTGTTGAAATGTGAACGAGTCATTTACAGACTATACAGATTTCCTTCACTAGTGTGGCAGCAAGCTCTGTACTGAAGTTAGAATTTTTTTTCAACATCTGCAAGAATTGAAAAATAAGTTGATACTAATTCTGTTCCTAATTCCAGCACTAAGTGATACTTAGATAATTCAGGTTTCAATAGAATAGGAAGACTTTATCTTTACAGCTAAATAAGAAAGCTTATCAAGTGATACCTTAGTAAAATTGGGATTATAAGATTACTCACTGGAAAGTTTCAGTTAAGTAAGAGGTCTGATTATCCTGAACTAGCAGATAAAACATTCAAGTTATTAATAATTGTGTAAGTTTTACAATTAGCATGCTCTATGGTTTATTAAACTATAGTTCATATTCTTTGCAAAGTCATCAACTGTGCTTTCCTTTACTTACTATTTTTATTCTGATACTAGTGGCCCGGTGCACGGATTCATGCACATTGAAAGGAAATTAGAAGAAATAACATGATATAACAACAAAAAAGACATGATATAAAAACATTGATAAAAACAATGACTGATAAATTGATTAAACTTATTCTAATATCTCCCTGTATACCACATTAAGAGTAAAAACACTTTCAGAGTGCTTAACTAATTTCCCTTGTGATGAAGTATTTACAACTTTAACATCACACAGTCTTTGAACTCGAGAGAAAGCAACATATAACTGACCATGTCCGAAAATGGGTTCAGGTAGGAATATTCCCACTGTCTAGATTGGCGCCAGCGAGAGCCTTATATGTATCGCGCATCATTTATTTTTAAATTGCCGGTGCGCGTCATATGTACCGGCCGGTCGGTTGGTTGGTCAGATGGTCATACAGTCGATCACGTAGCCTTTTATATATATATAGATTATATATATAGATAAACCCTATCAATGTATATGTATTTCAAAAAAATCTCCAAATCTTTGGAATATTTATTTTACTTTGTCTTTTAGAACGCAATTTTATATTTTAACCATGGTATTTATTTTATGATACAACTTAGCTTCTTTTCAAAGAAACCCCTTTCTGCACCCAACTACAGTAGGAAACATATACTAAATGCTAACTATATGACACAGTCTAAGAGTCAGGTAAGCATTAACTCATTTAATTCTCATCAGAATCCAGTGGAATAGGTACCATCTATAATAATAAAAGCGTAATATGCTAATTAGACCCGACGTCCTTCCGAATGACCTTCTGGATGAGGGAAGCCCGGTCCCAGGTGCCTGCTGGCAGACGGAGGGAAGCCCGGGTCCCGGGTGCCAGAGGGAAGCTGGTGCAGGCAGCCAGAAGGCAGGCCTACTCTTGCACAAATTTCATGCATCGGGCCTCTAGTTAATTATAAATGAGGAATCTAAGGCATGAAAAAGTACCCTGATGTTATAAAGATACTAGAGGCCCGGTACACGAAATTCATGCACAGGTAGGGTCTTTAGGCCTGGCCAGGGATCAGGGCCGATCAGGTTCCCCGCCTCCAAGCCTCCCCGCCTCCTCCTTCCCTCACTCACTCAGTGCCCCGCCACCCCCACTGGTCACCCACCATGTTCCACGCTGCCCCCTGGTGGTCACCGCACATCATAGCGAGCGATGGAACTCGTGGTCTCCCGGTCAAACTCCCAAGGGGACAATTTGCATATTAGTCTTGTGTTATATAGCATTCCCCCTATGTATTCTCACAGACATTTTAGTTTTATTTTTCACATTTAGGTTTCCAACATATCAGGAATTTGTTTTTATTTAAGGGGTGAGATAGCAATCTAAACATCTCCTATAAGGACAGACTATTTTATCAGCACTTAAATAATTTACCTTTTCTTTAATAATTCATAATGCCACTCCTGTCACATATCAAATCCCTGTAAAATAAATGTCTGATTGGGGGCTTTATAGTCTGTTCATTGCTGTACTTGTTCACACCTATAATATCACAGAATTTTAGTCATTGCTTCTCAAGAGTATTGATATCTGCAGAGTGAGCCCCTTTCCTTTCTTCTCAAATTTATGTTGGTTATTTTAAGTTTAGCTTTTCAAATCCCACCAAATTTAGGATTTTTAAAAAACATATTTGTATTGTTTTCAGAGAATGACTTTAATGTGCTCAAATTTATCAATTTAAATTTGAGCACATCAATTTAAAATCTTATATGATATATACTTGTGTACCTTCTTAAAAAATCTTCCATATGCTGTCATCTTTCAAAAGTTATAGTCTAAAGTTCTCTTTCACATCTGCATTTTGTGTGTGGTGCAAGGCAGGTATCTTCTCCTCCCCAGCAAAGATAATAAACTGAATCTTTTCTCCTACTGATTACAATGCTATTTGTGTTTCTGAGCTTGGCCCCCCGCCCCCCAATTAGTCTATATCTGAGGCAAATACTATGGCTTAACTACTAAAGATACAGAATATGTCTTCCTACCTGATAAAGTAAATTCTCTTTCACCTGCTGGGATTTTAATTGGAATGACACTGAATTTACAAACAAGTGGAGGAAAACTGACAGATTTATGGTAATGTGCCTTCTAGTCATAAATACAAGTACATCTTTTATAATTTGAATTATACGTGTCTTATTTTCTCCACTCAGATTCCACACATGTTTTTGTTTTATTTCTTCCTAGGGATTTTGTAGTTTGTGCTGCCATTTTAAACGGTGAGATTTTTTTTTTTAATGTTTGCTGCTGATACATACACATGCCTTGGTTTTTACATACTGACTTTTTTAATCAACTTCATTGATGCACAGCTATCTATGAACTAGAAAGTGGCCCTCACCAGAAACCAAATCTGCTGACATCTTGAACTTCCCAGCCTCCAGATGTTAAGTATATAATTCAATGAGTATTAATAAATGTATACCTCCATATATCCATTGTCCCAATCAAAACAGAGTAATTCCACCATCTCAGAAAGTTTCCTTGTGTCCCTCACAGTCAATCTACTTTCCTACCCCAGGCAATTACTGATCTGACTTCCACCAAGGTAATTTTACCTGTTCTAGAAATTCATATAATTGAATGATATTATATGTACTCTTCTGTGCCCTTTTTTTTTTTAACCATCACCCTCATATTTATAGTTTCTAAGAATTTTGGTCAAAAATACACTAAATTTTACCATGTCTTTTTCCCTTTGCCCAGCTAGGGTTTTCACTTGGATTTTGCTTTTTTCTTTTTGGTTTTTTACTTAACTTTATTTTGGTGGTGCTATGAATTTAAGTTTTTAAACTATAATCTAGTCAAGATTCTCATATGGGTTTTTTTCCCTTTGGTGTGTTAATGTGATGACCTTCATTTACAGGTTTTCTAACATTTAATCATCTTTACATTCTTGAGGTAACCCTTATTAGTCATGGTATTTTTTTTAACAAATACTAACATTTTATTACCTAAAATTTTTATTGCCATCTGAGATGTGGACTATACATTTTCCCTTCTCATAATACCCTTGTCCTGTTGGAGGTATCAAGATTACAGTAGACTTGCAAAATGATTTTTTTCTATAATATTTTGTATTCTGATTGGAATTACCGACTCCTCATGTTCTGTAGAATTTGGCCATTTGGGGTTTTCACTTGGGTTTTACTTATTTGGGTTTGGATTTTTACTTAATTTTCTTTTGGTATAGGTAGATTTCTAATGAATTTAAGTTGTTAAGTTACAATCTAGTCAAGTTTCTTATTCTTAAGCCAATTTTGGTAACTTATTTTGCTAGAAATTGTCTCTTCCACTTTTAAATTAAAGGTAGAAAACTTCTTAGTGTTCTCAGTTTCAAAATCTGTTTGCTGTAGTCATAACCCTTCTTTATTTCTAATACATCTATAATCTTTTTTTTCTCCACCAATCTTGGCAGTCTTTTCAACTTAGCACCCTTGGTTTAGTTGCTCCAATAATATATTTTTTCATTAATGTTTCTCAACTTAATTACCTTCCTTTTTCTAACTCATTACATTGTATACTTAACTCATTAATTTTTACTTAGTTCTTCACTAATAAACATTTAAAATTCTATATAAAGATTCCCAAATGGGACTTTTGCTGTATCTAGTTTTGACAGGTAGTATTGTCATCATTCTGTTCTAAACACTTCCTAATTTTTATGAGTTGTTTCTCATCTCATAAATTCAGAAATATACAACTTCAGATTTGGGAGTTGTTGCTATTCTCCTGTTATATTTCTAACTGAATTGCACTAGGATCCAAGGATATGACTTATAAAATGCAATTAGGAATTTGTTAACATTTGCTTTGAGGTCTAAGTACATAAACAATTCTTATAAAATTTCATGAGTACTTGAAAAGAATACATGTTCTGTAATTGTTGCATGCTTGCTAACTGTACCTTCTAATCCTTTAAAACCTTATGCATATATGTATATATTTTAATATATTTTTATTGATTTCAAAGAGGAATGGAAAGGGCGGGGAGAAGCAGAAACATCAATGATGAGAGAGAATCATTGATCGGCTGCCTCTGGCTAGAACAAAACCTTATATTTTTAATCTACTTTTCTTAAATTACTGAGAGATGTGTTAAAACTCCTATGATTATACAGTTGTAGACTTATCCTTGTAATTTTGCCAACTTTACTATATAGATTGCTATAGACTTAATATTTGTGTCACCCTTCCTCTAAACCAGCCGTGGGCAAACTACGGCCCGCGGGCCGGATCCGGCCCGTTTGAAATGAATAAAACTAAAAAAAAAAAAAAAAGACCGTACCCTTTTATGTAATGATGTTTACTTTGAATTTATATTAGTTCACACAAACACTCCATTCATGCTTTTGTTCCGGCCCTCCAGTCCAGTTTAAGAACCCATTGTGGCCCTCGAGTCAAAAAGTTTGCCCACCCCTGCTCTAAACCCATGTTGAAACCTAATCCCCAATGTGATGGCTTCTGGAGGTGGGGCCTATGGTAGGTGATTAGGTCATGGATGGAGTCCTCAATGAATGGGATTAGTGCCCTTTAAGAGACCAAGGCGCTCTAGCTGGTTTGGCTCAGTGGATGGAGCATCAGCCTGCAGACTGAAGGGTCCGGGGTTCAATTATGGTCAAGGGTATATGCCTGGGTTGTGGCTTGATCCCCAGTAGAGGGTTTGCAAGAGGCAACTGATCAATGATTGTCTCTCATCATTGATGTTTCTCTCTCTCCCTCTCTGAAATCAATAAAAATAAAATTTAAAAAAAGAGACCAAGGAGTTTGCTTGCCCCCTTCAGCCTTATGAAATTACAACAAAAAGACAGCTGTCTATGAACTAGGAAGTGGCCCTCACCAGACATCAAATCTGCTGGCATCTTGAACTTCCCAGCCTCCAGAGCTGTGAGATATAAATTTGTTGTTTATAAGACAACCAGTCTATGGAATTCTTATAACAACCCAAATGGACTAAGACACAGATTATGCCTAGTGTATATCTTTAGTCATTCCTTTATTTTAAAATTATATCATCATCCTTTTAGGTGTGTCTACTAATAAAAAGCATTTTGTTAAAATTTTTAATTTTTCATTCTCAGGGTAGGGAAAATGCAGAGGAAGAAGGCAGGAGAGAAGCCTGAGAAGGGCAGTGCGCTGGAGCCACAGGAGTAATGGAAGGGAAAGATCTAGTCACAGCGCTGAGAAGCCATCAAATGAAGAAGCTGCAGACCTCCCAACAAAGCCTATAACATATGATATCCAAGTCTGGATTTGCCATAGGTAGTCAGACAACAAAAAAAGCCTCAGCCATATCCATCAAACTTGGATCAAGTAACCTAGAGAAAATCTTCCAACTCTTTCTCCAAAAACCCTTTCAGTAGCAGCAGCTTTTAATGAACATGAAGATAGCGAATCCGAGGAAATTTCTCCAAGAAGCAAAGATGGGGATGAAGAATATTTTTATTAGTAGACACAACATTAGGGATACACCAACATCAGCAGGACCACATTCCTTCAATAAAGGAATGCATGGGTTTTCTGATAACCAGAAGCTATGGGAGCAAAATATAAAAAGCTCATCCTGGGAATTTCCATGACCAAGATGATCAAATGATATGTTTTGAAACTGGTATGTAGGGTGGGAGTCAAGTTAAAAGGAACAGTTTCCTTTTTAAAGAATGCCATAAGACTATCTTTGGAGCCTCCTTTTTTTTAAAGACTGAGTGGTACACTAATAAATGAGTTTGAAATGTGACATAAATTACGTTTTATATACAGATTTTAAGACATTTGCTGCCGAGGCCGGTTTGGCTCAGTGGATGGAGCGTTGGCCTGCGGACTGGGGGGTCCCGGGTTCGATTCTGGTCAGGGGCATGTGCCTTGGTTGCGGGCACATCCCCAGTGGGGGGTGTGCAGGGGGCAGCTGATCGATGTTTCTCTCTCATCGATGTTTCTGGCTCTCTATCTCTCTCCCTTCCTCTCTGTGGAAAATCAATGAAGTATATAAAAAAAAAAAAAAAAGACATTTGCTAATTTTGTAGTTTCATGTGATTAGTATCTAAAGGTTATAGATAATTAAATCAGAAATGATTTATTAAAAAAAATTATTCTCCTTTACCAGCAAGTTCATTTTGAATTTCTGTATTAGGCTTATGGAGATATTTATTCTCTATCAACTCATTTTGTGTTATCTAATCCCTATGCATTTTTCTTTATTTTTTTCTCCTTTCCCACCTCTACTGAAATGATCAAATTTTCTTCATTTACACCCCCTCATCCCCACTGACTTGGGAGTTACATATGCTGTATCAACTCTTTCAGAGTTATCCTTAAGACATTTTCCATGGGAAACTTGAATCAGTGGGTTACAGGTGAAGACAGTAGCCTATTTTAAAAAGCCATAATAAAGGAATTTAAAAAGAAAAGACAATCTCACAAGGACAGGGATAAGAGTAAGGAGGAAATGAGCAAAATTTTGGTAACTGGAAAATGGATGGATGAGTAATAACTGAACTACTAAGCGAGACTACTAATTCTAGGCTAGCTGTAGGTAAATGTCCTAATTTATAGGACAGAATCCTCAAAAGGTGAAGTAACAGCTCCAGTCATCGCGGGAACTGAGGGG
Source organism: Myotis yumanensis (assembly GCF_028538775.1). Taxonomy (NCBI): domain Eukaryota; kingdom Metazoa; phylum Chordata; class Mammalia; order Chiroptera; family Vespertilionidae; genus Myotis; species Myotis yumanensis. The sequence continues at coordinate 82,825,310 of NW_027223758.1, forward strand.
AAGGAGATGAAATACGCAGGATTGGGTGAGAGATACTTGAGAGGCATTTAGATCCTTAGATGGGTAACTGCCTTTCTCCAGAGAACTAAATGTTTATTCTTGGCAGAGGGTGAAACAGTCTCCCTAGACTAGAAGATGGCCTGAGTACGATTAGAAGTGAGGAGTAAATGAAGATGAGCATACTGCATGCTAACTGTAGACTCTCAACCCTTCTTCCACTGGGTTCTGGCTCCCAAAATACTAGCAGCGAGACCTTTACCTATTTAGTCAGATTGAGACTCCTCTCTGGGGTACCTGACCAACCCCAAAAGGAAAAATGTAGATACTAATATTGAGAGTTTACCAACAAACAACCCACTCGGATCACTCTACAGTGAAACTGAAAGGAGACAAACCTCACCCACATGCTTCGTTTCCCATCAGCTTGCTAGACCCCTACCTTAACCTAGTATTACTTTGATGATCTGAGGGGAAAAAGCAAACAACAGAAAAATGCAACTTCAAGAAATTTGAGGCTTTCCAGAGAAAAAAAACATAGTGTAAAAATCATCAATATACACAGAGAAATAAGAGAAGATACAGCCACCCTGAAGAAAGAGCAGCAGCATGCTGTACAAAGGGAACGTTGATTAAAAGAAGAGCTCTTAAATAGCTTGATAGGGATGGGGATGGGGGAAGGGACCAATACAGGGGTGGACAAACTTTTTGACTCGAGGGCCACAATGGGTTCTTAAACTGGACCAGAGGGCCGGAACAAAAGCATGGATGGAGTGTTTGTGTGAACTAATATAAATTCAAAGTAAACATCTACACTAATAAAAGAGAGACATGGTAATTAGCGTACGACCGCTACCCTTCCCATTGGCTAATCAGCATATCCTTATGCAAATTAACTGTCAGCCAAGATGGTGGCCGGCAGCCAGGCAGCTGGAAGCGAGCATGAGGCTTGCTTGCTCCAGTGACTGCAGACTGCAACGTTCCCCACCTGACTTGCCGGCCTCTGAGCTACAACTCTAAAAAACTATGTTGCAAATATAGTTGCAAAGCCCCAGAAACCAGCTTTCAGCCAGCCGGGATCTCAGAGCTAGAGTTATACATTGTTTCGATTATAGCAGCGGAAGCCTCAGAGCTAGAGCCAGAGCTAAAGCTGGCCCAGAATAAAAAAAAAAAGAAAAAGAAAACAAGGAGCAGTTGGGAGCTTCAGTCACCCGCTTCCGGAAAACAGCCCTCAGCCCCTCACCCAGACTGGCCAGGCACCCCAGTGGGGACCCCCACCCTGATCCAGGACACCCTTCTGGGCAAACCAGCCAGCCCCTACCCATGCACCAGGCCTCTATCCTATATAGTAAAAGGGTAATATGCCTCCCGGCACTGGGATCAGTGGAGCAGCGAGGCCCCCGGCACTGGGATCAGCGTGACAGGGGGCAGTGCCCAAACCCCCTGATCGCCCTGCGGCTCTGTGTGTGACAGGAGGCGGGGCCACAACCCCCCAATCAGCCCTACCCTGAGCGTGACTGAGGGTGGCATCGCAACCTCCCAATCCACCCTGCTCTGTGCATGCCAGGGGGTGGCGCCCCAACTCCCCAATCGGCCCTGCTCTGAGCCCGACCAGGGGCTGCACCTAGGGATTGGGCCTGCCCTCTGCCACCTGGGAGCAGGCCTAAGCCAGCAGGCCGTTACCTCCCGAGGGGTCCCAGACTGCAAGAGGGCACAGGCCGGGCTGCGGGCCCCCCCTTCCCAACCCCCGAGTGCACAAATTTTTGTGCACTGGGCCTCTAGTCATTACATAAAAGGGTACGGTCTTTTTTTTTTTTTAGTTTTATTCATTTCAAACGGGCCGGATCCAGCCCGCGGGCCGTAGTTTGCCCATGTCTGGACCAATAGGAGGATTGGAAGATAAAATAAGAGGAAATCTCTTAGAAAGTAGATCAAAAAGAAATATGAAAAATAGTAGAGAAAAGTGAAGAAAACTGAAGGAACATCTTAGGAGGTTCAATGTCCAAACAGAATTTCCAAAAAGAGATAATGGAAGGTGGAGAGGAGGGTTTATCAAAGAAATCAAGAAATATCCCCAGAACTGAAAGACAGGAATTTCCAGATTGAAAGGACCCATTAAGACCCCAGGACAATGGATGAAAACACACCAACATCAAGACCAGAATGCAGAGGACGAAGGGCCTAAAGTCTCCAGGGGGAGGGGGGGGACAGGTCATATGGAAAATAATCAGAATGCCTTTGGTTTTCTCAACAGTAACACTGTAAGTGAAGTGAATAGAGCAATGCCTTCATAACTCTGGGAAAAAAATTATTTCCAACCCAGAATTCTATTTCCCAGGGTAAAATGAAGGTATTATTTTTGGATGTGCAACATAACCAAATATTTACCCCACATACACATTCTCTCAAGGAAAGTCCTGAACAATATTTCATCAAAAGGAGGAAGCACAAAACAAAAGTATGAGATTTAACAAAGGAAAGAAGTGAAGAGGGATCCACATCAACTGCTGTGTCCTAAGTGTAGAGAGGCAACCGGTGCAAATTGGAGTAGATTCAAAAACATGAAGCCAAGAGTAACGCTGGGTTTCTCCCTGAAGTTAACATACATCTTAAAAGACAATGGAAGTAAAATTAAAAACAAAAAAGACAATGGAAGCATGACTTTCACTAACGAGGCCAATAATGATCCAGGTAAATGGTTGAGAGTAAATAATAAAACAATAAAGAACAGCCTGGTACCTCTCTCTCTTATTAAAAAAAATTTTTTTTCATTGATTTCAGAGAGGAAGGGAGAGAGAGAGGTAGAAACATCAATAATGAGAGAGAATCATTGGTCAGCTGCCTCCTGCATGCCCCACACTGGGGATCAAGCCTGCAACCTGGGCATGTTCCCTGACCAGGAATCGAACCGTGACCTCCTGGTTCACAGGTTGACACTCAACCACTGAGCCATGCCGGTCAGGCTGGTACCTCTCTTTTAACCAACATCCTAGCAAGAGATTTCGGATCCCATAGATTGCAATGCAAAAGGAATTCCTGATTAGAGGAATTCCCATATATTAATATAACAATCCTCCTATTGGTCCCTTCCCCCGTCCCCATCCTTATCAAGCTATTTAAGAGCTCTATATATGTACTAGAGGCCCGGTGCACGGATTCGTGCACTGGTGGGGTCCCTTGGCATAGCCTGCGGGGATTGGGCCGGAAACTGGCAGTCCAACACCACCTGCCACTCCTGCCTGCTGCTCCTGCTCATCCCGGCCCCGCAACACCTGCCAGCACCACTGCTCGACAGGCTCACTGCCGCTCCACTGAGGTCTCGGGCTGCAGTGGCCAGCTGTGAGGCCAGCTGTGAGCCCTGCGTCTGCCACCCATCGGTCAGCTGAGTGGCACTCCCACTGTGGGAGCGCACTGACCACCAGGGGGCAGCTCTTGCGTTGACCGTCTGCCCCCTGTTGGTCAGTGTGTGTCATAGCAACCGGTTGATCAGTCACTTAGGCATATATATATATATATATATATATGAATGTATTTCTTTAGACCAATGCTGTCCAACAGAAACAGGATGCAAACCACATACATAATTATAAATTTTCTATTAGCCACATTTTAAAAGTAGAGTAAAAAATAGGTAAAATTGTTTTAATAATGTTAATTCACCCCAATATACCAAAATTATCATTTTAATGTCAAATCAGTATTAAAAATTGAGATAGTTTACATTCTATTTTTTAGGCTACGTATTATACTTGCAACCCAACTCAATTTGGACTAGCTACATTTCAAGTGTTCAATAGTTACATTTGGTTAGTGGCTAGATAGCAGTAACAGTGTTTACATTCTGGAAAGTAGATTAGGTAGCAGGATGCAGACAACCTTACTTTTCATTATTTATTAATTTGTTCCTTTTGAATTTTGTACTATGTGCATGTATTACTATTTTAAAAATGAATACGTCCCCTAAATAAGTATACAAATGTAAATATCCTACTTCTGGAAATCTATCTTATGTATGTGTATAATGATGAATAAACAGTTATTTGCTGCAGCACTTTTTTAATACCACAAGACTGGAAATAACCTAAGTGTGTATCAATAGAAGACTAATGAAATACTAGTATATTATAGACACTCATACAAAAGGATACTGTGCAATAAAAAGAAAAAGTAAAAAGTATGAACATGAAATAATCTACAAGATGCATTATTAAGTAACATATATGGCCATTTGTACTAAAAGCTAACATATGCACAAAGTTGCTCAGACATGCATAAAATCTCTGGAATAATTCACAAAAACTTAGTAATGCTACTTGTGTTTGAAAAGGCAACTGAGTGGCAAGTGTCAGGGTGACAGACTTTTCAATGTATATATATCCTTTGGACCTTTTGAATTTTGCATTACAATCCTATATAATAAAAAGCTAATATGCAAAAAGTCCCCTCAACCCTGAGTTCGATCAAGGGGCAGGGCCAGCCAGCCAACCAACCGCCCACAGCCCCTCAAGGGCCGGCCAGACCCCACCCATGCACGAATTCTTGTACCAGGCCTCTAGTAATATATACTTGTAAAAAACAAAAACAAAACACCCACTCTTTACACCTAGGTGGTATCTTGCTTTTTATTGACCCTTCTTGCCTTCATGTAAAATTTAAAGTCCATCTATAAAGACTAGAATTTTTCTAGTTCCTCCATAGAGAGTTTGAGGCTTTTTTCCCAGTAGAGGCCACAGACGTTTCAATGACATCAGAACAGTTTTTACATAAATATATACTTTAGCACAGTTCTTAGAGATTTATCTCCCTTCCCCAAATGGCATTACAACCCCATCCCCTGCTACTGAATTTTTTATCTAGTAATTTCCCCAAGACCAGCTTTTCCTGAACAATGATTGACTTTTCTAAGGTTATTGTTCTTGGGGACTTTTCTCTCCCTCTCTAGATCAGACATATACAAAAGAAAACAAGTCTGACATTTTATCCAACATTTATAGCTGGAGAAAAGAGCCTAATCTGTGTCTGTTCTAGTATGCCTGTGTGATTTTAAGAAATCTAGAGTATAGTCAATAATGGCAGAGATTGAAGAAAGTAGTACGATAATTGAGAAAAGGCTGCTAAACTTGGCAGTTCAGAATTCACTGATGACTTTCGAAAGGGCAGTGTGAATGAGAATATGAAAAAAGAGTGGCAAAAAACATTTCACAATGTTTTTCAAAGTCCAAGAGTAGAAAAAAGGAAGTGATTAAGTATAGAAAGCAAATATAATTTCAAATATCTTCAAACTGCAAATACAAAATATTCCCAAAATACCTCCTAGTATATGAATTTTTACTTCAAGAGAAAAATCAAGTTAGATAATGCAACATAAAACACTTGAAATGTAATGGTTCTGCCTCCATAAAGAACACCAAAAGTCCCACCAGAAATAGTATAAAATCATTATTAGATTTTTGGCAATCCATGAACATGTTATCATACAAGGTAGAGAAAAAAGATTACTTATGACCTGGGTTTTTACAACTTCTTTAGTCAAAGAAATCAGTACAATAGAAAGGATTAAAAAAATAAAAATACATTAAAAGCCATTAAAAAAAAAAACAGGTTTCTCCATTCTCACTGTAGCTATACTTTTTCCAAAGTTATAAGCTAGTAAGGAAACACACTGCCAATTGGAAATCTAAGTTGGCCCTGTGGAGAACGATGGGTAATGTGTCTTTTAAACAATAGCAAATAGAAAAATTCATGTGTTCAATTTTGTGAGTTGCTAAATCTAATGTTAGAGCTTGAATTTAATCCTAAAATTAGTCTTAGTTCAGTGAAAGCCGTATTATATTGGGACTGCTAGGGAAGGAAGTTGAGTTATATTCCTTTCACCTTTCATGACTCTAGCATTCTATAATCAGCTTGTAAACATAAATTTACATACTGGTTTATCATTCCCATATTATAAAAAATCATCTATCAGACTACACAGGCCCAGACTCAAATTGCACGAATATTCAGTACTCCAACTGACCTTCAAATTCCTAGGTCTGTCTTGACCCTCTGCTGAGCAGCAATTTACACTCAGGTCAAGTGTATACAGTTCTCAGGGTGTGAAAGTGCAATCAAAACAAAGTCTAATAGCACTGTCCAAAGGAACCTTCTATTAGATTAAAATTAATTATAGTTAAATTTAACATTCATTTCCTCAGTCACAGTTGCCTTATTTCAAGTGCTAAATAGCCACATTTGGCCAATGGCTACCATATTGGACAGTGAGGGTGTATAGCAAACGTTTTTCCCTAAGATCTATTATTCCTCAGTGGAGTTTTCAACGGGTAAGAATGACAGGAAAACTGACAGGAAAACTCAGCAGGCAGGGTTTCAGCACCCATCTATTCCCCTTACATTTTGAAATTCTGCATGTTTGTTTGCTTTTCTTAACGAGCCTTACAGATGCTGTTGTGTGCATAAGTGTGTGTGCGTGCTCTAAGTTTGAAAATTAGTGATATAGAGCAGAAATGGTCAATATACAAACCTAAGGCCAAAGCTGGACCTTCCTCATACTTAGAACAATTTATAAAGAAAAATTTAATTAGCCAATTTACATGAACTATCTAACTACCTGTCTATGAAGTAAAACTTGGGGGAGGGAGGGGGGAAACTTGGTCTAAACTTGGAAAATTTGCATTTACTGCCACAGATAGAGCATCTTTAGTTAAAAAAAAAAAGTTTCCACAGTTCATTCAAATCAAGGGAGAAAGAAAGCTCATTGGCCCAGCTTCCACTGCACCATTTATCAGTAGTTCATTCTGTGAACTTTGGAAATCAGATTCCCCATTCCACATTTTGTAATGAAGGATGCAATTAAGAAGGAGCATTTACTAGTATTTCCTTAATATTTACAATACTTTAACTGTTTTCTCTCTCTAGAATTTTTGGAAGAAGCTAAAGCAGCATATGAGAATGTAATTTAAACACAGGCAAATTATAAGATCACAGATTTACTATACTACTACCTCAGGTCAAGTCTTTTTTTAATTAAAATCTTGAACTTCTAGTGGCTCCTCCAAAATTAATCTTCCTTACTGAGTACTTTGAACATGAAACTATACGCCGCCCCCACCCCCCAAAAGGGAAGGGAGATAGGGGTAAGGACACTGTACATTATTAAAGAAAATGCAGCTTTTCAAGTGCAAACTGGACATGTGTGCTGAATGGATTACAACTAAAGTCTACACTCACTTTCCACTGCTCTAGTCTTGAGGCCAAAGTAATTCCAGTTTTTGAAAAATTTCAGAATTATTTGGAAGAATTAGTAACAATTTCATAGTAAACTCACACATTTTAATAAGAATAAAATCATTAGGATTTCTGTTCTCTTTAAAGTATAAACCTAAAGATCTAATTTACTGGACATCTGTCCTATTAGTGTGGTTTCAGTTACATCTGAAAAGAACCCACTGAGCTAAAGAAGTACTCAGGCTCTAGAACAGCGGTTCTCAACCTGTGGGTCACGACCCCTTTGGCAGTCGAACGACCCTTTCACAGGAGTCGCCTAAGACCATCCTGCATATCAGATATTTACATTACGATTCATAACAGTAGCAACTTTACAGTTATGAAGTAGCAACGAAAATAATTTTATGGTTGGGTCACAACATGAGGAACTGTATTTAAAGGGCCAGAAGGTTGAGAACCACTGCTCTAGAATGTAAGACAAGTAGTTAAGTCACAGAATTACCCTAATCATTCTGGCTATGTGGCCAAGCCAGAGGCAGTGTCTAAATCTACCAGGCTTGGCAAAATTATATTCTCCGTACATGAAATTACTGAAATTTAAGCTGAAAGCTATTCATGAGATATATATATATCCAGAATCAACATTGAAATATATCCTAACTGAATACATCACAATTATATCAATCTAGAGAAATGATCAAAATTGATGAAAGGCAAGCAATAAGCCTCTAACTGTGCATTTTTTTAAACGAAAAAGACTGGATTACTTTTGTACTACTAGCTAAAAACACACACAAAAATCCTGTTGTTTATTTTATCCTGTTTTTTGTTTGTTTGTTTGTTTGTTTTTAAGAACGTCAAGGCTATATATTACAAACATTACCAATTACTATTTGGTGGAGTAGATTGTTTACAAAATAACTCTGAGATAGAAAGGAGGAGGATCAAAAAAAAAAAAAAATCAAAGTTAATACTGGGTAGAAGTCACATTAAGAGGAAAGAAGCCCTCAACAGACAGGCTAGCCTAGCTACTGTCCACGTTAGTTTGATCCTGGAAATCTCTAGCACACTCTATCTCAAAGCCTGAGTGAAAAGTTTTACATGACATCCTTATAGATGACAAAAAGAATGACTAACTCTGAAAAAAGATTTGGTATGGGGTGCTAAGCCATTTAGATTACGTTTCTTTACTAGTAGCTTAGCATGAAAGGCTTTTTAGCCTGTAACATGGCACACTGAATGGCAAAACAAATGAAAAACACTAACAGGTACTGTGCTAGCAAGTACTGTGGTTTTTCCATGAAATAAGTCATTCCATATAGTACAATGTTTTACCCCTTTAAGAAGAGCTGTTAATCATCCTGAATGACAATCTAAATTATGTAGATTACTGCACTCTCATAAAGAGTTCCCCAAACATGACTTAAGCTAATTGATGAACATGCATTACTACAATTTCAGGTCTGGTCCTGCACTGAATGGTCCCAGACATGCTAGAAAGGCTTTAAATATTTGTTTTTGTGTCTTGTAGATTAAGTCTACTGTCTTTACCAGGCTGTTATCTGTTTTTTCTTACAACAGACAGTGGAGGACAGTTCCCCATCCTCCCCCCTCCCCCCCCCCCACCGCACTCCCCTTAACCTCCCACATTACTCACAATCTACTTCTTTCTAATCTATTGTAGACTTAGAAGCCAGATAGCTTTCCTTGCTACAAATATCTGAAATAAGTTCTGATTAAGAGTCTCAATGGCTCTCCTATGACTAAAGCTTTAAGGTATATGGACTTGGACAATTTGAGTACCCCACGTCTTCTTTGCTTAGTTTCTGCCTTTCAAGTGCATTTTATAATAGGTCAAAGATAAGAACACAGGCAAATCATTTGGATTAGAAAGAAAACAACTGAAAACCACAACTAAAACAGAACACAAGATCAATTGGGAGGACCCTTATGTCTGAGGCAATGTTCTAGGTACTTTAATCATGATTATTTAACCCATATAATAATCATAAGAGGTAGCTGTTACCTCCATTTTCAGTTAGAAAACCAAGGCTCAGGAATTAAGTAATTTGCCTCAAAAAGTAGCTGAGAAGCCAACTACTAGCTTAGCTATCTCTCTCCAAAACCCATGGCCTTTCCACTACATGATATTGCAACCCAATCCTTATTCTTGGATTAGTTAATTGTCTTTACACTTTATTTCTGATGCTTTTATTGGAACCTGACCCATTCAAGTTTGCTTTCTTTCCTAACCAGTTTCTATAACTAAAGAACAATGAATAAACAAGGCCAAATTAAGCTTAAGTCTACAAGTGTTCATCTGCTCAGAAACAAATTATCTTTGTAAAAGATCGGCCATATCTTCAGTTTGTATGGAGTGTGCAAAAATGGTGACATGTTTCCACCACCCATACACTGACAGTTCCCAGTGACACTGAGTTAACACTTGACATCTTCTCTAATGCTGTCCTCTACATTACAGAAAGCACTGCAAGCATATTTAGAAATTGGCTCAGTAATGCATTACATGCTCCCTCGATTTGCAATAACATGATTTTCTTACTCTAAACACTGGAGGACAGGGCAGGAGATAAGAGGAACTTCTACTTTTCTAATTCCACTAAGGAACAGGGATAATATACTTGTCCCCTGTTAGGTACTTTACCGCCTAGTCCAGGGCCCGGCACACATCAAAGACTATTTGTTTAATAAATGCATAACGGCACTCTTCTGAATTGGGTTTTGAAATCATCTTCTTTCACATTTTCTGACATACCCTTGCAATACTTAGAGGAAAACATCTTTCCTCTTACAGAAACTAAGAGCTTAAAAATGGCTCTTCTACTTACATCAAAGACAAGGAATCTAAGACATACATGCCCCTCTCTATCCTATAAAAATGACTCTTGTCCCAAGAATATGAATAAACCTCCATCTGCCAAACTGCACACAGCTTTTAGATGCATTATAAATACACCTGTAGAACAAAGCTGCTACAAACACAGTCTCTGCAGTCCTAAAATATAAAACCAGCAGAATCAAAACCAAACAAGAAAAGCATTCAGACCTTTATAAAAAGACACAACTGAAAATATTTGCAAAATGTAAAAACTCAACAGGTCTATGATCAGCAGGTTATGCAACTAAACTGAGTGTTTTTCATCCCCAATCTAAAGTAATGAGATTATAGCAACATAATTCTAATATTTACAAAATGAAAATGAAAAGTGATCTTTTGCCATCTTGCAGTAGAAAAACCTTTGTTTCTATTAAAAAGATTTCTGCTGAAATATAAAAAGCCATCCCCAAATTCCTAGTTGAGTGTTAAAACACAAACCAAGCCTGACAAGCCACGAACAGCAGGAAATTACCCTACACAGTTTCTTACAAGACTATTATTTTATGAATTTACAGACTGTGTAAAGATCGACCACTTATGAATAGGTACAGGTAAGTTACAAGCTTGAAAAAGCAAACTTTTTTGAACATCTACAATGTTAACTCACTTTAGAAGATTTAGGTATAAAGTAAAAAATACAGGGCTCTAAGCAATTTCTTACTAAAACAAGCTCGGAAATTGATGTTTCCAATCACATTACATTAATTAAAACTGGCCAATAAACTACTTTAAAGTCAATTAATTGTAATATTAAGGGTGTAAGTGGGTACTCACCTTAAAAATGTCCACAAGACTCTATTCTTATTTGCCAACAATAACTAATTTTATGGCAAAAACCAAGGAACTTTAAAATCAGTGTTACTTTCTGAATTGAATAAAAATGTTTGCTAAATGATCTTTTGGTGGAGAAAAGTCTACAGATATCCTGGATGGTTTTCTTAAGGCAAATAAGAAAATCCTCACACTGTCGTACATTTATGAAATCCATTTTATATTATTTCTCCCATTTCTGTGTTACATTTGCTTACTTATTTATTCACATTAAAACTCCTCAAACTCCATTTAACTAATTGATTTACTCTTCTATGTCAGAGAAACACTTTTCAAGGCGGGTCAAAACTAGAATAACACATGTATTTGCAGTGTAATAGCCAATTTATTATCTTATTAGGCTCCGACAAAACATCCTTGCAGCCAGTGGTACACGTTCAATCCATATGAAAATCAGAAGAGAGGAAATGAAAAGGAGCTAGGAATACAGAATCATTCGGAATTCTGAAAATAATTCAAATTTCAGGGGCCATTTTTGAAAAAGATGGAATTGGAAGTTGGCGTGACCATTTGCTTATTAACCATTACCTTACATGTGTCACTTAAAACACCAGAATGTAAGATATTCCAAACTGTCACAGGCAAGGCACGGCAGAGGGGAAATGCTGCTTCCAATCGCGTTTACCTGGAGATGGCCGTTTCAAAGGCTTAGATGACAACAAACCCGTAGCATTTAGCCACAGGGTCGAGAGGAAGGAATGACAAAAACCAACCCAGGAGCTGTTTTTCCTTTGTTTAGGATCAAAAGGAAACCATTAACCACATACGGATTAAGTAAGTAGAAGACACAAGTACCCAACCCGGGGACAGTATCTCCCCGCCGCCCCCAGGAGAGAACAAAACAACTCAAGTTGCACATTCGAAGACCAAGTTTGAAATACGCGAAATCCCTTCGCTCGCTCTCCAAAGGCGGGTGGGAAAACCTGCCAGGCTCCGCTCCGAGGAACTTTCCCAAGTGAGGGAGAAGGGCCGCCGGCTCGTCGGGGCGAGCGCACCCCGGCACCCCCAGACCAGAACGGCCAACAAAGGTTACGGGGCCAGAAAGCAAGTGGACGCCACGGATCGCCCGCTCCCAACACGGCTTCCCGGCGACTCCTAACCCAGAGCCGTCTCTCCGGCTCTGGAAACCAGCACCGCAAACTACCAACTACTGCTCGCGACCGAGGGGAAGGGCCCGCGGGCCCCGGGCCGGCCGGCGGGCAGCTCCGGGCGCCGACCCCTTCCCGGTGGCCGGCCCGGCCCCGCGTTCCCGCACCCCGAGCGCCACCCGGACCTGGCCGCACCTCGGCACCAGCCCCCGTGGCGAGGCGAGGCGACGCGGAGCCTCCAGGACCCGAGCTCGGCGCGAACACACCCCTGGCCCCAGGGGCCCGCCGGGCGCGCGGCTTTACCTGGACCGAGGCTCCGGGTCCCGCCCCGTCGGAGCCGGGGGTCCGGGACCTTTTGTTCCTTCCTCTTCCGAACGGGATGAGGGGCTGAGAGGGGAAAGGGGAATGGGAGGTTGGAGGCGGAACTGAAAACACTCTCGCGGCCGCCCGGCCTCCCGCCCCGCCTCCCCAGCGAGTACCCGGCCCGCGGCCCCGGCGCGCGGGGAGGGGACGCGGGCCCGGACGCCGCCCGCGAGAAGGAGGGGGTGGGGACGCGCGTCCCGCCGCCGCCGCCGCCCCTCCTCCCCTCAGGCGCGCGCCCGCATCCCTCCCACCCCGGGCCGCCCGGACGACCGAGCCCTCCCCGCCGCGCCCGCCGGCCCACCTCCGCTTCCGCCCCGCGCCCTCCGCCGCCGGCCGCAGCGGCGCGGCGCACCCACCTCCGGGAGGCTCGCTCGGAGCTCGCGGGCTGCTGGCTGGGAGCTGTTCCTCCGCCGCCGCGGCCGCGCGGTAGACCCGCCTCCCACCCCAGGCCGCGAGCCCCGCCGATTCGCCGGCGCAGCCCCGGGGCTGGCACCCTGCCGCCCGCTGATTGGCGCCCCCGGCCGCCCGTTAGGGCGCGAGGCACGCCGGCCGATCGCAGCCCTCGGCACGCACGGAAGGCAGGACGAGCGGAGGAGGGAAGGAAGGAGGCCGAGCTCCGGAGCAGGGCCGGGGCGCGAGCGGGGCTTCGAGAGTCCCGGCCACTACCTCCCCGCCTCCTTCCCCCGCCCCCCTCCCCGGCCCGCCCTGCCCTCTCGGCCCGACCGGCGGCGCGCGCAGCCAATCAGCGCGCGAGGTGCTCGGGGTGTGAGCCGCGCGTCCGGAGCCTCGAATCGGAAGGGAGACGTCGCTCCCTGATTGGTCCCGCCTCCCCCGTAGAGCGTGAGGCGAGGCGAGGCGCGGCCGGGCGGGCGGCGGTGGGCGAGGTGGGGTGGGACGCCCCCGGTTTCGGTTGACTTCGTCTTCGGGGAGCTCCCAGGAGAGGCTATGGGAGGGGATGGAGGGGAAGCACGTGTCCTGCCGCAGTGGGGAGACAGCCCCGGGGTCACCCGTCCCCCTGCCTCGGCCCTGGGTCCCCTTCTCGGTCTCTCCAGCGCCATTGGGTGGGGCCTGTGAGGGCCGCCGCTGGGCCCACCTTCCCTCAGCAAGCCGCGGAGGGGCAAGTGCTCATCTCCTCGGAGGAACCGAGCCCGCCTGGAGGACGGGACGAGCCGGGCGCAGGAGGATGGTTCCGCCGAAGCCGCGGTACTGAACCCACTCCGGGCGCGCCCATAGGCGAATGAGCGGGCGAGTGGGCGGGGCCCCCGGGCTAAGAGATGGGGGCGGGGCCCGGGATGTAAATAAGCCCCTGGGGCGGGGACCTGTGGGCTTTAGGGCCAGGGTGAGGGATGCCGGGTTTAACCTGAAGCTTGGTTCTCTCTTCAGTAACAAATGCAGCTGATGATGCATGCAGTGAACGAGCCTTGTGAAGTCCGAGAAATAAGCTCGATGCCCCTTCATTGCCGGATCCTCTTTCCCTTCATTTCTCCGCTGTTCCGGTGGTGTGGGTAGGCCCCCAGCATCTGCGCTGCAAGGCCCTTAACTGCTAGTAAGCTGCTTGCGGCCCAAAGCTGGTGGAGGCGTAACTGCACTCGGGTAACTTCGCTTTCACCTCAGGGACACCCAGATCTCTGCTGAACTATGGAACCCAACTAATCAATCACATCCGGTATTTATTGAACACTTAGTACGTTGGGCAGGGAGCACCACAGAACTAAAGTTAAAAAGAAAGTTAGGTCTCACGCAGGTGGTTGGTGGCAGAGACAAGGCAGTTTTCGGGGCTCCCTGTGCAGCGCTCGATTTCATGGGCGCCTTCGTGAATTTCATTGTGGCAGCTTAAGCAGGAAAGGGGCACTGACAGTATAAACGAGTCAACAAGAAGTACCAACAGTCAGAGTTCTTGAAGTAGATGCTTTCCTTTCAGATATGAAGGCTCCTCCGAGGAAGGTGTCTTCCGAAGAGATACTTGGCCATGCCCCCGAGTCTTACAGGTTTTCCAGAAGTCCTTTCAGAATCTTCATGCCCACCATCTCCCTCCTTGAACACAGAAGTACTCTTCCCACCGAAAAGTCGTGATGAGGGGCATGAACCCCGGAGATAGGCAAATTGTAGTTTTTAGTTCTACTCTGTTCCAAATCTGTGATCTTAGGCAAGTGGAACTCACCTGCAATGATAGCTATTCAAATGTAGTTGTGTGGTGATTAAATAAAACAGTAAATATCACAGGGCTTTGACGTTCAAAGAAAATCAATAATTGTTAACATTTCTTCCCTCCGGTTGCCTTCATGTATTTATGCTAAGATAAACTTAGCAGAAATTCTTCAAAAGTTGACCTCCAGGGTGTTTTCTTCCATTGCCAGCTTAGAGGCAGCTCTACTCACCCACCTTGTAAAATTGCTTGTGAAAGCGACCCAGGAAGCCAACTGATGGAACTGATCCATCTCCTAAGCCTCTGCTTCCATACCCCGGAGCCACCAGGGAGGATGGTCTAGGCCAGGGCAAAGGCTCTTCAACTTAGAAGTAGGAAGGCTGTTTCTGGTTTTTGGTCCTTCCTGCTGACCCAAGCCAACCATTTTAATATGAAATGGCCTATGAAAAGCTACCCTGGGCCTGGCAGGCATGGCTCAGTGGTTGAGTGTCCACCTAGAAGGAGGTCACATTTCAATTCCCAGACAAGACACATGCCAGGTTGCAGGCTCGATCCCCAGTAGGGGGCGTGCAGGAGGCAGCTGATCAATGATTCTCATCATTGATGTTTCTCCCTCTCCCTCTGAAATCAATAAAAATTTATTTAAAAAAAAAATAAAGCTGCCCTGGCTGGTTTGGCTCAGTGAGTAGAGCGTAGGCCTGCGGACTGAAGGGTCCCGGGTTCGATTCTGGCCAAGGGCACATGCCTGGGTTGTGGGCTCGATCTCCAGTGTGGGGCGTGCCAGGAGGCAGCCAATCAACGATTCTCTCTCATCATTGATGTTTCTATCTCTCCCTCTCCATTCCTCTCTGAAATCAATAAAAATATATTAAAAAAAAATAAAGCTACCCTGGGTGACACAAATATTTTTTCGTATGTGACCAGGATGTACATTTGGTATCCATCTGGGTGATGGGGGATTCCTGAGCTGGCTGGGATTCCAGAAGAATCTGCTATGGGAGTTAGGGTACAATTAAAGGGTACAGTAATTTAGTAGATGATATGCTTGAAGTTTAAGACCATCTTCCCGAAGTGTCAGACTTTTGAGTCCCTAACTTTCATTCTGGAATCCTTTTAGGATCTGTGAGATTGAAGAAATGGGAGGAGGGGCAATCTGGCTACCAATGCAGTCCCCATAGGGTTTTGAACTGGGAACATGCCTACTGTCCCCTCTGCTAGAAATGTGTCTAAACCAAAGTGGGTCAAGACAGAAACTGAAGGCAGATGGAGAAGGATTGCCGTGGCAACAATCAACTGGGAAATCCACTAGGGTACTTCAAGACCTATCATCAGTAGATTGCTATTGCATAAATTATATTGACTGAATCTTATTTTTATGTGAATAGACACTAAGTTTAACCCTTCATCACTCATGACATTGCAAAGTCAATGAAATTAAAATCAATTCGGAATCAACTTAAAAGTCGTTAAGTGTACTAGAAAGACATATAAGAAAAATGGTAATGGTGGTTGCTTCTGGAATGAGAACTTGGAAGTCATGAGTGGAAAACTTAAAGTTCATTATTTCTTCTGTAGTTTGGATTTTTAAAAATGTTTATCCATGTGTTGATTTTTCAAAAGATACAACTCATAGTCCATCTCTCTTACGAGATCTGGAAAGCCTTTCCTAGATGATATTAATCTTTGATTAATCTTGGCCTGTTAGTTTAGCCTTGAGAAGGTTTTTAGCTTTCTCGTGTATGTATGTTTTGTCTCCCCATTTAGATTGTACATTCCTGAAGGATAAGGAAAGCATCTCATTCTCAGTTGTCTTCCCACACCCTTACCAAAAGACTAAGTAATTGAAGTGAAATACAGCATTTGTATAGCATTCTGTGTGTGTTATAGGTCCACAAGCATTCTACACAGCTTTGCCCCATCCTTCTCAACACATCCATTGAGTGTCTCTTCAACATCTGATCTCTGTATTTACTCATCCTGGTGGAGCTAAGTTGCAGTGAGCATTGCTACATCTTAAGGAAACATCCAATTATTTGCAACTGAAAGGACACTGATTACATGAAATAACCTAAGTAAAAATTGTAAACAACAAATGTTGTGGGGTTACTTTTGTTGTAAATAATGATAGAAAAAAATTCAATACCAGCTGGATTTTTATCTCAATACAATGAAATTTTATGTTTTAAAAGAATTTGTATTGAAGATGTGTACACTTGCCTACACACACACACACACACACACACACACACACACATTCCTTATTCACATGCTAACTTTTGTTAAAAATGAAAACTAACATCTGATGGAGACAAGAATAAAGCATATACAAAAAAAAAAAAGGATCCAGCAAGTATTTATCTGTATCTGTTATGTGCCAATCATAAAAGCAATGGTTGATTATGATGGAAAATTATTATTCTGTGGCCAAAATCACTCAAGAAAACAAACCATTGAGGTAGGGTTTTTGTTTGTTTGTTTTTCTTTAAATGTATTTTTTATTGATTCAGAGAGGTAGGGAAAGGGAGAGAGAAATAGAAATCTCAATGATAAGAGAATCATTGATTGGCTGCTTCCTGCACACCCCCCACTGGGGATTAATCGAGCCACAACGTGGGCATATGCCTCAACAGGGAATCGAAGGTGACCTTCTGGTTCATAGGTCAATGCTCAACCACTGAGCCATACCAGCTGGGTGAGTTAGGGATTTTTTTTTAAAGAGGTAAAGAGACTGAGAGAAAAGTTGCCTCTTGTTGAGAGAAAAATATTTGGGGAAAACAAGTTATATTTCTTAATCTCCAGACAGCTGACAATTAATATAATATTTCTTACTTATACATTTAAAAACAAATGATCATTGGCTTTATTGATCATTAGATAGCTAATTTAGTGACTGTTCAAATATTACTTGTAGTGTTATAATACAATGCCAATGCAATGAATACTCCCATAAAGGCATTTAAATATTATCTAAAATCTACATATTTTGGGGGTGGGGAAAACAGGCCAATATCTAAACCCTAAAAGAACAAATGTACAAGTTATTTACAGTTCTATTATGAGGGGGCATAATTTGGTAGTCATATGTCAACAGTAGGGCCTTATGCCTTATTTATAACTAGAGGCCTGGTGCACGAATTCGTGCATGGGAGGGGTCTGGCCAGCTCTCCTCGATAGGGGGCCAATCGGGGCCTGGCCTGTCGGAGGGAGAGGCCACGGAGGTTGGTTGGCCCACCCATCCCTGATTGGGCCAGTTGGCTGGTTGCAGTGCGCATCATAGTGACCGATCATTCCAGTCGTTTGGCTTTTATGTATATACTAGGGGCGCAGTGCATGAATTCATGCACCTTGGAAGGAACTGTGGGCTGCGAGGCTGCAGTGGGCACAGGGGTGGGTCTCAGCCCATCCTCTGTGTCCACGCCTGGCCCCTCCTGCTGTGGGCCCCACTCCTGCTGCCACCGCTTCCATGTGCTGATGGCACCAACCCCACTCGAATCCACTGATGGCGCAGAGCAATTGGGGCCAGCACCAGCAGCGGGTGCAACCAGGGCCGGCACCATCAGTGGGTGCGAGCAGCAGCTGCTTCCCCGATTGCCCCTCAGGAGCAGGGGGAGGTGGAGAAGCCCTGAGGGGCAATGGGGGCTGGCAACTGCTGATGGCACCAAGCGATCGGGACCGGTGCCAGGCGCCGGCAGCAGGTGCAAGCGCCAGGTAGGACCATGGCGCAGTAGCAAAGAATTTTTAGTAACCACCAGAGGCTCACCCTAATGACAGCGACCAGTGCCCTGTCTTGGTCTGGTGCCCCCACTCACTTCCTCCACTATCTCACTGCAACCATTGCCTGCCATGTTCCATGCACACCCCCTGCTGGTCAGCGCACATCATAGCGACCAGTTGCTCAGTTCAGTTGTTCCGCCATTCGGTCTATTTGCATATTAGCCTTTAATTATATAGGATAGATTGTGTGTGACAATATTGACTGAGCCAGACTGCTGGTAGGTAGGATAAGTATGTGAAAGTATAATACTCTTGGGAAATTTCAAGCTTATTAGCATAATTGTTCTGATGAATACTGAAGAGCTTATTGAACTTAACTGACTAGAGTAGACAATAGATGCACAATCAGTGTCCTAATAATTGATAATGAGCCCCAATTGTTTGTCTTTACTGTAAACAGTCCTCAGTTATGAAAAAGACATTTTGGTGAGGGAGTCTGACAATTGTGTTACCTGATAAATGGCCAGAATATAATTAATGGTGAGAGAAAGCCAATTATTACTGGGTCCTAAAGACTTCAGTGCTGTATTTCAAGGGGTAAATTACATAGCTACATAGAGTTTTCATTTCAGCTCTTTCTTGCCTTCATACAATCATGGAGCTTGATCAATACCCTTATTTTGGAGCTAAGAAAACCAAGGACTAGGCTTCTCCAAAGTTCTATGGGCACTTAGTGTCAGGGATTATACACATAGTGGCTACCTTTTCTGCTCTGGCACTGCTCACTAACTCTTCTACCTGTCCCTGGTCTGCACCCTCATCGCTTCTCTACTCTCTTCAATCTCCCTATTCCCATTATTTTCTATGCATATGTCATGACCAACTTTTTTATAGTCAAATTAGGGCTACATTTCCTATCTGCATCTAAACCCCAATGCTACACAACATGTCTGTTTCCAGGTTCATCCTCCCAGTGACATTTTGTGAAAGACCTGATCCTCCTTCTAGAGAAGGCTTTTCCTTCTACCTATTCTTTGTCCCCTTGGCCACCCAGTCTAGATCAGCATCCCCACATATATACCAGTCCCACTATCATATCATAAATTGTTCTTTAAAATTGTTGTCACTATCTGTAATTATGATCATTTATTTCTGTGCTGACTTATTATTTGTTACCACTCCCCATCGAAGGTAGGCTCAACAAGAGCAGGAAACATGTCTGTATTCTTCACCATAGCATCCCTAATTCAAATATATAGGGAGGTGCTCAATAAATATTTTTGAATGAATGGATAATTTTTACTTACGTTCACTCAAACTTGTCTGTGTGGGTGTGTCTTAGCCCAGCTCCCTAGAAAATAGCCTGGTTCAAGGATTAAGGGCCGAGGCTTTACTTAGGAGGTATTATCCTAAAGCAGCAACAGTGAGGAAAAAGGTAAGGAAAAATGGGGAGCAATGCATGGTGATGCATCACTGTGATAACCACCGCTAATGACAAGCCTAACAGCCAGTCTCTTAACAGGTGCAACCACGTGGCCATACAGAACATCTTCATATAGACAATATGGAGTAATCACGTGTTGGAACAATCCCAGGAAGGGAGGAACTTTATGTCCCCTGTTTCCTGTTAGTCAAAGATTGTCCCACAGGAAGCTAACTTCCCACACTGCCCAGTTGTGTTATCCATATTCTTTGATAGCCACTCAGAAAGCCAAGTGCCCTGCCCTAGAGTCCAGAAGTGATGGGAGGAGTCTGTGGGTATGTCGCTGGTCGGCCTTGGACAATCAAACCACAAGGGACTTAACTAAGTCACTGAAACAGAGCAAAATGCCAAGAGTCCCAGAGAAGTTAAAGCCCAGAATATCTGAGAAGACTCATAAACTGAGCCTAATATAGAGTAACTATTACCACAGCAAAGGTAGGACCAGGTCTGTATCCAGTACCTCCTACAATAATTGTTAATTAAATTTTTGTTGAATGAATGATTGCATGCGTAAGTGTCATTATCATCTACTGACTTAAGCTGAAAATTTGGAGTCATCCATGATCTTCCTTAATTTCTGTATATTGAATGAGGACAAAATGCTTTTTGTCTCTAACTTCATAATATACTAGAGCAGTGGTCGGCAAACTCATTAGTCAAAAGAGCCAAATATCAACAGTACAACAATTGAAATTTCTTTTGAGAGCCAAATTTTTTAAACTTAAACTATATAGGTAGGTATTAACTTAATAATTTTGGATTGAGTACTTAGTATTAACAACATGAGTTCAATATACTAATATATTTATGGAATGCCTATTATGTGTCTAAGGCTGGAGATAATATGACATCCTTCTGGAACTTACATTCTAGTGAGGAAGATCAACTTTAAATAAATAAATAGTCACATCAAATAATTGCAGTTGTCATGCGTGCTAAGGAAGGAAATAAACAGTAAGCGAGAGAAGTTATTTTTCAAGGTTAGGTATTTAAACCCCTCTAAACAGATAAGTTTCATTTTATAATAATAAAGCCACCAACACAAAATAATTACAATTCTTAAATTGATGACAAAAATACCTGTAGGATTTGCAGCTGGTTGGAAAAATACAGGTAACTTTATGCTTCGAGTAGGTACTTTTGTCACCCCCGCGTGATTTGCGGATGCGACTGGCACTAACCACTGCACAATGAGACTGCTGACTGACTGGCTCACTCAACTCGTGCATGAATCGCGCGCGCCTCCCCCTCGCTGCGTATCCCGCGGCCCGCCTTCGCCGCGTCACCCGTCGCCTGACCGACCGACACCCCCCACTTCTGAACCACTTCTTCAAAATAGACTCGCCCAGGCCGAAACCCAACTTCTGTGCATGGGCCACGAAGTTTCAATCGCACTGTACGTGTGTGCCTGCACGTGGTATTTTGTGGAAGAGCCACACTCAAGGGGCCAAAGAGCCGCATGTGGCTCTTGAACTGCGGTTTGCCAACCACTGTACTAGAGGCTCAGTGCACGAAATTTGTGCACGGGTAGGATCCCCCACTAGCATCCACCTTGGTTGGCCTGACCCTTAGGACTGGGGGCAGCTCCTGCGTTGAGCATCTGCCCCCTGGTGGTCAGTGAACATCATAAATACTAGTTATTCTACCAGTCATTCTGTGGTTCAGTCAATTTGCATATTAGGCTTTTATTATATAGGATAATACATCTCAGATCCAATGTTTCCTCTCCAAGCTCACTGCCTTGATTCAGACCTTTGTCATCTTTCATTGGAATTATTGCCATAGCTACTTAACTGGTCTTCATGTATCCAGCCTTGCTCCCCTCCTATCCATTCTCCCTGCTGCCAGGATTTCTTTTGATGCCATATTTTATAATTGCAAATCTGATGTCACTATCTTGATTAATTTTTTTTCCAGGATAGAATCAAGACTCTTTATCATGTCTAAAGATCCTTCATGAACTGTCCTAGTTAGTCTCTTTAGCTTTACACATCACCACTCCCTACCTTACTCCTTGGCCCCCAGCCAGACTGAACTCCTGGCAGTTTTTCCAGTACACTATGCTCTCTCATTTCTCAGTGGCTAGGCTGTGCTCTTTGTTCTGCCTGGAATGCATTTGTGCCTGATTAACCTCTATTCATGTAGCCCCATTCATCTATTCATCCATCCATCCACCCAACCTCTTACCCACCCATCCAGTATTCTTTGTAATAGCTGGGGTTCTTAGTTGCAAGCAACAGAAGAAGTTGACATTGCTGACTTAAGAAGAAAGGAATTTGTTGAAAAGCTATTGGGATGCTGACACAATTGCTGGGAAGGCTGCAAAATTAGGTTCCGACAATAAGCAAAAACAAGGAAGTCTGGGCAGCAGTTAGGATCACAGCCAAGATCACAATACAGCATGATGAGGGAGGTGGCCATCACTGCCACCACCATTCAACACAAGGTACCTCAGTTTACACTTCCAATTCAATGGCACTGGACACTGGCACCACCCATCACTGGCATTACCAGCCCTGTTGCTCCTGGAAACCAGATGTCACTTCAGTACCTGTGATTGCCACCAGAATGGATTCTCCACCAAACCTCCTTTGCATTACCAGAGCTCCCTCTTTGAAGCTGGGCAGATCCCTTAGGTTTACCAAGTTCAGCGTTTGTTTTTTGCAGCAGTTGCAGGCTGGGCTGGGAAGGTAAGGTGCTGACATTTTTGGCTTCTATATTGTAATTGGGATCTGCTTCTCACCAGCAATCATAAGATTACCCCAAGCAAGGGGTACTCCATAGCCATACAAATTGTTGGCTTTTTATGCCAAGCCCTTGCAAATCCCCATCCAACTTTCTGTTGGCCTGTGTTCCAGGCAGGCCAGAAGTGCTGGAATGTCAGTGCTTCCAGGAATAAACTCCAGCCAATGCAGGAAGGGTTACCCTAGTTTCTTTGCCTCAGAGAAGGGGATAAATCTGAGGGGTTTTACACACCTGTTCAATAAATTCTCTTTATTCACCTCCTTTCCTTCCCTTTCTGACTTTCTTACACCCCTACCACACTTCCTGGGATCACCTCTCAAACTACTGGCACTCAGATCCTGGTCTCAGGATCAGCTTCTGAGCAGAACAATGATGAAGCATAGTTTTTAACCCAGATAAGGAGAGAATTAAGAACATGATTATGGGGATTGAGGACAGAAAGTGTTGATAAAACAATGAAAGGTGATAGGATCAATGGATTGGAGGACCTAGTGAAGTCTAAGAATGCCGCAGTCAGGGTACCAGAAGTAGCGACTGGAGAGTGGGACGCTTAACATTGGGATTATGCTGCCATTAAAGGTAACGTTTAGGGCATAATCGTGGGAGTATGTAAGTGGCTTGGTAGGGTGAAAGGCAAGGTCACTGCAGGTGAGGGATCAAGGAACTGAGAGGCCAAGACCAAGAGAAAATCACCTATAGAAAAGTGGTTATCTTCACCTTCTACGGCTCCTATGGGGTTATTCTGAAGATTTAATGTTATAATCCACTCAAAGCTTCTAGTACAGACCTTGGTACATAATAAATGCTTGTTAAATATCAATGTAGGTTCATAGTGGGCATAAGATCCCAACCACACCAGTCAATCTTCCCTAAGATGTGTTACAGCTTGATCCACTGAAGAAGTACTCTTTCCTCTGGTTATGGGGCTAAAGCTGCCTCTGGCCACCTACAATGCCCCACGGAGAGAAAGAAGGAATGAGGGCAACATAAGACAGAAGAGAAATATGATGGAGAGGATCCTGGCAGCGTTTGATTCCCAGAAGTCAGTTGTCTCTATAGCCAGAGCTACCCTGCCTTCTCTGTAATTATTTAGTTGGTTTCATGAGACAATAAAAATTTTGTAAAAACTTCATTTTGTTTTGCTGAAGCCAGTTGGAGCTGAGTTCCTGTCTTGTGCAACAATAAAAATATCTATAATAATAAAAGGGTAATATGCTAATTAGACCGGACGTCTTCCAGACATCATTCCGGACGTCCTTCCTGACGAAGCCAGGGCTGGAGGGAAGCCAGCCCAGGTCCTGGGTGCTGGTGCCGGCAGCCGGGGTAGGAAGGCCTACTCTTGCACGAACTTTCGTGCATTGGGCCTCTAGTAATAAATAATAAGGGAAGTGACCTCTTGCCTCATTTTGGTCAAAGTGATCTAATGCAAGGTTCTTAGATGGAGATCTTTTAGAGCCACAGAGAGGAGGAAGTATTGTGAGCGTTACTTGATTGAGACTCCTTCCTGGCAGGCTCTCTCTGGAGCACCCCCAGGCCTTTCTTCCCTCTCAGGTGTGCATCTTTACTTTTTCTCCTAAATTCTAAGGGCTTCCGTGAGACTTGTAATGAGGGGAGCAGTGGGCAGTGGCAGCTCATCCCAGGTTAACCCCTTGAACCTGTCTCCAAGGCCCCGATTTCTCTGACTTTTCAGAGAGCTGCCGGCAGCCCCACCTTGGCTCGCTTCTTTCCTATAACATTTCTAGGGAGCCAAAGCGGAGCACCGCCGAGGCTCTCTCCTGTTGCTTCTTCTGTCCCAGCCCTTCCTTGTTCCACTGTCCCCAGCTTTAACAAACATGCTCTGAAAGAAAAAAAAAAGACATACCTGAGTTTGTCTCAAATCTGCCATATGCTCACTGAGTGGGCATTATGGCTTAGGTTCTGTTGGGAAACTAATGTTGTAACAGAGTTGTCGAAGGCATCATCTGTCTCACTTCTCAGGGCCCCGCTATGATGCACATAGGACCAATTTATCTTATAACTTGTTGCCAGAAAAATACTTTATTTCTCTCAAAAAACTGGCAAGGGTTTTCATTGTAGAAAGAGAGAACTAGGTAATCTATTGTGCTTATTCACTTCAGCTATCCTGGCATTTCAGGGCCAAAGATGCAGCCTAAAATGTGGGCCCTTATCAACGGCATGTGTGAATACGTGAATTTTATATTTTCCTCCTAATTTTAGTATTCTATTCTAATTACTATTCCCTCTTAAAACTAATTTTATTTTACTATTTTAAGTATTATAGAAAAAATCCTCAAATCACTTATGGAATAAAGTATAAATAAATGAGTACACATGCTAGTGTTCAATCTGATGAATACCCCTTCACCTCTTTACTGTGAAATGATGGAGTTAACATTTCCAGTGGAGATGGAAGATTCTGAAGCATCCCTTTTACTCCAAAGTATAGCAGTAATAGATGACTATAAAAAAATAACACTAAAATAGCACTACCAGTTCAAAAACAAGACAAAAATCTCCACGACCCAGAAACAACATAAACATCAAGGAGGAAACAGAGCCGAAGCCATGGCGTGCTGGCCTTCTGGTCTAGAGGCAGCAGCGGTGGCTAGGTGTTCAGCTTCCCCAGAGTACTGTGCTCCACATGAGAGTATGGAAGCCAAGATCACTGATGTTCCTGATCATGAAGGGAAGCTGGAAAAGGAAAGTGGTTGACTAATGTGTGTGCTTACAGGTTTTGTAAAGGCAGGAGGGACATCTAGGAAGGTAGGAGACAGAAACACAGTCCCATGATCAGAAACTGAAATAAGCTGACCAATGAATGGCCTGATGACTGGCTCTGAAACATTCTCCTACATTATAGGACCAGAACGCCACCCACATACATAAGGCCTAGTTATATGTATAAGAACCATATAGAAGACCTAGACTAAGATAGTGGAATGAGGGTGGGGGAGACTAATAAGAAACAATCATAAATCTACTAAATAAAGAAGAGAGATAGAACTAAAATTATACAAGGCATACAAAGAAATCTAAGGCTAAGAAAGGTCACAGTGAAAATCAGTAATTAAAATACAACTTTGCTGGTTCTGTTAAAACTATGCAAAATAATTTTGAATGTCAACTATAGTTGAAAAATAAAATTTAAAAATTGTCCTTAAAAATATAAAATGAGCCCTAACCGGTTTGGCTCAGTGGATAGAGCGTCAGCCTGTGGACTGAAGGGTCCCAGGTTCGATTCCGGTCAAGGGCATGTACCTTAGTTGCGGGCACATCCCCAATGGGAGGTGTGGAGGAGGCAGCTGATCGATGTTTCTCTCTCATCGATGTTTCTAACTCTCTATCCCTCTCCCTTCCTCTCTGTAAGAAATCAATAAAATATATTTTAAAAAAAATAAAATGAAATACAAATTTGTTCCATCAGAGATAAATTTTAGAGGTTCTTCTGAAAAAATAAAGACCTAAATATAAGTATGTTACATACTAAAATCACACCCATAAAATGAAAGACAAATAAAAAAGCAAACAGGCAGATATAAGAATATCTATATATGACAAAATTGATTTAAAAAATTTGAAATAAAAATATAGATTTTGAAATTTAAAAAATGAGGCCACTGGATACTTTTAAAGAACAAAGGAGTTGCCCTCACCGGTTTGGCTCAGTGAATAGAGCGTCAGCCTGCGGACTCAGGGTTCCCAGTTTCGATTCTGGTCAGGGGCATGTACCTTGGTTGCGGGCACATCCCGAGTAGGGGGCGTGCAGGAGGCAGTTGATCAATGTTTCTCTCTCATAGATGTTTCTAACTCTCTATCCCTCTCCCTTCCTCTCTGTAAAAAAAATCAATAAAATATATATAAAAAATAAGTATTATAAAAAGAACAAAGGAGTTGATTAAATGATAGTATCACAATTCATTCAGAATGCAGCACAAAACACATAAAAAGTTTTCATGAATAGTTGTAAAACATGGAGAATAAACTGAGAAACTGAATAATACATCTAATAAGAATTCCAAAAGAAAAGAATGGAGAGAAACAACAATTGAAGAGGTGGCAGCTGAAAATTTGACAGAATTAAGGGATGATACACATCCTTGGCTTAAAATACCGAGTAGCAGGTAATAAAATAAAACTAAATCCATACTTAGATACTTTATAGTTGCAAAATATCAAAATTAAAAATCTTTAAGAATTGTTAGAGAAAAAGCTATCCCCTATAAATAAGTGACAACTAGACTAACAGCTGTTTTTTTATTGGCAACCATACAGGCCAAAAGATAATGGATTAATATCTTCAAAATGCAAGAAATATATTTGGCAAGCTAGGATTTTATACACAGTTAAATTGTCATTCAAGAGGTGGCAAAATATAGACACCTACACATAACCCAAGAGAGTTTACCACATGCAAATTCTCACTAAAAGAGAATTCTTTAACTGTTTAAGGAAGTAAGAAATAAAGAAGAGAAAGATGTTCTATACTCAGATGAACCATCTAATAAATTAATTGCTGTATTCTTTTAAAAATATGTTTGTATTGATTTTTAGAGAGAGAGCAAGGGGGAGGGAGGGAGAGAGAGAAACATCGATGAGAAAGAAACATCAATTGATCGGCTGCCTCCTGCCTCCCCCTATTGGCGATTGTGAATCAAACCAGTGACCTTCTGGTGCATATGACAATACTCAATCCACTGACCCACACTGGCCGGGCTGATGCATTCTTTTAACAAATAGTATTTGTGTTGGCTTTGGGAACATATGGAGCTTCAGTCCTTGCCCTATTAGAGTTTAAATTTAGCAAAGAAGAGTAGAAGCAAGAAATTCTTTCAAAGTACAGAGAAAATGTGCAGTAGGCTCACAAAACTGCTATAGTTATATAGTGGACAATTAATATTTTTTCTGCCCATCAGATAAATATCCCTTTCTTTAGGGAACTGTACCTTTCTTCTCTAGAAACTGTTCCTCTTCCACTTATAAGGATCCCATAGGGGCTGCCATGTTCTTAGATGATCTCAACTCTATGGCCATAGTTGACTGGTCCAGGAGTGGGCATGTGACCCAACCTGTGCCAATCAGAACCCTACCCAGGGTCACTACAGCCCATATGGCATCTTTGTGGAAATTGGAAAAGATGCCCCTTCCTAGACACTTCATGCCTATCTGTGCAGATATTGGTGAGATCTACAATATTTGTAGTCTGAATGGTAGCCTTCCAACAGCGGGATTTTTGCACCTCAAGCCAAAAACAATGTGACAGGCAGTGTCTCTCCAATAGTAGAGATAACAACAATTAGGAGTTGGGGACAGACATCCCCTCTGACACATGGAGAAGTCTGGTCCAAAGTGAGATGGAATGAACCAATGTGCAGAAAGAAGCCAAAATGCAGAACAGAGGGAGACGGTTCTGGTCCTACTTGGGGCCATGATTCCAATCGTTCTTGGAGGCCCCACGGCATCCCTGGCTCTCTCACTGTTTGGATGTTCAGCTCTTTCCTTTTCCCCACAAGCCCAAACATTCCTCTGTTTTGCTTATGCAAGATCAAATAAGATTTTTTTGTTACTTGCAACTAATGCAGCTGTGAATTTAATTTCACTAATTTCCACATCCCTCAATTTTAAAAGCAAATAGGGGGGAGAACACATTAGCTTTAATCTCCACTTGATCAAGTGTGATTTTTTACACAAAGGGAAACGGCTCTATTTCTATCTATTCCAGCCTAGTAAGTAGTTTTTCATTCTATGTCCATGCCTAAAAGGAAAATTATATGTTGGCTGCCCGCTCTAATTGTTTGTAATCACTGAAATTTGCAGTCCTATCCTGTGGTGTGTTCTGAGACCTCTCCTTACGGGGCATTCTTTCAGTGTGTTTTGTTGGCAATAGCTGTGGCAATTAGAAAATTGGGAGATGTATAAAATCCAGAGGGATATCAATTTTGGCATTTCTTTCCTTTAGTCAATGTTGTTGTTATAAGTGTGTAGGGCCCTAGAAAAAATTAAATGGAACCATGGGCTTACGGAGCTTATCTTGTTCCAAGAATCACTTGCTATTTCCATTGGTGAATCTGAATCGGGATCAGGAGCCAATGAGCCTCCTCCTGGAGGGAAGAGAAGGAGCACTGGGTTAGTTTAGAGGCCAGTACCTTCTTCCCAAGAGCGCACGGCTCTTTGTCAGACTTTCATTTATAGTTCTAGTCAAATATGTAGAGCAGGAAGATAGAAACTTATTTGTGTACATGCATATACACACTTGATCAAATGCAACTACAAAGTCACAAGATCAACATTAAAACAAACATAACAGAACGGAGCCCCATCCTTTTGCTTATCTTCAGCATGTTTCTAAGTGCATTTTCTTTTTGGAAACAGAAAGGAGTCATTTGGAATCAGATTCTCTGGCAAATAAGGTGGGTAATCGAGCTGCAGCGTGCAATTTGGGGTCCGAAGAGAAGTATTATTAAGTTACCAGACTGGTTTCTATGTGGCTCAAAAAGCTGCTTCCCAAACCAATTTCCAAAGTAAATCAGCAAAGAATTTTCCAGCAATGGAAGCATCCTTAAAATAATTATAGTCTTCTAAAGAGATTACTCAGGAGGAAACCACTCATCGGATTGTAAGAGGTTGTATATGCTTGTCATTCAAAAAGTTAAGTGATGAAAAGCATAAATTAATACATCCACACCAAATACAGCAATATAAATATTTCTGTTTCTAGAATATTCACCAAATGACTCTGGAAAAATCAGCAACTTAGAAGTAGTCAAGTTTGGGCTTCATTTTACACTATATGTATCTTAAAGTAAATTAATATATTAAAGGGGAAAAATAAAATAATTAAAACCTTAGTGATGTAAAAATGTGGAAGAAATATAAGTAAACATTTTAAATGGTCTTAGGACAGATTATCTAAGCATAATATCATGAAAGAAATAGAAATGCAAGAATTATATATGTTTCCATAAAACATTTTATAAGACCAAAAAACATATTATAGGAAAATGATACATTAAATAAAAAGAGTTAACAGCCTTACTATAAATAGAACTATTATAAAGCAATAAAAATATTATATATATGACATGTTTTTTAAAATGTTCAATCTTACTAGTCGTCAGAAAAAATTGCACAATAAAAATTATGTGAGTCAAGTAATATTTCTGAGTATATTAATGTGGATTTTTGCTTAACCATTCTATGCATTTGACTTTATTTTTTTTATTGTTTTATTGCTTAAAGTATTACAAAGAGTATTATATATGTCTCCTTTTTTTTTCTCCCCTTGACCTTCCCCTAGCCTCCCATAGACCCTAGTGTCTTGTGTCCATTGTATGCATTTGACTTTAATCAGCCGATGAAATCTATCTGTGTTGGGTAAAAGAGAATGAGAGGTGTGTGGGAGGTGGGGACAGAGGAAAAGAGAGGCAGGTCTTAATGTGTTTACTTAGAGTTTGTACTGTAAGAAAAAGGAAGAGTTAATAATTTGCTTTTGATATCCAAAATTGGGTTTTATGGCATGGAAAAAGTCCTGAAAGACAGACTTTGTCAGGACAAACAGGATTTCCAAATTCCTGAAGCTCCTGGCTAACCAGATTAGGGGCTAATCCAGGAGGGCTCAGGGCATGCGGCTCCTTCCACTGTGCAAGAAACTTCCACTTCCGCCTGCGGTGACTGAATGCCGAGGTTGGCTGACTTAGAGACAAGGAGGACATGATACAGAGACCCTCAGGGGGATGAACACAGAAGAAAGACTGATTTTTCCTCTCCATTTTGGCCAGGCAGGCACTTAAACATCCAAGTAAGTTTTGGGAAGCCCAAGAACGTTGGGGCCAGCAGCTCACTTCCCAGATGCCATGTAGGAGAAACCCTACCTGTGGCTACTTCAAGGGCAGAGAGAGGCTGAGGCAGGTCGGATGGGAGTTAGACAAATGGTGTGTTCCTGGTTCTCCCTGGCCTGCTTGCAGCCAGCAAAGGATCCACCTGGAGCCACATGCTTGCAGAGGATGCAATAGTGCTGAGAGGGTCAGGGGACCAGCAGAAGCAAGTGCAGCTGAAGCAATGGCTGGGCTCAAAGACCTTGGCAATGAGGCACATAATCCAAAGAGGTGTGTGCCCTTCAGTAGTAGTAACCAGGTTTAGGTATCAGATTGCTCCAATCCCTGAGCAGCTGATGCCTAATGGAGAATTACTCTCTGAGAAGTCTGAATTTGTCCATCAAAGGTACATGTTTAGCCTAGCCAATGTGGCTCAGTGGTTGAGCATCCACCCATGAACCAAGAGGTCACCAGTTCGATTCCAGTCAGGGCGCATGCCC
The DNA here is from genome assembly GCF_028538775.1 of Myotis yumanensis. NCBI lineage: Eukaryota > Metazoa > Chordata > Mammalia > Chiroptera > Vespertilionidae > Myotis > Myotis yumanensis. The sequence continues at coordinate 82,856,111 of NW_027223758.1, forward strand.
CGGTTGGGGCTCGATCCCCAGTAGGAGGTGTGCAGGAGACAGCCAATCGATGTTTCTATCTCTCTAACCTTTTCCATTTCTCTCTCTCTAAAATCAATAAAAACGTATTTTTAAAAGTACATGTTTAACCAGAGAACATGGGGATACAATTCATTGGCAAGTCTTAAGATTTCTACTATCCGGGGCGAGGTGCTTGTGAGAAATATCAGAGCATTTAAAAGTTTTTATAGCACAGTGAAACTCCTATTCCTTAACACAGCTAAGTATAACTGGAATAATTCGCAACCCTACTAACATGGTACCTTTCTTTTTTCTTTCTCTGTCTTTCATGAGTTTTATATTTTGTGTTATATATTTCTGTAGTTTTAATTTTTTTCTATAAAAAGCGTGATTACCTTTGAAATAAAATTATATTTCTGTAAAAGCATGCATTACCATTGAAATAAAAATACAATACATAATTTTAAACATATGTTTGCATGTTAAACAAGATCAGAAAAGAATCTAGGGTGGTGTTTTAGTTAAAATTAGTCTCTGTAAAGTTAAGTATACAATAAAAATTCAAAGGTTAACCAAATCTGTCTCCTTAATTTAGTCACACCTTACCCATATGTGTATCTTTCTTTTTAAAATGAAACGGCACCATCTCCTGCACTGATTTTCAGTCATCTGTATGATGGAGGTCCCACACAGCCTTGTCTAATTAAGCATATGCTTACTGGGGATTAGCGCTGGAGAGGAGATTTACCACCTAACCAGGCTCGCTGGGCTCCCAGCACCATCTGTGCAGTGAGCTGTGCCTCAAGCCACGCAGGACAGAGATTGGTGATTCATTGGAGCTGGTAAAGGGCCTGCCAAGCTCCTGCAGAAAACAGGACATGGCAATGTGCTTTCCTTTATCGGCTCTCCGGTTCCCCAGGACCTGAGGTTTCTATTGCTCTGCAGTGGTTTCCCCCCCACACACCCTGATTCCCACAGAATGACTTAGATAACGAATTGTGAGCTTGTTACTCCTCCAGGAGCCCAAGAGGAACGAAGTGTCTTGCTCAAGGTCACACCACCAGCTGGTGGCAAAAAGGAAACCCTGCCCAGGCGCCAGCATGCCCATCCATGAGAACAGGAATTAGTGTTCCCAACACAAGCGAATGCCACTTGTTGGCTTATTAACAGTCATGAGACCCTTTTTCATTTTTTTGATCCATTTGAGGGTGGCTCAAGTCCAAACTAATCTAGTTCTATTGTTGAATTCACCACAAATGATTTCTAAAATTGGGGCAAGGTTGACATTCATTTAAATATGGGCATTCTCAAGGGCGGGGCGGCGGGGGGGAGAACGGGGGAGAAAGGACACATATGTAATACCCTTTGTAATACTTTTAGCAATAAAAATAATAAATAAATAAATAAATAAATAAATAAAATAAATATGGGCATTCATCTCCCTGGGACTCCTCGAGGCTGCCCTCTTCACACCCCCCTGTACTCACTACTAACTGGGTTTCTCACTAAGGCTGCTAAGGTTTATTTTATTATTGTTGTTGTTGTTTTGATAGGTAACACAACCACATTGCATAGAAGTAAAATAAATATATAAATAAGTAAATAAATCCAGTGGAAAACAATTTATTCCACACACTCAGTCATTCAGTTTTCCTCGGATACAACTGCTGTTACCAGATTTTTGGGTATCTTTCCGGAGTTGTGTACGAATATATAAATACGTACATATACATATCATTGTAAATGACACATATATATCATTTTAAAAATGGATGGAGGTATGCTGTTCACACTGTTGACCCTTGCTTTGTTTTCACTTAATACTTCTGGACTATGTTTCATAAGTTAGCATACCCAAAACAATGCAACTATGTATTTTCAATGCCAAGTATACCTAGTGCTTTAAGATCTCCTTCCAAAGTCATGATGTTCTATGTCCACTTACACTCAACCAAAACTTTTCTATACATCGCAAGGTTATGGCTGGGAGGATTTTGACAACCAATGGCCAGGATATATATAAACACACGCACACACACACACACACACACACACACACAAACACGAGATACCCTCCACATACAATTCTGGTAAATTGCCATAGTATCAGGTCAGAGAATCCGGCCCATGAGCGTTGGAAGGGACCTCAAAAGTTATATAAGGTGTGACCTTTTTCCCAGTAAAAGAATCTTTTTCACATTCTTCCTCACAGTGTCACTGGACTTCTGGGTGAGATGGCCTGCCCAGCATCCAATTTCCTCTGAAACAAGCTACTCAACTGCCAGGGTGTGCACAGTCTTCTTACCTCCAGCGTGGCTTCCTAGTGCTCCTTTCAGGAGTCCAATGGCTGCTGCCATGGCACCTCCAGTCTTATCTTCAGACTGCCCTTCTCCAGGGCCTCCCGCTGCTCAGCAGCACCCAGGTGTTCACGCCCCTGCCATCCCGGGCAGGTGCCTTGCTGCCATATTGTTGAAAGAGGTGCACTCAGACCAGGGTGGGGCCACAGAGCATGGGGTGGGGCGAGGCTGCGAGCTCCGGACAATGTGCACGGAGTTGTGCCTAGGGATAAAGAATATTACTTGCTCACCTTTTCCAAATATTTCTCTACTCTCTTTGAAAACACCCAAAACAAGTGTTATCCCATGGGTTTAGTGGCTCTATTTTCTGAGCCAAAAAGTAGGTGCGTCAGCCACCAGGCAAATGCTTGCCTGCTCTGCGGGGAAGACCATCCCTTGCCCACTGTGCAGAAAGGAGCAGGCACAGCACAGGTGGGCTGGCACCTTGGCCCCCTTCCGGCCACCGCTAGGGGTGGTATTGGTTCTGGGACTTGAAGCTATGCTATCAACCTGGAAAGAACTGAAGTGATTAGTATCCACGTTTGTCTTTGGTTTATAGGAGTATCAGTCATGCAGTCCTGAATTTGAGGATGAGGCTAAATAACTATCACTCCTTGAAAGTGAAAATGGTGCTAATCATTGCAATGTTAGTCTACGGGAGTCTCACCACCTAACTCTCGGCGGCTTCTAAAAGAGCTGCTGAGAAGACAGGAACACAGCCACACCAGGCCTCCCCAGGTGACCCGGGATATCTGCATGCTCAGATCACAGCATGAAGGAAGCCCTAGTTCCAGCAGCCCTAACGGGCTCTGCACAACTGAGGGAAGATGTGCGGACCGGAGTTGAGAGAGGTGCACACAGCCCAGGTGAAGGGGATGCAGCTGCCCCACCGCGCCTGAGAAAGCACACTAATCTAAGCATTCCGGTCCTGAGCTCATCAAGCAATCTTCTGACTATAAAGTTGGTTTTTGTCCTCGCTGGTTTGGCTCTGTAGATAGAAGGTTGCCTGTGGACTGAATGGTCCCAGGTTCGATTCCGGCCAAGGGCACATGCCTGGGTTGCGGGCTCGATCCCCAGTAGGGGATGTGCTGGAGGCAGCCATCAATGATTCTCATCATTGATGTTTCTCTCCCTCTCTCTCTCTCCCTTCCTCTATGAAATCAATAAAGAAATCTATTTAAAAAAAATAAATAAACTTGGTTTTCCAGTTACCTGGACACCAGGTAAAGGAGGCCAAGAAACACATGTAATTCTCAGCGTGTTAATCTGAGGAAAGGCACATTTCCCACCGTAAGCCAATAGGCACATGGCTCTCTAGGTCCAACTTTACTAATCATGAGAGTGAGAGACTGATCCTGAGCATCTGGCCAACCACAGAAAACTGGAAACAAGCAGTTGCTGTGACATCACCAAGACAAGACAGGCTGTTGAAACGCTGTCTGGGTGCTGCTAGGACGCTCTTTACATGCAGGACTCAGCCCTGCTCTCTGGGACCCGTTCCTAAGCTCCTAGATAACTCTTTGGCACCTGACTCTCATTCTTTCTTTTCACCCTGCCATTATCCCAGTCATTTTGAACATTCATGTCAACAACCTGACAAATGTGTTGACTTCTGCCTCTTCAACTCCCTGGGCCTCTTCTCCACTGCATACAAGCTGCCCTGCCAGCCTTCCATCCACTCACAGCTCCGCTCTGCCACGCTTGTCCTTAGAATGCCCTTTCGACAATCGCCTTCTGGGCCTTTCTACAACTGCTGGCAATGGCCTTCTTTGGTGCAAACTCGATTCCCTTGGCCGCTAAGACGCTATACTTCTCTGATTCTCCTTCTAGCTACTGATCATTTCTTTGCTCTCCGTGGCTTCCTAACCCACTGTATCATTTGGGAATTGCATTTAGCTTCACGTAATAGTAACCCTACTGCAGTGGCTTAACAAAATAAACATTGTTTTTTATTGCATCACAAGAAGTGCAGAGGTGAACAGGCCAGGACTGGTGCAGCAGCTCCCAAAAGAAACTATTGGGAACTGTGGACATTTTCTTTTTAAAAAAAATATATGTTTATTGATTTCAGAGAGGAAGGAAGAGGGAGAGAGAGATAGAAACATCAAGGATGAGAGAGAATCATTGATCAGCTGCCTCCTGCACACCCCCCACTGGGGACTGAGCCAGCCACCAGGGCATGTACCCTGACCGGGAATTGAACCGTGACCTCCTGGTTCATAGGTCAACACACAACCACTGAGCTGCTGGTTGGGCAAGGAACCATGAACATTTGCAGAACCCCTTGAGCAGTCGTTCCCTATTTCCACTCGAGCCCCCAGGCCTAAGTAACCACCAATCTACTCTCTTACCTCTATAGATATGCTTATTCTTCTCATTTCATGTAAATGGAATCATACATCTGACTTCTTTCCCTGAGCATAATGTTTTCATGGTTCAGCATGTACCATGTTGTAGCATGTACCAATAGTTCATTCATTTCTTTCTGTGGCTGCATAATATTCCATCGTCTGGATCTACCACATTCTGCTGTCCATTCAGTTGATGGGCATTTAGGTTGTTTCCACTTTGGGACTCTTATGAATAATGCTGCAGGTTTTTGTGTGGATACAAGTTTTCATTTCTCTTGGGTCCTCCATTAATTTCCTCTAAAATGGGGGTTAGCAAACTTTCCCAGCCAAGGACCAGATAACAAATATCTTAGGCTTTTGTGGGACAGACAGTCTCTACAGAAGCAACTCAGCTGCCACTGCAGTGGCAAAAGCAGCCATAGATGAGATGCAAACAACTAAACATGGCTCTGTTCCAATAAGTTCATTTATGGACCTGAAATTCGAATTTCATCTAATTTTCACATCGTGAAATATTATTTGTTTTTGTTTTTTTAATTCCCCTCCCCCCAACCATTTAAAAGTGTAAGAATCATTCTTAACTCTCAAGCCATACTAAAAGAGTGGCAGGCCAGATTTGGTCTGGAGAACATATTTTGCCAATCCTTGCTAGGAAACATCATCAGGTTTATTTCTCTTGAAGCATTTGTGACAAACCTTGTATCTATTTACTTATTTGCTCTGCCATTCCTCCCACAAAAATGCAAGTTTCATCTGATGGCAGACAATCAACATTTTGTTGAATTAATAAAAGTATTCTAATTTGTTTGATTGACCCCATATAAATAGATGATTGAGTTGTTTTGAATTTTGTGAAGCTACAAATGATGCTGAAAGGAATGAGTTTGCCAATAAGTCTAAATAATTAAGTTTAAATAGATTTGACAAATTCTCCTCCTAAAAAGTTATATTAACAAATATATGAGTGTGCATATTTTCCCATACCCTAGCCAACATTGGGTATCATCTAGTGAGCAAACAAATAAATCTTATTCTTGTTTTCTTTTTATTTGTGTATTAGTGATGTTGTATAGTTTTTCTTAACTGTCAGGCCTTAATTTGAAAGATCTCTCATTGATTTTTACATAAGAGAAACTAATCCCTTATCTGTATAATGTGTTGTAAATAAGTTTTTGCAGTGATATTTAAAAAAAAATTTTTTTTTGGATTTAAAAAAAAATGATTTCAAAGTGGAAGGAAGAGGGAGAGAGAGAAACGTCAATAAGAGAGAATCATGGATTGGCTGCCTCCTGCATGCTCCCTACTGGGGATTGAGCCCACAACCTGGGCATGTGCCCTGACCGGAAATCAAACGGTGACCTCCTGGTTCATAGGCTGATGCTCAACCACTGAGCCACACCGGCCGGGTATGGACTTAGACTTTATTAGACTGTCTTTTTTTTTTTTCTCTCTCCATCAAAAATGTTCAAGTTTTTAAGTGGACAAATTTATCAAATATTTTCTTTATTGCTTGTGCTGTTCACATCATGCTTAGAAAGGCCTTTCTTATTGCAAGATTATAAAAAGAATTCATTCCTATTTTCCTCTAGTAAGCTTCTTTTTTCCTTTCTTTCTCGTTCACATTTTCATCTTTGAATGAATATGAGGCAGGAAACCAGGTTTATTCTCTCTTAAACCAGGAAGTGGATATCTGTGTAAGTCATATTCTTCCTGCCAATTTGAAAAACGACTGCAAGTCCAGGGGTCCCCAAGACCACCCTTACGTTCAGTCACTCACTGGAAGGACTCGGAACTCCCTGAGAGCCGTTACACTGACCGCTACAGTTCGTGAAAGTGGACGATCACAGTCAGCCACAGGAAGAGGTGCAGGGGGCAGAGTCCAGGAGCGTTCCGAGCACAGACCTTCCAGCTGTCCCTTCCCAGTGAAGTGGGGGCAGTGCCCCTTTTCCTAGTGACGATGTGTGATTCTACTCACAGAGTACTGCCCACAGGACAGGGCACCCAGGCCAGTGTCCAGAGCTCTGACTAGGGCTCTGCCACACAGGCACGGTTGGCTGCCCAATGGCCTGCTCTCAGTCTCCAGTCTCCAAAGGCCTCACTGATACCGTTACTCCAATCCCACCCCCCTCCCCAATCACATTGTTAGACTATCTGGAGTGACTCAAGAGCCTGGACAAACAAAAACATTCCTATCAGGCATGACATTCCAAGGGCTTTAGAGATTATATCCCAGAAGCTATGGGCAAAGACCAGGCCTCTCCCAGGGAAAGATTAAAGTCTTTGCTACAGAATCCTATGAACGTTCTGACTTACATTCCTAAATCTGTAGCTGTTTTGAGTCAGAGAACAAAGGTGTCAGACCTTGGTGCTCTCCTTTCTTCGGGCTTGGCTTTCATCACATGTAGCTGATGGAACTCCTGGCATCCAGAACCGTGCTCGCATCTCAGAGGCGCTCTGTACGTATTTGTTGAACGAATGAAACAGGAATGAATAAATGAATATTTTTTAATCTGTCTTGTGAGATTGTGTTCATTCCCTAGTCATACTATGGTTGAAATATGACTGATTCTACCTTTGCACAACTGGGAATCCACTGTGTTTGCATTTATTTTGAAGATTGATTGTCCAGATGAATCTTTCAGATGTTCTGTAGTATTATGGTTTAAAAAGACAAGTTCACACACAGGGATACTTGGGACCTGGGCCAGTAGCCAAGCTCTCAACAAGGAGTATGCTCTTCAAAAGTACCTGTTAAAGGTAGGGTTTGACCTGATAGTTAAGACTATAATGAAAAGACAGTAACAGCAAGTCCAGGAGCCCAGAAGAGAAACTGTTAAAATAGTGTTTCTTTTGTGAGAGCAATCTGAGGATGCCTGAGGTTGCGGCCATATTTTTGACCCAGTGTAACTGCAAGGTTAACATTTACTGAGCATTTACTATATGCCAAGAAAATTCCCAAGTGCATTGTAGCTATTGAACCCTTTATTTCTCCCAGTAACCTAGGAGGTGCTGTTTTCATCATCTGGGCTGGGGAAGCTGAGGCACAGAGAGGTTCAGTAACATGCCCATGTTCACCCAGCTGGTAAGTGGTTCTGGAATCCAATGCCATCAGATCAGCTTGAATCTGCTCGAGTTCCCAGGTGCCATCTCCCTGACTCAGCTCCTGGAAGTCTGGCAGCCAGACCTCACCCTTCATGCAGGAGCTTGATAGCATCTCCTCTAATCACCTGATCAACACCAAAGGAAAGACCCAAAGATACCGACATGGCGATTCCACGAGGAAAAGGCCAAACACACTAAGATGAAGTTTACAGTTGACAAGTTCATCTACAGCCCAGAGCTTCCATAAGATTCTTTGTGCCCTGGACTGAAACATGGTTTTATTCACTGCCATGTTCCCAGCACCTAGAATGGTGCCTGGCACATAGTAAGTGCTCAAAAAAAACATTCTTTGGATAGATCAGTGAAGGTACCTAAAAGAAAGGCTGGAATACAATTTAGCAGCTAGAAATACTGACGTATTTGGAGAGTCCCTGGAAAGACTATTTTTGCCCCCCAATAAGTGACTCACGTGAGCAGCAGGAAGAGGAATGCAAAGCTCCCGTCTTCTCACCAGGATTCCCAGGGGCCCCAAATAAAGAGTCAATTCTCTCTGAAGGACAGGTTTTGCTAAATACTTAAAGCTCAATACCTAAATGTTTCCTGTCTAGGAAAATAAAAGAAAATTATACGTGCCTTTGCTTTGTAATAATGTATAATAGAAAAATACTGGAAAAATACATATGAAGTGATTACAATAGGAGATTTAAAGTTTGGTGTTTTTTTTTGTTTTTTTGCCTTTGTGCTTGTCTATATTTTTAAAGTTTGCATTGCTTTTGTGTTTAGAGAAACATATGTTTCTTTTTTTAAAATGGCTTTATATGGCAACATTGCTATCCAAGTTAATATACACAACAATATTGGTGAATAACTAATACATGTTAACCAGTACTCTCACAAAGTTGAGGAAATCAAAGAGACTCAAGACCCTTTGCCCCCCAATTCGAGAGATGTGGAGGTTTATTGGGGACATACTTAATAGCTAAAGAAGTGTGATTCTGAGTGATGTGCCAATTAAATTTAAAAAGTGTAACTCATTCCTCAGGGGATGCAGATGTTACAACTGATGGGTTAAAAACCTGAGCCCAGCCCTAGTCGATGTGGCTTCTTTGGTTGAGCATTGTCCCATGCACCAAAAGGTTGCTGGTTTGATTCCTGGTCAGGGCACATGCCCAGGTTTCAGGCTCTATACCCAGTAGGGGGTGTGCAGGGGCCAGCTAATCCGTGTTCCTCTCTCATATGGATGTTTCTCTCTTTCTCTTTCTCTAAAAATCAATAAAAACATATTAAAAATAAAATCAAAACTGAGCCTGTTTTTAATGGGGGGGCGGGGGGGGGCTTGGATTGGAAGCGGGGACTTAGGCAGCGAGGAGAGAACAGAAGACCTGAGCCAGTGGCTTGAGACGTGTCATTAAACTGCTGCTGTGTGTGCCCCACTCTGTGGCAGGTCCTGGGAGAGATTAGGGAAGCAAAACACCAGTTTATCGTCTAATTAGAAAGGCAAGCCTCGCACTTATAAAACCATTAAAGACAAAGGCCAGACTGGATTGTTTCTAATTAGTGCTAAATAGTGAGATCCAGATGAATACTCTGACAGTGTCTGGAAGTTAAATATTTTAAGAAATACTTATATATGTACTATACTTAAACAGAATTTCACTAAGAATTCAAATAGGCTAAAAATAAGCAAGGATTGAGGGTTGGAATGAGATTAGGCACTTTGGTATCTATATGATTTTATATCTAAGCTTTGTTAAGGAAGTCCCAAGAGATAAGCGGAAGGGCAGGAAAGATGCCTGAGATTGCAAGGTGAGCAGACAATGGTGCTGAGGGCCCTTCTCCCAGGAAAGCTTGATGGACAGGAAAGATCTGTAAGGCCTAGAGACTCAGGTGCAAAGGCTGTTAATGGACTTAGAGGGGGAAGGAGGGAAAGACCAGAGTTTTAAGGAGATTGGATGTGGCCGAAACGATCCATGATGATAAGGATGTAAGACTGGACCCAGTCAGGGTGCTGGCAGGGTGTGCATGCTCCTTAGTGCCCTCCTGTCTCCAGACTGGCCATCTCCTAAGCCTGACCCAACAGAAATTAGTGTAGGATTGGGACTAGCATTGTTTTCCCCTGATGCCAAAGTAATACCTGGTCATGAGCTATTGTAGCAAATACAGAAAGAATCAAAGGAGGAAGTAAAAAACACCTGTTATCATTTTCAGATAAAGTTGCCAGATTTACAAAAAAGGAAGGAAGGAAGGAAGGAAGGAAGGAAGGAAGGAAGGAAGGAAAGAAGGAAGAAAGGAAGAAAGAAAGAAAGAAAGAAAGAAAGAAAGAAAGAAAGAAAGAAAGAAAGAAAGAAAGAAAGAAAGAAAGAAAGAAAGAAAGAAAGAAAGAAAGAAAGAAAGGAAGGAAGGAAGGAAGGAAAGAAATGCAACATTTGGGCTATATATGCACTAAAAAATTATTTGTAGTGGGCACCCTCTATGTTGCCTGGCAACACCACCTTCAGAAGTGACCACATGGTTGGCTTCACTTGCCATCTTCCTACCCATTTCTGAACCCCCTCAGCCTTGGCACCCTTCCTTGACTACATGGGGGTCTGTGCTTTGAACCAAATTTATCTGAACCCTCACGAAGTTCTGGGCTTCCCAATGCCACTGTTTCTCCCAGAAGTACCAGCTCACGAGTCCTCCCCACGGTCAGCAGTCAGCGGCAGTGACTCCCATCCTCTAGAAGGAGGGGCGGGGGCGGGGAGGGATTGGTCCTGGGCCCGCCCCTCTGCAGGCACCGAGAGAGCAGGTCCCTGATCCCAGGGCACCTAATGCCAGCCAGGTCCACACCAGCACCCCGAAAGAAGCCAGGTACCTGGCCCAGGGCGCTCCTACGAGGCTACACTATTATCCAACATGTGCTCAGTTTGGCTCCCCATTCGGCCACTTTCAACATGACCAGCCTCATGCTGCCAAAGTCACAGGGACACAAAAGGGAATCAGACCAATTCTGAGTTTGCCTTCAGCCTATGCCCACTCTATCCAACCCCCCAGTTGGGTCCTTGGGCCTGGGCACCTGCTGTTCCATCCTTAGGAATTCCTTCCTTCTCTCCCTTCCCCCTCCAGGCCCTCACGGATCTCCTTTACCTCAGGCCGAAGGTCATCCCTCAGAAACCCAGGGCCCTCCTTGTCACCCCCACACCCAGAGCCCCTTCTCCCACTCTGCAACACACCTCAGATTTTCAGGGCCCTCAAAAACTCTTTTTTTCAAAACTCTCTTTTTTCTATCTCAGGAAAGGGGCTGTCAAGGGTTAATGAGCTATTCCAGTTGGGGGTGGGGTAGGGACTGAAGGAGAGGAGATAACATGGGGTTATTTTCTCCCTTCTCTTTCCTCTTAGAGGAGGCCAGGTCTATTTATTTTTCTTTTATCTGAGAGTATTTTGGGCGCCCTAATTCCTAGCCACACTCCTGCCTCCAACCTCTCTATACTTTGCATATCACCACAGGGCTTTGCATCTCCCATATATTGAACAAAGTGTTTCGGTCTTCCTTGCTGCTTCTTTTTTTTAAATGAATGGCTGTGCCCCAGGGAAATTTATTTCAGCAGATCATTTCCTGTTTCCAACTTTAGAAAAGAGGGCGAGGCCCTGTTGAAAACCAAGTTAATCAATACGGTTAGAAGAGAAAACAAGGCCACCCCGGGGTCGTTACTGAAGCGATCCCTGTCAATTCTGCATTCAAGATATTGACACATACAAGTGCTTAGTAAACCAGAAGCCGCTTTCCCACTGCATTAAGCGGTCCTCGCTAAAATAATTACCTTATTTCACAGGAACATGCTATTAACCCCAATCCCAAATTCAATTCTGTAGACGCTGGGCATTTGATTAATGGTAATCCTAACTGTAATACTTTAATCCACCTTCATCTCCACCCCATCCACCTCATTTGACTACTGAAATGGAAAAGTCCATCAGGCTGAGGCTCACTGGCCAATTCTAAGAGGCACCTAAACCTTCCCGGGGAGAGGGGGCGCATGGCAGAGAAGGGAGCTCCAAGCAGCCCCAATGTTGAGTTCATTTGCTCCTGATGCATTTAGAGTTTAGCACCACCAACAAAACAAAACTAACATTAAGCCAAAGAGTGAACAGTTTGGTACAAATAATAGTTTTTCTTTACCTCTCCCTTTGTTTTTTATTTTTTTAAATGTTAAAATGACCTACCTGCTCTTTGTTTTTAAAAGAACCCTCAAGCCCAGCTGGCATGGCTCAGTGGTTGAGTGTCAACTTGTGAACCAGGAGGTCATGATCCAATTCCTGGTCAGGGCACATGTCTGGGTTGCAGGCTTAATCCCCAGTGTGGGGCGTGCAGGAGGCAGCCAATCAATGATTCTCTCTCATCATGGATGTTTCTATCTCTCTCTCCCTTGCTCCCTGAAATAAGTAAAAATATATTAAAAAAATAAAAAAATCAAGAACCCTCAAATCACATAGAAAGTAAGAAGTAAAAATCACCATAATTTTTCTATTGAAAATTAAAAACAAAAGAAACCACTTTAAAAGCTTGCAGGTAACCTGAGGCCTCTGGTTTTCAAACCCCAGGGGACACCCTAATGCTCAGAAGTACCGATTAGGAAGTAAGACAGAGGGCTTTGGGCCCCTTAGAGGAAGGTGAGCCGTGTCCCCTGACATTCCTTCATTGATTTGTTGTTATTTCCAAGTAGAAATAAATCTTAGGGTGTTTGAGGACAACTGAAGAAGGCAAAGGTGAGGAGAGCCGCAGCTGCTATTCAAGGCCAAAGCCAAAGGAGTTCCTGGATAAATACAAATTGTGGAGCCCCACCAGCTCCAGCTCCCTGCTCCCTCCCCACCTGCAGGGCCCTCCCTACAAAAATCTTTGTCCTGAGTGGGAGCCCCGGGGCCAGAGACTACATTCTTGTCTTGCCTCCAACCCCCCACCTCCTGGCTAAGGACTCAATACAGGTTATTGCACTTTTGGGTCCTCAGCTCTGCTGGATCAAATAGAGAAGATAAACATTTTATGTTCCTGAAGGCAGGGGGCTTATACAAAGAATGCACTCAAGGTGCCCAGCATTACATTTGCCCTTAAATAGAAGAAAGGGAGCAGGCATCGGAATACAGAGGAGACACAGAATGAGTCCCTCTAAGGCCCATTCTTAGAGGGATCTGACGACAGTGGTCCTCGCTGTAAAAAGCCTTACTGCCCCATCACCACAGGATGGAGTTCCAGCCCTCACAACCCATTCTCATGGCCAGGCCTCCCCACCACCCTCAGGCCACGAGTGAGCTTCGTATAGCTTCTCCTGCATGACCTGCTATCTTATATCTCCATCTGGAGCTGGTCAGCCTGGTGGCACATGGGTGCTAACAACAGGCTGGAGTCTGGTGGCATGGTCTAGACAGGGCCTGGATTCCAGCGCATGTACCCCCAGCACATGTCTGCTCTGGCTTTCCCATCCAGCCTGTGTTCCTCTCTTCTGTTATCTGCCTGGGCCCTGAAGACCTTTGAGTCTGAGGTCACTGACCATCCTACCCATGCCAGGCACATGGACCAACCTTAATACCCACGCCTCCCGCTGAAATGAGAACAGGCCTCTCCCCAAGGCCCACACTAAGCCTCTCACCCCTTGGTCTCCAGCCTCAGAAGCCAGAAGAGCAAGGTGGATGGATGCACAATGACAATGGTCTTCCAAAAACTCTAGGCCTGGAGCAGGAACCTGTGCTTGGGCTCCCAGCTCCCCAGCATCTGTCTCCCTCTCTCTCCCACTCCTCTTCCTCCTACCCTCTCCATCCCCCTCCTGTCCTCCTCCACCCCACCCCAGCAGAATCCAGACAGCACAGCACAATTAACCCCCAGACTGACCTTCCATCACTGCGCAGGGCTGGGTCAGGCTGCACTTCCATTAGTGCCTCCTTTCCATCTTGGTCCTGCATGACGGGAGCCCAGAGCCTGTCACGCAGGAGCTGTCACTGGCCAGTTGAAGCCTTGGCCTGTAACAGCCTTTGCTCCAGGCTTCCTTTGCTTTCCTCCGGGCCGTTGCCTGACTCCTCTTCCTATTCCCCCAATTCCTACATTTAACTGAGGGCTAGAGAGGATCACTCAGGTGACTCTGAGCGTGGTGCCAGCTCGAAGACCACTCACCTCACTCCTCTTGGAAGGCAGCAGCCTGTGGCCATGGCGGAGGGTGGGTTCTGTGTGTGGAGCCCGCATCAAGCACTACAACCTCAGGAGCGTGGTTCTCAAAGCAGACATCAGAAACGCCTAGAGGGCTTGTGAAACCCCGAGGCCTGGGCCCCACCTGCAGCCTGATTCAGGAGGTCTGGGGAGAGGCCGGAGAATTAGCTTGTCTGACAAGTTCCCAAGTCAGGCTGATGATGCTGGCCAAGGGAACACACTTCGAGAACCACCACTGGCATTGTCCCCCAGAGAAACTCGAGGCTGAGAGAGTCTTCTTCAGGCACCCCTAACCCCCCCCACCCGCAACCCCCACCCCCCAACCTTGAGGAGGGCTTCCCTGTAGGGAGGTGGTTAACCTGTGAGGAGAATCTAGGCTCTCCTGCCTCAGTGTCCCTTCCCTCTTCCTTTCGCTCATTTGTTCTGTCTCATCTGCCTCATTTCCCATGTCTCCCCTCTCTGGCTTTGTGTCTCTGTCTCTGGGCCTCTACACACACACACACACACACACACACACACACACACATTTCCCAGCAACGAGTTGGCATCAGATCTGTAGAGTGAGTGCATAGCCATCTGGAGATGCTGGGCCGCCTGACTGACATATGCTAAAATACAGGCGGTGGGAAGACTCTGGGCAAAGAGACCAATTTGTTAATTTAATTGAGTCGCAAACAACCAGGAAGCCAACAGGGTTTTATGAAACCTATTAGGTGTTCTCAGAATCACCCCAAGAGGGGGGCCTGGAGGAGGCTGCGCTCTGTGGGCCCATCCCCCGCCGGGGTCAGGCAGATTGGCCTGTGCTGGGTGCAGCTCCCAGGTGTGTGTGGAGGGCGGGGGGGACGCTGTGGAAGGGCTTGTCTGGGGGAGTGAACGCCATTAGTGACCCCCCATCCCTTTACTGGGCTGGCGCACCACTACCACCGCCTGTTCACCAGAGGCCTGTCTCCGGCCCAGGAGCAACCCACAGCTGATGACTGGTGGGCCTGCGGTACCAAACCTGACCTCTCACAGTGTTTGCCCGTAACTGAGGGGTTCCCTGGGACGAAGAACTCTCACTGCTAAAACAAAGACAGCTCCAGGCAAGCTGCGCCCCGCGGCCCCATCCCTCCCACCCCCCACCTCACCCTCACCCCTATCAGGCTGAGAACAGACTTCAGCAGAAACTACGTCCTTTGCTAAGGTCCTTCGGGCCAGGTTCTGCTCCTCTCCCTCCTGAGAGCACTTCCCCAATCAATCACACGTGCCAAATCCTAGCCTCGGGCTCTGCTTCTAGTGAACCCAGCCTACACATCCATCTTCCAACCTGATCGCCACCATAACAAACTACACCTAACAAGCATCGGCACTTCTAATGGTTCTGATAAAGAATGATCAAGGGTAATCCTAATAATAGATATTGACTGACTTTCAGGGGGCCTCTTGGTTTCCCTGTGATACCTCCTAACTCTTGCTAGTTATCGAAGAATTTGTGTCTTAGTTTCGTAGAAAGCAGGGGGCTTGAGGCCGGGAATCATTCATCTTCTCTACCTTTATGTTAGGTCCTTACTGCATAGTCTACACTGTCCTAAGCTCTGTGAGGGAAAGAGAAATGAGAAAGACACAGCCCTTGCCCTCCGGAGCAGCTGTGCTGATAAGACGGTTTCACGCACCACATGTTAGAAGGGCCATATGCCCATAAGCAAGTACTTGCTTTCTCCAGGCCTCCTTCTCCTTGACTGTGAAATGCAGAGAAAACATGTAGTGTGCTGGGGTTTGCTGAGGTGGTGAGGCTGTGTGAGTAGAGAGGAGACTTGGGGGTGCCTGGCTGGCTTCCTGGCAGAGGGGTGCAGCTGGGCTCTGAATGGGAGCAGGGTTACGGCAGGTGACAAGGAGATAGCAGAGACCTCCCAGGAGACCACAGTCTAGGGCAGGGAGATGCAGGTGCATTTGGAAGTCTGGGAGGGGATGCTTTTCTGGGGGGAAGGTTTGCGTAGGAAGAAGGGGTTGACGTCTGGGGACCTTGGCTCAGCACTGAGGAGAAAGTGCCCTGTTCTAAGGGCAAAGAATGAGAATGGGTCCAACAAACTGGTCCTTCTGGGGAAAAGAGACTGGGCCACACCTTCTCTGATGGCCGAGGGTCACCTGCTCCTCTGAAAAATGTGGTTCCTGATGGAGGTCTGGTCTGTCACAAGGGGAGTTGGGGCTCAGGCAGGCCTAGTCTCTTCCCTCCCCTCCTCCAGGACAACCATAGAAAGGATATAAAATAAAGACTCATCAACAAGAGATGCTCTGCCCTGCCTCCTCCCTCTGGACAACCCTCTGGTCTCTCCTGCCCCCAGACCGCATTACTGCTGAGGGCAGTGCCTCTGCTCCGCCCCCCTCCCAGACTCGCTGCAGAGACTTCCCGAAACACCACTCGCAGCATGTCTCTCTCCATCCAGAGGACATTAGTCTCCCCGCTGCCCTTGGGATTCGCTTTCAAAGCCCTCCACGCTCCAACCGCCCTTCTAGTCCCACCCATTCTTCTCAGAGCCCCCAGAATGTCTCCTCTTACGACGTCTAACGGCATTGGCTCACCTGCCCCAAATTTCTACATCCTCCACGAAGATGGCCACCAGGTGCTTTCATTCCCGCAGGATACGCTGCTCCTTCCTCCAAAGCTGGAGCCCACTGGTCCTCCCTTAGCAACCGAGCTGGCCTCGTGACTGGCTTTGACCAATGGAACTCAGTCGAAGCAATTCTGGCCTTAAGGGACCAGGCACTTCCCTTTCAGAGTCGAGTCGTAGAGCCTTAGGAACCAGGCGAAGAAGTCTAACTGGCCTGCTAGAGAGAAGAGGACACATGAAGAGAGAAAGAGGGACCTAGGCGACCCAGCCAATCCAGCTGTAGCCCCAGGTAAATCTGCCCCAACTGACGCCATACAGAGCAGAGAGCTTCTATCCTGAGTGCCCTGACCAAATTGCAGCCACGAGCAAATAAATGGCTGTTGTTTTAGGGTGTTGGGAGTCAGCTCCCACTTTGGTCCACATCCTGGCTCTGCTGTTTAAGAACTGCTTACTACCAGGCTTTGTCCTCTGTACCTTTACACATATTAGCTCACGGAGAGGGCGCCATGATTACCCCCACCCCACGGGGAATTAAGTGATTTGCCAAGGCCCACGACGTGGAAGTGATGCAACTGGGCCATCCCCCAAGCCGGCTGAGCTCACAGCCCAGACTCCTGATGATTGCTTACTCGTTATATGAGCTGCGTGACCATAAGCAAGTACTTACTTTCTCCAGGCCTCCTTCTCCTTGACTGTGAAATGCAGAGAAAAATATGGAACTGGTTGGGAATGATGGTTTATGAAGATCAAATGAGGTGGCTCACACATGGGCTGGGCAGTGAGCAATTGCTCATGAAATACTGGTTCCCTTTCCCCTGGTGTGATGTAGAAACCATCTCCTAGTCTCCTCCCAACAAACACTGTTGAAATCCTGAAACCTCAACTCTTAACTTATAAATAACTAGTAGCCCTGCGCACGAATCCGTGCACCAGTAGCTCGCCAGTAGCTCGCTGCCGCCCTCCAGTAGCTCTCTGCCTGCTGCCCCGCCCTCCTGTAGCTCCCCCCTCCCCCGCTCATAGCTTGCTGCCCTGCCCCCTCCTGTAGCTCCCCGCTGCCTGCTTGTAGCGTGCTGCCCCACCCTCCTGCTGACCTGTGATCCGGTTGTTACGTGGTCAGTCATTATGCTTCACGGCCTAACGACCATTTGCATATTACATCTTTATTATATAGGATAGTGCCAGGCTAACCCATAAAACTGGCTTAGACCATGACGCACCTGAAACTCTGTACATAAGTACATATTTATTAGAAAAAAGATAATAATAGAAAATAAAATTGACAATTAAATAAACTAAGGGAGTAAGAAGGGGATTTTTCTTTATTTAATAATAGCATAGGGTTCCAAGGGGTGGGGTGATAGGATAGGGAAGGGCTATGCTAACCTTGACCTTAAGCTCGAGGAAACCTCAGACACTGCCTGTGGATTTGGGGCAAATGTTGCTGGCTGTTCGGAAGCAGGGAGGGGAACTGGTCACAATGTGAATATGAGACTTGAACTCTATGCTCTGCTTCCTTCTGCCCCTTACAGGGTGGCTGGCAGGGTTTGCTCTGAGGAGCCACTACCACTTATTGAGGTCATGAATGGTTTCCTTATACCTGCTTCTGCTCACATGGATGCCACTCTCTCAGAGAACCCCATAGGTGTTCCTCACCCAGGCTGAGTACTCACCCATGCTGGGCCTGGTGTATAAAAATTACGGTTTAAAGTCACATGATCTACAGCACAACTGCACTGGCTGCTAACTTGTTTCTTTACCATATAATTTATTCGGGTTTGTGCTTGTTCATTTGCGGCTTACTTCACAACAATTTTTAAAGTAAAAATTCCTTTCTCTAATTTTTTATATTTTCTTGTTAGATTTAAACCTGGTTCATGTCAGCAGAAGTATTTCACATTCAGTGGATGTTAGTTAGTAGATCAGTGTTTATCTTCTTTTTTGTTGGTTTTATACTAATGTTTTCAGATGCATTTATGACCTTTCAACCTCCTCACAATTTTAGCATCTACTGAAACAGTGATCATGGCCCAGCTGCACACCAAATTTTCTGAATTTATATCATGTTTTTCGTGCAGGAAGTTTATTAACAGTAGATCCTATATCATAAAACCCTAATATGCAAATTGACCAAACAGTGGAATGACCAGTCGCTATGATGCGCACTGACCACCGGGGGCAGACGCTTAACGCAGGATCTGCCCCCTGGTGGTCAGTGCGCTCCCACAGGAGGAGCACTGCTCAGCCAGAAGCCGGGCTCAAGGCTGGCAAGTGCAGTGGTGGTGGCGGGAGCCTCTCCCACCTCTGCAGCAGTGCTAAGGACCCCCGAGGGGTCCTGAACTGCAAGAGGGAACAGGCTGGCCTGAGGGACCACCTCCCCACCCCCAGTGCACGAATGTTGTGCACCAGGCCTCTAGTGGCTATATAAAGTGTGCTTGATTCACACGACAGAATAGTATGCGACAATAAAAAATGAACAAAGTGAAGATGCACTCGACAACATAGATGAATCTCACAGCATAATGTTGAATGAAAGCAACATGTATGGTAATGATTTAGTGATGCACTACTGGGTGAGAAAATGGACAGAAACCTGAGAAAGGTATTATTATGAGAAAGGTATAAGTCACAGGATGGACTTGGGAGCTTCTGGGGCAATGTACCATTTCCAGAGAAACAGAACCAATAGGATGTGCATATACATAGAAAGAGATTTATTATAAGGAACTGGCTCACATAGTTATGGAGGCTGACAGGTCCAAAATCTGCAGGATGGGCTGGAGGCTGGAGACCCTGCGGAGCCCATGTTTCTGTCTGAGTCCGAAGGCAGCACAGCATGCTGGAGCGTTCGCTCTTGCTGGGGGAGGTCAGTCTTTTTTTGTTCTAGTCAGGACTTGAACTGGTTGAGTGCGGCCCACCCACATTTGGAGGGCAACCTGCTTTACTGAAAGTCTACTGATTTACATGTTCACCTCATATTTTTAAAAAACTCCTCCCAGAAACACCGAGAATAATGTTTGACAAACATTAGTCAAATTGACACAAAATTAACTACCACAATGGGTGTCACATGCCACCTGATTTACTCCTCACACAGCCTCCAGAGTTGGTTATTTCTAACCCCTCTTTGTACAGAGCATGTGAGTACCTTGCCCAAGGCTGCACAGCTGGTAAGCAGCAGAGGCAGGAGTTAAACCGCAGTCAATGGGACACCAAATACTAATGGTGAACAAGTCTTTTTTTTTCCCCCCATGAAAACCAAGCTAAGAAAAATGAAAATACTTATAGGCAACGTATTTTCATCCCAAAGGAAAGTAACTTGGTTGAGTCTCATGGGGAAAATGTATTTTAAAAACACAATGATCCAACATATTGATGGGAAATTGCCTCTGCATTTTAGTGGCTAAATGTCCTGCCTGGGCGTGTGTGAGAGGAGCAGCCTCCTAGCTTTTCAGCCTGCCGGAGGAAGTGGGCTGTGTGTTGTGCATGCCTGCGCTCTGGCACATACCAGAAAGGAGACCTGGGATAAGGCGGCTTAGTGTTAGGTGGAAGAGAATCCCATGGATAGGCTCGGGGAAACTTCAGGGCGCTGTCCAAGGCTCCAGCGGCTGATGACGCTGGCTTCCTAATCATGGCTCATCGCACTTCAAAGCTTCAGGCGCGCCTTTCCCTGGAGGTAGAGCATTAGGAGCACAGCACTTAACTTTATCAACCTTGACCCCAACGCTTTCTGGAGGTTACGAATGCCATGAACTCAGAAAGAGCAAGAAGAAGTGGAGGGGGAGGAGGGGAGGAGGGAGGGTGGGGAGAGAGTGAGTAATGAAGGGAGAGAGGAGAAGAGGCAGGGGAGATGTTTTCTGAGAAAAATGGAAAAGGGTGGGAGCGAGAAGCTGGTTAAAAATATCTGATGTTTGAGAAGGAGAGTATGATGAGTTTAATGGGTCCAAAGAGTGATGAAAATGAGGGGGCAGGATGAGGGGACCAAGACTGACAAGGGTATGTATAGTTCCGCTGTGGAAGCAGGAAAGATGGCACCCATGGAGATGGGGCCGGGCAGTTTGGGGACCAGAGGAGAGTGGGAGTGTGGTCAGTGGGACTGGTGGGGGTGGTCTCGGCGATATGGCCAGGGCACTGTGCAACCATCCTGATGTGCATATGGCTCATTGTCTTCTTTACAAGTTGTATGCTAAGAGCACGGCCATTAGCATGGGCTCCAAAAACCTTTGAAATTGAACTTACAATAAGTTACTGTAACGCCATATCAACAGTAATGCCAACTTTATTTATGTGACATTTATGTGATGTTGGTGGAAAGAGGGTGCTTTTCCTTTCTCATAAGGTTGCAGGAGAATCAGATATGGTAATGAGGATGAAGTTTGTCACTGTTTTGGGTCCGTACATTTCTCTCTTGGGTGACTTGGAAGTATCTGAAGGGAATGGGGCACAGTGGGGATGAGCAGAAACAGAGAGATCTGGGAATCAGACTGCGGGTGAAATCACGGTGCTCCCCTCACTGACTGTGACCTTGCAGGTATTTATCCGTCAGGTCTCTGTTTTTTCCCACCTGTACCAGGAGTGAGGAAGACTAGGGTTGTTGTGAGCATTAGGAAAAATGGATGCTCCGTATGTGTCCAAGTAGGCCCTAAACCAATTATGGTCCCCGGAGCTAAGCCGAGAGCAAGTGCTCAATAAACAATTGTGGACCTGAACTCTGAGCCCCTCCCCAGGGGAGTGAGATTTCCAGTGCTTGACGGTGAAGATTCCCCTTGGGCTGTGTGAACCTAAGAGCTGAGAGTGTGAGGGAGAGGTGCCCCCACTGCAGAGCCCAGGCAGCCAGGAAGGAGGGCTGCCCTCGGCCCCAGTGAGAGGTGGGTGTGGCCCCCAGGGCATCAGGTCACTGCTAGCAGCCCTACTGTAGTCACAGAGACACTTCCTCCACCCTCTGCCTCTGCCTTTGAAATGTGGAGACCTGGTGAGAAATTAAAACCCACTTTGTCAGATTCCCCAGAGTGGAAAGGGAGCCCGAAGCAGGTGTTTAACACAGTAACTAGCACCCACCAGGCACTGTGGACAAGGCCCCCAGCCCAAGGCCCCAGGACTTGGGTGCCACATACTTCCTAGAAGTGGCCAGGCCTGAAGAGTCCCACGTTTTCTAGGAGAGAGGTCATAGCCCTTGGGAGGGGGCGGTGCTGGTCTGCTCGTGTCCTCTCATGGCTTCTGCATGGGCAGGATTCTCTCTCAACATAAAGGTGTCTAACCAGGGATACACTTGGCTGCCTTCAACTGCACTTCACCTCAAGTCCTGCTCCTCTGCCTACCTGGACCCTGACCCAGTGCACTATCTGAGTGCGTGGACAAGCCCTTAGGCTAATCCAAATACTTCTCAAACCTTCAATGAAGTTCAAGTCCTTCTCCTCCATGCAGCCCTCCCTGACCACCCCAACTCAGCTTCATCCGCCCTTCCTCTGAGCTCTAGCTCCTTGGAGGCACCCCCTTTAGGATATGATTAGATACGCGAGGCACTCTGGCAGGTCTTCCAAGTTAGTGAGTGAGCCCCATGGGTCTTCTTATTCTTGCCCATCTCTGTTCAATTCATGGCCATTAGCCTAGTCCCAGCCACTGTCCTCTGGGTCCTGGGCCCATGAAGACACAGGACGTGGTCTCGGTCCTCTTGGAGTTAGTTTCCTTGCCTTGGTGTGGCGGCTCTGGTGTTTCACTAGCAGAGAGGACGCACGTTGCCAGCCTTATTAGCCCTAAAGTGCTGAGATGCGGAGGTAATTTTCTTTTTAAAAATAAATGATAGCACATTATCTTAAAAGCAATGCCTCCCTCTCTTAGTCTGTGCTGACATTTTTCCTTGAGCCATGGCGACCGGAACCAATGGGCTGAAACACACAAGTTCCACCCATGGGCATGCGGCATGGCCGTCCAGGCACACCACCTGAGAACACGCTGATCCTTTGCGAGCTCTGGCCTCTCTGGCATCAGGCAGACGGAAAGCAGGGATCTCTGAGAACTGCCGTGAGGAGGGTGATGCTGTGGTCTTGGGTTGGGCCTGGGTGGCAGTTGTGGGGGTGGCTGCCCGCTTCATGTCCCATGTCTGCTGAGCCAGTCATTCGCAGTCACAGGGCACGGTTCCAGTTGCTGTCTGCTCTCTGTGTTCTGCTGGTGATAAGTCATTTAAGCCAGGCTCTGTCCCTGCTCCCTGACACCTCGTTTTAATATTAATGGCAGCCAAAGCAAATTAGAAGAGCAAATCTGCTCTTCCTGAAACATGCTGTGCATAATGGAGCCAAATGTAAGCGACTTGATTTGTGTGTAGTTATTGATGCGACTGCTCTCTTCTGTGAGTGCAGATCGGAAGATGCCTGCCGTGGAAATGAGAGGTGATGGTCAAATAGCCGGGAGGTGATGCCTGGAGACTTATGGATCCCAAGACAATCCATGTGCTCGCTTTGGCAGCACAGAGACCAAGACAATCCAGCTAAGCTTTGGAGGGGAGAAGGAGGAAAAAAATGTCTCTGTCCTGATTGGCAAGGGGCTACCCACCCATTCAGAGCATTGGTCGAGTCCAGTGACCAATCAGATCTAGAGCATTGGTACCCACATGCCATCTGTGCTGTGGATGTCAGACCAAGGCCTGGATTATCTATCTTGTTCTCACAGACCCTCCATGGCTCCCCACGGCTAGAGACTAGTATCAACAGGGACCCTTTGTCCTCACCACCTGCTTGGAATTCGCAGAAGGCTGGGGAACTGGAGCTGCCAAGGTTTGCTTGGGAGGTCTTGAATGAAAACGTATGCCCCTTCTTGGTGGCAATTTTGTGCTGGGTTGATCACCTGAGAGGACGACAAAGCATTTATTTAGGGAAACAGCAAAGCACGGTGAAAAAGAAGAGGTGGAGGATGATTAAACTTTCGGTATTTGATACTTCCCTCAGTGTAACAAAATCTGAACATAGCTAGACTTCCTTCTGTACCACTTTAATTTAGATGTATGTGTGGGAGTAGGCCGAGGCATACAATCTTTTCAGGATCTAGGGTTTCAATGGTCTTTGACATCTTCTTCCCCATGGAAAAGTGGAGAATGGGAGGGGGTGGGGCCTTTGTGATTTGTGTAATAATGTACTCTCTGGTGGGCAGGGGTAAGTTTAGGATTTCTGTGTTTGGCAAAGCCAGATCTAGAGAGGGGTAGCCCTGAACCTGGCCCTCTCACCTGTGGGTATATGTGGTCTACTGGGGCCTCGGGATCTCCTGCCCCATGTACACTTTAGCGTATGCCGGAATCACCTGCAGGGCTTGTGAAAACACCCATCGTGGGGCCCACCCGGAGTGTCCGGAAAAGCCCTGATTGTGGCTTTTGCCTATTTCTGTAGTGTAACTGCTCTCATCATGGTCAGTTCCAAGTTACCAACATGATGCCACTGAACACTGGGGAGAGGTGTGCACAGTCAGCACTTTCAGTATCCCAGACAGGGGTGGGTTACTGGTGGGGGACGGCCTGAAGCCTGGGCAGTCTGATGGAATGAGTCATAGCCCCCCGCGCTCCACCACCACCACCACCACCATCCTGCAGGATTCCCAAGGCCTCCCAGTAGAAGAATGAGGAGCAGAAAGTAAGAGGGTAGCGTGGCCAGAAGGCAACAATGGCTTGTTCCTAGAAGAGAGAGGGAACTTACCCCTGCCTGCCCTTCTCTTGCCTGGTGACCTGGGACACAAAGATGTATTGAATGTGCTTTGTTTTTTAAGTTATGTATGTATTTATAAATATTTCCCCCTGTTTCATAAAGTTAAAATTTTAAAAAGGTATAAAAAAAGAAACTAAGCAGCATGTATTAGTGTATTAGTCCACTATTGACATTTTGGCATATATGCTTACTTTGTTATGTTTTGCTTTTAATATATATATATATATATTATCCTACATGTACTATTTTGGAACCCAAGTTTTTCACTTAATTCAGTATCGTGAGCATTTTCTCATGTTGTTAAATGTTCTTACAGCATGATTTGTAATGGATGCACCATAATTTATTTTTGCAATCCCCTGTTCTTGGAAATTTGCTTTGTGCCCAACATTTTTCAATTACAAACATGCTTTAGTGAACAGCCTTATATCTACATGTTGCCATTCTTATGACTATTTCTTGGACCTCAACTTTCTCATAGGAAACACTGGCTCCTACAAAGGTGTGCGTTCTTTAAAACGTTTCATTCATTTGTCCAGTTGCCTTCCAGAGAGGTCATACCTACTTGTACTCCCATCAGTGGCATTGAAAAGTGTCTGTTTCATCATTATTTCATCAACATTGGGTTTTACAAGATTTTTGAAACTGAAAAGTGTGTGTGTGTGGAAGAATCACATCATGAGAAATTGACTAGCACCCATGCATAGGACAGGCAATCAATGCAGAAACGACCCATGAAGCTTTAAAGTTAAATATTTGGCTGCCCAGGAGATGAAAAAATGGCAGCTGTTACCATCAGCTCTGCCTTCTACAACCCATGTGTCTGCACAGAAGCAAGGAGAGTGTGAGGGGCCTGGGTCTCCCCAGGCAGAACCTTCTCTCCCAGTAGAAGAGTGACATTTGGTCCCCACCATTCCTGAAAGGAACAAGAATGGACAAGAGCAGGAAGCGAGGGAGAAAGAGCACACGCTATTAACAAGCCAGTGAAGACCAGCCAGGAGACATGAGTCAGAGGTGATCCACTAACCAGCCCTGGGTTAAGAGCATTGGGCTCACCCAGGGATTTCACAGTCATTTGCTTCAAGCCGCTAATCCTTCCTGAGCGGTTCCCTCCCTTCAGGCCGCCTGGGAGGAATGAACACATGGATGGTGTGGCCCAGCGGTCGCTCCTGAAGTGTTTTATGAGTGGGTGCGCACACACGCTGCCATGCCTCGTGGATTCGAGATTTAAGGTGTGGCTGGTACACAGAAGGACAGACTTTTCGACAGTATTCAGTCCACCTGTCATCTCACAGCTGAGGAAACTGAGGCTCAGAGAGGTGATATGATTTCTCCCCAATTTATGCATCGAAAGAAAGGCATGGCTGGGACTAAAGCTCAGGTCTCCAACTGTTAGTCCAATACCATTCCTACCAATTCGTTATCATTTGTTTACTCTAGTATTTTCTAAACGTGCTTAACGGAGAGTAATAGAAAGAATTAATATGGGTAGCAAGACTAAAAAAGTAAGGTAAGCGATTTCAGTGATTATCTTCCCCAAATGAGATATGTGTCCCCCAAAATGTGTACACACTTTAACAGCTGATAGCTGTAGATTCTACTACATTTTGAAGATGAAATGTGTTTTAATAAACACTGCTTTCAAAGCGTAGACTATATACATTTTTTTTGTATGTAGTCTACCTGGCTGGGGTGAATAACAAAGCCTCATTTCCTTACCTGAAGTATGGAGTCAATAATAGTACTTAGCTCACAGGTTATAGTAAGAGAGCAGAGAGTTTGGCACATAGCATGCAACAGATATTAGCTATTGATGATGATGATGATGATGATGATGATGATGATGATAAAGCCAGTTGCTTCCTGGTCTAAGTTGAAGCAGAGAGGTGTCTTGTCGGGGCTATCCTTTATATGAATATCTGAAGTTGCAAAGGCACCAATTGTCTTGGGAGAAAGTGAACAGTAAGATCTTTTGCGGCTGGATCGGTGCGGCTATTCTAATATGTCTTATTGTGCTAGTTGGTGGCTGGGGAGGAAGTAAGTTTACAAGGGAGTCACAGTTATCAGGCAGGAGGAAAGGGGAGATTGCTCACCCATCCATCACCTGGGCCCAGAGGCTGTAGGAAAAGTTGTGGCCGGAAGCCTCTCTCGACCAGCCCCTCTGGCACGGAGACTGTGCTGGAGAAGCAGTGGGTGAGTGGGGGAGTAAACAGCAGGAGCGCAGCCCTGGAGCAGAGCCCTGGATGTGGGTTCTGTGGTCCTGACAGTGCTGCTTACTGTTAGTAACACTATTAGCATGGATACTGTTGTTACAACACCGGCCGAGCATCCACAGGGCTGTGCTCCGCCCTGGGCGGCCGCGGAAGCAACAGGAAGACTCAATGGCGCACACTTGGCACTTCTCTCTGCCTGGAATTTGAGTCCTTTGAATAAGGAAGCCCTGGGCCATTCTGGGTACACGTCTCTGGAGGGACGTGCTGAGTTTTCTGTTACTTATGGGCAATCACTTTTCATTTAACTATTTTGAAATAAAAAAGTAAAGGTCCTTACTTGTATCTAAATCTGGTCATACACCCATGAAACATATTTTCAAATTCATGTAGG
This sequence comes from Myotis yumanensis, assembly GCF_028538775.1. Lineage (NCBI taxonomy): Eukaryota > Metazoa > Chordata > Mammalia > Chiroptera > Vespertilionidae > Myotis > Myotis yumanensis. Next base: position 82,882,952 of record NW_027223758.1, read on the forward strand.
GCAATCCAACTAAAGTCCTCAATGGTTCTGAATTATATTACACAATTTTTAAACTTTTGATAATTTATTGAGGTGAAATTCCCATAACATAAAATTAACTATTTTATTTTATGTTTAAGTGTTGTTGTTGTTTTTTTTTATTTTAGAGAGAGGGGAAGGGGGAAGGAGAAGGAGAGAGGAACATCAACCGGCTGCCTCCTGCACGCCCCCCCACACTAGGAACCTGGGTATGTGCCCTGAGTGGGAATCAAACCGGTGACCCCTCAGTGCATGGGACAACGCTCAACCAACTGAGCCACACCGGCCAGGGCAAAATTAACTGTTTTAGAGTGAGTAGTTCAGTGGCACTGAGTACATTCACAATACTGTGCCAACACCACCTCTAGCTAGTTCCAAAACGTTTCCATCACCCCAGAATAAAACCTCATGCCCATTAAGCCGCTTCTCCTTATGTCCCACTCCCCCCGAGCCCCAGGCAGCCACCAGTCTACTCCTGTCTCTGGATTTATCTATTCTGGATATTTCATATAAATGGGCTTGAGGAGTTTGTTTATTTTTCTATAAAGGAAACTCAGAAATGAGGCACTAGCAGAGAGGGATATGGGACCACATAACTAAAAGCTAAGCCTATGTCCTTTCCATTCTCTGATTTAAAGTTGAAATCTCCGCACTTTTCTGAGTGGTTTGCTGGAACTGCTGCAAAAATTTTTGTTTAAAGATGCCCACCTCTAGTTAATAATAACAACAAAACATTTACTGGGTACTTTGTATACTAGATCCTGTATTAAATGCTTATCTCATTGAATTTTCACAGAAATTTTACCAGGTCGTTACATTTCATAGATGAGAAGATGGAGGGTCAGAGAGGTCATGTGCACAAGGTTACACAGCCGGCAGTGGTCGAGTTAAATATGAAATAAGTGTGAACGACTCTTAAAATTCTGCCTTTCCAAAGAGTGTTTCTGAATGTCACCTTTTTTTCTGTGTTCACTGTACTCCTCGACCAACCGCTGGGATGTTTTAGCCTTTCCTGCCCTTCCTACCTCACCCACAGAGATGAGTCCCTTTTTTGGGAGATCATGCAGCCCTTGCTGAGTGTCTAATAAGACCTGTCCTCAGGGCCACAGCATCATCAGGGAAAGGCAGGTTTGGAAAGGGCCTCAGATACCTGCCCCAGACCATGAGCTGCAAACTGTTCTAGGCCTGGGGGTTCCAGGGAGGTGCCTCAGGGAACCACCTTAGGGAAAGGGCGAGGAAGGGGGAGGCCAGGCCGGCAGGGCCCTGGGCCCCCTGCCTTACTTACTTCACCAAGATACCCTGCTTTTGTCTGCATTTGCGATCTCATTGGAAAAAAGACATTAAATGATCAAAGAGAAAAAGAAACTATTTCCACCTCACACTTTTACTGCTAAGAAAACCCCACATTATACACCTTAACATTTTTCCTCCCTTCCTTCCCTACAATAGAGTTTTGGCAAATGGTCCGGAAACTAGAGACCTTGTTCTGCCACTCTATTACAGCCAGCGCTGAGTGCTCCCGCGACTAAATCCTCATCAATAGGATGGGAGAAGCCCTGCCTGAGAATGGCAGAGGTGGGATGGCAGGGAACAAGCCGGACAGAACTTGGATCCCTGAGCCACTCACCTCCAGATATCATGGGGGAGAGAGAAATGTATAGCATCGCAATGGTGGGCCTCTTTGTTATAACAGCTCACTCTATAGCCTCACTATTACTTCCAGGCACAAAATGAATTGTGTCTTTTGTAAAATGTACTTATCCACAGCTGATCGCTGTAGATTCTATATACTTATTTGAATAGTTATGTGTTTATTGCTCTTCCCAACCATCTCTTCCTCTTTTGAATGCAGACAATACCTAGATCAGGGTCACGTAGGGAGCAATGCCCTATTCATCTAATTAATGCAAATATGCATAATTGAGTCCAAAAATCTGGAAGCAGAGAGGTCGGTGAACTACGGGGCTTTCTTTGGGTAGCGAAGCACTGCATTTAAACCTTCATTCTGTCATCTATTGGCTGTGCCACTCTGAGTAGCTGTTTATACTCTCTCAGCCTCAGGAATGTGATTTGTTAAAACAGAAAGAATAATTCCTTGAAGCCTAAAGTTTAATGGGCTAGACCAGTGGTCGCAAACTGCGGCTCGAGAGCCACATGCGGCTCTTTGGCCCCTTGAGTGTGGCTTTTCCACAAAATACCGACTTCTGCAAATGGGCCACGAAGTTTCAATCACACTGTACATGCATGCCCGCACGTGGTATTTTGTGGAAGAGCCACACTCAAGGGGCCAAAGAGCCGCATGTGGCTCTCGAGCCGCAGTTTGCCGACCACTGGGCTAGACCAATAATCACACAAATGTTGCTGCCCTTTCCTAACAGCCACACTTTCAGACCCATTGCTGTCTTTGCCGGGAATCTCTGCTTACTGACTTGGGAGACAAAGGTAACAATAATATCTACTCTTTTCCGAACACTTCCTATGTGCCAAGCATCAAGTAGGACCTTATTTATTGGTTCACCATAGCCCTATGAAGAAGACACTATTGCCGAAACCGGTTTGGCTCAGTGGATAGAGCGTCGGCCTGCGGACTGAAAGGTCCCAGGTTCGATTCCGGTCAAGGGCATGTACCTGGGTTGCGGGCACATCCCCAGTAGGAGGTGTGCAGGAGGCAGCTGATCGATGTTTCTCTCTCATCGATGTTTCTAACTCTCTATCTCTCTCCCTTCCTCTCTGTAAAAAAAAAATAAAATATATTTAAAAAAAAAAAAAAAGAAGACACTATTAGTGTTATTCCCATCCCCCCCCCCAAAAGAAACCGAGGCTCAGAGAGGGGAAGCAACTTGCCTAAGGCCATTCCATCCAATCCAGGATTGAACGCACACAATGCTAGTGGTTTGTCACCTGCATGTGGAAGTCTGGTGTGCGTGTGTGTGTGTGTGTGTGTGCGCGCGCGCACGTACATGTGCAGGGAGACAGTGGTTGTGTGAGACCCCTGAGCCTAGGAAGGCAACAAAGAGGGAGCAGCAGCTGGAAGGTGCCCATGGGGATTCCAAGGTGGGGGACCTGCCGAGCAGCTGGTCATGGCTCCTTTGACCCTTCAAGCCCGATCTCTTGTCTCTCCAGGGCTGAGTGCTCCCTGCTCCCATTTCCAGCCTCCCAGCCTCCCAGCCTCCTAGGTGACATCCCCAACTCACCTGTGGACTTCCTGTCCTTTTCTAGCCACACCACTCCCACTGGTCCCTGCTCAGTGCCCCGGCCTGTTCCTGTGGCCTGGGGCCTGTGGCCTGGGAAGGGGCGTGCGAAGGGCAGTGGCATTCCAATGGGGCTGAGATCACTGTGCCCGGGAAAATGGGCTGCCAGGGGAGGTCAGCCTGCGTCACTTGAGGGCCCTGTTGGCAGATCATAAAAGCTGGAAATGTCTGATGAAGTCACTGTATCCAGGCTCTGGGGGCTGGACCCTAAGGGCTCCCTTGGTGGCGGACATCCTGCCACCTCCCTTTGGAGGGCAGAGCAAGCAGGCCCTGCCTGAAAGCCTGCTCTTCTTTTTTTTTTTTTAATATATTTTATTGACTCTTTACAGAGAGGAAGGGAGAGAGATAGAGAGTTAGAAACATCGATGAGAGAGAAACATCGATCAGCTGCCTCCTGCACATCTCCCACTGGGGATGTGCCCGCAACCCAGGTACATGCCCTTGACCGGAATCGAACCTGGGACCCTTGAGTCCGCAGAAAGCCTGCTCCTCTTGACCTGACCTTCCCTTCACTTCCCCGGCCTCGGCCCCCCGGGAGTGGGGACAGAACCCCGCCTTCTTGCTGTGCAGCTGCAGCTCCCCAAGGTTCTGCCAGTGGCCTGAGCCCCTGCTGTGCGGGGTCCCACCTCTGGAGGGCCCAAGCAGCTGCTCTGTTGGGGGTGGTGGTGGCGGTAAGGGAGGGCGAAAGCAATAAACAGTTAACGTTGGTGTAAGAAGCTGCCTGCCATGGAGGATTGGGAGGGACCCCGACTCTAGAACTGTGTTGCTCACCAGAAGGGCCTGCCAGCCCTTTCTTTGTGTCTCAGTTTTCTCAACTGCAAAGCGAGGGTGTTGGCCTTGAACCGGGATCTTAATCTGCAGCGGCAAGTGTTAGGGGCAGAACTGGGAGAAGGCGAGTCCCGGGGCAGCGCTGACGCCTTTCCTCAGATGCTATCCCGGTTCCCAGCAAGGTTGGGCCTTTGCAGGCTGCCCCACCTAACAACCTCTGTGTGCGAAGGTCTCCAGGAAATGACACAGAGGCCCCTGGAGTGGCGCCCAGATGCCATGCAGCCTGAGCCCCGAGGCTCCCGGGCCCAGGCACTGGGATGGAGATGGCACCGGCCGTGCTTCTCAGAAGACTCCCTGGTGCAGACAGAGTGCCTTTGACCATGTCCCGGGCAAGAGGAGAAATGGGACAGAGTCCACCCACTTCCGTCCTCCCCTGTAGCCTCGTGGTGTGGCCAGTGGAGTCTGGGCATGTTCCATCCGGGTAAGAGCTGCTTGTGCAGAGCCCAACACACAGCAGGCGAACTTCCTCCGCTCACTCTGCTAAGGCTCCTCTGCAAAGGTGTTCTGCTCGCAGCTGCCCCAGCCCAGCTGGAGCTAAAAGAATGGAAACTGAAGTCACCAGAAATGAAAGAGCTGTGCAGTCATTGGCTTGCTCACCCATAGTTCAAAGAATGTAAAAGAGAAAAGGAAAAAAAAAGAAACGAGGGAGAGAGAGAGAGAGAGAGAGAGAGAGAAAGGAAGGAAGGAAGGAAGGAAGGAAGGAAGGAAGGAAGGAAGGTAGGAAAGGAAGGAAGGAAGGAAGGAAGGAAGGAAGGAAGGAAGGAAGGAAGAAAGAAAGAAAGAAAGAAAGAAAGAAAGAAAGAAAGAAAGAAAGAAAGAAAGAAAGAAAATGTTTCCAGGTTTTCAGTTTCTGCATGAACCTACCAGGTCAAGCACAGGCCCGCTGGCCAGTCACACCGGGGTCTGCGGGTTGATGGTGTGCACAGGAGCCTTGGGTGGTGGACACTCTCCCACGTGCTTGTCTGCGCCTCCGCCAACTTCTGTCCAAGTCCCAGGCCGGAGAGGTGGGGCGTCTGCGGCCACCACCCAGCGTGGCTCTGCGGGACTCGCCAAGTGGCCAGGAGCTCCCATTCCCAGGCAGTGCGCCCTCCCTCTCTCGCCCTCAAACTCTGGGTCGCTGTCTGCCCGCTGATCAGAGCTGGGATTGGAGCTTCAGGGGGGCAGGGGGGCAGGGGGGCAGGGGGCGGAAGACGGGGTGATCTTTCCCAGTGGGTGAGGCGCCACAGCCTGCCTCCCCTCCTTATTTGCTCCCCTAAGAGTAATCTTCAGCAGCCACGTCTAGAAACGTGGTTTCTTTTATTTGGGGCGTCAGCCCGTCCAGGGGTACCCCCACCTAGACTCGGGCCTGAGAGCCCGAGCTTCCGAGCTCGCGAGCCTCGGATTGCACCCCCAGGACGCGCCGCCCCTCCGGCCCCGCCCTCGCCGCCACGGGCTTTGTTCCCGCGCGACGCAGATGCGCGAGGAGGCCACACGGGGGCGCAGCAGGGCTGGCGGCGGCTGGCGGGGCTGGTCTCCTTCCCAGGTTCCTTCCCTGTCCCTGTGCCCTCCTCTGCTGCCCTGGTCCGAGCGCCTCGCCTGGGCCGCCCTGGGCACTGAGCGCGCGGGGACTGCTCCTGGAGGCGGGGGTGGGGTGGGGTGTGAGGTTTGGGGGGCGGGGAGGGGAGGCGTCGCAGAGGGTGATCTCCTGTTTGAAGCCTCCGCTTTAGATAGAGCAGACTCCTGGGGATGTGCCTGGAAGCCCCGTCCTGGTGCCCGCCCCGCTCCAGGGTCGGACGATGTTGCTGATGGAGTATTCGCAGACTCCATCAGCCACGGCAGGAGGCTACGGCGGGAGGATGCTCAGTGGTGAGCGTGCACTTATGAACCAGGAGGTCAGGGTTCGATTCCCAGTCAGGGCTTATGCCCTGGCTGTGGGCTAGATTCCCAGTGTGGGGCGTGCAGGAGGCAGCCGACCAATGATGTTTCTATCTCTTTCTCCCTCTCCCTTCCTCTCCGAAACCAATAAAAATGTATTGAGAAAATTCCCCCAGATTTTATATGTGGCATCAGTGGAAGGCTAGTCCAAGATATCCTAGTTGGCTGTTGGTGGAAAGTGGAAGCTTAGCCCCATTTTTATATGAGTGGTCCCACATAGGTCAAAGGCTGGGACATGCAAAGGCAGCGTTCCCACGCAGCTCACATAAGGAAAGATCCCTGCTGAATTCCTGCTTGAGAGCACGTCAAGAACCTTGCTTTTTGTAGCTGCCGAAGTGCACGTACCCACGCAGCACACTGGCTGCTGTCGCTTCCCTTCACCTGGGAGTGACTGGATGACCTCGCCGTGCCCTGTCCCTGCCACCACCACACGCTTTTTGCTGGATCCTGCTCTCCTAGACCTAATTCCCAGAGGGGCTGGAGGAGCACGGGCTGCATCCGTGGATGCAGGCTCTCCCACCTGCCGGCTGCTATGAGGGCCGGTCTGAGAGGCCCATGGAGAACCTCAGAAAACCATGGCCTGGGATGGATTTCAAAATACTTGCAATGCACTAATATGATAAAAGTCTGTGGATTTCCCATAGAATAATATGCCTGGTTCGTGGACACACTTTTTTTTAATCACTAAGAGTTCTGTTTAGGGACTGGTGGAGAGTGGTTCTGAGAGAAGACACAGGGACCACAGGGACGGGTCCGGCTGGGGCTCCCACATCCCAGCAGGCATTGCCCTGCCATTGCCCTGATGCACTTCTCCACGGGGCTGCCTCCACAGCGCTCCTGGGGGCTGCTGGGAACTTGGCCTCCCTTCAGAAATCAAGGTACAGCATTGACTGGAGTCATGGAAATGTAATTTATCTTCAGACAAAACTTGGAGTCAGATGCAGATATCTATGTAGGCTCCTGCAAGTGTTCACCTCAAAGGCACTTTCATCAGACTCCACTCCCACCGTTCCTCCTCTTCCCCGCCTTCCCTAGTGGTCACCCCAGATGTCAGCGGGCACGGCTAAGACATGTCCAACATAGAGAACAAAGGGAAAATGCAGTGCGAATAGAAAGAAAGGAACTGATTCTGTGCCTTTAGGTAAGACACACCCCACGAAAAAGAACTTTTTACAGATACAGTTACATATGCAGCTCTAAGCCACAGTGATGATAACACAGGAACATGTGTGTATGTGCAAGGATGGATGGATATATGAGAAAATAAGATTTAGCAAATTTCCCCACTCAGGAAAGATGAAAGCAGGAGCCCTCCTGTGTGTTGTTTGGTAATTTGACTTGAATGGCATCTCCAGTGGGTGATCTTGGCCCCAGAGTGGAGTCATTCTCAATAATATTTACATCAAACAACCTGAGGCTATGCACATCCTGCGTAACAGGCAACTGCGGTTCTGGAGGGAGATGAGGAGGGCCTTTGGGAAACCAGGCCCTTTTCAAATGCCCTTGGCACAGAAGCATGGAATCTCGCCGTGTGATAGCAGAAAGAAGTCTTGGGGATCATCTCCTCCGCCCCCTCATTTTCCAGATGAGAAAACACAGATTTAGAGTTGAGGTAACTTCCTCCTGGTTGCACAGAGAGTCGGTGACAGGGGAAGGCTTGGAAACCAGCCTCCTAATTTCTGGTAACCCCACCCGTCTATCCTGAGCAGTGGGAATAAAGGGTTGGAAATGAGAAATGATTAAGGAAGCTTTCCCAAGTCCCCAAATCATAAATAAGTGGCTTTGAAATACAAAAACTCTAAACCAATGTTTGGCCCCTGCTATGGGCATCCGAAGCCACCGCGATGTTTCTTTCTCATGTGGACATATGAGAGTAATGGAGCGTGACCACGGTTCTCAGGCCACGCACACTGACTGTGCTTGACCTCTGTCACTTTCTGGGGACCCGGTCTTCAGTCACTCTCCTGTTTGGAGAGCCTCCTTCAGTGAGTATGAAAGGGAGCGGGAGCTAGGAAGGCCAGGAACAATCTCTTCCTGCCTCTTGCAGTTGACGTTGGGGGACCTGTGCTGTCGCCTTGGCCACATGGATGCTCCCGCCTGGGACTTTGCATCTGGAGACGGTGACACTCATATGGGGCCATATTCATGGAGGAGCAGCTTCTCACACCGGTTGTGATGGAGCTGACCTTCTGCCCATTTTGCTTCCTCCCTGTTTTCTGATGCTCCCACTTCCCCTCAGTCCTTGAGCTGCAATATCCTTCAAATAAATCTGCTTTCTCCTTCATTGCCAGTCTCCTCTGGCTCGTATACAAGAACCTTGACAGCTACATTCAAAGGAGAATGAATAGCCTGCCCAAGCCCCTAGACACAGTGCTCTTGTTGGCTCTCTGTTATGTATGTCTCACTATAAAGATTAAAGAGGCACTCGTCTTTGATGTCCAAATAAAATAAAGTTGGAGGTTATAATTAATTTTCACCAGGGTCGACAGCCTGGCCCCAGGGAAAGGAATTTTAAAGTTCAGAATGTCTCCAATCCAGCTGGTCACCCCGTGGAGCCTGCAGAAACATGTGTAAGGCACCAGCACCCCTTCTGTCATTTGTTTCCATTCATGAGTGACCAATGCTGGGACTCGAGGCTGCTCATACAATTGAAAAGACCCACCTGCAGGCAGGGGAATGTTTAGTGCGGCTCCAAGTGGCATGAAGGAGGGGCTTAAGCCTTTCTGCACTCCGTCATTTCCACTGGGATTCAGGCTGGTCTGTGGGGATACCGTAACTATTCTAGGCACTCAGCTAGAGGGGCATCTTTCCCATCAGGGAAGAGTGTAAGGTTGGAGTGCCCAATGGGGAGAGAACACTGAGAGGGCACTGTCTACCTGCAGTGTGACCTTACCCTTATTCTGCCTTTCTCCTCTCTGCTGACCCCCAGAGGAGCCAGACACAGTCGCTGAAGGGTGTTTGAGGACATGGAGCAAAGAGTGAAATGCAACTGTTGTGGACTGAATGCTTGTGTCCCCCAAAATGTGTATGTTGAAACCCGACCCCCATGTGATGGTATTAGGAGGTAGAGCTCTTGAAAGGTAATTAGGGTTAGGTGAGGTCATGAGGGTGGGGCCCTCATGAATGGAATTAGTGCCCTTGCAAGAGTCATGAGAGAACTTGTTTCTCCTTGCCTTCTGCCATTGAGGACACAGCAGGAAGATAGTCAATTGCAAACCAGAAGAGGTCTCTCACCAGAACCCGGCTATGCTGGCGTCATGACCTTGGACTTCCTGCCTCCAGAACTGTGAGAAACAAATTTCTGTTGTTAATAAACCATTCAGTCTGTGGCACTTTGTTATAGCAGCTGAACAGATGAATAGAGTCCCTGTTCCTGTCCCCACTGCTCCAGGACCTGCATGAAGGACCTTGGGAAGGGAATGCAGTGATGGGTGAGAGGGAAGTTTTGATGTTGGATTGGGCTGGACTGTTTAGATGACTGAAAATGAGACTTTTCTTTTACTGAGCATGCCCAGAAAATGTATGGGATCTTCTCAAAATGGAGAGTCAGAGAAGGAAGACCCAGCAGAGTTGGGTGAAGGGAAGTGATGGGAGGGAATGACACCTTCTTGCTGACACCCTACTGTGTCTGGCTCCTTCAACAAAGTGCAGGCAACTTCAAGTGAAGTCAGTGCAAATCAGTGTCAGACCCCGACTGTCCCCACCACCTGCCAGACTTCCACACCCCCTGCCCTACCTTTATAGAACTTATGGGACCAGCACGGCTTTCCCTCCATCTTTCCCTACCTGGGCTAGAATACAGATAGAGGTCCACATATCATGTCTAAATATTTAAACACAGCCCGGCCAGTGTGACTCAATGGTTGAGCATTGATCTATGAACCAGGTCATGATTCAATTTCCAGTCAGGGCACATGCCGAGGTTGCAGGTGGGTCGCGCAAAAAACATCATTCCCTTCCTCTCTGAAATCAATAAAAATATTTTTTAAAAATAAATATTTAAACACAGACGTCCAGCTAACAAGCTGTTAAATAAACTCTGTTCTACCCTCCTATCTTGACAAGCACAGAGACCTGGAAAGCCAGATCCTAGTTAGACCCTCAGATCCTTGGGGTTCTGGTGGGGCAGAGCCAGTCTGCTGGCTGGCAGCCCCCCAGCCCCTCCTCGTCCTGCCCCTCACTCTGTCAGGGACGCTGAGAGGTCTTGCGTGTGAACACTGAATCCATATGGCCAAGCTCTCTCCATCCTCCCCACAAACAGCCCCCCGCCCTGGCTACCCCTCAGTATAGGCAGAGGGATGCCAGCAACAACCTGCCCTCAGGAAGGAACACCTAGGGGAGGTCCATGGAGGTGCTGGGAACAGGGAATAGAGGGTCCCAAGTACCCTGCCCACTCTCTGCCCATAAGGGGCACGGGCTCCTGGCTCCTCAGATTCCATGCCCCACGGGGAGCCCTGTAAAGCATGGGGCCAGGGCAGGAGCTTGGCTAGCAGGCCAAAAGGCAATGCTGATGATTCTTCCCATCTTCCCAAGCCTAATCCTTAGGATCCGATTGTGATTCCTTTTCCCCAACATGTGGCTCAGGCACCACAGCCTCTGCTGGCCTCCCTACCCACGGCTCTGTCAGCCCCAGAGAGGTCCCACTGGGCCCTGGGGAGCCCAGGGAGGTTGGGCTGTAATTGGGAAGCATCTGGAGAGGAGGCCCCAGCCACATGTAATCAAAGTTCTGCAGTTGAATGGGTCTCCCTGGGTGCCTTCAAACAGCTTTACATGCCAGCAAACTCTGAGAAATCACCAGCTCCACATTCTGATTTAAAAAGAGGATGTCCTTGTCACTTCCTCCTCCAGCTTTCCCACAGGAACTGGCAATTGATTAACCACCATCATCAGATTATCCAAAACAGCAACTCAGATAATCACTGGGATTAGTAATGAGTGCATCTCCTCCTCCTCCCCTCCTCCCCTCCCCTCTTCCCCTTCACCCCCTCATTCCCTCCCTCCTTCCTTTTTCATTTGAAGAATAAAAGGCGAGGAAACATAAATAAGCACCACCATTCTCAACGTTACTGATGGATCACAGAGGAAAGAAGAAAGAAAACCAACATTGACAGAGGAGGCACTAGGTGGCAGGCAGGGCTGGTGTTCCCTATGCCCCCTGGAACTCCATCAGAGACCCTCCAAGCAGATGGTATCACCTCCTTCCTTTTACGAACAGAGAAACAGGCTGAGCAAGGATGCTGCGGAACACTGGTACCCACTGGACAGGAGCCCTGGGTCAGTCTGCCAGCGTCCCCAGGGTGAGGGCTGGGTGTGAATGCAGACTGGAGGGAGTCTCTAAGTCCTCCCCAGCCACCTGGAACTCTGCCTGGAGGAGAAAAAAAGGTAGAAGCCAGAAGCTTACTTTCCCAGTCAACCTGCAATCAACAGAGGCATGGCTTTCCCAATCAGATGCACCAGCACCCAGCAATGCAAGTCCAGACACGTGAAATCTGTTTTCTGGGGAGAAGAGTAGAGTCCCAGTGCCCCGGGCAGGCCTCGTGTTAGTGGGGTGAGCGTGGGGTCTGTGCCTGGCAGCAGCAGCAGCAATCGCATCTCTGTAGGAGCAGTCTGATGCTGCCCTGTGGGGTTCTCCTTGTGTCCTCGCTTCCAGGCCATGGACTTTGTGCAAAATTAGACCAGGGAACCCCTTCTAGACACATTACTGCCACCTGCTGGGAAGTTGCTATGATATACAGATCTAATGTATATTGTAAAAAATGTACAAATCAGTGTAGGGTGTGAAGGGCACCCTTCAACGGTGCCACTATTGTGCAGTACGAAACCTGCACAGCTGATTTGGTGGCCCTGAAGGCCTGGCTCTTTGGCCCTGGTGGGAATTCTGCGAGAGACTTAGTTCCCTATAATAAACGTCTTTGCTACTCTAGCTGCTTAGAGTGGGTTCTGGTGTTTGAGGAAACTCTGACTGATACAAACAGGGACATGTATTTATGGTGTGTGCTTCCTGGGGCTAAATCCAACTGGTCAATGGACTCCAAATCCGCCGAGAAGGCACTTACGTTACTCGGAGGGTTTGTGCTTAATTGGTTAATTTTTAGAGGAACACCAGAAAGGGGTCTGATTCACTCTCTCTTCCTTCCTTATTCCAGAAAATGATTTGTTTATTCATTTGCTTCTGTTGTCAGGGCCAGAGTTCATGGTTCAATAGGGGAACCACAGGGATGAAAGTGAGAGTGTGCGATATAAATATTCCAGCAGGGAGACCCGTGGGGAAGATGGCTTTGCCAGGTCTTGTCCATGCACTGCCATGTCTGCTATTGTTACAAGGAGGATGACATCAGCCTGTGTATCATTTGTCTGATGATTGTGTGTGTGCACATGTGTGCATGTAAGTGTGTGTGCACGTCTGGCTGCAGGTAAAGTGATCAGTTTTCAGGGTTTCCAGGGTTGTCCGATTTGAGATGTCTTGTCCTTATTTGTGAGGCCATTCCTGGACCCATATTTTTTTGGCTTAGGCCACGGTGGGTGCTACCGACCAAGGTCACCGCGCCTCTGCCCAGGATGTAGCGAGGAGGGAAAATGAGTGGGGCCTCCCCAGGGAATCCTCTCCCCATCAATTCCTGGAAATGCATGTTTGACTCAGTCCTCGGCACTGCAAACCTGAAGGGAGGGAAGGAGGCTATAGGCCTCCTGCATCTGGGATCGGAGGGGCGGGACGAGGGAGGGAGGTGAGGGAGCAGGAGGCCCTGGCTGGCTGGTAACTGCCCTCTGGTCTGATTTCAAGGCCAGCTGTCCAAATTAGCCACCCGATTTGCTCCTGAGGCCTGCCATCGCTTGGCTCAGGGTGTTTCTTTCCATCCCGGAGGAGGCACAGGGGCTGCTGAGGTCAGGAGAGGGAGCCCGTGAGTCGCGTGCACCCTGGGTGGCTCTGGTCAGGGTTGGAACAGGGGAGGGCAGAGAGGGGAGGGAACCTACATCCTGAAGGGCAGCTGGGGTAGGAAGGGGCACCCAGAGGAGAGAGGAGTGCACTGGGGGATCGGGAGGTGGGGCCGCTGGATAGTAACATGCTTGACTTCAGAATCTGTCCCAGGTTCCTGGAGGGCCTCTGTGTGTAGGTTGCTTTTCCCTCCTGTAGGGCCTCCTCCCTGGCTGCTCCTGGGAAGGACAGACTCTGCAGAGGAGGGGCCTATGGCAGACAAGGCCTCCCTGCCACACCCCCTCTCTTTCCCTTAGAAGCCCCAACTCCCCCAGCTTTCAGAAGGGAGGGTGCACACAGTGGGGGGGGGGGGGCACCCAGTGGTGCTGCTTCTGGAAATACGCAGCGCAGTAGCTCAGAAAACCTCCTGAAGGAAGAGCTGGCAGGGTCCCAGGAGAGAAGGAACGTGTGGGAGAAAATGCTTGTCGGGATGTGGCCCTGCAGGTGGACACCTTCTGAGGCCCTGCCCGCTCCTCTGGAAGGGCAAGCCCTGGGCCAGAGCCAAAACATGAGACTTCAGAGGACTTTTATACCATGCAAAGGTTACTCAGGGCTCTTTTCTTTAGCGTTCAGTCCCCAGTGCCCGTCCCCCAATGGGCTGGTTCCCTCTGCTGAGGGGTGTTTGGGTAGAGAACTTGGAGAAACACTGATGTACTCAACCTCCTTTTTATTAGAGGAGAGGGGAGTCAAGACCAGAGTAGAGAAGTAATTAACCTGAGGACGCACAGCTCAGAGGGGTCTGGATTGGAAACCCAGGCTTATCCTTTCCTCTGTACCAAGAAGCGTTGCGCTAGGTTTATAGGAGCGCTTACTATGGCAAGCAAGGGGAGTGGCACAGAAAAGGGGCTCCGGGCTGGCTTTGGTTATCCGGAAAATGCAGTTCAAAGGACAGTTTCATTCAGAATCTGTGCTCTGGGTTCTGAGTAGAGCTGACCCCATTCAAAGGCAGGGTGTATTTCCTTACCTCTTTCTGGATCCAGCAGTCCCTCTTTGAGGAAAAGGCTCAGGTGAGAAGAGAAGTCCAACTCCAGTGCCAGGGAACTCGAGGAAGGAGGCCCAGGTAGCAGGGCCACCCGCAGACCCCCTGGACGCCACACCAGGGAGCCAGTAGGACTGGTTGCGTTAAAACAGCCAGCAACACTTCGATATTCTCTTGCTCACCTACCACAGGCTGTATCTGCACATGCGTGTGTATATGCGTACACACACACACACACACACACACACACCTCTCACACTCAGGCTCCCAGATGTCCAAAAGCTTATGATCAAACAGTGGCTCACAAAGCTGAAATGCAGGAGACCATTAAAGAACTGAGTGCTGGCCCCCCATCAGTCAACCACCCACTGGCAGCCAACAGGAGAACGAGCAAGGGGCGCCCATGTTCACCAGGGCATTGAGCAGGTGTAGCTTTCTTTCCCTCAAAACACTGTCCTCCAAACGATTAAATAAGGGCCAAGGGTTGTGCTGTGTTGGAAAGGTGTCTTTGACATTATTGCAAGTTTATGACACCCAATCGTCAAAACCTTAAGCCACGAACGTCTACAGATTGGCTTGTTGCTGTCACCTCTCAATATCATTTAATCAAGTCAGTGAATACTGTTTAATAAATAGGCCAGAAAAGTAGCTGAGAGTTTTCTCGGCGGGATGCGGCGTGCGACCAACGTTACGGAAGATTGTCCCTTGAATCACTAAGGCAAACTTTGTTGAGAGTCATTTTACATAAAGCAATCACATAAAAAAAAAGAGTTATAAATAGAAAAAACCCCAAGGTTCTCCCACAGACAGACAGGGAAATCGGAACATCCAAAAATAAAAAGAAATAAAAGGGGAACCAAACCAAACAACCCCGGGCCCCACAACCCATTCGCGTCAGGGTCTCCTTGAACATACAGTACTCGGTATCTTTGGATATTTTACAATGTACAGCTCCAGACTGCAGCCAAGAGAAAACAAAGAGAACTAACCAGTCATCTGAAAAAACGGAGTTTATAAGAAGGCGTTACCTTTACAAAATAAAAACAAAAGCCCGATACCACTGGATTCCAATTAGTTCATTTCCCTTGTTTTCTTTTAAAGTTTGGGTCAGCCCCAATCCCCTGGCTTGTGGGGGGACATGGGCATGTCGGCAAGTGTCAGGAAAGGAGACAGAAATCTAAGAGGTGGCTGCCCAAGCAGTGACGGGTGAAGATAAGAGGGTGTCCGAAGCAATCAATCCCCTCTGGGCGTAATGGCATCTGAGGGCGTCTGGCGTCAGGGGTCTCTTCTGGGGAGCTGGGGGCGTGACAGAGTCCGTGGTCTTCTCTGGCCTTTTTGTTCGTTGTGTTTGCAGGAAGAAGCCAAGGCGAGAAGAAGAGTAAAGTCTCGGGGGCCCCCAGCTCTGGGGCTGAGAGCGTCAGCCTGTGTGGATGAACGCTCCTCCTTTCCTGGCTACTGGGAAACAAAAGCAAACTCAGCAAGGAGAGGGAGGGAAGGCAGGAGAGGGGAGAGAGCAGGAAGGCACTGGGCCAGCAGAGCTGTCTTCCTTCTCAGGACCTGCTACAAACTCGAGAACCAGGGAGAGTGTGTGGACAGCCCACCTCACAGAGCCGGTCAGACCCATGTTGGAGCCTAGGCTCAGCCTCCCTGCCCTGAGGGGAGCCACACACCCCAGCTTCACCCCTGGAGGGAAGGGTCGAGGGTGTTCAAATGCAGCCAAGGGAAACCCACAACTTGAAAAGCAAACAGATAAACCGGGGGAACCAGGAGTTTGGTCTATTTTCAGGGATCAAAGTAGAGGCAGGCGGTTGACCGGTGTTAAGACAGGGTCCCCATCCCTTCTTTGTTGACCTCAGGACTCCCTACAGCAAGCATGTCAAACTCAAAGGCAAACATAGGCCAAATAAATGAGGCATGTGGCCCTCGGGCTGCGAGTTTGACATGCTTGCCCTGCAGCTTTGGAGGGGGTGCGTGGAGGTGGGGTAGATGCTAACGTCATCGCAGACATGCACAGCAGGCTGCCCAGAGAACAGAGGAGAATGTGTGGTCTTCCCCAAAGCTGCCTGTGGCCTGTGGCCAATCCCCACCCAGCCCTCTCTCTGTCACCGGTGTCTAGTTTGGCCACATGTCTCACCTGTGCTAATACAGAGGTGGATGTGATAAAACTAACTCCCATATTCCAGCCATTTTCACCCGCTGCTGCCCTTACAAGAATTGCTTCTGGAGGAACAGGCACGTACAAGTGGGTGGGTGGTGGGAGAGGAAAAACTAAATCACTAGCCCCCCTTCATAGGAGTGTGAAACTGGGGTACAGAAAGCTGACCCGTTCAAGGTCACAGGACGGTGAGGAAAAAATGGGCCCGGACTCCAGGAGACTCGCTCCTGACTCCAGGAGGCCTCCCTGCCAATGGGACCCACCAGCGCAGTGTCCGCAGGGACTCTGCTTAGGCTGTGGGGCTCAACCAGGGGTGTGCCCAGGCCCCTCCCCTCATCTCTGCTGCATCTGGTTTGCCTCTGGCCCAGCCTCCTCCCTGTAGGCACAGCTCGGGAGTGTTTGGGGCACCCAGTTTGGGGCACCCAGCGTGGGGCCTCCTCCTCCGAGGCTGGGACCCTGTGAGTCCCGTGTGAGAGCCAGACAGTCAGGGAGAGGCTGGCCCCGCTGAGGGGAGATGCCCATCTCAGACAGAAGCACAAGGGAGGCAGCTGCCTCAGGAGGCCCGGGAAATACCATTGCTGCTGACAGATATTTCGTTTCTTTCTTTGTGATTTTGGAATAAGTTTCGATCCGCTGGATGGGGCAGGTGGGCCTGCTGGGAGAGAGGCCGGGGCAGCTGGACTGGGGAGGGCAGGACCAGCCTAGTTGTTGGCTTCAGACATGGAGGCCACGTGATTGAGGCCGGCGAGCGCCGGGAGGCCGGCCAGGCCCGCGGCCCATGGGTCAGGCAGCGGGAAGTAGGGCCTGGACGCGGCCACGTTCTCGGCCAGGGCGAAGGCCAGGAGGCCGCCTGCGTTCCTCTCGGCCTCCAGCTGGGCGCGCCCGAACAGCTTCATCTGCGTCTCCTCGAACTGCCGCTCGAGCTCCTGCAGGCTCAGCGCACCCTTGGGCGCCGCCAGGAAGTGCTTGGTGGGGCTGGGGCCCGGCAGGCACATGGCGGCCCCGCCCAGGTGGGCGCCCACCTCGCCCAGCGCCGGGGGCATCACGAAGGCCGCCTTCTCTGGGGCCGGGCCCCCGGGCCCGAAGAGCAGGCTGGCGGCCCTCCAGGCGGCGGGCTTGCGGCCCCGCCGCGGCCGTGCCATGCGGCAGCTCTGGCGCTTGATGTGGCGGTGCAGGTGGTCGGAGCGCGTGAAGCTCTTGTAGCAGAACTCGCACTGGTAGGGCCGCACGCCCGTGTGGATGCGCATGTGATTCTTGAGGTCGTAGTTGTGCACGAACTTGGCGTTGCAGTGGATGCACAGGTAGGGCCGCTCCCCCGTGTGCTTCCGCATGTGGATCTTTAGCTTGTCCTGCCTGCAATGCAGAGCCGGGAGTCAGTCCCCTCCGGGAACACCGGGAGCCACTCCTAACCCTCTGCCCTCTGCCCCCTTCCTCCAGAACAGGCTCTACTGCCCTGGTCTCAAACCCCAGGAATGGCACCACTGTCCCACCCCAACAGGTGTGGCTGTCACCTGGCTCAGCGGGCTGGAGAAAGAGCGGGGTCCTGAAAGACCTCCCCCACTCAGAACCCCTCCTACTGCTGAGCTCTGAGCAAGGAAACTCTCAGTCTGTCAGGGCCGGCTCACAGACTGGACAAAGGCCTGCTGGCGACACACATCCCCACAAGTCAGCAGTCTGTCCTTAGTCCTCCGGAGGGGCAGTGACCTCTGAAACTGGGGTGCACCTTAATCTCACGCCCACTTCCCTCCAGTTTGTCATGTGCTTTGGCCCAGAGCCCCAGGGCCCATCCCAGCCGGGCTTTGGGGCTCCGTCTGTCCTCAGGGCTAACCTGGGAGGCTATAGAAGCCGGCACACCTCGTTCAAGTCTCCTGCATGGTGTTTTCTTATCCCAAGCCTGGGCTCTGCTCTTTGTCTGCAGACAATTCCAGGGTTTAGAAAAGAGCCAGGTGCAACAAGAATGCAGCCTAATCCACGGCAAAGCTCCTGAGGGTGTAAGTGGGATTATTCAGAGGTAAGGAATGGTGTTGGGTGGGGCTCGCACTGGGGGCTGGGAGCCCCTGCTCCAGCTGCAGACCTACCGCTAACATGCTGGGGGACCTTAGGCAAGTTACCTAACCTCTCTGCACACAGCCGAACCTCCGCCCAGGCGTCAATTTCTACTGTCCAGGGCTGACGAAGAGAATCCGGGTTTGTGTTGTACTACATTCAATACACCTCCTGGTGGTCTTGAGAGGAAAGCTGACATCCTAGGGTTTTTTCCTCAAGACTGAGCCTGCATGAACCAGCTCAAGGAGTGGTTCAGCCTGGCTGCGGTGGAGTCGGCTGGGCTGCAAGGACTCCTCTCAGGATCATTCTGAAGCCTTCCCTGGCCAGACCCGCAGGCCGGGCAGCTCTGTGTCCAGTCTGCCACCTCCACCCTGCAGGCCTGGCTTGGGTGGAACATCTGCCTGTAATTCTTGGCTCGGCTTTGAAGTGGGAGCAGATGTGGAGCTCAGGTGTCCGCCCTAAAATGACCAGATTTAAATAAACCGCCTTTAACACAACCCCAGGACAGCAGGAGCAGAGGGCCTGGTCTCCCAGGGTCCCCTGGCCGCTAGAGGTCTCACTGGCTCTCATTTTCCGACTGGTTCCTCAGGGGCCGGGCAGGAGGTTCTTGTGTACACTGGCAGGGACCAGGGAAGGGGACCAGACCTGCCCCTTCCCCCTGTGCTCACAGGAAGGCTGGAGGAATGGACGTGGGTGTGGGGAGTGGGATGGGCAGAGACGGGGAAGTCAGCTGGCTGGTGTCCTCCACACACCAGCCCCTCCTCTCTTCCACATCTCCTGTCCCTCCCACAACCACCAGCTGCCCCCAGGCTGCGTAGTTCCCTGATGTGACATCCCATGCCCCCTCCCCCCAGCATGCTATAACCCTCGTTTCCTCCAGATGATTGGATGTTTGAGCAGTAAGAAGCCTTAGAGAGCATCTGAGCCAGCAGGTCTCAAACTTGATCTTGTATCAGAACCATTACCAGGGCTCGATGAAACGGTGCTGGGCCCCCCTCCCAGAAGTCTGATTCAGTAGGTCTGGGATGGAGAGGACAGAGAATTTGCATGTCTAACAAGCTGATCGATGCCGCCGCTGCTGCTGAAGCTAGTGAGTCTATGGACTACATTAAGAACCAGGGGCCTAGGCTCATTCTTCACTCTGCAGGTGGGCAAACTGAGACCCAGGGAGGGGGACAGTCACTGAGGTCATCCAGAGGTTAATGGCAGAGCTGGGACTAGAATCAGGCCTGTTGGCTCCCAGCCCAGGCCTCTTTCCTCACCACTGTAGGAAGTACAGTGGGGTGCACAGTGCACTTGAACCCTGAGAGCAAAGCTGCACAGTCCTGAGGGATATGTCTTGGGACCCCACCCATTCACCCAGGCCCTGATGGAAACTGGCGTTAGGTGGTCAGCTAGGCTCACCCACTGGCTGTCTGACTCCTGAACTCACCAGGCGGAGGACTCAGCTTAGAGCAGTGGTTCTCAACCTTCTAGCCCTTTAAATACAGTTCCTCATGTTGTGACCCAACCATAAAATTATTTTCATTGCTACTTCATAACTGTAATGTTGCTACTGTTATGAATCGTAATGTAAATATCTGATATGCAGGATGGTCTTAGGCGACCCCTGTGAAAGGTTGGTTCGTCCTCCAAAGGGGTCTCGACCCACAGGTTGAGAACCGCTGTCTTAGAGTCATCAGGGGCTTTAAATATAGCACCTCATTTAAGCCTCACCACAACCTTATAAGGTAGATTTCTTTTCAAAATCACTATTACATATAATTTGTAGTATTGACCCTGAAGGGTCACCCTCAAATAATGGACAATGCAAAGGGTAAATCTCCTGATAGCAAGGGCCTACTATACATAACCACAGATTCCCCCAGGCTTTTCATTCGGGCATCTAAAATAAATCACATTTCAATGGCGATTGGCTCAAATGTGTGAGAAGTACCAAGAAGGTGGTTATATCTTCCTTTCATAGAGCACCTGCTATGGGCAGGTGAATACACCATTTCAGTGACCCTGGAAAGCTGTTATTCAGAGGCAGGTTATGGTGTAGGGGTGGGTTCCCTATTTGGAATCTTGGAGCCGCTGCTGCAGCAGCAGACCCACCACTAACTTGCTGGGTCACCTTTAGGCAAGTTATTTAACCCCTCTGTACAGAGCTGAACCTAGGGCCAGACATTAATTCTATTGTTCAGGGCTGATGAGGGACTCTAAGTTTGTGTGAGTTCGATTCAACACACCTGGAGTAATTTCCTCACTTAGAGGAAGAATCGGGGCTCAGAGAAGCCAACCGGCTTTCCCAAAGGTATCCAGCTGGTGATGGGCAAAGGGGGCTGGGAGCTACTTGGGGTGTGGTTTGTTTGCAAGCTGTTCTGAGGTTGAAAACAGGTGGATTTTCAAACCTGGGACTTTCAGCCCAAGGCCTAAAGGGCTGCCCCAGGAAGTAAAGACCAGAACAGTTAAGAGGAGGCATCTGCTGCCAGCTTTCTGCCTCTGGGCCTAGGAGATTGGGACATGCTGCGGTAGGAACTCAGCCCTGGGCAGGGAGCTGGCCTAATGGAGGCCTTTTGTGGGAGCAGGGCAGGGCGGTGAGTAGAGTGGGCAAAGCTCATGATAAGTTAGTCCTGGAAAAAAAACTTAGAGATCATCTGGTTTGCTAAGAGCCTGTTAACAGGTCTGAGTCAGGGGCCCCAGTGACCTGTGTTATGAGCAGTACATTTCGAGGGACCTTGAAAATACTGATCTAATCCAGTTCCCTCACCTTCAAGATGAGAAAAACCACAGACCAGAGAGGGGAGGGCTTCTAAGATCACACGGCCTCCTTATTCCTGGAATGACCTTTTCACCAGGCTGTACTGAACGTGCGCCTGGGAAATGGACGTGGGGTGGAGGGTGGGATGTGTGTGCTCATTGGCAAGGCTGGGCCTGGCATACTCCAAGAACCACAGCAGGCCCTTGGCTGGTGTGGGCCCCCCATTTCCTGACCTCTAAAATTCGGGCTGGGCTGTACCATTTTGACCTCTGGTGTTCTGTGCTTGCATCTGAGTAAAGGGGTATAACCGAATTTCTTTCTCGTGAGGTGGCTTCATATTTGTAGCATGGCTCTGCTACGCCTGCTTCTTCTCGGATCTAAGCTGCCCGCGGAGACAGCATGGGTGTCGTTGGAAAGTGTTCTAGCCGGAACCTCAGGAGCTGAGCTCTTGGTCACCCCCCGCCAGGACTGGAGGCCTGTGGTCCTGCTTAAAACCTCCCGAGGCCTCCTCCGTCCAGTGGCCTAGGTGCTAACTCACTGTTAGCATGGCTTTCCAGGCCTGTACAAGCTCAGCCCTTCCAGTCCCTTACAAGATGACTAAGTTCTGAGGACGCCCGGTGACCAGTTAGCAAGAATATAGTGTGAACTTCAGAGTTGCTAAGAGAGTAGATCTTAACTGTTCCACCACACCCACACTAGAAAGGTGATGATGTGAGGTGATGAGTGTTAACTAACCTTACTGTGGGAATCATTTCGCAATAATACACATATAAAATCATCACAGTGCATACTTTGAACATATACAATGACATATGTCAATTATATCTCAGGAAAGCTAAGAAAAGATCACCCCACCTACTTTGTCAGCCCCGCCCCTCCCCGTACATAGTACTGCACCCCCACACCATGGACATGCGGCTCCCCTTGCAGGCCACATGCCGGTCAACGCTGCATCTTTGAACTCCTGCTGGCATGAGTTGGACTTCCAGTCCCCCCTCCCATGAGGAAATGAAGGCAAACTGGATTAGATCGGAATTTTCAAAGTCCTGCGAAATGTACTGCGCATCACACAGGTCACTGGGCTCCCTGACTCAGACTACGAATCAGACATGTTAACAGGCTCTTGATAAACCAGATGATCTCTACGTTTTTTTCCAGGACTAACTTCCCATGAGCTCTGACCACTCTACTCACTGCTCTGCCCTGCTCCCACGAAAAGCCTCCATTAGTCCTGTGTCCGTCCATAGCTTTCCTGATCGTGGGCAATATGTAAATGAAGTCATAAAACGGGGAGCCACCTTAGGGAGCACCTCCTCCTACCCCCTCATGTTACACATGGGGAAACTGAGGCCCAGAGTGGGGAGCAGACTTGGCCAAAGTCACACAGCCAGTTAGAGGCCGAACCAGACCCCGGACCTGGGTTCCTGATGGTCGCCTAGCGCTCTCTCTGAGGTGCCACACAGTCACCGAGAGATGCTAGCTCCCCAGCCACTCACTCAGCTGCTCTTCTGTGTGCCAGTGCCAGGTGCTGCTTTCTCGGCCCTCATCTAGCACGAGGCGCAGATGGCACTGGTCCCTGCTTTGATAGGAACCTGTCAGATGCTCTTGTAGTCTGCTCAGTGCATGGCACTGAATGGAGTGGATGCTCCTGGAGCGTTTGTTGACTGACGAATGACCTGCTGGTGCAGGGCCAGTTTTCAGAACCTGAAACTCCAGCATGGTCCTTTCTCATCCTGATCCCCTTGTCTGCCATCCCCTCCCTGTACCCTGCACCAGGGACCAGCCAGGTCACGTGCACCCGAACCTTGATCTGCACCTCCTTCCAGCTGGGAGAACTCAGCATCGAGAAAGATGTGCCTGCACTTGTGAGCACCCCGAGGGAAAAGAAGGGACCATAGGTCTGGCCCAGGACCTCGGCCTCCACGAAGGCCCCTGTCAGGCTAATGCTTTCCCAGCACCATCCTCTCAGACTTCATGGTAACCTGATGTTCGGAGACCAACTCTTCCTGCTGCCACTGCTAATGACATTACATTATCTTAATAAGGTCCCCGGAGCTGCCAGGACTGGGAAAGCTAAAAGGAAAATACAGAATGAAAAAGAAGCCATGCTCCTGGCCTTGTTCGGAGAGCAGACAGCTTTTTTGGCTCACCCTGGAGGCAGGGGTTGAAAACTAGAAGTTGCGACCTTTAGGGGCTGCTGGGAGGGGATCCAGTGGAAACTGGGGAGACCATGGCTCACCAGAGAGTGACTTTTCAGGGCTCAAAGGTTGTCCATCTTTTCCCAGGGACAGGATAGGGCTTCTGTTGCTCAGGGGCCGGTCCTTTCGCAAATCCTGCAGTTTCATGCCTTTATTACCTGCCCAGCCGGACGTGGCTGGAGCACCTCTGATAGCCGGGCTGCAGGGGCTGCAGGAGCTGCAGGAGGGAAGGCTGCCCAGCCATGCTCTCTAGGTGCTCCCCTCACGGGCTGCCTGCACCCAAGGACCAAGGTGACAGACATTAGGGGAAATTAAGGGTCTTCTGAGGCCTTCACAGTCCAGGGCCAGGCCCTGTTGGCAGTGATGAGGACTGCAGTGTGACAACCAGGGGGACAACCTGTGGTCTGGGTGGGCAGGGAAAATGCCCACCGAGGCAGCAGCATCCCTCTGCATGCAGAGCGACAACGCCTCTCATCTTCCCAGCTCATTTGCTCCCTTTTCTTCAAGGCCCATGCTAGGGGCCAGGTCTGGCAGAACCCTGTGGTCCTGACCTTCCGCCCTGCTTCCAGACTTTCTGGGAATAGCGGGACTCCTGATGAAGAGGACCTGGGGGAGCCTTGATCCAGACTTCTCTCTCCCAAGGTGGAGCCAATGGGATCGGTTGTGGTAGAAACCATCTCTCTCTTTAAAAAAATTTTTTTAAAAAATTGATTTCAGAGAGAGAAAGACAGATAGAAACATTAGTGGGAGAATCATTGATCAGCTGCCTTCTGCACACCCCCCACTGGGGATCGAGCCTGAGGCTTGTGCCCTGACCAGGAATTGAACTGCGACCTCCTGGTTCATGGATCAACACTCAACCACTGAGCCACACCAGCCTGGCGAAGCCATCTCTTTTTAAGGAAGAAAATGGTGACATCGGACAACTCCTGGAGAGTGTAAACACAGACTCAGGCAAGGCAGAGGGACTCATAGCGGTGACCAGAGCTAAGTGGGGTCAGCACGGGGCCACAGAAGCACAGTCTGGTTGAAGTCTTTGAGTCCCTGCTCAGGGCTCCAGGGTGTCTCATCTATGGAGCAACCAGTGGTGGGACAACTGGTGGGACTGGCTGAAATCTAGAGCTGATTCAGAGGTGAGGGCTCCGACTCCAAGGAATAGACAGCAATGGTGGTCCCTGTTCTTGGAGAAGCGTACCATGGAAGGTGCAGGCAGCCTTTAGGGACAGAGCATGGGAGGACACCAGCCCCCTCCACCCTGTTGTGGCTGCTGAAGTCATGAGGAATGACATCCTCATGGGGTGTGGACATTCTGGGCATTGGCATCTGAGGCCATAACTTGGAGCCTGTGACACTGGGTCACCTTGCAGGGGGAGGGTAGGCCCTCTACAACATCTCCCAAGAGGGATGGATGGGTCAGCATTTAGCAGAAAGGAAGGAGGCCTGGCCAGAGAGCAGAAGCTCAATTGAGATTCAGAAAGGGAAACTGTCCAAGAGGGGGATTGAAGGCAGCAGGTCTGGCTCCCTCGGCCTCTGGGGGCCCAGTCCCAGGGAGTGGCTTGGCTTTGCAAGGGAGCCTGGGAATTCTGAGTTCAAGAGGCAGCAGCTGTTGCTTTAAATGGCTGCTGAAGAGCCCCCAGCTGGGGAAGGGGAAGAGGTGTTACGAATGGTGGCTGCAGGAAGTTAGCCACAAGGAAGGTCCCTAGAGTAGGGCTGCAGGGATTTGGCTGCAGAGAGTTACAGGAAGCCCCGATCTGGGCAGGCCAGCGTTGGCATTCTCCACAGACCAAAAAGGATCCGTGCAGGGCAGCTCTAGGGAGGTGGCAGGAGGGAAGCCAGGAACCAGTGACTGTGAAGAATGTGCCAGGGAGGGGGTCGGGAGGTGTTCCACAGGGACAGCACAGCCCACAGAGACAAGTACAGTTCCTCTTCTGAAGGAGCCAGGAAAACTCGCTCCAGCCTCCCAGGAAGGCGGGTGGGCCAGAGCTTTTCTGATCTTTCTCAGGCCTGTCAGAGCCCAGTGGGAACCCTGAGGGGGAGGTGCTGATGGAGGCTGGAATGCAGCTCACTGAAGAGGGGAGGGCAGGGCAGATGGCTGGATGGCCAGGAGGGCACAGGCCATCTGACCTGAAGGGTGGGGAGGCTGCAGGCACGAGGCCACCCTAAGTGATCACCAGGAATGTGTTGGGAGGAAGGGTTCTGGAATGCAGACCTCCTGTGCAACCCAGCATCGCTGCCCAATGGGAGGCCTACTCAGAGAACCTTCTACTGTCAGGAGGGAGAGGAGTCTGTCCGACCACGTTTAAAACTTTCCCGAGGGAGGGCGGGGCCCACAGACTGGTGTGGTCCTCACAGACGCTGCAGGTGGGAAAGGCCTGGAGGGGAGGAACAGGGAGGGAATAAAGATGGAGACTTGGGGGGCTGGGCAGGGTCATGGTGCTGTGCCCTGAGATATGCATCCTGTTGAAGCTGTGGACCTGAGACCCTCCTGCCGGGAGAGGTGTCTCAGTGGCAGCCATCGGTACAGGGGACAGATGTGAAAGTTCGGGAGCTGGACCCTGGGTGGCAGGAGGGGAAGCTCCCGGCCACTGCAGGGCTGCCTGTCTTGGATCTGGCCTGGGAAGAGCGGCAACGCTTTGAAGTCACTCCCTAGGGCTGGGCTGGGGAGTCACGGGCAGGAGATGAGTGAGCGGTGCTGGACCCCTATGATGTTCTGGTTGGTCTCCTGTCTGCTATCCCGGGCTTTTGTCAGCCTCATTCAGGTGTTCTAGCCAGGCCTGTGGGGCTCAGTGAATTCAGGAGGAGGTGGGGTGGGAGAGGCAAACATCGCCTAAGGCAGCATTAGAGTGGCAGGACCAGTAATGAAAGACACCTGAGGGCAGGTGAATCTTGGGGAGGGAATCTGAGGTCCAGGTCCAGATTCTCCCCCCACTGTTAGTGCAAACGGTCTGGGAGAAGTTCTGTTTGGGGGTTCCCTCACAGAAGCACCTGTGTGAGGACCCCAAGGCCAGAAGTAGTCACCGAATGAGCCCACTGAGCTATTTTTGCAATGCCAGTGTCACCTGAACATATATTTCTGATGCCCTTCTCTGGTAACCTCTGATAGAGTTCCAAGCCACCCAAAAACGTAGGTCTCGTTACTTCACAGAACTTGTGTTCCCCCGAAAAACATGGCCCTTATTCAATATTTGACATAATTCTAAAAATTTTGCTTTATCCTCCGAAGACCAAAGGTTTGGGCCCATCAAAGAAGAGAATCAGAAGAACAAGCCCCCAGCAATTCCCACGGAGACATTTCCCAGACGCGAGCTGACGGCAGCACCATTGGCAGATGTGTGGGTCTCTCAGGGTGAGCTCATTGACGGACAGTGGCCGGGTGGGGAAAGGACCTCATCGGGAAGGCCAGGGTCACAGGACAGACATCCACCAGACGATGTCTACATCCGACACACTGAAACGACCAAGCCCTGATGCAAGGCCGCCACCAGGACCGTCCCCACTGAGGACATGGCTGGGAAGATCAGCCTCACAGCACCAATGCAACATACCAGGCCCATCAATACCTAGCAGTGGGCAAATCTGACCGCCACGTCCCACCCACCAATTTTGGCTACAAAACTTGAGAGTTCTCTGTAGCCACCCCAGTCACAGATTTTGCTGTCCTACGAGCAAGTCCCGGCTCTGCCATTTCCTAGCTGCACTTATGAGTGGCCAACCAGCCACCGGGGCGGGGGGGGGGGGGGGGGGGGGGGGGGGGGACGGAGTGCTCATCTGTAAACAAAGGCCATATAGCACCTCCCCGTCTTCAAAGGGCAGGGCTGGGGTGAGAGGATAGAGAATACACTTAGGCCAGCCCTGGCATGTTGAACATGCTCCAAGTAAAATAGAAGGGCTGCACTCCACTCCACTCCTCGGGGGAACTTCAATTGGCTCCTGTGGATCTACACTGGGGAGGGAGGGAGGCCAAGTGTGCAAGGTACTGAGGCTCCTCACTTCTGCCTTACAGCTCTGCTCTGACCTGTTTTATATGTTTGCCTTTCACTTAATATTGTAGTTAAGAAAAAATATATTTTTAAAGAAACTATTTTCCCTTTTAAAAAGAGCTTGAAAATCACTGCACCAAGTAATGCCTAGCATGCCTTCTCGCAATGAATTTGACGTGCATCTAGGATCCAGTGGGACCTCCCCTGAACTGGGTCTCTCTCTCCATCCCTGCCCAACCCCGCACCCCCATCCCCTCTCTGCTGCCATCACTGCAGCCTCCGACCCCCTCCCAGCTGGGACCCCCACCTGGGGGCCGCCATGCGCACCTGGTGAAGCGGACCTCGCAGATGTTGCACATGTATGGCTTCTCCCCGGTGTGGGTCCGCATGTGCCGCGGCAGCTTCCCGGCCCCCATGATGACTTTATGGCAGATGGGGCACTGCTGAGAGGCCTTGGGCTTCAGCTTGCGCTCCTCCACCAGGGGCCAGGGTGGGAAGAGGCCCCCCAGGTGGGTGGCACTCAGGAAGTTGAGATAGGCACCATAGTCATTCTCCGCCTTAATGGAGCCCAGCGGCCCCCCAGGAAGGTCCGGGAACATGTCCTTGAAGAAGTCATTCGGGAAGGGCGGGGGCGGGGGCGGGGGCAGCTCCTCCTTCTCCTCTTCCTTGATCTTCCGATTCTTGATGACCAGGTCCAGGGGCCCACTGTCCATGGGCTGCTCGGGCAGCTGGGCAAAGGCACCAAAGTCCCCTGGCCAGAGGTGTGGGAAGAAGTCTGGGGCAAAGGGAGATAAGGAGGGTCTCCTGTCGGGGATGTTGGCCTTGGGGTACAGGTTCTCCCTCAGCAGAGATTCAATGGAGAAGTCCCGGATAACGCCCAGATGGCCAGGGCTGCTGGCCTGGAAGGAGTCCGGGAAGTCCCTGGGTGTGTCCGCATAGGCCTTCTCTGTGAGATGGTCCGCCTTGGAAGGGCTCTGGTGGCAGTTGATGTCCTGGGGGTCGGGCAAGTTTTCTTGATCAGCGAAATCCTCCGTATCGTCATCCTCTTCCTCATCCTCTTCCTCCTCCTCCTCCTCCTCATCCTCCTCGTCATCGTCATCCTCGTCATCGTCGTCATCCTCCTTGTCGTCCTCCTCCCCGCCGTCCCCGCCAGGCTCCATGATCTCCAGGCACACGTTCACGATGCACTGGATCTCCAGCATCCTGGCGGCGTTGAGGATGTGCTTGACGTTGGAGGCGGTGATGGTGAGCGTGGAGGTGTAGGCGAACTCGAGGATGGCGGCCAGGGCCTCTGGCTGGACAAAGTCAATCTCGTAGACGTAGGGCTGGCTGGCTAAGGTGCCGGCTGTGAAGAGCTTTTTGAAGTACTTGCTGCAGGCCGCCAGGACGGAGCGGTGGGTGCGGTATTCCTGCTCCTGCACCACCAGCAGCACGTCGCAGAGCAGGCCATCATGCCGCTGCTCGTTCAGGCTACACAGAACCTCGCTGCTGTGGTTGGGGAAGGGAATGCCGATGAGTTCGTCAATGCCATTGGCCATGGTCTCAGCCAGAGCCCTGCAGACAGACACAGAGAGGGAGACTGGGTTAGAGGATGTGGTCCCAGGAGGGGACACCCAGCTCTGGGATGTTGGACCAGGGAGGCAAGGCTGGTGGACATGGTGGCCCAAACCACCCCTGCCTTTGCTTAAGGCTCCCCCCGCCTCCAGCCCTCCTCCCTCTTGGCTTTTCTAAATCCCATCTGCAGTGCAGAGCCCAGCTCATAGGCTGGGGCTTTGCACAGGCCCATGGGGTCTTTTCCCGGACCCCTCACGGAGTTGACCTCTATGGGGCAGTTGGCATATGCTGCTTGGCAAAGGCTTGTAAGCTTCTCGTGGGCATGATTTCACTGAAGTCAACTTTGTTCATATGCAATGGTGAGACACCAGGACGGACAGCCACCTGACACTCAGCTGCTACTGTGAGCTACGTCCACTACTTCCTCACACAGCATCTGCGGGTTGAGGCCAAAGGGGGAATGTTCTCTCATGATGCAATGCTGCTGAGAAAATGCTCTGGTTTATTGCAAAACTCCTCTGACTCCTGTAACAGACTAACATTTGGCTACTGGCTACTGTTATGGGCTGAGCTGTGTCCCCACCAAATCCATAGGCTGAAGTCATAACCTCCAGTATCTCAGAATGGGACTATGTCTGGAGGTAGGACCTTTGAAGAGGTGATTAAGGTTAAAATGAAGTCACCTGAGTGGGCCCTAATCCATTATGACGTGTCCTCATAACAGGAGATGAGGACACAGACACAGAGGGAAGACCCTGTGAAGACACAGGGAGAAGATGGCCATCTGCAAGCCAGGAGAGAGGCCTCAGAAGAAACCAAACCTGCTGACACCTTGATCTTGGACTTCCAGCCTCCAGAATGGTGACACAACCGTGAGAAAGGTGCAGCAAGGTTCACTGAAGAGGAGTGAGCTATCACCACACACCTGTCAGAATGGCTAAAATAACAGAGTGCTAGCACCAAATGCTGGTGAGGGTGTGGAGAAACTGGATCACTCATACATTGCTGGTGAGAGTATGAGTGGTACAGCCATTCTGTGATCAACTCAGCAGTTTCTTTAAATACGTATTGAGGAAATGACACCTTTTTCTCATGAAGCTTCCAAATGGGTAGTAGGGTCCTGACCCTCAGAGGGACCCTCCCCTCTGAGGACTGTTTGTGAATGAAATGCCCCTTGGACTGTTAAGTGAAAAGCCGAAATCAGTAAAATCTCAGGAAATTAGAGCCATTTTCTTGCTCGCCAAAGGCAGTGGTTCTCAACCTTCCTAATGCCGCGACCCTTTAATACAGTTCCTCATGTTGTGGTGACCCCCAATTTCATTGTTACAAATTGAACATAATTAAAGCATAGTGATTAATCACAAAAACAATAAGTAATTATATATGTGTTTTCTGATGGTCTTAGGCGACCCCTGTGAAGGGGTCTCAACCCATAGGTTGAGAACTGCTGCTTTAGAGATAAAAATGTTCTTAAATGTTATTTTAGGGGAAATGCCCACAATTCTTTAAGCTTTCCCCCACCTTCTTGCAGAGAGGAATTGAACCTGTTGGGCCATGTGTTGGTGGTCGGTGTCTCAGTCAAGCTCCCTGAGGGATGGAGTCTGCTGTCCTTTCGCCTAAATGTCCCATCTCTGTGCTTTAGTAGCCACGTCGGCTGGAGCCTGGGAATCAGGGCCCACGGCTCTGAGACGTTGGGAGGCTGCTCAGCTCTCTGGGCTCCTGTGGCCTCATCTTGTCATGGGTGGTCATGGGAAATCTAATGACCAGTGTGCCATGACTATGAGAGGTTAGGAGGGCAAAGTGGACCTGGATGAGGAAAGGGCAATAGGCCGGGGTGACCCTGGACTCCAGGCTGCTGTGCCCAGCAGCCACTTCTCACAGTGGCCTGGTTGCAGCCTTTGTCCCATTCCTGGAGGAGGGGATGGAGCTGTGTAGCTGGGCTGTTTTTCCAGGCAGGAGGTGAGGGCTGACGCTCGCTGTTTCATTGTCTCTTTGGTAAGACGTGTCCCTGCCCTTCACTCTGGGAGCTTCCCTGATGACCCTAAGATTCCCATGCCCTGGAGGACCCAGACAGCAGTGTCCCAAAGGGGTGGCCATGCCCCACCCCCACCTTCCCTCCTTCCCACCCAGGCCCTCCTTCCTTCCCCTCCCATTGCTTAAGCCAGGGCAGTTCTGTCTCCAAGAATAACACGCTCACGAAAGAGAATCACACACACACACAACACAACAAAACAAAACAAAGACTCTCAACAGCCAGGAAAGGCTTAGCCCAAAAGATAGTCTTTGGTACAAAAGGGATAGAAAAAGGTATAAAGACAGATCAAAAACAAAGAAGGAGGAGGGAAAGAGGGGAAGAGGTGCTTGGAAATGGAGGAAGGAGATTCTAGGGGAAGAATGAAGGCAGGTGGAACCTTCGCAGGTATGGTTCCGGCCATCAGGAGGCCTGCCACAGCCTCCCAGGGCCTCTGCCCCCAGTGGAAGGTTCTAGAGCCCAGAATGTCCAAGTAACCCTGTCTGACAAAGGCAGCACTTCCCATGTCGGGCTTTGGTTTATTCAGCTGTAAAATGAGATCTTTGTTGGCTTGGGTAACTTCCTCGCATTCCCCTCTCTCCCTGCCACGAGAAGGGATCTTGCCCTCAGTTTACCACCTACAGACAGACAGGGTGCTTCTATGAGCAGAACAGAGAAGTGGTGGGGGTGGGGACATTGGAAGGGGCCGGAGGACCTCCCACCACAGAAATGCATTGTAGGAATCTGGCTCCAGAAGTCCTCCATGACCAATTTCTTGAGTGTGACTTGAGTTTTCTTATTTGTGTCCTGTTCTAATAACCAAATGAAGCAAGCTAGCCAGCCAGCATTTATAAGAATAGTCAATACTAGCTATCGCTTATTGAGCGCCTGCTACATGTCAGGCATCGCACCTCTACGCTTTCCTCAACCAATGGAATTCTGAAAGGTACACATTTGTATCAACATCTCCAAATTAGGGATAGAGAAAAGGTGTGGAGAGGGTAAGTGGCTTGCCCAATGCCACAAGGGTCTGAGCCAGGCTTTGAGCCCAGCAGTATTTGGTGCCAAAGTTCATATCCATCTCCTTTTACCACACTGCCCTCTACAGGGCAGGGAGATTTGAACTCTTCCCTCCACGCCCCCAAATGTTGTCTCTTCAGAGATTTGATCACCCTGGGGGTGAGGATGAGCTGAGACTCACACATGCCAGGGGCTTGGGGGTCTCAGTGCTGAGTGTGAACGAGAGGTATGAATGGCACGGCACTGGATCCCTGTGGGCTGGGCTTGTCTGAGCTGTGAAGGATAGAGAGGGTTATATTGGGTAGAGGGGGGTGTGCCTCACCGGGATCCTGAGTGGGATCGCACCAGAAGCCACTCCCAGCCAGCACGTGCTGAGGTTGGCTGATGGTCATCTGACAACCCACGGCCCACGCGGAGGGGTGGAGGGTGAGAGCCCTGCTCTTAGGCCGCCCGTGTCCACATCCGACACCCACACTGATAGCCTCTGGGACGTGGTATTTCCGCCCTTGAGCTCAGTTTCCTCATCTGCACAATGGAGAGGATAATAGTGTCGACCTCACAGAGTTGCTGTATGGGTCAAATGAGCAAAGGCCTCCTGATACATAGTAGGTGCTCAACCAATGCTAGCAATTCTGAAGTCCAGGAAGTACAAGACTCTTGGCAGTTCCCTTGAGCAGGGCAGCCACACCCCTTGGCCCCAGAGTGCCCTGAAGCCTCATCATAGGTGTTTTGGCAGAGGGCGGTGGGGCCCTACTGGGAGCCAATTTGCCTTCCGCATGGTTTTGCAGATCCATCGACTTACCAGTAAGCACCTCACCCAACCAAAGACTCTGAGAACAGCCCTTACAAGTTCCCAGGCCACCCTGGCATGTGTGAGTCCTATTTGCTAAGGTTCATTCACACCTCCTAGCTCATGCACGCCTATGGGGCAGACGAAGCTGGTATCAACTTTATACTCATTTTATAGATGAGGAAAATGAGGCACAGAGAGGAACCGGTGCTCAAGCTCACACGGCCAATCAGTGTCAGAGGTAGAACTAGAAGTAGGGTGTTCTGATGCCAAGCCTGTGCCCTCAGCAGGTGCAGGCTTGTCTGGCTAATAGGGGCCCCATGTTGTAGGATTGGTTTTACCAGGAACGTGAAGCACAGGGGCATAGGCAAAGTATATACTTCCACTGCCCTCAGTTTGCCTATCTGGAAAATGGGGAATTCACTGCTTAGATCTCACTTGCTCTGGGCAGGGCCTGTTTCTTCTATGCCTGTGTCATTCCCAGGATGCCATTAAGTATGAATATGGTAGACCCTGAATGAATGAGACCAGTTCAAATACAGAGAAGAGATAGCCTGGAAGTCACAAAAGGTGGAGGGGTGACCCTAGTCCTCTGCCTTGGAACAGAGTCCTGTCATTCATAAAGCGCTTACATTCATTCACCTTATCCTTTTTATGACCCCCATTGGGTGGGAATCAGAGAGGCAAAGTGATTTGATTTACTTGATTTCTGAGTCCCATCTCTTTCCTGTCCTCTGTGGCTGCCTGGTGGTGTGACTTCTGAGACAAGTCTATCGCTCTGATCCACAAGTCCAGCGCCTTCCGAAATCCTGCTCAGCTCAGCAAATCTGCCAAATCTCAGGGCAGGCTGGCCCCAGCTGGCCGGCTCCCACTGCCCTGGGAGTGGTCCCACCACCTCCAGTCTCCATCTCCTCCACTGCCCCAGCCTGCGACCTCAGAGCCACCTGGCAGAACTGGTAGCTGCGGTGACGGTGGGGGGGTGCCGCCCAGGGGCTGAGAAGGATGTGGTTCTTTCCCAGACATGGGATGAGGTGGGGAGCAGCTACCTGCACCCTTTGAGCAGGTCTGTAGTTCCTGTGGTTTGTGTAGGCACCGAAACCTGGGGGGGGGGGGGGGGGGGGGGGGAGGCGGGGGGTGGCAGGAGAGAGGGCAGCGAAGCCTGGTCCAAGCAGCTGGAGCCCTTCGGCCTGCCCCACCCTGCCCTTGGCAGTTCTCCTGAGCAGGACAGCCACACCTCTTGCCCCCAGAATGCCCTGGAGCCTCAGCTGCCCCCGAGGCTGGGGCCAGACTGTGTGGGCTAGGAGGCCGGGCAGGGCCACTTCAACTTCTAGGCTCTTCCCCATTTGCCAGAGCACCCTAGGCAGAGGGCCCACAGCTGAGCACAGCCGGCCCCACCTGCTCTGCCACCTGCCAGGACACGCCCGGAGCCCACAGTCCCTAGCTTGCCTCAGGCCCAGGGTTTAGAGCTGGTTGGTTTGTGTGAAATGAGCTCTAAGCTTCCCTTCTCCACCAGATGTTCCCTTACAGCTGGAATGCAGGCCCTCCCTGATTCACATGGTTGTGTACCCCCAATGCCTAGTTCCCCACCCACAGAACAAGACTTGAGGCCCAGGGCAGAGGCCAGGCCTGGCAGGCAGGCACACGTGGGTTCTCTCCCTTGCCCCAGACAGATTCTCTCTGTGTCCCTATATCTGGGGGTCTGCGTTTTTGCTCCTGTGACCAGGCATGCACGCCTCTGCTTCATTGTCCTCTGCTGAAGCCCCTGAGTTAGCAATGCCACCGCCCTGTTGAGCTTTAGATTCAGAACGACTTGTTCAAATCTCCTTGCTCCATACATGTTCCCAGGATCCAGGGGACAGAAATAATTCTTTGGCGCACTTTTCTGAGGAGAAACCTAAACTTGCTGGTGAGCTGACTTACCCAAAGTCACAGCACTAGGTCAGTGACAGGGACCAGACTGTGCAGTACCATGCGGTATCCCTTGCAGACCCTCCCTCACCATCCTCACCACCTCCCCCTTCCCTCAGTGCTGCACTGGTTTGGTTTTATCAGAACAAGGTCTAGGTCCAGGGCCACCCACAGGGGTTGGGAGAGGGGCAGAAGCCAGGGTGAGCTTCTCTCCCCCTCAATTCTTACCAGGATGAAACACACTTGGGGCAGACTGGAGGGGTACCTAGAGGTGGTCCGAGAGATGGGCGAGGAGGAGTGAGGGGCAGCTCCTCACTTGGGCTTTGGTGATGGGGGTGGGGGTATGAGTGTCAGAGCTGTTAGTTACCCCCTGGAGGAACCCCTTCCTCTTCACAGCAGCTGCCCACCAGGAACCCTCGCCCAAGGGCTGGCTTGGAGCCTTTACTTGTCAAAGCACTTCCACCTCCTTGCTGGCAGGTGAGGCCAG
This sequence comes from Myotis yumanensis, assembly GCF_028538775.1. Classification (NCBI taxonomy): domain Eukaryota; kingdom Metazoa; phylum Chordata; class Mammalia; order Chiroptera; family Vespertilionidae; genus Myotis; species Myotis yumanensis. The sequence goes on from NW_027223758.1 coordinate 82,917,807, forward strand.
TGTTGTACCCATTTTACAGATAAAGGAAATACAAGGTAAGTGAGGTTAAGGTCACAAAGTAATGTGGTTAAATGACTCCTGGACAACCCGCATGTCCCCTGAAGCTGTTGATTTCTCTCCTACCCTGAGCGGTGACCTTGCAGAGAAGATAGAGTGGGTTTCTAAGGGGCTGCATGGTCTCGTGAGGCAAGGAGCGCCCCCTTCAGGGAGCTGGAGGGGCTCAGAGCCAGCAGAGCAGGCCAGGGGAGTGGGCTGGCCTGGGGGAGTCTGGGCCAGACAAATAAAGTGGTGCCCCTTCCAACTATTGTTCTTTAATTATTTAGTCATCCTTTATTTATTAGAGAGTGAGGCGGGGGGCGGGAGAGGGGGTGGGGGAAGACTTGTTCCCTCTTAAGAAAAATTGCACACCTTTTTACGTTCAAAATAAAGGATTTACTACTCGTGTTTATTAGAGGCCATTTCCCGAGCCAGAAAACTCCCTGGGAAGCTTATTAAACCTTATTAAGCCACTGAAAATGTAGATAATAAAATAAATCATTCATCCCCCATAAACAGCACCAGGCCCACGTGACTGCCTTTCAGAACCCCACTGCCTCTGGCGGCCTTTCCAGGAGGCGTCCCAGCTGCTCTGCTGTCCTCCCCAGTCTCACACTCACTGGGGGTGGGGAGGCGGGGGACACACAGGAGCCCAGGGAGCCCCATTCTTTTTAGCATCTTGCCCAGAGGCCCAGCTCCTGTGGAAGAGTGGGGATGGCTTAGGTTTTGCTAGTTACTAGGGTTTGCGTGTGGACGCCTGGGTTAGGTGGCATTTGGACTTTCCTGGGGCTGTTTTAGTGTCTCTCCTAGAGGCACCAACACGGCTGCACAGCGCCAGCCTCGGAGGCACTCTGCACGCGGGCCACCCTGACCCGCGGGCCAAAGTCTCCCAGCGCCCCCCACGGCCACCAAGCCAGGCGACTTCACAGTGGGAGAAGGGAAAGCGGGTGCCAGGTGAGAGGGCCACTGTTTTGGGGGAAAATGCGAGGAGCAAGGGCTGAGAAGTGCCCAGGTGTACCATGTGCAAAGAGGGGCTAGCACCCTTTGGGGAAGAGCCATCGTTAAAGCCTGTATTTACAGTTAGTCTCCGCTCTGCAACGCGTTACAGGCAGCCCTGTCCAGCCGAGTTCCCTCTCTGAGCTTCGGTTTCTTCTTTAATGCGGATTAGAAGCCTCTGAAGGTCCCTTGCCGCCCACACACTCGATGGTTCTATGCTGCCCTCCAACTAATCCACTTAAATATTTTGGCTCCCGGGTGGATCCTTGGACTGTGAGGTCAGGAGCAGCGTATGCTGGGCTTTTAAAGGACGGGTGTGCTACAAAGTCAGGGCGGGATCAGCTTTAGGCCATGCTGGGCGGAGTGATGAGACACCAGCCGGTGGTACAAAGTACTTGACTCTTCCCTCACGAGGCCCCTGAGGGAGGCCAGGAAGCGGATCCGGGTTTATGGCCCCGACTCTCAGACAGCGGCCAAGGACGTTTGCTGGGGGCAGTGTCTGGAAGTTGCTCCTCCACAGTGTGTACAAATTCATTACCAACAACCCCACAGGCCCTGAGTGTGGGGTGCGGGGAAACAGACAGGAACATAGCTTGACAGAGATACAATATACGGAGACATAGCGTTCATGTTGAGCTCTCTCCAACTGAGGTCGATAGGATCAAATAGGTAACAGAGATGTCGTGAGTGCTCGTTCTGTGCTGCTACTGTCCTAAATATTCTACGTGGACGCTCTCACTTAAACCTCTCAAAACTCCAGGAGGTACTAGTGCCATCATTGTTCCCTGTTTTTCAAATGGGGAAACTGAGGTAGAACTGAGACTTCATCCCCAGCATCTTGACGCCAGGTTTCCTAAGCATTGTCCAGGAGAATGGACCCATTTTGCTCAGGGCTGGAGAAATGGGGTGAAGGGATGGGATTCCTGGCCTTCAGAACTCTCAGAATAGTAGGGGGTAGAGACGAGTCAAGACCTAACCTAGTGCTAAGTGCTATCCAGAGGTGTGGACAGGTCCCTGGGGGGCAGAGGCCAGGAGTCAGGGCTCTGCTGGGGTCCGGAGGGACTCCACTGAGGAGGTGATGAGCTGAGCCCCGAGGCCCCGGGGCAGCCAGGGGTGTGGGGCAGGGGTAGGAGAACATTCCGGCAAAGAGCACAGTGTGGGGAAATTAAGGCATAGAAATGTGAGCTTAGCGTGGCGGGAGCAATGAGCAGTGGAGGTGCTGGGCTCCAAGGCAGAGGCTCGGCGAATTCAGAAAGGCAAGCGAGTCCCAGCGGGGTGGGGAGGTCAGAGGAGGCTCTGGATGGGAGAGGAATCGACAGCTGCCAGCAACCGGCAGTGCTGGAGAAGGCAGGGGAGGGCAGCTGGAAACCAGCTAGAAGATCGTACCTTTAGACCATGAAGCTGCTGCTCATTACTCACAGCCATGCCCCTGCCCTTGTCTGGCCCCAGACCTCGGGGGAGGGAACGGAGTCTAGGGGCTCCTGTCGGGGAGGGGCTGTGGGAGGAAGGAGGGCAGAGTCGAACTCCAAGGCCTCCTCCAGGTGGAAGATGTCCTGGTTATGCCTCGAGGAACACATCTGCCTCCCTGCCTTTGGCCACTTAAGTTTGGAAACAAGGCCCAGATCAGCGGCCCAGTTGGCTCCCCTCAGGGATCTGTTTTCCAAAGGAAGCAAAACCTCAGATTTGCCTTCGAACTTGCCCTTCTCTTCTAAACAGACGCCATCCACCACGAGAACCGCCTGGCATCCAGCTGGGGAGAACAAACTGGAAGCTTGCAATTTTCAGGCTTAATTGTATATAATATTATAATATAACTTTTATTGCGCCGAGAAAGTCCAAGCATTTCCTTTTCCTATTTATACTCGAGCCCAGTCCCTCCTCCGCTACAGTTTCCCACTTTGCCTGCTGCAGAAGCCGAGGGCTAGACAGTCCCAGGGCAATTAGAATGTGAGTGGAAACTCAGTTAACAAATGTTATTGCTCACTCACCATGTGCTTGACTTGGGCTTCCTGCTGTGTGGGGTTTTAAACAAGACCCCAAACCTGCTTTTTAAGGGGGCTCTGGCTTCCCTGAGCAGGTAAGACTCACCCACAGCATATGCAGTAAGTCTTCACCTAAACTCATTGATGTCTGACAAAAACAATCTTGCCACAGGCTAATTGATATAAACTCGAGTTAAGTTCCTACAGCATCTCATCAATGTTGTAGTGAAACAACATTGAGCAAAACGATGTTATTTGAGGACCTGCTGTGTTAGAGAGAAATAGGAACCAAGCCCTAGCCAGTTTGGCTCAGTGGATAGAGCATCGGCCTGTGGATTAAGGGTGCTGGGTTCGATTCCCATCAAGGGCATATGCCCTGTTTTCAGGCTCGATCCCCAATAGGGGGCGTGCAGGAAACAGCCAATCAATGATTCTCTCTCATCACTGATGTTTCTATCTCTCTCTCCCTCTATATATATATAAAATAGGAACCAAGAAGGAATCCATGTGAGCTGAGTGCCAGTAACAGGTGGGTGTCTGGGCAGGACCCCAGCATCAGACCACCGTGATGGAGACTGCATGATGGTGTGCAGCAAGGGTCCCCTGCAGAGCACGGCCCAGGAGCCACGCCTCCTTCATGTTGTTTCCCTGGTGCATATCTCAAAGGCAGAACCTGCCTTCCCTCTGCCACATTTGCCCCCAGCCCAGGAGCCCAGCAAAAGGACTGGACTTTCTCTCAGCCTCTGGGAGGGTGCCTCACCTGTCAGCACCTTACAGAGGAACTACCCACCCCTTCCCACTCTGATCGCTATGACTCATCATCCATTTGCGCCAAGAGTTTTGGTCTCCAGACTCTCATAACTTACACTGGAAATACCCTTAAGACACAAGAACCCACTCCCCAGCCCCCAGCCCAAAGAAGCCCAGAAGACCCACTGATGAGCTGGAATGGATGCGGTGATTTTTGCAACCCTAGGAAAGCTGGTTCCCCTTTGAAATCTTAAGATAAAAGATGTTGAATAAGAAAGACAAGGTCAGAAAGTTAGAAAAGAGTTGGCAAAAAACAGCATTATTTGCTGAGGATATGATTGGGCACTTTCCTATACAAACAACAGACAAGTTCAAAAATAGGTTAGAGGATCCCATTTACCTGGCACCGAGAACAGATACAACACCTAGGAATAAGCTCCTGAGAAATGTGTAAGATCCATTCAAAGAAAGTATAAAAATATGAGCGAAGCACCTTTAAAAAGACTTAAATGGAAAGCATGCCCTACTCTTGGATAGGGAGCCACAATATTGTAAATATGTCCGTTTTCCCTAGATAGTTCAATAAATGCAATATGATCCCAATAAAAATATCTATGAGAATTTCTATTGAAATTAGATAAGCTGACTCTAAAGTTCACATAGAAAAAAATTAGCATTTAAGACTAGCCAAGAGATTTTTGAAACAGATGAGCAATGGGAGTAGGGGGGACCAGCCTTATCAAATACAAAAACACAGTATAAAGTCATAAAAATAAAATATCTGGCACTGGATCATGAACAGAGAGACAGATCAATAGCAAGTCACAGACAGTCTGTAAATAGACTAACATAAATTCATATATAGGAGAATTCAGCACATAATAAAGGTGGAATTCCACTGTTTATTTTAAGACAAGATTTTTTTAAAAACATGAGATTGGCACAACTGGCCAATAATGTAGGAAACAAAACAAATCAAAACCTGGATCTCTTCCTCATTCCTTACACCAAAATAAGGACACTTTGTTCTAGTGACAACTAGAACAAAGATTTAAAAGTTAAGGAAAGAAGAATCATGAAAAGGAAATATTGAAGAATTATTTTATAATCTCAAAGAGGATATGCTTTTTTTAAGTAAGACAGAAAATCCAGAAGCCACAAAAGATGGATAAATTTGACTAAATAATGACAAACATTTGTGTAATTCCCTAACAAAATCAAGTAATAAATAACTGGGAAAAATATTTGCACAACATATGATGAAGGGCTACTTTTCTTTATAGAGCTTATATTAAATCAGGAAAAGACCTATAGCTTGCCAGAAAAATTGGTGAAAAAAAAAAAACATGAAAAAAAAATGAACAGGGAGATCACAGAAAAATGAACACAAATAGCTTTTTTTAAAAATGAAAAGTGCTCCACATCACTCAGTATGAAAGACTTAAAAATTAAATACATAGATTTTAATTTTCTTCCATCAGATGGGCAAAATTTTAAAAAAAATCTGATGAACCAGAAATGTCTCTTACATTTATCATTACAGTTTTATTATCACATGAACCCAACTTATATAAAAAGATCATCCCTGCACATTGATTCTATAGCAAAGACTGGAAGCAAACAGTGTGTTCACCAGTGGGAGGCTCTCTAGATACATCATGGAGTACTATGCAGCCTTTAAAAAGAACGAGGCAATCTGTATATGGATATGCAGAGAACCAACTCTAAGATGGAACTGAAAAGCATGCAGATGATTGCAACCTCATGGGGAACTCTGAGCTAAAACTCACTAGCTAAGCTGCTCCTGAATTGCTGACAATAAAAATCATGAGTATAATACATACTTATTGTTGTTTTAAGCTGCTAAAGTTTTGGGGGCATTTTTGTTACACAGCAGCAACTAACTAATATATATTCCTCTTAACTCCTTTAGGAGTTAGGACCTTAGCCCTTGACACTTGCCCTTTTATTGTCTCACCTAACTTTTCCATGTGTGTAATCTTGTCTCCCCCACTACCCCCCCCCAAAAAACCCACAAAAACAAAAAACAATAAACAAGTGTGGTTTCTAATTCCCCTGTATCTCCCATCATGCCTAGTGGAAGGCTGGGAACAGAGGGAGAGATTCACAGTGATGTTCGAGCTTACTGTTTTATGAAGAGAAGGCAGGTATGTAGAAAGGTTACAGTACACAATTGCAGACAGCTTCCTGATTGATTGGTACCCTCATTAAGTATCAAACACTGCACAGGCAAGCTACCTGCAAACCCACCACCTAACACCTACAACTCACCTTCACAGCGGAGCATTCACGTGTGAGCATTCCCACTGTTCCACGGTGAGTCAGGCTCATCACCCAACTCCGGGGAAGGAGGGAGGGGAGGGGAGGGCCTGGAGAGGGCTCTTGCTTCCTACTTATTACACTGAATGCTACTCATGATTTATTTGCTTGCTCCCCACCCTTTCCAAAAATATTTCTTTCAAAGCCGGAGTGACGGCCCCCTCTTTCAGTATTCCTGACACTCATTTCTAAATAGATGGCATGCTTAAACCCAAAGAACAATTTAGGACTTTAAGAATCATTTTTTAAAAAATGCCGTGAAGGGAGCTGCTGCTCCTGCTTTTAAAACAGCCCCTGCCCCAGGCTCTCACGGAGCCTGCCCGCCCTGTCCCCAGAGACATCTCAAATCCGCCCAGGCTATTTTCCTTAAAGGCGGCCGGGTGGGAGGGCAGGATCCTTTCTCCACTCTCTCCCTCCTCCCATCTCTTTCCCAGGCCTGCAGTCTGATTTTTCAAGACTAATCAGAAGAAGTGGAAGGGAGGAGGCGGCCTTTTTGTAGACTGGTGTCTAAACAGAGGCAGCCCCACTGTTTTTCTGGCCGGCTGGGTGGAGGTGACCAAGGAGACAATTATACGCAGCCCATCCTCTCCCACAAGACCCATTTAACCAGTGTGTAATAAAGCCCCAGCGCATCCACCCTCTGATTTGGGTCAGATGAGATGAATTTTTAGCTTTTCTGGGGAGTTTGTGCCAGAGGGGGAAGCAGAGGGGTGAAGGAACAAACACATAGGCTCCAGTTCCCTGGAAGAACGGAAAAGCAGGGAGCAGACTGAGCAGGCACTCGGGAGGCCGGCCCTTGGCTTCCTTCCACCGTGTCTTTGTTTCCATGTCCAACACCTTGGCGGAGATCACGGGTCTCCCTCTCCCTTGCTCCCAACATCAGTCCACTGTTTCTGCACCACCTTTCTCACCTGTCCCTCCTCTCCATTCCCACTGCCGCTTGTTCAGGAGCGAGTCTGTCCTCAGCACCTCCCCCGCCCCCACTCCCAGAGTATACATGCTGGGCTCCATCATGCGGCCCCCGACTGTCTTGCTCATCTGCCTCTGACAACTGGAAGGTGTTACCTGCGCACCCAACTCCCACCACCTTGGCCTTGCTTATTCTGTCCCCACTCCTGAAGGACACTTCCCTCCCAACTTCTTCACCCTAACCCACCTTTACTGGGCTAACTCCTGCTCATCCTTTAGATTTAGCTTGGGCATCACCTCCTCCAGGAAGCCTTCCTGAATTAGGTGCCTATCCTCCATGTTCCCTTCCTTCCTTCTCTCCTGGCCCTTACCACATGGAGATGTAACTGGAAAATGAGTGTTATTGAGATGATGTGGGGAAGAGGAAGGAGAAGTAACTACAGGATTTGAGGTACTGAGCGGGAGGGGTTCAGGGTAGACAGATCATGGTGAGTGCTGCAGGATGAGCACTGGGGTGTCGGGGATCCCCATAACTAATGAGGTGAGAGGGATCACCAGGAATGCAGGGAAATGCAGCCCAGGCTAAGCCAGGTGCGTGACAGGTGGTGACTGAGCAGTCGTGGAGTGGGGACTGGGGTGGGATGGACAGAGACAGAGACGGGAGCTGACCCTGCTCTGTCTCTGGAGGCCAAGGCATTTACCCTGCAGTGAGGGAGGCAGGGGCCCTGAGACATGGCTACAGGCGATTTACAAAGCGTCGGCTATTAAACTGTAAAAGGAGCAATGCGAATCCACATGCAACGAAGGGTGTGAGAAAGGTTTCCTGACCCGGACAAGAGTAGGGTTATGCAAAGGTTGAATTATTTTCTCTCCCCAGGAAAATGTCATTCTTTCCCTTTCTCCTTCACCCCAGCATTCCATGGTCAGCCACTGAGGGGCCAGTGCCCTATGCTGCATTCCCACCTTGGAGCTCTTGGCCTCCTTCATCAGAGGTGCCCTCCCCTTCCCATCCTGAGCCCCCATCTCCCCCCAATAGTCCTAAACACTCATTGAGTCCCTTAAACAGTTGGAGATAAAGGCCAGGGATATTCAGACTCATAAAAACTTCCTACACCATTAGGATGCTGAACAAATACTTTTGCACACATACACATATGGCTAGCTTTCACACGTGTGTAGACTGGATGGTGATGGATCCAAACGGATGTACACAACAACATACTGAATCATACAAGACAGATACAGCCAGTTAGATGTCCATGAAATGAAATATTTTCAGTTCAAAAAGGATCCTCATCTTCCAAAGGATGGAGCCCACAGGACCAAATGTAAGCAGTTCCTTGATGGTCAGAATGGTTTGCTTCTCCATGGCCTCCACGGGATGGAGCATGGAGCATGGAGCTTCACACCCACAGGCATTTGGCATGTGTTTGCTGAGTGACTCGTTGAGCAAACATGGGCTTGGTTACCTTGAAATGATCAGTGTCACCTTGACCTTCCCAAGGAGGAAGTAACCTGGGAGCTTAAGTAGTAATGAATGGCAAAGCCCTCGGTAAGTAGCTAATGCTCACCCTCCAGTAATGCAAGGCCTGGCTATGCTTCTATGTAGCCAAGGAGAGCAAAATGTGACACCAGAAAACTCTTGTGAGTTATATCTCCCAACGGGAAAATGGGAGAATCTTGTTTCTTCTGAGTAAGCAACTTACGAATTGAGAGAAAAAGGATTTTCTCCGACAACCTTCTGCTTTGCAATTGCTATCGTCTCAAAATATAGCACACACAGCCACAATGAGCCTCTCTGTTCTGATCCTGAGTATTCACCCTTGAGAGGTGAGGGGAGCATCTGCCTGGTCCCCTGGGAAGGGAGAGGAGAGCAGTCCCTCTCCCCCTCTGCCAGGGGGTCCTGGGTGAGCTGGAAGCATGCATCACACTGGCTTTCCATACTGTTTGGCCCACAAAATCACTGCTGTGTTAAGTATCATATCCTGCCATAGTCATAGAACCACTGAACTCTGAGCATGTCAGACCACAACCGGAGTAGTTTTGATCTCATGTGCCATTTCTTAAGCACCTACGAAGTGTCAGGTATTGAGTGGACTCTTTTACAGATAGTTCCTCATTCAATCCTTAAACTCACCCTGTGAGCTGGTTACTTCAACCCCCATTTCCTATGAGGAGATGGAGCCAGGAGTGGTCAAGACCCATGTCCAGGATGAGCAGTGAGTCAGTGGTGTGTTCCATTCCGGGAGCTCCATTTGAAAGCATCCAAAGGCCAGAAACTGGGATAATGGTACAAAGAGCTGGGAATACTGTCTGCCAACACCTGTAGAAGGCTTCTAGGATGTCAGGACCAAACAGAACCTTTTGTAATTGAGGATGTTGAGGCCCAGGAAGGGAAAAAGACCTGTCCACCGAGTTGTGGCAGCAAACACAGCATGAGCTCTTAGCCATGGCCCTAGTGCTTGTTCTAGCACAGGGAACCTCAATGGCAGACACAGAGCTCTCCACTGTGGGGTACAGGCCTGGGCAACAGCAGGTGGGGAGCAGTCTGTAATGACCAGCCAGCACCCCAGAGAGGAATATAACACACCATTCTCCCCCAAAAGCTCCCCTCCCTCCTTCCACCACCCAAAGCCAAGAGGTGGGACCACTGCGTCTTGGTTTTCCCAGGACTTTCCTGGTTTAGGCACTGAAAGCCGGGCATTCTCAGAATCCCCTTGGCCCCAGGCAGAGTGGGATAGCCGGTCACCTAGACTATCTCCGCCTAAACCCTAGACTCCCCTGTCTAACCCCCCGCCTCAGATGCCCTCATGATCACGGGGCCGGGCTTCATTAGACACAGCAGGGCTTTGGACCCCAGCCCACACCCTTGGGGTACTGCCCTGCCCCAGTCAATTCTAGAGAAAGAATGTCTGTTGTCACCAAGGATTGCTCAACCCTGGCACCTTTCTGCTTTACCTGTGAGGGGGCAGCCCTCTGCCTCAAGGCTTCCAAAGGGATATGGGGCAGGGAGGGGCAGAAGTGGGGGAGACAGATGTGATGACGGAAGAAGGAGGGCAGGGAAGCTGATGAAACAGACAGGGAGCAAAGGGAGCTGAGGTAGGGAAGAGGCAGGTGTGGAGGAAGAGAGAAAGAAGGAGAGAAAGAAGGCGATATGGTCATATAAGTAAGGGAACCACCAATCGCCAGGCCAGCTGTGGTCTGGGTCTCAAAGAATACCCACGGGGCAGAGACGCATTTAGACATGAGGCTATGGAACTACCTGGTTTCATGCCCCCGTTTTGTAAATTTTGAGAAAACTGAGCCTGTGGGACTGGAAGGCAAAACCCTCCGTAGTAGAAATCATGTCAAACTACACTTTGCACCCAAACCAGCACGTTCGTGGTATGTTGAGTGTGGCAGCCTCTTCAATGTTCATTAGTAAGGACGGTGACAATAGCGATAGTTATCTCTGGCGATCCAGTCCTCTGAAGCAGGTCTTTCCGAGTCACTGTCAACACACGGCTGGATAATTATCTTGGAAATTTGAGCAATATGACCATTATGGATGAGAAGGTGGCCCAATCCATTGGGAAACAGAGCAGGGCTGGCTGCATATGTGGGCAGCTGCCGGAGGGCACCTCACTGAGCCCTACCCACCCCAATGCACATCTCTTCTACCAGCCCGAGATGATGCCATCCAGCTTGCTGTGCCCACCCTGAGAATTCCCACCAGGAGAGGTTATAACAAGGAACTCTGCTGGTGGGAATTCCCCAAGGCCATTTTCCCCCTGCATCTAAGTTTTCAAGGATTTTTGATTAGCCTGAGAGTAGTAGGTGTGAGAGTATCAGGTCAGCCGTTTGTCTCCTCAGAAGAGCCAGGGAGCCTTCCCTGGGACCTAGGGCCTCCTGTCCACACCACCAGCCATGTGAGGTGTGGGACGGGGAGGACGGTGCTAGGAGCCGGGAGAGGAAGGGGCCTGGAGCAGGGGAGGCCTCTCCAGGGGCAGGGAATGAAAGCGGGAGGAGCTAGAGAAAAACAGCAGGGCACAGCCTAGTGCTGAGAGGCAAAGCCCACAGTGGGCCTCTCGTAACACTGGCTCCTTGGGGCGGGGGTCGCTATTAAGCATCCTCCCTTTGGAGGTCCCCTGTCTGATCCAAGGAGAGGATCCCGTCATCAAGGATTTCAGCTGCCAAGGTCTGACATGTCCTTTTGGTTCAGGAGAGGCCCCCATTATGAACAACTCGGTGGGAAGCAGAATCCTACCTCCTGCTCCCACCCCTGGCAGAGAGCTCACGGGCCCAGGCCCAGCCGGCTGGGCACTGCTGCCAGTACTTTGGATCTGAAGTGAAAGGCAGCCAGCAAGAGCAGTTTGTGTCTCTTATTTGCAACTATGAACTTCAAATGACATGACTACGTTTGGGATACCTGAATACTAGAGCCCTGTTGGAGATTCATATTGGCTATTACACACACACACACACACACACACACACACACACACACCTCTGAGAAAGCCACAGTACCTTCTAACTTTAACTCTGAATTCTCTAACCTTGTTTAATCTTTCTACTTTGCCTGCACCTTTCCATATCTGCAGCACTGGTGTGACGAGGACCCTTCATGGAACGCTGGTGGGGAGCTGTGCTTCCCAAACCTTTCCAGTCATGGAATCCACAGAGCAATGCCATGTTCATGACACACAGGAGTAGGAAGCTGTGTGGCTGCTCAGCTGACAGGAGGACTTAGGGGGTCACTTTCTGAGTTGGAGCAAATCAAAGCCACTGGTTGGAGATCTCTGAGTCTGAGGACAGAGCCCTCTGGGATGGGAGCCTAGAGGCCTGACTGCTGCCCTGGCTCTGGCTCCAACCTGCCTCCCCGAGGTCACAGGGAGCTGTGGCCTGGCCTGCGCGTCTGCGCTCTCAGCGGGGCCTCTTCCACCGCACTGATCCCTGTCCAGAGCTCTTGGGGATGTGGTCTTATCTGAGGACGCCTGTTTTCTGCCACCACATGAAGAGGGCAGGGTGGGCAGCCCATCTTTCAAGCCACCGTCCCCCGGTCAGGGCTTGCCAGCTCTTTCCTCTGCCCCTCCCTCTCCCTGCAACCCGTGCCTGGATCCAGGCCCACCAGGCAGCCCATGGAAGCTTCCTGTGTCAGGCAGCCCTGCCTTTGGAGGTCCCCTGTCTCCAGCATGCAGTGTCTGCTCTCTCCATCTGCCAGCCAGGTATCATCTCCCAGCCAGCTGAACTTTTAGCTTCCTTGCTATACATTTTCTGATGCCCCACAATCATTGCAGGGCAGCCCCGGGGCCTGGCCTAGTGCCCACCCGGGCTCTGCTAGCCATGATTTTCAGCCCCGGAGTTCTCTGTCTGCCCACAGCCCGCTTCATCCAGACTCTGGGTCACATCTGGCCAACATCACATGCTTATTTCATAGGGCCCACACACCCCATCGATGTGGGTGCTGCCAAGCCCTTTGGGGGCAGAGGTGAGGGTGACATGCTACTCGCAAGAATAACAATTATAACTGGGCTTTGATTTAAAGCATAAGCCATGGTTAATGCTAAACAAGAGGCGATCATCTCTGTGAGGCCATCTCTGTGGATGATGGCATTAAGTGCGCAAACCCAAGCATAAAGGAAGCAGCCACAAAATGATAGATACCAGTGGGGCCTGGATATAAATGCAGGGAGTCAGCAACCACTGTGAGGCCTCCCAACTCTCCCCTCTACTTAGAGGCAGAGTCAATTTACAGCTTCCCCCTTCCCTGTTCCCAAGACCCTGCAGAGTGAGGTTGCAGGCTGGAGAGAGAGAGAGGCAGGGCTTGTTCACATGATCATGGAAAGGTACTTCTCTTTGAGCCCTCACTATGTTGCCATTTGGAACAGAGAAAGGAGGCTTGGGTCTAAGGGCCAGCTCTCTTCCCTGCCAAAATGACTTGGGAACGGTGGTGAGCCTCCTGGAGTCAGAGCTTCCCTCTGTAAACAAAGGAGTTGGACTTTACCTATGGTCTTAGGATATACAAGCCTATGACAAGAAAAGCAGCAGTGGAGGAACCAGGTATGCGGCCCTGGAGAAGTTGTTCTACTTCTCTGGGTTTCAATTCTTATTTGTAAAATGAAGAGTATGATGGTTAATTTTATGTGTCAACTTGGGTAGGCCTTGATTTCTAGATATTTAGTCTAGATATTTAATCTAAATGTAGCTGTAAAGGTATTTTTTAGATGAGATTAACATTTACATCTGTAAACTTTGAGTAAAGCAAACTATACTACCTAATATAGGTGGGCTTCATCCAATCAGTTGAAGGTTCTAAGAGAGAAAAGACTGAGATCCCCAGAGGAACAGAAAATTTTGACTCATGACTGCCTTTAGATTCAAACTGCAATATCAACTTTTCCCTGGACCTCCAGCCTGCTGGTCTACCTGCAGATTTTGCACTTGCCAGCTCTCACAATCATCAGGGCCAATTCCTTATAATAAATCTCTCTATGTGTAGACACACACACACACACACACACACACACACACTATTGGTTCTCTTCTCTGGAGAACCCTGACTAATGCAAAGTATTTAGATCAGCGGTTCTCAACCTGTGGGTCACGGCTCCTTTGGGGGTTGAACGACAGTTTCACAGGGGTCGCCTAAGACCATAGGAAAACACATATATAATTACATATAGTTTTTGTGATTAATCACTATGCTTTAATTATGTTCAGTTTGTAACAATGAAAATACATCCTGCATATCAGATATTTACATGACGATTCATAACAGTAGCAAAATTACAGTTATGAAATAGCAACGAAAATAATTTTATGGTTGGGGGTCACCACAACATGAGGAACTGTATTAAAGGGTCGTGGCATTAGGAAGGTTGAGAACCACTGATTTAGATGAAGGAGAGTCCTGGGTATTAACCCAGACTGTATTTCAGAATCACTGAAGGAGCTGTTAAAACCACCAGTGTCTAGACCCCAACACAGACTTCCTGGGATGGGCCAGACCATCAGCATTTGAAGCTCCCCAGGGCCTCCCATATGCAGCTAAGGCTGAGAACCATTGTTGAGTCACTTTGGAACTTATTAAAAATGCATATTCCCCAGGCTCCACTCAGGACCTACACATCAGCCCTTCTGGGGTGGCTCCTGTCATCTTCCGATTTAACCACCTCCCCAGCACATGGGTCAGATGCTCTCTAAAGTTTGAGAGCCCTGGACATGTGGTGCCTCTCAGGGCCCTCTTCACTTTGACAACCAACCATTCTGTGGTCCAAGTTCCAGGGCTGGAACACATAGCCCCTCCCAAGTGAAGGCCAAGGACATCATAGCGGAAGAAGCCAACAGGGCACCATGATTTGAAAAGGAGACAAATTCTGTATCTTTCCCTCCCTCACCAACGGCACATGTCACCCACCAGCAAGGTCACCTGCACCCCCGAGGGCACACACAGCGTCCCACTCACCTCTGTATCCCCAGCTCCAGAGCAGGCACAGCACAGAGAGGTGCTCAGACATTTGCGTTGCTTCACTGAATAAATGAGCACATTGTCTCTCCACCACTGGCTCATCCCTGTCCAGGTGTTTCTGTGGGAGGCATGCCTCTCCCCTTTCCCAATTCCTTGCTGTCATCTGAGAAGGCCTGTCCCTTCCTTGTTGTCTCAGCTCATAGCATTCTCCAGGGTCCAGCTTACACCCCTTCCCTTCAAAAGATCTTCCCTGACTCTTCTCTCTCCCACCACTGCACCTGATGGGATTCACAGGCAGGCCTGAGAGCTGCCACCCAGCACTCTGCCAGTTTTGTCCATTGCCTTTCTCCTGGTTGTCCCCAGATCCTGAGCAGCTTGAGGACAGGCCACCCTCCAGGGTCTGCCCAGGGCTGGCCCAGAGCAGGCAGCTGTGAGAACGCGTGGCACAGGCCAGAGAAATCTCTACTTTGTGGTCAACAGAGGCCCAAGGAAGCGAGTGGGCCACTCTAACCTCTCCCGCCATTGCACCCCCCATCTGAGGTGCCTCTGTTACCAGAAACAAGGCTTTGGGCTGTACACGCATTATCTCAGATCCTGTTCCTTCAAATCCAGGCCTATGCTCTAACCACTAGACATAGGACCTCCCCATGGCCCCGTGAGAGAAGCAGAAAAAGGGTGTTGATTGTCCCCGAGAAAGGCAGGAATGCAGGGCAGGATTTGAGCCACTGTGGGAGATTAGAAAGAAGATCTGATCAAGGAGAGGGAATTCGTGGTTGAGAAATCCTTCAGGGTAGTCAGGTCTGGCCCCCGGACAAGGAGGAGAGGGAAGTGACGTACCGGGCACTCTTCTAGGCCCTTGATGCACATTCCCTGGATGAAGGTCCTGGAATCACTACCCCATTTCATTGGTGAGACAACTGAGGCTCATGGAGAGGAATCAACCTACCCAAGGCGTCTGCGCTCCTGTGTTACCCAAACCCAGGGCTGTGTGACTTCAAGGAGGCACCCAGTGAATGTCAAGGAGGCAGACGGGGACTCATTCCTTCACCCACTAATGTTCAACAGGTACGGTGTGCCAGCTACCGCCAGTATGTTTCTGTGCGATCTTTTTTTAAATCTTCCTCTGAGCCTAGGCTTCCCCCTTTCCCAGCCTACCTCGGAGCCCAGCCTAGTGCACCCCAAATTCCCAACACATTATACATTGAGATTTCTGGTTCAGAAAATGTGCATGTATCACTTCGTGTTGTAGCTACTTTTCTCCAGCAGGGTCATGTCATCTTTCATGCTTGCAGCACAGTGGCTGGTGCATAGCAGGTTCTTAATACATGCATGATAAATGAATGAAAACTTCACAGGAGCTGTCAATTTTCCATATATTTCAAATGCAATAAAACATACTTTACACAAAACCACTGCATGAACTATTTAGCAGGTTCAGAATGCAGAGAAGCTTAACCAGGGGTCCTCGTTATGAACATAAATGATGACTTTAGATTCTCTGAAAAACTCCTCCTTATGTGCAATTTTGAGTAAAGGATCATGGATGACTCAACAATAACAAAAAAAAAAAAACAACAACCCCCCACAAACCACCCAATTCAAAAATGTGCAAAGGACTTGAAGGACATTTCTCTAGATCAAATGATGAACATGAAAAGATGCTCAATATTTTGCTCAGTATCACTAATTATTAGGAAAATGCAAATCAAAACCACAATGAGATTCAGATATTACCTTCTACCCATTAGGATGGCTACTATCAACGAAAAAAACCCAAATTAACAGAAAATAATGCGTGCTGGTGAGGATGTGGAGAAATTGGAACTCTTGCGCATTGCTGATTGGAATGTAATATGCTACAGCCACTATGGAAAATAGTACAGTGCTTCTTCAAAAAATTAAACAGAGAATTGTCATATGATTCAGCAACCCAACTTCTGGGTATGTACCCAAAAGAATTGAAAGCAAGAACCCAACAGATATTTGTTCATAGCAGCCTTATTCACAACAGCCAAAAAGTGGACACAATCCAAAAATCCACCAACAAATGAGTTGAGAAATAAAATGGCATATCGATACAATGGAATATTATTCAACCTCACAAAGGAATGAAATTCCTTCAAAACATTATGCTAAGTGAAATAAGCCAGTGATAAAAGGACAGATATTGTATAAGTCCACGTATATGAGGTACTAGAACAGTCCAATTCAGAGACAGAAGGTAGGATGGTTGTCAGGGGTAGCGGGAGAGGAATAAGGGGGAGTCTTGTTTAACGGGCATAGAGTTCAGTTTGGGATGATGAAGCAAATCTGGAGACGAATAGTGGTGATGGTTGCACTACAATTCAATGTACGTAAGCTGCCGAATTACACACCTAAGTGGTGAAATGTATGTTATGCATATTTTACAGTGAATGAATGAATGAAGCATGGATGCCCCTTTGAGGGGCATGAGGAAGGCATAGACCTCTGGAATCAGACAGCCATACTCTCTAGTGCCTGCTGTGTGAGATCAGGTGACACTTCTCTGAATTTCAAGTCCCTCATCTGTAAAATGGGGTAAGAAGGCTCAAAACAGGAGGGCAATACCCATGTTACAAAACAGATCCCAGGACTGAGTGGGAGGATAGATGTGAAGCCTGTAGCCCAGGGCCAGAAGCAGTGAACTCTGCCCGACCTGCCCCTTCTTTCCTTCTCCCCACCCAGATCCCACAACTGTCTCAGTTGACCAGGTTTGCCTTTGGCATCACCTCCAGCTCACCTTTCCCAGCGAGTTGCAGCCTTCCCATGTCCCAGTCCCCAAGGGCAGCGCCAGCTTCCCAGGACTCGGTGGCAGAGGCAGGGGCCAGCAGGCAAAGCTACTAGTACCTCCCCAGGGTGCTTGCGACAAGCAAACAAGCCCGGACTGAAATGGGAAAGGTAGAATTGTACACTGTGGGAAGTTTGTGGCGGATGTATTTTTAGGATGGGAGCAGGAGGGAGGTATTTTTAGGATGGGGTACTCTTGCCACGACTCCTCAAATCCCACTTCACCAGTAACCACCTCCTCTGTGGGGCAGGGAGGAGAGGGGGCACCCACGAGCTTCATTGGGTGGGTGAGGCAGCTGGCACCCTCTGCAGAGGAGGAAGCCACCCTATTCTTTGTCCTGGAGCTGGGACCCCAGGTGTCTGCCCCTTCCCAGTGCCCTTCTGGCCTCCCTTCCCGAGCCACCTCCCTTTTGGGAGTGGAGCCTGGGGTTCCCTCCCCTCCCGCGGCCACATCCCCATGCTCCCTTCAGGATGACCCAAAAGGGAAGTTTATAAGAGGAAAAGGAATGAAAAGGATCCTATTTAACAGCACATACTGGGCGAGGGAACTTCCTGACAGGAAACGCGGTGGAAACTGGGCCCCATTTGGCCATGGAAAACTGGTTTGGCTCAGAACTAGCCAGAGTGGACAGGAGACCTCGGGCAGCTGTATGTCTCAATTAAACCGGACTTGTCCGAGTTCACTTTCTTTCTTGTCCCCTCGAAGCAAGCAGACACTATAATAATCTGCACACCACAGGGGGAGAAAGGTACCATTTTTTTTTTAAATCCAGGAAAAAAAAAAACCCACCCTAATTTAGGTCGCAGAGACATAAAGGCCTACTGGTTCCGAGGCAAATCAACAGCAGATGTAGGCAGCTGAGCAGAGCCAGGCTGAGCAGGGCCAGGCTGAGCAGGGCCAGGCTGAGCAGAGCCAGGTTGAGCAGGGCCAGGCTGAGCAGGGCCAGGCTGAGCAGGGCGGCTGCCACCGGCCACACCGGCTTGAGTCACCGGGTAGAGAGGGAGGGTGGTGGAGGGAAGGGGTGGCTCTCTTTATTCTGGGGCTGGGGAGGGGGGTGCAGGAAACAATGGAACAGAGGCGTCTTTGGGGCGGGGACAGGCACAGTGCCGCAGGCAGGTACGGGCAGGCTCCCAGCAGACTGCTCTTGTGGGCCAAAGAATTCCAACAGGCCATGAATCTGAGCAGAGACAAGGCCTCTCCTCCCCTCCCACCAACAAGACCTGGCAATTCCCTTTTGCAGGGCTAAGTCTGGCTGTGGCTGGCCAGCCGGTCCCGCCCCGATCCCCCACCCACTCCTGTGAAGAGCCAGGTCCTCCTACTGCTGGTGTGGGTGGTTCAGCCCCTGTCCGGGCTCCTGTGTGCTCAGCACCCCAGTCCTGGGTTGTGTTCTATCCCCTCTCCTCAGTTCTCCCTTTTCTCTCTCCACCCTAATATAAACTCCTGCCCTGCCTCTTGGCCCCCAGCTGGGCCTACTATAGGGGCGTGGTGACACTGCCGGCTGGGACATGTGCTCTCGGGAACAGGGATCTCCCCTGTCTTGGCAGCTGTCTAGCCCTCCAGTGGCAGGCCTGGCACAAAGTAGGGGCTCGGCAAGTGTCTGTCAGATGAATGGATGAGTACCAATGGTCCTCCCCCAAGAGCATAGCGGCTTAGAACATTCCTACATCCCTGTGTGGAGAACCGCACACTGAAGCTGCTTGGTGGCATACTTCTTGTATAAGAAGGAGGGTTTCCATGATCTCCTCAGGTCAGTTAAAGATGGAACTCGGTCTGGCACAGAGTGACCCAGTTTTCCCAACCCCCACAAACCTTCCAGTAATAGAATGAAGAGAAGCGTAAGAGCCTACTCTCAAAGATGCTCTGTGTGACCCAACTTGGAATCAAAGCCTGGGAGAGACAGAGGGGAAATAGCACGGTCAAGGTCACCTGGCTCATCAAAGGAATTGAAACCTAGGTCTCCTGCTGCCCAAAGCCCTTCCCATTTAGTGATGTTTTTGTGATGGGTCACAGATTTATTAACATACTGGCACTTACTTTTCTTCAAATTCTCAAATTTTCCTTGACCCTTTGACCCCTTGGAGTTAATTTAATCACATCTTTGCCAGCATCAAAATAGGTCACCGATCAAAGGGCTCAGAGCAGAGGGAGGTGGCACAAGGTACAAGAAGAGAAGAGAAAGGGGTGTTTTACAATTTCCCGGCACACAGGCCTCTCCGCTGTGTACTTCCTCAAGCACTGCTTCTCCCAGCCCACAGTATGCAGGCATTATCACAGAGAAATTTGTATGTGAGTTTCATCAGCGTGCGTGCTGCCAGAGATCACATTGCTAAACAGCCACTCAGTGGACCTTCAGTTTCTACCTAGTCCTTCTCTCCCCGCCCACATGCCCACCTGTTCTATAGGAGGCAAGGGGCACAAGAGGGACCCTTTGCTTTTAGTCATAGCTCCTTGCATTCTTGCCTGGGGGGGGGGGGGGGTGATGATGTGGGACAGCTTCTAACCCCATGCCCTGAGACAACAGCAGGAAGCAAGATGGAAGTGGCCAGAGAGGAGGCATGTGCCTGAACCTCCAGGGACCTTGCTTGGTGCCTGGAATTCCAGGAAGCCCAGGCAGCCCTTCTTCCCCTACTGTGGGCTTGGCGGAGGTCATTGGCTCAATGATGATTGCATAATCTGAGTTGATTTATTTCACCTCCCGCCTCCCCACTCCCAGAATGGGATCTGAGGGCTCCACCTGCAGTTTCCCGGAGATCAACAACCCCAGGCCTGCTTCCAGTCGGGGAGGGGCAGACTGAACACATAATCCATCTACATGCACCTAAGACAGTGCAGTGCCTGGCACCAGAGCTAGGTGCTAAGGGAATGTTTGCTCTGTCGTCCTCCCTCCCTTAACTCCTTCCTCCCCAGGGCAGGTTCAGGCAAATTCGACAAATACCAGCTGAGCCCCATCTGTGCAGCAGATGGCCCTGGGTAGGTGCTGCAACAATGAAAGCAAACGGTCTCCTCAAGGAGGATGGGAACTGGTCCTCTCCAAAGATACCACGGAGTTTCTCTTCTTATCTAGGGTGGATTCCTTGAAATGCATAAACAACGAAAGCTGCAATTATGATTCTTCTGGATGCAAATATTCAAGAAGGGGAATAGAAACCTCACCTGCAAGGAAAATGAGACCCCAGGGGGCCAGCTCTCAAGCCCAAGCCAGCTATCCAGTCACACATCTGAGGAGGCTTCATATGCCCCCTGCCCGCATAGTGCGACTGGCCCCACCAACACACACAGCACCGCTGTCATGACCCACACCTAACCAGTCCGAAATAGCCTGAGAAGGGAGGCAGTTCTGCAGCAGTTGTAAAGGCTGTGATTTTGCTCATTCTAAGCCTTAGAATCTAAGGGATTTTTTCCAAGGCCCTCCTCTCATTCTCTCTTCTCAATCCCTGTCCTCACATTTCAGCAGACTGCCTCCAGTTCAACAGGTGTCCAGCATCAAGCTCAGGTCAGCATTTCCCTGAGCCGTCCACCATGGAAGCCTCCGGCCATGTGTGGCCATTGAGTGCAGGAAATTCAGCTCCTCAAATGAAGGTGAGCTGTGAGGGCAAAGTACACACCGGATTTTGAAGACAGTACAAAAACGATGTTAAGTAGAACATTAATCACTTTATATGAATTACATAATAAAATGATAATTTGGGATATGTTGAATTAACTAAAATACATCACTAAGATTAATGTCACCTATTTCTCTTTCTCTTTTAAAAAATACATTTTAAAATGTTTTTATTGATTTTAGAGAGAGAGCAAGGGAGGGGAGAGAGAAACATCTGTCAGCTAGCTTCCTCCTGCACGCCCCCTACTGGGGATCCAGCCTGCAACCATGGCATGTGCCCTGACCTGGAATCCAATGGGGGACCTCTAGGTGCACAGCTCAATCAGCTGAGCTACACCAGCCAGGCTTTCTTTCTTTTTTTTAATGTGACCACGAGGAAAATTTTGAAGTGAATATGTGGCTTGCATGATATTTCTGTAGGACAGTCCTGGTCTATACTCTAGTGATGCCTAGAGAAGAAACCCAGTCCTCTCCCTTCAGGCATCACCATGGTTTGGGGCCAGGGGCATTCCAAGTGAGTTGCAATTAAAGCAGTCCCCACAAAACATTTATTTCCCACATGTTTATGCACCGTCCCCTTTTGCTACCTGCTTGGAGAAGATTCTCATACACTGAGCCTTGTGACAGGGCAACAGAGTGTGAGAACGTTTGGGACAGGAGGTGGGATCTGATCCAGCATTTTCTCCACAGGTCAGACTGCAAGTGAAACCCTTCCACAATGGTCTCCATGTGCAACCAAATTGCGAGTCATGCTGGTTTTCTCAACACCCCTTGGTTCCTAGCAAGGATGTTCCTTTTCTTCAGGGACCCAAGATGGAATGGAGCTGTCACTCAGGCCTTCAGCAAACAACCAGCAAGCTCAGAGAAATGGAGAGAGAGAGAGAGATAGAGAGAGGGGGTATATAAAGATAGTGAATTTGAAACCCACTAGATTGATCAAATGACCCATAATAAATTGCCACCTCCAGTTTGAAAAACACTGGTCTAAAGGGTCTCTCCAGAACTAACATCCTGAGGGGCTATGACTGATGCCAAACAAAATCTGTAAGCACCTTGGTCTCAGACCAGCGTTCGGCTCTTCTTAGCATTCCTCTGCCCTGTCCTCTCTCACTGCCTCCCCTGCCCATCGAGCTCCAGCTGCCCGCCCCTCCTGGCACAGACAGGCAAGGGCTCACTGAAATCCTGCGCAAAATACTGCCTCGAACCCATCAGCAGATCCCTGTTTCTTTAGGCCCTTTGCAGAGACACGGAAATCTCTCTATTATAAAGAAATGTGTCTCTGTAATAGAGTTTGTTGTAATGGGGTTTTACGGCCCAATCTGGCAGCAAAGTACATTTCAGAGCCCCGAAAAGGACAAAATTGAAGAAGTTCTCCTGACTGTAAACGGTGCCAGTCTAAGGAAACCCCTTTGTCCCTCCTGATCATCAGGTAATAAAGAGCCTTATATTAGCAACCCCTGTCAGGAGCTTATATTTCCTCCTAGCTTGTCCCTGGAGAAGGAAATGCCTCCAGACGTGCCTTCATCCACATGGTGAATGGGGAATCGTGTTGGCCGAGGCAGACCCACAGACATGGCTGAGATGTCTGTCTGGGTTATTGCAGGGACAGCCTCAACCCCTCCCTGCCAAGCGCCTAAAGGTCTCCACTCCTTAGTGTTCTGGAAGCTTCTGTGGGCATGACACTTCCTCTACACCCATGTTCCTTGTCCATTACCCCCGGGTGAACGTCCCACTGTGCTGAAGTGCAGCTTGGGGAGGCAAGAAGCAGTTGAGGTGGGTAGAGAGGGGTGTTGGGGGCAGGCGCGAGCCCAGCTGAGGCTCAGCTTTCAGAAGGCAGAGACCAGGGCTGGCAGCCTGGAGCAGAGGTCACGGGGCAAACAGGGGATGAGGTGCCCTCCCCACACTGGCGTTTTAGTGACCCTCCACCTACTGCCCTGTGTTTCACCTCACACTTTTATTTCCCTTGCTGCATTGGGAGTGGTTCTGTCTTTGGCGTTGGGTTAACTCCTAGGAGTGTTTGCAGGTGGTTCCTGCCTGGCCTGCCTCCCTCACTGCTCCTGTGCCGCTCAGGCTGACTCCGGTGGGGACACCACCGCAGCACTTCACTGGGGTGCCCCTCCTATGCCTGGACACCACAACAGGCTGGGAGCTGTGACGGAGGAATTGCTCAGGCCCCTTCAACACGATCCCCGCCCCAGATCTCACAGACTCAGCCCCAGCATGGTTAAAATAGGCTTCGTAGAACACTCTCAGCTGTGCTGAGCCCTCCCATGTGCTTCTTGGGCTCCTCACGTGCATCAGGACTGAAAAGTATGTATTGGCAGCACCTGGTAAGGCACAGGCAGAAATGGTGGCTGCTGGTGTGGGGTGTTATATCTGGGGGCCAGGAAGTGCCTCTGTCACCCTCACCCCTTTCCTCCTGGCCTCCACCCTCCCTGGCAGGCTGATGCCTGATTCCACAATCACACCTTCCTTCCTTTGGGGCAAGCCCAACTTAGACTTTAGCCCATATTAAAATGCCCATCCCTGGGAGTGGTGTCTTTAAAATCTTATCAGTCATTCACATCTTAGAATGAATGAGTTCATTCAAATCAACTCAGATGAACTTAAGAGTCTACCTTGTGTCGGGGCCTCTGCTGGGTCTCAAAGGGGGTGACAAAAGCTGGTCTCAGGGGTGCTGCCTCCTGACCCCCACCCCCTGCTCCTGGGAGCAATACAGGACCCAGGACCAGTGATTGACAGAACCCAAAGGATACAATTTCCCAGATTTTTCTTATTTCTTAACGAATTTCTTTCCCTGATCTACTTCACCTTTTTTGTTCTTTAAAGCCACCATTCACTTTTCAAAAAGCCTAGAAGCAGCAGATTTACATAAACATGTAAATAAATGAATGTGTGACCAGCACCAGCACTAACACCCTCCTCAACAAGGTTTTATTCTGAACACCCACCTTCCACCAAATGAAACTCCGGCCATGCATAGGCCACGGTCTAACAGGGGGAGAACACCCATGCCCAGAAAAACAAGCAAGGTCTCCATAGCCTGCAGTTACCTTGGGCTCCATCAAGTGACGATGATCTTAAATTGGCCCTAAAGGAGCTCCAAGGAGGGACTCATTGCTCTGAGGCTGGGCTGCCAGAGAAACTGAGCCTTGAGGGATGAACAACATTTAGAGATAGGTAAGTTTTAGGCAGAGAGGGGCCTGGGCAGATGACCTAACAAAAACCCCAAACGAAACAAAGCAAAACCTGTCTAAACAAGGGAACAAAGAAATGAATACAGATGTGTGTAGTGTGTCAGGTGGTTCCATCTTGGTTGGTGGGATGGATTGATAGAAACTGTGGATGTGAACTTGGCAATGGGCAGGAGGTCAAATGATGGAGTTTCTTCAGTGCCAGACTAAGGAATATGACCTTAATTTTATTGGCAATGGGGAACCACTGAAGCTATTGGGTGCAGGAGTAATGGTTTGAAAACACAATTCACCTCGTGGTACTGTGACTAAAACCTCCTGGTTTACTAATCAGAGAGGGAAGAAAAGTGCTCAAAAAGACTAAAGTCCTAAACCCATTATTCCCATTAATTAGAATCATCTGGGTTGCTGGTAGTCAAGTTTTGTCCTAAAGCTAAAGAGTTGTTTTCCACCCTTGGAAGCTTTTTAAAAAAATGCTTCCATCCAGCTACTCCAGCCTAATGAATCAGACTCTCTGGGGTAGAGCCAGGCCTGGGTAGAGTTTAAAAGCTCCCCAGGTACATGCAGTGGGCAGAGATCCGCCACCCCAAAAGGGCTGAGATCCGCCACCCCTAACTCTGGAAGGTAAGTGCTCCCAAGACTGTCAAGATGGTCCGATGATTGAGAACTGGGCACAGGCAGAAGGAGCTCGGCCAGTCGCCCATCAGTGAGGTGGGCAGCCCCAAGCCCTTCCCCACCTTGGCCACGGCTGGCGCTCAGGAAGGTTTACGTGGGTGGGACGCAGGCATGGAAAGTGACAGGAAAACACCCGCGTCCACAGACAGCATGCGCTTTTTCCTATGAGCCCCCGGATTTTCTCAGGTCATAAAAGGGGAAGGCCAGGCGGCACATACATGTGCGTCTGTGTGCTGACGTAGGAAGCACAAGTGCCCAGGACAGGGGTGAGGAAAAGTGCTCAACAGCCCGAACTCCACCAGCTGGCTGGCTGGCGACCGGGAACCGCTTTCTCTGTACTGTTTGGCTATCCAGGCTAATCCTGGGATTTGAATTTCTATCAAAGGGAGCTCTTGCCATGGAACCAAAAAGTCATTTGCAATGACACCTACAGAGTTCTAGGTGCCACTCTGCACTTTTCTGAACAATCATCGTCCCCAGGTGAGCAACACTGAACTGGTCTTATAGACAAACAAGGCGAAAGAATGAACCAAGTCCTCTCTCAGTTACTGCCCCCAGGTGGGCTGAGCATGCTCAGTGCGGAACACCAAAAAAGAAAGAAGAGCCCTGGTCGGTGTGGCTCAGTTTGTTGCGCGTCACCCCACATAAGAGTCGCAGGTTTGATTCCCTGTCAGGGCAGATGCCCAGGTGCAGGGTTGATCCCCAGGTGGAGTGCATAGGGGAGGCAGCTGATCAATGTTTCTCTCTTACACCAATGCTTCTCTCTCTCTCCTGCCTTCATCTCTCTAAGACATATTTTTAAAAAAAAGAGAAAGAGAGAGAGAGGAGCAGAGGATGGAAGATGAGCGCTGGGGGAAGTGAGGGGAGTGGAGAGAGGCTGGGACTATGAATGCTCAGCATGACTGAGGCCTGTCTTTCGAGTCTTTGCTCTCTTTGGTCCCCTCCCAAAGCCATTGCTTCCAGAAAGGTTGGCCAACCAGGCCACTTGCAAGCAGGATGAGTGCTTCCTGCTCCCCAACCCAGGCCAGACAGATATGCCCTCACTTCTCCGTTATCTGATCAGGCCCACCCACCTTCCCACCATGTCTCGTTGGATGACTCCAGCCCACCCCCCTCTTTCCTCATGAGCTCTTGCAGCAGGCCCTGCCTGGGTGCCCATTGTCTCTTCATGCAGCTTCTCTCTGCCCCATGCTCTCCTTTCGAAACATATCATAAGCCACATGTGTGACTTAAAATTGTCTGGTAGCCACATGAAAAAAGTTTTAAAAGAGTGAAATTAATTTTAAGAATATATTTTAACCCAATATGTCCAAGATAAGATTGTGTCAAGATGTATCAATTGTGCCCTAGCTGGTTTGGCTCAGTGGATAGAGCATAGGCCCACGGACTGAAGATACATCAATCTTGAAGTTTGTTAAATTTTTTTTGTACTAAATTCTTAAAATCTGGTATTTATATTCATGGCTCATCCAAATTTGTTATAGCCACATTTCACATGCTTGATAGCTATAGGCAGCTCATGGCTATTGTAGTGACTATACGCAGCTCGAGGGCAGGAACCACACATTCGAGCTCACGGACACGTTGGAGGGGAGAGTTGGAGGAAATCTTAGGACCACCTGGTCCAACTCCTCTATTTGTGAGGGATGTGACTCACTCTGGGTCAGAGTGACTAGAAGGTCTAGGCAGGCTGGAGCCTCATCTTCCAAACAACACCTGCTGATCAACCACTAATCAGTCTTTCTGTGTCTCAGTCTGTGTGGTCTTCTCCAGGCAGGAACACTCTGCCCTTCACCCATGATGGATCCTTGAGAATGGCACCGACGGATCAGTGCCCAGAGATACCGTAGGGGCCTCTCGGTGTTCTTTGTTTATCCCCTTGGGAGAGTCCGGTGCTCTGGGTGTTCACACACAGGCCGGTGCCTCCCAACTCCTCCAGTCTTGGGTTTAGCCATGGAGAGATAAGGACACAAGGAAGAAGGAACTTGGCAAACAGGCAGGGTGTGGAGCAGAAGCCATCCTGGGAGTTATTAATGCACTAATGCACTGATATTGCAATAATGAAGGAAGCATCCATCCAATCAGCCTGAATGCTTGCTTCTCTATACGGGGTCCACACCTCCACCACAGAGCCCAGGCTGGAATTACAGAAGGAGTGTCACCTCCACTTACTAGACTCACTGTGCTCTCCGTCCCCTCTGCAAACCCACTGAACCAGGTGCTCCACACTCTGAACACCCCTCTCTCTCTGCACCCATCAGCCAAGCGCCTGTGCTGTGCCCAAACCTGTTCATGCCATTCGTGCTTGTTACTATTTCACAACTTAATTAAACGTAATGTAAACTGATGAAACAGAACCACAAAAAGAAAGCAAGCTGAAGTTTTCACACAAACCAAAGCGACAGACCTAAAAGTGAGTCATTTAAAAAAATGCTGTTGAATTAGGTGTGGATGAGATAATAAATACCGGAAAGCAAACCAAAAACCTGGGAGGATTTTGCTCTCAGATATGCTTTGCGTGTTGTCTTTAAGTTCCTAACCATAACAAATCCATTCTAGAAACCCCAGAAGATGCTTCATTTGAGGGGTGGCTTATGCAAGAACAGTGGGGAGCCCTAACCATTAGACCCATATGCAGATAAAAGGCCTTGCTGGACCTCAAGAGATTGGTGAAGAAATGTACATGTATATGTCCTTAAAATAAAAGATTTAAGGTATTCATATACCTTTAGTTTCCAGTGACTGAATAATTGTGGGTTCTGATCCTGGGGAAGGCCATGAAATACAGCCGGTATCCATCGAATAGTGAGGGTGGAGGTGTAGGGCAGTCTTGCACTATAATACAGGGATCTTGCATTGGCCAAGGACCCAATTAAATGCTCCATTGAATGGTCCCAACCAGACCATTCAACGGAGCATTTAATTAAGGGAACTCATGACTAACAAGAGCAGGAAGCGGCTAGGATACCAAGAGAGGGGAAGGTGTTAACAGAGTGCCGACTCAGCCTTCCCATGGGTGCCAGAGCCATGGTGGCGTACCCAGGGGGAGCTGGAGCCAGAGGGGACACGGGCATAACAGCAGTGCCACCGGATTTAGAGAGGAGTCGGGGAGAGGAAAAGATTCCCAGGGAGAAGCCAGGGAGAAGCCAGGGAGAAGGGAGAACCTTCCTTCTGCCCGAGCTGGGGTCTCTCCTTGACCAAATCTAGCCAGATTTGGCAAGGGATCCCGGGCCATGCAGCTGGTGGGCCAGCACCAGGAGGCAGAGTAGAGCAGGGAAGAAATAAATGCATGTGAGGGCAAAGAGGCCAGGCCTGGCCCAGAGCTCCTGAAACGCAGTCTCCAGTGAATGACTCAGGGAGTCGAAGTTAAGATGCTTTTAAAGGCTGATCACGGACAAGTGGATATTTGGGGCCAGAGCAGAAAAAGGTTTGTCCTCCTGGTGCCTTATGATGCTGCTGCATCCGTGACTGGCTATTCTGAGGCTGGCCTTAAGGGCAGCTACGAGGAAAAAACAGGGGTGGAGATGTAAACATAGGTGTTCACAGGCAGGAGGTGACAAAGAGCCTGGGGAAATCAGAAGTCTTTACTAGGAGGCAATGCCCACTGTATCTCAGCCTTTTCATATTTAAGGCTTTTAAAGTTTTTTGAAAGGGACTTTTGCCCTAGCTGGTTTGGCTCAGAGCGTCGGCCTGCGGACCAAAGGGTCCCAGGTTCCATTCCAGTCAAGGGCACGTACCTTGGTCGCAGGCTCCTCCCCGGCCCGGGTCCTGGTCGGGGCTCGTGCAGGAGGCAACCATTAGATGTGTTTCTCTCACATCGATGTTTCTCTCTGTATTTCCCTTTCTTGGCAACTCTCCCTAAAAATCAATGGGAAAATATCCTTGGGCAAGGATTAACAAAAAAATAAAAGGGGCTTTTAAAGTTTTTTTTAAAAAGGCTTTTAAAGTTTAATAGACTTCTTGTTGATTATAACCAAAATCCAAAGGATGACCAACTTAAATGGCCATGCACTCTGTTTTGGCTATTGTCCATCTACCGTGCTGCAGTCAGGTGCTCTGGACCCAGTGTGGGCACGGGTGCCTGGATAATGATGCTCTCATCGCTGGGCCCTCTCATTTCCCCCCATCTTTTCAGTTCATATGCAGCCACTTTGGTGACTAACAAGACTAGGCAGCTAAGGTCAGGGGCAGTGGCAGTGGCAGTGGCAGGTCATAGCTATAGCCTTTGACTAGCATTTCAGAGACTTTGCTGCTGGCAGCCCTCAGCTATGTGTCTTCGGGCAAGTTACTCCACCTCTCTGGGCCTCAGGGTCCTTGTCTGTAAAATGATGGAGCTGAACTGACGTGACACATTCCAGGGTCACCCTTATGACATTAGTTTTCATCACATAGGCATTTAAATGGAGGTGAAGAAGAAAGGGATATTAGGAAGAAGGGAGATTGAGATCAGATAGACTTTGGAAAATATTTTTTAAAAATCCCTGAGATGAGATTTCCCCCCCTCATCACATGCTTTTCCCCCCTAAAAGCAGAATTCTACAAAATAAATCCTAGTTAATTGAGAGTTCTGGTTACTTGGGGTGCAGTTAATCAAGGTTTTACTGCATTTTCAATGGCAGTGAGTTACACAGTGGTTTGCATATGCAGTTACTTCTTAAGTGACTTCTGTTCCCTGACCTCATATCTGTTTTATTAAAATTGAACACTTAGAAACGAAGATGAGAGCACGGAGCAGAATCGTTCCACCTGGACACAGCTCTGGGGAGACGCCGCCAAGGTGATGGAAAGCGGCGTCCGGCCATGACCATTCATTAGCTGCCCCGCCCGAGCAGCGGTCATTGCATTGACAACCGCACTTCACAGCGTTTTTCAACTTGGTGAGGCATTTCTAGGTTATTCTTCTCACTCTGGGGCAGGTAAATTTGGTGCAAAAAAATCTTCCTCAATCCCCTCCTAGTAGCAGCCATCATTTCACTTTGTTTGGCTAGGCCAAGTGATGGCGAACCTATGACACGCGTGTCAGAGGTGACACACGAACTCATTTTTTTGGTTGATTTTTCTTTGTTAAATGGAATTTAAATATATAAAATAAATATCAAAAATATAAGTCTTTGTTTTACTATGGTTGCAAATATAAAAAAATTTCTCTATGTGACACGGCACCAGAGTTAAGTTAGGGTTTTTCAAAATGCTGACTCGCCGAGCTCAAAAGGTTTGCCATCACTGGGCCGCTAGGCAGTGTAACAGATTATGTCAATACTCCCAAATGCTGTGAATGGAACTCAGGCATTCTTGGGTCTGGAGAAAAATGAGTCCTAAATTCCCATGGCCATTCTTAGGCAGTTCCGTGGCAAGCAGTGGTATTGTCAATTTATTTAGAGGTGAGTAGAGGTCTTCAAAAGCAAAGCCATGTATAGACCTGCACTCTCATTCAAGGCCAGAGGTCAAAATGAAAGAGGGCAGAGTAAGGTGGGAGAATCCCAGGGCAGAGTCAGCCAGTGAGGATCTCAGAAACTGATGACTGGGTGAAGGAATAAATGAATGATTCAGTCTCGCCAAGGTGTCCTCCTCAGCCCACAGCTGAGGCTCAGATGTCTGTCATCTATGCATGCTTCCCCCTGAGTAGCCAGATGAGGAAAAGCCCATGGCCTGCAAGCTGACAAACAGCTGGAAACCTCTTCCGCAGAACCCAGCAGCACATCGAAAGCCATATTTCAGTCAAGGTGATCACCCAATCTCTTCTGAAAGCGGCACTTCCTATGGAAACTCTGTCACTGTCCCATAGCACCTGCAGCTCTGCCTTTACTGGGGGCTCAGGCCCCCGGTCCCATGAATGCGCTCCTACTCCTCTGATAGAAGAGCCTTTTAATTCAGGCAGATACACAGTTACATTCTTCTAGTAGGAAAGATGAAAAGAAAAAGGTGGCAATTGTGAACATCTGATTGGAGAACTGAAAAAAAGAAAGAAAGGAATGATTTTGGTTTTTAAAGAGAATGTGTGAGAGCAAGCAAGAGAGAAAGAGAGGGAGGAAACGGAATCACAGCCTGACCCCTTAAAGGCAGGCCACATACTGCGCTGTGACTTATGGAAGCTCCGAAATGCTAAGTTCGGAGACTGTAATATACTTGCTGGGCAGGTACTTAGACTAAAGAAAATAGAGCTCCTGATGACACCAGGGGGCCACAGGTTGCTTCCCGGGCTCCAGTATGACTTCAACCTTATTTTTTCCTCTTTAAAAAAATAATTATCAGGCCCTGGCAGGTGTGGCTCAGTTGGCTAGGTGTCATCCCGTGAATAGAACGGTAGCTGATTCCATTCCCAGTCGGGGCACATACTCAGGTTGTGGGCTCAATATCTGGTGGGGGGCATGCAGGAGGCAGCCGATAGATGTTTCGCTCTCACATTGATGTTTCTCTCTCCCCCTTTCTCTTTCTCTAAAAATTAATAATGGTTAAAACATTTAAAAATAAATAAAATAATTATCAGGTTGTGACAGTGTTTGACAGGGAGATGGCAGAAAGGGATGGCAGGGGGCTGGCTGGATATCACGTTGGTTGGGGTGCTGAGGGTACCCCGCCAACTGTCAGGAGTAGGGGTGAATGGGGAAAGGACAATTGACAAGATGCTTTCATCTGAGGTCAAAAGTCTGAAAGCAACATGATTAAAAAGCTTATGGATAGACGTTGTCCCATCTTGTGTGGGTTTGAGAGGAATGGGTGAAGAGGGAGCAAGGAGGTAGGGTGAACTGATTCAACTCAATGATCCTGCCCCTCCAGGATCTGCCTTTTGGAAATTATCAGAGTCTGTGTGGTATCTAAGTCATTTTCTCCTACTGGATTGCAAGTCCCTGAAGGGAAGTCTAAGTTTTATTTATTTCTATATCCCTGTCACCATCATCACCATTATTGCTACTTCCATTATCACTGTGGCTACCACTACTATCAAGGTGTGGTCAGCAATACATGAATAAATAGAAAGGAGCCTTTTTCTGAAGTGTCTGTCCAGATGACCCTCTTCTCCCTGAAAACTGGCCCTTCTCTCACCTCACAGGGTTCCCCAGGTTATTAAGGAACCCAACTCACTGACCATAGTTGATTGGATCAAAAGTAGATAAATGACTCAAGCTAGACTAGCCAAGAATTTTCTACATGTTGCTAGGCCTGACGGTCATATAAATATAGATCATGTATGACCATCTTCTGTCATCTGCAAGAAGATAAAGCATATAGCCCCAGAAGATAGATAAATATTGAAGAAACTAGAGGCCCAGTGCATGAAAATTTGTGCACTGTGGGGGGGTGGGGTGAGTGTCCCTCAGCCTGGCTTGCCCCCTCTCACAGTCTGGGAGCCCTCAGGGGATGTCCTACTAATGCAGTCTAGCCTCCCTCTGTGGGAGGCAACCAGGCCAATCAGGGGAAGGCACCACCCCCATCACCCCACCACTGCTGCCGCTGCCAGCACCGGGGCTACCTGCCCTCGGCCCTCATAGACCCTGTGGCTTTGTCTGGAAGGACGTCTGGCTGTCCAGTCTAATTAGCATATTATGCTTTTATTATTATAGATAATTCATTTCCAATGGTTTCAGTCTTTCATGAGGTCTGGCTATAGTGTTTTCTCTGCTTTTAAGACCCATGACATATCCTTGTATCCTTATAATAAACGACATTTTCAGCTTAAGTTAGTTTTAGTTCGTTTTCTTTACTTGCAATAGAAAATGTCCTAACTAATAAAAGTTACCACCCTGCTCCTTTCAGCAGGCATCACTAATCAATCACAGGAGTCTTCCTAGTAAGCCTCAGAATCCTTCATCTGACGATCATCACCAGGTGAGCCAAGTTCATAGATAAGATAAAGATCTACTGGTAAAAACAAACCCTACAAACTATTGGCTAGCCCAATGTCTATGAGAGGAAGTGATTCATTCTGACAGAGACTTCTGAGCACGAACTTGAACACTGGCTGTGATTTTACCAGGCTGAGATGAATAGGATGCACTTCAGGTGCGAGGGATGACAAGGGCATCTCTGTGGGTCGGCCATTGCATGGGGGATGAATCCAATGCACACCTTCGTGTCTTCCTAATCACATATTAGTATGCTGTCTCTGGGTCTCAGAATACTGTTTTGTCACTGTTGTTTAGGATGCTCTAGAAAGATCTGCTCAGAAAAGGGATACTAACCAAAGCCAAAGTCGGCCTCAGCCAGGGCCAGAATGCTGTTCTCCCACTTCTTCTCAGTTGCCTATGAGACCTGGAGAAGCCTGGCTTTGTCCCCAGTGAACCCTCTAGTGAATCTTGAACTTTGACTATCCCTCCATGTGGATTCTGATTCCTACTCTCTGTGGTCCATGTGTTGGAAGAAAGGATTCCACATCTACTTCCAGGGTGAACCTTATGACCAGGCACGAGCCAATCAGTGAGTTCCATGCTCTGACGACAGGGAATGGTTCAGGGATGGGCACAGCCAATCAGGCTAATCCTAAGTCTTGGTCTTTAACAATCTGCAAGAGGTCTTCTCTTTTTCTACTGGACTTGGACAGGTAAGGCTGTGAGGCTGTCCCTATTGCTGCCATCTTGCCACCTGAGAACAAGGTCAATTTATGTGGGAAGAAGCCAGGAGACAAAGATACCCGCATCCTGTGTTTGTTGAGCCTGGGTGCAGGGGTGTGGGAATCTGCGCCTAGCCCAGATCATTGCCTTACCTAGCCAATTCAAATTCTGGCTCACGTTAGCCAGCTTGAATTGGGTCTTCTCTCATTGGCATAAAAGTTCTATTACCCTCTGTCTTAGTTACCTCATCAATAAAATGGGATTAACAATAGCTATCCTTCACATTCCTGCTGTCAGGCATGACTGAGTGCCTAGAAATGCTTTATTAATTACCAAACAGGCCCTAGGGGTAAGTGATAACACCACTCTGATAAGTGGTTTTGAAGTATGTCATATCATCTTTCACACAAGTTATCCCAGCACAATGCCTGGCACAGAATCAATAGTTAATAAATAATAATCAAGTGTTGAAAGCTGTTGAAAGAACACACCTCAATGTCTTGCCATTGAGCCTGTGGGCTTCCCAATCTCTCTGGATGAGGTGAAGCCAGCCCAAGGAGGTCCCATCCTGTGGATGACATGTAATGAACTTCCACTCTCACAATCGCTTTAAACTTTGTGACTACCCAGCACACCCTGTGCCCCATACACACCTTTCACCTCCCCCGCCCTCCCCCCGCCCCCCCCATCCCCGCCAGGCCTACCTGTCTACCAGGAGACTGACAGATCCAGCCAAGGGACCGGGCAAGTTTGAGGACTAAGTGTGATTCCTGAAAATGAACTGGCAGGGTGCAGCCCCACCAACCCCTCTTGCTTGCTGGGGCTGGGGAGGTTGCCAGGTAGTTCCAGCTGGTTCGGAGTAGGCCCCTCTATAAGAAGCCTGGGTATCACCCCAGCCTGGTGGCTCAGTTGGTTGGAGCATCTTCCCAGACACCAAAAGGTGGCAGATTCCATTCTTGGTCAGGGCACATACCTAGGTTTCAGGTTTGATCCCCAGTGGGGTGTGTATGGGAGGCAACCAATCGATGTTTCTCTTTCACGTCAATGCCTCTCTCTCTCTCTCTCTCTCTCCCTCCCTCCCTCCCTCCCTCCCTCTCTCCCCCCTTGCTTTCTCTCTAAAATCAATAAACATATCCTCAAGTGAGGATTTAAAAAAGAAGCAGCAGCAGCAGCAGCTTGGTTATCACCCTCCAATCTCAGACAGCTGGCAGCGGGTCCCCTCCCACCAGGACAAGTACAAGGGCCCTGTTAATGGCCTCAGTTGTCCAAATATCATTCATCACTTAAGACAGGCCTAATAAAAGGCTAAAGGTGCCCCACTTCCCTACTTCCTTCTGAACACGAGTGTGTGTCTCCTTTAAGCCACTGCGGGCCGCCTTCTCAGGTTCCTCCTCCGAGGCCCAAGCCCAGAGTCACTGGTGGGATGGGGCACTCGCGCCCCCATTTCTTTGGCGACAGCAAGCTATTGGTTGCGCTTCCCTTCGCTCCCATCAGCAACCCCTCATTCTAGACATTCGGTTCGGGGGAGTTGGACGCACTCTCCCAGGCTTTTTCCATCAAACGCTCCCTTTTACTTTTCCTCCGTCGTCAGCACATTAGGATGGCAAATAATTTTCTTGGAGGCAGCGATTCTACAGTTCAGCCTGCGTGCTTGACAATTAACTAAATAAACTGCTTGGGGTCACTTGGAGTAACAATTCACAGACTTCCCTGTGACAGGCAGAAGTTAAACCCCTCGGAGTGCGGGGCCTCCCCGTGGGGCTGGTTCTGCCGGAGAGAAATTCTAGGCGTCTTATTATTCACCCTCTCCCTTCCCTCTCTCTTTCTGACCTTAAGAGTACTCTTAACCTTCCTCCTCCAGCTTGCTAATGGGGAAATAAATCTTGGGAGAGTATCTTAAATTCTTTTTTATCACAGACTGTATCACCGAGATAATAAGACCAGCCTTCAGAGTAACCATTAAGCCACAGAAGGTGTGGTCATCATTTATGATTTTTTAGCCTTAATTGCTAGACAGACACTTTAAGTGGGAAGTCTGTCTAATGAGCCCAGTCATTAAAACATCAAAAACTGTTATCTGGGGTTTCTATTTTAGTTAGACATTACATTATTTTAATAAGGGGGCTGCATTTCTTGTCACAGGGTTTGGTAATGGAGACTGAAGCAACCCCCCGGGGGCTGGGGGAGGGAGCGGGGAGGCAGGCCCGCCTTTGGAAAACAAGGTTGCAAATCAAGCCAGAGACCTGGAAGGGGGATGCAGATGAGCAAATGTGGGGACCTGAGCAGGAGCAGGGCCCTGTCCGTGGGACAGTGGGGGACTGGAAGGGCCGTGCTAGCCTGGGGCAGGTCGTGGGGTGGTCTGGCCTTACTGTACATCATTCAGGAGCTTGCTGACCTGTTGCCACCCCTTTGTGCCCAGGTCCCTGGATTCCTCCTTGCTGCCTCGGGAAGGAGGCAGCCTGCAGGCCCAGCCCAGCTCCTCCTCCCCAGTCTCTACCCATCACCAGAGCCCCATTTCCCCCTCCCCTGGCCTCCGAAGTCAGGCGGGCTCACAGCTGCCTCTGCAGCACGGGTTCCACACTGGCCCTTCTCACACTGAAGCTCAAGATTCTGACAATCACTGCCGGCTACGTGTTATTGCTCTGGACCAGTAGGGTCCAGTAGAAATGTAATGTGAGCCGCATGTGTAATTTTAAATTTTCTAGTAGCAACATTTAAACAAGTAAAAAGAAACAGGTAGATTTAATTTTAACAACATATTTTTTTATTTAAACCAGTCTATCCAAAATATTATCATTTCAACGTGTAATCAGTATTTTTAAAATGGTTATTGAGCTATTTCACATTCTTTTTTTCATCGTAAGTCTTACATGGACGGCACAGCTCAATTTGGACTAGCCATAGTTCGAGTGCTCCACGGCCACATGTGGGTATGGCTATGTTCTGGATGGAACAGGTATACGCTTTGGTTTTCCAAGTAGCTAACTGTTACCGAGCACTTATTCTATGCCAGGCACTCTTCTAAGCAATGTGCATGTATTAATTCATTTACCACAACAACCTCATCAAGCAGATGCTACTGTTATGCCCATTTTACAGGTGAGGAAACTGAGGCAGAGAGGTTATGTAACTTGTTCTAAGTCTCAGAGCTTGTGAGTGCTACTCCCAAATGGGGCACAATGTAGCTATGGGCTCAGCATATATTTGATGCCTAATTCATCTGATCCCTAGAAGACCTGGCACAGCTGGCTCGCTGGCTTTGGGACTAATACCCTAGTCATGACACCAACTGCCTGTCTAGAGGCCTGTGTGTTAGTTCCTCCTCAAATAGGAAACTTGCCAACAAGTAGTCTTTACTTTGGGGGAAAAAATCAAGAGGTTAGCTAGGAAAAGATAGCCTTTAAAAAACAACTTCTTAAAAACACTTCTGACACTGACAACTTCTGACATTGAAGCATCGAAAAACATCCTAAAATTCACTGCCAAGCAGTAAGAGAGCAAAAGATAGCAGTCAACCGTTTCCCCAGCTACTACTATCGCAACATCAAAACGATAGACATTCACTGTAAAGGCACCACATACTCTAGCCTAGTAGATGCTCAGTAAATGCTGGCTGAAAGAATTACCAACGTAGGCTGCTCAGAGAAAGTGACAGGGCTTGATAGAAGCAGTAATCCATGGTAATGACTTTACCCCAGCACAACCGAGAATGGTTACCAAAACCAGGGAAATAGGCTATAGTGGTTGGCAAACTGCGGCTCGCGAGCCACATGTGGCTCTTTGGCCCCTTGAGTGTGGCTCTTCCACAAAATACCGTCTCTTCCACAAAATACCGACTTCTGCACATGGGCCACAAAGTTTCAGTCGCACTGTACGTGCGTGCCCGCACGTGGTATTTTGTGGAAGAGCCACACTGAAGGGGCCAAAGAGCCGCATGTGGCTCGCGAGCCGCGGTTTGCCGACCACGGGTAGGATGACCCAAGCGGACAGGTTCGCATGCAAGGAGAGCAAGGTCTCTGGTGGAGGAGGAAGGCAGGAGGGGAGAAAACGTGATGACTCATGGCTACACTGCGTTTGTGTCGCACACGGTCAATCATCCTCACTAGATCTACCCAAACACACATAAAAAGGGGCAAGCGGGGGAGGAATGCCGGCCTTTCAAATAGGTGGGTGTAATCCAGAGCAACACTGTTTGTCTTTACATCACAATCAATTCAACTGATTAAAGTTATAAAGAAGGGATGCAGGAAAGGCAAATATAAGACAGGAAAACCCTGGTTGTAGGTACATATAGTAGAAGAAAATGCTGAGGGTCATAGTGGCTCACAGACCAGTTTACGGCTTCCAAAGGTCAGATAAGCACATTCCCAGAAAGAGATGAGAGGGCAGGTCTAATCCCACCAGGAAACAACAAAGATGTCACAGCAAACAGGATCATGGATTACGGAGTTGAGAGAAGAGAAGGCTGGCGTTAGTGACGGCCTGCTGGGATGCCAAGGATTCTGACCTAGAGCAACAGGCACAGGGCCCAGGGGAGAGGGTCACACCAGCCAGTTTGAATCCAGCTCAAGCAACTCTCTTTACCTTCCAGAGCCTTGCTTACTTTTCTGTAAAATAGGGATAGTGACAGCTGCCTTGGCAAGTTGTAGAAACTGGTAAAAATATATTTAAAGTAGAGCTATCCAATGGCCAAGCTATTCTATTCCTGGGTATTTACACAAAAGAAGTGAAAACATTTGTCCACCTAAAATCCTGTACATGAATATTCATAGCAGCCTTTTATTATTCATAAAAGCCCAAAAGTGGAAGCAACCCAAAGGCCCATCAACTGCTGACTGAATAACAAGATGCGGTAGGTCCATACAGTGGAATATTATTTGGCGATAAAAAGGAACGAAGTACTGACAGCGGCTACAACATGCACGAGCCCTGAAAACACCATGCTAAGTGGGCAGAGCCAGTCACCAAGGAACATGGATATTATGATTCCATTTTTGTGAAAAAATGGGCAAATGTGCAGAGACAGAAAGTAGGTTAGTGGTTGCGAGGGGCTGTAGGGGGAATGCGCAGTGAGTGCTAATCGGTATGGGGTTTCTTTTCCAGGTGATGAATATATCCTAAAAAATAACGGTGGTGATAGTGATGATTACACAACTAGGTGAATATACTAAAACTTTGAGTTGTACAATTTTAAGGGGTGAATTGCATAGGATGTGAATTATAATTCAAAAAAGACATAATTATATATAAAATCCAGCCAGTGGCTGCCATATAAAAAGCATATAGAAGGTACCTGGCCATTGTCAGTTGTAACAGAAGATCCTTTCTCCTTATTTGCTGGGAGGATGCAAGAGGAGCAAGCAACCTGGGCACCTAAATGCCCGCCTAAGCCAGTCTCCCAACAGGTAGTGGCTTCAGGTTTCCCTGGGTGGCCCATTCCCAAGTGGGACGTGAAGGGGCCCAGAGAACAAAGAGTCAGCCCAGCAGGGCGTGGGTACCTTGTGCAATGCCAAGGCACACCTGCAGTGCCTCCCAGACCCTGGGCAGGCCAGCCCTGCAGCAACCGGCGGCTGCTGGGTGTGGGGCTTATATAAGAGGAGCCCACACCCAGCCGCCACAGGAGAATTTGGCCTTGACCTCTGCTAAAGCCACACTTCCCTAGTGCTTGCCTTGGCTGGTAACACATTGATAAATGCCTTGGCAGCTCTGCAGGAGATGTGTTTCAACAGGGCGGCTCGCCTGCATAGGGCTAAACCGGGACCAGAGTGTTGGCAAAGGCTGTAGGCTCCCATCACCTTCATTTCTGTCCCCTCTTCAGAAGACAAGCCCTCCCTTCCAGCCCCAATTCTGCTGACCTGGGAAGAGTCTGGAATGGAACTTAGGATATGGGCAACCTTGGCTCCCGTGCCCATGGCAGACCTTCCATAGCAAAGTGACCGCAGGCCATGGGAGGTGGGGCTGAGCGCCCATCTCCGTCACCCTGCACGCGAAGCCTTCGCTACAAAGCCAGGAGCCTGGCGAAGCATCTTAATGCTTAGCAGAGGCACTGCTGCTCTCGGGGGCAACAACTTTGGGGCCTTGCAGGAAGACACTTGGTGTCCATGGTCCTGGCCCCCTTATTACTAGTAGTGCCCCCCAGTGGTTCAGCCCCAAATAAGACCCCTACCCACTTTCCAAATGCCCTGAGGAGACACTGCTCCAGGGCCCGGGGGTAGGAAGTAGTGTTTCGGTGAGCTCCAACGGGGCCGCCAGCACTGACCAGTGGTGTGATGATAGAAAAACAACCAGTTTTCCAGAAAAAATTCTCCCATGATGCCGATTTTAAGGATGGCTGCACTGAACAACTAACTGGGTTGTGGGCTCAATCCTCAGTAGGGGGCATGCAGGAGGCCACCAATCCATGATTCTCTCTCATCATTGTTGTTTCTATCTCTCTCCCTGCCTCTCTGAAATCAATAAAAAATATATTTTAAAAAAGAAAAATGAAGAGTATTTCACTGAACAGCAATGCTGCTGAGTTAATGCCAGGTGAGCACAGGGCCGGAAACTCCCTGCTCCTCACACTCCACCCAGACTTGGTGGCAGGCCCTGCCCCACACTGTAAGGGGCTGAAGGACCGGCTCAGCCCTCCTAGCCTTTCCCGCCTGCAGCTCCTTCATCCCCAGGTGGTAGACTTCCTGCTGCCCCTGGCCAGGGGAACTTGCATTTCCAAAAGTGACAACAAAAGGAAGAGGGCAAAGAATCCCAGACCTGGGCACGAGCTGACCAGGCAGCTCTGCAAGACCAACATAGCAGACAGGGCAGCTGGCACAAGAAACAAGAGGTGTGAACCCTGTTACAATGAGGGAGGGCTAGGGAAGGAGAGGAGGTGGTGCAAGCAAGAAACTCAGAGGGAAGCAGGAAGGGTGGGTGGGTGGGAAGAGATCAACCAAGGAACTTGTATGCATATGTACATAACCCATGGACACAGACAATAGGATGGTGAAGGCCTGGGGCGGGCTAGAAAGGGTTAATGGGGCGGGGGGGGGGGGGCGGGGGGGGGGGAGGAGGCTGTGATACTTTCAACAATAAAGAAAAAGGAACCCTTAAGGAAAAATGTATTGAGACTGTTCCCAGATTGGGGCAGGGAGAGGGGCAGGAGGTCCCTGGTGCGGGGTGGGGTGGGGGGGTGTAATGGATTTGTTCACTATCTTGATTGTACTGTTGCTTTCACCTGCAAACCTACCAAACTGTGTATCTTTAAACACACGCAATTGATTGTGTGTCAATTATACCTCACTAAAGCTGCAAAGCATCCTCCAGGCACACTGGGAAACTGGACTTGAGTATTTGGCTGGACACAGGGACCCAGCAGCTTGGAGCAAGCTGGTCCTGGCCTTAGGAAGAACCAGGAAAAGGGTACCTGGGGAAGGGAGGGAGATGAGGTGGGATGATGGGTCTTCTCTTGCTGCCCACCTCCAAACCGCCTGGATTGCAGGGGCCCCTGAGGGGCGAAGGGAGGAGGAGAGGAAATGGTTATATAAGCAGGCTCAGCAAGCGTCAGACTGCCCAGAATTGTGGAGTGAGGATGAAGGTGATATAATTGGAATCAGAGCTTTAGCCGAACCAGGAAACAAGAGGAGATTTAAATACCAGGATGCAAAGTTTACCAAAGGGATAGGATAGAGGGAGGGAGGAGAGAGGAGGGAGGAGGAAGGAGGGAGGAGAGTAGAGAATGTGGGGAGGGAGCTTTGCAGAGAAGGGTGGAGGAAGGGTCAGGACTGAGGAGGAAGGGGGAGGGAGGGCTGAGGAGGAGGGAGGAGGGTTTGGAGCAGGGAAAGGGGTGGGGAAGGGCAGAGCAGGGGGAAGCAGGAAGAGGAGGAGGAAGAGGGAGGGAGGAGGGCTGAGAAGGCAGGAAAGGCGCTGACACAGCAGGGCCAGGAGAAGTTCACACAGTGGGCTCCTGAGAAGATGCCTGGAGGTCACCAACACCTTCCAGGCAGCCAGGATGGAAAGGGGAGGTGTTTCTGGAAATAAGCCCAGCTTGGGTGGAGGCTGGAGAGAACCCTGGTCCTTGACCTGGCCTGCAGTGCTTGTGGGGGGGGCGCATCTCAGAACTGCACTGACAGGGACCCTGCCTGCACAGCCGTCCCTGAGCCCCTGGGGGATGCTTTTCACATGAGGACTGAGTCTAGGGCAGCTCCCGCGCCCCCCCCCCCCCCCGCCCCCCAACTCCAGCAGGAGCTTGGCTCTAGCGCCCAGTAAAGTGAAGGGCACGTTGCCTGGAGCCCGTGCTACCTAGAAAGTGCCTGCAGAACTGGACGGTAAAGCGGATTTCCTTAGCCCCCATCCTCCCTTGCTCTCAACAAAAATCTGGAGGCTCCTGGGGTTTGATTTTATGCCTAGACAAATGTCACCTCTTCCTCCTCCCCTCAGGAAGTAAAACCTTCCCCCAAATATTTATCAGAACACAATATTGACAAACAATGACATTTGACCATTAGAAAGTCATTCCTTTGAGCCCATCTGAGGCTAGGAGCCTGAATGAAGTAAGTAACTTGCTCATGGTCACAGGTGTCTGACTCCACAGCCTGGGCCCTTTCCAGCTGAGGGGAGCAGTGGGGTGCCCTTAGGGCGAAGCACCCAGAAACAGCAGCAGCAGGCTGATGTGGGGGGATTGTAAGGTCCAGGGGCTGGGATTTTCTCATGCAGGGGAAACCTAGAGCAGGGAGGTGGGAAATAAGAAATGGACAGAGGAACCTTGCAGGAGGGAGATTTCAGCGCAAGGAGGCTCGCCTGGCGGAGCAGGTCCAGGGGGCCAAGACACACACAAGGAGGTGCCGCACAGACCTCCAGGCTCATGTAGCCTAAGGACCCCCTTTTACAGTCAAGGCAACTGAAGCTCCAAGGGAAGGACTTGTCCACCGTGGGTCTGGGACAGAGGGGCCAGAACACAGGTTCCCGACTCGCTGCCCAGCTCTCTCTTCTCTGTGTCAGGGCTCAGCACGCATCGCACCACCAAGTCAGAGGACCTGGGGCAAGACCAGGAATGTGAGCACGAAGGTCAGCAGCACCAAAACGAGGGAGCGCCCTCAAGAGATGCCAGAATGAACCCCAGGCCGATGCTGGGAAACCGAGGCACGGAGTTTTGCACGTGCCCTCGGGTGATCTCATGGGCAAAGCAGCCTGGCTCAGAGATCTGTAGGCAGGGCCTTCGGGGCTTGGCC
This sequence comes from Myotis yumanensis, assembly GCF_028538775.1. NCBI lineage: Eukaryota > Metazoa > Chordata > Mammalia > Chiroptera > Vespertilionidae > Myotis > Myotis yumanensis. The sequence goes on from NW_027223758.1 coordinate 82,960,304, forward strand.
GGGGCCTCCCTCCCCTTTGTCCTGCTCCACCTTCTCCGTTCTCACTGAGGCTGGACTTGCTCCTTGCCACGGGTCAGGAAATGACCAGAGCTGTTAAATGTCCCTGAAATGCTGTGTAAAACACGGGGAGAGGGGAGCCCTGGGTGGGGGTGGGAGGGACAGTGAGCTATATAGACAAAGCCCTGGCAGGAGCTATTCCTCAGAAGGCTCTGGAGTGGGGAGACTTCCCAGAGGTGAAAAGCTTGGAGGGAAAGACCACACTTCCCAGTATTGGGTGGGGGGAGGGAGAGTGGTCCCAGCAATAGCCTTGGGGCCCTGCCGGAACCGGCCAGAGGTAGCAGTCAGAATGGATGGCCAGGGAGACCAAGGACATGCCAACGCCTGCAGCCCCTGAGTAGAGGGGCCCCAGCCAGCCAGCCCTGTCTCACCCTTGGTTTCCCAATCCTAGCCGCCTGCAGAGCCCCTTCCCTTCCTAGAATTGGAAACACCCACAAGTTACTTCCACCATTAAAAATGATGCTTATGCCCGGATGGTGTTGCTCAATGGGCTTGAATCTGGGCTTGTTTTCTCTTCTGAGCTGTGCGGGGGGCTGGGGACACAGGTATGAGTTAGGCACAGTCTTGGCCTCGGGTGGGAGTGGGGGTGGCAGACAGACCAAGAGCATCGACCCCTGCACAAGAGGTCTCTGGTTCAATTCCCAGTCAGGACACATGCCCAGGTTGTGGGCTCATCCCTAGTAGGGGACGTGCAGGAAGCAGCTAATTAATGTTTCTGTCTCACTGATGTTTCTATCCCTCTCCCTCTCCCTTCCTCTCTCTGAAATCAGTACAAATATATATTTTTAAAAGTATGCTTGTGAACAGTTTATAACTAGAAAATGCTCATGAAGATGAGTGAAAAAGCAGGATGCAAAATTGTAAACCATATAATCACTGTGTTGCAACACACACCACACACACACACACACCATGCATGGAAAGGGAGGAAGAGGGATACAGCCAAATGATGAACGAGGCAGGGCCTGGGATGAGAGATGTGCTATGTGGAGGAGCAGGAGAAGGACTGTAGCTGTATATTTTCTAGATGCTCTATACTGAGCATGCATTACTGCTATAATGGACACAAATGCATGTTATTTATGAGAAGGAGAAAATATACTAAATTTTCAAAAAAAAAAAAAAGAGGCACTTTCTTGTGCAGATAGTAACTCACCCGCAAGCAGCTACCCTGTCCACACTTTTCTACCTTATCCCCAGATTCAAGGAACGTGGTTGCCTCCTATTCCCCAGATATGGTGCTGAAGAGGCATAGACCACTCAGCCCAAAGGGAACCGCAGGCTGGAGGGATGGCCCCATTTCACAGAGTAGGAGACTGAGGCACAGAGAGGTTAGTGGGAGAAACCATGGATCCTTAATATAAACTCAGTGATCATTTCCATTTACTGCTTTATTGCATTTATCATCACCACCACCACCACCACCACCACCACCACCATCATATCATCATCATCATCATCCACGGGCACAGTACTATTGTCCCACTTTTTGTGTCTCTCACACACAGTCTTTGGGGTCCCTCACAGTCCCCTACCACACTGCTTGGAGGGTGGACGCCTTGTGACCTCCTCGACCACATAGTATCTGCTGTCCACACCCCGTCTGCCCTGTCCACTCACCTGGTTTGAAGAGCGGAGCTTTAAAAGCCCTTGGTTGCTGGCACCTCTATGCAGCCTGCAATGTGTTTCTAAGAGGCATGCTCTTTAGGGAGCTAATTACCCAATTAGTGCATCTAGAGGAAGGCTTAAGTTATGAGGCTGCTAATAATGCAAAAACCCATGAAACAATTGTGCGAGGCAGCTCCTTGCTGTCAGGCTTGTTGTCTACGTCAAATTATTAATTACGGTTTTTAATCACTCCTTTTCCTGTCAGAACCCCTGAGGTTTAATTCTCTGCACCGTTTGGCCTTCCTAGAATACACGGCTCTGAATGTCTTCCTTCTCCAAGGCGACAGGGAGAATGGCTCCATCTAGCCAAGCGGCTTTCCCTTCTGCTCAGATCCTAGAGCACCTGCAGCGATCAGCCAGGCTGCGGAGGCCGGGCCACTGTGCCAGCGGCCCGCTGTCCTGTGGAGGGCGTGCTTGGACAGGAGGACCCACGGAGGGGCTCCAGGTTGCGGGTGGGGGAGAGTGCCTAGATCCGGGGGCAGGGGGAGCTGCACAGCACAGCGTTAGCAATCTGATGGGCTGTCAGGTAGAAGAGAAAGAGTCTGATTCTGTTACTCCGTGGACAGAAGGATCCATGAGTACATTGTGTGGAGGTTTGATTGGGTTTCCTAGAATGACTTTCTGAGAATTAGAGCTATGCCAAGGATGGTGTGAGCTGCCTGGGGGGCAAACCAGCCTCCGGTTGCTGGATCCCCAACCTTTGAGGTGCAAAAAGACTCCCCCTGTTTTGTGCTGCTTTCCCCCCTAACCTGATTGTAGGTATCTTGGTCTGTCTGCCACCCCCACTCCCACCCGAGGCCAAGACTGTGCCTAACTCATACCTGTGTCCCCAGCCCCCCTCACAGCTCCCAGGACAGGTGTTCAATGATCGTTGGTAGCTTTGAGTCAGAATAGAAAACAAGCCCAGATTCAACAAATCATAAATCATTTTGTATCTCAACACAGATACAAAATGGAATATCCGGATTGGGGAAATGTCAGTGGGGATTTATTTCTCATGCTTTAATTTTTTTCCCTAAGGAGTAGAATGAATTCATGCAATATTTGTGAAATTAACAATGAATTTAAAAATTAAAAACGTGGGGGGGGGGCCATAGGGGGAGAAAAGAGGGACATCTGTAATAATCTCAACAATAAAGATTAAAAAAATTAAAAATGCAATATGAAACTTCAAAAGAGTCATTAGAAGGCTCCCCAGCCCCACACCCCTTTTCTAAATACTTGGTAATCCAAGGTGAGCCACTACCCAGGACTGTTCCGGTCCTGTCGCAGTTGTGCAGGGGAGGAGGCGAGGGGAGCAGAGGAGAGGCCTGGGGATGGTGGGCCAGCAGGAAGGGGACACAGGGAGGCCTGTCCCGTTTAACCTTAGAAGTGACAGATGATAAGGTGGCTGCAGAGGCAGCTTGGCCACAGCAGTGGCCCTGAACCTTCTTATGAATGGGTGCTGTGCCCATGCATTTTTAAAGACAAACTTTGTCAACACAGAAAAAAATACACACACAGAGAGAGAGAGAGACAGAGAGAGAGAGAAACTCAGACATAGCCAGTCAATAAAAAAGAGGGGAAACACAAATGCACAATTTTTTTGTAGGCAAGTTAGTAATTTGGGACCCTGAAAAGATTATGTACGTTGTCTCTGAGCCAGGAATCCCACTTATTATTTATCCTAGTAGTTAAATGTGTATGATGGTTTTATTACCTACTATTAATCTCAGTATTGTTGTGCCATGGAAAAAATTTAAAAATGTCCAATGAAAATATTAAACGAAAAAGGTTGAATAAAGTATAAGCATATCTATAATAATAAAAGCGTAATATGCTAATTAGACTGGACAGCTGAATGACCTTCCGGACGTTCTTCTGGTCGACCTTCCAGACCAAGCCGGGGCTGCGAGGGCCAAGCCCCTTGCACGAACTTTGTGCATCGAGCCTCTAGTACATTTATATAATGATATGATTTGTAACCATTAAAATAATACAAATAAATATTTTACTGGCATGGAAATATGCTGTACTGTGATGTGTGCTATGTTGTACAGAAAGATCCCAATTTGCTTAATAAAATATATGTTTATAGAAAAATATCTGGAGTATAGCAATCATACTCAGTAGAAGGATTACAATAGTTTAATTTTCATTTTCTTATTTCCTTCCTTCCTTTTAAAATCTGGACATGTGTTACTTTTATACTTAAGAAGAGATTTAAAATGATATATGGTGTTTCCAGGGAAAGAAGATTATTATACATGGTTGAGAAAATGAGTTTGCTAAGTGTATGTGCAGAAATCCCTTGTTTTGTGTGTTCAAAACACTGAGAGAAAAAGTGAGGAAAATGTGAATATCTAATACAGTTTTAAGAATTGCATTTCAAAGTAGTGGGACTACTGGTAGACTCTGGTAGATAGGGGTGTTTTCCCCCTCTACTTGTTGTTTACATTTTTCTTTATAAAATGACTATTACAATGTAAAAAGCTTTGCCCTTAATCATTGTGTGGCCTCATCTTAGAGCTATGCCAAGGATGGTGTGAGCTGCCTGGGGGGCAAACCAGCCTCCGGTTGCTAGATCCCCAACCTTTGAGGTACAAAAAGACTCCCCCTGTTTTGTGCCGCTTTCCCCTCTAACCTGATTGTAGGTATCTTGGTCTGTCTGCCACCCCCACTCCCACCCGAGGCCAAGACTGTGCCTAACTCATACCTGTGTCCCCAGCCCCCCTTACAGCTCCCAGGACAGGTCATGTTCTATTTCTTAAGCTGAGAGATGGGTTCACAGGAGTTTATTATTTCATATACAATAGATACTCTTTTGCATATATCAAATTCTACATTACAAAAAGAAAAATGTAAAGGAAAACCCCAATCCATGCCCCTGCACCCCAATAAACCAGCAACACAGACTTCTCCCTGGTGTCATAGCTCCTGGTAATAGGGAGACCCACACTGTGCTCAAGGTACAGTCAAGGTCAGAAGCCCTATGTCAGCATGCCTCTCCCACTAGACTCCAAGTTCCTCGAGGGCAGCAGTGGGGTCTCATTGATCTTTGGACTCTGGTAGATAGTGCCCGCTCTATCCACGTTTGTTCAATGAATAAATGATTATGTCAAGATTTCTCAGCAGCCTCTTTTCAGAAGCTGACAGCTGTGGCCTTCAGAAAGCTATCCCTTCTGGCCACATCACATGCATCTAGTCACAAGCTTGAGGCTACCTTCTCTCTTCAGTCCTCAGAGCACATGAAGCCAGGCCAAAGTCAGCTTCCGCCCCAGTCTCTGCTGAGTTTGCTGCTTTCTGTCACCCATCTCCAGTCGCTAAGCCAGTCGCACTGGGGGCAGCCAGGTGCTGATCTTCCTATGACTACCACGCCTGCTGCCTTCATGCCAATGCCTCTCCTGGTGCCACTTGCCAGAGCATCAAAGGGTCCCTGCTGTGACCCTTCACCTCTGCTGGCTATCCTGGCCACTGTCTGTCTGGACATCTGCCCTCTGTATGCAGATCACCTCTGCTCCTAGACTACAGCAATCCCTTTATGTGCTCAACAAGCTTTCATTGCCCAGTGACCGCGGGACAGGGGCCATCATGGCTCCGGCACTGCTATAACACAATGAGCAGCTGACAGCGCTGGGGGGTGGTTCACAAAGGGTGAGCCAGCCTCTGTGTAGTCTGGTTTGCTTTTACTCCACACCCGCCTCTGCCTCTGTCCCCATCAGGCAGGTGCCCATCTTGCACGTCACGTGCCCATCCTGCACGTCACGTGGAACCAATTCTTCTAACACAATCAAACTGCCTTTGGCCAAGGACCCTGACACAGAGACCTTTCCACTTCTCATCTTAGCCTGCATCTCCTGTGCATTCCCACCCAGAGGAGTGGTCTCAGGCACCCAGGGCTCAAAAGCTGCCTCAGAGAGGTGGCCCAGCAGCACTCTGAGACCCAGACAGAAGCCAGACCAAATCTTTGATAAAAAACCATGTCCATCAAAGTCCCCAAATCCCTGGACAAGGACTGGGATGGCGGGGCCAAAGGGGTGTGGCCATTCTCCCAGAGATTCTTGCAGATATGATATGATGAACACACACCTGGCGATGGTTTCCCATCAGTGCAGCTTCTGCCAGTACTGGCACGATCTCCTTCTAGTCTTGATGCCTTGAAATGCCTCCCACTGGGCATCACCTTATCTGTTCTCACCACCCTGCCCAGGACTCCTCTTCATATCAACAGAGCTAAGCAACACCTCTTAACAAAACTTCACTTTAATCATGACATTCCCTGGCTACAATACCTCTGTCACCTCCTTCATTTAGCTATTCATTCACTTACAAACACACACTGAGCCCTCAGCAAGTCCTAAGACTCTCACAAGCTATGCTGGGAACTTGGGGAGACAAAAAATGAAGAAAACATGGCCCGCAGTCCTTGGCCTGTCCCTTGAATTCACCTACCGTAGGACCTACCTACATTTCTGTCTGGATCCTGCCTCTCCCCTACACACACCACCTAATCTGAGGATATCTGGGCCTGCCAATACCATGTGTTTCCTTCTGTTATTCCTCATCTGTTGCTGTGAAATCCTTCAAGGCCTGTTCAGGTGACACCTCCTCCAGTAAGCCTTCCTGGTTAACCCCACCAGAAGCTGGTATCTGAATAGAGAAAGCACAGGGCCGACATCACTGAGTCCATCTCATTCTCCTCCAGTCATGTTGTGAAGTAGGTCTGAACTGCCCACAAGGGCGGTACATTTCTCAAGCGCGGGTGGGGTGGGGGTGGGGGTGGGGGACCTCTACTCTCTGAATCTTCTGTGCCTCCCATGACATAAGCATACCCCTGGGCACCTGAGGAAAAGCTGTGACCTGAGAAAGGACTTTCTGAAGGTCCCATTGATGCAACTGGTCTGGGAACGGGTCAGAGCTATGAATCTAGCCAGCTGCCACTCTTTGCTCCAATGACCCTATAGCCATAGAAAATGAAGGTATATTTTCAACCAAAACAGGCTACCCCAGAACAAACCAGTCCCTCCATGGACAAAGCAAGTTTTCAGCTCTTTATAAACCATGAATCGTTCCTTAGACTATCTGAAATGTGGGTACTTCAAATGCAGAGAAAGCATCTTGGAGGCAGGGCTGACCAGAACCCACAGCAGAGGTCAGTAGATGGAGGGTCATGGCAGGGATGGATGAATGATGAGCTAATAGGCAAGAAAAAGGCCTCCCAGTCTCAGCTGGCTCAGGGGAGGGTCACTGAACCTCCCTGTTTCTCAGTGCCTGCTATACTAAGAGGCAGCCTTCCATGGGGATGAAGAGCACAGCTGTTAGAGGGAGATGTATGGGTTCAAATCCTAGCCCAGCCACTCTCCTGCTGTGTGACCATAAGCAAGTTACTCAACCCCTCTGGCCTCATTTTCTCACCTATACAACAGAAATAATAAATAGCCCCTCAGGGGTGGTTGTGAAGGTTCAACAAGTTGCCACAAGTGAAGCACATAAAACAGTGCCTGAGCCATGGTATGCCCGGAGTCGGAGGTCACTCATCCTGTTCAACAAAATAACTCACTCATTTCACCTTACGAAACACTGATCTGTGGACGGGGCTTTTACGACGCCTAATGCGCTATCCAAGCGGAACAGATCTTTAGTAAAACGTAACTAACTGCTCTCCAAGAAGGTACTACCGATTTGTGTTTCTTCCAGAAGGCATGGGTGGAAATACCCATTTCACTGCATCTTTGCTGGCCGGCCGAATTTTTTTTTAAACAAAGTTTTGTGAACTTGATGAGTTAAAAAAGGAAAAGGTGGTATCTTGGAGCTATGACTTGCGCTTTCACTAGTAATGAGGCTCAACATTGCCTCCTATGCAAATTGCCCATTTGTCATATATAATCTACATTTGTGAACTTTTTGGCCATATGTGCTAGGAATACATACATATGTATTTAAACGTTTAATAGTAAAGAGTTCATCGGGACATATGAATCATTAATATGAATAATAAAATATTTAGCCTTTGCCTGGTCATTCCTTTTCTAGTATTTTATCCTAAGAAAATAATCAGATTTTTTGAGCCAGGATGTTCATTGTAGTGCTACATATGTTAAAGGAAAATTGGGAACTACCCAAATATGTAGCTGTTATGATACATTAATAGGAGTTAATAGTACGAAGCCATTCAAATGAGATTTTCTATGAATGATTAGGAAATGCTCACAGCTAAAATGCTAAGTGATAAAAGCAGCACAATGCCCAGCATAATCTCAATTTAGGTAAAGTAAAAAATAGATATGTATGTATGCTTTTTACAAAGTTGCAAGAAGATATACCAAGATATTAAAAGTATTAATTGAGTTATTTATGAGTGGTGGAATTATTGATATTTTAATCTCCTCAGGACTTGTCTGATTCTCCAAAACTTTTATAATAAATGTATTATTTTATAACTAAAAAAAGAGATTTACTTTTATCAAATCAGTCTCTCAAAATCCAGTGCCCATCAAGCCTCCCTTGGAGACTTGTCAAAACACAGATGGCCAGGTCCCACCTCGGAGTTTCTGACAGGACGTCTGAGGTGGGGCCCGGGATTCTGCATTTCTGACGAGCTCCCAGATGCTGTTGCTGGTCTAAGGAACACACTTTGAGAACCATGCACAGTAGCAAAGGGTATCCTTCTCCCATTGCTTTGTTTCCATCTAGGTTAAGGAAATGAAGAGCACTGGTGCCTGATCTCCTTAATCTTTGAAGACTGATTAGTTGTTTCTACCAGGTGAGAGAGGAGCCAGACATCACCACAAGCCCAACATGCGAAACATCCTATTCCCACTGCCAGCTCCACACATCGGAAGACCTACGTTCCGAGCATTCCTTCCCTGAAATCACTGGGCACCTCCCTTTTAAAAAAATATGTTTTTATTGATTTTTTTAGATAGAGAGGAAGGGAGAGTGAGAGTGATGGAAACATGAATGAGAGAGAAACATCCATTGGCTGCCCCGTGCACACCCCCTGGGTATATACCATGACCTGGAATCCAATGGGCAACCTCTAGGTGTACAAGTTGATGCTGAACAAACTGAGCCACACCAGCTGGGCTGGGCACCTCCCTTTCCTTCTCATTTTCAACCAAATGAACTCTGGAGAATGGCATCATTTCTCATTAATCTTTAGCTCCTATATTTTGAATTAACTTTCACTGTGACAGGGGGGTCACCCCAGCCCAACCATAAACTCCTGGTGGGCCCAGGCACTGTGCTTAGGCTCATCACAGGTGCCCAGTAAATGTGTGTTGGTTTGATTGAGGCCCTCCTGTGCTCCAGGGACTGCCATAGGCTGGGAGGGCATGGCGGAGAGGATTGGCTGGGCCCTATCCTTATGAGGCTCACATTCTAGTGGGGAGACATTCAATATCACAAAAACAGAAGTAATGATTTCATTGATGGGGATGAGTACTCTGAAGAAAATAAAACAGAGGAATAGACGGTGGCTGGGGGGCTACCCCTTTAGCTGGGGGCTCAGAGAGGCCATCTGGGTCTGCAGTGCAATGGTCCTAGGTGAGGTCACAGGGACAGCATCTCGCTGCCCCTCAGGCTAGTGTCCCATGTACACGGCCAGGGATTTCAGTTCAGTAGATCCTGAGGTGCAGCATTCTCACCAGGCTCCCAGATGGGGTCTGCGCTGACTCAGGACCACCCTCTGAGCAAGACCTCAGGCCACAGTCAGGAGTGAAGAATTCAGACTAATTACAATAGGGAACCACTGAGAGGTTAAGGCTGGAGAGTGACAGTTCCTATTTATGTTTTAAAAAGATGATTCTGGGGGGAAGAATGTGTGGGAGGCTCAAGAGCAGAAGCAAAGAGGCAGGAGTTGGGTGGGAGCCCAGGGTGCTGGATCACCGGAGGCGGTGGGAGAGGGGTGCATACATGGTCAGGTCCAGGAGAGGGGTGCATACATGGTCAGGTCCAGGAGAGGGGCACATATGTGGTCAGGTCCAGGAGAGGGGTACATGCATTTAGGAACCAGGGCTGGCAGGACAAGCTGAGGGACTGGACACTGGGAAGGAGAGGGGGAGGAGGGAGAGTGGAAGCAAAGGAGATTGAAGCTGCCACCCAGCAGGTAGGTCTGCATAACCCCAAAGGGCAGGACGGTGCTGAGCCCCACCCTCCCATCAACCGTCCCCTGGGGACTGAGGTACGGGCTCTCTTGGCAGCACACACACAGTCTGAGTCCCAGGCCTCCCTGACTGGCCTGCAGGGGAGGCTAGGGAAGCACATCCTCAATGTTTGCGCCTGAGGCCTCCCGCAGCACCAGCCTAGAAAGGAGGGTGCATGGCTGCAGGTGGCGATGGCTTTGGGAGTCCAGAGAGCAAGCGGGCCCCTCTGGGGTCTGCCAGGATTCTGGGCTGGCCTGGTCGTGCCAGAGCTGTCCCCTGGTCCCGCGGCTCTGCTTCCCATGCCAGCTCCTGCACGTCCTGCAGAGCCACGCCTGGGAGTTCTCATCCTCCCTGTTCCACTCCAGGGAGATCCAGGGGAATGCGATTCAGAGGATGGGCGGGGCAGGAAGAGACATGATCCCATGGTAAAATCATTACATAAGCTCCCAGGCCCCATGTGTTTGTAGCTTCACAATCAGCCCATACCCCTTTGCTGTCCCCAGAGCCTTTCCCCTTTTCAGCCACACCAGCTGCTCCTGCTGTGTACCCTGCGCCTTCTAGGACCCTCTACTAAGGCTCTGTCCCTCCTTTTTCCTTTATAAGATTGACTTAATGCTCACTTAATTCATGTATAATCACAATACTAAAGGGCAATTTGAGCATGCACACTGGAATCCCCTGCCCCCTCACCCCCATTCACACTCAATGTACCTGTTTCCGTTTCTTAGTTCCCTTTGAGCTGTCACTCCATGCGTTCCCATTTACACAAATGGGATTCTGGGCTTAGCTGTGTGTGGAACCGATGGGCAGTAATTCCCAGGGAAGCTTGGGATTGAATGAAAGAGCTGTGCTTGCAGGGTTGGGGACAGGCAGGGAAGACAGGGAGACTGATGTGTGAGCCCCCACCTGGAGAGTTAGGGTCTGTGGAATGAGGGCACACAGGAGAGGCCCAGGCCTGGTGCCGAACGGGGTGCAGAAAGAGGAAGAGGGCTGTTCTGGGTACACCGTGGCTCTGGGTCCTGAGGGATGCGGGTGACCCAGGGGAGGTGGGGCTCTCACCACGCAGTGGCAGAGGCTGGAGAATTTAAGCTGAGCTGACCTGTGCCTTGGGCCCAGTGAGACAGGAGGTCCCTGGTGACTCACAGCAGGAACGGGAGGTGTGTTGCGCGTACAGGGGGGAGGTGCCAGGGTCCTGCAGCCAGGAGAGCTGAGGTTGGAAGCTGGGATCTATGTGACTGACAGCGGTGCCAGCGCAGCCCAGGGGAGGCGCAGTGTGTGGGCAGCGTAATTTCTGTTCTGTTTTTTTTCTTTTGATGGTGCTTCATAAACCCACTCCCATGTTGCTGTGCAATGTTTGCTTTTGTCCTCTCTATGGTCGACAATATGACAATGGATATTAACATTGTCCTATTCTTGGCTACACTGATTGTTACTAATTGTTTTTCTCTCTTGTGAAGATGTGGTGGTAGTCTCCTCTTTATTTTATGGGCACATAGCTGCTGGAGCAGGGTGTGTGGGGGGCACATGTGGTTACAGCCACTTTTACTGAGAGGGCCCGGAGTAGCGGAGGTGGGTGGAGGCTGGGAGCATGGCAATTAGGCTGACTTCATGTGTTACAACAAACTCTGGTGAAGTATCCGAAAGGGCAGCAAAGTGCAAGGGTGGATCCCAAGTGAGAACAGAGAACCAGCCACTTTGGGCTGTGGGGATGAGAGGTTTCCCTGGCGGGGGGTGGGGGGGGGGGGGGTGGGAGTGGTGGAGCGTTCTCACAGCCCAGGATTCCCATTCAGCTATACAGACAGTCCACCCCATGAAGAAGGAAACTGCCCACACCTTGTGCCTCTGTGGCACTGGGCCAGCGTCACTGAAGGTGCTCAGTGAATGAATGAATGAATGAATGAATGAATGAGATGGGAGCAGCTTATGTAACTCACACAGTTTTATCTCCACTCCCAAGAAAGTTGTAATAGTCCCTCCTGGCCCTGACTCCCTGCAGAAGGAAAGGGCGTGGCTCCATGGCTCGGGGAGCCTGTCCCTGGGAACCTGTCTAGAGGGGCTGACACCCTGAGCTGTAACATCTCCCTCCTAGCAGCTGCGGTCTGGGTGATTGGTCCCCAGGCACAGAGACCCCAGCAAGCTTGCTGCCTGTGGCTGTACCTGAGCATAGTTCACTGACGGCTTTATGATCACCTATTATGTGCTCAGCTCCATTCTAGGGACAGGGGGACAGAGAGCAGTGTAGGATACACTTCCTGTCTATAGGGAGTTTATAAACTAATGAGAAAGATGAGCCATATACAGGCCACAGAGGACACATTACAACAACACCACATCCCAAAGGAACGAATGATAATTAAAGGGGCCCCGTTTGCCTGGAGAGTTGGGGAGATAGTACCCAGCCTGTGATCCCCAGGTTGTGGGGTTAATGTGACAACTGAAATGCTGCCTCACTGATGGCTTTGCCTTAATTGGCATTTTTCCTGGCCAGCTGAGCCCTGCAGGAAAGAAATCACCTGTGTCCCCAGGCTACATCCCCTCCTGTCCATCAGGGACCCCGAAGCTGAGCACCACACAGAAAACACGGGAGAAACAACTCTTCATACTCATAAACAAGACTGTAAGATAAATGTTTGTGTTTTTCAAATTAACAAGACCTTACGTAGTAATTCCGAGGCGAACTGTATTTCAAGGATGCATCTTGCAGCATTTATTTCTACAGCCATCGTTCTTCTGGCACTTAGAATCCGAACTACAGAATTAACCCTGAATATTACTGTAGAGATTATATTCTGGCTCCTTTTTCACCAAGTCTGAGGGCTCTGGGCAGTGACTAGGTGGCGGTATAGTGTGCGGATGTTAGTTAGGAGTGCCCTGGGGATTCAACTTCCGCAGGAGGTGGAGGGAGGGAGCAGGAAGGGCAGAGGAGCATCTGATGAGGCAGCCCAGACAGTGTCAGCCAACCCCACTCCGGCTGCCCCCCTCTCCCCGCCCCCAGGACCTCTGGAGCTGACATGGCCCCCTCAGGTTTGCCCTATGCCTTTGTACAGCCCCTGATGCCTCAGGCAGTCTCAGAATGAACACCCCTGGATGGGCATGACTTTGGACCAGGTAACGCTGCAGCCCGGGCAATCCTTAAAGGGCTGACCACTGACCACACTCCCAGGAGTGGGGCCACCACACCTTCTTGATGGAGGACCAATAGAATAGCAGTGGCCAGTATAGGGACAAGCAGGAGGAAGTCTAGAGCCAGGGGTGGATTTTGAGAATGCATGACACAGAGAACCCTTTCCCAGTCGCTTTGGGCAAGTGACCTGAGTGGGCTGTGCCAAGAGCAAAGCAGCGGGGGTGCCAGCACCGGGCCACCGAGAGAGCTCCTCGAGCAGCAATGTGTGCTCTGGGAGGCGCTGCAAACTTGGCCAGGGCCACTGTTTGGTGGTACATCATTTTTATACTAACATCTCATCTCCTCAAAGGATATCAATGAAAAGTTTACATACTGATGTTTTCTATTTCCTTTATTACCTCTCATGCCGATTTCCCCTCTTCCCCCCATTAGTACCTGCTCTGATTTGATACTTACTGTGAATATGATCATTCTACACTATCACCGATAAATGGACTTAATCTAAGAGCAGGCCAGGATTTTGCCAAAGACAGGTCTAAGGAGTTTCTTGTTAAATACACCTGAATACCTGGATCTTTAATCTACCCTTGGCACCCTGGGTCTTGAAGACAGCCCTGGTGTGCCACCCCCTCTGTCCCCATCAGAGCAGGGCTCAGGGCTCAGCGCCCAGCTGGCTCCAGGTGACCACAGCCGCTCTTGAATCCCGTCATCTGAACCAGTAGTGGATTTATGCCTCCATTGCTTTCCACAAGACGCTGAGCGTATTTCCCAAGTTCAGTTGCCCCCCGGGGAGATCCTGGCCCTATAGATGCCCCCCTCCAGCTCCGTGTCCCCGGGGACACCTGTCTGGAATGGGCCGTTGTGATGCATCACAGTGTGTGCTGTCCAAATGGTGACGGCCAACACTTACAGGCTGGGCAGAAGGGTTCTCTGATTCAGTCCTCACAACAACCCTGTGAAGTCTCATCCCCATTTTACAAAAGCAGCACAGAGAGGTTAAATACCTACTCAAGGCCACAGAGCCTGGGACATGCCCCGGCCCTGATTCCCGAGCCTCTTGCTAAGAGGCTGTGCCATGTAGCTGCCTGCAGTCCCAGCTCAGAGCACATCCGAGCCCTCTGCCCCTTGTCCCCTGCCCTGGCTCTGAGCAGCAGCACCTTTCCAGACCATGTAGCTGAGTGTAACACTCGAGGCTACAGAATCTTGCTTCATTCTTAGAGTCTGGTCTTAACCGGGTAAACTGTGTGGACTTTTGGACGGTAGTGACCAGAGAGCTGGGGCCTGACGGGGCATAGAATACAGGAGGGCTGCCTTTGTACTTGCTCATGAGGCATCACCTGCAGGGGCCCCACTGGCTGCGGGGAAGGCACTGTGGGCCAATGTTTCTGGTCCCAGGGCCCCACCCATCCTCTCCTGGCTCCCCCAAGGAGGCTCACTTGGCCTGGCCTTTCATCCCAGCATGGGCTCCGGTTGGCTGAGGCTCAGCCCCTCTCCTTGGCCTGGCTCTGCTAAGAGTTCACCACCGTGTTATTGAAAAGGCTTCCAAGAGCTGGAGGCCAGGTTCACTCAGAGGGTGCACCGCGGGAGAGGGAGGAGGGGGAGGGATGGCGGAGGGAGTGCCCCTCAGCAGGGAGCCCTGACAAGGGGAGGCCGGCCAGAGGAGGCAGTGGAGCTGAGTCCCACATGGGGTGTGCACGAGGGCCGGCCAGGGGTGATGCCCAGCCCAGGGGTCCATAGCCCCAAGGCCCACAGCCCCAAGGCCCAAGTCCTCTGAAGCACCCCTGAAGCGCCATATCCGCGTGTACTCCATTAGTTTTCCAATCCCAATCATCCACCTCCGGTCTATTATTTAGCCCAGCTTGTCCTTTCAAAGCCCCAGTCTCTTGCAGTGCACCCCAACTGACAGTCATCCCCCTGACACCCCCATTCTGCTCATTTACCCTCCTCTCAGTTCACCCCTGCAGCACCTTGGCCAATCCAGTACCCAGGCCTCACAAGAAGGCAACAATGTGCTTGATCAAAGAGCCTCTAGGGCAGTGGTTCTCAACCTGTGGGTCGCAACCCCCTTGGCGGTCGAACGACCCTTTCACAGGGGTCACCTAAGACCATCCTGCATATCAGATATTTACATGACGATTCATAACAGTAGCAACATTACAGTAATGAAGTAGCAACGAAAATAATTTTATGGTTGGGTCACAACATGAGGAACTGTATTTAAAGGACCAGAAGGTTGAGAACCACTGCTCTAGGGGGTCCCCCTTCCCCCCACGAACTGCCCAGGGTGGTTTACTTTGCTTCCTCCTCATCCTGAAGTCCCACCATTAGAAATGTGTGCCCACAGGCCCCCTCTTGCAAAGACAGGCACCCCACGGAGGGGGCAACAGGGCAGTCAGTGTCTTATGCGCCTCCATGTGAATTAGCGTAAAGAGTTGGCTTTCTCCTTCTAACTAGGCCGGAACATCAGAAAGAGAGGATGAAGCAAGAGCTCTGAAGGGGTGCTCAGAGCTGGGGGTGGGTGGGGATGATTTGGGAACACAGAAGGATTCCTGGATGGGCATGTGGATTTGAGCAGTAAAAGAACAGCATGAAAATGCCAGGGGAAAAAAGTTTATTGTAAATGTCTGTTCTGCCAAAAATAAAAAAGAAAAAGAAAAAGTCAAAAGGGACTGATGAAAAACTCGAGGTTAAAGACACACTCAGATGGCTCATAACTTCCCAGTGTCCCTGTCACCTGTTAGAACCCCGAAGCTTACACAGTGAACATTCTTAGAGTGGCGCTTTCACTGAGGAAACACACACACACACACACACACACACACACCAAAGGAAAATACTGCAATGCCCAGAAATCTCCCCCAAGTCTGTTCCCTTCCCAACTGCCAACCAAGGAGGCCTCAGTGATCAGTGGGAGGCGGCAGATCAAACCTGTTTCCTTTCATTGCAATTCCTGCCTTCTAGAATTTCTCCTCCTCCGCAGGTCCAGGCCACAGTGACATTAATCCCTATTCAAATGCATCTTCAAGGTGCTTCCTTCATTAAAAAAAAAATCTCTCAAAACACCCCAAAGCAGCGGTTCTCATGTGATCTGTGTGCATTCACCAGCGAGGGAGGCAGAGCTCCGGGCCTCACCTGGCCCCTCTTGTTGGAAGGCAGAAATGCCACCCTTCCTTCCCTCCTCTGCCCGCCCCCTCCTCCTCCCGCCAACAGCTTTAATAAACAGTGATTATTTCAGCTCTCAGAGCACAGCTGTCCTGTGAATTGTCCAGTCAGGGTTATGGGGTGGGAGCCAAGGGCTGGAGCTCAGAGCTCAGATCTCTGAATAAACCGACCCTCCCTCCCTCCCGCCGGCCAGCCTGCTCCCTAGCAGGTGGGAATTGAGGAGGAGGGTACAGCTCTGAGACCAGGGATGACAGAAGCACTTTTTGAGCAGCTGGCTGAGGGTAGAGTCCCAGTGGGGGAAGGTGGGGGGCCAGAGCTTACAGACAGGGTTGGAGGTAGGGTGGCCCTCCCTACCTGACATGAATTTGGGCCTCTCCCAAACCCCCTTCATTCAAATCAAGAAGCCCTGAAATTGCACCTCCAGGCATTAGCCTCAGGCTGGCTGCCTCTGGTTAAGATGTGCTGGCACATTATTCGAGGATAGAAATGGAGTGTGAGTCGGTTTGTCATTTATAGGATGTATACGGGAAATGTTGGTGAAATGGATAAATAAAAGAATGAATAAATAAAAGGAAGGAAGGATGGATGGAAGGAAGGAAGAAAAAGGGAGGAAGGAAGGAAGGAAGAAGGAAGGAAGGAAGGAAGGAAGGAAGGAAGGAAGGAAGGAAAAGGGAGGAAGGAAGAAGGAAGGAAGAAGGAAGGAAGGAAGGAAGGAAGAAAAGAAGGGAGGGAGACTCTGGGCTATTAGAAATAGAAGAAAAGAAGGAAAGCTCTGAGAGTCTCAGGGGAAGTAGGTTGGATGCCACCAGGGAGATGGGAGAAGAAAGGGGTGCGAGTCAAATTCCACCACATCACCCACGCACCTGGCCAGCCAGGGCAGCCCAGGCTCTGCCCTCAAAGAGCATGACTCCAGACACCTTTCTACTTTTGTTCCGGCCCCAAGCCGCCTTTCTGCCTCCCCACGCTGCCCAGAGGCCTGGAGCAGCTGGGGCAGCTGGCTCAGCACCTGCATATGCAAATTAACCAGCCATCCTTGTTGGGTTAATTTACATACTCACTCCTGATTGGCTGGTGGGTGTTGCAAAGGTATGATCAATTTGCATATTTCTCTTTTATTAGTGTAGATGCTCAATGTCACTAATCATCAGAGATATGCAAATTAAAACAACAACGAGATACCACCTTACACCTGCCAGAATGGCTGCCATCAATAAATCAACAAACAATACGCGCTGGCAAGGATGTGGAGAAAAAAGAACCCTAGTGCACTGCTGGTGGGAATGCAGACTGGAAAACAGTGTGGAGTTTCCTCAAAAAATTAAAAATGGAACTGCCATTTGACCCAGTGATCCCTCTTCTAGTAATATATCCTAAGAATCCCAAAACACCAATCAGAAAGCATATATGCACCCCTATGTTTATAGCAATGTTACTTATAATTGCAAAAAAAAAAAAAAGAGCATGACTCCATTATCAGTAACTGCCATGTGTATGACTCCTGCTAAGTCCTCTTCCAAGAAGTCGGGACAATTGTCCTTGGAGAATGTGACACTCAGAATTGTCATAGATGAACTCCAGACACTGTCTACTCAAGGGCTCTCTGATTTTCTTTTTCAGCAGCAAGAGCCCCTTATGCAAATAAAATTTTGTAAGAAAACAGATCCACACAGACCTGCTCTGCTTGAATCAGCTCGGGGATCCCTTTGGAGAACATCAATCTAACCCAGTGATGGCGAACCTATGACACATTCACCTCTGACACGCGAACTCATTTTTTTTGGTTGATTTTTCTTTGTTAAATGGTATTTAAATATATAAAATAAGTATCAAAAATATACATCTTTGTTTTACTATCGTTGCAAAGATAAAAAAATTTCTATATGTGACACAGCACCAGAGTTAAGTTAGGGTTTTTCAAAATGCTGACACGCCGAGCTCAAAAGGTTCGCCATCACTGATCTAACCCAATGCCTCGTTTTGAGTAAGGAAACAGAGGCCCAGAGAGGTCACCCTGTGTTCTCAGACTTCATCATAACCTCCACTGGTGCCTGGTCCCCTCCTCCTCTGAGAGTCTGCTTCAGTGCTTCTTGAGTGGGGCCTGGGCACCTGTTAGCTTTTTAAAGGGTTTCATAGGTGGTTATGACCTATAGCCAGGTTTGGGAATTGCTGGATGAAGCACTCGGTCAGTGATGGCGAACCTTTTGAGCTCGGCATGTCAGCATCTTGAAAAACCCTAACTTAACTCTGATGCCATGTCACATATAGAAATTTTTTGATATTTGCAACCATAGTAAAACAAAGACTTATATTTTCGATATTTATTTTATATATTTAAATGCCATTTAACAAAGAAAAATCAACCAAAAAAATGAGCTCGTATGTCACCTCTGACACGCGTGTCATAGGTTCGCCATCACTGCACTAGGTGAAGAGTACATTAGTAGCAGAGCCTGATGTCCACTGCTCGTGGGGTCACACAGGCCAAATTCTATGACAAAGGTTTCCAAGAAGCTGTTGGGATTGATTTCTGATACTGAGGTTTGCTTATATTGAACATGATGCCAGAGGATGGCTGCAGGACTCCAGCATGTTCTGGTGAAAGGGTAGTTCTTTGTAACCTGTCACAGTCTCTCGTGTGAGGTGAGTCTCCCTGCACTGCTTGGCTCTTATGTACCTCTGCTAAGAGTGTTACCCCAGTCAGTTCACAGCTATAACAATGAGATAAAATCATTTCACTGTGGAGCTGAAGTACCAGTGTAACGTGGAACCCCCAGCTGCACCAAGCAATTCGGGGTAAATCAATGGATCTTGCCAGCAGCTCAAGGCCCCAAAAAGAAAGGGACCAGATGGCCTTGCATTGACCAGCTGCTACCTGGCTAAGATGTCAGGGCTCTCCAACAGCTTTCTTTGTGGTTCCAAAGGAGTGATTTAAGGGAATAAGGTTAGAATTGCATTCAAGTCTCCACTCAAAGTCCCAAACATTGAACAGCATGTCTAAGAATGTCACATTCATTCCCCTTTAGGTCAATTTCTTTCCTTCCCGGGCCCTGGCTTTTCAGCAGCAGCTGCATCTGGATAGAGCGGGGCTGAGGGAGTGGCCCCACAGCCAGACCTCTGGAGCATATGCGCATTCCTCAGGAAAACAGAACCAGAGCAGCAAGGCCGCACCAGACCGAGCGACCTGCACGGTCCCATAGAAACTTAGGGGATAACCTGGGGAGAGCTCTGGGACTTGCAGGGGAAACACCAGGCATGGGAAGGCATGGCATGCAAATGTGATGAAGCTGATCCCAGAAAATTTCTTGGCGTTGCTTCCTTGAGCATATAAACCCTTTGAAGATGGGATGGCTATAATAAAAAGGCAAATATGATCAGCAAGTGTTGGTAAAGATGTGGGGGAACTAGAATCCTCCTACCCTGCTGATGGGAATGTACAGTGGTGCAGCCTCGGTGAAAACCAGTCCGACAGTTTCCCAGATGCTAGAACAGAATCACAGTACTGCCCCAGCAATTCCACTTTCAGGAACATACCCAAGAGAAATGCTAACCTATGTCCACACAAACACTTGCACACATGTTCATAGCAATATTTTCTACAAAAGCCAAACATGGAAATGACCCAAACATCTACCCACTGATAAATAAAAGGTGGCATAGCCATACAGGAATATTGTTCAGATATCAAAAGAACTGAAGCACTGACATATGCTACAAAGTGGATAAACTGTGAAAACATGCGAAGTGAAAGACATCAGTCACAATGGACCACATATTGTATGCTTCCATTGATGTGAAATGTCCAGAATAGGGGAATCTGTATAGAAACAGAAAGCAGATTATTGATGACCTAGGCCTGGGGATTTGGGGTGAAATGAGGAGTGACTGCATATGGGTATGGGGTTCTTTCTGGTGTGATAGGAATATTCTAAAATTGATTATCATAATGGTTGCACAACTTTGCATATATACTAAAAACCATTGAATTGTACACTTTAAACAGGTGAATTGTATGACATGTAAATTACATCTCAATAAAGCTGCTATTGGGAAAAAAAAAACTTAGAAAAGGTCCAGTTATTTGGGTTCTGCTTGCATCCTCTGTGAGGCTTCCCTCCGGCTTAAGGAGGGTAGGTGTCAATAGGAACTGGAGTCAAGGTCACGCCTCCAGTGACCTTTCCCGGTAACTTCACAAAGACCCATGGGCCAACCTGTTATCTCCAGAAACGACTTAACAGAACTGTCAGCTAGAATCCACAGCCCAGAAAGCAAGAGCCCGGGTGTATGTGTGCATCTATGTGTGCACAGGCAAGGCAGAATTTCCCAGAAGGTCAAGTTCATTTCTGCTATCATTTGAGAGGGTCATGTGTACATTTGTTTCTGGTTTGTATTCAATTTGAAAAAGCCGACACAGATCGGGTGTTCTATTATTAGGCATTTTCCCAGTTCGGCGTCTCTGTGTTGTTCCACTCAGTCTGCTCAGGGGATGGACTGACTACTTGACTAAAGCAGAGCAACCTGCCCCGGTTCCTGCCCAAGGAGGGGCCGGCTTTGCTTCGGTCGTGCCAGCTTTCCTATTCTGCATCCCATGAACTCGAGCCAGGCCACCGCTGGGGAAGATCTCCTGCCACGGGAGGAAGCTTTCTTCTCACTGGCTGGCCTCCTGCATGGTGGAGGGGTGCAGGGGGGACAGAGAGAAGGAGGTCCACTCTGGCTGGTTCTCTTCCAAGAAAGGCCCAGATGGAGGGGCCTTCCAGATGGAATAAAAGGAAGTCTGAGAGAAGAGAGCACACATTCCTCTTTTTCTCGACAAAGACTCAAGAGGTACAGAGGGAAAGTTAAATTATGCTGCAGTTTTGCTCCACTGGAGATAAACTCTCCCTTCAAAGGAATTACCCAGCTCACCCCATCATGGAACCTCGGGGTCCATCAGGATTCAAATTTATTAAGCAATGACATAAAGAATGCATTGTATAAAGGGCCTGTTTCATCACCCCATCCCCCAAGCTTTTTTTTTTTTTTTTTTTGCTAAGTCATGAGAAGTCCAGCAAGTTAAAAATCAAAATAAAAACTAACAAGTGCGCATACTCACTCACAGATGGAAAAAAAAAATCGTTCGTGGAAGTTACTATGAGGCGGGCGGCTCCAGAAAGGAAAAACACAATCTCTGACTAATATGAAGGAGACTCCAAATTGCTCTTGGCAATAATCTCTCATCCCCAGATTCTCCTCCCTCTATTCATCTCCGCAGTTCCCAGCCACAGGAAAATAAACCGAACAGCCCTCTCCCTGGCCCAGCCTGGAGGGCTGCACGGCTGAGCAAGGCCTGAGCACACAAACATCCCCACGCAACGAGACACCTGTGTCCCTGCTGTAAACACCGGGCAGCCGGGGGTGGGCGGGGGGGAATGGTCACTGCTCCTATCAGGCTGCTCACCTCAATATCGGGAGAAAAGTGCCTTTATTCGGGCACCACGACATCAACATGACACGCAATGTGATCTTGTGATTTTCGTGTTTTTTAGAAAGAAGGAGGAAAACTGTTCTCCCCGAAAGAGTTGGTGTCAATTCTGAAGAAGGAAGGCCCCTAGACTCTAGGGCCTAGACTGCAGTGATGGTGAACCTTTTGAGCTCGGCGTGTCAGCATTTTGAAAAACCCTAACTTAACTCTGGTGCCGTGTCACATATAGAAATTTTTTGATATTTGCAACCATAGTAAAACAAAGACATATTTTTGATATTTATTTTATGTACTTAAATGCCACTTAACAAAGAAAAATCAACCAAAAAAATGAGTTCCCGTGTCACCTCTGACACGCGTGTCAGGTTGGCCATCACTGGTCTAGAGCATCACTCAGCCGGGTTTCGCTTGAAGGCAAGATTTATCAGTGCACCTTCCACCGAAGTGAGAGTTAATTTTAGAGGTAGTTATCTTACACCTATTACACCACTCGAGATGGAAGGAAAGTTAGCAGGCCAAATGTCCCGGAATATTTATGGCTGTTCAGTCTCAGAGATCCCTCCGAGACCACTTTATTAGGACAGATATGTCGGGTCAGCTGAAAGGGAGATGGACAGGAGCATTGGGAAATGGCATTGTAAGTGGGGATACTGTATAAGCGAATGCAGCATAGTCTTCTCATTTGAGCCCTAAAATGTACTGGCTGGCTGGTGGGAGCTGCTTTGAGAACTGTGGACGGCCAAGAGACCTGGGTTCTAGAACTGGCTTTGCTGCCAAGTCTTGTGGACATGGACAAGCTTCGCCTATGCTAGGATGAGGGTCCCGGAGCTTCGGCCCCAGGCCTGCAAGTGCAGCAAGTCATCATGGCCACTGAGGAACGTGGCTGGTGCATTAGGAGGGTGATGGTGGGGGTGGAGCGGGGCGGGGGGGGCGGGGGGGCGAGGAGGAGAGGAGGGTCTGTGTCCAGCTGGCACTGCTCCAGACAGGAGACTGTCTTCTTGGAGGCTGCACAGGGATGCACCCAAACTAAAGGCCCATCTTGGAACCCACAATCATAAACCGATCCTCTGAAAGGCAGGGGCTCACACAGCTTCATGGGCACCATGTGTACTTCACAGTGTCCCCTGGAACTGGGGATGAGTCCTCCCGACTATAGCATGGGGACAGTTCATCCTTCCAACCACCCACCCTCCTCTTCACCCAGGCCCCTGCTGCTTCTCCTTCCTCATGGAAATGCTTTTTAACACCTTCCCACATACTGTCTCATTCCATTCACTCAATCAATTCCCATTGAAGGGTGAGCTATTACTGTTACTATCCCCATTCACAGAGGCCAGAGACCAGGTCAGTCTTCTTACCGATGTATGCTCAGCATTTAGCATGGTGCCTGGAACCACACATTAGACAATGCAACCATTGCTGAATAAATGATTGGTTGATTGAATGGAAAGAAATGGAGGTTCAAAAGGTTAATATTCTGGTAACACTTACATACTATTTTTTAAAGAGATTTTTATTGAATTTTAGAGAGAGAGGAAGGGAGAGGGAGAGACAGAAACATCAATGTGAGAGTGGAACATCAACTAGCTGCCTCCTGCACAACCCCCACCAGGGATCGAGCCTGCAACCTGGGCATGTGACCTGATTGGGAATTTAACCAGCAACCCTCTGGTACATGGGACAATGCCTAACCAACTGAGCCACATCAGCCAGGGCCGTACATACTATTTTGTGTTGTGCTATAATTATACCAGATTCTTGTCTCCCCAACTAAAATGCAAGATTCTAAAAGGTTGTGGTATAATGGGTAGCTTTGATTCCCGGCTCTATCACTACCGGGGCAGCTTACTTAACTTACCCTTTGGGCCTCAATTTCCTCATCTGCAAGGTGGGTCTAATGATTCCTATCTTAAAGGTTATGTGGGTTAGAGGTGATAATGTATGCCAAGCCCAGTGTCTGTCTGGCACAGGGTAGGTGGCCCCGCATGTCCCATCCCTTTCCTCCCTGCCTGTCTCCTCTCTGCTTTATCTCTCAGCACTGACACAGCAGGCTAAGCCTCGAATTCTGCGACCCAAGCTGGTGGCCTCAGGGCCCGTGTGGCACAGGTGTCCCGGGGTTCTGTGTAAGGAGCACTGACCTTGCCTGGCCCCCCTCATTTCCTCGTCTATAAACTGGGGGTGATGAGGACACTGGTGAGTGCCCTTGCGTGGTCCTCAGTGTGGTAGGCGGGTAGAGCCTGGGAAAGTATCAGACACCACACGCTGAGAAACGCAGCACAGGCGGGCTGAGCCCAGCCTTACCCGGGGACAGGAGGTTTCTTTTCCCTTTCAGTCCAGGTTGGGCCTTAAGGGGACAGGGTGGCACCCCGGTTACTCTGCTTTCCTGAAGATCTAGCCCAGCGGTTCTCAACCTGTGGGTCGAAACCCCTTTGGCAGTCGAACGACCCTTTCACAGGGGTCGCCTAAGACCATCCTGCATATCAGATATTTACATTACGATCCATAACAGTAGCAACATTACAGTTATGAAGTAGCAACGAAAATAATTTTATGGTTGGGTCACAACATGAGGAACTGTATTTAAAGGGCCAGAAGGTTGAGAACCACTGATCTAGCCAAAGGAGGTTCCTGAACCCCTTTAATCCCCAGGATTTAACTGGGTGAAGGAGTGGAGCTGAAACTTGAACCTAGCAGGGCTTGCCCTCCCCCCCCCCCCCCCCCCCCCCCCTTACACAAAATCTTCTTTTGAATCTGGAGAAAACTGCCTGATGGTTGCAACCACCTCCTTTACATTTTCAAATTTTTACATTTAGAGTGATTGGAAGGGGTATGCCACCAGTGGGCCAATGGATGGCGGGAACGAGGCTGCCTGGGGTGCAGAGTCCAGTACCAGGGGTTACAAGAAAGAGGGCGGCCGTCCCATCCCCTGCCTGCCGCCTGCAGCCAGGACAGCAGAAGCCAGAGACTGGGACAACGGAACCAGACGCCCCCCCCCCCCCACCTCCCCACTGCGTTAAGACTACTGCCCCAGGACCGGATGCCCTGCGCTGGGATGCCAGGGTGTTCCAGCTCTTTCCAGAGCCCTTCCCAGGCCAGCCCTGCAGCCACTGCGCCCAACTGCAGGGAACCAGGCTCTCCGGATCGCCACGCGGGAATGGGGGAGCACGGAACCGGAACCGGTCCCCCCACCCATCACTTCTCCCTCAGGCCGCCTTGGAGCCCGAAGACCCCAGCCTGGAGGGAACTAGCACCGCCCACCCAAAGCCGAGTTGGAGCGCAGGGAGGAGTCCCCCATCCACCTAGCTCAGCCGGCGATTCAAAGATTCAAACCCGGGGCGCCACGGGACGGGACTCCCTCCAGCTCAGGAGAGAGACTTCTGCCCATCCTCCTCTTCAATGTCTGCCCTTATCCGGACCTCGACTGGAGCCAGAAGTCGCCATGGCTCTGTCCGCCCCCCCCCCCTCCCCTCCCCCCAGTTTTGCATCTGACCGGGGGGGGGGGGGGGGTGGTAGGGGGTAAGCTTTTTCTGAGGTGGGGAGAGGGGCGGATTTAAACCAACAATGTATTTGCACCATTACCTTCCTGGGTGCCTCTCGCACTCCCCACCCACAAAGCCTGCCCGAGAGGCCGTGGTCAACCAGAAAGCAGGAGAGTTGCTTCTCGCCGAGTTCAGATTCTTTCTCGCATCGCATTTCTCTAGGAGGTACGGCCGGACGCCCCCCATCAGCCCTGGGGCTGAGCCCCGGGTTCCCTAGCACTCCCGGCTCCAGCTCGGGCGCAGGTTTGAATTTCTCGCAGACCATGCCCAGCGAGCGCCAGAGGTGGCCACCACCCCGCGCAAGGGACCCCCTGCGGGGAGCTGAGTGTCCGCAGCTCAGGAGGTGGGGGCGCAGCTGCTGGGCGCCCACGGGCTCTCCCGGACTTACGCAGGGCTTTCTCCCCCCCCCCTCCCATTCCTCCCCCCCCCCCCCCTCAGTTCCCTGGGGCCCCATTACATCCCTCTCCCCACCGAAGCCGCCCGAGACCCACCTGGCTGCCCCGGGGACGCGACGCTAGTGCCGGGGCCAAGTCCAGAGCGCGCCGGGGTCCCGGGCTGGGATCCGCGCAGCGCTGCCGGGGCGCCTGCTGCAGCCGGCAGAGGCTGTCATTGATTCGCGCTGGGCGAGTTAAGCCATCCCAGGAGTGGTTTTGAGCAAGCACTCCCACCCCTCCCTCCAACCAGAAGTATTTGGCAAGCAGCCCCTTTCGTCCACCTGTACTGTGAGCGCCGGATAAGGACCGATTCACCAGTCGCGCCTAAGCCTCACTTTACAACACGCAGATTAAGCTCCTTGGAAAAGGTAGAGCCGAAAAGAAAGCACGGGTGGTGGCAGATCTCCCCTCCCCAAACCGCCCCTTTTCTTCTGGCTTCTCCGTTTATTTATTTTTTCTCTACTATTTCACAAAATGCCTTACCACTTATCTCAAATCAGGGGCGGCTTTTTATTATTATTGTTTTATTCAATTCTGCACGTCTTTTATTTTTAGAGGCAATTTTATTTCCATTTGCCTGAAATCTGAGCCCAATAAAATTACTAGAATTATGTTTTCTCCTTAAAGGGCCGTGAGTGTAACTTAACCAACTCAAACACCGTACAGAAAGCATCAAGTGGCAAATAGGAAAGAGACACGCAGAGGGGAAGCACAGAACTACAGCCTCTCCAGCAGGGCTGCCCAGCGGGGCTGGGGCCAGGGGGAGTCCTAAGGCGGGAGGTGGGGGGCCCCTGGACAGCCTCGCCCAGCAAACACACAAATCATACAGACTCTCCTCTGCTTTGTCTTGGGTCTAAGGCTGACACAGAAACGCCAACCAGAGACCCAACAGTTCACTTTGGAGGTGGGCCGACTGCCAATCACAGAGAGGTGTGGCCGGAGCACCCTCCCCCAGGCTGTTCCTTAACCCCTACTGCCAGCGGGGAGGCTCCAGCGGCTGTCAGTTCCCTTTCCAGGGACCTGACCTAACCTGGGGGGGGGCGGGGGTCCACCATTAACTCCTTGGTACTCGGCTGGCTGTGCTCAGAAATGGGGGAGGAGCTAGGGGGAGCTCTTCCCTGGTGACCAGCTGCCTTGTGTGCCAAGGAATCAGCACAAAATAGAGAGGCCTGGCCTTCTGCGGCCTCTGCCACTCTTCCATGGACAGGCCATGAGCTTAAAGCCCAAAGGTCCATGGAGGCCAAGAACTGGGCTCTGATTTGCGGAACCCCAAGACTAAAATATCTCCTCCAACAGCCCCCCCGCCCCCGCCCCCGCCTGAAACCCCAGTGTTAGTGATTCATTCCATTGTGGGGCACACCCTGCTCAGAGCCTGTGCCAGGCTGGCAAAATCGCTTCAGTAAAGCAGGAAGGGTCTCTCTCTCTTGTGATTCTAAAACTGTCTATATCCATGGGCCGGGTAGGATGGGAGGGGGTGGGGGTGGGGATCCTCCACAAGGGGCCAGACCCTCCTTGCTATGGTGGGAGAGCTATGAATGGCATCATGAGGGGACAGAGGCTTGGAGTCAGGGAGGGTGGGAAGGGGGTGCTAAATCAGGGAATTGGGCACTGAAGGTCAGAAGGGGAGACACCCAATCAGAACAGGTGGGCAGTTCCCAAAATCAGATGACTCCATAGCTTTTTATCAAAACCCACGTACTCCCGCAACACCCAGGCCAAAAAATGAAAAGTCAAATCCCTTTGTTCACAAAGTCACTTATTAAATGTCCAATCAAGGGTAACTCCACACTCCACTCCCAGACCAGGTAGATAAAGGTGCCAACACATGACTGGATGGAATCAGTACCCACCCAGAAGAGTCTGTTGTGTGCCACAGGGGTTTGCCTCAATGGCCTGGGTGGAGGTGGGTGGGGCAGGTACATTGCGGTGCCGCCCTCAGAGCCTCCTGTTTTGTGTGGAGATAAAGCACAGTGGGCCGGCCAGTGTGGGGCTGCACTGTGAGGGGTCCATTAAGGACCAGGGCACTCATTCTGCAGAGCAGACAAGGAGCCCAGAGCGGTCATAAAGACAGGGCTCATCTGGAGAGGGCTCCAGGGGGTGGGCTAGGCAGGCCAGGAAGCTTGTGCTGCTGGGAGCTGGAGGGCATGTCAGGAGGGGGAGGAAAAGTTGGGGGAGGGGGCAGTTGGCTTGCTTTAGAGTAGACAGTTCTCCCCATGGATAAAGTATCAGGCTGGGTCTGCAGGGTGAAACCAGTTTATGGAAACAGCTTCCGGCTGAAAGGACAGAGTGCAGGGCAAAGCCTGCTAAAGAGGGAGGGAGGATTGGAGCACCTCTTTCAAACCCGGTTGGAGCTGGCTGTGGGCAGAGGGGATGGTGGAGGAGGGAGGCTGCAGGGAGGGGGTGGGGGAGAGTTGCAGGGCCCAGCCCAGCCTGCCCTAGGCGGCCCCTCCTAGTGGGGCTCCAGCCCCTGGACCTGAAGGAGTTTCTGAGTAGGCCAGTGGGTGGTGCCAAGGCTGATGATTCTGCAGCCAAGAGCCTGGGGAGAGCTGGCCACTTTCCAGCCCACTGGCTGGGTCCTGCAGTGGACAGTGAATGTCATTCCTCCCTCCCCTTTAATCACTGAGTGTGTATGCCCAGTTGGGACACACCCTTCCGAATGGCTCTGGGCAAAAAGTGGGGAGCCCTGCCCACCACCCCTCCATCCTCACCTCCCTGTTCACAGCCCGGATTCAGCTGCCTCCTGGGAATAGGACCATAAAGAAGACACTCTCAAAGCCGCCCCCAGAACGGGCTCTGGGCAGGCCAGACTCTAGGTCTGCTTTTGTGCATTTCCCTTCGGGATGTGGTCCCTTCCTAGGCCCTCTTTGGCCTCCTCCCTCTTACTCACTCTCCCCTGCTCACCCCTCCTTCCCGCCCCACCCCCTCCGGGGTCAGGTCAGTCTGAGCACTGGGAAACAGGCTGGCTTACAGGCGCCTGGCTTTTCACATCTGCCTCCAAACCCGCAACTCACTCTTGTTCCAGGGAGGATGAAAGCTCCCACTGCAACCGCCAAACCTGGCTCAGAAGCTGAACAGAAGCGCAGGAAGCAAGTCTGCTCCGGTCTTCACCTGAAACCTAGGGCCCTGGGCATCCGCTGTGACCCAGGCACACAGATGACTTCTGGAGGAGCCCAGGCACACACCCAGAAGGTCTAGATGTGCCTGTATCAAGCCGTGGGTGCAGGGGTGATCCTGCAACCTAGAAATGGTCATAACTAATATCTACCAAGGATCTACCCCTCACTTACTCCTTGCAACCACCCTACGAGGTAGATTCTCTTCTTTCCCTTTTTTTTTCTGATGAGGAAACAGACTCAGAGAGGTCTTACCACTTGTTCAAGGTCACAGGGCTTGATGAATCAGAAAAGTGAATGTGACACCTGGGTCTTTACTTTGCTGATGTGTGCCTCAGTTTCTCCACCTGCTAAACAGGCAGGGTGATGACCCTTACTGAACCGAGAGGCTATTATTAGCCAGGAGGAGGCTGAGATGGGGGTTGGACTTTGGTAAAGGGCTCGAGCAAGTGTTCCCTAGAGAATGCACACAGGACTGGGCTTGAGTGTTACTCAAGCCGGAAACTCAGAGTCACCCTTGCTGCCTCCCTCTCCTTCCCGCCCCACACCCCGCCCAGCCAATCCATCCATCTGTAAGACTATCTCCAAAATAAATCTCCCAGCCGCCCTCTTCCTGCCACCTCCTCCACCATGCCCTAGGCCCAGCCGCAACCCCCTTTCACCTCAGCTTCTGCAGGGGCCTCATAACTGGTCCCACTGTCCCATTCCTGTCCTGCTCCTTCAGCCAGAGCCACACGGCTGCCCAAGGAATCGTCTTAAAGTGTTCATTTGGTTGTATCACAGGCACTTAAAATGCAACCTAAATTGTCCTGCTTCCCTCTGCACACTCACTCAGGGCTCCCACCTCAACCTCCAGTCATGGGCAGATGTTCCTGAGTACCTTTTCCTTCCTGTTGTGAGACTCCACATGTGTGAATTCATCGACCTGACATGCTTTCCCCCTACATCAAGTCCTGCAGAAATGCTAATTCCTCCAAGAGGCCTTCCTTGTCCACCGCAAATAAATTAGGGACCTTCTCCCTACCCCATTATCTAGTTCAGACCCTCATGCAACTTGCACACCTTTACATGCTTACGTTGAGTTATTTTTGACATCCCTCCCCCTAGAATGGAGGCTGCTTGTGGGCAGGGACCACGTATATCTTTTGCACTGTGTGTACATGGTATATCGTAGGCCCCTGGCAAATATGTGCAGGACAAAGGTTTGCTGAGAGAACCCCAGGTCCAGGAGATAGGAAGAATGGAGCTAGTCCTGGCTCTGCGTCCTTGGGGATGTCCCATGCCCTCCAGATCCTCAGCTTTACCCTCTGTAAATGCGGTCGAGGGATGAGATGACCAAGAGCCCTGCCACGTCGATGCTCTGCAGTCAGGTTGGCCTTCGCTCTCTGAGAACTTGCAGGTGCCACTCAACAAGCAGGAAGAGAATCCTGGCTATAATGGACTTGAGATGGCTTTGAGAAGGCTTTGCTCTTGTTGCCCCAGTGACTTGTTAGAAAAATCAGCTTGTGAGAACTGAGGCTTTCTCGGGGCTGTAACCAGCCCACAGCACCTGCTGCCATGCCAGCGTGGGGACCGAGGCTTGTCCAGAGAAAGCAGTTCCTACCTTGGGCAGAACCAGCACAAGACCAAATGATTTCATTTGGGGATGTCCACCCCAATAGCCAGGATTCCCCCAACCCACCAGGTCTGAGGGTCCAACCTTCGATGATGTCCACTTCTCTTCACACAGTGCCTTAGTGGCATTCTAAACCTGTTATCCTAGTTGATTTGCATGGCAACCTGAGACGGGACCAAGAAGGGATTCCCCCCCTCCCCGCCTCCCACTTTGCAAATGAGGAAACTAAGACCCAGATTAAACAGTGAGTGAGTGGCAGAATGGAGACCTTTGAAATTAAGATTGAAAAACTCCAGTGAGACTAACTCTTTCAAAAATTTTAATATAGGGATATATAATTTTATGATAATATTAAAATATATGAAATGTATTTGAAAAAATATGTATATGAAATTCTTCCATCTTAGAGGAAATTGGTGAGACAGGCTAATAGTTGTAGCATCATAGCAATTCAGGACAGTTGGTCTCAGCCTCTTTCTCTCTCTCTCTCTCTCTCACAACACACACACACACACACACACACACACACACACACACAGTCCACACTGCACTGACCAGGGTTTTTATCTGACATCCAAACTTTGAGAGAAAACTCAGCCACTGGAGCCAGAGGAAGAGGTGGCACTTGGGCACGCCAGCCTCTTCCTTCGAGGCCTCCCAGCTTCCAAGCCCTCGCCACTCTGAAGTCTTCTGTTTGTACTATTGTCACAGGGGTCTTGACTGCAATCCTGAGGCTATCACTTTGATCCACAGATCAGATTTCACGGAAATGCATTAAAATGCAGATCTGGAATAATAACTTATTGCTTTTGAGCATGGACAGCAGAGGAGCTACAAATGGAGTCTAAGCAAGGTGTTAACAGTCCTTCACACAGTGGCAAAGGTTACCCAGCGGCCAGTGCTCCACACATGACTGCCACTGTACTTTAGGGGGCAGACCCAGTCATCCGGAACCCACCCCACTGGCAGTTTGCCCAATGCCTTGACCAACTCCTCCATTTCCCCACGAGGTGATCCAGAGAAGCTGAGTGCTGTGACTGGCTGGCCTCTGACTACCGTCCTGTGGGAGCTGGAGGGTGAGGCCCAGAGGGGAGGCCCTGAGACTGGAGCTGCCTCCCCCTCTCAGGTACAGGGAGACCAGCCAGAGCTTGTCCTGACCTCGGAGGGCGGGCGGTGCTGGCTGAGCAGAGGTGCACGGATTGTTCTGTGTGGGGGAAGTGAGGGGAAAGTACCCCGCCTGATTGGGGTGCCGGAAGGACTCTGAGCAGGGCTGGCTGCACAATAGACGGGGCGAGGGAACAGGGTCCCAGCCTCTGCTCACAGCCCGAGGGCCCTGTGGCTGCCAGGGCCTCACCCTCCTCCCAGATTACCTTGGGTGGCGCAGTCAGGCACCCACAGTGGGAGGAGGGAGGGTGCTAAGAGCTTCAGCTAGACCTAGCTGGGGCTCTGGGTGACTGGGCCTGTCACCACCAGAGCAGGCTGGGAGCCTGAGGGAAGGAGACAGCTCAGCCAGGACCTGGCCTAGGGGATGGGGCACCGGCTGGGAAGGAGGTGTGACTACCAGCCAGAGGAGGCACTTCTATCCTCCCTTTCTTCCCTCCATCCTTCTCCCACCTATCCTTCCCTCCATAGGTCTGTACTGATTGCCTTTCTGTGCCCCCCCCCACCCCCCCCACTGCTCTAGGCTTTAGCTATAACGTGGTAAACACAAGGGCTGTGCACGTACACAGCCCTGTCCCTCAACGAGGTGACTTCTCACAGGGGAAAGACAATAAACAGATAACCATCTACTATGAAGTCAGATATGTATGTCCTCACATACGGTGAGGACATGGGGTTGAGGGTGGCAGATGACTTGCCCAAGGTCAAACTGCCACAGGATACTATCTACCTGACTCCTTGCCCAGTGCGCCCAGAGCTGTCCCTCTTCCTTAGCATAGTCACCTGGACTTACCTGCAAAGCAAGGGGAGGATTTAACTCTGTGCTTCTAGAGAAACTTTTTAAGGGGACATTTATACACAGAAAACAAACAAACAAAAACAAAACAAACCCCCAAGACAATAACTAAGAACCTCAATCTAGACAAACAATGAACTCACCTAATAGTAAATGACACTTGCATGACAGGACCCTGTGTGTCTAGGTCGCCTGGGGAGCTGAGGTCCAGGCTCTCCTCACTGCACACTCTGGCCTTGACCCAAGTTCCCCCTAGTAAATATTTAAATATTGAGAGAGTTGGCCTGTCCCTTCAGAGCCCCTGCAAATGTGTGAGGGCCCCATTACCCAATCAGGTTATTGGGATCTTTGGGGCATAACAAATACTTCCTGAGTGCCTGGTTGTCCCCTCCCTGGTGGTGGTGATGGGGAAGATGAGGACAGGGCTGTGTACATGCAGGTGTGCTCACGTGGGTGTCCTGTGTGAGGAGGAGCGGTGGGTGGAAGGCTGGCAGATGGGCTGGGTGGCTGACTGCTAGCTGGGGAGGGGTGTGTACCTGGTTTCTCTGTTGGAGAAAGCAGCACACAGGGCCCTGACACCCTCTAGAAAAGTGTCTGTTCGAACTGGCCCTCTGTGTTCTGTCAGAGGTTGGTCTCACTGATGGTGCTGGTCCGCATGCCATTGCCAGGGGTACTAAAGTAGCTGGACCAGCCCACAGCCCTTCCCCAGGGCCAGACAAACCAGCCAGACTGGAGAGTCAGCACAGTGACCTTCACCATATTGTGAGGGTGGCAGGGATTTTCTCACTGAAGTTCAAAGTCAGGCGTGTAGGGTGGACGGGGGAACAGGGCAGAATTGAAAGACCAGAATGGAGATTAAAACAAGGAACTTGGCCTCCTCTAAGGACCACATCAAAGAAAAGACTCACTGTCAACCCCCCAGGACAGGAAAATAATTATAATGATCAGAGCCGCAAGTGTAGTGCTAAGAGCTTCGCATGCATGATTTCTTATAATCCTCAACATCCCACAAAGTCAGTACATATTCTTCCCCTTTTACAGCGGGCAGCTCAGAGCCAGGACTTGAACTCAGGTTGCACTGACCACCTCGAACAGTCCGTTTTAATCCTGGGGAGTGGCACAAGGTGACTTCAAATAAAGTAGGAGAGACCAGAGTGAGACAGAAGGTAAGACATGTTCATCACATCAGCGGCAAAACAGGCAGACCAGGCCCTTGTTGGAGGCTGTAGATGCTGTTTGGGGCCTCTCCAAGCAGATACTAAATGGCCATCTGTCCGGCACAGTTAGCAGG
The DNA here is from genome assembly GCF_028538775.1 of Myotis yumanensis. Taxonomy (NCBI): domain Eukaryota; kingdom Metazoa; phylum Chordata; class Mammalia; order Chiroptera; family Vespertilionidae; genus Myotis; species Myotis yumanensis. The sequence goes on from NW_027223758.1 coordinate 82,993,845, forward strand.
CTCGCCTAGCAGTGAGTTCTAAGGACAAGTGTAATTTAGAAGTCCTTCCTAAAGACTTGATAAAGTGTGGTGAGGGTTCTCAGAATACAGATTTCTAATCCTCTGCTAGAATCTCTTGGAAAGATGGTCACAATGCAGGTTCCCGGGCCCCACCTCAATCCACTCAATCTGAATCGGAACCCCAATCTTCATGTCCACAGACTTACTAGGAGGTGCACACTGAGGTGGCAGGAGCAGTGGTGACCGGTAACTGGTTGGTTTGGCTTTGCTGGTTAGTGGCCCCTGGGTGAGAGTCTGTGCTGGGAAGAGCCACTGTCACTGACCTAGGTCCTTCAGGTGTATGTGGGGGTGGGTGGGAAGCAGGAGTTTTTCCAGCTGCTGGATTGCACCTTAAGCATGTTCTCTGCATCAACCATTTTTAAAAAATTAACTTTTAGAGGGAGGAAGGAAGAGGGAGAGAGTGAGAAACATCATCTGCCTCCCATATGCCCCCTACCGGGGATCAATCCCACAACCCGGGCATGTGCCCTCACCAGGAATGGAACCAGCATCCTTTTGGTGCATGGGACGATGCCCAACCAACTGCATCAACCATTTTTAATAACTGCATAGAACTCCACTGAGTGGACACACATTACACATGAAACCACTCCCTACTCATGGACACTGTGGCTTTTCCATGTCATGGATAATGTTGGGGTGAACATGCTTATGCATACGTCCCTCATATGTTGGATTACTGCCTTCGATTAGATTCTCAGAAGAGAGATGAAAGAGGCATGTACATTTTCATGGCTCCTAACATATAGTGCTAAACTGCATTTTTCAAAAAGGCTGCACATTTGGGCTGACAACGCTCAGGAGTCAATCTCACTACAGCGCTGCCAGCATTTCCACCCCTCATCTTAAAGATAAGGAAGATCAGCTGGACTGCTGATTGACCTGTGACCTGTCCAAGGTTACACAACTAGTCAATGTCAGAGCAGGGACATGAACCGGGGATTTCTGATCCACTGGGCAAGGGGTTTTGCTGCCGCTGGCTTCCCAACCTCCACCAGGCAGGAGGGAAGCATTCCTCCTGGTGCATCATTCTCTCTCTGTCCCGCTGTCCCTGCCAGCTCTGACTTCAGCCATGTCAGGAGCTCACATTTCAGTGCTTTCATTGTTTCTCTGCCTCTAAAACCCGGCCTCTCCTCTTTCTGCTCAAATCCACATTCTCTATGAAGCCGATTCTGACCACTCAGAGGGCGTCATTACTACTCAAACTGCCTGTGGGTTAACTGTAGGTAAATGCGTGGGGAAGCCGTGGGTCAAGGCATGACAGCCAAGGGGAGGGACCAAGGCCAGCCAGACTGGCCAGGGCAGGGGGTGCCCCAAGAGGAAAGATACATGGGAGGCGGCTGGGGCCCGGCATGCCAGACGAGGGAGTTCAAGGACCGGTGAGCCCTCTGCAGCTACTGGGACCCGCGCTGTTTCCATAGGGAAGCTGGGCTCTGGCCTCAACAGGGTCCCTAACAGGGTCTTGGTGGGCTCAGAGGACCCTTAAACCGCAGCTAAATCAGAGGTAACGTTGAATGAATGCGTGAGCGTGTTCCTTTATTTGGAGAGACAGCCCATGTGTTCATCAGATTTTCAAAAATGTTTCTGACTGACCTCCCACCACCCCCCGCCAGGAGTTCAAAAAATAAAATCAGATGAAAGGTAGAAATCAACTAGAAATATAAATTGTTTATCATGTCAGAAATATATATATATTAGAGGCCTGATGCACGAAATTCGTGCAAGGGGTTCGGCCCCCCGCAGCCGCAGCGGCTGCCTCTGCCTCAGCCCCCATGATGCCTCAGCTTAGTCCGGAAGGTCGTCCAGAAGGTCATCCAGAAGGTCATCCGGTATAATTAGCATATTATGCTTTTATTATTATAGATTATCCATGGTAAAGACAGAATAAGTAATTATAGTTGGTCCTTCTCAGATAGACGATAGATAGATGATAGATGATAGATAGATAGATAGATAGATAGATAGATCAAATCTATCTTTAGCAAACATAAAGAATCATTATTTGTGCCCCTAAGTTTTGTCCTTTCCTCTGCATGACAAGGAGCCGACAGAGCTGGGAGGAGATGGTGAACCTGGTGCTGAGGTGCTCAGAGTCACTGCCCTCCAAGGACGATCGGAGGCAAAGATAAAGCCTTGGTGGAGAAGTGACGAGTTCGTTAGTGGGAAGAAAGGATTTGGTTTCACAATTTTTCTAGAGCCACCTCTTTCGTAAAATGGGACACACTTGAAAATAATCCCAGGGAGCCCTTCCCAAGCACCGAGTGGATGTCGGGAACCGTGCTAAGCGCTTACAAGTATTGGCTTGTTTACTCCTCAGCAGCCCTGGCGCTCTGGGCAGTACTATTCCTCCCCATTTACCGAAGAGGAAAAGGAGGCCAGGGATGGGAGTCACTGAAGCCGGTGACTTCACATGTGAGTGGAATAGCAGGCACTGAAGCCAGGTGGACTGGATCCCGCAGCCTTTGAGGGCAGTCACATCGTGTGGTCAGTAATCAACCTCATCCTGGTCTTCCACAAAAGGGCTAGACCCTGCGTACCTTGACCCTACTGTTCTCTTTGCCTTAAAAGGGATAGTTTAGTAACTATACTTGAAATTATCCCGACTTATTGTCTATATTTATAAAAAAATAGTCATAGTAGTAGTTATAGTAATACCTCCCATTTATTAAGCATCAGAGTCAGACAATATACAAAAGGCTTTGCAGGCATTTAAAACATGTCATCTTTACCAGCTTCCAAGATGTCAGTGTGTCCATTTTACAGATAGAGGTACTGAGGTCCAAGGAGGTTTAGATAACCTTCCTGAGGTCAGCTAGTGAGTGGAAGGGGGATGGACTGCACCCACACTCTTTCTGCTTCTCTGCCTGGCCGGGTAATGCAGGGCACGGAGGTGCAAGGGGCTGAATTCCTAATGTTCGGGGCATGGAAAAGGCCCAGGGAGCTCACTGCCATGGTCAACAGGAAAGAAAGGAAGGAAGGAGGGAAAGAGAGAAAGAAGGACGGAGGGAAGGGAGAAAGGGAAGGAGAGAGGGAGGGAGAAATGTGAACATAGCATGGACTATGTGTCAGGCAGCACAAGATGTTAATGAATGATCCAAGTCTAGAGCCGTAAAAAGCGGGCACTGGCCACTGGCCACAGTGCTGTGACTCAGTCCACCCGAGTCACTCACTCCAGGATCAAGCAGAGGCATGACCCATGTCTTTTTGGAATTTAACTATAATTGTTGAGACCAAAGCCTCAAATGTTATTGTGAGATTCAGGTGCAAGTGGAGCATGAGCCGTTGATAAAAATTGGTGGCCCTTTTAACTCCTCTTCTGTCTCGGGTTTTGACCTTGATTTTGGAAGCTGTAGAGCCTGGAAGGCATGCAATGCAGGAGGCAGGAGGGCCAGTCAGCCCCTGATGGGGTGAGGAAGATGGGATGGACAGGGTCATGTCTGTAGCTCAGGGTCATGGCTGGGAAAACAGAAGAGGGGGTGTGGTGGACTGTGCAAGTCTTGTCAAGCCCAGAGGCCAAAGCTGGATGCAGAATCTGAAAGGCCTTTGGGGCAGAGAATGGAGCCCGCGTTTCAAGTAAGCAAGCAGTGCTCAGGCCAGGTGTCCGGGCCAGATGTGTGACCTTCTCACCTGGGCTTCTAATAAGCAGCATGACCAGGGGGTCAGGGGCCTGCCTGAACAGCCAGGAGGTCAGTCAAGGCAGGAGACAGTCTGGGGTGAGTCCCAGGCCCTGGTGTGGTGAGGGGTGCCTCTCAGGAATGACTAGTGAGCCATAGAGACACCAGGCAAGGGAGGCGCTCTCTGTGGGATGGGCAGGGCTTCGCACTCTGAGTCTTGGGTCTGTTCTCCAGGGCAGGACGAGGAGCCTGGCCAGGGAGAGTGGCCCCTCCTGAGACTGTGGCTGGTGACTGTCCTGGAAGCCAGGCAACCCCACAGCTGCTCTCTTCCCAGGCGTCTCCACAGCCACCCCGTTCGGTTCATAGGGGGCTCCCTCCCTGACTCTACAGCCCTCTCGGGTCTAGTTATCCCTTTCATTTCCGAAAATAAAACTTTTCTGTTTCTTGATCTTGAAAGTAATAGACAGGCATTAAAGAAAATATTACGTGTTTATGATTCTATGATAAAGGCAGTTCTTTTGTCCTGTTTTCCTCACTGGTCACTGTGGTGAGCATTTTTCCATGATGAACTCTCCCATCCCCCCCCGCCCCCGCCCCCTTCCCTGCCACCGTCCCTCAACTGGGCACTTCTCACCACCTCATTGCAAGTCTGACCTGCCAGTGCCTCTGGCTGGCATCTGTGTACTCAGATTAAGCAAGATACCCTCTGAGACACATTGTCACTTCTAAACGCTGAAATCCTGGTCTCTTTATGTAAATTGCTCAAACACTCTAAAGAAGTTTGCATAACAGAAACCCAGAGAGATGTCACCAGACATGCTAGCCATCAGCCAGGGCTACCTCTCAGAGCTAGCGAGTGTGGAGAGAGTGGATACAAAACTGCATTTTCGTTGGCGGTCCTCTACCTTGTGTTCTCACTTGTTCCATACGGTCTCGTGCAGGTGTGAAGCTAGAAAACCTAGAATGTTAGAATTGTGCGTCAAACAAGAACAAATAGACCCCCAAGTGACACAGGCCCCAGGGAGGGCGTGTTAGAGCCTGTGTCCTGTGACTTCTTTGCGTGGTTCAAAATTGTCTTCTTTTTCTCTCAGGTTCTTAGCTATGTCCCAGAGAGGAAGCAGGCAAATTAAGGAGGTCTCCCTATACCTCTAATATTTTTTTATTGTGTTACATGGGCTTTATTTCTTTGAAATTTTAAATGACTCCCTTCTCGATGCCTTGGCATGTGTGTAGTGTGGCCATCTTGGTGGAGGAGGGGGATGCTCCGGACCCAGGGTTTGCTCCTCTGCCCAGGCAGAACCACTGGTTCAGTGCAGACAGACCTGTATGAGGAAAACCAGGCCTTTGGAACTTACTTTATCTCCATGAGCTGTGGGACTCTGACAGGGTTGGAAACAGAAGCATACTCAGACGTCACAGCCCCTACAGACCTACACCCTCACTTTTCCCCTGAGGAAGCAGGGTGTGTCCAAGGTTACAAAAAAAGCTATTGGCCAATCTGCAAATATCTCCTCCACAGGAGACCTTATGAAATGATTAACAACAACATCCTGTGGTGGAATGTGTGCATTTATAACCCATCTTGTTCCAGAAGGATCTGAAGGACCTTATGAATGTGCCTGCAATGCAAGATAGACATACCTAAAAAATAAGAAAGCAAAATGAAGCAAGGGAAAAGTAAGAGAGAAGACGGAGTCAGGATCAAGGTCAGCACCCAAAGTGGACACTGGCAAGCGCTCTGTGCTTAATCCGGAATGGCTATAGATGTGGTAGCAAGATGCCCAGCAGTCAAGAGTAGGGGGAAATACACTAGCCCCATGGGGCTCTGCTTTCTTGTTCTCTAGGACTTGCTATTTCCCTCTCCAGGCATCAGTTTTCCAGTCTGTCAAATGGGCCGATCGTGCCTTGCAGAATCTTTGTGATCAAGTTAAATACTGTATGCAAAAGAACGCACTCTGAAAGTACAGGGCACAAAAGGTTTATCATTTAATCACCTCACTGTCTATTTGTAATGAATTAGTCACTATTCATTTCCCATTGGCTGATGTGGCCACCAGGTTTCAGTCGGTCAAAGTGAATTCGCTATGCATTCTTAAGAACACCAAACACTGTCCAAACACTGGGTGAAAAGAAGACTTGCAACATTTTCTGAGCCCAAATCATGCCCATTTCCATCACCCCTTTCCCTGTTTCTTGCTTCAGTGGGGAAAGTTAAGGTACTTAAGAGCAGCAGGGAATACAAAATTCTAATGTGAAGTTTAAGAAATTTCTCTCTTCTGCTGTGGAATGATGTTGGATAATGGAAAAGAGAGAGCAGGGCTGGGGAAGGGGAGAGGGGACCCTTCGGGGTTCTTGCCAGCTGCAGTTTGGCAGGTACTTCCTCTACCTGTCACCCAGAGGGTTTCTCCAGCCTTAGGTGTTGGGGGTGGAATAATGAATGCATCTTGGGAACACAGGCCAGGAGTTTCAGGAAACTTACCTAGTGGTCTGCAATGGGCATGTTGTGATTGCGAAGGGAAGGGAAGGGTGGGGCAGAGGAGCCACCAAGTCTGGGTGAGCAGAGCTTTGGGGGGCTCGGCTGGCTTCCCCTCTGTGGCTTTTGCTGTACTCACCAAGAAGAGCTTTCCAATAAACAAGGGTATTCAGAGCAAAAGGAATAATAAATAATCATAATAATAGAAATATCATTTGAATAACATCTAGACAATATGTTTGGTTTGGGGTCGAACATGGGAAGGTCACTATGGGCAAAGGGGGTCCAGCATTCTCCTCACTGGTCCCACCAGGCCATTGCTGCCCAAACCTGAAGGCCAGCAGGGGGTGGGGGGGAGGGGGGACGGGGTGGGGGGGGGTGGGGTGGGGTGGGGAGAGTGACAAGTAAGCAGTGGGATGGATCAACCTCAGCTGGGAAATGGATGGATAGGAACCAGCCCTCCTGTCTGTAGAGCCCTTCCCATTTCTCAGAGTTACTCCATGAGGGGTTAATGCAGAGTTCATATTATTATCCTCATTTTATAGATGAGGAAACTGACACTGGGTTGGTTAAAATATTTGTCAAAATGACAAGAATCTGGTTGTCCCAGCAGAAAGGCAGCTGGAATCAGGGCTGCAAGCATGGACTCTAAGCCAGATTCTGCATCCGGTTCTGCCCTCGCTCACTGCGTGACCTTAGACAACTCCTTAGCCTCTCTCTGCTTCAGTGTCCTCACCTGGAAAAGTTATTGGTCTACACATATTACCTGAGCCAATATTTATAAAGTGCTCAGAAAAGTCCCCGACACATAATAAAGAGCCACACAAACATGATAAACACATAAACTCCCAGCTCAAAGCCCTCCTCTGCAGCCCCCAAACCAAACCCGACCAATGGCAGGACCCAAGCCCCTGTGCTCCATCCTGTGGGAGAAAGTCTCATCCCACTCAGTGTCCGCCAAGGCGTCCCTGGGGGTGGAGAGAGGGGCTAGAGCCTCATACAGGTGGGGAGCGGGCAGCTGGCAACCTTCCCCAGTGCCCTGGGGACAGTGTCACTTCCTCTCCCTTCTAGGACTTGGCCAAAGAAGAACACACAGGCTGGACAGACCAGTGCCAAGCAGGAACAAGATGGTATCTGGGCCGGATGAGCTGACAAATTCATTATGTCCAGGTTCCCACCAAATACCAGCTCCTAGCTCTGGCCTCCTCCTCCTGCCCCTCCTTTTTGCTTTGGTGGATCTGTTCTAGTTGCTGCCAAGGGCACTCATCAGAAATGACTTTGGGGAGGGCTGCAAAAGTGTGGGGCAAACAAGCCCTGGCTGGCCTTCTCATAATGCTGGCCCTAACAGGCTATGGGATGACCATGGGACTGAACTGTGTTTCCCCAAAGCCAGGGGCCCATGCACTTAAGAGCAGGGTCCAAAGTGGGAGGCGGGCGTCCCGCTTCTAGCCCGGCTCTGCAGTGAAGGTGCTGTGTGTCCCTGGGCAAGTGCTACTCCCTTCCAGGTCCTCACTGCTCTCATCAGTAAAATGAAGGTCTTGGGAGGTGGAGAGGGGGCAATGAACGACCCCTTTCAACTCTCTCATCTGTGAGTTTGGAGGCCGTGTTCTGGAGCCAGAGCTGCAGAATTCCCAATGGCTGTTGGTGGACCTGCCTTCTCCTGGCTCCAGGGCCCTCTTCTGCAAGACTCTCTTGGTTTACAGTATTGACCTGGCAGTGAGGAGAGGTGTTTGTTCATTCAACAAACAACTGGAGTAAAGTGTCTCCATGTCCCTTGCCCTGCATGCTGGGAAGAGAAGAGGGAGGACTCCAAAGGCAGAGGATGGCAAGGAGAGGCCAAGGGGAAGAGTGCCCACCTTACCTCCTGGGTAACAGAACGCTGGACGGAGGAAGCAGCAGACCAGGAACCCCTGTAGCCTTGGGCACAACCCTTCCCTCTCATGGGCCAGTCTCCTCATCTGAAAAATGCCCAGGCTAGACATGCTGACCTCTCCCACCCTCAGTTCCTAAATCTTATTGGTTATTTGATGTTTCCTATGTACAAAGCATTGGGGAAGGCAGAGAGATTCAAACCACTTCTTCCCTCAAGGAGTTCAACCCATGCCTTGACCATTCCCTAATTAATTAAGTCACTTATTGAGCACCTGCTATATTCCAGGCCCAACCATTCAGAAGCATCTGCAGGGATAGGGGCCATGACCTGTCCTTTTTTTTTTTTTTTTTAATGTCCTACCCCCCTTATCCTAACACATAAAATAGCTGCACATGTGGTGTTTAAGGGCACGAACTCTAGTGCCAGACTGTCCTGGTGTGAATCCTGGCAGTCTTCCAAATAGCAGCCTCACTTGTCTGTAAAATGGGAAGAATAATAATTCCTACCTCAGAGGGTTCTCATGAGGATTCAAAAAATTAATGCTTATAGAACACTTAGCCCAGGGCCTGGCACACAGAAAATGAAGGTGAATGGAGCTGACCTGCTTCTGGTCAAAATGTGTCATCACAAGAAAGTCTCATGCACACGCCTTCCTTCCTACTCTAAATCACGTGTGCACTGTTAACTTATTCATCAGGCTCTGTGTTCACAGACAGTGCAAAGGTGGCCTTACTACAGCCAAGCTCTACTCTCCCAAACTCCAAATCAATAGGAGCCAAGTTCATGAGCTTCTACTAAAACCAGAAGCACTATTTTAATCATTCACTGCAGCCTATTTCCTCTCCTAATACTTTAATAGAATGGATAATAAGTGCCCGACTGACTTGAATTTCTCCCATTTTTGCTCTTCCAGCCCCAGCTGCCATAGCAGTGCTCGTGAATAGCCCAGGTCCAGCAGGCAGGATCCAGAGCCCTGGGCAGCCCGGAGCCGGCAACAGGGGCCTCTGGCCCCGAGGTTCTGGTCTCCTAACACAATGGCTGGCAGGGCCCCAGGATGACAAGACCTGCAGGAACAGACATGCCTCCATCTTTTGCAACCTGCTCCGATACTGGCTGAGGACAATGAATGGAAGAGTCCCAGCATTAATCACTCTGACCTGGAGTTGCCAATTTGGCTTAGACCTACCTCCAGACCCACAGTCTCCTTGGGCACAATGATGGGGCTTGAAGTGACCAAAGCTGAAGCCAGTCTCCACATGACGGTTATTGCTGGCCAGAGGAACATTCCACTCCTACACTCAGTGGGAAGGGACTAGATTCTCAAGCCTGTGTGGGTCAGGCGGGAAGGTAGGGGAGGTCTTCTCCCAAATGATATATTTCTCCAGTTTTCCCTCTGAGGGCTGTTCACCTCCCCAATATTTACTGAGCATCTCCTCTGTGCCATGCAGGTGCTAAGCTGGGTCCTAACACAGAGCTAGCTACCCTAAAATCACAGCTCCCTGGAAAGGGAGCGAGGAGGTGGGCTAGAGGTCCAGCTCCACCACTAAGGAGTTGTGTGACGGGGACAGGCCACTTCCCACTCTGGGGCTCAAAGCCCTCAGTCCATCACTGATGAAACCCGTGGTCCAGTTCTGTTAAAGATCCCTGTTATTTAATCTGTTAGATGTCAGCCCTGATGGATAGATAGTGGCCATCTTGATCCAAGAGCTCCAAGCTTGTGACAGACATAAGCTCAGCAACCCACGAAGTCCCCCATTCCACGGCAGGGCTTCAGATTCACCACCTGGAAATATAGGAAGTCTAGGGGATGAAGTAGAAGTTGAACTGGCCACAGGGAGAGAGACACAGGGCAGGGCACTGGGGGGCCTACGGGGACTGTGGTAGCCTTCTCAATGTGATCTGAGGGGTCCCTGAAAGGCCTCCCCTGCCCCAAATACCTCCTCCCCCCAGTCTGGTGTCCTGCCTTTGGAATTCCACATTTGAGAGCAACTCCTTGGGAGGGGAGGGGTGGGGGGACGGGGAGGGGGGCGGGGAGAGGTGTGTGCTTATTCCATTGCAGGAATCTCTGTGCAAAATGCAGACCCAGGAGAAGGGTGAGGTTCTTACCCAGCTAAGGTTGCCTGGGTCTTCCCTCCTGGCCAGCAGGGGCCTGAAGGCCTGTGGCATCGGGCCCCAAAGACTGGAGGAGGAGGGTAGGTACCCTGAAAGGCCCCTGAAGGGCTTGATGGGGGAGGGAGGGCCCCTGGGGCTGATTAGCTAAACTCCTTCACTAAGCCCCAGAGGGCTGGGGAAAGGGGGGCGGGTGCAGGGACAGAGAAAGGGAGGGCAGCACCGGATTTGAATTCCCCAGGAGTGGGGGGGGGAGGGGGCGGGCGGGAAGGGGAGAGTGGAGGGCAAGGCCTCGGTGCCTCCCTTTGGCTAACCTATGCTTTGGAGGAGCCAACAGGGAGAGGGAAGGGGAGGAGAGGCAAGTCAGGAGAGAGGGTGGGGCCGGAATGGGGGGGGGGGGACTGTAAAACCAACGGGGTGGATTTACACAAATTCCCGAGGGTGGTGAGGGTAGAGGGTGCTGGGCAGCACCCCAGTTTGCTGGGCCCACGCCCCTGGAGTTGCCTGGCTGGTTCAGACTGGTTCGCCCACCTCTCCCTCCCGCCAGCCCCCTGGCCTGATTCCTGAGAAAGCAGCCTGGGGAACGTGATGTAACCACAGCCGCTCCACCCCACCACAGCACAGGCCCCCTACCTCTGCGCCCCCTCCCGAGCCTGCAGGCGCCCCAGGTTCCCGCCCTCTCCCCGGGCGCTGGCCCTCCTCTGGGGCATCCCCGCCCCCTGTCCTCCCCCCCTCTCGGCCCCAGCCTGTTTCTCTGGCCTCTCCTCCGCATTCTCACTCCCCAGCCCAACCTCCTCACCCGCTGCCTCCCCTGCGGGAGGTCAGTTAACCCCAGGGAACTGCACTCCCCCCCCCAGAGGGAGAGGGGTGGGCAGGGGGAAGGGCCTGAGGGCCAGGAGGGGAGAATGCAGAGCTGGACCCCCACCCCTGCCGTCCCATTCCCCTCACCCACAGGCAAGGCTCCGTGCCAAGGCCCAGTGTAGGCCAGGCAGGCACCCAGCCAAGCTGCAGCAATCAGCTGGGTGGAGGGCAGTGCCAGCTGCAGGCATTCCTGAAGCACAAATACCACCCTCACCACCCCCAGGCCTCCTTCCCGGATAGCAGCACCTTCTACCTGAGACCAAGAGCCTGGAAGGGCCAAAGGCAGGGACCCCAATTGGCTTTGAGATCTTGTTCCAACAAGGAGGCTAGGGGCTGGGCCTCACTGTTGGGGCAGGAGGGAAGCCCAGATCACTTATTTTCTGGGTGACCATGGGCAGGTCACTTCTCTATGCCTCAGTAGTTGCATTTGTAAAATGGACGTCATAAAGAACCCACCTCATGGCGTGTTGTAAATTTTGTTACCTGGCACATTGCTTAATATTAATTATATTGCTTATTATTTGTATTAATTATATAATCTATAATTACTTACACAACTAATTATATATCATCTAAGTAATAATAATATATTATCTAAATCAACAACATCTTAATTATTTATATAATATTAATATATTCATTACAATTAATTCATATACTTTACATTAATTATTTTCTCTGGGGCGCATCTGCTGTTTGGCAAGTACAGTATAATCTGCCATTAAAGGTCTGTTGGGAAGGGAGGCCACTTGGTGTGGTGCAAGAGTCTCGTGGGTTTGAATCCCAGCCCTGTCCCTTAGAAGCTGTGCAACCCTGAAAAAATGATCTCTCCTTTCTGAGTCATAGTCACCCCAACAGTAAAACAGTGACAGCAGCACCCACTTTGCAGAGCCAGTGCAGGCTTAAATGAGAGTGTCCAGGGCAGTTCTCGGCACATAGCAGGTGCCTCTCGGTGAATGGGAGGCCTGGACAAAGCAAAGAGCATGGGGATGGAGAGGACAGGCTCCCTGTCTGCTACATGGGACTCTGGGGAGATAAGCTGCCTGTGAAAAAAATAGCCACTAACTCAGGGGGATCAAAGCGCAGTTCCCAATGCCAGGCCAGGAGAAGGGTGTGGGAGGGGCATGCCCTCAGCACCTACAGGAATGAACAAACTGTAAGGGTGATTCTCAGGCATCGGTGGGGTTGTTTCTGAGTGGCACCCCACCCTCACCCTCTCCCAGCAGGGTCAAGGGGGCAGCCACCGAGCTTGAGAGGGGGTGTAGGTGCTTCCGAATGACTGATGGCAGCATCTACCCTACTGGGGAGGCCCCAAAGATGGTTTGGCCATCTCTCTCCCATCCTGACAGGAGGAAAAGGAATGAAAAAAAGGACAGTTGGGAAATGCGGCCCGAGTAAAATCACCACCCTCTAATGGCTAAATGTGGTCACTGTCTGTGGCTATGGCTGTGCCTCTGGAACGGGGTTCTCTCATCTGTAAAATAACAGGGTGGGTGGGATGCTTTCTAGGCCCCCTGAGCTGCACCCCTCCATCTTGTTGAAAGCAGCACTTGCTCTGATCTGTAGGAACGTGGGGGAGAAGCCAATCCTCCTGGGAGGTGCAGGGCTCACTCCCACCAACCACCCCATGAACTTGGTGGAGCCCTCTTTAGTGAGGGAGATGGGGCTCCACCCTGGATGGGCTTTTCCAGGCAGAAGACCAGCTGTCCCAGGACATATGGCTCTTTGAGCTGGAAGGAGCCTTGCAAGCAGGCGTCCAGCCCCTCACTTATAGATGAGGAACAATAGTCCAGTGAAGTGAAGGGACTCATCCAAGTTCATGTCTCTTCACGGGCACAGCCCAGGCTAACTTAATCCACTGCAACATATTGCCTCCAAGTAATTTAGTTAGCAACAACCCCAACAAAAGACCCCAGTAAGCTGTCTGAACCTCTCTGAGCTCCTTTCATAAAAGCAAAATGAAAATGCATTCGCTTCACTGCCAGGTGAGAAAGTGCTTCCGGGAAGTGAGAGAGCCATACAAATAGCTCCGGCAGCCTCCATAAACACTGCAGGGGTGGCCAGTGGGATGGCAGGCAGCAGCGGCCCCTGCCAGGCCAGGGGGGGATTTGCTGTTGTGATCAGCCTACAGGCTCCCTGAAGAGAGCCCAAGGACACGGAGCTTGGGGACTAATATGCATTTTTATTCTGCAATAATTTTCATACTGAGTTCAAGAGGCACCAGCTCCAAGTACATAAAACCAAATCAAATTAAATTAATTGATTTTATTGAAACCTGCTGCAGTTGTGTTCCAGCCCACAGCCAGGGGCACGACCCTCGTGAAATGGCGAAGGGGCTTTTGAAATAATTAAATTAATCACACCCTGGGTTATGCACAAGGGTTTGCTCCTGTGCTCACCGCAGGCGCGTTCCCGCTCACAGCCACAGGCAACACAACCATTCTGGGGCAAACGCTGTCCACGCTCTTTTGGCAAACACCCACATGTACACACATACACACGTGTACATGCACATATTCAGCAACTAGAACTTTCCTCTCTTGTTCTCCCTGTCCGCCTCCTCCCCCTCTTCCGACCCCTCCAATAAGTATATTCATGCACTTGGATGATGCATTTCCTTCTTGGCTCTCCTTTCCTGAGAGACCAGCTTGAATCTCTAAGCAAAGGCCAAGCCCCTTGACTGCAGAGAATGGGCCTTGACCGTCTCTGGATCTCTCAGGAAGCTCAGCACAGAGCTCTGCACATGGAAGGAGCTCCAGACATTTATTAAGCACCTACTATGTGTTGGGCACTGTTCAAATGACTTTACACGTAATAACCCATTAAGTCCTCATCACGCCCCCTCCCCCGCCCCGAATTGGAATTGTTGTTGTCCTTATGTTACAGATGAGTAAACAGCACCCAGCAGGTAAAGGAGCAGAGCCCTATCCCTTCTCAGTAAATCTGAAACCCAGGCCATCCATAAACCTTGTTGCTGATCAAGTGATGGCATCAACCTATTTGAACATATTCCTGCAAACAAGTAAGGTCACAAAGTCCCAGGGTCCCCGGTGGACACGCACCACCCTTCACTGCTTAGAGGAGGACATTTTAGACCAGCAAGGGGAACCGTACTAGTGTGGGACACCATGAGGATCAGAAGGCGAGCACGTCCGTCACTCGCACACTGCGGTGTGTGGCAGACACTACACAGAATGCTACATGGCAGATCTTTCCGATGCTCAATTTTATTCAACGTTTTTTGGGAAATGCATTCTGTTTATATTAAAAAATTGAGATGATTATGGAGAAGAATGAAAAACCGACAATGATTTTAAAAGACAAAACAGGCAATTTCCAGGGCATTTCTGCTTCCTGGGAGCCACGTCTGCGATTCTCCTGGAGCCCTGCATCTCCAGCTTTGTCCAGAGGGGAATTCTGACGCAAGCTGCTGAGGACACGGGGAGGTCAAGTGCCTGGCACTCGCTGCCAGAGTGTGGTGTTTGCCTGAGTTGTCTCAGGGGAGCGAGTTGAAAGCAACAGCACTGCCCTGGCCCTTTGCAGTTGACGCACCCTCTGTGGGTGCTGTCTCTGGATCTCCCCTGGGAGAGGCCATGCATTGGGCTGGGAAGCAGGGCTGGGGGAGACTTCTGTCTCTTCTCTGCCAGCCCAAGCGGGATGTGTGTCCTTGGACACATCACTTAACCTCTCTCAGCCTGGTTCCTTCCCTACGAAAGGAAACGTCCTAACAACGGCTTTCTGCCAGGGCTCTGTGCAGAGGACAGAGCATGTGGGTGGGAACAGCCAGGATAAAGAAACCTCCACATGCTTTTCACTGCTGCCCACTGTGGCTCGGGAGGCAGGCGGGGCAGGTAAGGCATTGTGTGAAGAGCAACCGGAGCCCCAAGTGTAAGGCATTGTTCCCACAGCCCTGCAAGGCACGTGGGGCCGGCCGGCCGGGGCCATGCTGAACGCTCTAGACATGAGGACCAGGAGGCCAAGACACTGAGCTGAGCCGGGAGTCCCTCTCTGACTCCCAGTGATGCTCTACCCACTTCACCATGTTCCTTTTGGTAGTCAGCGCTGCCAAGAGTAAGAGAGGGGCTGAGATTCTAGAATACTAGCTGGCTCTGAGAGAGGGAGGGGCTGCTCAGTGCTATGGTTTCATATTTGCTCTTTTAAAATATATATATTTTTATTGATTCCAGAGAGGAAGGAAGAAGGAGAGAGAGACAGAAACATCAATGATGAGAGAGAATCATTGATTGGCTGCCTCCTGCATGCCTTCTACTGGGGGTCAAACCCGCAACCCGGGCATGTGCCCTTGACCTGAATCAAACCCGGGACCCTTCAGTCCACAGGCCAACGCTCTATCCACTGAGCCAACCCGGCCAGGGCCATATTTGTTCTTTTTGCTCATTGCACCTCACTTGTCGTGTCTTTTATGCATAGTCTTATCTAGAACACAGTACCCAGTAGGTGCTCGATAAATACTAGTACTTGGTGATGGTTTTGCTGAAGTGGCCCTGGAAGCTGCTGTCCACATGGAAACAAACCACTTAGGACTCAGCCAATGAAGCTACCTGCACATTGAAGACACTTACTGGGCACCTGCACACTGAGCAAGGCGATGGCTCAGTAGCATTGTCCTTCCTGAATGGGGAGGGGGGGAGCTTTTAAGGCGGGGTCCCACTCCCCAAACCCCAGCCCTGGTCTCTTCCTCCTTCTTCAGGGGGTTCCTCAGCGGTAAGCCCAGGGCGGAGCCCAGCCCCACCCTGTTTAAGCCCAGCCTCTCTCTGCCAGCTGAACCCCATCCCACCCTTCCACCTGAGCAGCCTGTGCCCGCTTTCTGCACAGTGGCCATCCGGGGGTAGTAGCCCTGTGTCCGGTCCCTCCTTGGCCAGAGGCAAAGTCCAGACCCTTCCTCCACCCTCACAGGCCTCCCGCCCACTCCTGGATCTCCACTTTGAAAACTTTCCATGGACGAGCCATCTCCAAGCTACAGCCGCACACCCACCCTCATTTCCCCTCCCAGTCGGCTGCTCCTCCCACGGCCCCAGCCTACCCATTTCCTCTGCCCTTTTCACCCTTGGCACCAGCTATTCTGAGCCTTCAGAACAGCTCCTTCCCCTCGCCAGCTGCTCCCTTACTGGAGTCTCCATTTCTTGCCTCTTTCCTTTGGAATTGACCACTACTCAGCCCTGCTCCCCTCCTGCCCTCCTGCCACTACCCTCACCCCCGCCCCCCCCCCCCCCCCCCCCCCGCCAAAATGCACCATGGAAGTATGTGGCCCTGTGATATGCGGACTCCAAAGGCTTGTGTTACTTATTTGGGTGTGCAGTGCAGCCACCGTACTGCCAGGTTGCGCTAATAGACTCCGGGTCCCTCCAAGAAGCAATCGTTCTCCCCCCTCGCCAGGAACAACGAATTAGTAAGGATGAGCCCCCACAGGATTAACAGTGCTTTGCTGGTTACCCAAGCTTCCCGCTTCTTTTACCACACAGCAGCCACTGGATTTCAAGGTTCCTTTGAGAAGATGCTGGGGCAATTACTGCAGATCTTATAAAATGACACTGAATGGTGTGTTTAAAAAGGTAATTTTCTCTATTCGGCTCCGTGAAAAGTTTCCCATAAAAGCAACAACAGTCAGATAGAGGTGCCCGTCCACATAATCCAGTCCTAGTAGATTTTCAGATTCCTTTTAGAATGCAGGAAGGAGAGGGGGGGAGGAGGACAGGGCTACCAAAAGGGGGAAAAAATGTCCCCAGGCCTTGATATGGCCTCGGTGACCAGGTAAACACACTCTGAGAATTCAACGGTCAGTGTTCCCTTCACTGAGCTTTCCAGCTAGGCCTTCACCTGTGGGAGCAAAGGGCAGAGCCTGGCCAGAAACTGGGGTGCTCTGTGAGGTGTCTAGGGTGGAGGCTCCCTGCAAAGAAGCCCCCAGAAACGTTTGCTCACTGCAAGACAATCTCCTTGGATCTCGGCGCTAAAGCTTTCAGATCCTGCAAATCTGGCAACATTATTTTGTTTTTTTGACAAATATGTGGTCAATTTGCAGGTTTTCCTAAACATGACACAAACCCCATGAGATAAAAGAAAAATAGTGATGGGTTTGATTAAAAGATAAAAAAGTTTTATATGACCAAGTTACCACATTAATCCACCTTAAAAGTCAACAGACTGGGGGAAAATATTGGTGTTTTATTTAAGAGACATAGGTTTAAATCTATCATATACAAAGTGCTCCTGTAAATCAATAAGGAAAAACATGAAGTATAAAGGTCCACTAAAATTATGTAAACTGCTCATTCTCACTAACGATTTCTTTTTAAATATAAAAACCAACTGTTAGGTGCTTATGAAGAAGTGAGGGTGGCTGATATTCAGAGGAAAGGCACTAGATGAAAGAGATAGGAGACCTGAGATCTACTCATCTTGTCCTGTGAGACCCCAGTCAAATCATTTTCTCTGCCTGGGACAGTGTGCTAGTTAATATTCTAATGGCAGGCGCCTAAAGAATGGTCTTTATTGGTCTTGTGTCTTCTGCATCAAGCATAAAAGTGGCATCTTCTAGCTTCCCCTCCTCTGAGCTCTAGAATGTTTATCACACCCTCTCCACGCTGGAAGATTAGAAAGAGCAGTTTTATCGGGTCCACTTCCCAGCTGTGGAATCTGAGAGTACGGAAGGGATGTGGCTGAGCTAAGATCCCTGCCTCCACCACCCCCCGCCCCGCAGCCCTTGGTGAGTGTTTCAGGTGATCCCGGGCTCTGGCCCTGTCTCTGTGGGGGGCTGTCTATGTCACAGAGTCTGCTGGCCAGATGGCTGCATGGGGATGAATAGGGGAGACAAGCAAGGGTGAGACACGAGAAAGGGGAGGGGTAAGGAGAGAGCACAGACTTGATAGTGAGGCAGCTTTGGGGTCAAACCTCAACTCTACCACCTCCTGGCTGGATGCCGCTGAGCACAGAACCCAGCTCTGAGTCCAGGTTCCTGTTCCGTAAAAGGGGGCACATGCTCCCCACCTCCCGGTCTCCTTTCCTTGTCATTATCTGCACTAATGGACATCTTTCAGAGACAGCCGTGCCCTGCTGTTCCTTAACTGTCTGTTCCACTCCCAAACCAGACCACATCTTCATGGGCTGCAGTTGTGTGCCTGGCAGGGCGGGGACCCCAGAGGCTGAGAGTGCTGGACTCATGCCCCGGCCCTGCCATGGTCACTTCTGGACTTCCAGTACCCGACACACTGCCTTGCACATGGGAGGCACCAAACGAAGGAATGAAGTTTGTGGGTGAGGAAGCCAGGGGTCGGAAAGGTGACATGATATCCCAAGGGCCACACAACTCGTTAATTCCCTGGAGGGGGGTGTGAGGTTTTCTTACTTTTTATCAGGGACAAAACGGAGAGGAGAAATTATAGCCAATTACATTGGCTCCTGAAGCTTTATGTTGCCAGGGAAGTCCCACTTTACACCTGTTTTCCCTTATAATTATAATAATGTCCTGCCTGTGCTTGTGGGCCCCTGGCCCGCAGCGCTCTGGGCTGGCTCTGAAGGCAGGACAAAGCAGATGTCCTGGCTTCTTCCCCAGATTGGCCGACACCTCGTTTCCCCAGAGGAGGAAACGGGCCTGCTCTGGCCCTCTCCCCCCATCCCGGGAGAGCGATGGGTGTGGCACATCAGGAGCACTATGATATCAGGAACCAGCCCTCTGTGAGTCCCCTCTCCCTCCCAGCTCGCACTTCCCCACCCAGGCCAGGCCCTCCACTCCGTGAGGAATTCCCCACAAATCATCCACCACCAAACTCTGGGAGCTGATCTCAGCAGCTGTGCAGCTGGGAAGGACCTGGAAAACCCACTGTCCCTATGATTGGAATGAGGTTAATGCCTTGAGGGAGGGATGCTGTATCCACCACCCCAGTCCCAGCCTCAGCACGACCTGGACAGAGTGGGCTCTCCACATCGGTGTGCAGAACAGACTGGAGTCTTAGCTTGTTGCCCTCTGGCTGCCCCGCAGCCGGACACTCCTAGGCACACAGTGTCTGTGAATGAATGGACTTGTGCCAACTGGGTATCAGGCTCTGGGCTGGACACGCTGCCTAGTTATCTGATGCAATAGCCCTGCAAGGCAGATATGATCGTTCCATTTAATGGATGAGGAAATAGAGGTCAGACAGGTTAAGTGTCCAGCCAGAGTTCAAGCTTGGTCCTTCCTGTCTCTAAAGACTGTTTGCATTGCAGCAACTCAGTCATCACTGATGGGCTGTGCTCAGCATTTGGGGGATTCAAAGCTGAATGAAAAGTAGCCCCAGTTCTCAGGTAGTTCAGACTGAAAGGGCAGGCAGTCTCATTCACAACCACCCTTTAAATTTCATGATGTAGGTCATGAGGCAGCCACTTACACCAGCCCGGCAGAGCAGGGGGTTGGGGGGAGGTAGGGCTGGTGCCCTCTGTTACTCGGCTCCAGGATCATTCAGTTCTCCCAGTGAGAGCTTCAGGCTGCAGCGGGCAGGAGAGGAGGCCCTGCTGGTGTGAGAGGTGGGAGTGGGGAGCCATATAGGCATCCACAGGCCTCCCTCCTCAAATGTGCTCTGGGAGAGTCAGTCGCCTCCTGGCCTCAATCAGCGGAGCCGGGGACAGAGGCAGATACATGAGATCTGAAGGACAAGCTTGGCCACATGACTGCAGACTTATTATTTTCCCCACAAACTTGATTGACTTGACACACAGGGCCACAGGGAATGGCCTGCAACGGCCCTCTGCTGAGAACAGGAGGGAAATAACAGGTCTGGGGTCCTTCAGTGGCCCCTCTCTCAGGGGTGTGGCCTGGGGTGGAGTCGGGCCAGTGGGCTTGCTGCTCTCTCTCCATCCTGCCTCTTGCCTCCTTCTAGGTGTTTGCTTTGTCTCCTTCCCAGTCAGCGTGGTTCAGGGAGGAGACAAGGCTGCTGGAAGGTCCGGGGAGAGGCACAGGAGCTTTCCAGGGCCGGGGCCGGGGGAGGGGGAAGCCAGCATCCATATCGCTCCTAAGAAGACTCATGGGAGCACAAACATTAACCAATGGATACCTCAAGGCTGCCTTCCAGCTCTAACTTTCTTATGGTCCTGGACAAAGCCTCTTCCTCTTCCCACGGCAGAGAATGGTTAGTCTACTTTAAGTTTTGTTTGTTACAATTTTCTATTCCTACGTTGTAACTCCCAATGGGTCAAGGGCATAGACCTGACACCTAATTAAGAAAATCAGCAAATTCCCTCAAAATACAGGAAACTAATGTTTATTGAGCTTCCACTCCATGCCAGGCCTTAGGCAACTGACAATGTTTATATTGATTATCATGTTTAATCTAGACACCAGCCCTGGGAAGAGTCAGCTCTCCAATTCCCCAAATTGGACAGAATTTCTTAAAGTCCTGAAGTGGTTCCCTACCACCTCCAGGATGAAATCTAGACTCCTTCCCACCCCATCTCTTCACTCCCCGGCTGGGCCAGTGCCTTGATGGACAGAATGTGCTCCTCCCACCATGCTCAGTGCCTGACCGACAATACCTCCCCCTTCACCCATCCATTTAACTTCCTCCTTTCCTCAAACCCTGGCTCTGTTCTTACTTCTCCCCAAACAAGGACCAGGACCAGGGGGAGGCAAGTGAAGCCCCAAGGGAGCACATTTGAAGAAGGTGCCAACCAGGCACTTGCAGGACCCTGAGAGTAAGGCCTCCTTAAATTTGCCCTGCGTGCCTCATTTTCCCCACCCTAGCCCCAGACCTGCCCCAATGTCCTTCCTCTGAAGTGCCCACAGCCCTCCCTGGATCCTGTCACTGGGCTGTGGCTCAGGGCCAAATTGAATTCCTTACAGGAGTGTCCATCTTTCAGGGCAGAGATGACATGCCTCTGTCCCCATCCTGGGAACAACTGGGCTCAGGGCTTTCAGACCTCCCACCTTGGAACTTGCTCCTCCCCCCCACCCCGCCCTCTGCCCGGGAACGCCAATTCATCTTCTAGAATCTATATAAAAATGATGGTTTATCTTTTCAGTGAAATATTACCATTAAAAATGATGTTTCCACGTGGCTGAGCGTTTCTATAACCTGGGTGTAAGAAAAGGCTTTCTAACTGTGATTGAAAATCCAGAGGCCATAAAATAAAAGACTGATGAATTTGACTACATAAAAAGATTTTATGAAAGGTAAGTGATAGATGGGGAGAAAATATTTTCCACATATATCATAGAGAAAGGGTTAATATCACTAGTATATGAAACAGCTCTTAAGAATTGAGGGACAAAAAACCAAAAACTCAGAAGTGGGCAATAAAATATGGGCCAAAGGATGGGCAATTCACATGAGGAACATAAAAATTATCCTAAGACATATGAAAAATGTTCAACTTCACTCCTAATAAGAGAAATGTGAATTAACACTACACTGAGCTACCATTTTATACATGAGGTTGGCAAACATTTCTAAACTTGACAGTACCTTCAGTTGGCAAGGCTGTAAGGAAACAGGTTGGGATGCAAACCCTAAAGGGGTATCTGGCAATACCTAACAAAACTGCATACACATTTACTCTTCAACCCAGCAATCCCACTGCCAGGAATTTACCCTGAAGGTATACTTCCAAGTATATGAAACAGCACACAAGTGTTGCAGCATTATTTTTAAGTGTAAACTACAGGAAACCACCTAAACAGTCATACCTAGAAGAGTGGTGCAATAAACTATGGTAAGCACACACGAAGTACTATGCAGCTCTGAAAAAGAATGAAGAAGACCCTATGAACTAGGATGGACTGTTTCCTAGGAGTTATTGGATACATAAAGCAAAGCACCAAAAACCATGTATAACATGCTATCTTTTGTATAAAGAAGAAAATAATTTAAACTATATTAAAATGTGCTTGTCTTTATAAAAAACACTAGAAGTGTAAGCATAAAACAATTAAGTTGGCCACCTACAAGGGTGGGGGGTGGCAGAAGGAATATAGCAGAGAGTGGCACATCTTTTGTATAACTTTTGGCTAATTTTGACTTTTGAAAGTATGTTACTATTCTGCCTATGAAAAAAAGAAAAGTAAATCAATACAGATGGGAAAGAAAAATAAATCCCTAAAGCTTAAAGCAACCTGAGAAAAAGTGGACTTAACTGTATTTCAAATAAATACTATAACCACACGGAAGGTTAAGAAAAGGAGGAAGGAAGGGAGAAACGAAGGAAGGAAGAAGCAAAGGAAGGAAGGATTAATTCAAGTTATTTATGAGCACAGCCAGGTGGGTTGGGGTGAAGGGAAGAAGGCTTACTGATTGTAGTGGTATGGGTGAAGCAATTCTGACACTATTTTGAATGTAATATAGGATGGAGCAAATGAGTGAATATGTTTATGGTTTTGGGAGTCTGGGTGTTCACTGCGGAAGGACACAGAAATATGGGTTGGGGGAAGACAAGAAGGACCCTTAGATTAGAATTGGGCTCGTGATTTCTAACATATAAAATGTAAGTGTATATGCATGTGTATGTTGAATGAAATGTATGTGTATGTATATGTGTACACTTGCACGTATTTCTTAGTTCTGCTGCCTGGAAGGGCCAAGAAGCAAAGATAGCCAGCAGCAATTTGCACACTCAGAGCCCAGAGCGTGGTGTCTAATACCACTCCTACGAAAGGAAGCAGAACCCCTCAGAGAAGGGCGAGGCCAGTGCTGGGCAGGTCCAGGAAGAGCCTGTGGCCTCTTGTCACACCAGAAAATAAGAAAGTGCTCCAAGACAGCAATGGCAGCCTATCAGTATCATGGGAGTCAGCCTGGAGGGTCTCCCATGGATCAAATCTGCAAAAATTGAAGCACCAATTGACTACAGTAAAAAATAATAAACTCCTGGAAAACAGGAATTCATCAGTCCATTTAGGTATCAGACAGATAAATACATCTGACTGCTCAGGATTGTAAATGCATACTGCATACAATATAAATATACCAGAGGCCCGGTGCATGAAAATTCATGCACTGGAGGGGGGAGTCCCTCAGCCCGACCTGCCCCCTCTCACAGTCCAGGAGCCCTCAGGGGCGGGAGGTGACCCAGCCATCAGGGGAAGGCAATGCCCCCATCACGCCTCTGCTGCTTCCACTGCTGGCAGCGCAAGCCTCAGCTGGCCCTGGTTACTTGAGCCTCGGCAGTCCTGAGCAACTGGGCAGCCGCCATCCAAGGCTTGCCTGCACCTCAGGCTGGCCCTGGGCGGCTGGGGGGCTGAGGGTGGGTCTGGCTGCACCATGCGCCTGCCCCCTCCCCTCCCCTGGCTGGGCTGAAAGGACTGGGGGACTCTGGCGGGGCTGAGGGGACTGGGAGCCGCCATCTTGTGACTATGGGCGCCACCATCTTTGTGACAACGTGATGGTCAATTTGCATATTCTGTCTTTATTAGATAGGATTCTGTGGCTGCAGGTGAATGCCAAGGGCCGGTTGGTAAATACAGAGGCAGTGCTGGAGCTGGAAGAGCATCGTTTTTCAACCATCCTGATAACGATCAGGCCAGAGTCATCAATGATGTATGTCCAGGGGGAC
Organism: Myotis yumanensis; assembly: GCF_028538775.1. NCBI lineage: Eukaryota > Metazoa > Chordata > Mammalia > Chiroptera > Vespertilionidae > Myotis > Myotis yumanensis. The sequence continues at coordinate 83,017,366 of NW_027223758.1, forward strand.
AAGTACAAAGAACAGAGTCCTTGAGTAATTTTAAAGTGTCTCCCCATTGACTACTAACTAGTTACAAGGGAGAAAAAAGATAATTATTATATAGTGGAGAAATCAGACAACACCTTACCTGGGAGATCACAATTAACGTCACCAATGAGGACCAATGATCTGAGTGCCTGCAGATGGGATTGCATGAGAACCCAAGATTGCCTGTGCAATCGACCAGGAACGCACTACTCGGGCCTAAGGGCAGGGAAACCTCAGACAAACCCAAAAGGAGGAACATTTTATTAAACGTAAGGAGACATTGTACTCCTAAAAAATGTCAGTCATAAAAGACAAAGAAAGGCGGCGAAACGCTCCAGATTAAAGGAGACCAGAGACATAACAACTAAAAGCAACAGCCAGCCCTAGACGGAACCTGTTATTGGAAGCGGAGGCACTATAAAGGACATTGCGAGGTTAACTGGTGAAATAGGAATGCAGATGGTAGACTGGTAAATTAGGTGAGAGTGTGTGGTAATGTTACATTTACTGATCAACCAAACTGTGATTACATGAGAGCACATACCCATCCTTCGGAAACACTGAAGCAGTGAGGGGGTAATTTCTGTGTGTGTGAACACTTAAACAAAACGTGTGTATGAATAATTAAAAGAGAGCACAAATGATAAGGGGAATGGGGTAAAACTTCAACCACAGATGAGTCTAGGATATAAGGGTATTTGTATTGTTTTTATTTTTGCAGTTTTTCTGCAATTTGAAATTTTTTCCAAATAAAACAGTTTGACATGTACATGACAACCTGTGAATGAATGATGCTCCCTTCTCTGCAGGGCAGGCTCTCATCGGCCAGGGAACCCTAGGCAGGTGCCAGGTCAGGGGACAGATCCACAATAATCGGGGGTTCAATGTAGCCTTGAACAAGTGACATCCATCTCTGTGCCCACCTCAGGGGCTGTGGGACAATTAAAACCGATTATGCTGGCAAGTGCTTAGCTCAGAACAGGCCATGGAGAGGGCTGGATCACCATGCGCTGTCACTACACTGGCCTTGCTTCTCATCAGCATAAGCCCTGAAGGGGGAGGGTGCAGGGCTGAGAGCTGCCTGCAGTTCCAAGAGCCATGGGGGTACTGCAGCGGGAGGGTGCAAGGGAAGGGAAAGGACGTGGTAGGTGAGGAAAGTGTAGGTCAAGGCCAAGAGCCCAGGGCTAGCCTCCGGTGGATGAACTCAGGGCCCTGTGCGCTTGGCCCTGACCTACATTTTTCCTCAGCTACAAAGTCCTTTCCCCACAGCTCACACCCTCCTTCAAAGCCCCCTCCTGGACGCCCTTGGCACCTTGCTGGAGCTACTCCAGTCCCCGCCTTCACCTCCTCCTGGTGAGGGATTGGATGTGGCATTTCAGTGTGGATTCACTGTGGCCCCATCTCCTCTCTCCCAGGGGAACCCGTCAGGACAGCATTGTTCCAGTAAAAGCTATGATCCCTAGAAAATAGATTGGGGAGGGGGCCCTTGGGGACCCTGAAATAGGCCCTTATATCGGGTCTGCCCAGATGAGAATACTGCCTCCCCCCTCACCCCTGGTCTGTCATTTGGGGAAGAGGCATGTGTCATTGTCTCCACTTGTCCCGCCAGCCCTCTCTCCACCCTGTGCCCTGGAGGCTGACCCCTCCAGACCACAGCCTTGGGCTCCTTGCCCTCTACCCTCCCTTCTGTCTGCTCAGCAGTGGGGCCCCCGGAGAGGGACAGGGAGAAGAGTGGAGGTCGGATGTCTATGCCTGGACTTCTTGTCTTCAGGGGTGCCTCAGGTCACAACCCAGGTAGGGTGGCCCCCTCCACAGCACCCTCACTGTCTCTGCTTTCAGCACCCTGTCTCCGTGTCCCTTCAGCCCCGGGGGAGTCACCACACTCAGTGCTGGGGATCCTGCCCTGGGTCCTGTGGCTGCCGTACACCCTGCACCGGCCTTTGGATCCAAATCGCCCACTTTGCATGGGCCGCATGTTGTGTTTCCTGCCAGGGCCCGGCCTGGAGCAGACACCTGTGGAGGGAGGCAGCACCTGGCCCGGTGAGGCCAGCGTTACCAGGCTCAGGGAGGAGACCCACCGCGAAGCCATTCATGCTCAAAACAAAAGCAAGGGCTGAAGGGCTGCTGCTCCGAGCCTCCTCCTGGGCTCACTGCTTCCTGTTCCAACTTCATTTCATCTTTCCCTACTTTTCATGTTACTGTGTTTTTCTAAAGTTGCTGTTAACGGAGAAGCATTATAAGAAGGGAATTAAAAGAGAGAAAAGTGGGTGCAGGAAGGCCTTTCTTTTTTTTTTTGGTTTAAACCTTTTGTTATCGACTCTTTAGGAACCAATTCAGCTGGAGGGACACATGGCAGGACACATTTTCAATATTAGCGCCCAGAGACTTGGGCTCTTTATTATTCATCCGCGTAAAAGCAGAGGAGTCTGGCAACCTCTCTGATGCATTGTCCTACTTCAAAGTGAAGAGGAAGCCTTTCAGGGACAGAGAAACCCTGACTTGCTGTGCCTGAAACACGTGTGTGCCCGGGACAAAGTGATGGCCTGTGTGTCAGGGCCCAGCAGGCGAGGCTGCCTCTTCCTTGTCCCAACCTGCACTGGACCCCCTCCCCCAAGGAGCCCAGGGTGGCCTTGGCTGGGCGGGAAGGCCTCTCATGGTCCCAGGAGTGCGGTCTCCCATCTGCAGAGCCAGAACTGACTCAGAAGGGGGCCCAGGGCCAGACGGCTCAGGGACCCTGAGGCTTAGGCATCAAGAGCGCTTTGCATGCCTTCCCGGACCCCCACGCCGCCTTCACCTCTGGAAGGAACTGCACAGTCTGGCTCTCAGCTCTCTCCAGTCGCCCAGAGGTGTCACTGTGGTGTTTCTAATGGGGCCCCAAGGAAGGCCGTGAGCTTCTTAGCTCACTGGAGGCTCGCTGTCCTGGAGGACGATGGGTGGGACTGAGCACCCAGCTGGTAAGAGCAGGTCAGCAGGTCTGGGTCTGCTGGCCCAGGTTGTTGTGTCAATGAATGCACGTCCTTCAGGGGGCCTTCCAGCTCGGCGGGGAGCCAGGGACACAAGGCCCAGTGTGGGGCTGCAGAAGGCCAGGGAAGGCAGATGCCTGGGGGCTGAGTGGACCGAAGAGGGCTTCCTGGAGGAGCTGGAATTTGACAGACGGTTAAGCAGTAGAAAGAAGAGAAGGGGAGGGTTGGGCAAGGACAACTGTGAGTGAAAAGTTCCAAGGCCCAGGTGGGAGGGAGGTGTGGGTGTGGCAGGAAGTGGCCAGAGGTAAGGCTGGCAGGACCTTGACTGCAAGCAAAGGTATTTCTTCTTTCTTTTTCTTTTGCTTCCTTGAGTAATCCTAAATCCATATTAATCGCCCGACACCTATCTTGTTGATACATGTCGATTTCCCTGCACACCTGTTCATATTTCTGATGGAAATGTATTATAAAATCCCTCCATTCGGCTGGTGATTACCATGATAATGAGGCACGCTCACTGACGGACCAGGTCTCCGCTTGAGAACAAGGTTCTGAAGCCACAGGCTTTCGTTTTACTTATGTGGTGCCTGGGAAAGAGGAGAGTGAAGCAGGCATGGGGGTGTGTGAGGGATGGCTTCCTTCTCTGGGGAAGGCTTGACAGACAGCAGAGCCCAAGGGCCCAGGAGGATTCTACGGGAAGCTGGGGGTGGGCCAGGTGGGGGTAAATGGGACAAGTCCTGCACACCAGTGCATCCAGCTGGGGACAGCTTTGCAGGATGCCATGGGAAGGAGGATCTGAGCCTCCAGGGGCCCAAGGTCAGGAATCTTGGCTAGAATATTATTCCACCCTCCTCCTCTACCGCAGGAACCACCTCTATGCCTCCTGAAACATTACAAAGATGCTATTAGAATTGTCTCTGCCTCTCACAGGATTATAGCTGAAGGTCTGGCGAAAGCCCAGTGCGCTGTAACTACTTTATTTAGTCTTGATGCAGTCTATTTTGTTTTCAAGTGCTCCAACCAGACTGCTTGGCTTCAAATCCCAGCTCCACCACTTACCGGCTGTGTGACCTAGGGCAACTTACTGAGCCCCTCTGCTCCTTCTCACTTATAAAAGGTGGATAATATAAGTTGTAGTGTGTAGCATTGTTGTGAGGATTAAGTAAATTAATACATGCAAAATGGTTAGAATGTGCCCGTCACAGAGTAGGCACTCAAACATTCCCAGAACGAAGCAGAGCCTCCTCCCACAGTGGATAAGGCACAGGGGGGACTGAGGGTATAGCCAGCATCCTAGACTTTGCGTAAACATCACCTCACCTCCTTCTCCTGACACCCCCATTTACCTTCTCTGAACAATGAGGAGACTAAGCCCCAAAAGCCAAAGCTGCCTGGTGGAAATGGAGGGCCTGGGCTGGAATCCAGACTCCCTGCCCCGCTGTCCCCCGCTCTTTCTGTTTCCTTCCCAAAGATGCTGGTTTGCTGGCCTCTGCTGTCCTGTTCTCCACCCCAAACTAGGACCTTGTCTGCCTCCTCAAGCCCAGTCATGCCCTTACTCTGACGGAGTCCTGGGAAGCTCAGGCTTAGGGATACAGGTCCCAGGACACTCACGTCCTGAAAGGACGTGAACATCTACCGCTTTTCATCACTCCTGCAATCGCCCATTTGCGAGAATTAAAAAAATCACCATAATCATAGTTGCTTTTATTGCTTACACTGTTCTAGGCTCTCCACTAACTTTCCCTTTGAATATAATATTTGTCCTGAATGGACTCGTACTACGTGGCACCAGACATCGCGTAACCCAAATCAGGCCGCGAGCTGTGGGCCCTGCCGTGTAAGTCCCGCCCCACCAGAGGCAGCTGACAGGCCATTACTCTGTGTCCTGCACACTCTGGGTGGCGATAAGAAAACGCCACCAATTTGATGCTTTATCTGGTTGCAGGTTGAGGAAAGATATTATTTCAATCAAGATAATGATTCTATTTCTTGGGCGGAAATGAGATTTTTTTTTCATTGCCTGTGGGAGTGCCCCCAACATCTGTCTTGGGCTGGAACAGGTCGAGCCAAAGTTAGAGGATTTTCTTGCAACCTGAGAGAGAGCATCAACATGAAGGAGAACTGGAAGCAAGGGGCTCACTTAGAAGAGAAAAACATACATGCCCGGCCTATGTGTTCCCACAGTAAGTTCTATGTGAACATTTATAGGCATTAGACAAAACCTGGGAAACCAAAATTCAGAAGATAAGCACACAGGCTGAGCCCCGTCTGGGTTTCAAGGGAGGCAAATGCCCATAAAGGCAATAACAACAAGGAGCTGCACAGACCAGACTCTCAGAGCCTCCTAAGCCTGCCTGTCACGTGGGGTAGATTTCCTGCGTGACTCAGCTGACAGATGACCCAGCCGCTCTCTCGCTCTCTGGACTCTCGACACCTCCTAGGACACCTCCTACAACAGGGTGCTCGCCAACAAAGGAGCCTGTCCATCATGGCCCCGCCCCTGTGATGAGAAAGCACCTCCCAATTACAGTCCAGTCTCTTCATTAAAGGGAACCATAGTGAAGATTCACGCGGTCTGACGTAGATCTAAACAATCTTGGGGAATAGTACACATTTCGGTAAGTCATCGAACAATATGCAGATGGCATGGTGTGATCAATGCAGCAGGACTGCAGTAATCTGGATGAAGAGTGAATTCAGGGAAGTTTAAAATTATTTTAGATGTTTGGAAATTTCAAGGGCTGTACCACAGCATCTCAAGCTCTTCGTATGTGATGTGTCGTAATGAGGAAATAATAATTGGCAATTCTGATATCAATTGTTTGCATAGGGATGCTAAGGAGTTTGGAAATGCTCGTAAGTTTTTATGGATTTTGAACATTCCACTGAGAGCTGACTCAGGGAATTGCTCTCTCTCCACAGAAAAGGCCCATTCCAGCTCCATCCCTCTGGAATAGCATGGCTGCTGCTGACTCATGGGGACCTAATCTGCACCAGAATCACCAAACCGTTGAACTCTTAACCACACCTTTGTTGGGGTGCATAAACCATCATTGGAAAGTAACACAGAATCCCAGAAACAATGTGAAGAAGACTGCACAGTATACTTTCTGTACTTTTGAATTCAGAGCCATGGTATTGTATTAAGAATAAAATTAGTTAAAAGGCACACAGTGTTTCAGTGAAAACAGACTCTGACACCATTGATTCCTATTTGAATACCCCCACTCTTTAAAATGCAGACTTATTAGAAGGATAATTACCGCCGGGTCAGGTGAAAGCTCACTTGGCTGTCTTCACAGGAGGGGCGCTCGCAGACATGGTGGCAAATGCAGCAGATGCCCCACTCAGACCCCCTCTACCTGTTGGGCACCCACTCCCCAGCGACTTTCATCTGTGATGGACTCGGCCCCCTTCTCATGGTCAAGATGATGCCTGGAGGTTGCGTCAGCAGCACCATCCCGGGTCCCGATGGGTAATGAGGGGATAGGTGAGGCCTCCCCTTGCCTCCGGTACAGACATCTGCAGTCCAAGTCACATGGATCAGGCCAAGGAGAGACCTGCGCTGTCCCATCCTTGTTCAGCCACTCCTTCCCCATCCTGCTTTCCTCTCTCTGACAAGTGTTCCCTAGACCTCTCCCTAGATGCATCCAGTGCACCTGAATCCTTGTCTCAGGCTCTATTTCCAGGGAATCCACCCTAACTCAGTCTCCAATGGCTCCAAGTGGAGCCCCCCTGTGTCTTCCCAGAGGATTGCCGCTGGTGACAGGAGCACACATAATACTCCTTCTTCAAGGGCAGAACCATAATCACTTTCCTGCCCAGCCAAAGACCACCAGGCTGACACCATGTATCTATGAAAGCCAGCAGAGCAGAACAGGAAGCATCCAGAACAGAGAGTTCCCCAACCAGACCCCTGCGGGACGACAGGAGTCCTCTTCATCTCCAGAATGAGGAGCAGGAGGCGGGGCAGACCCAGAAGGCCTGTCCGGTAATCAGATATCTAGTTACCTGCCGCAGAAAGTCGGTGTGAGCGTCAGCTCCACCACTTATTAGCTGAGCAAACTTGAGCAAAACGTTTAACTACTTGGAGCCACAGTTTCGTCACCTGCACAATGGCAATACCTGATGGAGCATGTGAGGCGGTGTCAAGCGTGATGCAATTGGTGACTCAACGTAAATACTGGTGGTTGTTCTTGACATTTAGAACCGGCTAGCTTCCTCTGGTTGCTTGGGACAAGTAATTAATTAACCTCTGTGAAACGAATAAAGCCCAGCTTCCCCTCATTCTGGGCATAGCACCACAGAGCTCCCTGTGGGAGAAGCTGTTCCGGGCACAAGCAAGTGGACGCAGGGAGACCTGTCCCGGTGACTGTCCATCTCGAGCTCAGGGTGTGTCTCCATCATTGATGTCATGGTGTCTGGAGGCCCTAGGCTGCAGCTGTCGGCGTGGGGGGGGGGGGGGGGGCCTGTGTGTGTGTGTGTGAGAGAGAGAGAGAGAGAGAGAGAGAAATATAGGGAGGATCCCCAATGTGAATTTCCTATAATCTATCTAGTGTATATAGTGACATCAAATACAGCCTTGAATTTGGGGAAGGTGAAAACCCCATTCATGGGATGAGTCACAAACTGGCAGAAACTTAATTTTATTTGCAGAAATGAGGGGCACTTGATTCCACCCTGACTCTTTGCACATGGACCATTTATGAAGCCATTCCAAGCCCTTTACTACCTGGCCCTGCCCAACCTCACCAGCTCCTCATCAGACCCAAGTCTGTGACAGCCTCCTCGAAGGCCACTGGTGCTCCCACCCTGGTGCCTCCGCCCTGCTCCTCCCTCCTCCACCAGCCCCAGGAAGTCTTCCCAACTGCTCTTTGTCACCAGCATTTCTGCCTGTGCCAGGGGAGCCAGAGCGGAATGGTCTGCCCATTCGCTGGTCTCATGTACAGATGTCCTCTCTCCCTACACTGGACTGACAGCAGCTCCATCCCAGAGCCCCGGCTGCTGCCTCTATTGTATTTCAGAGGCTCCAGCCAGTTCCAGATATTCTCAGCTTAAGGAAAGGTTTGGGTCCTAGGACTGCTCTTAGTTTAACACACTGTTTGTTAAAGGGCCTATATGAGAATTTACTATTCTGAATAGGGTCAGCCTAGCACCAAACTTAGAATTGTGCAAACTGTTTGTGGCTTCAATGTGAAAAAAATGCACGTCTTCCTCATCCCCGGAGGAGTCCTGCTCTCCCTGTGCCAGCGACCACAAGGGAGAACGCTCTTTCAGGAGCCAGTGGGAGCGCTCTCCACTTAGAGGGCAGAGCTGGGTTCAAACCATGAGCCTTCCACTCAAAGCCTACAGTCCTGGTCCAGCCCCACCCAGCCAGAGGCACCTTCCAGAAGAAGAGCCGAAAGCCAATTCCATCAGGTCACGCTCCCTTCCCCAAACAGGGAAACCCGCCCACTCCTCAGGAACACTGTCAAACCACAGACCTAAAAAAGCAAAATTCATACTCACAAGCAACGACGCCTTTGTCTTAAATTTCAGGCCAGTAGTTTCTCTGCAAACCTGCTCATTTCCTGCAAAGAGAAGAAACGGATGGAGAAGCATATTAGCATCTGCTCTGAGCATCCTTCGGCAGTTTCCTGGCTGACCTCCGGCTTCTGCGCCTTCCCTGCATTCTCACTCCCAGCAGCACGCTCCCCTCCCAGGAACACCGTGTGCTAGTTGGGTGGGTGCCCCTGGCTCCCCACAGGATCCCACCCCTCCCAGGCCGTGGGCTCCGTCCATGCCGCCTCTCTCCCCCTCCCCGGCGCCATGCCAGTCTCAGATTGACCACTGCCTCCAATTCCCTGAAGGCACTGGGCTTCTTCCCACTCTGGAGTGAGGCCTCCTCTGCTGTAGCATGGGGTTGCCTAGCAACCCTGCTGCCAGCTCGGAAGGCCCTCCTAAATTGGACCTCACAGCACAGGGCATCTCCTTGTACAGCTGCCTGAATCTTAACAATCTGGTTCTGAATAATAACACAATGGTAATTGCATGCATGGGCCCCAAACTACATTTAAATAATGTTCAAGAGCTGACACAAACCAACAAAGGCCAGAGAACACATTGCGAGGGTCGGCTCTAAGGCCAGGCAGGACGCGCCGTGTGGGAGGAGCTGACACCACAGACTTGAGTTAATGACAATGCCAACCTCAACGGTGAATCCTCCTGCCTTCTGCCTGAGTGTGTCACCACTTTAATGTGTTTTAAGTGACTTGGGGGTCTGCAAAGGCAATTAATGCCCAGAAGTAGTGATGCTTCATGAAAGGATGTCCTTCAGTCCTTCTTTTGGGGGGAGTGGGCCAGGGGGATGGAGGGATACAGGACAAGGAGGGAGAACAGTGCATGAGTGATTCCCTTGGCTTTTATAACTACAGCCTAATACGTTTCAGAGGTGGGAGAAAGGACTTACCAAGAGAGAGAACCAAACACTTGCTACCTTAGCGAGGGACAAATTCCACATGACTGATGTGTTTCAGGACAAGACGTGAAGGCGAGGAGGCCTTGACACTGGCCAAGGCACAGACCGAGCAGCTTAGGGGGTGTGGGAAGGCCACATGGGAGAGTCCAGCCTTCATGCCGAGTCCCTGGCGGAGGGTAATGACTCCGCTGAAGGCAGACGAGCCTGCGCACGTGGGCAGCGGCCAGCTGGCAGCCTGCTTCTCGTGGAGCGATAGCAGCGAGGGCCAGCGATCGGCCCTGACAATTTGAAAGCCTAAAGCACATTTTTGGGAAGAGCTCAAAATGCTCCTGCGAAGGACTTAAGCAGATATTTGCACACCCACGTTCATAGCAGCATCACTCACAGTCAGCAGGAGATGGATATAACCCAAGTGCCCATCGACGGATGGATGGGTAAACAAAATGTGCCATATACCTACAATGGAATGCTATTCAGCCTTAAAAAGGAAGGAAATTCTGACAAATGCTACAGCATTGATGAATCTGGAGGGCATTATGGGAAGTGAAATAACCCAGACACAAAAAGACAAATACTACATGATTTCATTTATATGATCCCTAAGCAGTCAAATTCATAGAGACAGAAAGTAGAATAGAGGCTACCAGGGGTGGGGAATAGGGAGTTAGGGCTTGATGGGTACAGAGCGTCAGTCTAGGAAGATGAAAAAGTTCTAGAGATGGATCGTGGCGAGGATTGTGCAACAATGTGAATGTACTTAATGCCACTAAACTGCACACTCAATCAGTGATCAGCTGCCTCCTGCACGCCCCACACTGAGGACTGAACCTGAAACCTGGGCAGGTGCCCTAACTGGGAATCAAACTTCGACCTCCCAGTTCATAGGTCGATGCTCAACCACTGAGCCACACTGGCCAGGCAATCCTACTCTTTCTAGTGGACCTCCATCAAGCTCCCTCTTCTACCAAGCCTTCTAGATGCCTCCCTCTTCTGCTTTCTCTGAATGTCATAGACCTCAACAAAACACTTGCTTAGGTCCTCATGTCTGGAAGTGACCCCTCTCCCAAGAAATCCCTAGCAGGACCCTGGTCAGGGATTGCCACTACATTTTCGTCTACCACAATCCCTCTCTCAAGGCTGAGCACTCAGTGGGCTGCTCAAGGCTGCTGGGGGCAGCCCTTTCTCAGGGAATCTGACCACAGCTCTCCTGCTGCGGGGGTGGAGGGGAACACAGCAGTGCTGGCTGCAGAGCCCTGCAGCTAAGCACTACAGACGGGCATGCATTCCCACCAGTCCTTGAGAGGTGTAACGCAATGTGTGCAATAAACAATCGAGCATTTACAGATTTTATTAATTTGGAAAGGTTATTAGAGCTAACAGCTTCTCCGAGTGAGAGTAAATGAATAGCATAGATTATTTTTTTCAGGGTCCTGATTCTTTTCTTGGCATGTTCTTTAAGCCTTAAAAAATAGTGTAACACCCTAACCAGTTTGGCTCAGTGGATAGAGCGTCAGCCTGCAGACCCAAGGGTCCCAGGTTCAATACCGGTCAAGGGTATGTACCTTGGTTGTGGGCACATCCCCAGTGGGGAGTGTGCAGGAGGCTGCTGATCTATGTTTCTCTCTCATCGATGTTTCTAACTCTCTAGCCCTCTCCCTTCCTCTCTGTAAAAAATCAATAAAATATATTAAAAAAATAGTGTAACAAGTAAAAAAAAGGGGGGGGGGGTGGGATCCAGGCTTTCGAGACAGGAAAAGCCGGATGGGAGCTCTGCATAAGCCTCTTCCCCTCTCTGAGCCTTAGTCTTCTCTGCAAACGGAGGGTGTGGACACCAAGGGCCCTTCCAACTTAAACAAAAAAATAAAATTATGAATCGAGGTGAGAATGTCAAGTTAGCAACCTTCCAAGCTAACAGCTACTCCCTATCCTCACCCATCCTCCCAGGTGTTGGGCCCACCCCACCCCCAGAGAGGTAAGGTGTGAGCTCCTAACCCCTTCAGCCACCAAAAGAGCCCTAGTGATTGCAGGTGCCTCCCCAGGCCCTGGCAGGGGCTCTCAGACCCGACCATCTATTTGGCTGCCTCGCTTTCATTAGATCATTAAGGAACAGTCTGGACTAATAACTTGTTTTCTCGAATCTCAAGAAAGGCTGGGAATGCGCCAAAGGGCATCATCTAGACTCTGTCTCCCCAGCCCCTGGCTCCGGGACCAGTCCATGCTGTCTGTCAAGGGCCAGACCTCTGCGGGCAGATAGCTGCTCATGCCCCCCACTCCCTCCCCAGGAGAGAAGGAAGCAGCCTCCAGGGACTACAGGGCTCTGGCCGCAGCCCGTGTCATGGGGAGAGATAGCCCTCGCCCAGACTGTGCAGGCCAATACTCCTTCTCTCTATCCTCGCCCTCCTTCTCTCTGCCCTGAGGGTACACAGGCACTGGGACGCTGTCTGCAAATGTGTGCCCAGCAACACCATGCCCCCACCTCTGGAATCAAAGATGCATGACTCACAACACTAATGTTAACATCAGCAGTAATATTAGTTAATGTTCACTAGTATTAGTGTGATGCTCTATGACTTTAAAAAAGTCTCCTGGATGTCGAGTTACATCTGATGAACGTATAGTAAGTTGAAAATATCGTAAGTTGAAAATGCATTTAATGCTACAATGCAGAGTATTGGTTCTTTACCCTTGTGATCATGGGCTGACTGGGAGCTGTGCCAGTGCCCAGCACTATGAGGAGTATCGCTTGCAAATTGCTAGCCCGGGAAAGGATCAACACTCAAACTCTGAAGTACGGTTTCTGGTGAATGCATCACTTTCACACCATCGGTCAAGTCGAAAAACCCTCGTCAAACCATCGTGAGTCAGGTACCGTCTGTATTTCCCCACATACTTGCCAGGCACCTGCTGCAGCCCAGGGTATTTGCTACCTATTGGGGACGCAGGCATGAGGAGGTGTGGTTTCTGCCTGCGGACTCCCTCCAGGGAGATAAGGCACAGAGAAGCTGAGTGACTGTCTCAGAGTCATCCAGGGAGCGTGCTAGCCCTGCTCGGGCCAAGCCCTTGGACTCAGAGGCCTTTCCCAACTACTCCTGCATGGCCTGCAAATCTAAAATAATAAAAGCGTAATATGCTAATTAGACTGGACAGCTGAATGACCTTCCAGACGTCCTTCATGACGACCTTTGGAATGAAGTCAGGCCTGCCATGGCCGGGGCATGTTGACACGGCTGCAAAGGCCAAAGAAAGCTGCTGAGGCAAGCCGCCGCAGTTGCCAGGGCTGAGCCCCTTGCATGAATTCCGTGCATCGGGCCTCTAGTTCAGTATGAAGCTTAGCCTGTACAGTGTCACCCAGAAGGAACCAGCCAGAGGATGGCATGGTTGGGGACAAGTGGGGGGAGTTCATGTCCAGAAGGAAACAATGCCTGGGAGTGCCAGGCCAGGTTTGGCCCTGGACACCCCAAAGGGGCAGGCCCTGGGGTGGGGACAGGCCACAGCCCACTGCAGACATGGCCTTGGCCCCTCTCAGTAAAGGCCCTCTTCTCATCAGCAGTCTCTGTAGGCCCTGAGAGCTGATGCAAATTCATAAAACCTTTTTGTTGTTAATCTGCCTGACCCTTCTCTCGCAGGAACCACCACAGCAAGAGAGCCTGGCAGGTGTGATCAGTGGTTGGGCATCGACCTATGAACCAGGAGGTCATGGTTCGATTCCCAGTCAGGGCACATGCCCGGGTTGCGGGCTCAATCCCCAGTGGGTGAATGGATAAGTAAGCTGTGGTACATCCAGACAATGGAATCTTATTCAGCACTAAAAGGAAATGAGCTGTCAATCATGAAAAGATATGGAGGGGACTTAAATGCATATTACAAGTGAAAGCAGCCAATCTGAAAAGGCTACAGACCGTATTGTTATAACTATGACATTCAGGAGAAGACAAAACTAGTGGTTCCCAGGAGGAAGAGAGGACGGATGAATAGGTGTGCACAGAGGAATGGGAAGGCCATAAAAGTACTCTTTATGATGCTGTGATGGTGGATACATGTCATTATACATTTGTCAAAACCCATAGACTGTACAACGCCAAGAGCAAACACTACTGTAAACGAGTGAGATGGCGTTACCAATATTAGTTCTTCCACTGTAACAAACGTACCACACTAATGCAAGGTATCAATAAGCAGGGGAAAATGGGGGAGGGTGGGAGAAGAGAGGAATGGGGTATGTAAGATTTCTTTGTACTTAATGCTCATTTTTTCCCTATAAATCTAAAACTGCTCTGCAAAATAAAGTCTGTTAATTAAAAAAAAAATCAATCACCCCAAATGGGGCCCCCACTGGGCGTTGGGCCCCATGCTGGGGGCCTGGAGGAGAGGCTGGAGACCAGCCTGAGCCTCCCAACTGGATGTACAACCCTGTCAGGCCAACATGCTAGAGACAGTGTGGGAAAGCACAGGGGGAGGCCAGCAGGGCCCTCCGCTGGTGACACAGAAAGGGCCTGCACCCCAGCAACCAGGAGAGCCCTGGCTACTGGGCAATGACTCAGCCTTCACTTGTCCTCCCTGAACACAGGCCTGGGCCAGGCTCACCCTCCCTGCCTCCTAGAGAGGGTGTCAAAAAGAGGCTCAGCCCGCTGCCTGCAAGCCAGACTACCGTACACCAGCCTCTTCCTGTCCCCCACCCCCCGCCCCGCAATCCAGATAGAGCAGGTAGGTGCCCACAACCATTTACTGAATCAGACAGTGACTATGCCTGCCTGCTGCTCTCCTCAGTAAGGGAAAGAACCGACTGTAAGCCTCCCTGAACCCTCAGCAGAGGATTTGCTGAACAGAACGAACAGCAGAATTCAGGTGGGAGTGACACGGTGGGAGAGACCTGTATTTGGTCACCGGGCCACGGTCCACAGCCCTGAGAGTGTGTCTCTGAGGGGGCAGGTCTGGCACACACTGGCCTGCTCAGCCCTGAGCCCCACCCAATGGGATGGATGTATCCCTGCTCCAGCTGGGAAGGGTTGCGAGGCCAGCGTGCCCTGAAATGGGGGGACAAGTGTGTGGAGTCATTGCCAAGCAGCCCATGGGGACAGCAGGGAGGCCAAAGCAGAATGAAGGCCGTGGGCCCGGAGCCCCACGTGGAGGTGCCTGGGGGAAACCCAGGATGTGTTAATAGAGGTGACCTAGGGTCCAGCCCATCCCACCAAGCCCAGCAGGGTACTGGCCAGAGAGACAGACAGAAGACAGAAAGACAGAGAGAAGGGAAGTGTGTGTTTTGTGTGTCACTGGGGAACGTCTTTTAGGCAATGGAATCCTCCCTCCTTCAGTCATTGTTTTGGGGGTGACGGCCCTTAGAGGTCCCAATTTCTGTAACCTTGGCCAGCAATCTTAAAATAGCTCTGAGAAGGAGGGAGGCCGAGCCAGGAGCCAAAGCCAACAGCTGGGGCCTGGGCCTGAGAGGGGGATGGGGGCGGGGGGAGAAAAGCCTGTCCAAGGAACAAAAGCCTAATCTCCCCATCAGGCCCAGGCCCGCTGCTCAGTCACGCACTTATATTTTCTGGCCTCGGTGGATGTTCCAGGGGCTGGGCAAACTGGAGGGAGAGTTGTCAGCGGGAGTGGCCTGGAGCAGCTGAGAGAGAGCATGGCTGCTCAGACCCCTGCCCCAGTGGCCCCTGCTCTGACTTCTGCGGGGGACCTGGAGGAGTTGGTGGGGGTGAGGGGGAGGTGTAGGAAAGGACAGGCTGCCCACTGAGGGTCCTCCCACTGCATCTGGCTGGTGAAGCTGGGATGGATGGTTAACTCTGAGTCAGAATATGGGTGGGCGCAGGGGAATGACAAAGACTATTCACTAACATAATATTGACTTAGTTCCCTCTGGGAAAAAGGAACAGAGAGAAGCATGAGGACGTCTCCTGTCCGCTGGCTCGTGGGGAAGGTGTCTCAGCAGCAGCAGGACCCTCCCCTGCAGGCTGAGGGCAGGTGGGTGTCTCTTGGGTTTAAGGAGATGGTTCTCTGTCCCCATTCCCTTGGCTGATGGCGTTGAGGCGGCCCGTGCTGTGGAACTATCTCAGTGGTACCCCCACCCGGCCGCCCTGGTTCTTCGCTGAGCGGGGCTAGGATGCCAAGGCTGCCTGTGGGCAAGTGCTAGGAGAGTAAACCAGAGGGCAGTGGGTCCTTGTAGGGACCAACGCCAGGCAGGTGATGGCCTCTGGGACTCCACGCAGCAAACAGGAAGGCAGGCTGGGTCTGTCTTCCCTGACCTCAGGAGCCTGGCTCTGTGGGTTTTGCCCCTTACCTATTTCCTGGTGCCCTGAGTCCTATTACTCACACTCGTTCCTCTACCTAAACCTGCTTTCCAGAATGTTCTATCTCCACCTGGTGTCCAATGTGACAGGAGTACATAATGCCAGGTCTTCTTTCAGAGAAAAGGCATTTTCACACACACACACACACACACACACACACACACACACACACCTCACACCCGCCCCTCCTCTCAGGTAAAAGGAAAAGGTGATCTCCTGGGAAAGAGATTAACTTGCTTGTGATTTTTGAACTTCACTGTTTACTCTGCATCACAACAATGACTAATCCGACAGTGACATCCAATGACAAGTAATGCACAGGCAGTGTGGGCGGTGTAATGGATGGAGGGAAAGAGGACACAGGGGACGACAGCCCTTACAGCCGAAGGGGAGCCCCTGGGAGAAGGCTGCCCCCACAGTTGTCCCCTCCAGCTCCAGCCCCTTACCTTCCTGGCACTGGACCACTCCCTCCCAACATGGAGCCCTGGCAAGGAAGCCATACGTTTTGTTATCTCAACCGGGACACTTCTGAGAGTGAACGGGGACACTCTTAATAGTTATCTGGGACAGCAGGCACAAAGTGGCTATTCCAGGCCAAGCAGGTGTGTCACCCCAGCAGTGTCCCTCAACCTTTGGGGCTTGGGAAAACCCAGTTTAAGCTCTTTTCTGGGAATTGCATGGCATGACTTGGAAAAGAGGTGCCTGCCCCAGCCACCCAGCTTCCCCTCGGGAGGTGGCATCAGGACTGTCCCGAGAGACGCCATCACGCCTATCTAAGCCCCGTGGAAGCACCACTTGCATCCGTGTGACATACAAGAACTCTCTTGTCGGGCCTGCCCGCCTCCAAGATTCCCCACCTCAGATACCACCTCCTGCAAGAAGTCTGCTCAGATACCCCACATCTCTCAGCATACTGTATCTCATGTGTCTTATTTCCTCTTACTGGTGGCCACCTTGCCAACCAGTTTATCATCTCTGGAGGGCAGGGAGCGTCCTGTGTCATTCTTCTCTGGACCCTGGTGTCCCTCCTCTGCCCCCACGCCCCACCCCAGTGCCTAGCTTATAGGAAGCCTCTGATTTCAAGTTGCTGGACAGAACCGAGTTGAATGGACTCCTGCGATTTCTCCTTTAGGGACCCAGGGCTCTAGAAGGTGTCCTTAGCCTTCTGGGAGTTCATTGGTTTTCCCACATCGGCTTACAAATCACCTACAGGGCAAATACTCCTGAATTTCTATGTCCATTGCAGGGAAAATGGCGGGATTTATGCAATCATGCGGCGTGGTGATTATTGGGTAGGGGTGTCTGAGATAAATCCAGGAAGGGCTCAACAAGAACTCTATTTTCTTTCTTTTCTTTTTTAAAAATATATTTTATTGATTTTTAACAGAGAGGAAGGGAGAGAGATAGAGAGTTAGAAACATCGATGAGAGAGAAACATCGACCAGCTGCCTCCTGCACATCTCCCACTGGGGATGTGCGCGCAACCAAGGTACATGCCCTTGACCGGAATCGAACCTGGGACCTTTCAGTCCGCAGGCCGACGCTCTATCCACTGAGCCAAACCGGTTTCGGCAAGAACTCTATTTTCATAGCTGGAGGAAGCATGACTTGGCCAGTGTACCTGGGTGAGGACCTCCACTCACTACCTAAAATCTCCCTATATCTTGGAAAGATAACAAGGTCATCAAGATGAAGCATAGGAAGGTGGTGCATGCAGTAAGCTCAGGATGTAACCAGGGAGGGTTCCTGGAGGCAAGAGACAGCAAGCAGAGTCGTGAAGGATAGGGAGGGTGTAGGGAGTAGGGGCAAAGGGACGTTTAAAAAGGGGAGACTCTGAGCAAAGACACAGAGGCAGGAGTGGGTCCAGCATAATCAGGGCAGTGAGCTACCAGGTCTGGCTGGAACAGAGGGTGTGTGCAAAGAAGAGCAGAACATGCCACTATGAGGGCAGATAAAGAACTCCATAAGTCCGAGGCAGCTGTGGAATCATGCTGCCCCCACTGCAATGGCCTGTCGGGAGAACCGAGAGAGCAGGGGCTGGATAGCAGCTTCTTGCTCAGGCTCCCAGGGAAACATCTGCGAGGGAGCAGAGGGACTGGCCAGGCTGGAGGCATCCCCGAGTTTCTTCCTGCTTCCCCTTCGCTGCTCCCAATTCTGCCACCTCCGGGGAACCCAGCCAACTGAGCACCCGTGGTCCAAAGATGTACTCTCCCCCTGCACACCAGCCTCTGAGCCAGATGGGTGGGAGTTTCCAGGAGCAAAGCCCTTGCAAACACGCTGTGGTAGATGTCCTCTTAGCTGAGACGAGTGGCCAGCTAAGCGAAACATTTTGATGTCTAAAATGCTCTCGTACATTCATTCGCCAAACCTTGGATGCAAAGCTAAGGTCTTTTCTTCAACTTTGTGTCCCCTGGATGGGGCTGTTCCTGTGGTCTTTATTGTATCACACCCCTACGACATTACCTACCATTTCCAATTACAGGGTTTTTAAAGGGGGGAATAATAAATTAGATATACGCGTAAAATAATCGAGTGCAAAGCCTCCTTTGCTTTTTTGGACATTTCCCCTCACCTTTCATAGTTGTTTCACCCACGTAGACCCTAACAGCATTCTTAAACAATGCCAAGTCTTTTCTGGGCTTTTCCTAAGCTTCAACTTAGTTTTTATTGAAACAACTCTCCTGCCCTCTTTTTTTTTTTTTTTTTTGCAATGGTATTTAATTGGTTTGTATAATACTTAATTAAATTGCATAATTACAACAGCAACTTCCACTGGCATAAACAGGTTTGGGAACTAAGCCAGCTGCCTCTAGGAAAGCATTCAGCTCAGCTGGTGGGAGCAGACGGGGTGGCTGTTTTGGACAGCTACCTTCCTGCCCCAAGTGTTCCCCCAGCTGCGGGCATCCATCAGAGGGACTGAGGGAGCCGGTGAGTTTGGCGGGATAGTGAACTGCAGTGTAGAGAGTGCTCTAGTGCTTCCCTTTTGTCGGGAGCCAGGGTGAGGTTAATTCTCCAGGGACTAAGGACCTGAAGCCGCCCTGTCCCCCATGCTGGTCCTCACCTGGTTCTGCTTCCTCCCACCTCCACCCGATGCTGAGTGGGCCCTGGCCCTCCAGATGCTTTTCGCCTCTTCCCCTCCTACTCCCAAGGCTCCCACCCATTGCAGCTGTCTAGGAAGGATTTGGCAAACCAACACCACAGCTTTAGTGACAGGCAGTAGCCAAATGTACCACCCTCCCAGAGATGATGGGAACTTCTCCCAGAAAGGAGTTTCTAATGATGTCATGTCAGGCATCTGTAGTAAGTTGGCTGGGGAGAGATTTGGAGTCAAAGGAACATCTAGGAATCGTCCCTCAATCACACCATCTTCCCGAGGCAGAAATTTTTGACCATGTCCAATTCCAGAGTCCCATGGTCAAACCAACACGAATTTACTTCTCACCTCCCCTTAGGAGATGGGGCTATGGACTCACCTCTGCTTTCTTCTTTGTTTCCCAAGCCCCTTATATGGTAGCATGGGATGTCTACCCTCTTTTGACCTCCCTTATCAAAGTCGTTTTTCTCTATATGCAGTCTTCCCTATGTCATGGGTCACACAGAACATGTTAACATTTAACTCAAATGCCATCAAACCAACCAACCAACCAATCAATCGTAAGCATTAGCAGCACCGACAGCTCACAGGGAGACGAAGGAAAGCCCTCCCCCAGCGGAACACATTTGTGGTAGACATCGGCTGTGTTGAACCACCTGTCATTCTTTCCCTTTTCCTCTTGGGAAGAGCACCCTAATTGCCTCCCTGGTCATGGCCTGCCCCAACAGCCAATGTGTTTCAGGGGTGGGTCATGATTGGCTTAAGCTGGTCAGCTCAGCTCAGCTCAGCTCAGCTTCCTGGCCATGGTGACTGGAACAAATTCCACCTCATCAGATGCAAGGAGATATTTGCTGGGACCTCTGGGGGAGAAGCTCCGTCAGTGGAGTGGTTGAGGGCACACACTAAGCCTGGAGCTGTGCAACCGTGTTGTTACTATTACCGAGTTCAGAGGGCAGCACTGAGCCGCAGAACAATGAGCCGGAGACTCATCAAGCTACTGAACATCATCGGGCTTCTGAACTCTTCATTTACCTCAGCCAATAAATTCCCTTTAGTGGTTTTTAATTGATTAACTTCAAGGGAATTAAACTAATACATAGACATGGCCTGAAAAATCAAAAGGAATAAAAGCCCAACCATGAAAAATATCAGTCCTCGCTCCAGCCCTTCCCACACTGAGTTCCACTCATTTCAGTTACTCCTTGAGTTCTTTACCTCCATGTTTCTAAATAACACGGTGTATTAGTTAGCTAGGGCTGCCATAACAAAACACCATAAGCTAGGTGGCTTAACCAACACGAATTTACTTCTCACAGTCCTAGAGGCTGGGGAGTCCAAGGCCAAGGTGCCATTTGGTCTCTGGTGAGAGCCTGCTTCCCGGCTTGCAGACAACCACCTTCTCACGTTTGCTCCCATGGTGAAGAGACAGTGAGCTCGCTGGTGTCTCTTCTCATAAGGATGACAATCCTACCGGATCAGGGCTACACCCTTAGACCCCATTTAGCCTTAACTGCTTCCTTATACAGCCACATTGGAGGTCAGGAACTCAACCTATGAGTTTTGGGGGAAACACAATTCCGTTCATAGCACAAGCTACTATTTCTAGACTCCCACTTTTGGGTATTATCTGTTAGAGCCCTGTAATGGAAAATGAGTTTCTATCTCTTATGCCCCCAACTCCACCTCCTCTAAACCCACATTTCTGTTTCCTGTGTTCTCCCAATGCAGGGATCCCACCATTTTTGGTTAAATCAATTGTCCGTGTTCCCAGCATTGTGACTGTGCAGCTGTTGGTCATCGATGAGCCACATTATATTTCCTTTCTTGCATAACTTGTTTTCTCCAGTGTTAAAAATAGCTTCATATGCACCTAACACTTATTTACACACAAGTGCACTCCCACACATTTCAGTGCAGTAGGAATCTGTCAGTTCCGTTTTCAGGAGTCAACCCATCCAGAGTCCCCCATCCTCTGGTTCTAGTCTGGACCTGAGCCTGCAGCACTGCTGTCACCTGGGACTTCGTACATGAGATCCCTGTGTCCCAGTGAGGGGACCCAAGGTGCATTCATTCCATTGCTGCTGTAACAGATCACACATACGAAGTGGCTTAAAGCAACACGTTTATTATCTTCTGGTTCTGGATGTCAGGCGTCCAAAACAGGTCTCGCTGGGCTGAAATCAAGGTGTGGCAGGTGGCATTCATTCTGAAGACTCCAGGGGAGAAGAGGGTCTGTTTCCTCGCCTTGTCCAGCGTCTAGACGCGCCCACACTCTTTGGCTCCTGGCTCCTTCTCTCCATCTCAAAGCAAGTGACCTCAGCTCTCCTCCGCTAGATGAGTAACCACCCATCCACAGCCTTCCCGGCCTCTACAGACTTACTGACGTCTCTTTCCTGTGGTCAGCTCTCCCATGTTCTCCTTGTCCTTGCGGAGTTAGACTTTGTCATTTTCTCAATGCCATGAGTGAGGGGTGACTAGGAAGGGGGCAGAGATAAATGGACGTGGCCAACACACCATGTTTAATGAGAAAGCCTCTCTCTGATCTTTGGACTGTTCTAGGTGGGGTTTCAGTCCCAAGAGGCAGACGGTGTCCTGCATCACACACAGCTGCATTGTAGGCACCCTCCACAGCTCAGAGCACATGCGCCACACTGCCCTGGCCTGGGCAACCAGTTCCCGGCTCAGGCCACACTGTCCTGGCCTGGGCAGCCAGTTCCTAGCTCAGGCTACACTGCCCCTGCTGGAGAGTCAGTTCCCAGCTCCCTGCCCAATTCAGGGTCCACAGGCCCCTCTCCAGTGCTCACACTGGGTGGTGGGCAAATCATGGCTGGGTCCCTTGTGAGGCCATCAACGTTCATGAAAAGCAACAAACGTGGTTCCCATTTAGTTGGGGAGAGGCCAATGGCGAGTGGCTCACCAGAGCACCATGAAGGGCAAGGCCAGCGCCCTGGACACTGCCCTCTCAGGGCCCAACACAGAGGCAGAACATGCCAACAGCAGCTCGGGTCACTGCACCTGTGCGGGTGAACTCTACTCTCCCCACGAGATTGGCTGCAAACTGCCTGGCGCCTCAGATCTCATTGAAGCTGCTGAAGGCATTGTTACTTAAATACCTCAATTTTGGAAAGTGAATCGTCGCCCCTGTTCTTTAGAGATTCAGACTCTGAACACCAGGCACGCTGAAAAGGAAATCCACTTACTTTTAAATGTGTTGTTTTTGTCTTTTAAACAATAACAATGACAATAAAGGAACTTTCCACCCAACCAACAGCCATGCCCAAGTTCCTGAGAGCAAATCCTGGGATCAAATCCCAGGGCATGGGTGGCCACAGAAGGGGTTGTACCCTCACACACTCGATCGAACCTCATCTGTTGTCCATTCCCATGATGACATCACCTCTGGCTCTGTCCCGGCCACGGTCCACACTCTGGCAATTTCCTGACGGAGCCCCAGTGACTCATGCCCTTGGTTTCCTGCTGCTTCCTCTCCCCCGGACCCTGCCCCTCTTTCCATCTGCACTCCAGGTGTCCTGCCTTCCTCCTGCCTCTTCCCTCCACCTTTTCCAGAGCCACTCCTTTGTCTTGGCCTCAGGCACCTCTTTTAAAAATTTGTTATGAAATATTCCCGGCATACAGAAAGGCTCAAAACTCATACAACAAACACCTGTGTTCCCACCACCTGGCTACGTAAATAAAAGGCAGCTTTTCTAGTCCCGGGCCCACCTCCCTCTCCGACACCACAACCCCTAGCAGCCTTTGTTCCATTTCTTCCCTGGAAAAAAGCCCAGGTCACAGCATAAATCCAAGGCCCAGCCAGCTGTCACCTGGACTTTCTGCATGAATTCTGTCTACCATTCGTGGCTGCACACAGCTCCCAGCTTCCAGCCTGCCAGCTCCTTCTGTGGTTCCCTGTCTCAGAGGGGAGTAGCTTGCTTGGGGTCCTGCCTAGTTAGAAGTCACACCTGGGTGATACTGCCGGGGCTGGACCACATGGCCCCTCTCTGCATCAGTCACAGGGCAGGGGCTGGAGAGGAGGCGACAGAAGGACGCTCAGCTTCCCAAGGCCTCACAGTCTCTTGGGGACAATGGGCACTTGCACAGAAGCAGCCAAAGCAGAGTTAGGGGGCCCTGGGGGACCCACCTGTGCAGTGAGAATGGAGGCTAATAAGCCTGGAGAGGCCGAGAAGGGTTGGAACCTGAGCTCAAGGGGTGGGTGGGACTGAGGGAAACCCAGAAGGACAAGCTGGTGAATCAACAGAGACAGGGTGGGGAGAGGGAGCAGAGAAGGAGAGCCCAGCCAGGCTGGAGAGGATGGAGATGAGGCAGGCAAGAAGAGCAGGCTGGGCAGGGTCTTGGGTGGCAGTGGGCCAAGGGGGTGGGTTTTGATGCTAAGAATGCAGCCCCCACCTCGGCCAGGCCTGCCCTTGTTCTCAGACACTGGCTGTGTGTATGTTAAGAAGACCGTTGTCATTGCTTTCCCACCCGCCCACCACACCTGGCCCCTCTGCACACAGCCTGTGGGAGGACATGGAAGGGCAGCTCAGACACTGACCACACTGTTGACACTGGCACTGCCTGGGCAGAGGCGGAAGATGACCGCTGAATAGGCGCTCACCTGCAGTCCGCTCCTGGAGACAAAGGGTCAGCCAGGAGTCTCCCACAGTACCTGGCACCCATCGCCCTGGGCAGGGGGCAGGGAGCAAGGGTGCCTTCCTCACCTCTGCCGGTATTTCCAGACTGGAGTTCCCCACCGCCTCCCCACCTGCACTCCTGGCCTTGTTCCCCGAGAGGCCCTGCCACTGGTCCACAGCCACCCGCCCCTCCCTCACTCACAATGACCCATGGCCACCCCATCCTCAGTCCCACCATCAGGGCTGGGTATTCCTGTGGTCCAGCACTGACCTCCACCACCTCCCCCACTGCACCATCTTGTAAGTCATTCCCCAAAATGAGCCGTGTCTTACTCGTTTTTATAGGCCCAGCATCCAGCTGCAGGAGAGGCTCCATGCAGGTAAATGCAGGAAGGGCCACCCCCAAGTGGCCTGTGCTTTGCAGGGCTTCAAGGATGGGAGTCTGCGTGTCTCCTCCCCCCATGATTTCTCTGGCAATTCTTCAGTGACAGCTGTAGATTCTCCCCCCGACCATTCTCTTGGGCCTCTGAGCCTGAACCAGGTGTCCCAACCTGGGAACCATAGTATAATGCCTCCCTCACACTCCCGGTAGAGGGGGGCCCTCACCTCGTGGTCCTCACCCATTCTCTCTGAGGTGCCCACCCTCTTCTGCATCCTTCCCATCCCTGACTTACACCCCGGCTCCCCTACCAGGTCAGAGTCTCCAGGGGGGAGAGTGTCTTTGAAAAGACAGTAGTCACACTGGAACGCTGGCCCCTCCTCTCCACCCATCCAACGCCACGCCCAAGCTCTTGCTCAGGGCCCACCTTCATGAACCTTCCTGATGCCCCAGCCACATTGATGTTTCCAACTAAGTACGCATTGCTCTCCCTGTCTGCTCATCTGGCCACTGATCAGGAATGTTCCCTCTGGACTGTTTCTAAGGGACAACCTCAGAGCTGAATGGCACTGTAAAGAACAATGAATTCTCCCCTATAACCTCGCTGGGAGCAGGGCCATGCAGAGTGGGAGGGCACATGTTGGTGGCTCTGAGCCCGTTGGTGATAGCCCAAACCCCAGGTCTCCTGACGTTGGTTCAGGGAGCCCTCCTCTTCATGTAGATTGGCCCTTGCCTCCTTAACCACCGCACAATCCTGGAAGATAGGGACCATGCTGCACACCCTGCTGTAGCCTTACTTGAGGATCAAGCAAAGGGTTGCCCAGAGTAGGGCCATGGCAAATATCTGGTGAGTGGTTGTGTCATGTGTTCCAAGGTCTCAATCTCACACACCCACTCCTCAGTGTCTGTGCCACCTTCCCTTGCCAACACAGCTCAGCCCCCACTGCAGCCCCCTAGAAACCCAGCTGAGATCCCTCAAGCTGAGAGAAAGGGTATGTAAATTCTCTCCTTTGGGCACACAGGTGATTTTCATTTGGTGTCTGCCTGACTTCTCTTAGCCACTAAACAAAGAGGTAAATACTCATTTTACTGTGACAAGGGACTGTATATTTTAACAAAAGCAAGCCAGCTTGGGAGCTGGTGGAGAGCAACCTTGAGGGGGCTTATGCTTTGGGCCCCCAGGCCCCCCAGGACATCCCACTTTCCCCTCCTCCTGCTGTGAGGAGGTTTTCAGGACAGCCAGTGACTATTTATTGAAGCACGGCATTCTGCAGAAGAGGTTAGGGGTGCTCTCCCCCAGTTAGTTTCCCGCTTTGTTAAGACAACTAGAAATAGTAAATGAATTTCTCAAGGTTGCTGGATACTAGGTCAATAAACAAAAATCAATTGTATTTTCTATAGGCTAGTAGCAAACAAATGGAAGGGAAAAAAAGAATTTAAAATAGCACCCAAAAAATTAAATACCTAAGAAATATATCCATGAAATATTGGCACAACCTCTACCCTGAGAAGTGTGAAACAATACTCAGAGAGATAAAATACTTAATAAGTGGGAGTAGTATGTTCATGGGTTGAAAGACTCAGTAGTGCTAAGATATCTGTTTTCTGCAATTTCATCTACAGATTCATCGCAAGTTCAATTAAAGACCCGGCAGATTTGTGCACATGTGTTTGTATATGTGTGTGTGTGTGTGTGTGTGTGTGTGTGGAAACTGACAAGTGATTTTGAAATTATATAGAAATGCAAAAGACCTAGACTAGCCAAGGCAATAGTGAAGAACAAAGCTGGAGAAATTCCACTGCCCGATATCAGAACTCTTTAAAGCAGCGGTTCTCAAGCTGTGGGCCGAGACCCCTTTGGCGGTCGAACGACCCTTTCACAGGGGTCACCTAAGACCATCCTGCATATCATATTTACATTACGATTCATAACAGTAGCAACATTACAGTTATGAAGTAGCAACAAGAATAATTTTATGGTTGGGTCACATGAGGAACTGTATTTTTTTAAATATATTTTATTGATTTTTTTACAGAGAGGAAGGGAGAGGGATAGAGAGTTAGAAACATCGATGAGAGAGAAACATCGATCAGCCACCTCCTGCACACTCCCCACCGGGTGTGTGCCCACAACCAAGGCACATGCCCCTGACCAGAATCGAACCTGGGACCCTTGAGTCCGCAGGCCGACGCTCCATCCACTGAGCCAAACCGGCCAGAGCATGAGGAACTGTATTTAAAGGGCCAGAAGGTTGAGAACCACTGCTTTAAAGTGTCAGCAATGAGACAGACTGCAAGGATAGACAGTAGGCCAATGAATAGAGTCCAGAAATAGACACAATCGTGCATAGTTACTAATGAGAAAGGCTCCACTGCAATTCAGTGGGGAAGAATGGTGTTACAATGAATGGAGCTGAGTCAACCAAATCTCTATTAAACAATAAACCTTGATCTCAACCTCACACCAAACAAAAAATAATTTGGGATGGATCACAGAAATAAATGTGAAAAGTAAAACCAATAAAGCTGCTCAAAGAAAACATAGGAGAATAGAGCTTCATGACCTTGGGTAGGAAAGGAGGTTCCTTAAACAGGGCAGGAAAAGCACTAACCAGAAAGAAAAGACTGATAGATTTGACTTCATTAAAATTAAGAACACCTGTTAATCAAAAGCTCTCCAGTGGAGGTCATGCAGGGGGCAGCTGATCAATGATTCTCTCTCATCATTGATGTTTCTACTCTCTCTCCTGCTCCCTTCCTCTCTGAAATCAAATATATATCTACACTAATAAAAGAGAAACATGGTAATTAGCATACGACCGCTACCCTTCCCATTGGCTAATCAGCATATCCTTATGCAAATTAACTGTCAGCTAAGATGGCAGCCAGCAGCCAGGCAGCTGGAAGCGAACATGAGGCTTGCTTGCTTCAGTGACTGCAGACTCCAACGTTCCCCGCCTGACTTGCCGGCCTCTGAGCTGCAACTCTAAGCAACTATGTAACAAATATAGAAGCTAAACAAAACCCCAGAAACCAGCTTTCAGCCGGCCGGGATCTCAGAGCTGGAGTTATACATTGTTTCGATTATAGAACTGAAACAAACCAGATACCTGTTTTCAGCAGTGGAAGCCTCAGAGCTAGAGCCAGAGCTAAAGCTGGCCCAGAATAAAAAAATAAAAATAAAAAAAGGAGCGGTTGGGAGCTTCAGTCAACTGCCAGCAGCCCTCAGCTCCTCACCCAGATTGGCCAAGGCACCCCAGTGGGGACCTCCACCCTGAAGGGTGTGTGACCAGCTGCAAACAGCCATCATCACCTCATCCAGGCTGGCCAGGCACCCCAGTGGGGCCCCCCACCCTGATCCAGGACACCCTTCAGGGCAAACCAGCTGGCCCCCAGGCCTCTATCCTATATAGTAAAAGGGTAATATGCCTCCCAGCACCAGGATCAGCGGAGCCGCGAGGCCTCCTGGCACCAGATCAGCGTGACAGGGGGCAGCGCCCAAACCCCCTGATCACCCTGCGGCTCTGTGTGTGACAGGGTGCGGCGCCCCAACTGCCCCCCCCCACACGGGCCCTGCTCTGTGTGTGATGGGGTAGAGCCATAACCTCCCCATTGGCCCTGCCCTGAGTGTGACAGTGGCGGCGCCCCAACTCCCTGATCAGCCCTGCTCAGTGGGTGATAGAGGGTGGTGCCCCAACCCCCTGATCCACCCTGCTGTGTGTGTGACAGGGGGCGGTGCCCTAACTCCCCTATCGGCCCTACTCTGTGAGTGACAGGGGGGAGCTCCCCAACCCCCTGATGGGCCCTGCTCTGTGGGTGACAGGGGGGAGCTCCTCAACCCCCTGATCGGCCCTGCTCTGTGCATGACAGGGGGGAGCTCCCCAACCCCGATTGGCCCTGCTCTGTGCATGACAGGGTACGGAGCCCCAACCCCCCGATGGGCCCTGCTCTGTGCGTGACAAGGGCAGCGCCCCAACCCCCTGATTGGCCCTGCAGGGTATGGAGCCCCAACCCCCCTGATGGGCCCTGCTCTGTGCGTGACAGGGGGCAGCGCCCCAACCCCCTGATTGGCCCTGCTCTGTGCGTGACAGGGGGTAGCGCCAAAACCTCCCCATCGACTCTGCCTTGAGTGTGATAGGGGCGGTGCCCCAACCCCCCAATCAGTCCTACCCTGAGCGTGACTGAGGGTGGCATCGCAACCTCCCAATCCGCCCTGCTCTGTGCATGACAGGGGGTGACGCCCCAACTCCCCAATCAGCCCTGCTCTGAGCCCGACCAGGGGCTGCACCTAGGGATTGGGCCTGCCCTCTGCCACCCAGGAGCAGGCCTAAGCCAGCAGGTCGTTATCTCCCAAGAGGTCCCAGACTGCGAGAGGGCACAGGCCGGGCTGAGGGACCCCCCTCCCCCCCCCCCCCCCCAGTGCACAAATTTTTGTGCACCGGGCCTCTAGTATATATATATATATATATATATATATATATATATATATATATATACTTAAAGACACCCTTAAGAGAACAAAAAAGCAAGCCATAGATAAAAGACACATGAGAGGGGACTGACATGCAGAACAGACAAAGAAAAGCCTACAAATAAGAAAAAGACAGACATAACCATTAAAAATTGGGAAAATATTTGAATAGGCGCCATACAGAAGAGGATATCAAAATGGCCAATAAACATTAAATCATGCAAATGCAAAAATACTAGTAAGACCACAATGACACCTCACCACACCAACCAGAAAGGCTAAAATAAAACACCAAGTGTTGAGGAGACTGTGGAGCAATTAACCTCTTAAATTACTGCTAGGTTGTAAATCTATACATCTACTTCAAAAAAGTGGTTGGCAATACCTATGAGAGCTAACTATACACATACCGTGTAACCCAGCAATTCCACTCTTACCTATATGCCCAACAGAAATTGTACTTACGTACAGCAAAAGACATGAACAATAAGGGATTCACAGAGGCTTTTTTTCCCAAAATAGTCTCAAACTAGAAGTGACCCAAATGTCCACCAACAATAAAATGGGTAAATCAATTGTGGTATAGTCACACCAAGAAATATTACACAGCAATGAAAAAGAAGGAACTTTTGGCATATTCTACCACAAGGATAAATCTCCTGGATATAATGCCAAGTCAAATACAAAAGGAGTGGATGTGGATGAATCCATTTATATGAGTTCAGAACAGCGAAACTATTGTATGGCAGAAATCAGTTACTCTTGACAGAGCACTGACTGGAAGGAGGCAAGAGGGAGCTGTCCACACAGCTGGAAATGTTCTGTAACATGATCATGGTCTGATGACAAGAGTGTTTACTTATATAAAAATTCTTCAAGCTGTACACTTAAGATTTGGGCACTCTACAAAAAAGGGGGTGGGTTGGGTGGGAGGACAAGACTGTAATCAGAGGACAAGGGAGAGAATGAGGCAGGAGCAGTCAGGGAATATCTGAGAGTTGAAGCTGTCCCTGGGGGCCTTCCCTGTGCCCAGGAGCCGTGGGGAAGGAGCAGCATTTCAGTAAGATGTTTACAGCGTTGAGGGCCAGCCCCCAAAACATAAAGGCACGTTTCACCAGCACCTGGTCCACTTTGAAAAGGCAAGTAAATAAGAGTGGCTTGGGGAGCGGGGCCGTGAAGCAGCTGCCACTGTGGGACTGTACACAGAGGCCTCTATCCTGGCCCCAGGCTTAGATCAAGTGCTGGCTGCTCTAGAGGAAACTAATAAAAGGCGTTTTCTTTTCTCCTTTTTAAAAAGCCCCAACCTGCAAACTCATTTCTCTCTAACTTCTACTTATTCCCCATGAGATAAAGGGGGGGAATATCTTAGCTGGCACTGAGCCTGGAGCCTCCCCACCCAGATAAGAGAGAGGAAGAGAGAGGTGGCTTTGCAGGCCATTTCTCTCCTGCCAGCTCCTCCCCACCCACTAAATGTGGAACCTGTCGCCAACCCCAGGAGGGCTTTGTCGGCACTTTCTTTCATCCTAGCCTGGTCTGGCAGCCCCTGGCAACGTGGGCTCATCCACCCCCTTCCCAGACTCTTGGTGGCAGAATGGCTTAGGTGTGCCACTTCCGTATTTGCTGCCCCTTTCCCCGCTTAGATTGTGATTTATTGATATTTGTTTGCGTTGAGCAAGCTGACAATCTGGTTGTATTCCCCCGCCCAGCCCAGTTGCTTATATTAGGGTGGCTCTGGAAGTCTGTTATTTGGATTTGCTCTCCATCTGTCCCACGCTCAGTGTTGCTGTACTCCGTGCTCCACTGTTTAAAAATAAAGTCAAAAAAGTAACAACCAAATAGATGACAGCCTGGCAAAAACAGCAGCTGTTGCCCATAAGGCAAAATAGAATATATTCCCCTGGATATATTTATATGGAGATGGGTATTACAGAATGGGAGTGAGAAGAACGGGTTCCCGTCGAATGAGGCATCATTTAACCCTCTCAGATGCCAACAAGGTGATGGATGATCCGTGCTGGCACCTGGGACTCAGCCCTCAGGCTCAGACTGTGACTGTGCAGAGGCTAACGTGTCGGAAGAAGCAGCTGTTGTCTGGGAACCTGGGTGAGATGAGTGTTTGCATTCTGACTCCAGGTAGAAGGCGGATCCAAATCAAGTCCAGTCCAGAGGCTGAAGCAGATATAACAATGAATTTCACAGTAATTTTCTGCCCTTGACAAACTTACAATTTAGTTGAGTTAGCATGACGCAAAGTTACCCTAAGCTCACAATGAAGTTCATTTAGAAATTCAAGTCATACAACGCCAAAAGCACAAGTGACAAAAGAGGAAATACATTAGACTCCATCAGAATTCATCTTTTTTTCCTCAGTGGACATCATCAAGAAAGTGAAAAGATGACTCACAGAACGGGAGAACAATCTGAAAATCATATATCTTACACCTAGAATGTATAAAAACCTCTTAGAACTCAAAAATAAAAGATAATCCAAGTTTAAAAACATGGTCAAGGGACCTGAATAGACATTTCTCCAAAGAAGGTATACAAATGGCCAAAAAGCACATGAAAAGATGCTCAGTATCATGACCTACTAGAAGTATGCGCATCACAACCACAGTGAGTTACCACTTCACAGCTATTAGGGTGGCTAGAATCAAGAAGTCAGCTAATAGCAAATATTGGCAAGGGTGTGGAAACTTTGGAACCCTCAATCCTGCTAGTAGAAATGTAAAACAGTGCAGCCACTTTGGAAAAGTCAGGCGGTTCTTTCAAAGGTTAAGTGCAGAGTTACCATTTGATGCAGCAATTCTACTCCTAGGTATACATCCAAAAGAAATGAAAACGTATGTCCACACATAAGTTTGTACATGAATATTCATAGCAGCATTATTCAAAATAGCCAAATGTGGAAACAGATGTCCACCGGCTGATGAATGGATAAATAAATTGTGGTATATTCCTACAGTGAAATATTATCCACCCATAAAAAGGAATGACATTCTATATATATGTTACAACATGGATGGAGCTTAAAAACATGCCAAGTGAAAAAAGCCATCACAAAAGACCACATATTATTCCATTTATATGAAATGCCCAGAATAGAAAAATCTATAGAGACAGAAAGTACATTAATTAGTTGTCAGGGACTGAAGAAGGGGAGAATGGGGAATGACTGCTAATGGGTAAGGGATACCTTTTGGGGGTAAAGGAAACATTATGAAATTAGTGGTGCTGGTAGCAAACTCTGTGAATATATTAAAAACCATTGAGTTGTATGCTTTAAGTGGATAAATTGCATGATATACATGTTTTCTCAATTAAGCTGTTGTTTTAAAAAATCCATAAAAATTTCTATGGAGAGGCAAAAGACCCAGGACAGCCAACTGGGTGCACCGAGGTGGAGAGAGCCTCGGCAAAGGACTGTGATGACTCAGAGAGGCTGCCGTCCCACCCTGGAGGGATTCAGGTGCTGCACCTGCCCGGGCCTCCCTCCCGCCCTGCCCCTGCCATCCATGGGCCTGGGTGAAAATCGGCATCTGAACAGCAGGGTTCCGGGGTGGTCCACTGGCGCTGGCAGCATCCGTTTCAGCTGCCCCTGTGGAGTTATGTTCTCAACCCTCACTCCAGGCCTGGGAGGTCAGGGTCACAGCCCAGTCCCCTGAAGCATCCCTGATGTTTTGCAGAAAATCAGTGCTCCCAACGCAGAACCTCAAAAGCAATGCAAGACACAGCCCAGCACATGCCAGAGGCCCTGGCTGACCATTTCCTCTCGTCCCGGGGGCGCTGTCTCTGTCCCCCCCGACACCATTTCTCGATACCTCTCCCGTAATGAGGGCTGCCCAGGGCAGAGGAGCCAGCACAGGAGCAGGCCGGGGAAAGCCTTCCACACAGCTTGTCAGAGGAGGAAATGTGTGAATGGTGGGTGGAAGCGTGGGGGTCACCTTGCCCAGCCTCTCACCACACAGGACAGACAGGTGTCCGGAAAGTTGCCTCTGCTGGTAGCAAACCTGTATGTTTATTTGTTGTCATTGTTGTTTGAACTAAAAGTACATTTTCCCTCTATTCCCTTAAAGCAGCTGTTGTGTCCCCCAGTCCTGCATCTGCTCCCCTCTGTCTGAGATCTTCCCTTTCAGTTCCAGCCGTGGGTCCGGCCGATGCACCCCACCTAACAGCCTTCTGTGCTCATTCTTGCCACGGCAGCTCCCATACCCCGGCCCAGCACATGCCTGATCCCTTACTCTCAGCCCTCTAGCCGCTGGGGCTGCCTGGCAGCGACTCAGAATATGCATTGAAGGGTCTGCTGGGTGCTGAGAGGGAAGGCCTGTCACAGTAGCTCTCAGCAAAGGCATGCAGGCCCCCCCCCCCCCCCCCCCCCGCCACTGCAGGGCCTTACCCCCTTCCCAAGATTAACAGGAACTGGCTGCCAATCCCACCTTTATAGCAATAACAGTCTCTGCCACGAGGCCCTTCCTATCTGCAGTCTCATTGGACCCTCAAGTTTGGGATGTGGCTGGGGCTGAGTTAAGATTCCTATTATCTCCATTTTATAGATGCAGCAGCAAGAGCTGAAGGTGAGCCGTCTGCCCAGGCAGGTGTCCCCATTCTGAGTCCAAATCTCTCCTCCTGCAGTGCACACACTGCTGGCTCCTGCCCTCACTGCCCTGATCTCAGCCTCTGAGCCAAGCCGGGCTTCAGCTGGCTGGAGAAAGAGCAATAATAACGATGACAACAGCAACACCAGCATATAATGAGCGCCGTCATGGGAAGGGCCCTGGTCCCGGCACTCGCACGTAGTAACTCACTGATTCCTGCCACTCCCCCTCGCTATCTCCACGCTCCAGGGCAGCACACGGAGTGCACCGCTTACGTGCCTTCCCAGGTCACACAGCCTGTACGTGGTGGGGAGAGGATTCAGGCCCAGGCGGCAGATTCAGAGCTCCGTGCACCAGCCCACACTAAGGAACCGATACCTGTGGACTTGCTCAGTCTATTCCTGTTCCAGTGTGTACTTTCGTGACTGAGACGGGGTCATTGCCAGAATTTACAAGCAGCCCCCTACTCCAGGGCATGAGAACGCATCTCCTTTAGTGTTGTCACCCCACAGGACCTTGCACGGGACCAGCTCTGATACCCTTGTGCCCTGGGCTCTGCACCCAAAGGAACCTCAGAGGAGTAGCTAGAAATCTGAGGAGGGAAGAGGAGGAGGCAGGGGAGCTGGAGCTATGAGATAGCAGACCCAAGCCCAGGCACTGTGCCAGCAGCACTAATAAAAACACAGCCAACAAACCCTGAAGAGTAGATTGATCGTCCCCGCCCAGCCCAGTAACTACACAGGGCCCGGAAGAGCTGCTAGGCTTCCTTAGGGAAGACCTGGAAGGTGGTTTGACCCTGGGGTTTGCAGAAGGGATAGGTGAAATGCAGGGCCTGGTCAGCCTGAGACCCAGGAGTGTGGGTGAGGGATCAGCAAAGACAGAGGTGTTAGAATAGAGGCGAGGGAGGTCCCCACCCACACCCCTTCTTCGAATCGCCATCATTGGCATATCCTGTAACCCCGAGGGCTCCAGCCCAGACTCCCTGGCTCTCACACCGCCAGCAGCAGGCAGTGCCTGCTTCACAGAGATAACCAATTAACAAGCCTTTGCAGGGAAGGGTTCCATATTCTCTGTTAATCAGGCAGCTATTTCTATTCTATACATATTTGAAATGTTTCCAACAGAATATAGGTTGGCTGTGTGACTTGCTTTGACCAACAGAATGCAACGAAAGTGACTTGTGTAACTTCTGAAACTTGGGCTCAAGGGGTCTTACAGCTTCTTTTCTCTTCCTCTCAGAATGCTGTCACCGTCACATGAAGACACATAAGCTAGCGTCCTCAAGGGTGAGAAACACATGAAAAGAGGATCCCAGCCATCTCGCACCATTCCACCTGAGCCCAGACATGGGAATGAGCCAACCAACAGCACATAGAGCCCAGTCCAAACTGCTAACCACAGAACAGTAAACACATAAACAATTATGGTTGAAGCCACTATGTTTTGGGACTGTTTGTTACACAGCAGTAGATCACTGATATAGGTCAATCCTGGAAACCTCTCCAAGGTGTCTTCTCAGCTCCTCCATCCCAGGCTATTATGCAATGACAACCCCAATAGCTGCCCTCTCCTCCCATCGTGGTTCTCACTTTCTCCCAATGTCTTAGGCCTTAACACAGACACACCAACCAAATGCTATGTTGTTAAGGAGCTGGGGATTCCCATCTCAGTCAAAGGCGTTTCAAAAAAGGGTAGGGCTGGAAGGGAGGAACTACGGAGGCATCTAAGGCCAACGCTGGCCTTTTAAAACTGAGGGCCAGGGAATTTAAATTGTATGTTCATGATTATTCTCCCCACCTGGACTGGAAGCACCTGTGGGTAAGGTATGCCTATCACATACCTTAGCATCCTCCAGGTGCCACATGGAGCCTCGCCCACAGTGGGTGGCCAGTTTATGTTCCCTGAGAGAGTGACTGTCCTCATCCAGGTAGCTAACACCCCACTCTGCACCCCTAAAATACAGCAACTGCCTACCTCCTTCTGCCTTCAGAGGAGTCCAGGCAAGGCTGTCTGGGCCAGGAGGGGCCGGACGAGCATTTGGGAACTGAAGGGTCACGGTATTCTGTGTCCATCAGAGAAGAGAGCGATGCCGCTGTGTCCGACAGGATATGCTCCCACTGCTGGCTGACTGTTGCAGAGCTCAGCAGTTCAGAGAGCACTTTCGCCAACGTCCTCCCATTGCATTTCGGCTCCACCTTCTTGCCAGGTACCCATACACTTCTGAGAGTTTGTGGGTGAGCCAGGTTGATCCATCCCTTCCTTTTGGCTGGCTCTCTGGTCACGAAGGAGAGGAGAGTCATGGTGCTCCTTGTTTGTGATGGCCTCCACCTAACACTGGGAATTGTAGTCCGAGCTGATGGTCTGTCTGCTTCTGGGCTTCCCTAGCCCACAGGTGTTTCCAATGAGCTTAATGGTACCAACAATTGTTTACACGGTTGTTTGGTATTAGTATAATGACCATTATTATGGACTGCAGCCTATAACGAATAGGGAATACGCTGACCATCTTTCAGAGTTGTGATGATTCTTAATAGGAGTTGTTTTACTAAACCCTGCTTTACCGTGAAACAAGCAGTCACTGATACAATTCCCTGTCAGGGCACATGCTGGGGTGCAGGCTCAATCCCCAGTAGGGGGCTTGCAGGAGGCAGCCTATCAGTGATGTTTCTCTCCCATCGATGTCTCTCTTTAAAGATCCATAAAAACATCTTTATAGAAAAGAAAAGAAAGTGAGGCCTTGGGCAATAATGAGCATGACAATCATAGTAACCAACAGGCACTTCACTTACATCCTTGCACTTCACTTGTGTGGGCCTCAGTCTTCTCATCTGTACTTGGGAGGAATGGACTATATTTCCAAGGCCAGTTGCTGGTTCTGACCATGGGTAACTATTAGGGGTCAGCCCTCAGGGGAAATCCCTTCCCAAGCCTACCTCTGGTAGGGAGGGTTTTGCTCACCATCTTCTCGGCATAGATGGCACCCAGTCCTTGCCCTGGGAGAGGGTCATGGGACTGCTGGGCTGGCTGCTAAAGGGTAGGGCAGAGTCTCTTCCCTTCCTTCACCCCACTTCCTCCTCCCTGGGGGATCTCTATGCCTGCCCACCCCACCCACTGGCCTCACAGCCCTGCCAAGGGTGGAGGCTGCAGCAGGAAGAACAGAAGGAGCCCTGGGACATTGTGGTGGCCTCCTCCTGCCCACCACACCCCTGCCTTGGAGGCCAGGAGTCAGGAAGCTCTGAGCAGAAGTAAAAGCAAAGACGGAGGTGGTCGTCCAGCTTAGAGGGTATTCCACACACACACTCACACACAGACATACACCCCTACACATACATGGGCACACACTGAATCACACATGCCTACATTCACCCACACAGACATACACACCCACACATATACATGCACCACACATATATACCCGCAGTCATACATATACACACCCACAGTCATACATACTCACACATACCCACTCACCCACACATGCATACATTCACACACACATACACACCCACACATACACATGCACGCACACATACACCCACAGTCATACATACGTACACCCACTCACACACCCATAGTCATACATACACACACCCACTCACACACCCACAGTCATACATACTCACACATACCCACTCACCCACACATGCATACATTCACACACACAGACATACACACCCACACATACACATGCACACACACATACACCCACAGTCATACATACGTACACCCACTCACACACCCATAGTCATACATACACACACACACTCACTCACCCACAGTCATACATACTCACACATACCCACTCACCCACACATGCATATATTCACACATACCCACACATACACATGCATACCCACTCACACATCCATAGTCATACATACACACACACATTCACTCACCCACAGTCATACATACTCACACATACCCACTCACCCACACATGCATACATTCACATACACAGACATACACACCCACACATTCACATACACATACACATACACCGACAGTCATACATATGCACATACACCACTCACTCACACATGCATACATTCTCACACTCACATACCCACATACACACACACATACACACCAGCATACTTTCACATAAATATACATACCCACACATGCATATCCACACACTCACAAACACACATGCACTCTAGACTTAACAACAAGGACATGTCTTCCCCCTTTCTTTATGCCCCACCCCCACAAAAGGAATCCATCTGGCTCTCCAGTGGCAACCATAGCACTTCGAACCATCTGGAAAGACAGGCAGGGAAGGACTATGCCAGGGGGAGGGTGAAGACAGCCAGGTCAGAGGCAGGGAGGAGAGAAAGCAAGGCAGCTGTCAGATTCCAATCCAAAAAGCCCATTCAGCCTCCTCAAACCTGCCCCCCAAAGGCACCCCCATGTCCATCTGGGCAGCTCGCCCCGACTCCAACTCCCTTCCTGTGTCTGCTCACGCACCCTCCTGCCCCCTTCTGCCACCAGCACCCACTCTGGTGACATCTAAAACAGCCACACCGAGTCCAATTTCAGCTCCAATCTTCCCTGGTTATGGTTGTGTGATTTCTAATTATTTTATTCCCAAGATTTACCTTGATTGATAGTCATACATTTTCCAATTTATTGTACAGTATCTTGTAAAGTGTCCTTAACAAAATGCATGGATTAGACCCTGTTGTTAATTTTCCAGCTGTAAGGAGAAATCTGCAGATAATCACCCACCCTAGAAGCTCTGATTCAACCCCTATTTCCTTTAATACTAATAAAATGGACAGTTCATTTATAAGAAGTTCCCTAAAAGAGGGTATTGAAAAACATTATATTTCTTTTAAAGTTGTTAAAAGGCATAAATCCATTACTCAGATAGAGATCGCTTAATAATTTAATGCCTTTGGCTTGGCATTGTTCCCGGAATATTTTCACTTTATCTGTCTTTATTTTCAGGTTGGAACAAATTGAGGAATAATCAGCCCTGGTGGCGGGAATTGCCTCAGAGTCCACAGGAAAGGAGCGGGGAAGACGCGGTGGGTCTGCAGCCTCCGGAGACCAGCAGTCCAGGGGACAGCACTGCGCAGGCGCTGGGGCATGTCCGGAGGACCCAGCTTCCCTTTGGGCCTCCTTGTCGTGGGGAATGTGTCCTACACGTGGCCAGGGAGGCGACCACCCCATCCTCTCCCCACCCTCCCATGGCCCAGCCAGGCAAGCAGTGGGAGGGCCCACAGACAGAGTCTTTCTGCAAAGGGGATTAGTCTGCATTTTCTAAATAAAGTCATTTACATGATGTATTAACCCGACCTCATAATTAAAATCATTAACGTTTCTTTGTGCAGATTAGCAATAAAGAGGAACTAAGTGCAGGAATCAAAATTCCTTACAGGCTCATCAAACAACTCTGCCCTGAAGAAGGCTTGGAAGCCCCAACCTGCCCAGCCCTGCCCCGCCAGAGGCGCTGTGGACAGCTCCCCCACCCCCCCAGCCCCACGGACCCTCAGTGCCTGGGCTCAGCAGTGCGTGGGAAGTTTTGCCAGGGAAGCAGGACCAAGGGAGCAGGGACCAAGTGGTTTGGGAAGCAGCCCTGGAACGAACAGAAGGGTGGTGGAGCTTAAACCTCTGCTCTCCTGCAGAATCTCCACGTACCCCTTCCCCACTCTGATCCTCAGTTTCCCCTTTAAAATAAAGTCAGTGAACAAAAATGATGTTTCTGGTCTTTTTCCAGTTCCCAGTGCCATGACCAGAACGCTGCCCCAGTGAGGAGGACAGATATTTGGCCACGATTGATATTCAGGACAAGTTTGTTGAAGGGACTTGAAGGTAATATGCCAGACCAGTGAAAGGATGGGCGAGGGGGCAGATGGGACATCACCACATCCAATGCAGGGACATTAACCGTTAACCGGTGGAGCTGAGCAGCTAGTGATGCTCTAAGAGGAAGGGTTGGTCCAAGGTCAGCAGCATGGAGCCCTCACCCTGGCCACTAGAAGTTGCCCATCTCTACAGGCCCTGCCCTGACCTCATCTGGACTAAGGGCTTGGAAGCTGCTACAGGAAGGATGAGCAGGGAGACCTGACATGCAGGAGGACCAATCGGAGGAGGCTCACGGTCCAGCCTAATCATCTAGGAGTCTGATGATCTTTGTTGACTAGATAGATGTATGAACCTGAGGGGAATAAACTCACAGCTCAGGAAGTCAACAAAGACACAACATAAAACCCACTCCAGCCTCAGGAAACAGAGATTTTTCTGGCTCCCTTTGAGAGATGCTCAACTTCCGTCATCAGGGACATGAAATATAAACCATACTATACATACATCAGAATGGCAAAAACTAAAAGATGCCACAATACCCAGTATTGGCAAAAAGGTGGGGCAATGGAGAATGTAATTTGGTATATAGTCTTTGCCTGCTTGTGGAAATATAATTTGATACAAACGTTTTGGGAAAAGAACAGTTTGGCATTATCTAGTAGAAAGGAAGCTAGGCATACTCTAAGTTAGACAACTCCATCCCTGGCTATATACATTACAGCAATGGGTACCATGTGGGTACGTGCCAAGAAGACTTACAGCAGTTTGTCTGTATTTACCCCAAAGTGGAAATAGTAAATAATCCAATCAAGAATAGAAGCCATATAAAAAAGTTGCTGTGTATCCTTATTTATTCATAAATGGTATACAATAATGAAAATGAGCTACAATTATACACAACCAAATGGACGAGTCCAAGAAAGCGAATGTTGACTAAAGACCAAGACTTAAAAGAAGGCATACATAATGATTCTATTTTTCACCAGGCAGATCTAAATGATAAAGATGAAAGCACAGCGGGTAAAAGAAAAGCAAGGAAAGTATTACTAGAAAAATTAAGGCTAATAGTTACCTTTCAGGAGAGAGAAGGAGTTTCCATGGGTTTTTTTAATACAGTAATTACTTGGATGTTTGCATTATCGCTATATGTTAACCTGTATGTACAAATGTTATGCACTTTTCTATGTTTAAGAATAAAAATTTAAAATAAAAAAGATGGAGGAATGGAGGTAGGAAGTGTCTCCAGCACCTGGAGGATGTATATCATCAAAACAAGAGAGAAAACCCAGAAAGCAGATACTAAATCTAGAAAACAGGAGTTCTGAACAGGAGAGAGAGGAAGGGAGTCCTTAAAATGATGATGGGAGATGATTCCACACAGGCAGTTATGCAGCAGAGCCACCAGACAAGAATGGAGCAGTTCAGAAGTCTGCAGAGAGATTTCCACAGGAGATGAACTTGACAGATTGCCTGATGTATTTGAAAGGATTGGGAAGGTGTTTACCTAACTAAGGGAACATCGGGGGCTGAATTAATGGTAAATTCACAGAAAATTAACCAAATATATAAGCAAAACCAAAGATAATTATAAACTCCAGGGAAAACAAAAAGTTGTGTCAGAAAGGAACCATAAAGTATCCTACATTGCCCAGGTAGTATGGTTACAACTGTATGTACAGCCATGATGCTGGGCATTACAACCAAAGAACATGGTTACAATAATGTAAATAGTACATATTGATCTAACTACAGTTATGATATAAGGATGGGGACACAGGAAATCTGTGCCTACGGTGTGATCTAGGGTAAAGAGAGCTAAATTGTCATCTTCCACAGTCATAGATGGAAGGCACCAGGCTTCACTGACTATCAGCACAGATAGTACAGTCATAAAAGAATAGAAATATATTCAATACATTACAATTATACCATGACGAGTAGGATTACTCCAGGGCTACAAGCAAGAATTGCTTCATACAAGAGTTCTATTCATAGGCTACATCATATCAGGATGTTAAATAGGAAAAGTATATTATAATTATAATGTATACTTATAAGATATTTTATAGAATTCAACACTCATTTATAATAAAACTTTAAGACCTAGAATAAAAAGAATTTCTGTTGGTAACACAGAACCTCCTTATTTATACTAAATTAGTAATAATTCCTTTAAATTTCAGAACATATAAAAATGCCTGCTATTATCATTGTTATTGAAATAATTAATAAATATGTAATTACTTAGCATTATCTTGAAAGTTTTTGTCAAAAAAGAAATAAAAACAGTGTCAGAAAAATAAATATTGAAAAAGAAGAGAGAAAAATATTGCTTGTGTATGATGTGATTATACACCTAGACAATTAAATCAGCCAAGATGATTCAGATGTAAAAATACCTAGTGATTCTGCTAAAGTGTAACAGGTTTTATCACTCATATTCTCTCAACTCCAATAGTGTCCCATCTCATTGAGATTAAACCCAGTGTCCTTACCAGGGCCCCATATCACCTGGTGACAACCTCATTTCCCCCCATTTTCTACCTTGTCTGCTCCTCTCCAAACACATGGCTTCCTTATTTCCTCCATATGCTAGGTATGTCCCCATCTCAGGACCTTCGCACTTGCTGTTCCATCTTATCCAGGCCTCTGCTCAAATGATGCCCATTGACGGTCACTATCTCAGATGTCATTCTGTGAATGGTCTTTCCTGAGCACTACATTTTTACCTTGTTATTCTTTATTTTTTCTTTGCAAGATTTATTGCCACCTGGCATGTTAGTTACATATTTGCTTATCATTGCTCTTCTCACTAGAATGAAAGCTCCAAGAAAATGGGAATTTTATATCCTTGGAGCCTAGAAGGATATCTGGCCCATAAAAGGCATTAGATAACTCTGTGTCGAATAAATGATTAAATGGAAGGCATATAAAATACTCCAAAGATCTTAGAGGAATCACTTTCTCTTCTTTGTTAAAATGAGATCAACAATTCCTATATATAACAATATAGAGCTCCTCTATCATGAAAATTAAAATAAGAGGGCAACAAACTAGGATAAATATTTGAACCAACAGAACAAAAATGATTAATACTTATAATCTATAAAGAGCCCATTTAAATTTATACAAAAAGCACCAAGACCATAATAGATAAAACAAGAGATAATTCACATATAATTCAATACATTATAAATGAACACATAAAGAAATAGTAATCTTCAGTAGTAAACAAAGAAATGTAAATTCAAGCAAATTGGGTTATCGTTTTTTCTCTCAAATTTGCATATATGTATATATTTTTGGCTAACTGCTTCTGAAGTTGAGATGAAACTAGTAGATACATCCCAGAGTGGTGACACTATATTAAAAAATATTTTTGTAAAACAATTCATATAGAGAAAAAGCCACATGGATGTCTGTGTCCTTTACCAGTAATTCCTCTATTAGGGATTATTCCTATGGAAATTCAACAGCAGCAAAAAGCTATTTACAAGAAGATACTCAGTGTTATCTATAAAAGCTCCAACGGAAACATAAATGGCCAACATTAAGGGGAATGGTTTAATAAATTACAGTACCTCCGCACAATGGAATATTATGTGGCCATTAAAATGATAATTATGCAGAAACATGAAAAATGTTTATGATCCACTGGTCATTGAAAACAAGCAGAATACAAAACAGTCGGTATGTACCATGACCAAAACACCCAGCATGTATATGCATTTAGAAGATAATATGCACAAATAATATACTGGTTGGATAGAGGTTAGCGGAATTTTATAGTGAGTTATAAAAAATATTATTTTTTAAATGTTCTCTTTAAATTTCTACCCAGAAGCTCCTGAGATTTCTAACAAGTTAGATCTTGTGCCTGACATAACATGGCACAAACTACCAATTTGTCTACATTCCTGTAAACCTTTATTGCCTTTACTCATTTACACTACAATAGTAGGACCTCAGTTACCACCACTTTCAGCACTCCCTCTGCTATGGCACTTGTAGCAAAGATGCAGAAACATGTCGAACAAAGCAATAAACAAAACTACACTCAGGCTACATCGAAAGTGACCCTCATAACCACTCAAGCAGCCTGTTTGTGGTCAGCTGGCCTTGGCCAGAAACTATGCTTGTATCTCTGAAAGCTTCTAGGTCAGTGGTTCTCAACCTTCCTAATGCCGCAACCCTTTAATACAGTTCCTCATGTTGTGGTGACCCCCAATTTCATGTTACAAATTGAACATAATTAAAGCATAGTGATTAATCACAAAAACAATATGTAATTATGTATGTGTTTTCCGATGGTCTTAGGCGACCGCTGCGAAAGGGTCGTTCGGCCCCCAAAGAGGGTCGCGACCCACAGGTTGAGAGCCGCTGTTCTAGGTGGAAGGAGCTCTCTATTCTGCCCAAGCCAGAAAACACGTTCTGAAAACACAGCTGGGAGTTGAGTCAACCACCTCTACAGCCAATGAGACAGGCCCAAATGGATTTCCCAGTCATCATGCATTGGAGACAGACTAGCTCAGACCCTTGGCACCCGTGCTGACCAACACGGTTTGATGGCATAAGAAGGGGTGCAGATCTGTCTGCCCAGAATGCTTTCCTCCCTGTCATCCACCTGGAGAACGGATTCCCCAGCCTTCATTATAGTACCTTCCTGACCTTTCCACCACCTCCCACTCCTGAGAGCTTGAGCAAGTTCCTTAAACTCTGTGCCTCCTCTGGAAAATGGGGATAGCGAAAGCCCCTACCTCACAGTGCTATGCAAGAATTA
Source organism: Myotis yumanensis (assembly GCF_028538775.1). NCBI lineage: Eukaryota > Metazoa > Chordata > Mammalia > Chiroptera > Vespertilionidae > Myotis > Myotis yumanensis. Next base: position 83,060,858 of record NW_027223758.1, read on the forward strand.
AATGAGTTAATGTCTTCCAAACAAAGGGAAGAGTGTCTGCCATCTGATAAACACCCACTCACACAATGTTAGTTACCACTGTGCTATCGTCCCTGGGTGGAACTCACCGTCCCTCCTCTCCACTCTATTCCATACACATTCCTAATAAAGAAACATGGTCCCAAACCTGGTATGGGACAAAACTTTTGGCATGATGTAATCCCCAACCTCCTTCTGGGAAGAAATTAGCATTGATAAAATGCTTAAGCAATTTTCTGATAAACTTTAATGAGATTAAGACCTCTTCTGGGAAGCCAGATACCCACCCACTCAGTGGACTGTCAGTCGGAATCTAATGATCTGGAAACAATCCTTTTTCTTGTATCCAGTCTAACAGTGATAACCTAATCATTCTGTTTCCCTATAAAATTTTTCTTTGGGACAATCTTGAAGGCTTAAGCCTCCTTACTTGTGACCTGACTGAACTAAAACCCTTGATACATGTTTAAAAGTAAAATGTCTGAAAAAAAATTTAAGAAACTTATTATAGTACATAAAACAGTTAATAGCATTTATTTGTATAATTTTCTAATTTTCATACTAGAATAAGGACCCTGGGAAGCAGGAACCATACTTGTTTTTAGCCATATTTTTATCCAGAACTTAATACTGTAAACAATACATAAAAATAGTCAATAACTGTTAAGATGATAAATTATTAGAGAACAAATCTTTAAAAACAAATGGAAAAAGCACTTATCTAGAAGAATGGAGGCACAATTACAAGGCACTACTGACTATGGATTCAACTATAGATTGAAAATTCGTTGTTAGCTGTGAGGCCTGGGGAAAGTGTCTTCACCTTCCTGAGCGTCCATTTCCTCATCACACTACAGGATGATCACACATTGTAGAGGTGTCATGAGTTGGGACAACTTGTGTAGAGAGCGTAATACCATGTCAGATACATTTGAATCTCAAAACATTTTACTTTCCTCTCTTGCCACTGGGACTCCCTATGTGACATTGGGAAAGTCACTTCCTCTCTCTAGGCCTCAGTTTCCTTATCCATAAGTGAGAACTTAAAAGTCCCTCGCAGGCCAGGGATGCAATGCGGAAAAAATAAGAGAATGGACATTAAAAGGCTTTACAAAGTAAGTAAAGCTCAAGGTAGACTTTTGCTCCCAGCCAAGATGGAGAAACAGAAACCAGACTTACCCCCCTGCCCGAAAAAGCCAAATTACTGGGCAAAATGCACAAAATAATAGTTTTAAGACACTGGGCATCCAGCACTGAAGGACGGTGATACCTGAAAGATGAGAAAAAACTGATGGGAGCCCTACAATTGCCCCAATTACAGCCGTGGGAGTGTCCAGGCCACAGAGCAGGAAGGTGGAACTGAGGCAGAGCTTGGTGTTCTCCTCAAGCTGAGGAGACAGAGCTGAGAGTCCAGGGAGACCAAAGCAGTTGAAGTTCATAGGACAGAGTGCCAGGTAGAAGAGTGGCACAGAGAGAGAACGCAGAGAGCTGCAAGGAGTTCCCTGCAAGTATTCATCAGAGAACTAGTCAATGCAAACACGTGACAAAACACATCCAAAGCCAGGGAAAGAACGACCCAAGAGGACTCCAGGGACCAGTATCTGGCACTCACATGGAGCAGGAACAGTGCTGTTCCCACAGACCAGACTGGGAAACCTCACAACTCACAGGGCATTGGTTAGAGTACTCAGAAAGGTCTTAACACTGGACTATACACAAATCCGGTCCCCCCGTCACAAATCTGAAATGTAAGGTCCAATAGCATCAAACTATTCCCAATAATTTAATTGAGTCCCAAAATATCATTTAAGAATATTAAAAGGAATACAAAAATATCCAGCACATAACAAGATAAAATCCATAAAGCTTTATATCCAATCAAAAATTGCCAGGTATAAAAAGAAGCAGGAAAATATGACCCACAATAAGGAGGGAAAAGGCAATCAACCCAAACAGACACAGAACTAACACAGAAGTTAGAATTAGCAAAGTATAAGTAGTAAAAGTATACAGTTTTTAACTGTATTCCATATGCTCACAAAGTTAAGATGTAAAAAAGACCAAAATCAAACTTCTAGAGATGAAAATTACAATGTTTAAAATGAAAATTGTACTGGATGATATTGACACAGATTAGACCTTAAAAAAATAAAAGGAAAAGATGAAGAATAAAGAACTAGGATACATAGCAATAGAAGCTATCTAAAAAAGAAACACACAGAGGAAAAAAAGAATGAAAAACAATAAACAGAAAGAGCACCAATGCCCTGTAGGGTTAACTTCAGGCAGCCTAACGTATGTATAATTGAAGTCCCCAAAAGAAAGAAGAAAAAAGTATTTGAAAAAGTAATAGCTAGAAAATCACTAAACTTGAGTTAAAAACAAAACAAAAACTATAAAACCACAGATCCAAGAAGCTCAACAAACCTAAAACACAAGAAATTTGAAGAAAAGCATACTAAGACATAGCATAATCAAATTGTTCAAAACCAATAATAAAGAGAAAACCTTAAAAACAGCCAGAGATGAAGGACATGTTACATTCAGAGCAATAAATATAAGAATTATAGCATTTTTTTCATAAACAATAATTCAGACAAAAGGCACTATCTTTAAAGCACTAAAAGAAAAAAAACTGTCAACCTAGAATTTTCTACACAGAGAAAATATCTTTCAAAAGCAAAGGTGAAATACTTTTTCAAACATATGAAAGCTGAAAAAAATAATAATCAGCACACCCACACTAAAAGAAATATTAAAGGACATTCTTTAAGCAAAATGAAAATGATACCAGGTGGACATACACCAAGCAATAATAGTATCAGAAATGGTCATTACATTTGTAGCTGTATTTTTTAAAATAGTTGAGTATTTCTACAAAAAATGATAGCAATGTAGTATGGCGTTTATAATTATGTAAAAGTGAAATGTATGATAACACTAGCAAAAAGGTCAGGAGGCCTTTTGGGAAGCAATGGAAGGAGGAGAAGTGGAGAAGAAATGGAAATGTACTATTGTAAGGTTCAAATACTTATACATGAAGTGACACAATATCATTTGAAGATAGATGTGAGGTTAAAAATTTATATTATGAACCTGAAGGCAACCATTAAAATAACAAAGCAAAGAGTTATAGATAAATAAATTAACAAAGGAGATAAAAGAGAATCATGAAAAGTAATCCAAATAAAAGCAGGAAGAATAAAATAAGAGATGGGCTGAATAGAAAACAAATAGAAAGATGATAGATTTAAATTTAACCATCAATAATCACATTGAACATAAGTGCTCTATGTACTATAATTAAAAGGTAGAGATTGGGTTAAAAAGACTCAGTTATATGCTGCCTACACAAACCCACTTTAAATATAAAGAAATAAAAATATAAAGAGATAAAAATAAAAAGATAAAAAAGGTATACTATGCTAACACTAATCAAAGGAAAGCATAGTAGCTATAGATATGCGAATATCAAATAAGCACATGAAAAAATAACCAATATCATTCAATGAAAGGGAAATACAAATTTTTAAAAAAATTATTGATTGATTTTAGACAGAGAGAGGAAAAGGGACAGATAGATGATAGATAGATAGATAGATAGATAGATAGATAGAAACATTGATTTGTTGTTCCACTTATTTATGCATTCATTATATGATTCTTGTACTAGTATGTGCCCTGGCCAGGGATTAAACCCATAATCTTGGTATGTTGGAACAATGCTCTAACCAACTGAACTACCCAGCCAAGAGAAATACATATTAAAATCACAATGAAACACCACTATACAACAATTAAAATGATTAAAATTAAGAAAACTGAGCATACCAAGTATTGGGGAGTATGTGGGATGACTGGAGCTCTCAGAGTACTGCTGGAGGGAGTGGTCAATGATACAACCATTTTGGAAAACAGCTTGGCAGTTACCTAAAAAGTTAAAGTTACCTATCAGGTAATCCAATCATTCTAGTCTCTGTCTCCAAGAGAAATGAAAACATGTGCACATGAAGATTCATATAGGAATGTTTGCAGCAACTTCATTTGTAATAGCCAAGTGTCCATCAGGTGAGTGGATAAACACCCATAATCTATCCATACAATGGAATACTACTCAGCAATAAAAACAAAGGAATTATTGATACTTGCCACAACATGGATTAAACTAAAATAATTGTGTTGAGTGAAAGAAGCCAGATAAAAAAAGAGTAAGTACACACTGTGTGATTCTATTTATATAATATTCTAGAAGATGCAAATAATATTCAGTGACAGAAAGCAAATCTGTCATACAGCATCCCCTGTTCCCCAGGGGCAGGAAGGAGTGAGAGCGGATGATTACAAAGGGGCAGGAGGTGAAGGATTTGTTCATTATTTTCATTATGATGCTGATGTCACAGTTGTATATATGTCAAAACTTATCAAATTGTACACTTGAACAAGTACAACTTATTATATTTCAATTATACAGCAGTGAAGCTGTTATAAACAATGTGCACTGCAGTGAGGAGTGGCTATTATCAGCTACTACCGGGTATCCCACAGAAGCGGGTCAAGCCAGACCCCAGCGGCCACCATGCAGGAGCCAGTTGGAGCCTCCTTCCGGTCATGGAGACAGCCCACACCTCCCACTTACTGTCTCTGTGACTCATGTCTGAGTGGGAGAACTGCAGTCAAGTTTTCAAGCTGGTAAAACCAAAGCGAGAAACACAGTGAAGGCCAAAGGAGCTGTAGGACCTTATCGAGAAGGTGTTTTGACGGACTCACCCCTCCCTTGTCGCCCACTTCCTCCCCGCAGATAGCACGGACGCCTGTTCTAGGCCTGGATGTCTGGCCTCCCTGCCCACTCTGAGAATCTCTGCCTTCTTCCCAGCTGAAAACTGTTCTCCAGAAAAACAAAACTGTGATAAAAGACAGCAGCATGGCCTCGTACCAGCTTTTAATGGGCAAATTTGTATGAACAGGGGCAAAATGAAGGACAGCAAGTAAAACACTGAATTAAAAGCCACTTAAATTAAGAATTCAATAGCATCCACTTAACTAATAAATAGTATTCCTCTTTGCCATTGATCGGCCCAGGATTGTAATGAAGAGTTCCAGGGGCAACAGCGGAATGTCTTAATTCATGGTATAAACGTCACCAACTCTTGGGTTCCTAGGATTGAATGCGTCGGAGAAGAGCGGGATGGAGAGCCCGCAGGAATTAATTCTTGAAACATCCCTGCGGGGTCAGCATTATTACACCCTGCTTCTAGGTGGATTTAATATCTGGAGTGCTGGGCAGGGCGCCGTTTGCCCAGGGGAGCCTCTGTAATCATTATTAAGTGATGATGGGGAGAGAGACTGGAGTTGGAACTCACCCTGGATCGGCTGTCTTATTTATTTTCAAGTTAAGAGACTGAACAAATGCAGTGTTGTTATTATCATGGTGATGATTATTGCTGTAGTGTGTAATAACAGCCCGGAGCTGCCAGAACTATGTGGGGAAGACGGCACTAAGTCACAGGCTTCCGAGAGCTGTTTTCTCTGAGGACCATGTTTTGTAAAATAAGAGTTCATTGGAAAGATGCCTCCCACCCTAGACTCCCCCCACAAAGGCTCCTCTGCTTGGAGTCAGGCCCTGCATCACAGTGTGTCTTCTCATCATGGGCTCCAGAGACCCCGGGCTCTGCCTGCTACTTCTTCTTGGAAAGTAAGTGTCAGGGGCTTCAGCTTGGACTCCGAAGGCCTCCCAAACACCGCCCCCCCCCCCCCCCCCCCCCTGCAAGTAGGGATGTGGTCATCATGAAAAGGCATTTTAGGAATGCAGGCACTCTGAATCTTCCCAATCTCATCGAGGTCTATTTCCTGCACCCAATGGGAGCGGGCGGTCCGGACAAAATGCCTTGGACAGGTGCCATCTCAGGTTCAGTGAATGAGGACAGAGCAGAAGGGCCAGGAGGAGTAAAGGTGACTTTCTCTATCCTTTGATACATTCTGGGCATTGTCTGGACACAGGGCTGGGATTCCTAACCCTGGGAAGTCTCATGAGCATGTAAAAGAACATGAAGATGGAAAAGATCCTGAGGTGTCCTTGCCCCCATTTTACAACAATGCTCTCAGTTTAGAGCTGAGGAAATCAAGCTCAGGAGGATAAAATGGCCAACTCAAGGTAGTACCACGTGATGTGGGCCCTGGTTCCTGTCTCACGGTCCATTCTGTCGCATCGTGCTTTGGGTCGTTCTCAGGTTAGTGAAGTTGAAGGATGAGACACCTGCGAGGTGGCCCATAATCAAGCAACAGGCGTGTCTTGGACACTTCCTGAGTCTCTACCCTATGGACAGGCCCTGTGGGAACTTCAGGGAAAAGACTTATTCACCTGCCCTCGGAGAACTTACTCTCTCCCAAGGAGGAGAGGCTGACCCACAATAAACCCTCTGTGAGAAACGTCGGGCAGTATATAAAATCAAGCATCATTTGAGAGACAGGGCATGTGAAAATGCCAAGAAAATGGAACCAGTAGAGTGTTCTTATGGGCCCACTTCATAAATAAATGTCCCCCCCAAATAACCAGCACGCACAAAAACATTTCTCAGCCCTCCTTTCTCCTTGGACATAGCCTACAGATAGGAACCCATTAACACACAACCACCAACATAGCATAAGCACACACTAGGAGATGCAAGGTCACGCTCACTCATGCCTCTGTCTTTGTTCCTAGTGATGTGGGGCCAGACTGGGGGAGTTTCAGGCTGCACCAAGCCCAAGCCCACAGAGCACATCCTGGACCACTTACAAAGCCTCATACCAGCCAATATCTGCTGGCGTAGAACCTACTGGCCCAGAGCCTCCGCGGGTCCCGCTGGAGAGCCATCTACCTTGGCAGTCTCTACCTTCCCAGGCCTCCTGCAACACTGCTGTCACTCATGCTCCGCCACTGGAGAGCCTCCTGTGCTCCCTCATGAATCACCTCCACCTGGCCTGGCCCCCTCTCTTCCCTGGCCTAGCGTGGCCCCAGCTCCCATGGGAGCCCTGTGCCTGGGGCCTGACTTGATTCCTCCCGGTACCACAAACACCAGAGCTTGGAGGGTGATTTCCCGTAGCCCAGAACACCCTTCTTGCCTCTCCATCTGGCTAAATCTGACACATTCTTCGGGACTGTCCTCCATGCCCGGACTGCTATAGCTCACAGGGCCCTCTCTGTCCTCTCGGTCTCCAGTACCCTTGCAAGTGGCATCATGGGAGTGGCCGGGCAGTGACATGCTCATGCATCCTCCCACTTATGATCCCAGCACGCTGAGGACAGCCTCACGCTGTGGTCATCTCGCACCTGCCCAATGAGTCTCCAGAATTAAGGCTTAGGGGACTGGAACAGACCCAGAGGTGACCTAGTTATCCCTTTCTTTTTTTTCAGCTGAAGGAATCAAGGACCTTCAAAAACAAATGTAATGAGTGCATGCAGCTAAGCTCTATGGCAGCCTTAAAATGACTACCCACCCTCCCTTGGCCCCATCCACTTACTGCAGCAGAGCGCTGAGTAGTGTTAGGGCTGCTGGTGGGCTACCTGCACTCTAGGCCCTGGGGTACTATATGTGGTCAGTCCATGGGGCTCCTGGGTGACAATAAAGCTGCTAGAGGAGCAAAGGACATAGACAATACACAGGAGGAAATACAAATAATAAACCAACATGTAGAATAAATCAGTAATCAACGATATGCAAATTAACCACTCAAGCCCCCTCAAATGCAAAGGCCATCACGTACCATTTTATACTTATAAATTAGCCCAAAAAATGGAATCAACATACCAAATGTTGGTAGGACTGTGAGGAAATGAGAACATTCATAAATGACTAATGACATTAAGACCTGGTGCAACATTTGGGAGAAAATATTTAGCAAAACGTATCAAGACCCATCTCGATATTCGTGCCCTGTGACCTAGTAATCCCACCACTGGGATTTCATCCTGGAGGTCTGCACAGCCTCTCTCTCAGCCGCTGCTGCTGAATCAGCACTACTCCAGGCCCCCGATTGTTAATGCCTCCAGTGTGTGGGTGACATCTCTCCAGTCAATTAATGAGCCCATCTTTGTAAGATATAACATTAGCCAGCCTGGCTCACATCAATTACAGTCAAAGGCTGGGCCGTAATCATGGGGTGGATCAGACTGAGCCGCTCATTGTTTAAAAAGACCACAGAATCAAATCACCTTTATAAATAAAACTAGGATAAATCAGAGAGAAACAAAGGAAGGAGCACTCGCCGCACGCCACTTCACACAGCTGGCTGTGTCACAGCACATCCTCACACGCCCAGCCAGGCTCGCCACTCTCCCCAGGCTCAGCTGGATGAAGGACCTCCTGGGCTCTTCTGAGTGGCTGGGTTCCGCTGTCAGGCACCATCCTGGTTTCGCAGAGGTGGGGAAACAGCTTTTCCATGTGCTGGAAAGTGGTGGTGCTTCGGAAAAGCTGGCTGCAGGGGTTGGGATTAGGGAAGCTGGGGAGGGCTACCACCAAGTCACCATGGCAACAGTCTCCCTGGCATCACCCTCCCTAACCCGGCCAGCCCCCACCAACTGGTCTGCTCTCACAGGGACTGTGACTAACTGCTTCTCCATGTGGCAGGCACTCCCCACAGGCTTGTGCCTGTGAGCGAGAGAGAGGGCGGCCTATACTCTTTTACTTTCACAGAGGCCTTCGCAGGCACTTTGCCACCCTTGTCTCAATTCAGCCCCACAGGCAGGAGGGTGGTGGGAGGACAGGGGTTGCAGATGAGAAAGGGAAAGACAGAAAGGGTGAGTTGTCTGGGGAGTTCATAGGTGAGTGAGACCCACCTATCTGGGTAGACACTGGGAGAAGATGAGATTAGAGGAGGATGTGTTCTATTCCTGGTGGTGCCACACCCTGGGCATCTCACTTCACCTCTCTGGTTAAGGGGGAAATGGAGGGCTGGACAGGAGCCAGAGATCCTAGGCTTTCAGATTAAACTGTGTAGTGCGAAAATAAAAATGGGAGTTCCAACATAAGGTAGCCAGGCTTGCCATAGTTACATTACAAACCATGCATATCTACTCTCTGTGCACTATAAACCATCCAGTATCACTATATTTTCTAAAAAAGAAGACGCTCTAACTCCCTCCAAATAGAAAGGGCATAATCTCAAAATAAAGAATAATCCTTTATTTGGATATATTTAGCATTACAGGTGTACCTCAGAGATATTGTGGGTTCTCTCCAGAACCTTGGAATGAAGTGAGAATCGTGGTAAATCGATGGGTAACCTTTTGCTGGTGGAGGGTCTTGCCTTCAGTTTGCAAAAGCATGCAACAGCTGTGAAGCGCAATAAAGTAAGGTATGACTGTATAGAATCATTTTTCTCACTTCACTTCAGCCTGGTGAAGACTTCAGTGACAACTTGTAGGAACCTGAGGTCATGTGTTTGGGAACCTCTGAAAGGTCAGTGATCCTGCAGAAAGTAGCAGAGTGGACATCGCAATCCCAGGAATGGACTTGAATTCAGGGTGAGCTCTCCATTGGCGCCAAGACCTGGGTCTCCATGGGGCGATGCAGGACCCAGCAATGTAGAATGGCACCCTTGTTTTGTTTGGTTTTATTTTATTTTTTCAAAGCAGGAGCAACTTTCCCCCTGAAGAGACAAAAACCTCTGTTTCTCCTTTTCCTCTGCAGCTTTTCCCAGTTAACCTCTCTTCTAAGCAGAGGAATTTTTGCTGGTCAGCGTAAGTGTTTTAAAAGGTTCTTGGTCCCAAGTGCAGCCCCACCTGCACCCCACCCCACCCCAGCAAGGCCGTGAGGTGCTGGCGTGACCATGTGCACTTGGTGAAGGACGGGACGATACGCGCTCCAGGAAAAGGTAAAGGCCAGGCGGCGCCTCCGGATGGGGTAAGTGAGAGAACGGAGCCCATCTCTGGGTTCCTGTTAGAAGCAGCTGCCCTCTGTCCCCTTCTCGCTAATGCCCTGGGGCTCAAGCTTGAGCCAGAATTCAAGAACCTGCAGGGCCTATTAAAACAGATCCCTTGGCCCCACCCCAGAATTTCTGGTTCAGTGGGTGTAGGGTGGGGCTCCAGAATTTGCATTTCCGACAAGTTCCCAGCTCGCTCAGGCTGCTAGTTTGGGTCCACATTTTGAGAACCACAGCTTGCCGATCTATGACGAGGCATCTGGGATCCAGAGCTGGAGCAAAAGACTCAAAGATGGGGGAGTCGGCTGGGAACAGAGACTAGGGTGCAGCCTGGGGAGGGGCGTGCTGATGAGATGTGGAAGTCCGGAGGAAGCTCGATGTTTTCCAGAGGCCACAGAATTTCTTTGCAGGGTGTCTGTGATCCCCTCTCACAAAGCGGAGGGCAGGTTTACAACTCTGTCCCCTGAACACTGAGCTCCTGAACGGCATCCTGGCATGAGCCCTGCCTGGCTAGAGGCACTATGAGGTGAGGGACCGACCTCCTCTCCCACTGGGCTCTTCAGCCCATCACAACCCTGCAGGTCAAGTCCGTGGGGCTGGGGGGCCACATTTCATTCTCAACTCATCTTTGTCTTTTGTTGGAGTTTGCCCAGTTCATTCTTTCCCAGCTTCATCGCCCAGCCCAGCTGAATTATGACCCTGAGTTCCTTAACAAGGGCACTAACACAGCCTGGATGTTGGGAAGTATGGGTACAGGATATCCATGATCCCACACAGCCAAGACTTGCCCTGCATCTTAGTGATAGGAGCAGAAATAGAATATTGGGGACCAGCTATAATTATAAGAAATATTAATCATGCTCTGTTAACTGTGATTGTTTTGTTCTAATTAAAGAAGGCACATTCTAACCTGGCTGGGAGTTGCATGTGGGACCTGGGAGCTCACCTGGAAATGCAGATTATCATGGAAAGATTAACAACCTTGTTGCAGAAACCAGAATGGACAGCCCTTTGAAAACCTCCAGCCCTTTGCATGCCCACAGGCCTTTGCAAATCTCCTTTATTACCTGTAAACTGCCCATTGGCATACCCTTTTTCCTACTTCCCCATGTAATCTTTGTCCTTCTGCTCAATATAAGCAGCTGTTTATGGGGAGAGGCAGAGCAGATTTTTATGGATGCCCTGCTGCTCTCCCATATTGCTGGCAGTATTGGAATAAACGCTCATATGATTCAACCCCGTCTCTGCTTAATTGGCTCAAGTAGTGATAGGCAGCATAGACCCATTGATTGTCTGGTTACACTAGCACTGTAGAAAAATTGTACTTTGTTTTATTCACCATTTTAAAGAAACCTCATCACAATAGCGATGCTGCACTGACTTAGTTTACAGGACTTTAGTATGAGTCACTTTCTTTGTGAAAGATAAGGCACCTACAAATTAGATCAATGCACCTACAAAATATTCCTTTCAGAATACTGGTTATTTTAAGCTGGTTATTTTTTAAAAATGAAAGACTCAGGGGAAACCTTTCACCTTCCTCCTCATTGCCTAAAAGAATTTAGATGGAGGACCTGCTCTGAGAAGGGAGATATTATAGATAGCTATAGTTTTGCATGAACAAGTGCGCTTGATCAAAGTCTGCCCTGTGCTCCATTGTTAAAGATGGCCCAGCATTTACCAAGCGTTTGCTCTTCCATCTCCACAGGCATTGCTTTCCTGCTCAGGCATATAAGCTCTGATTTGTTCTCTGGGTCTCATAGTCTTGTGGAACCTCCATATGTACATATGTAATAAATTTGGTCATTTTCTCCTGTTAACCTGTCTCATGTCAATTTGATTATTAGTCCAGTCAGAAGAACTTAGAAGGGTAGGAGGAAATTTCTTTTTCCTTGCCCCCACACCCAGTTCATTTTTCCCTTGTGTTATAATTAGCTTTATAGAATAGATATTTTTTAGTTTTGCATGTAGGTGTATAGATATAGATATATATATAGATATAGATAAAGATATAGATAAAGATACAGATAGTGCTAGAGATAGATATAATTAGATATAGAGATAGAGATATAAACATCAATGCATATATGGATATATACAAATAAATAAATATAACCAGGCCCACAGTGAAAGAAAGAGTAAAGGAGGGATTTCAATGATAACCATGATACTTTATTTCTAAAAAAAGAAAACAAGGGATCCAAGTTAAATATGGAAGAAATGTTAACGCTGACTAATTATAGCTCATGGAATATGGGTCATAGTTATGTAATTTCCCTGTACATTAATGCATGTTTGAAATCATTCCTAACTTTTAAACTTCCATGAAAATATTACCTGCAGGAAATATGCCAAAATATTTAGAATGATTTTCTCGGAGTAGTGAAAACATGGGTGATTTTCTTCTTCTTTCTATGTTTCTGCATTTTCCTCCTTTATGATAAGCAGGTGTTGTTTTTGCTAAGAAGGGAGAACATGTGACCTATCAAAAAGGGAAACAATCCACCCTGTCGCTGCTATCTCGCTAAGAAACACAGTGTAACCTGAATAAAATGATAATTTCTGTAAACTTCATGGTGTGTTACTCTTTACATGCCACTTCCATCCATGTGTTTCATAAGTGTGGGAAGCAGATAGGCAAAGTGTGCCAATAAGTTGTTTGTTCTGGTTACACATGGTTATTATGGATGGAGCTGGGTTCAAGGACTAGTATTTAAGGATTCTTAATCTCATGCTTTTTTGGCTGCACCAAACTACCTGTTGACAAACCAAACAGCCATTGATATAAATGGATACAGCTGCTCCCAAGTATCTGCTTTATGGTGTATCTGTTAAATCAAGTGCTTTGAACTTGAACCCTAGTTCCTCACGGAAACAGCATTATGATAGCAAGTTAGTTCAAACGTTCCCAGAAGTCACCATTTCCACCCTGACCCCTCCTGGAAGAGTTGCTATTGGTTTGGGTCATCTCCATCAGTATGATTCATCAGGCATCTCACACTCCAGGCTGGCAAAACTAGGCTGTTTACATTTCACCCAAACCTTTCCCAGTTTTCCTTCTTTTCCTAAGCGCCATCTTGGCCCACGGTAGCTCAATCCAGAAACTTTTGGGAATTATCCCTGACTTGCCCCTCTTCCTTCCCAGCCCCCATCCATCCATCTCATCACTGTTGACACCCAACCCATCACCAAATTCTGCTGAGCGTGTCTCTAAAGTATATCTCAGTTCCACCCACTTGTCTCCATGCTCCTGTCACTGATATGATCCAGGCCACCATCCCCTCTCCCCAGAACTCTAGCTTACAACCTTTGGACCCTTGTTTAGAAAGCAAAGAATAGGAGTCTGGTCCCTAGACGAGGGTCCTGGCTCTCATGTTTGGGGTGTTTATTAAATCAGTGAGCATCTAATCTTGTTCTGGCTGAGGAGCTATTTGCAAAAGTGTCCTCACTACCCGCTTCCCTCCCCCCCCCCGCCCCCACACACTCCACCCCACACACACACTCCACCCCACATGGCCCCTGGTTCTTGTCACAGAGACTTACTCTCGGGGCTTTGTCATCTTCCAACTTGAAGCTAAATTTATTTTTCCTAATTACAAGATGTACTTACTGCCAGAAAAGAGTCACGAGTGAGCAAAAACAATGACAATTAATGGAAAGGCCCGATCTTTAGCAATGAAAATATAATTGGTTAATTAATTAACAGATCATCAAAACAGCCCTAGCTGAACTGGTAAAGTGCTTACATAAACAAACCCTGCAAAAACAGATATGAATGCTAATGGCCAATGCCAGGATGGTCTTCTTAAACCTATGGTTTCCTAGAAGGTGTCAGACTACTTCCTAATCAGTGTGGTTCCCCTCTGTGGAGGCCGGGGCTGGTGCACGGCTCTGCATAGCATCAGGGCGTGCATCCCGTGGGGGAACTTCGAGCTTCGAGGGGCCTCAGAGATCATTCATTCCCCTGAGTTCCCCGCACACAGGACACAGCCCAGCTCTCGGAATCCAAGCCCAGTGCCCAGCACCATGCCTGACCCAGAATGTGATAAAATGAGTCAAATCCAAATCTCTGATTAAAGAGAAGAGTTGAAGCCCAGAGAGGTCGGCGACTTGCCTAAGATTTCAGGGTTCACTTTTGATAGAGTGAGATCACCACACGCAGATCCCCTGACCCTCCGTCCACACTATGTTATGCATTCAAAGGAAGAAAAAGATTTCAAACTTTCTCTGCCTGCACTTGATGTGCTTTTCTAGCACTACGTGACCCAGAAAGGACTGCTCAGCACCGTCTTCCAACGCGCAGGTGGACAGCGGGAGCAGTGCAGAAGTGCACCCTGGGCGAGCCTGCGCGCTCTTTCCTTGGCAGGTAAAGATGCCACATTTAAAATCAATGAAAAACAGAAGCCTCTGACACCCAATCATCTGCTGAGCAGCATTATGGTGAGAACATTAAGCAATGGGGACCAACAAGCTACAGACCTGCTTCCTCTCCTCGAAGGCTAATCTGATTTTGGAAAATTGCTTTTGGAAACATCTTAGGTGTGGAATCCCAGAAATGGGCTCAGGATATGGACTCAGAAGGAGAGAAGGATGGGCTGTGAGGCGCTGAAGGAGGACAAGGCAGATGACAAAAACAGCGGCAACCATGATGAGTCACAGGATCACCAGGACAATATCATGGCCTCAGATTTGATGATCCAAAGTCACTTCCAGAATCCTCCTATTGTAAAAATCCTTCCCCTACCCCGTGAAAAACAACGCTTCTCATTCCCACTCTCACTTTCTTGTTTTCCAGCTGCGAAAATGGCCCTAGCAGGGCTGCAGGTGTGTTCCTAAGTTTACTCCGAGATGTTCTGTCCCAAATAAAAGTGCAAAATAAATAGCTCTTCTGCGTAGATTTTGAGAATTCGCAGCTATTCCGAGGAAGGCTAGACCTTCTCATAAGCTGTGTAACAGTGTGCGAGGTGCACGTTTGCGGCTGAATAATTAAGGACAACACGGGCTGGTGGGGACACACCTGTACATGGGAAAGGGGCGCGTAGCTTCGGCCCTGCCTCACAGCAGCCTTGGAATTTCCTGCAACAGAAGGCGAAAGCATTCCTCCCAGGGCTAACCTTAGAGACAGACACACTAGGTTGATAATGAGCAATGGAGTTCTAGCGCTCAGAATTTGGAACCGCAAAAACAGCACAGGAGCCTTTTTTAAAAACCAGCTTCCTTTCTGCCAGGTAGCAGCATCCTCTCTTTCTGGACACTGGGGGCGGTGGAGCAGGAGTGGGTGGGTGAGGAATATAGGCGCACTCAGCAGGATGGCTGCAGGAAACACTCAGGTGGCTCCAACAGACAGATAATTCCCAAAGATGGCCACTGCAATCTCCTGCCAATAGATGGGTATCCCCTCTCCCCTTCGTCTGGCCAGACCCTATGATTTGTTTTGATCGACCAATAGAATGGTCCAGCTTCCACCTTTGCAGGAGCAGGTTTCAGCCACGTAAAGAAGTCCGGCTGTTCTACTGCAGAGAGAGGCCCAGGAGAGAGAGGTCCTGAGGACTGAGGGGCCACGTGCAGAAAACTTGAGGCTCCAGCACCAAGGCCCCACGCAAGGGAGTGGCACCACCTCAGACCCTCCAGCCCAGCTGAGTGACCCAAATGGGAGACACAAAAGCCGTCCTGCAGAGTCCTGCCTGAATGCCTGAGCCGCATGACTGTGAGCAAATGACTGTTTCAAGCCACGCTATCTGGGGACGGTTTGCTGTGTAGCAATAGGTAAAAACACCAACCGACTGCTCTCTCCTGCCAACTAATCTCTCCCAGGCTGTGCCCTGGGGGACTGGAATGGTTTTAGTTTTGATTTTGTTTCTGCTTTTTTGTTCTTCAATTCATCAGCTGGAGAATCTTGCTGGGGACAGGGAAAATTGATTTGAGATGGAAAGAGCCCTGCTTGAGGGGGAATCGGTTGCCCGGACACTATCACAGGTGTGTCACATGTGCTCAGAGGGAGGAAGTCCAGGGTGTGGACCTTCCCAGGGCCTGGAGGGCAGCCCCATGGAGCTGGTCCCCCCGCCCAACCCCTCTCCTCAGAACACAGAGCGCTGACTATTCCGTGACACCTCAGACCCTAGACAATCTGCCCCAGTCCAATTCCTCAGAGCACACCTGGAACCAAAGGTCAAAGGTCCTCCCCAACCTCTGTCCACAGTCACCTACACAACCACGTGACTAGCTCCACCCCAACTCTGACCACATTTACTTATATATTTATGAACATTTCCTTTCTAGATGATAACCTTGAACACCAGGGTCTCTGTATTCACACAGTTACACTTACTCAGACCCGCAGCCCCCAACCATGATTTATCTAATCCAGGGCAGGACCCCAGGCCCAACACCCAGATGGTCTGAAATTTCCTATTGGCTATTACTTGTTGACTTTACCTTGACTAGGCAATTTTTTTAAAAATTAAAAACACTTAGTGTTTTGCCCCAGTAATTCGAGTCCTAGGTATAAAGCAAACAGAAATGCTTACAATCATTCACCAAAAGACATGTATAAGAAGAATCATGGCAGCCGTAACTGATTGTTATAGTCCCGATCTAGAAATTATCCACATACCCATCTAAAGTAAGAGGGGTGAATGATGGCACATTCACATAATGAAATGCAATATGAGCAGCGTAAATGATACAACTACACAAAACAATATGGATGAATCCTCACACATGTAGTGAGTGAAATCAGGCAGACATGGTGTAACCAAACATGATCCCATGTATGTATGTATGTATGTATGTATTTGTTTATTTATTTAAACATGATTCCATTTAGATAAAGTTCAAACATGGTCAAGACTGAGCTATGATGTTGAAAGGACAGTGGTTACCCTTAGGACGTGACAATGACTGGAAGGTGGCTTCTTGGATGCTGATCATACTCCATGTCATGATCTAGATGCTTTCATGAGTATATTTACTCTGTGAGCCAAACACTAATGATGTCTGCATTTTTCTATGAATGTAATACTGCAATAAAAAAGTTTATCTTAAAGCATGAAAAAAGGAAAAAAGCACTATTGATGAGGGTGCACAGAAATGGATATTTTCTCACATTAGGGATATAAATTAGTATAGCTTTAAGAAAGGGAATCCAGCAATATTTATCAAAACCTTTGAAAACTTCATATCCTTTGACCTAGTAATTCTAGCTCTAGGAATTTGTCTTCAGGAAATAATGAGAGTATGGCACTTGTCATAGGATTATTTGTGAGAGGGAAATTTTGGAAATAACCTAAATAAATGTAGGGCATGTGTATACTTATTATGCAGCCACTAAACTATGTTTTGTAAAATATTTAATAACAATGTATCACATGAGAAAAGAGTGATTTATAAATGAACTAGAGGCCTGTTGCATGAAGAGATTCGTGCAATAGGCCTTCCTTTCCCCTGGCTGCTGGCACCGGTTTGCCTCCGGCACCCTGGGCCCAGGCCTTTGCTCTGGCCGAGTTCTGGCCGGAGCCGGCCCCAGAAACGTCAGGCTTCGCTACTCCACCAGCCCCAGAGCCGTGAGGCCTTGCTGCTCCGCCGGCCCCAGGCCGTCAGGCTTCACTGCACCCCTTGGAGCCTAAGTATGCAAATTAACCACCATCTTTGTTGGCAGTTAATTTGCATATCATACTGATTAGCCAATAGGAGGTGTAGTGAAGGTATGGTCAATTACCATGTTTGTCTATTATTAGATAGGAGGATAAACGCAGATAGCTATGCAGAAATTAATAAATTAATTCATCAGCCATTGAACATGTATGTACTGAAATAAATATTCCATTACCAGGCACTGGGGAGAGTAATGAATATGGCTTAGGGCCTCAAGTACTTTAGTGTAGTCAGACTTGAAGTTGAATGTGAATTATTCACAGCTGATGAAATAGGAAGAACAACTAATCTGAAGTCATATTACATGATTATGGTCTCAGCTCTACCATTTACTTTTTTTTTCAGCACCTTGGTAGGTGAGCTGCTTCTCTCTATTCATCATTTTTTTACCTGTAAAATGAATATAATAAGGGCTTTCCTGGCTACCTCACCCTGACGTCATTGGCTGCACAGAAAACTCTACTGAGTGTGCCCTGAAGATGTTGGCCAAATATCATGATCAGGTGACCCTTCATGTCTTGAAGGAAAGGGCACACATGCTCTCCAGTTCTATTAAGAAACATCACTAACCCCCGCCCCCCGAGCCAAGACTTCCTCCTGCCTCAAGGTTACTCCACGCTCCCCTGAGCTTGCTCTCAGTGCCAGCATCCATAATAGAGTGACTAGTAATTAAAGGCAGAGGGAAGTTCTTTCTATTATTGAATTCTACGTGCAATGCATGGTGGTAGAGAATGTGGTCTGAGTGATGTGGGTTCTTTGACATTTGCTGAGATTTCCTTAGTGGCCTTGTCCAAGCTCAGTTTCTATAAAGTGTGCCTGAAAAGAAGGCATAGTTTCCATTTATAGAGTGCAGGCTTATAAATAGATCCACTGGCTGATGCTTGTTGCCTGTCTTATTTGAACCTTTTATAGCTTTACAACTTTGTATCTCCTTGATCCACCTGTTTCTGCAAGGTGTGCTAAAAATCTCCTCCAGGAATTGTGGATTTGTCCTTTTCTTCTTTCAATTTTCCAATCTCTGCTTCTCTTATTTTGAAGCTATGTTTTAGGCACATTAAGATTCATGATTATTATATGTCCCAGTGGACTGTCCCTTTCATCTTTAAGCAATAATCTACTTTCTCTATTTATACTTTCCTCCTTCTTTTCTGCATTGTAATTAACATTGAATCTCCAGCTTACTTTTGGTATCTGCATGGTATACATATTCTCTTCCAACCTTTGGCTTTCAATATTCTTGTGTCATGAAATTGTATCTGTATCTTATAAATAGCATATACCTGGATTTTGTCCCTTTTAAAAATTCTTTTTTTAATACAAGAGTTTCTTTTTAATGCGAAATTTTATCTGTTTGTGGTATGATATCAGCGTGGGGTTCCATTTCTCCAACTTTTTTTTTTAGTTTTTGTTTGCTTTTCAGTCCTGGTCCTTGGAAGACGGCACATTTTTTGTGTGTGGATTCCTTGGGCTGATGAGTGAGAGTGTTCATGGTTCTCATTTTACAGAAGAAACTACCCTTCATGACTCCTGGAATTAGGCCATTAGTTTCCCAAATACTAGGACCTGTGTCCCCTCCCCTTGATGGGTTTAGAACTTCAGTTTGTATTCATTTTACCCTATATTAGATGTCTATACCTAATGAGCCATCTGACTTCAGCTCCCACTTAAAAAAAGAGAGAGAGAGAGAGAGAGAGAGAGAGAGAGAGAAACAAAAATTACACTTGTAAATTTAAAAACACTGATCAAAGTAAAAATCATAATAGAAAATTTGAAATACTTAGAACTGAATGATAATGAAAATACTATCTATCAAGCTTGAGGGATGAAGATAAAGCAATATGTAGAGGGAAATTTATAGCCTTAAATTCTGACACTATAAAGAGAAATTATTTAATAATGAACTAAATTAGAAAAAATAAACAAAATAAAACCAAAGACTATAGTGAGAAACATAAAAAGAAGGAATTAACAAAATACAAAATAAAGATACAATAGAGAAAATTAGCAAAGCAAATAGATGTCTCTTTAAAAGACTAGCCTCTGGTGAAACTGACTGAAGAGAGAGGGAGGAGAAGAAAATCAAGTATTAGGAAAGAAAGGGGGGACTAATTTTAGAATCTATAATGATTTAAAAGATCACAAGAAAATAATATGAAGAACTTTAGGCCAATATATTTGAAAATCTAGGGCAATTTCCTGGAAGATTATAATGGATTTCCAAAAATGGTTTTTAAAACAAGTAGAAAACCTGATGAATCTTATAACCAGTAAATATGTTAAGTAATTTAAATCTTCCCACAAAAACAACAAGAGGTACAGATGGTTTTATAGGCAAGTTCTCTCTGACATACTATGAGTAAATGATTTCATCTATATAGTCCTCTTAGAGGATAAGAAAAGAAGGCCTATGTTGTAAGACTAATAAAACCTTCAGACCAGGAAAGTGTGAAAAAGAAAAAAATTACCAGGCCAATCTCATTCATGAGTAAAATGGAAAAATAATTGATAAGCTAAATACAGAAATATATTTTTAAAATATATTATATATCATTATCAATGTGAATTTTTTTCAAGGAATTGGAAATAATAGTCTAACATTAGAAAATCTGCTAGTGTAATTCACCATAGTAAGGAATTAAAGGAGACTAATCATATAATCATCTCAGAAAAGGGGATGAGAGCATGTGAGAAAGTACAATGGTTAATACAGATTAAACTTTTAGCAACCTAGCAATAGAATGGAGTTTGCCTAACCTGATAAAGGTCATCTAGCATACTGCAACCATGATACCTAATGGAAACCACACAAGACTGTCCATTATCTCTGCCTCTATTCAACTCAGACCTGGGCATCCCTAGCCAGCCCATTTAGGCAAGAAAAAAATGAAGGACATACAAATTGGAAAGGAAGAAAAGAAACTATCATTATTTAAATATGACATAACCTTCCACAGAGATGTAAAAAAATATATAGAAATGAATTAGAATAAATAAGAATAGGAAGATTGCTAGTTTTAAGATCAATATATACATCAATTGTATTATTATATTCCTAAAAATAATTTTAAAATAGGTATAATTTGGTATTAGGAAGAATTAACATCTATTGAAATAAAAAAAAAGTGGAAACTGCTGATGGAACTTCACTGGCCAATCAGGGCAATGTGACATCACTTGCCCTCCAACACATAGTCCCCGGCATTGAAGAGATAGGTGGGAATACCCACACACTGTTACTGGGAGTGTAAATAGGTTTTAAAAAACACTGAGGAGCAACCGGGTGACATAAAAATAGCTAAATAAAGACCCGTGTCTCCAATTACCCAGCAAACTCACTTCTAGATATGCTCTTCATTTCTAGTCTCACCCATATGCACCTGGAGACAAGTTCAAGGATATTCATCACAGCGTTGAAACAGTGAAAGAAGTAGATGCAACCTAAATGTCCATCAACAAGAGAACGGTTTGATGATCTGAGAAATATTACGCAACAAGGGAGAGGAATGAGGCAGGTCTACATGTATTGACACGGAAAGGCATTCTGTTAAACCCAAAAAACCAAGCACCTCTGGGAGGCAGGCATTCGGGGGAAACTGAGGAATAGAGAGGTTAAGTCACTTGCCCGAGGTAATACTGCTAATGAGGATAGAGCAAGGTTTGGGACTGGGCCTGTCTGACTCCACGCTTTTCACTATGAGCCCCTGCCTTTCTAGCCTCCAAGTTGCCCAGATCCACGAAAGCACCCCAAAAGAGAAACACCTGTATGTAGGCACCTGCCTCCCAGAGGGGCCCAGTTTTACCCCAGATTGGCCACAGAGGACTCTGCTTTGTTCTTCTACCCCTTCTGCACCTGACCTTGGAGAGGCCAGAAACAGCAGCTGGCAAGAAGGCAGGAGGGGCAAGCAGAGAGAAAAGGTGCCACTGCGCCCTGTGCTCCTCTGCAGATTCCAAACAGGGCAGGGGCCTGGGGGTGAGGCGGGTCGAGACGGAGCTGGAGCTGGAAATGGGGAGAGAGATTGAGATTTGGGTTTTAAACTGGACTGAACTTACAATACCTAAGAATTCAGCCATTCCTTAATACCCGGGTGTGACCAGGAAAGCTAGGGGTCTGCCCAAGATTTGATACAGGGACTGGAGAGAAGAGCCCAGGAAGTGGTATGAAATATACAGTGAGGCGAGAAAAAGAAAGCTCTTCCATGATTTTGCCCACGGGCCCTGGCTCACAGCATGAAGCACTGAAACCATCGGCTACTACGATGACTCTTAACTATTTTTGTCCCTCACCCAGGGGCAGGCACTGTGTGGACACGTCACCCGGCTATAACTGACCTTGCTGTGTCCACCCTCCATAGATGGCCATTTCTCTGAGGGCAAGACCCGTGTCTTGCTCAGTATTGAAGCTTCTCTGTTAGTGTGTTACCTATAGACCCTCAATGAAGGTCTGATTCCGGAATGCTCCAACCCGTGAATCACCATTTGGCATTTATTATTATTCACCTCATCTCCCTCCTCACTTCTTTCTCTTTCTGATACCACTTCAATCAGGTGGAAATACTAACAAACTTCAGAGCAGCCCCCAAATAAGAAAGAGGGGAATCAAGAGGAAAAAACAAAAGTCCAAATATTGAAAATACATGAATTGTCAAAGGGGGAGAGGGTAGAATTGGAACAAAAAATTGTAGCAAAAGAGCCTCTCACCTTCTCCCTAGGAGGCGCAGGCCCCGAGGCTTCGAACCATCAGTCTTCTGGTGCAGCACACTGCGAAGATTTATCAACATTTTTAACTCCCCTGAGAACAATGAAATGAAACAAACCGGAGATCCAGGCCCATGATGGTGGCGCTTTCTCAGCCAAGTGCTGGGGCCTGGACTGGGCCTGCTGCGGCCACTGCAGGAGTCATTCAGAGGGACGAGGTGTTTACATCCCTGGAGGAGAGCGAGCAGGTGGCTCTGGGACCCAGGGAGAAGGCAGCAGAGGCTGGAGAGGGGACTGAGCCACCAGAAGGTGGGTCTGCACATTCCAGCCCAGAATTCTGAATTAATCACCTGCAGGAGGCATAGTGGGCAGATGGGAGGGAGTTACAGGGAAGGAGTCAAACCAGCAGTCAAGGCAGCTGCTAAATTTAACCCGGTCCCCAAAGCAGGACTTAATTAAATTAGTCCTGCACACCCCCTTCCACCCTCCAGGCCCCGTTCCCAGGTGGGATTTTTCTGTTTCTAGCTTGGCTCACATTATAACATGGGCCTCCAGACGCTGATCCCCTTGACAGGTGCCCCAGGCCAGCTCCTCTGGTGCTGGCGCTGGAAGGAAGCACAATTCCCAGCTGTCCTGGCCGCTCCCACAGTACGGAGTGCCGGGAGCAAGACCATTTGCAAGGCCAGGCCAACCCCGCACCAGGGCCCCCTTCACCCCGCCAGCAAGGCAGGACCCTCACATCGGGGCAAGATTCTGTGACCTGCCTGCGCTGGCCCTTCCCTGGTCATTGTCTGTCCCTGCACAGAGGCCTCAGCCCCTCCAGCACCTGTTGACCTCTGAGCAGCCCCTGGGTGTGGCCAGGAAGGTGACTACTGTTCCTGGAGTCTGCTGAGTGAGCTATTGGTTTCCAGATTTTCAGCCCAGACCCTTCCCTTCAGAATCTGTAATTTCCCCTGCACGCACCACCCCGCCATTCACCATCATCCCTTTCATTCATAAAACTGATGCAACTGCATAGGAATTAGGAGACCCAGGGTGGAAGTCAGCATCACTCTAACCTGCATTTGCCCCGCCCCCTTCCTCCTGTACAATGCAGAAGCTCAGGTCTCGAATTCCACTCTCCTTCCCCATCACCTGCAAGCTTGGTTAACACAGAGCGCTGGCCCTGCCCCAGAGTCTCTGCCCCAGCAGGTGCAGGGTGGGGCTGAGAATTTGCATCCTCATAGGCTCCCAGGTGATGCTGATGGGGCAGGCACAGGGACCACACTTGGAAAGCAGCTGCTCTGGGTGATGGCTGTCACCCGGGCTCATCCCTGGCAATTTGTTTGGACTTGCTGAGCAGCATTTTGTGGGGACAGAAGTAGGACCAGATTCCTGGTGCCCCAAGAGCTCCAGTTCAGGGTTCCTTCCAGGAGGCTTCCTCCATGGGGTCCATGGAGGCAGGGAGCTGGGTGCTTCTCTTCCCTGGCTGCCCATAGAGCTGCTGCCTCCTGGGACCCCAACCCAAAAAGCCTTGCCTGGGTCAGCTGCTCTCAGAGGTCAAATTCAACTCAACAAACCGTTGAGACCTCCTTCTAGGCAGCTGGCCCACTTTGGGGCTCAAATGGTTTAGGAGACCTAAAGCAGCCCGAATCCAGGGAGCTCAAAGTCTAGAGGGCAGGCCTGAGGCAGCTCAAGAGCAAAAACGCTGCCCCCTCTGACCGCTCTGCTTCCAGCTCTGTCAGCAGCCGAGAGGGTGGGTGGGGCGAGGCGGTGGGGAAGGGGTCCTTCTCTGAGTGCCTGAAAAATCCCAGGAAGGAGTGTTGTGTTGGGCCAATAGGGACACAGCCTGGGATCAGGTGTTAAATCTGCCCCACCACATATGCCCTTCTCCACTGGCACCCAACAGTCAGAGCCCAGAAAGGAAGCATGTCCGGGCCAGTGGGTCCCCTCCGACAGAGAGA
The DNA here is from genome assembly GCF_028538775.1 of Myotis yumanensis. Classification (NCBI taxonomy): domain Eukaryota; kingdom Metazoa; phylum Chordata; class Mammalia; order Chiroptera; family Vespertilionidae; genus Myotis; species Myotis yumanensis. The sequence continues at coordinate 83,085,067 of NW_027223758.1, forward strand.
ACCTGTCACCTGGACCGCACCCACACCCTCCACTCCCGCCTTCCTTGTCCCCACTCCCCACTCAGGCTGGAAGGCATCCGGAAAGCCCAGCAGGCGGAGCAGACCAGGGCTGCTGGGGGCAGGAGGGGAGAGGGTCCCCAGGTGCCTGTCCAGCGGCAGCCTCTGCCTCCAGGCTGCCTTTCTGTGTCCTCAGAAAGCTGCTCCCCGAAGGGCTCCTCACAGGGGGGGGCGGGGAGCCTCGACGGCCACTGCTAAACTTTTACCACCGAGTGTCCAGGATGAGTTCCGGCATTTCATTAATCTCTCCCCTCCTTTTTTTTTTTTTTTTTAAGTTTCTCCTTTTGGGTTCCTAACCCCTCTCTACTCAGCTTTTCTTAACTTTTGGAAATAATTATGTTCATTTTAAAAACCGGGTAATGCAGGCGCACAGCACATCTGAAAAGCATGAAAGAACATACCATAGTCCCCCTCTTATCCACGGTTTCAGTTACCCATTGTCAACTACGGTCTAAAAATATTAAATAAAAATTCCAGAAATAAACAATTCGTAAGCTTTAAATTGTGCACTGTTCTGAGCAGCGTGATGCCGCCTCATGCCACCCGCTCCATCCGGCCTAGGGCGTGACTCAGCCTTTGTCCGGGGGTCTCCCCTCCATAGACGCTTCCTGTCTGTTAGTCACTTAGTAGCCGTCTTGGTGATGGATCAGCTGCTACCGTACCATAGTGCTCCTGTTCAGACAACCTTTGTTTTACTTAAGAATGACCCCAAAGCCATTCTCCTAACTTTTGTTATAGTATCCTATATAATAAAGATGTAATATGCAAATGGTCATTACATAACAACTGACAGCATAACCACCAGATCACGGATCAGCAGGAGGGTGGGGTAGTGAGCAACAAGTGGGTGGTGGAGAGCTACAGGAGGGCAACAGAGAGCTACTGGTGCACGGATTTGTGCGCAGGGCTACCAGTATTGTTATAATTATTCTATTTTTATTATTAGCTACTGTTGTTAATCTCTTACTATGCCTAATTTACAAGTTAAACTTTATCATAGGTTTGTCTGTACAGGAAAAACCATCTTATATCGAGGGTTTGGTGCTAGCGGTGGTTTCAGGCACCCACTGGGGGTATTGGAACGTATCCCCCTATGGACCGAGTGCAATTTCTCTCCTGTAATGTGTTGTCTGTGAGGAGACCTCTGCGCCCCGTGTCCTGCGAGTCCTCCAGAGATTTGCCAACTGTGTGCCAGGATTTTCACAAGCCATCTCCCTCTACACAAATAGTGGCTTCCTGCACAAACTGCCCTGGGCCTTGCTTTTTTCTTTTATATTTTTGTTTAATTATACAATATCCCCAATATATTGACAGGTAGTGAGTCATAACAAACATCCTTGAACAACCCTCCAGCTTCATTACATCTTATGTGATCCCATCTTATGTGTTTGCCTTTGGATTTGGATTTTAGAAATAAAATGTTACACGTATGGTTGGGGCCGCATGGACCCATCCCTGGTCGGGTTCCCTGTTCCTCCCTCCCCAGAGAGAAACTCTCTGATGCACTGGCTGTGTATAGTCTCCCACTTTCCTACTTGCACTCCTACCTGAGGAAATCCCTCCTGGGCTATGATGTGCTCAGTGGTTTTAGATGCCGTCGGTTTGGAATCCGGCAGCATTCACAGTGATTTCCCCGTTACCTTAACAAATGAGGTGCTATTAGAGCGGGGCTCGGCATTGTACAGCACCAGGCAATTGCAGGATGTTTTAAACCTCACAGACTCCCAAACAGCACTGTCCCCTTCAGTCAGAAGTCACTGCCAGTGGCATACATCACGGCTAAAAATCAATGCTTGCAAATATCCCTGCAGGAAGGCAGAAACATTAACTTTATGAATTCTCCTTCTGTTTACACCCTCGTTAGGAGGATGAAATGTTGCTCCGATTGGGCCAGGCTCTTTGCTGCTTCGGAGGAGGTCCTTTATGAAAACACATGCCTCGGTTTTGGTATGATCTGTGTCACGCAATAAATGCCTGCAGTAGCTGCGAAATGCAAGCTCCATCTCTTTGCTTTAGTCACTAAATGTTGTAAGATCAAAGAAAGAGCTCTGAGTTGACTGCCTTGTTAGTCTTTTTTTTTTTTTTAATATGTTTCTCACTGATTTCAGAGAGAGGAGGGGAGAGGGAGAGAGAGAGAAACATCAGTGACGAGAGGGAGTCAGCCTGCATGCCCCCCACTGGGGATCGAGCCTGCAACCCAGGCATGTGCCCTGATTGGGAATTGGAATCGAACCGCAACCTCCTGGCTCATGGGTCGACGCTCAAACACTGAGCACACTGGCCAGGCATGCCTCATTTGTCTTGCTCTAGCCTGGGGTTGGGGGCTGCCCTGCCCATCATTCTTCACAGAGGCCCTCGTGGGTGGACATGGCTATGGTGCTAATGTGGCGGGCTGGGCTCAGAAGGCAGCCCAGGGCTCTACACCTGGCTGTTTAAGGACCTCCTATCTTTACAGTCACCTCCCACTGGAAATCCAACACACTGGGATTCTGCGGGGTGTGCCTGAGTGCCCTGCCCACACTTCCCCTCCTGCTAATGGCATTCCCACTCGTATTTACACTGAGTTTTTCCCTATATATGTATTATTTTTTTATCTTTCTACACATGCCCTCAAGACCTCATCTCTCACCCAAATGACCTATCAAGGTAGTTCTTCAATGAAAGCAGTTCTTTCCCTGGGAGAGCACTAATGCCAGCATATAAAATAATAATTTTTCTCCTCCTTGCATGTTCGACAACAGAGAGCTGGCCCAGTCCGGCCGGATCGATGTCTGCTCTCTATCTGGTGAGCGAGCATGCATTGGCAGGATGTGAACTGTGAACATATGAATCTGAACTTGAATGTCTCAAGTGGATTCACATAACATCCCTCCGCAAAGCCCGTTCCCCCAAAACCGCACTCCACAGCTGACCCCCAGTTAGCTGCTGGTGAAGTCCCAGGAGAGCTCTGGACCTGGCAGCTGTCTGTGAGCCATTTATTCGCAGTTCTGTTCTGTTCTCTGGATGCCATCTGCGGCTCCATCCTTTGGCCTGGGGTCAGCAGGGTCACCTCCCTTTGTAAGCCCAGAGCTCACCATCCAAGCATAGCATCTGGTTTGGGAAGGTTCTAGTCCCATTAGTGCTCACGGGAGTGAGGAATGACGCAAGCAGGGGAGAATGAAAGCAGCACTATGATGGTGGCTCAGCACACGTGTAGGTCAGGCCAAAGCTTCCCGCTTCCCTCCCCCCTCTCCTTCCCTCCCTCCCCCCTCCCATGCCTTTTCCATCACTGGGAGCGCTTCACATGTACCTGGGCAACAGGACCGATTTGCTACACCGTGGAGCACATATCTTCGAATTTCTCGACTTCTGTGTATTTTACTACTCAGTGATATCATTGTTTCTGTCTTGCCTCCTGACCTGCTCATCCATCAGACTGAAGGAGCAGGGGAAGACAGGCCAGTCCTTTCTCTCTCACAGGGTTGACCCTGTGAAAACACAAAGGACGCAGCAACAGGTGATGCTTTGAGTTCATCTCGGCGTGAAAAAATGAGGCGGTGGAAGGTCCCAGAGCAAGGTTCTGAAGAAGACTGGGGACAGAGCCCAGGGTGCCCAGCAGGGGGGGGGGGGGGTGGCCAGCCCACAGGTCCAGGCTCAGCTCCACATCCACTCTGCTCTGTGAACTTGGGCTAACTCGCCCCTCAAAGCCTCCGTATCCTTTTCTCAAGGTGAAACCAACAATAAACCTATCTTGCTCCTTGCAGAGTGGAGGGTGGCTTTACAGGTTCCCTTGTTGGGGAAACGGTTCTGTGATAATAAGAGTAGCAAGACTGCTCTGTGTCAGGTGCTGTTCTCAGCCTTCAAGTGCTCGGACTCATGTCATCCTTCCGAGAGCAGGAGGTGGGAGCTATGGCCACCCCTGTTTTGCTGATGAAGATCTTGGGGCAACCAGCTGGGGGCAGGTGGTAGGTGAGTGGCAGGGGTAGGAATGAGCCCAGGCAGTCTGGTTCTCGAGCCCACTTCTTGGCCATCACCCTCTGCGGACACACAGCATGCTGGGTCTGCGAGCACACCGCACGTGCCAGGCTGCCTGCTCCCAATGTTCTCATCCGTGCACAAGGGGTACAGTGTGGCTCGGTCGCATCCTTATTCTCTGAGAGCAGATAATGGTCTAGATCCACTTTAAGACGGCACGTGGGAAGGGATTCTCCACTCCAGTGTGGGACAGGCCTCTGTTGTTAAAAAGGCAGCCTTGCTAGATCGGATCCTGGCACGGGGACTTCATTTAATCCAGTCTGAGACAAGGCTGGTTTTCCTTCTGGCGCTCTACGGGCCTGACACTGTGGGGAAGGGGGGCGGGCATGAGGTGCCCAGAGCCTTTGTTACCTTTAATTAGGTGCGCGCTCATTGATTGATTGATTGATTTTCTTCCCTGAGCTGCAGCAGAGGACAGCGCCCCTGCTCCCCGGGCGCGCGGGGCCTGCCACGAGAATTATAACGAGCGCTAAGCAGGCGCAGCACGCCATCCCAGGCCCGTGAGACTGCCACCAGCTCCCTGTCAAACCTCAAATTGATTCTGAAATTGCTTTGAGGACGGAAAGTGGTGAACAATTTGAAACCCGTGTAATTATCTGAGTGGCTGTTGCTGGGTGACCCGCCATCATCGCCTGAGCCCATGGAAGGGGCCAGAAGTAAAGTTCCCAAATGAAACAGTTACAGAGCTGGCGGGGCCCAGCCAGCGGCCCTGCAGGACTGACCGCCCAAACACCTGACCCTGAGGCCCGGAGGGGGGCTGCTCTGCCAGCGAAGTAACAGGGCTACCCTTGCAAACACTGCCCGGACTGTGGCTTTAGAAACAGACTATTCAACCAACTGATACCATTGGCACGGTACTTGCCATGTGCCCACTACTGAGAGACACAGTGGGCACACGAAGAGGTGGTACCTCTCCTGTGTGCTAGGCAACCCGAGTGGAGAAAACATTAACAAGGGGAAAACGTTAAATAATGCATTGTTCGTTGTAAGACAGGATATGGCAATGCCCACTGAGTGGTAACACTCCAAGCTGACAGTAGCAAGACTGATGCGGCATGGCAAGCCAGTGGCTACATGTTCTCTCCATGCCCTTCATCCGTGTGCTCAGAGCCTCCAAAGGGTTTGGTACAGACAGAGAAACTGAGGCTCAGGAAGCTGACGTCACTGCCCCAGGCCCCCTAGGCCCCACCGGTGGCATGCACATGACTGACTAATGCCCAGGAAGCACGAGGAAGGCCACGCCTCATGCCACACAGCCTCTGCTCACCCGCCTTTGTGAGAGAGAAACTCAGAAACACATCCTGGAAAGAAGAAATCAGAGCCCAGCTCTGGGTGTCACCATGGTTGCAACCCAAGGTTTTTGCCACTTGAAATGTCTGTTAGTTCCACACAGAGATTCAAAGGGGAGCACTGTCCCTATGCTGGCGACATTTCAAAATCACATTTTAGCAAGAAATGCGTCTCAAGACAGTTGCACAGACGTCTCCTTGAATGGGGATGCAGACAGGCAGCCCCTGCCAGGAATCCCCTTCCTCAGCCGGCCCTGGGTCCAAGCCCCCCATACCTCCTCCTGAAAACCCCCACTGCTCAGCCCAGGCCACAGTTAGGGGGGGCTTGCAGAACTTGAGCTACTTCCAGGAAGCAGAGACTCCATTCTCTCTCTCTCTCTCTCTCTCTCTCTCTCTCTCTCTCTCTTCTTTCTCCCTCCCTCTTTCAGTAAAATACAAGGTGGGGCAAAAGTAGGCTTACAGTTGTGAGTACACGAGACAGAGTTTATTCTTGTATTATTATTTAATTACTGTATTATTTTCCATACAAACAACTGCACACCTACTTTTGCCCTACCCTGTATACACAACATGAAATTTACCCTTTAACTATATTTAAGTATTCAGTTGCGTGGCATTAAGTACATTCACGCTCTTGTGCAATCACCACTCCATCCATTCCCAGTTAGCACAATGGCTGGGAGAGAGTAGGTGCTCAGTGAATACTTGCTGAATGATCCAGGGTTCCGGTGCCTGGCGGTTGTCTGGCTCTGACACAGACTCCCATTCAGCTGCAAAACCTCGATGTGGTGACCTTCCCATCACACACCGGCTCTGTCTCCTCTCCCCATTGGCGACTGTTCAGCTCAGCAACTGTCCCCAAGCCCAGAAAGGAGCAGACACAGCCCTCCCTAGAATGATGCCACTTTTATGATGTCCTCGTCGATGTTCACCGAAAAAGAAAACAGAAAAGCAGGCTCTGTAGAGCACCGCATTGAAAACCAACAAGAATGAGCCCGGGAGGAAAGCTAGGTGGGGCACCTTGGACAGTCATGCACGGCTGCGCCGGGATTTGGGGCGCACAGGATAACGTATAAGCCAGCGGGCCAGGAACAGGCCTGGCCAGAGATGATTCGCCAACTCTCTGCCACCTTCTTACCACCTCCGCTCCGCCCTCCCACCCCACCCTCCTACCCCACCCTCCTAAGGAATCCCATGTCTGGCCCAAGAAACAAATGAGGGGCTTTACTGTCCCTGTAATTGCTCCAAATCCCATTAATTACACGGTAAGCCTCCCACAATAGGCCCGCTGCCTGCCCTGACACAGCTGGACCTGGGGCCAGCCTGCAGCCTCCAGGGCCTCAGTTTTCCACCCTGTACAGTGAGGGGCTGGTCCATGCTAAGCCCCCTCCAGGTTCCGAATTCTCTGATTCTGAGCTTGAGGGGCCGGGGGCCTCCCCATAGGCCCCAAAGCACAAGACAGCTAATTACTTCTCACTCACACAGTCTCCAGAAAATGTCAAAACGCTGGCAGGTGAGAATCGCAGCACTTTCTTTCCCAGCTGAAAAGGAGCTGCCCAGGCTGGGGGTCGAGTGAGGGCCGGTGACGAAACAGGCTGCCAAGTGCCAGACTCAGGCTGGACCCCGTCCACCTAGAACCACTTATTATCATGGTATCGGCTGCCATTAGACCTGCTACACCATTCACAATGCCGTCTAAAATCACACCACCGTTAAGTACTGCCCCCGCCCTCAGTGAGAACGGGTGTCCCTAAGTGTGCAACTGGCTGTCCCGGAAGCCATGCACGCACTGCTTCTTGGTACATTGTTTTTATGGAGCAGGGATGCCTACAATTACTCTTTTTAAAAAGGAATTATGCCCATTGCTCCTGCCAATCTCTCCCTTTCCTACGCAGGAGCTTTTGTATACTGGTTTTGCATAACGTAGGTGCCAACAATGTACGCACATCACCACCCAAAGGCATACACACACCGGGTTACTATGTACAAACAAGGGCTCTCTGGTTGGGCTGGTTCTGACCAGTGCACCCCCCATCTCCCCTCCTCGCCCCCAGTCCCCCCACCCCAAGAGAAGGCAGGGGGTCTGGTGTCAGGCCAGCTTCTTAGCTCCAACCCTCCCCAGCTATTGTTCCTCAAGAGAGGTTCTACTGGCGTTTAGGGCAGGACAATTCCCCGTGGTGCCTGTGCCCAGCACTCAGCCATTAAATGCCAGTTTTCCTCATGTGACAACCAATCCCCTCCCCTCACTCCTCTCCCCCATGTTTCCAAACACCTTCTAGGGCCAGCCCACTGCATGCCCGCCTGCACAGAGCCCCTCTGCCTGGGGTTCTTGATGGGCATTCCAATTCTCTGCCAGCCTGGGGCTGCCCGAACCCTGGCCATGAGGTTGGGCCCTCTGCGTCAGAGTCACCAAGTTGCCGTCTGTGACAAAAGACTTGCTGTTTTTTTAAACTACTGAACCATCATAGGCCAACACTTTTGTGAAAGACCACACAAAATAACAGAAAAATAATCAAGCGCTTGAATGCCGTGGCAATGTCAAACTTCAAGGAAAGTTTCTAAATGTTTATTCTTCATAACTGTACTTCATTTCTATCGCTGACTGGTAAGAGTAACCAGTGGACCACACTGAGTATCACTGCTCATTCTAGGCCAGTGGTTCTCAAATTATGGTCTCCATACCAGCAGCTTAGGGCATCGCTTAGAAACTTAAGGGAAATGCCAGTTCATGAGCCACCTCAGACCTTGAGGATCTGTAACTCTGGGGTGGGGCCCAGACATCTGCGTTTGAAACAAGCCCTCCACGTGATTCTGATGCCTGCTCTAGTGTGCGAACCAAAGCCTTGAGCAGCCTCTTCTCAGAGTCGGCTGGGCTGGGACCCCAGGAGCCGTACAGAGGTCAAGTCTGATGGCCACTTTCCTCACCCCCACTTGCCATGGAAGGAGAAGCACCCTCTCAGGCTGGGCCACGGGCCTGTGCAGATGAGGAAGGGAGAAAAAAGTTATAAAATAAAGATCATTGGAGCCACACACTGCCGGGAAAATACTCTTTAATTAGGGCCAGACTCCTGGAGATCACCAAGGGAGGCTTGAGGGAGACCACTAGTCTCCATTAGCATTTTCCCAAGGGCTACATCCAGGTTATGAAATAGGAGGGCTCTGCATAATTTGCATATTATTTGCATATGCCTACTTGGACTGCACTCTCTTCTCTAGCAATTTTCAACAGAATTACAATCTTTTCTTAGAAAACCACTGCTGCCCTAAGGGTTGTCACTAATCATTTTTCCTGCTTTCTGCCCCTCACCCTCCCTCTCTGACAACTCCATAACCCTGAGCAAAAGTGTGAAAAAGGGAGAGAAGCAGAGAAGTGGGGACAGTGACTACTGAAGGAATGGGGCAGCCTGGGTTGTTCTTGGTGATCTGAGCGTCCCACACACGAAGGGATGCTGGATTTAGGAATTCCACAGACCTGTAAACTCAATGTCTTAAGAGGGAGAGCACCACATTTTCATGCTGCCAACATCTACTGTGTCCACAGTATCATACAAGGTAGTATATCTTATTATCAGAATTATTGAAAGAATGTAAATTTCAGGATAAAGGGCAACCCTATTAAGGGAGATAAACTTAACCTTACGAAAAACTCACTGCATCATGTTTATTTTTCTTATTTCTTTCTAGACCAAGAGCTGAATCCTGGCTCTCCCACATGCTACCTGGGCAGCATCAGACATGGGGTGCCCACCCATGAGAGGGGCAGGAGGTGGTCTGGTGAGAGCTGCACACACCAGGCACTCAGGAATTGGTTGCGATCTGTCATCGCCATTGTCTTTTTAAAATCGCATTTGTTTTATTATTATTAGGTTTGGGGGCAGCTTTCGTTTCTTGCCACTCCTTCTGAGCAAGTGAGAGCCATCCCTTCCTCTTTCTGTTTTCTCGGCTGTTCGGGGAGGTCTGGATTTTAAAACCAGAACTGTAAGAAGTGGATTCAAGTGGAAAGGAGAGCTGTGTGCGAGACTTCCAAAGAAAGGCTACTGTGGGGACAGCCTTCTTCCCTGGAGCTTCCAAAAGCCAGGGAGAGAAAGACTGTTGGCTGCTTGTTTTCTCCGAAGGATGGCGAGCAACCCCCATTCAGAATGCCCCGGAGAGGACCCCTCACCCAAGCCCAATGGCTTTTCTGAGTTTCCTTTTAGGACACATTTTTCGGCACTTCTGCCTCTAAGCCTAGGGTTTCTCCTCTGCTCCTGCTCTGGCGAGGTCTCTGGTGAGCCTGAGGTGGGGAACATCCCTCTTTGCCACTCAGGCTGGTAGTGCCAGTATGCCATTAGTCCGATGAATCAGGGGCCTCAATATTCTAGAAGCTCCCTGGGACAATTCCAGGATGCAGCCTGGGTTGAGGAAACTCACCCTGAGCTTACCCTTTCCCTCTCCCAGAGGCTTCCCTGCCTCCTCCCGCCGACACCCCCCCACATAGTCTCACTTAAGTGCATACACACTAGCAATAGGCCCTGCCCCCTCCCACCATGCCACACATGTACCCAGCTGGAAGGCTTCTAGGCTCACAGGTGCTTAGGGGAAACTGAGGCTGGGTAAAAACACCAGCAGAGGCCCAGCTGTTTGTCTCTTGCTTTCTGTCACCCCCTATTGATACCAGCCAGCGGAACATGTCACAGCTCTCACTTTCCTCCTCTCACCAAATTGGTCAGGCTAGATCCACCTGCTTCCGACCTGGCCCTGCCCTCATCCCTCCAGGTGAAGCTTCTGGCCTCCTCCACCCACTCTGTTCTCAGGTGTCTGGCTTCCTAGAGGGGCTCCTCTTCCTTCCCCAGTGATCAGTAAGGCAACTCCCAACCAGCCCCTCCCAGACCAGCTCTGCACCAGGCCTGGGCAAATGCTGGCTTGGTGGACAGGCCATTCTGCACATGAAATGGTAAAATCCATGGCCCTATCCTCCCCATGGTCAAACCTGGCTCACTCAAGCCCAGTACTGGGTTCGGGATCACAGCTACCAAAATGTTCATTTATTTGCCTGACCTTGGCCCTGCTGTGTATGCCCCCCTGGAGCAGGGGCAATTGTTCTTGGAACATATCTGTCGTTTGCTCAACCCCATGCTCAGCCCTCTGGTTCCCCATCACTTCTGTTTGTTCCTAATGTAAATAGAGTCTCACCCCTGAGCAGATGGCCAGGGGTCCCTGACAGGGTCCGCCCTTGCCTACTCTGGTTGCTGCAAGCTCAGCTTGGCTGAGTGAACCCCCGCAGTCAGCCTGGCCCTGGTGTAGAGGGAGGTAAATTCTGCCCTGAGTGAGCCTCTTCCTTCCACAGGCCAGCTCCCCTCCCGCGGCTCCCCTCCCGCCCCCCCCCCCCCCCCCCGGGAGCCACGCCCAAGGCACAGACTGTAGGTATAGGCTCTGAGCCTCCAGCCCCTGTGAGCACCAGGCCCAGCTGACCTTTTAATAGAGAGAAGATGGACAGAGAAAGACAGGGTCAGACAGATGGATCTTGGCAAGCATCAGAAGGTAAGGCCTATCTTTCCTACTGTAAACTTTCTGTCAATTAACAAGTACTTGTGAGCAATTCCAAAATGTGTGTGTGTGTGTGTGTGTGTGTGTTGAATCTCAATTTGTAACCAAAAGTCATTTGGTGGGATTCCTAAGGGGCTGTGGTGGTAAGTCTGTGTATAAGCCCATTCATTCAATCATTCATTTAGAGAAACAGTGTGATATAGGGGCAGGGGCAAGGCCACCAGAGGCACACAATGCAAAGTCAATTCCTGCCTCTGTCTCCTGAGTCACTCGGGTGTGACCTTACGCCAGTTGCTCCCCTCTTGAGTGTCAGTTTTCCCATCTGTTAAGTGGGGCTAATAAGGCACTTAGCAGAGTGCCCTGCACAGAAGAAGGAATTAATAGATGTTGGCTGTTATTATGCACCTGGCACTGTGGGGGCATAATGTTAAATATTCATTCCACCAATATCTTTTGTCACCAAGAGCAATGAGCCCCAACCCATGCAACAATGTAGGTGGATCTTAACAAAACAACATCAAGTAAAACGGACTCCAAAGATTATACACAGCACAGGGCTGTATATGAGACTAAAAATAGCTACAAGAAAATATGCTTTTTAGGAATACATATGGATGCAATAAAACTAGATAAAGGAAACGCAGGAGAATAAGGATGGGATTATTCCTCGGGTGGGCGGCAGGGGGAGGGGGTCTGAGGCAGGATCTTATGTTTGGATGTAGGATTTGTCGAATCTTAGCTTTGTTATGGGTGATGAGCTCTTGGGTGCTTATTGCATTAATAAAAATAACTACATAACTACATAATTAAATAAAAGCAGACTGTGCCTGGACCAATGGAGAGACTGTCGGGAGCCAAAGACTGTGAGTACACCAGTCCTGAGCATCAACAGTCCCTGGGAAACAGAAACAACTGTATTGGGCAGCCATTGCAGGCTAGACACTGTCCCAGGCCCTGCGTCTACACCAGGGAATGTAATAGAATTAAAACCCCACCTTCTTGGACTCACAGGCTAGTGTGGAGACAGACAGAAAACAAACACACAGTGTCGGCATGTGAGTGCAGTGGGGAGAATGAAGATCCCAGGGACAGGAAGCAGGCGGTCTGGGAAGGCCTCACTGAAAAAGTGACATTCGAGCAAAGGCCCAGAGAAGAGGAAGGAGGGGGCTTGCGGAGTGCTGGGGGGCTGAGCTTCTGGGCAGAGGGAACATTCAGCAAAGACCCTGGAGATCGGGAGGCGGCCAGTGCAGCTGCAGTGCAGCGAGTCGGGGAAGGTGGGCAGACAGGTCAGGAGGGACAATGGGGCCTTGCAGGCCACTCTGAGGACCTTGGCTTTTACTCAGGAGCCACTGAAAGGTTCTGAGCAAAGGAGGAAACTGTCTGACACGTTTCAAAGGCTGCTGCCCTGAGAGTAGATGGTTGGGCAGAGGCGGAGGCTGCGACACCAGTCAGGAGGCTGTTGTAACAGCCCAGGTGAGAGAAGGGGCCGCTGGCACCGGAGAGATAACCGCGAGGAGGAGACCAGTGCCCAAACCCAGATAGAATTATGGCCCGGCTGCTGCTCTCCTGGGACTCCCCGGCTGGCAGCAAAGACCAGACACATGTGCAAATAACCACAAAACAAAAACTACCGTAAACTGTACAGCAGTTCCGAACCCCAACAGGAGAGCGCCCAGCCAGGCACAGGGAGTGCTGGCCGCCTCGGCTCGGCCCGCTCCTCAGACCCTGGCTGGGCAGCTTCCACCTCGGGGTCCGCCAGCTCTTCCCTGAACCCTCTTGCAGCCAACCTGACCGGAAATGCGGGTCACCTGTGCGGTCAGACAGGCCGCATTCCCTCTCCACCGAGTTTGCCTGTCCCCTGATTGCCCCCCTCCCCACCGAACCCCAACAAGGCTCCCCAGTGCCCTCATTAGAGGCCTCATTGTGGCTCGACTGTTGGAGAGCCCAGGGAAGCTTTAAAGCAGTGGTTCTCAATCTCGGCTGGAAATCCCCTGAAGAAATTGAAAGATGACAGGTGCCCGAGTGCCACCCCAGAGCCTGCCTATTGGCCTGGGCACTGGAATCTTCTCAGCTTCCAGGTGAGTCTCACGTGCAGTCAGGGCTGAGAGCCACAGCTCTAGTGGCCTGGTCTAGCTTCCCCGCCCCCATCCCTTTCAGGAGCTCATGCCCACAAGCCTCTCCCCTGTCACTTGCCCTCACAGGCAACGTCCTGGCTGCTGCCTCTCCCCGGAGGCGAGGCGCCTTGGCAGAACCTGGCCAGCCCTGAGATGAGCTGAGAGTGCCCCCACGGGTGGGGGCTGGGCAGGGCAGAGCGTGCGCCCACCTACCTCCCACCGTGGGCTGGGACTCGGGGGCTTTCTGCAGGGCTGCCCCACAGGCCTGGAGAGTGGAGCCATACCCAGGATCACCCGCTTCCAGGGGCCCCGAGGCTGCTTCTGCGGCCAGAAAAGCCCTGCGGCTCAGATGCCTTTAATCAAGGCCAGGCTGGCTCTCCTCCCCAGCTCCTCCCATCTTCCTCCTCCAGGACTAAGACTGGAATGCATTTTTATTAGGCTTTTCCTAGGTGCAAATGGTGCCGGGCTGGGGGTGGGGAAACTGGAGGGAGTGTGATTTACACTCACCCTGAGTCCTCACACCTCCCAAGGGCAGCCTAACCTAACCGGCAGCCTGCGCACACAGCCGCTGGCAGGTGGGTAGGGCCACGCAGGCTGCACCCCACCAGCCAAAAGTCACATCTCTGCGTGAGTGCCCCAAGGCCCAAGTGAGTCCAAGGCCCTTTGGAGGAACGTCTAGGGGAAGATGGATGCTGGTGTCTGTAAGGTTCCGCAAAAACACCACACAGGGAAATTACCCGCATTCTCCAAGCCCCATGCACACTGGTCAGGCTGCCCCAATCCACTTTCTCTTTGCTCCTAACGGCTACTTTGACTCTCATCCACTCCTAAGTTCCATCCCCAGGCTCCCATCCCAGCCCCAAACGATAAAGGCCATTCCCCCTGGACAAAGGCTGATAGGCCCTTCCGCCTGCCTGTTAGAAAGGGTACCCTTCACCAGGTCAGCTGCTGGTGGCCTTAGTGGGATTTCTCAACAGAGGCACTGCTGACATTGGGGCTTCTTCATTGTGGGGGGCTGGCCTGTGCATTGTAGGATGCTTCGCAGCATCCCTAGCTTCTACCCACTAAATGCTAGTAGTGCCAGCCTCCCCAACCTGTCTCCAGACATCACCAAATGTCCTGCGGAGAGGGGGTGAGCAACATCACCCCAGTTGAGAACCACTGAGCTATAGCAGTATACCGGGGACCTCTGGAGGGCAGGGACTGTGCCCGCACTTCTGAGAGACAGTTCAGTCTGTGGCAGTACAGAAAGCCCGCTGCGCATTAGTGGTCATGTGAGCTTGCTCAGGAGGCCTAACCTCTCTGGGTTTCAGCATCATCCTCTGTAATCACGTAACAGCCAACATGGGCTCCGGGCTGGCCCTGTGCTAGGCACCTTTCGTGTATTTTCTCATTTAATCCTCACGACATTTTCCTGGAAAAGGTCCCTCTTTTACAGAGGAGGAAATCGAGGCTCAGAGAGGTCAGGCAACTTGGTCGAGAGCACACAAGGGGAAGGCAGGCAGTTGGACTCCAGAGCCCATGGTCTTATCCACAGAGACTGGGAGGGGCGGGGGGGTATGCAAGAGAAAATGCAGGGACACCTGTTGGGCTGCTGGCTGGTCCAGGGGAGGGTGACCTGAGCTGCATGATGACAGGGGTGTGGGGAGAAGGGCAGACTGCAGGGGCATTTAACACGCAGAGCAGAGGGCAGCAGGTGAGGCTGAAGCTGGAGGCCTGGTGGGCAGAGTGCTGTTCACAGGAGGAAGGGTCAGGTGTGGGATCGAGGGCAGGAGTTCCTCGCTGGTGCCTTGCGTTTCAGAGATGCTGTGCCCGACAACGTTGCACTGAGTAACTCATTGATCTAATAACTGATTCATTGATAAATGATGCGCAGACCTCTTTCCTAGGGGGACGCTCACTGTGAGGCCCCCACCCCTGACTCGGGACACACCCTGGACAGGGACAGACAGACCACAGAGAAGGCCCGTGTGCAGGCGGCCAAGCCCGGGAACCAAGTCCACCAAATGGAAATATAAGTTATTATTATTATTACCTTATCAGCTCTGACAAGATCGCAGCCAAAGGTGGGGCCGCCGCAGCCTGTAATACAATATAAATGGGCTCTCGGGTGGCAGTTGGCTGTTGCATTGATTCTTATTCACTCAGAAGCTAAATCACGGTGCTAATGTAAAACATGTATGAAATATCCCTTTTTCATGCACTAGCAATGAAAGGACTTCACAAATCTCCAGCCAAATGCAAGTACTTGTGAGTAATGGGAGCCTGCACATGGGCGTTTTATCACCACCTACCAGCCAGCTCGTTGAAGCTTTGGGTTCAGGTTAGGAAAGCACCCCAGCCACCGGGAGGTGCAGAAACACCAGCACAAGGTCCCTCCTTGCATAAGTGACACTTGATTGCAACCCAGGAGCTGAGGGTTTAAACATGTGTTTAACACCATGTGTTTGCACCTAGAACCACTGACTGTCGGGATGAAGCCGGAGGCCTGGTGGACAGAGTGGATGGTGGTGCTATTCACAGGATGAGGGGTCCAGGTGTGGGCCACTCACCTCACCTGTGTGAGGGAGGAGGGGAGCGACCTGAGCAGGTTGCCAGCTCCTCAGGGTAGATCTCACTAGTCCAGGCCACGCTGCTTCTCTCCCTGTGGCAGGACCCCGGCCAGCCTCACTAGACATTCCACATCTCCAGAGCTCAGGGTTCCTAAGTCTTCAGTGAAATCAGAGGAGGAAATGGGAGTGGAGACTGTTTCTAACAGTCCAGGAAGGCAAAGGATAGTGCATCCTGATGGGAGTGGGAGGGTGGGGTGGGGTGGGGGGGAAGGGGAGGGGCGCCGGCAATTGGCCAGCCGGCCCCGCTCCCTGGTCGAACTCCCAGTCGAGGGGACCATTTGCATATGAGCCTTTTATTATATAGGATGCGTACTCTGCCTACTTCTAGAAACAATTGGGGGCAGTTTGTAATTCAACACACACACAACAGAATAGCTCAGAGTGACATCAGATTGAAGAATTATTTTTAATAAAAAAAAAACTAGAAATGACCCAAGTGTCTCTCTATAGGAGGCTGATTAAACAACAACAACCACCACAACTCTGTCCGTACAGATACGGTGGAATACTACACAGCTATTAAAAACAGGCAGTGCTCTGTGGACTAATATGGAGATACTTCAAGGATATAAGTTTAAGGAAATAAAAAAGCAAGGTGCAGAATACACTCTAGGCACTCTTGTGTATGGTAAAGTGAAAACTAAGAATATATATCAAATTTCTGTATTATAGCATAAAGAAACACTGGAAGAATAAGCCAGAAATGGATGCTTATAGTGCTGGGCCCGGGCCCAGGAGTGGACGGTACATCACAGCCTCTAGCTAGGAGGAGACTGGAGACAGCCTGCAGGTGGGCAGGCAGCTCAGGCTGGCCACAGTGGCCTGGCCTCCCTGTCTCATCACTGGGGGAAAATAAGAGAAGGACCGGGTCAGTGCCAAGCCAGTGCCACCCAAGGCCTGCCCATCTCTGCAGGGCTGTGCCCACATCTGCTGACTCAGCCCTGAATCACTGTTACCCCAGCTCCTGACAGCACGTGGTTCCAGGAGCTACCAAACTGCAAGTGCCATGTTCACCTTCTCAGGCTCTTGCCCGTCCAGCACACTCTGACCCACAGCTCCAGCCACCCCACCCCAGCCTTCCTCACTCCGTCCCAGCTTGGCCCAGGTGCCTTCGGTTCTGGGTGGCAGTGCCCTGTGCCCTACTGTGGCTCAGCTACAGTACTTGTGGGAGAAGAACCCAGAGAGGCAAAGGGCAGCACCCTCAGTGAAGGATGGCGGCTTTGTGTGTAAGCGAAATGACCTGCTCCTGGAGTAGGAGGGGGCGGCCGACCATCAGATCAATGGAAATGAACTGCTAGCACCCAGACATTCATCGAGGAGGTGAAATTAATTCTAGCCTATTAATAAATTATACCCATATTATAAAAACTTAGAGCAGGGTGTATGAGCAATTTTTTAAAAAACCATTAAGTAAAAACGAGCTGCAGAACATAATATGTAGCTTAATCCCATATCTGTGAAATAGAGATATCCTTTCCATCTCCAAGGTCGCAATACAGATACAGACGGCGATATGGATGTAACAATTCCCTGGATTGTTGCTAGGGGTGAGCTCTGAAGAGGGAGGGAGAGTATCACAATTTCCAACACTTTCTCCATGAAATAGTTCTATGTTGTTTGAATTGTTTCTTATACAAAGCGGTTATTATTTTTGTAATCTGCACACAGATCTCTCTCATCACTGCATACCAGGTTGGGCCTGTGTGCTGAGTCAGAGACTCAGGGAGAGAAGCCGACTCCCAAACCCCCGTGCCATCAGCAGAGGGGACCTGAAGCCCAAGGGCAGCCGGCCTTCCCGCAGGGCGCCACAGCGCGCCAAGGCAAAGCTGGGCTGGCCGCGCCTCCCTCCGGCTCAGCCCTGGGCTCTCTCCACCGTGCCCTGTGGCCTGGAGATTAAGTAAGTGCATATGTGTGGAGGGTTCTCTATGTAGCTGAGAGGGGAAATGTTGGCCAAAAAGCAAAAATAGACTTGGCCCTCCGGAACCTGGCAGGCAGGTCCATGCCACCACCATTGACTGATGGAAGGTTCCGGACAAGTGTTCATTAAAGATGAACATTAACTGTAAATCAGAGCCCCAGAGTGAGTGCTGGTTACAAAGCAAATTAAACCAAGTGGGAGAATGCATGGCTGGTTTCAGCCCCAGCGCTCACCTGACAGTGCCCACCAAGCCAGGAGAAGATATACCGTCTGACTCAGAAACGTAACAGGGTCAGGGGCAGGGTCAGGGTCAGGGGAGGCTTCTTTACAGTGTGTCTCTCTGACAGAAAACTCATCACCACTGTCTCCCAAAAGGCAGCTGACATGGCAGGATGCATATTAATCAATTAACGAGCACTATTAAATCTTTCCTTGCACTGGGTTCCGAAGGCCTGGCTGGCAGTTACAAGGATGGTGACCTCTCCCATTTGGTTCCTGCTTTACAACTTAGAAAGGCTTTGGCTCCTTGTCCTATGGGATCCTCTTGATGCCCTGTGACCAGCAGTCTTGACCTTCATTTTGTGTCTGAGGAGGTGGCCACGTGACTAGCTCAGGGTCACCTGGACACTGTCAGGAAGATCTGGATGCTAGATCTTCCAGGCCTGGCTATGTGCTTCTCCCACACCCCCGCCTGTCAGGGGCTACAGGCCCAGAAAAGTGGACAAACCACCTCTGGGAAAGTGAAACAGCCGAAAACCATGATACGGCCAGTCTGGAGTGAGGTACCACGTCTCTCCCGCCCAGACCACCTGCACCATGATGTGGGCACATTTTGCCACTCGGATCTCGTCTTCTGAGTATGTTTGTGTATGTGGGTTTGTGTATATGAATTCATATGTGTGCACTTTTTAAATGTTTGACTAACTCTGTCAACCCTGGAAGTGTTTTACATACATTGCCCATTAAACTCTTTCTTCAAGGTTAAATGATGTCGGCAGGACAAGTGATCTAGTTATTTCCATCTGTCAGATGAGGAAACCGAGGCCTGGCACAATTTGTCCCAGGCCTTGTTCCTCTCAGTGGCAGAAGGGGGAGAGAGGAAAACTAAATGTTGTTAAGGGTCCATGGAGACCAAGGGCTCTCTCTACATCATTTCACTTCATCTGCCCCAGCATCCTGGGAGGGAGGCGTTGTTACCCCATCTTACACTTGAGGACGCTGAGACTCAGAGAGTCGGAGTCACCTGCCCAGAGTGTCGGAGCCAGAACTCAACACCAGGGTTCCCGGAGCCCAAAGCTGAGGTCTGGGGTGGTTGTGAACGTCCACAGTAGGGCCAACTTTGTGCCAGGTTCTGGGTGAGTCCTTTCTCAAAATACCAATCCTAACCATCTAGGATCAATCCTGGCTTTCTGAGCCTTCGCGTGTGCCAGGCGAGGGCTGAGATCCGTCCATGCAGGACTCTGGCGGACAAGGCATGTGTCCAGCTTGTCTCCGAGTCCTCACGTGGCACAGAGCTGGGCCTCCTTGTTGACATGAAGCGTCCACCCCAGCCCTGTCCTTTCCTAGGCCCCTCCTTTCATTCCTGCGGTGTAGACTGAAGGTCAGTGTGGGCTCTTGGATAACAAGTCCCCTGGACTGTTACTCACATCCTGAATGACCCAGGCATACCTTGCAGGGGAAGTCAGAGCCCCCCAACCAGCTCTCTGCACCCAAGAAACCATGTCAGCTCCCAGGAGCGCCTCAAACTCTTTCACCTTGACCTACACAGCTGCTGCCCACCTTTTCCAAGATTTCCAGGCAGGTTTTCTTCTCTCACTGCCCTAAGGCATGATTTGATGATGATAAACATTTTCACATGAAGGCTTGGGTGTCTCTGAGTCATAATTCATTGCTTTGTTTCTGTGGTTTATCTATTTTTAAAAAAAAACCTTAGAAGAGGGGGCAGGAGTGAGTGAGTGGATGGTGTGAGTAATCCCAGCCTCTCTCAGCTCTGGTGGGAAGATGAAAACGAGGGGTGGAGGCAGAGAGGGGGAGAGGCTGGAAGGGCTGGGCAAGGAAAGCCACGACCCCAGTTCCGGATAGGGAGGACTCGGGCTCCCAAGTCAGATAAGGCTGTAATCCAAACAAGGTTTATGTGCTCAGCTGCAGACTGTGGGAGCGTGGAGGCGGGAGAAGGGAAGCGTTCCAGCTGAGTGATCCATAACCAACAAAGGGATGGCCTGTCCAAATCCTCCCCAGGCCTCAAGGCCCAGGTCAAGTGCCACCTCCTCCAGGTGGCCTGCCAGGACCACCACCCCAGCTAAGAGCTACCCTCTTTCCTCTGAACCTGACCTTGTCATTTATCCCTAGAGCCGGTCCCCATCACTGCTTATTCTTCTCACCGCCCCGATGCTATCATGAGCCCAAGGGCAGAGAACCGGTTTTTATCATCGCTGTATCTTCTGCGCAGGTGACACCCACACCAGTCCGCACTTTGGATGATGTTAGACTACACCTATGTGCAGACCCACGGCTCCCAAGTCAGCATCGTGGACCAAGTTTCAGAAAATGGCACCAGGGAATAATCACACTACTTAACCTGGGCCTTGGCTTTTATACTGTACAACGCCCTTTCATAATCTTATCGAGTAGGTGGCAGGCGATCTGAAGCTCATTTTACAGTTAAGAAAGCTGAGGCTCAAAAGCTGTAGTGACTGCCCAGTGAGTACACAGAAACAGCTCTGGATGCCAGGTGTCTGCCTACGTCCACATTTTCTGGGGAGAGGCTGGAGGTGTCCATCTCCTTCAAAGCACATGACACATGGTTTGGGGGACACTGCGTTGCTGCAGCTCACCCCCATCCAAGATGCACGGTGTGTCATAGCATAACCGAAGCGCTGAAGAAACCTTTTGCGTTTCGTTCAACACAACCTTCTCCAAACTTTCCTTTCCTGGACCCTTTTGCATGGGACCTTTTGCGGGGAGGGGTCGGGGGAATGTCTCCTGCCCCAGAATGACTTGCCCAAGGGGTGAACCGCGCTCCCAGGAGAACTGTATGTTACAGACTGAGACAGGCTTCAGCTAGGTGAGCAAAGCTCTAACGGTGAAATGTCAGGGCTCAGCCAGCTCGTAAGAACATTTCTTATTACTGTTTTTTTACTTGTTATTACTGAACGTTTCAAATATACAAAAATAGTAGAGCACCATAAATCCCTACACAGCCATCACCAATCACCAAATTAGCTTCAACAATATTCAACGGTCTGTATTTTGCTTCTCCCACCCTCTTTTTTCCTGAAATACTTTAAGGAAAATCCGAGATAGCATATCATGTCCTCTGCAAATACTACTTCAGTAGTAACACTGCCACAATATTACGCCCCCTAAAAACATTAACAATGATTCCTGAATAACGAACACCCTGCCTCCTCGATTCTCTCATGCATGCCCTTCTACAGCAGCCAGGCTTGAATCAGGACTCACACCAGCCCCACAGAGTGCTCTTAAAAGGCTCTAAAAAGTCTGCTAATCTAGAACAACTCCCTCTCCCCCACCCTTTTACTCCCCCCTCGCCATCCTGTCAGAGAAGTTCGGAGCTGCTCGTGGTCTGGGTTTGGGGATGACCCCCGTGGTGGAGTTTCACATGTGCCTGCAGTCCCTGCACAAAGTGGTGGTTAGATCTACAGGCTCGGACACATTGAGGCTCAGCTTTACGGCAAGAAAACATCATGAGTGGTGTTGTGTCTTTCCTATTACGTTCCCCCTTGCAGTCCAACTGCAGCAAAGCTAATATTGATCCCTGGCTTTGGATGGAGGGGAACATCCTCTTCAAGCAACCAGGTTCTCCCAGTGTCTCCCTAGTTCTGTCACATTCTAGAATCGGGTCCTAGAGTCATCTCTGACCCAGGATTTTCCCATTTTCTATGATTTTATGGAAGGGTCTCTCCTACCATTGAGCTCTAAAATTCTACCACCTGTCCTTTCCTAGGCTGTCTCTAGGTGACCCTCTACTTTTCCTCTTTTTTCCTTTAAGGAAAAGACATTTTTAAATGGACAGACAAGCTGGGGAGCCTGCGTTCCCTTCAGGTCAGGGCCCACCACTGACGCCGGGGGCTTAGGGGTCCCAGGGTCTCAGCCTGTGGATTTCCCCAGCCACCTCTCGGAGGAGTCAGAATCTCAAGGAGAACAGGAACACATAGTTCAACACCATAAATATGCATCCAAAAGTTTTAAAAACCAAATTACACAAATCAAGCTTATTCTGAGAGGTTCGTTTGCCAGGGGTCTCTAGTGCTCCAATCAGCATAATTAAATAGTACGATCGCTCTAGAATTGATTGTGGTTTTCACGTTTTTTTACCATCCAAAGACCATTTCAGCAAGATAATTTTAAGCTAATAAGAACCCCCAAATTAGAAACGAATTAAAGAGATGGAAAATACAAATGTATTTGTTTTTAGTCGGGCACTATTTTTATCAGAGGAATCATGAAAAATTAAAATTGTTAAATAGTCATAGGAAGGTTGTCAGTCAAGGGCAATGTGCCTTTCCGCCTCTCCCTGCTGCAGGATTTTAAGGTGATAGATCAGAGGCCATTCCCCCGAGGGCCCCCAGGAAGCAATAAAGAGACTCGGAGCAGAATTACACAGCGCGGGCTTGGCACGGAAAGGGCGTTGCCATGTAACACTCTCAAATCTTTGGAGATTAAGATTCATAACGCCTCTTGCTTTTCAAATAAATGCAGGCAGACCCAGCAACAGGATGAAATCATTGCAATACTTCTCATGCCCATTTCATAGACGAGACCCTGAAGCCTGGGCAAGGTGAGAGTTCTGCATGGGGTCACAGCGCAAGCTGGGAAGGAGCCAGAATTACATCTCTATCTAAATGTGCTTGGTTCCGTAAAACCCCCTTCTCAACGTTCCCCAAATACTTCATAAATTGGTTTTTTAAATAGATGTTGTCATATTGACACTGGTTTGCAGGACTCTCTTAGGATTCGTGACAGCCTTGAGTGCTCCGGCCCCAGGAATCGGGAGCCAGCTGCTCCAACATGAGGAACCCCAGTCTAGAGAGGCACAGGGACCTACAGAGCCTCTCTAGACGGTGAGCACCCAAGGACCCCTGACCCAGCAAAACTCATGTCATGTTGACCCAGCCTTAAATACACCATTTCAGCCCCTGAGCCTGCAGAACTTCCATTCATTCTATAGATTCTGCACTGATTCCAGTGCAGCTGACACCCAAGTCAGCTTCACATCACTGACCTCTACCGCCTTCCCCTGCTCCCTCCACACCAGGCCCTGAGGATGTGGCATCTGCCTGCACACACTCCCTTCAAACCTCCTTCCCTATCGCGGAATCCTCACCAAACCCAGGCCAGGTCAGTGAGAAGGACCCACGGAACTTCCATAGATGGCTGCCCCACTCCCTCAGGCCCAGAAGGGTGAATTATGAATTTTCACGATAATCTGGGTGGATTCCAAACCCAGATATCAGGAAAACATCCCCAGAGGAGAACAGGAGACAGGGGCTAATTCCAAGGTGACCCCCAGGGCAGGATGGGGGGGCACCCAGAGGGAGCACCAGCTCAGGCTGAAGCGAGGACAGAGCTAGTGAGCCAGCCTGCCACGTGATGCTGAGTGCAAGGGCGTCTGGAGAATCAGCCCAGCTTCCGGCCCAGAAAACAGCCCCAGGTAGGGAATTAAGAGTCTCAATAACATTTCATAACTTTACAAAGGACTTTCACATACTTGATCTCACTTGAGTCTCAGAAACACCCCCAGAAGGCAGAAATTATGTAATTCATTCTTCGGAGTGGTCTGGGCATAGGAGAACTTGATTTTGTGGAGTGCCGTCCCTGAGCCTATGCGAATAAACATACACAGCAATTACTTTCTGCTGCTGTTGGGGGCCAGTGGCTGGAGCAGCTGTCATTCACAGAATAATAAAAAATGTACTCCCCCACGCCCAGAAAGAACAGCCATATTCTGTGACAAAGGGCTCCCTGGCCCTAAGGGGGAGTTACCTGCATTGTTATGATGAGGCAAAGAAAGGGGGCAGGTAAGGTAAGGAGGGGACTTTGTTCCAGAAGAAAGAAGGTCCTCGGATATGCAGCTTTGGGAGTAGGATCCCTGGGCTGGGTCCCAAGATACCTTAGGACAGGTGATAAGCCTGGAGTGGCTGACAACCCCCACTCCACAGGAGCACAGCGCCTTGGTGGTGTCCTACCTTAAGGTGCGGGCCTGGGACGGTGGGGGGGGGGGGGGGGGGGGAGATGGCAGCATTCCCTATGGCAGAGCTGACATAGAGACACAAGCTGCCTGCTTGGCTCCTCCAGATGACCAGGTCTGAATAAGGAGGGGCCACAGGCAGCTGCCACTACCCTGGGCCAAGATCCAAGCCTCACCCCTCTCCACCTGTCTCGACCCAAAAGCCCCACGTCCTCAAACAGCAGGAGGCTGGAGACAGAGCACCAGCCATACCTGCTAGGAAAAGTTTACCAAACTTAGCCAATAGGGGAACTCAAATGGCTTTCATTAGATTTAGAAAAATAAAAAGGCACCAAGCAATTATTCATTATTTGATTTAGTCCCAATAGTTACCCAACAAGATAGAAACGACTAGTCCCACTTTGAATGAAGCTTCTGAGGCCCAGAGAGTCTCAGGAACTGCCTGCGGTCAGCGCCAGGACCAGCACAGGTGGCAGCACTCTGAGCCCAGGAGGTGAGACGCAGCCAGGGCTGGTTCCAGAAAACACATCACCATCTAGAACAGCGGTTCTTAACCTGTGGGTTGTGACCCCTTTGGCGGTCGAATGACCCTTTCACAGGGGTCGCCTAAGACCATCCTGCATATCAGATATTTACATTACGATTCATAACGGTAGCAACATGACAGTTATGAAGTAGCAACGAAAATAATTTTATGGTTGGGTCACAACATGAGGAACTGTATTTAAAGGGCCAGAAGGTTGAGACCCACTGATCTAGAACAAGTGATTCAATACATCTCTCCTCATTCCAGCCAGTTTCCCCAGGGATTCACTCCAGCTGTGCCACAAGAAGAGGCCATAATAGTAAATCCTGTTGCTCAGCTCAGGGTTCACCCTGCTTCTGGACTCCCCTTGGAAAGATATTCCAGATTCTAGTCTAGATCGGACACCTAAGCTGTCCAGTACAGCAGCCACTAGCACACAGAGCTACTGAGCACTTGGAACGTGGCTGGTCCAAACTGATGTACACTCAGCGTCCAATACCCTCTGGACCTCAGAGACGAATGTAAACTATCGCTTATGATTTGTGTATTGATTACAAGCTGCAAAGGTAATACTTGGACCAGGTTGAGTTAAATGAACCACATTATTACAAGGAATTTCACTTGCTGTGCTTACCTTTTTTCAGGTGGCTACTAGAAAATTACAAATAATGCGTGGCTCGTGCTCAGCCCCTCGTGGGCAGCCCTGCTCCAAGGGCCACGTCTCTCATGGGTGTTACCCACCTCCCCCTGCCCCACTCCCAAGAACCACGCTGCAAGCCGGGGAGGCAAGCCTCCCAAACATTCCGACAATTCGTCTCTTCTGGAAATTCCTGGACTCCGTCCTCCCACCCACACTCAGTGTCCATGAAGAACCTCTAGCCCAGTAACTGCCAGGGGAGTCATGTGAAGTGCAGGCACCAGTTCTGAGTGTTCAGATCCACCTGAAACCACACTGTCCACGGCCAGGGGAAGTGTCATAAGCAGGTGTTCATGCCCAGGTCTCACACCCTGTTAGCACCCGACAGCCTGGGAACTAGGGTGCGTTTCTCCCAGCCTCCTCTGCTCCCACCCCTGCCAGACTGTGAGCTCCTCCAAAGCAGAACACTGCAGGTAAACTAAATGCATGGATCGCATGTGAGGGCACCGCTGCTGTGCCAAGTGATTTGCATGTTTTATTTTATTTTATTTAATTCTCTCACCCATCCTGTGAGTAAGTATCGCCTGTTGTGAAGACAGGAGCCCAAGGCTCTCAGAGTCATGGATCTGTCTCCATTCCCATGCTTTTTCCTCTGCCCCATACGTACCCCTCCCCATGGGCAGACATCCCTCAGGGATCTTTGTTTTTCTGGTACCTAGCACAGTGCCCAGTGCATAATAGGTACGCGGTAAATACTGGTAAACTAGGTTAAGAACCTTCTGATAGACCAAATCCTATGCTCTTTCTTGCCTTGATCAAGAAGTATGTTGTCCCTTACCTTCCTGGCCTCATGCATGATGAAGTCCTCACTCACCCACCTGCAGGGCTGGGCCTTTCCTGTCTCCCCATAACCTCCATCGCCTCCCACCATGAAGCCCCACAGGGTCAGGCCTGCTCAGATCCCCAGTCAAGTCTGAGATGCACAGACCACCTGCCCCGCTGAGAGGAGGGGGCTGGGAGTGGCCCAGGGCCAGTACACTTTGGTCTGGGGTACCGAGGGACACAGCTATCCCGGGCACCTGTGGAGCTGCCGGCTCCCTCACTAAGCGCCTTTAGGTCTAACAAGTCCCCTGACTATCCCTTGCTGGGTCCCTGGAACTCGATTCCCTGTCCATTTCCTCATATAAACAGGAGCCAAGCCCTGAGCCCGCCTGATGCCTGTAGCTGCTCCATTTCCTAGAGCTGGGCTCAGATTTCTGGATTCCTTCTTCATCTAATTCTTTCTTCCTGATTTAGAACAAGGCCACCCAGAAGTCTTAATACTCTGCCCCTCCCCACCCCTAGCCTCGACCCTGTGGACCCTGACCCTGGCCTGTGCTGGAAAGGAATTTGCCACACCCCCTCGGGCCTTCTGCCCCAGGTCATTGGCTCTCTCTCTCCCCCTGCCCTGGTCAGTTTCCCAAGGCCCCAAGCTATTTTTGCTCCCAGCCCAGCCTGCCATTTTCCCGGTGGAAGTTGCCAGAGTGGTGCACTGTAAAACACACACAGTGAAGACCAGAGGACCAAAGGGACAGAGGTCATCTTTGGGGTATCCAGTCCCACTGTCCCCCATCCTTCCAGACTCAGGCCCTGCCTTCTAGGCTCTGGGGACCTGCTCAATGCTTCCTGTCTTAGCCGCCTTCCCACTGTGTCTGTCAGCTTCTCCCGGGCTTTCCATACCCCTACTCATGAACTCCCCCAGCCACCCCTGATCATCGGCTCCTTGCCCTGGCATCCTTGCAGGGATGGAGGGAGCCACAAAGTCCCCCTTCCCTTTTATTTCTTTTACAAGAAATACCGACCCATCGCTTCACCCTGTCATTTGAAAAATCTGAACCAATCGTCAGGCTTCCCACCCACGGAGTCCCCAGTCCAGCCCTCAGGTATCACCAAGGCACGAAGAACTCCTGTGCCTATAGCTGCCTCTGCTCCCTGATTCCCTGCCACCAATTCCCTGGTTCCCAGGGGAGCTGATGGGGAGTAATGACTTCTTGATTTGTTGCCCTGAGTTCTTCAAACAAGAGGTGTTACATACATCACGGCATCAGGCCTTCCCATTAGGCACAGGAAGCGAACCCACCTGATGCTAAATCTTCCGGGGCCTGGCTCCAGCAAGCGCATGGGGCAGAAACTAATAACTGGGAAGCATCCATCTATCATCTTATCAGGCCTTACAAGGTTTGTTTGCATAGTTATCTTCCCAAGGGTTGACGTTTTATGTCTCCTGCAGGCTGATGTATTCTCCTACCTGTCATATCATTCAGGAAGAATAGATGAGCCGCAGGTTCATTACCTGTCATTACACCGTGTGCATGTCGCCAGGGGCCGAAGCATCCATTCTTCTTGTCTCCCGACTGGTGCAGCCCCCCCCCGACTTAGAGGCTCCGGGTCCAACGGGCTGTGGGTTACACGCTCTCCTCAGGCCCTGGGAGGGCTCCACGCCATCCCTTACTGCTTTGCTGGCGGGCCCACTCCTCAGGGGTGGTGAGGCCTCCTGAGCTCCCAGCTGCCTCAGAGGGGACCTGAGGAAGAACGGAGGTTTCTGTTACCAGGGCCAAAGACACATGTCCAAGTTTTAACTGTTCTAGAACTTTCCAGCTATCTTCTCATTGCTCTTTATTATTAGGTCTTGCAATTCCTGGTGACTATGTGAATTCTACATCAGCCAGAGTCTTTCTTCACTGCCCATGTCCCACCCACCAACACTATCCCCAAGCCTCAGCCTGCATGTACACACACACACACACACACACACACACACACACCTGTATTCCTGTCTTCTTACCCTGCATATTTCTTATCTTCCTGAAAGACCCACCTTTACTCACTCATCCTAACCACCATTCAGAGTTTGGCTCATAACCACCAACAGAACCTCACTGCCCAGGATAGAGGAAGGACTGGGGAGCTCTCCTCCACCAACGAGACCACAAAGAACAAGAACATGTCTACTGGGGACCGTCCTCAACTCTGGTAGCCCAGGTCCCTGGGACAAGGCTTCCGGTGTGCTGTGGTTTGTGGGCTCCAGAAGGGCACCGGCCTGTGGCTGATGGAGAGCCTCGTTTCATAGACCTTCACGCAGAGCGAGAGACAAGAGTGGAGGTGCAGACCTCACTGGGTGAGGGACACAGACACTAGACACTGAGTGACCACATTTCACAGCCAAGACTGTGGCTCACACTATGGGGTGTGGGGGTGGGTGGTAAGGGGCTCCAGCTAGAAGCAGCCCTGCCCTGGTATAGAGGTCTGCTCAGCCCTGCACCTCTGACCAGGTACAGGCCCCAGCAACTAGCAGGGGAGGGAAAGGCTCCTGCTGCCTCATGGCTGTGACCCTGAGCTCCACCCAAATCTCAGGCTCCTAACCTTAACCCTAACCCTGCTGAGAAGGGGCTGTAGCAGGTGGACAGCTCTGCCAGGGCACCCAGCACTGTAGATAAGAGGAAGCACCATGGACAGGGGTGGGGGTGGGGAAGGAAGGCAGGCACAGGAAGTCCCATGGATTTTGTAAACACGAGGATGGCCATGTCTTACAACACCTGTAATGGTTTATACCCTTCAAGCTGTGTTTGCATCCATTGGAATGTAAAGGGGTATTTTAAAGATGAGACAACAGAAGCACAGAGAGGTTAAGAATCTCACTAAAGGTCACACAGTAAGTTAATGAAAGAGTCAAGACTGGAATTCTTGATTCCCAATTATCATTCTTTCCAGCAAGCTCCATGGTCCTAGGGTAATTTCATGTCCCCTCTGGGGTGTGGCCAGCCAATAGGAGTGGGAAGGCGGGGACAGGGACAGGCTTGGCCTGCGATGGGGGGATGGGGAGAAGAGCACAAGCATGCCTTTAGTTCCTCCCCTGACAGGAGAGTCTTGGAGGAGAAAGCACAGAGAGAACAAGTGATAAATAGGGAAGACAGGGATGTGGAGGCTCCCAGCCGCCAGGAGCAGCCCGGGCAGAGGAAACTGGCAGTGACAAATAGCCGTGCTTCGGGCCTGCGCTGACCTTGAGCCCCCTGGGTGGCCTGGCTCCCAGTGGCTCTGGTGTCTGAGGCGTTTCTGGGCAAGGCAGCACTGGGGCTTAGAAGTCCCTTTGAAAGAACAAAGAAATTATGACTATTACCTTCAAAAAGCACATGTATGTGCCAATTCTCTTTTGTATATATGACTTATTTCTAAATAATAAAAATGGGGGGGTGGGAAGGGGGGGTACCATGCAGTTCCACCCGTATACGTGAAGAAAGATCTCGGCTGCTCCTGACAGTGGGATTCTCTGCTGGATTCCAAAGCGGCTCTGCTTCTACTGACACAGAGGAAGTCGAGACCTAGGAAATTCCTACCAGGCAAGGGGAGGCAGGGTTTCCCCCCACACGCCCACCTCCAGCCAACAGAGGACCAGACCTCAGAGCATCAGGCCACAGGAAGAAGAGAAAGGCACCTCCTGGTGTCAGCGCTCTGTGTCCCAGACAGCCCCAGGGGCCTCATTCAGCCTTGCAGCGCTTAGTGGGCCTACTGTGTGCACCGGGTGCCATGCGGGAGGGAGGCCATGCTGCACCCTTTAGAAGCCGGCCACCAGCCGACCCCGCGGGCTGCAGGTCACCTGGTGGCTCAGCTCCTGAAGCCAGCAGCCAGAGCACATCCGTTTTTGCTGGGGGTGGGGAGGGTGAGAACAGGAGCCCTCGAGCCCTCCTGCAAGGTGGGGCTGAAACATATTCACAGCAGATGGTGCTGTCGCCCTCACTCCGGGATTCTCATTCCTAATTATCTGTGCTGTCAGCAAAACAATTAACCCTCAAAGAAAAATTGCACCGTCCACTCCCAACCACATGAAAAGGCAATTTTTTCCAAGGACGAGGGACACTTAGGGCAGCCGCACAGGGAAAGTAGGGCAGCCTTGTGTTGGGTTCCGGATCTCACTCTCCCTGGGTGATTTCGCCACCCTCTAACCCCCAAGGTCGGCCACAGGCATCGCACCGCAGCCCCTCCCGCCTCTGAGCCTGCGTTTCCTTTGCCATAAAAGGAGGGTGTGACTCTGATCCCTGGATCCCTGGGGTACCCTTCAGCCCCACAAGCCCAGCTCTTTTCCTTCGAATTTAAGTTCCTTTAGAGCAGAGACTGAATTTCCATTTGTTCCTTCCTTCATTCACTCATTTATTCATCTGTTCATTCACCCATCCATCCATTCATTCATTCACTCACTTATTCTTCCATCCATCCATCCATCCACCCATCCATCCATCCATTCACTCACTTATTCATCCATCCATCCGTCCATCCATCCATCCATCCATCCATCCATCCATCCATCCATCCTGTTATTGTGTATTTACCATGTTTCTCCCAGGCGGTACAAAGAAAATATTTATTCACCCTTCTTGACTACTACTTGAGCTTTCTTCCTCTGAGATGTGGGGAGAGGAGGGAAGGAGGGGGCAGGAAGATGGGGGTTGCCAGGGGCTTGAGGACTTGACGCTCGCTTGGCATAAGGCTTAGGAGGGAAGTCCTGATGCTGCATTTGGATTCTCTCTGAAGATTCAGCTGCAGGAAGGCAGCCTGCGCTACAGAGAGCTGAATTTGATGAGCAAGCCACTGCGGTCCCCGGGGCAGGCCTGCAGAGGTGGAGAGGTGCGGTATAAGGAGAGCTGAAAGCTCCTAACAGCCACTGTGGGTGGGCGAGTGACAGCACAGGGCTGCACCTCGCAGGTCCTCATGAACTACAGAGGCCTGAGTGAATGGAAGGGCTAAGGCATGACGCCCGTTACCCAGGAGTCTCCTGCTTAAGGCTGGGATCATTTGGTCTCGTCCATCCGTCGTCATGCACTGTCATGGAAAAGAAGGCAGGGTGAGCAAGGAATTGTAGAACCTTCTCTGTCAGAGCCTTCATGATGATGTCACCTGGGGCCAGGTTTTGCAGGTGCCACCTGGAGAAGGTAAAGGGCTGGTGGCTCACAGACGGGGAGAGGTGGAAGAGACCCTGCCACAGGTGGCCCCACCTCCAGGTCGCACCCTGTCTCACTCCACACCACCTCCTAGATTGCCCCTGGAGGACAGGAAAGAACAGGGCACTGTTGCCCCCCCCCACCCCCGCAACTGGGGTGGGGCAGGCAGCTGGGACCGCTCTCCACCACCATTCTTACCAGTTCGAGCCACAGGGCATCTTCCTTGCCTCTCCCTGCCACCCGTCTGGCTACCAGCACTGGCCTCAGTCAGTACCAGGAGCACAGGCTCAGATGCCAGCGCCTCGGTATAAAGGAGTGTGTTTATATTCAAAGTGGGCTGTTGCCCACTCAGAATCTGCCCACTCGAAGGCAGCACATGTGACCGCACCCCCTGCTCAGAGCCCAAGCGGGACAGATGCCAACCTCTGGCTGGAGACATTTCCAAATATGAGCCTGGCACAAGGAGTCAGGTTCCCAGGCCTCCTCTGCCCTGGGAGACCCAGCCAGGATTTCTGAGGCTGCGGGAGGGGGATGGCTGGGGGCAGGCGGGATCGGGAGGCAGCCAGCGGAGACAGCCACCAGCCCCGGATACACCACCTGCACCCCTCCCTGGCCTTCCAGCCTCATTAGGGAAGAGAAAGGATTACCTTGCACCCAGAAAGTCTAATAAATTTCCTGAAACCCTTGGCAGGGTGGACAGGAAAGCCACTGCCTCCTCAAATGTGCATGGATTAAAAATACACAAATGGAATATTTTTTCTTCCCCTCTCCTCAACCCCCTGAAGCCTGGGATGCTTGTTAAAAATAGCCTTGCTGTGCACGGATCCTGCAAGACCCAACGCTGGCAGGAAAATTAAGGAGACATTGAAGACAGCGCTAAGTGGTTACCCCCAGGGAGTGGGCTGGGGACGGCCCGGAGGAGGGCAGGGTTTTCAAGTGTTTCCGGACATACTTCTACGCTGCTTGGATTTTTAACAACAAGCAGACATTATTTTTACTAGTTTGTTTTATGAAACGGAGGTTCATCCATTGCATCCTCCAGCCTAAACTTAAGCCTGAACTTGCACTGACCTAGCAACCCAACATTGCCCGGTGCTGGCTGGCCTGACGGGCCAACAGATAAAAATACAGCCCAGAGTCAGGAAAGGAGCACTGAGTCCAGAGTCTCGGATCTGTAACTAGCTGGCTGTGTGACCTCAGGCAAGTCACTTGAGTTCTCTGGGCTTCAATTTCCTTGCCTTTTAAATGAGGGAGTTGGATGTAATGCTAAACCAGGTACCTTCTGACATCCTAGCATTTCACAGAACATCTGAGACTTGGCTCGTGTTTATCCTTAATGGGCAAGGGGAATGTGTCCAGAAAGACAGAGAGAAATATTGATATGAGAGAAACACATCGATTGGTTGCCTACTGCAGGAGCCCTGACCAGGGCCAAGGCCAGGGAGGAGGCGGCCACCAAGGTACATGCCCTTGACCAGAATTGAACCCGGGACCCTTTGGTCCACAAGCCAACGCTCTATCCACTGAGCCAAATCAGCTAGGGCCAGAGGTGAGGTTTTAAAGCAGGAGGTAAGTAGGAAGAAGAGAAGCTGTTTTGAGGGCAGAGACCAACTCCATACCTTGCTGATGGAGTTTGCAAGGTAGCAAGCACATCCCTCAGTACCCAAAATGCCCTGAGTTCTAATCCTGACTCCAGCTGTTAGTAACAATGTGAACTTAAATAAGAGTTTATCCCTGGTAAAATCGACTTCCTCACTTATAACTGGAATAGGAATACTCCCATCCAAAGGCTACTATAAATATTCTATGTAATAAAATAAAACAGTACCCGGCTTATTGTAGGAGCTTAACATCCTTTTATTCTTTTCTTCCTCCTGTTGGTACCCTACACTGCAGGGTGGTTAAGAGTGTGGGCTCTGGGTTCAGGTTTGTACACCAGCTCCACCACCCATTCGCTGTGACCTTGGGCAGGAACTGAATTTCTCTGTGCCTCGGCTTCTTCATCTATACAGTGGGCGTGATTGTGGTGGTGGTGCTACCCCAGCCCACATTCCTGCCCCTACTAGCCAGCTGGGCTCTCAGTTTTCAATCCTGCATCTTCCACGGATTTGACTTGTCAACCTTCCTTCACAGGCCTCCCCATCCCCACAACCTCTCTAAGGATCCTGGCCCTATTCACCCTGCCCCCTCGCCATTTGGTCTCCACTCGGCAGGTTGTTCGCCTGGCCAGGAGTGTCAATTCTATCCTGGGGCCATGGGGAAGGTGTGTTTCAGGTCAGTGCTTCTCAAGCTTTAATGTGCTTATGGTACAGCTGGCATGGCTCAGTGGTTGAGTGTTGACCTATGAACCAGGAGGTCACAGTTCGATTCTCAGTCAGGGTTCATGCCCAGGTTGCAGGCTGGATCCCCAGTGTGGAAGAAGCAACTGATTAATGATTCTCTCTCATCACTGATGCTTCTATCTCTCTCTCTCCCTCTCCTTTCCTCTCTGAAATCAATTAAAAATATGTATATATTTTTAAAACGTGCTTATGAATTACCTGGGGATCTTGTCCAAATACAGATGTAGATTCTTATTGAGTAGGTCCCACATGGGGTCTAAGATTCTGCATCTCTAACAAGCTCCCAGGGGTGCCCATGCCACTGGTCTGGGACCACCCTTTGATTAGCAAGGCTGTAGAGCAGAGGAAATCCTGGTGTGTGTGTGTGTTTGTGTGTGTGTGTTTCTGCGGGGGGTTGGGGGGGTGTGGATCGGGGGGGCGCGTTTGGACAGGGACAGGGACAAAGCAGGCCAGCTGGCCAAATCATAAGGAGTAGAATTTTCACAGCGATGGCATGATGGGTTCAAGAGACACTGAAGAGGCGAAGTGGGAGAATGTTTTTGAAAAGATGTGATATCACCCAACCAATACAAATAATGTTTATTGAGGTAACACGGCAATCCCATGCATGCTCACCGTCCACTCTGCCAAATGCACGTTTAAGAAACCTGATGGAGGCTACGGCTCAGGGTCACCAAGGCCGTGTCACAGTAAGGTAACCACACTTTACCTTAATTATTTATTTGTCATTTTCTAGATGTTCTTAAAGAAGTTTTATCATTTTTGTAATTTAAAATGTATCTTCTATACATTCTCAGATGCCCACTTCCCCCAACTTGTCCGTTATGCTGTGATACAGAGGTTTGGTACATTTCGAGCGCGAACTGCCATAGTTACAAGAGCTGGAAAATGGTGCCTTAAACCTTCTCAGTCAAACCCATAAATAAAGCAACCCAGATTCTGTTTTCCCTCGAAGCCAAGGGTCCAGCGCTTTGGAAGTCTGGCGCTATCACCTGTCACTATAGCAACAAGGAGACCCTGGTAACCCCGAGCTTGTGGTTATTAAGAGTAGAAATGGGAAGTCTGTGGTAGATGTTCAGGAAAAAGCTGCCGCAGGTTTGCACTGGACGGGCCGGGGTTGGAGCCCTCTCCGCCTCTCTCGCAGGAAATAGAAAGCAAGAATCCGACTCCAGGAGCTGGCTCCCACGAAGGTACAAGGAGTGCTCGTCATTTTCTTCTTTGTTTCCCACTTCAGGGCCGTAAGCTGCCTTTCAAACCCGTTCCTGACATGTCTGAAGGGGGGCTGTTCTAGAATAGGTATCAAAGCTTCTGTCCATGGGGTGGATGCCTGGGGTTCGCTGATATAGCGATAGGCTCACACCCTGTCCAACTCCCTGCCCCCAGACCGCCCTGTGCACCTCGGGTCAGCTCTTCTGGCTCACCAGCACCACCCTCCCATTCACTGGGCCCCATCCCATTCTGCACAGTGTCTCTGCAACTTGTCCTTGGGCAGATGTCTGAGGCCCCCAATCTCCCATCCACCCCTTGGCTCTGACCTCTAGGAGGCCGGAGGGGGTCCCAGCCCCAGTCTGGCTGCTCCTGCCCGAGGTACCATGTCCGAACCCAGCCCCTGAATCCATTTTGCACGCTAGTGAATCAAGTTCAAAGCCCCATTCTGCCACCATCTGGCTCTAGAACCTTGGGCAAAGCACTTCAAATCTCTGAGCCTCGATTGCATCATCTATAAAGAGTTTTCAGTGGGTGTACGGAATCGCATGGTCTCTTCCAGCCTTAACACTCTATGGTGCCATCAGGAACAGCCTTTATCTAGCCGTACACATGAGTTATTTCACTAACGAGGATTTTCTAGATGACTGAAATTGTCCTTCCAGCAACAAAATGTGTTTTGTTTCAACCCTACTGCACAACATATTTCTTTAATGTTCATATACTTCTCTTCCTCTTGGGGCAAGGAATATAAAACCTAAAATTTGTTTGTGCACGTCTCTCCCCAGCTTTGTTACACACACACACACACACCAGTTCAAAAACACCTGTCCCAGCTTTGCTCCTTGCGAGGCTGAGGTGCTAACCATAATGCAACCTGTCTTGGCGGCCCTCTGACACCTCTGCCAGGCTCAGCTGTGCGGGCGATTGGTCCCTGCCATTCGGGTCTCTCTCCTCTTCCACCTGCCGCTTCCCACAGTGAGGCGCCCTAGTGTGCCTGCCTGGGTGTGCCTGCCCACGGGAGCTCCCCCTGCTTCCAACGTGCGACTCGGAATACTCCCAGGCCAAGCCACACTGGGACTCTGAGCAGGGTCAATGGCAGAGGTGTCCTTAGGAACGAGGAGCACGGTTTCAGCCATGCTCAGAGGTACGTCTCCCTCCCGCTGACAGCTCTGTGCTGGGTAAGAGAGGCCATGGCAGGCCGACCTCCGGATGCGCGCAGTCCCTGCCTTGAGCCCTCACCGGAACGGGCACTTATCTCTGCCTCACTGGCTGTGGGGTTTAGAGAGTGTGAGAGCTGCGGACATCAGCACACGGGCGGACTAGAGGTAAGCTCAGGCTTAGAATCCAACCCAACCCCATACATTCCTGCTGTCGAAAGGAGTGTTCTGCAAACTGACCCCCAGTTTCAATATGCCCTTGCCTGCTTCTTCCCCTAAGAGTTGCCCCGATTCCCAATCCGGCGCTCTTCTCCCTGCTCTCCCCAGGAAGCCACCAGAGGCACCAGGCCTGATGCAGGCTCACCCCAGACCAGACACACGTGGCAGAGCAATCCATGTGCCCACAAGGCAGTCCAGAGCCTCCGCCCTCTGCCTCTGCCCCGCCATCCCAGGTGGGAGCCAGCGGCCACCAACAAGCGCCTCCTGTCCCCTCTGCACACGGAGCTTCTGGGGGCCTCTTCTCCTACCTGACCCAGTCGTCTCTGCTTTATCGCCGACCCCCACGTCCTTGGACACACATGAACTCCCTGTTCCATGCGTGACGGGGCCCACCGCATCACTAATTCCCTGCAGGACGCCAGCAGGGGCCTGGAGGTTGTGGTCAGAAAGGAGGACTTTGGGGTTTGCAAGCGGGAGGGGGCAGTTCTGAAAGAAGGGCTTTATGACAAGGCCAGGCTGCCAACTCCAGGAGGGGGAGCTTCCAGGGATGAAACAGGAAAGAAAGGCACTTTGAGACCAAGGTGGGAGATGGTTTGCAAAATGCTGAGGTCGGCAAGAAAAAAGGGCAGGAAATGGGGCAGAGGAGGCCTGGCAGACCCGTGGGAGGCTGCTGAGGAAAGAGGCGAGTGATGGATACACAGCTGGGGAAGGGGGCTGCGGAGGCCCGGAGGGCTTATGATGTGACGGCGGGTTTAGCATCATGCTTGACGAACGGACTGGACCCAAGATTCCACCCAGAGGGGTTCCAGGAAGGGGCTCTGCAAACCCACATCCCTGCTGGGTCTGGCAGCAAAGAAATGAACCAAGAGAGTGGCATGAACCTTGCGAAAGCATAACGACCACCGAGAGCCAGGCGTTTCCCACAGGTAGGTCAGCCGGTCGTCACAGCCACCCCTGCCCTGAGCGCACCTGTTTCTGCTTTGTGTCCAGTTTACCAGAAGCAGGGTTTTTAACCGTCAGAGCTGACGTCACCACAAGGGCCAGGCCAGAACACCAGCTGGGGTTCAGAATTCAACCCCAACTCAGCACATCCCTGCCGTCAGCCCAGCCCTGGGTCCAGCTCCCACTTTCACAGATGAACAAACTGAGACTAAGGAAGAGTAAGCACCCAAGGTCTCCCAGCTCATAAATGAGGAGTGTGGATTCAAACCCGGGCCCCTGACTCCCAGGAATGCCCCTGGACACCGCGCTTCCCTGCAGCCCTATGCTCCTCTCCCGGGCCCAGGACAGTGGCTGCGGCTGCTTTGTTCCAGGGGACCCTGCTGTGTCCCTGCATGAAAACGCTTGAGGCAGAGCCGATGCCGGCAGATCACTCCCTCAGGTAGGGCCAGTGTCCAAGAGTTACGCAGCACGTACACATGTCACCTGGCTGTGCACGCTGCCACCGCTGCCGACACACACAGTGCATTTGGCCAAGAGAGGAAGCCTCAAGAGATGGCTCAGAGGACATGGGAAGCTGAGGGTGGGAGGGCAGAGCAGATAGGAAGCAGGAGGGGGCAGTTGGGGCTGATGGGCAGGTGGTACGACATGAGAAGCACCTATTAGCAGCTTGGTGGTCCTTCTAACCAAAGAGTGGCAGCATCCAGGCCATACATGACAGGGGAGAGAGGACTAGTAGAGGAATTCATTTCCCCTTCACTTCCCCTTCATTTCCCCTTCATCTCCTATATAAAATGGCCATGGAGAAAGAAGATGGCAGAGGAGAACAAGGGTATGTTTTCTCTTTACCTCGGGCTCAAAGACCAAGTCTCTATTTTTTTTTTGTTTGTTTGTTTGTTTCTTGCATCCTTCCTAATGCTCACCTGGCACCACCCAGTGCAAACTACAGGAGCTGCATAGGTGCTTCCACTCAGCGGGTATCAGAGTCTCTATGACGTTAGGTCTGTCGAAATGATGGGTGGATAACAAATAATACAACAGACCCTACAGGAGGGAGTGTGTGGTCTCATGAGGAGAGCAGGTGGCACACACACCTCCCGAAGCAGAAACCGGAGGCACCCGCCCTGGAGTGGTACTGAAATGAACAGTGCCCACGCTGAGTGCTTCAGGAGGAAAGTTTAGGGTAGAACCACGCTTCTCAACAGGTGGTGAAGGGATTCAAGGCTGACTGACCACAAGCAGGGAATGAGGGAAAGTCCAGTCCGTCAGGGCCCAAGATGGCAAAGGACCTAAACAGGCCACACTCAACAGGCGATGGGGTGGGGGGCAGAGGGACACAGTGCATGCATCCTGGGGGCCAGGCGAGGAGGGATACTGCACAACTTGCCACGAAGCCCGCCTAGGGCAGGGGCCATGGGTTTGGGTGTGTGTGGTCTCTGCACATTGCACAGTGCCTGGCCATACTGGGCTTCCCAAAAGTCCTTCAGGAAAGTAAGCAGGGTTCACAGCATTTATTCTGCACTGCACAGCCCTGCAGTGAAACTCGGGGTGTTTCCTCTGTGCCTGTGCTGTGAGCTCCCCTCTAACTGAACCGTGAGCTTCTTCCAAAAACTGTTTTCTTTCTTTATTGTTGGGCATATTCGTTTTCTATGACTGCTGTAACAAATCGCCACAAACTTCATGCCTTAAACAGCACACCAGTTTATTATCTCAGTGCTCTTCAGGTTCTAAGTCCAACACAGGTGCCGGCCAGGAGATTCCAGGGAGAATCCGTCCCTCACCTTTTCAAGCTTTGAGGCTGCCCGCATTCCTTGGCTTGTGGATTCTTCCCTCCACCTTCGAAGCCAACAACACAGCATCTCTCTGGCTGTTCTTGCACGGTCCTGTCTCCCTCTCTGGCCACAGCCAGGAAAGGTTCTCTGCGGTTGAGGACTCCTGTGATTCCACCCCCCGCCCCCCCCGACCTGCTACTCCAGGATCCTCTCCCCATCTCAAGGCCTATAACCTTAATCGCATCTGCAAAGCCCCTTGTAAAGCAACATATTTACAGGTTCTGGGATTAGGGCATGGGCGTCTTTGGGGGGACATTATTCTGCCTACCACAAATAGGAAATATATTGACACTGTTCAAAATTCAAATGGCACAAAAGGGTATAGAATCAAGACTTTCCCTCCCATCCCTGTCATCTGTCCCTCTCAGTTCCCCTCCAGTTCCCCTCCCTCTTCGTATGTCTTTGTGTTTCTCTCCCGCAAGACTTTATATTTATATAAATAAAGAGCAATATGTGTTCTTTTTACCCTGTTTTACACAGTAGCACCATGCCACAACATGGTGATGTACTTGCTTTTATGACAATACTTTTGAGATCATCCCAGATCAATATTATAAAAGCATCCTTGGTCTTTTTTATGACTGTGTACTATTCTACTGTGTGACTGTACTATATTTGGTTAATCTAGTCTCCCACTAATAAACATTTGTAGTTTCAAATATTTGCTCTTATAAACATCACTGCAATGAACAACCTTATCCATATGTCCTTTCCTATACGTGCTGGAATCTGTAGGATAAATTCATAGAAGCAGACTCCTGAGTCAAAGGATTTGTGCATTAAAATTTCACAGCCACTGTTGAATTGCCCCCCATAGAGTTCAATCAATTCACACACACACTTTCTCCTCCAACCCTGGGCGGGCGTGACATGTACGCTCGCGTTGGCAGGGAAGCCGCGGCTCACGTTTCCTCCGTGTCCCCATGGTAATCATTCCAGGGACAGATTCAGAAAGCCCTTGGGAGTCACCACTGCTCACAATTCCCGGACTCCCGTTGGTGATGGGGGCAGGGACTGGAAAGGATGAAGGCAGCAGCCAGCAAAGGAGAGGCACAAGTTCAAAACCTTTTAAAGAACAGTGGCCTTGTGCACCTCAACCAGCCAAACCGCTCCTCCCACATGGCCATCCCTCAGGGTTGGGAACCAACGGGTTTCCCAGTGGGGAGAGCATATTACCACCGACCAAAGGGGGGTCCTCAGTGCTGACCTGCTCCGAAAGGAGATTACACGTGATTTGGGGTTTCCAAAGTCCCAGCTGCACCTGTGCTAAGAAAGAACCGTGTTCTTGCTCTTAATCCTTTCCTGGCGGACATGTTGCTTCAAACTGAATGAACCTTTTATGTGCGGAAGTCAATCGCGATCTAAAGGATAAGTTGGATCACTTATTCTGGAAGACATGAAACCTTGATCAGAGTGATTGATTAAGATTTCCTAGCAGCAGTTGTGGGGCCTGGGGAGCCCAAAAAGTGCCCATTCCCCCCACTGGTATGGCCTGGCCCCACCTCGGCAACAGAGTAAACTCGGGTTGGGCCTAGGACCCAGGACCCAGAATCCTAGCCACTGGGAGATTTCGCTCTCGCAGAGCATGGAGGAGGCTGGGAGGACAGACTCCTGAGGGCCCTGGCAGGCCAGAAGGCGCCATGCCCCTGCCCAGCCCCCTTTCTCATTCTATTTGACCTTCTGTGTTCAGCTCCAGGGTCCTCTCTCCCAGGAAGCCACAGGCCAGGATTCGGTAGGCGCCTCTCATTTTCCTAGAGCAGGGGTGGGCAACCTTTTTGTGAGTGTGCGCCAAAACCAGCAAAATCTCTGGCTCAAAATTCTTCTGCGTGCCAACCCTAATTTTTTGAGAACACGTTATGCCTACTTGATATCTCTTAAGGTGTACGTATGTGAAGAATCTTGAAGAAAAAATAAAA
Organism: Myotis yumanensis; assembly: GCF_028538775.1. Classification (NCBI taxonomy): domain Eukaryota; kingdom Metazoa; phylum Chordata; class Mammalia; order Chiroptera; family Vespertilionidae; genus Myotis; species Myotis yumanensis. Next base: position 83,125,557 of record NW_027223758.1, read on the forward strand.
TTCATTCGAGCAACAAAAACACAGTATATGATGATGAAAAATACATTTTTTTAATGTATACATGTTATGTAAAATTATTTACTTACCTAAGATGCACCTATACTGAATTTATCTGAAAAATAAAAAAGTTGATAGTAAAAAAAAATTGTAAATGGAAGATTATAAGAGAGGGCTTCACGTGCCAGCAAAAGTTACTGGTGTGCCATGTTTGGCACACATGCCAGGGGTTGCCCACCCCTGTCCTAGAGCATCTTTGACCCTGAAATGTGACCTGTCCAATCCACCTGACTTGGCATCCACTGGACTATGCGCCTTCCGAAGGCACAATACTTGCTGCCCACTAAATGCTCAATAAATGCTTGATGAGGGAATGACACTGAGTCCCAGAAGCAATCAGAATGGCCACCTGCCCTAACGGTGCCACCCTCCAACCTAGGCAAATGATCGTAGCCCTACTGGGCGCCAACCACTGTGTTAGGCCCTGTGGGCATCGAAAGAATTCCAATGGGGCTTCTTGTCCTAAAATGCCGCCATGGCCCCCAAGGCCATTGTTTGAGCCACTCTTTTTAGTGGAAGCATCACCTCCAGGAAGTTCTGTCCCCAAGAGAAGTCACACTGCCACTCAGTGGTCCTCTTTAGCAGTTCAGCCAGTGAGGGGTGGGGCACAGGAGTGGGGGTTAGATCTAGGCCCAGGATACTGCTAGGGGTGAGGGGAAGACATCAGTGGGCATCCCATGCGCAGTCTGGGAGCATCAAGCACCAGGCATGAACAGGTGCCTTGGAGGGTGTCAGGGTAAAAGTTGGACTTTAGAGAAGAACAGAAGTGACCAAAGTTAAAACACACGTGTTGTACAAGCAGGTGAGCAAAGTGATACCAGGCTCAGAGGTGAGCCAAAAAGCTGTTCTCACTGTGTCGGAGGGCCGGGCCCAGGCCTACCTCACCCCTGGCTTTCAGGGGATCCTGGGCAAGCCATCAGCCTTAGACACCTTATACCAGAGTCATATTATCAACTGCTATACATTAAGTAAGAGACTAAGTGAGAAAGCTCTCGGAACCCTGGAAGCAATATAGAAACAGAAGCTGTTATAATAATAATTTGTTGTTTTTGTCATGTGTTGCAGTCTGCCTGGAGCTTCTGATCCAGTACCTCCTGGTCCTCAAAGCAACACTAGGAGACAGGTAAGGATAGTCAGACCCAATTTACAGATGTAAAAGCTGCGGTGCACCTAGTTCCAGTGCAGAATCACATCGATATCAAGGGAGTGAGCTGAGAGCAGTATCCAGGTCTTCTAACTCCAAATGAAGTATTCCTTATGCCACCCCCACGATGCTCCAGCATTGCTTAGAACCTTAGCCTCTATCCGTGCCAAAAGCCCTCCTCCTCTTCAATCCTGTCACTTTCCCCAAATCTATTGATTGTTGAGTGAGCTTTCAAGGTTCTTTGTAACCAGCAGTGTGGGGGCGGGAGGAGTAGGTGGGCAGAACATCCTTATGCAGCTGCAGGCTGGGATCAGCCCCTGACCCACTGTGGGACTGTGAGACCGTCTCTGTCCCCCCATTTCCTCTAATTCTATGTATCTTTGATGATGAAACCACATAATGTCCCTAATCTAGGCGGCTTCAGGAAAGTGCACTCAGGGCATTCCTCAAAGGCCCTTGGTCCTTTTGTGACGACACGGAGAGCAGGGCAGAGCTGCCTTCACTGAGAGGCACCTACCAGGTTCTGTCACGTCACTCAGGGCACGTCTTCTCAGCTATCTCATAGCAGCATCAGGGCAGTGTTAGTACAGATGAGGAGCAGATGCTTGCATGGCCTGCCCACAGCCATCATACAGCCTGGAAGTGGTTGGGTCCAGAGGGCCATCTCTGCATTTTCCATGGGGGCAGTGTCAGGCCTCTTATCACCACCACCTCCCCCAAAAAGGCTTTATCTCCACTCCAAGCCGCCTCCTGGGCCTTCCAAAGTTTCCTCTTTCCGTAAATTATGTGACACAAAAGACATTCAAGTGGGAGCAGAAATCAGCTTCCAGTTTCTCATTCTATGAAAGCATCATCTCACGGTGAGACTGCCCGGGAATATACCTATCAAATTCACACCTGTGGGCAAAACTGCATCCATCTACAGGACCCATGTAAACAGGTGTGGTAGGCTGATATGACCAATCTCAACATGAACACAATTAATGGCTTAGCTCATTACAGCTTCCTGTTGGAACTTTATGTTCTCACGTACAGACCATCTGATATGGAAAACCTTGACTTGGAAACAGGAAAATAAGGAGGTGATTAATCACCTGGCAAAAGGACTCATCTGGTATCTCCTTGTCAACACATCATCCCCAAATAAAATTAGAACAGAGTTTCCCTTCCTACTCCGTTTGCGCAGCATATGTATCTAATGGACTCGGGAACATGACTGGAGAGACACGGCTATTTCCTGCTTCCTGACGGCAAATCTAGCACCAATTCCGGCCCATGGAGCCTGTTAAGCAGGAGAGGAGAAGGCTGGGATGTCAGGGTCTGAAACGTAGCAGTACACTCCCCTCAATGTTCTGAAGAAAGGAAGGAAGATGAGGAATGGGGACAAAGAAACGGGGCTGAGCTATTGTGAGCCGGCCAAGCACACTGATGCCCTCCTATGCCATCGGCACCCAGGCCCCCTGGCCTAACCCACCCCAAGAACAACCTTGCTGACCAGGTCTCCGAGGGCTTTCCTGACACCCACTCTGTCTTGTACTCCTCTGACAGGGAGCTCGGTGATCCACCTCTATCACACCTGGTCTTCCCTCCTCTGTCTCCAGGTTCACCCAAGCTTCCCTGGCCTTGGTGCCCTGCCCACTGGTCCTTGGAGAAGAGGACTGGCATGGAAACCTCCTCTGAAGTGGCCCAGCATAGCATGCCAAGGTTAGTGACTTTCTTCTTGGGCCTTTCTGGTTCATAACACAAGCCCCTTGGAGAGGGTAATGTTGAGAACAAAAGGATATCATCTTCAGTAGTGACATTTCAAGGACTGTGGGGGAGAAACAGGGTGGTGAGAGGAGAGGGGAACAACAGAGAAGTCTCATGGAGCCTTGAAATCGTGTCACAAACAGGCTGCGAGCTACTACTGAAAATCTGTTTTTCAAACCTTAAAAGAGTCGATTTCCAGATGTCTGCTTTGGGCAGCCAAACTGTTGTTGATTTGTTCCCAGTTCACTATGTAATGAAGTCTGAACTCCTCACCCAAGCATGTCAGGCCTGCAACGGACCACCCTCTATAAAGCCTTCTCTCCTTCCTGCCCCTGCTAGGAGCGCCACCGGGCGCTGGCTTCCGCGCTATGCCCCGGCCTCCTCTGGGCTTTCTGCTCTGTCCCCTGCACACGGCCCAGCCCAGGGCCCTCTCACTCACCAGAGCCACTGCACTGCACAATTCCAGGGGGTGCCACGCCCATTGCAGGCCAGATGCGTGCAGCTCATGGCGCACTAACCCAGGTCTGCCACCCCACCGCCCTCTGCTCCAGGAGCCCCCCGGCACACCCTCTCCCCAGATTCCCTGGTGCTTCACATCTTCAGCTCATGCCAGGACCTTGACACTCACTGCCTCACAGTCCCTCGACTGGGTGGGTGGGAGTAGGTCCCGGTTAGAGTAGAAGTGCCCTGGGGGCAGTGACTGGGTCCGAGTCTATAGAAATCACTGGTATTCAAAGTGTGGTCCTGGGACCAGCAGCAGCACCCTGCCATCTGTGAGAAACACAGTCTTGGCTCCCTCACCCCAACCTTTTGAATCAGATGCTCTGGAGGTGGACCCAGCACCCTTGTTAGCAAGTGGAGGAAGTTTGAGGACCTCTAGGATATAGGCTCCTCCGTGTACCCTGCTGGGTTTGCTGAATTGATTCGCAGGGTTTTCCACCTGGGAAAGGAGCTGGCCCAGCTGAGGCTGTCCATTCCATTGGTCTGTCATGAGGACCCAGCTCCCACGTTTGCTCTAAAGCAGGGGTCCTCAAACTTTTTAAACAGGGGGCCAGTTCACTGTCCCTCAGACCGTTGGAGTTTTTTTTAAAAAAAAAAAACTATGAACAAATTCCTATGCACACTGCACATATCTTATTTTGAAGTAAAAAAACAAAACGGGAACAAATACAATATTTGTATTTGCCTGTGGCCCGCGGGCCGTAGTTTGAGGACCCCTGCTCTAAAGAATCAGAGTGAATTTCCCCGACAGCCTTCCCAGCAGCCTGGTGTCATAACATCAAGGCGGAACATGAAGCTCGGAGCAGCCAGCCTGCCTGCCGTTCTCCTCCAAAGGAAGCAAAGCTTGTTCCACAACCTCCCCCTGGTCCTGGGAACTCGGTAGGTAAGTCATCCATCAACCAATAGCATTTAACAACGTCCCTGTCTCCCTTCCAGTGACCTGCCCCAGTGCGGTGGGTGCTGTTCTGTCAGAGCTGGGCACCTCGAGGGGCCTTCTCTAAATCCCCCACACCTTTCCCAGCCTGCCCAGGCCAAACCCCCAACATCCCAGCTCCTGGGGCAAAACTGGGGTGGGGAGAGGAGGCCAGACAAGAAATAAAGAACCAGGTGGCCTGCCCTGCCCCAGACTCACTCAATCAGAATCTCTAGGAGGGACCTGGGAGCCCCCGAGTCTCCCTGGTCATTCTCATCATCAGGCCACCAAAAAACGCCCAACGAGCCCACCCTCCTTTATCTAACAGCTGGGGAAATGGAGGCCCCTGGGCAGCAACTTGGCATTCCCTGACCAGCCCAGACCACAGAGCAGCCTCTCCACCCTCTCAGCCCCCACAGTACACACAGTTTCTAACGCACGGTGCCCTACACCACACTTCTAAACACTCTGCCTGCTCAGTTCTTCCTCCTGCCTTGATCTGCAAGGGTCTAGTGGCAGGGCCAGGCCTTAGTTATGAGCCACCCTCCCACCCCTCTGCCATGGTACTGTGCTCAGTTCTGGGCACAAGGGAGCTTCAATAACCCCACCCCCGCCCCATGGCCCACACTCTTCATTAGCCGTATGCGCTGAGATGAAACTACAAATTGTCAATTTGAAATGCACTGGGAGATGTGTGAGTGGGGCGGGGAGGGAACATACATTCTGATGGAAGCAACAGCCACTGCAGAACAGGTAAAGAAGGTCAGGAGGGAGGCCAGCAGTGGGGGAGAAGCTGGGTGGAGGGTGGAAGGGGCCAAAGGACAAAGGACTTTCTCCTTAATTCTGCTCAGACCAAAGCCTGGAAAAACACAGCTGGGAAATAGGACACAGCTCACACTCTCTCACCTCTGGCTCTCAAGAGCCCTAATGCGGACACATAAGAAAAGGTGACAATGAAACAGAGACAACGGAAAGCTCCAAGGAGAACACAAGCCTGTCGGTCTCTGTCTCACAGGGCGCCGTGCGGTGCAGGGCACAGGGCAGGGACGGTGCAGGGCACAGGACGGGCTTCGCCGTGGCACAGAAGGTGACTGCCGAGATGAGGAGCCTGCAGTGGGCTCCAGGACGTTCTCACTGGCATTCAAAACATCCCACAAAAGGGATTTCATGCTCATGGTACATACCCACCAACACTCCAACCTTTTCATTTTCATGTTTGCTTTACACAAATGGCACATAGTTGGCCATTATGTTACACAGCACAATTTCCATGCCAGTCAGGATAGGCTAGGTTAGGCTACAGCAACAACAACCAACCACTGTGCCTGTTGCAGTCACTCAGGGCTTCAGGCCTAGGCAGTAGACACTACCTTCAATGTTGCCGACTGTCCTGCCAGCTCAGGAGGCCCTCCCACTGGTGATCAAATGCTCTGACTGGAAGTGAAGCCCGAATGACACTCACAACCTACTAACCAGACTCGTCTCGTGGCCCCACCCCACAACAAGGGGTACAGGAAGGACAGGCCTGCCAAGAGCCAGCAGACAGAGAGCTAATGACCACAGGACCCACAAATGCACAAGCACAGCCACCAGAGCTGGTGCAGATGTTTCTCCAACAGAGTTCATCCCCTCCTCCCCAGTGAGGAACCAAACTTTCTCCTCCTATTTGTCATTTTCACCCAAGATGAAGGAGAGCTTTCAGAGCAGGTTTAGAAAGAGAAAACCATGAAGACAGTCAAGATACGATTTTCAAAGACGATGGCAGGGGACTTATTACAATATATAACTGTACAGTCTTACAATATACAACATTCAGTATGAGTTGGAACTGCACGGGTCCACTTACACACAATTTTTTTTTAAATCCTGATCTGAGGATATTTTTTTCCATAGATTTCTAGAGAGAGAAAGTAGAAGGGAGGAAGGAGTAGGAGAGAGGGAGAAACATCAGTGTGAAAGAGACACATTGATTGGTTGTCTCCCACACATGCTCCTACCAGAGCTAGAGACCTGCAACTGAGGTACGTGCTCTTAACCAGGAATGGAACCCAAGACTCTTCAGTCCACAGGCCAACACTCTGACCACTGAGAAAAACCAGACAGGCTACATGCAATTTTTAAAATATAAATATAAATATATATATATATATATATATATATATATATATATGAAACTTTTTTGGAGATTTGCAACAATTTGAAAAAACTTGTAGATGAACCTTATGATTTTCTTATTAACATTTTCTTTTCTCTGGCTTCCTTTATTGTAGGAATACAGTATGTAATGCATATGCAAATATGTGTTACTAGACTATTTACATTATTGGTAAGGCTTCCAGTCAAGAGTAGGCTAGTAACAGTTAAGTTCTTGGGGAGTCATAAGTTACACTCAAATTTTCTATTGCACGGGTGGTCAGTGCCCCTAGCCCCTGCACAAAAGATCTACTTTACTTATGTATAACAGGAAATTGAAAGTAAAGGTTTTATAGTGAAGGCAACATGACAGGTGCCACGGTAAGAGTGAGATGTGAACGTACAAAGGAGAACTTCAAGAATGAGTTTAACAACAGTTGGGCCTTCCAACAGATCAAGGATACACAGGGAGGCCAGAGAAGGCCCACTCTGCAAGGATGGCCCCTTGAAAACCCATAAAAGCTGTCAGCATCCATTCTGTGATGATGCTTTGTAACTCCAACAAGCCATCCCTTCCCTTGTGCCCACAGAGAGAAGGTGGGAGAGGACTTGGAAAGGAAGCTATGGGTGGTTCAAATAGGAACAAGAAACTATCTGTGTTGAGGTCGAAGAGAGACAGTGCAGGCACAGAGGAGGGGCAAGGAGAAGCCAGAGACCAGACACCACTGCCCTTCTATGGGGACTTACCATGCGAGGCATTAGACCTGGGAAAAAGAATCCAGAAAAGCAAACAGGGCATTGGAGCTTCTCCCTGGCTCAGAGCTTCAGTATTCTGGCTGCTTCCACAGGCCCAGCCACAGCATCCTAGGATGTGCATATCTCCAGAATTTTTCATGAATGGGGCCTTCATGGAGGAAGCTCCCAGCTGTCTGCCAAGATCAGAACATGGCAGAGTCTGGAAATTCAAGACTCTTGCCAGCTGTGTTAGCAATAGATCCCATGGGAAGGTAACTACTTTCCATGCATTGTAATACATGAACAATATGAAGGTAAATGGACCTTTCCTTGAACATCCAGAAGTCACTATGCCTTGTTAGGACAGTGTGTCATGAAGGGTATGGTCCATAGGACACATACTGAAGAGACCCAGATAAATAAGGAGAGAGCAGCTGGCAGCCATGGGTCACTGGTGGCCTCTGTGAGGACATAGGTGGAAAGAAAAGGGAGGTCTCCACTTGAGTTATATGTCCCAGAGACCTGATTGCAAGGCAAAGGGGGAAGGATGGAGATAGAAGGGGCACAATGGTCACAGGTGCGTTTCATTTTTACTGTGGGAGAGAGCAACATGTGTCTGTCCTGAGGGGAGGAACAGTGAAGGACACTGGAATTTAAAGATTGGGGTGAAGGAAGCCGGGGCTGGTCAGTGCTGCCAGGAGTGGATGAGGTCTGGAATGCACATGGTGGTATAAACCTGAGCAAGAGCCCAGGAATTCGGGACATCTGGTCTCCCTGTGTCAGCCACAAATCCTAAGGGATGGTGTCCAGAGAGTCACAGTTGACGAATACAGAACACACTGTTTTTATGCAATATTTTCATTTGTGTAGAAGTCTTGGTTTCTCAAAATGTTTTCATGAATGATCTCACTTGTTCTTCACAACGATTCTGTGAGACAGGCACTCATACTCCCCTGTGATAGATGAGGAAGCTCACCAAGCGAGTAGGTGAGGGAGGCTGCCGGGCTCTGAGTCCCTCACTCAGTCTCAACTCTCAGATCCCAGAGGAGACTCATGTTAACTTACCCAAACAGTCTTCCAATAAACATAAAAGTCCGAAGTACTCCTTTAGTTTTATTTAATCTCGAAAAATACACCCAGTGTAAGGTTTAAAACATGGCATGGCATCTAATAAATGTGCTTTAAAAATTTTTTTCTAGGTTCATATGCTGCCTATGAGCTTTGACAAACTAGCTCTCAGTAGGTCTCAACCCAAGGCACACTGGAATCCCATGGGGAGCCTTTAAAGAAACACCAAGCCCAGCCCAGCTGGTGTGACTCAGTGGTTCTGCATCAACCTATGAACCAAGAGGTTGCGGTTCGATCCCCGAACAGGGCACATTCCCGGGTTACGGGATCAATCTCCAGTAGGGGTGTGCAGGAAGAAACTCTCATCGGTGTTTCTATCTCTCTATCCCTCTCCCTTCCTCTCTCCCTAAACCAATAAACACAATTTTTAAAAAGATAAATACCAAGCCCAGGTTGCTCCCAGGACCTCCGGGGTGGGGGCATCAGAGGCACCAAGGGGGGCCACAGAGAGAGGGCTCAGAACCATAATGTGGAGGAAAAGACAACCCAGGAGGGCTCCTGGGACAGGGAGAGAGGGACAGGGAGGACCCAAGCTGCCCAGATTCAGCAAGTGTGGCCAAACACACAAGCCCACCACCAGAGGAAACTGCCTCCCAGCATGTAATCCCAGCACCTTCCCAACACTCTGCCACAGCAAAGGCAGGTTTGGGTATTTCTCCCCTTTTTGCAGATGTGTTAACTGAGGCTTAAAGACATGAAACACCTGCCCCAAAGTTGGTTATCTTTATGGGACAAAGACAGCCCAACTGCAGAGGAACCCCTGGGACACAACTGACTCGAGCTCCACCCCGCTGCCCGGGCCTTCCCATATATGGGCTTCTCTCCTCCTCAAAAGTGGGACCCTGTTCAGTGAGCTCACCTCTGCCCACAGTCACAGGGTACTCCTTGATGGGCACCCGGCTCTCCCAACAATCTTACAACCCACACAGTTCACACCCCACAGGGGAAGCCTTGTCACCTGCATCACCATGACGCCTTGACACTCTCTACCCAAAGCAAGAAACATGGGTAAGTTTCAGGTAACTCCACCTGCCCCACTCCCTCCTGCAAATCAGCCTTATGGCTCTAAGAAAGGTGAAGACTCCATGCCTCCTGCACTAAACCAGGGCCCTCCTCTGCTCTCTCATGAGACAAGGAGTTCCACAATCCATGGGCACTGACAATGACACCACTGCACTACCCAGCGCAGCACCTTAGAAGGGTGCGGCACCTACTCAGAGGGCTGCTGCCTGGTTCGGAAGCTACAGCATACACACCTGAAGTAGGAAAATCAAGAGTTAAACTGGTTGAAACTAACCAGAGGTGCATTCCAGCTGCTGGACAAATGATTTCATCTCTCTTTACCTCAGTCTCCTCGTCAACATATTGGGGACACTAATAAAAAATACTACTTTAGAGGGGAGCGTGAGATTGAATGAGTGAATCCACGCAGAGCACTCAGAATGAGCCTGAAAGGTGTTTGGGCTCCGAAAGGCTGGTTGTTATGGATGCTGTGCTTTCTGTGTGTCCCTGATGCTCAAGGAGGGGGACCCTGTGGCCTAGAGCAGTCAGGAGAGATGTCCATGGCAGGCTGGGCTTGGAAGAATTAATACAATTGTGAAGAGAGGGTATCATTCAGGGGGAAGACAGAACATGAAGCTCCCCAGAGTTGGAAATTGGACTTTTATTTATTGTCACGAGGTGTGAGGTCCACCGCCTCCCGACCCTCCTCCCCGCTCCCCTCCCCCCCAGAAGTCCTGCTGCTGCTGCAAGAAGATGGGGCTCATCATTAAAGGAAACACCCCACAGGAACCCAAACCAAACAACTGCAGGCACAGGAGTTCAGGGGACCTTTGGCTCCATCTCCAAGGCAATTGAAAAGAGCTCAAAACAGATTAAAATATGAGATGAAGTTTGAAGCCCAGGAATGAGAGAAAATGAATCCTGTGGCTGAGCAGCCAATATCATTATTTCGTTATTTGGTTAGAAAATTAAAATGTGCAGGAAATGTCAGATGCTTTCTCAAGATGGAGGGAGGTTGGGACAGCATGGCCATTAGGGGCATATTCTTTTGAATATTAAAAAAAATAGCTTCACTCCTGACTTGGTTTTCATCAGAAAAACACCCCTGGTGGGCAGCTTGCCCTTCTGCCATCTGTGTGAGGTCTTTTTGGGGTTTTTTAAAATATATTTTATTGATTTTTTAACAGAGAGGAAGGGAGAGGGATAGAGAGTTAGAAACATCGATGAGAGAGAAACATCGATCAGCTGCCTCCTGCACACCCCCTACTGGAGATGTGCCCGCAACCCAGGTACATGCCCTTGACCAGAATCAAATCTGGGACTCTTCAGTCCTCAGGCCAACACTCTATCCACTGAGTCAAACTGGTTAGGGCTGAGTGAGGTCTTTTTAAGACACACGTTCTACCAGGCAATTACTCACCTCCGCCAAAGCACATCTGCCTTTTTAAAGAACTCCTCCCCCACTGCCCACCCCTAATAAAACTAAAGCCTGTGGCCTCCCAGGTGAAGGTGTTCTCCCCACCCCACCCTCAAGCTCAGCCCCAAACCAAACCCTACATAAAGCCCAGCAGCTGCTCCCTGCAGCCTCTCCCATCTTTCCTGCTCAGATTCATTCTTCTCCTCTCTGAGCAATTACCACTCACTGTCCATCCCATCGTGGGTCCCATGGCCCCATCTCCATCATTCCCTCATTTGCTCAGTTATTTACTAAAATATTCTTAGCGATCAACGTGCAGTCTCTGCAGGGTGCTGGGGTCACAAAGATATACAGGGCCAAGGCACTGCCTCCAGAGAGCGGACGGTCTAGAATAAAGAAGACAAGTACGCAGCGAGCATTGGAGAGGCACAGGAGGGGGCAGCCGAAATGGCTGTTAACCCTTACGGAAAGGAGAGAGCAGCCAAATCTTCCCAAAGGAAGCAGCATCTGGGCTTGAGCTGTAAGGGCGAATTGACTTTGATTCTACAGAGAAGAGTGAAGGAATTCAGATGGAGCACAGAGTTAAGCAGAGGCTGTGGCCAGGAAATGTAACCCCGACTCAAGGGAAGTGAAGAGACAAGTTTGACTGGCATGAGAAGGCCACGTCAGAGGTGAGAGAGAACGCTAATGAGGAACGCTGAGGTCAGATGGATGGGGCTTTGTATTTTAATATTTTAAATAATACATTAAGTGGTTCAAATTCAAAAGGTACAAAAGGATATAGAGTAAAAGCCACTTTCCCATCCCTCCTCCAGCTATGCTGTTTCCCATCTCAAAGGCAACCAAAGTTAGCTGTGTCTTTTATGGATCCTTACAGAGGTATTTTATGCATACACAAGTAAATATGTACCTCTCTTACCTTTCATGTACAAGTGCTAGCATACAGTATACATCGTTCTACCTTTTTCTGTTTAATTATATATAGTAAACCAGCAATTCTCAAAATGAAGCATACATCAGAACTACCGGACCAGCTTGCTAAAACACAGCCTGCTGGGCCCCACTCTAGACTCTGATTCAGTAGGTGTGGCCTGAAAACATACATTTCCAACAAGTTCCCAGGTGATCCTGATGCTGCCGGCCCAGGAACCACACTTTGAGAACCACTTGTGTAGACCATGACCGTGAAAAGAGCTGCCTCATTCATTTTCATGTCTGTGTAGTACTCCATCATTTGGATATACGGCCATGTCGTTAACCGTCCCCCTCCATTTAGGTGGTTTCCAGTCTTTTGCTATGTCAACCAGTTGTGCAGTGACTATACTTGTGCATTCATTACTTCACCCAGGTGAAGGTAGCTTTCTGGCACGGAGTCTGGGTCAAAGGTTTTGTGCACGGACCATTTTGACGGACACTGCCAGGCAGCTCTTGGAGGGAGCCTTTAATGCTACTATAGGAATTTTGAATTTTAACGAAGGCAGGCTTTGGAGCAGAAGAAGACTAGTGAAGTCAGAGATATGCTTTAGGAAAATTAATCTGGCTCCATGGCAAAGCGTGGACTACCGTGGAGAGAGCCAAGGGAAAACACCTACTGTGGTAGACAGATTCTAAGGGCACCCCATGAGCCCTACCTCCGGGTGAGCTCACCTTTGAGTAGGTCCCTTGCTTTGCGTGTGGGTGGGACCTGAGACTGCTAACCAGTACAGTATGACAAAGGTAATAGAATGTCATTCCTGTGACCATGTTGCATTATATAAGACTCTGTCGCCGAAACCGGTTTGGCTCAGTGGATAGAGCGTCGGCTTGCGGATGGAAGGGTCCCAGGTTCGATTCCGGTCAAGGGCATGTGCCTGGGTTGCGGGCACATCTCCAGTGGGAGATGTGCAGGAGGCAGCTGATCGATGTTTCTCTCTCGTCGATGTTTCTGGCTCTCTATCTCTCTCCCTTCCTCTCTGTAAAAAATCAATAAAATATATTAAAAAAAAAAAAAAAAAAAAAGACTCTGTCTTGCTAGTAGACTGGCACTCAGGCTCTTTCTCCCTCTCTGGGTCTGAAGAAGCGAGCCACCATGAATCCCACTGAATGCTGCCAACAACCACATGGAAAGGGAAGTGGGTCCTTCCACAGATGGGCCTCCAACCGAGAGCCCAGCCCTGGTGACACCTGGACTGCAGCCTCATGAGAGGCCCCTAAGGCCGGGACCTGGTTACCCTGTGCTGGAACTCCTGGCTGCCAGAAACAACAACTCTGTGAGATAAAAAACGTGAGTTGGGTTAAACAACAATGGTTATGGGAATAATCAGGGCAGGAAGAGATAGCTAAAACAAACATTTAGGAGGATGTTCAAAACATAGGCCATAAGTCTGAAGTGAACAGTTGTCAAGGTACAGTCTCAATCCTTCTTCATGAGATCAAACCACAGAGTGGTCCAAGGTGGGAAGGAGCAAGACCCTCCTTCCTTATCCCACTCTACAAGTGGTCCTCCCCTTACAGATGGCTCCGAGATGACCTCAGCACTGCCTCCCCAAGCCACCAGCTGCCACCTGCAATTTGCTTACAAGACAAATAAGCACCCACACAGAGAAGACCCACAATAAATCAAGGTGCCATTTTCAAACCACTAGGGACAAGACAGACTTTTCAACTAATTGTGTTGCGACAACTCAGGAATCTGAAAAAATACATTGGGGTCACATGTGCCAAGGACCTATACAAAAATTGAAACTGAAAAGAGCTAGAAGAAAAATGTGGGAGAATGTTTGCAATAATCTTAAACTAGGAAGGACTTTTTCAAGCATGACCCATATCCAAATGTCACTTTTATAAAAGGCTACATCTGAGTTCAAAAAAAATTTAAATATCTAACACTAAAAAATAAAGCCAAATGATAAATGAAAAATAGGAAAAATATTTACAACATGTATGGCAGACAAAGGGCTAATTTCCTTATTACATAAATAATGTGCATGTGCAAACATGTGCAAGTCTGTAAGAAATGCCAACAACCCAATAGAGAACTGTACAATAAAGAAAAAATTAAATTGTCAGCTCACAAAGCAGGAAACATAAATGCATTTTACACATTTGAAATGATGCTCAGCCTCACACAATGCAGAAAATGCAAATCAAAACTATAATGAGACCCAGTTTTCATATATCAGGTTGGTGAATATTTTTAATACATACAGAGTTGCTGAACCAGTGTATAACCACTCTCATCCATGGCTGGTAGAAATACAAATTGGTTCCACTATGTGTGGAAAGAGAACACACAGTCTATCTATCTGTCTGTCTGTATATCTATCTATCTATCTATCTATCTATCTATCTATCTCTAAGCACTGGTAACAGCTGCCAGGGCACAGGAGTGGAAAGATTTTTTTACTGTATCCCTTTTGCACTGTTTAAAATTTTCCCCAGTATGTGGACTTCATTCTCAACAATTCTAAATAGTAATAAAGAAAAAAAGTAGAGAGAACTTCTACTTCTGAGGAGATAGAATAGATGTACTTTTCCCTATGCTTTCCTCTAAATACAACTAAATACCCTGGACATCTATATTATAAAGACCCAGTGGCCCTAATGCTGTAATGACCAAAGACCAGCACGGGTGGGTGGGGCTGCGAGCACCGTGAGGCCATGTGGGTGGGCGGTGCCGCACAATTTCACGCGCTGGGCTTCTAGTTATACATAAAAAAACATAAGAAGAATCTGAAAGGTAAAGAGAAAATAATTGGCTAAGGATCTTGAGGCCTGAAGAATAACAGGATGGTCAGATTCCTAGGTTTTCTTTTGGCTTCATATGTCCTAGATTAAGGACTGAAGAAGCTGGCAACCTGGAAATATCAATAGGCACACACACACACACACACACACACACAAAGCCCCAACTAAGCCTGCTTCTTCTATCCAAAAGACTAAGAAAGGGGCAGCCTAGAAAGACAAAACTTCTAAACAATAACTGCTCTAATCTTGCCAGACACTACAGAAAAAAAATGCGGCCCCACCCTAATCCATGCCAGCAAAAGCCAAGTATGAAGCCTTGACTCCCACTCCCACCCAGCAGTGAGGAGGTAGCCTTGCCCTCCCTCTGGGGTGTATCACTGGAAGCCTGATGGACAGTTAGGATTAGTACCACTGCTCAGTAGTAATAAGACCACATAATGTCAGTGGGAGTCGCATGGGGAGTAGGAACTGGCATTCCAACTCCTCCCAGACATAGGGTATTCATGGAGGCCCAGTAGGAAACCTGGACTTCAACTCCCACTTGGCAGTAATGAGGCGGAGCCCCCAATCTTCCCATTGGAACATTAAAAAAAAAGCCAACTAAAGCAGAAAGTTTAAGTAAAATCCAGAGTCTCAAAAAATGTCCAGGTTTCAATCAAAAATCATCTGTCATATCAAGAACCAGAAAGATTTCAACTGAATGAAAAAAGACAATCAATGGATGCCAAGAGGGTGAGCTGAAAAAGAACTCAATAGCTGAAACCCTCCCAAATTTGGAAAAAAGACATAAACCTATAGATTTACGAAGCTGGAAGAATCTCAAACAAAATAAACTCAAAGAAATCCCTCAAGACACATCATAGTCAAAATTCTGAAAGCTAAAGACAAAGAAACTATCTTGAAAACAGGCAGAGAGAAATAATTCCTATCTATAGGGGGAATTTCTCACCAGAAACCATGGAGGCCAAAAGAAGTAGCACAACATTTTTCATATGCGAAATAACTATCAACCCAGAATCCTATCTCCAGTGAAATATTCTTCAGCAATGAAGGGGAAATCAAGACATTCTAAGATGAAGAAATAGGAAAAAAATTTGTTGCCAACGGACCTAAAAATGGCTAAAGGAAGTTCTTTAAACCAAGAGAGACAATAAAAGCAGAAACTTGGAACAGTAGGAAGGGACATGCTAAGCAAAGGTATAGGTAAATACAATCGACTATTTCTCCTCTTGAATTTCTACATTAAATTTGACAGCAAAAACTGTAACACTGTCTGATGTGGTTTTAAATTTATTAAAGAAAATGTTTAAGACAATTACATTATAAACAGGAAGAGGGTAGAAAGAATGTATGCTTTCTACATTTCACTTGAATTGGTAACATGATTGGTAAAATGGCACCAGTAGATTGTGATAAGTTATATACACATGATGTAATATGTATAATAACGAAAATATATACACAAAAACATACACAAAAACTACTATAATAAATCAAAGTGGAATTCTAAAATTTGTTTAAGTAGCCCATAAGAAGGCAGGAATAAAGAAAACAAATGAAAGACAGAAACAGAAAAATATTTAAGTCCTAACATATTAATAATAACTTTAAATGTAAATAATCTAAACATGATTAAAAACATGAGCCACTATATACTGCCTCTGAGAAATTCACTTTGCATATAATGATACAGGCAGGTTGAAAGTAAAAGAATGAAAAGAGATATATCATGCAAACATCAATGAAAAGAAAGCAGGAGTGATTATATTAATATGAGATAAAGTAGACTTCAGGGCAAAGAAATCACCAGAGACAGAGAGGAAATCATATAATAATAAAGGGTCAAGCCACAAAGAAATAGCGCTCCTAAATGTGCATGCACCAATAATAGAGATACAATAATGTGGAGCAAAAACGATAGAACTAGAGAGAAATAGAGAATCCCACCATTACATCTGCACACTTCAACACTCCTCTCTCAACAATTCATGAGACAACTAGATAATCAGTAAGGATATGGAAAAACTCAAGAACACCGTCCATCAACAGAATCTAATCAACATTTATAGAATATCCATACAACAGCACAATGTACATTCATCGTAAGTGCCCACAGAACATATACCAAGACAGACTATATTCTGGGCCATAAAATAAACCTCAATGAGTTGAAAAGAAATTATACAGAGTGTGTTCCCCAACCTCAATGGAATCGAACTAGAAATCAGTAACAGCAAGATAACAGGAAAAATCTCTAAACACTTGGAAACAAAGCAGCATACTTCTAAAGAATCCATGAGTCAAAGAGGAATCCAGATGTCCTTCAATGGGTGAATGGTTAAACGGGCTGTGGTTCATCCACACCATGGAATACTACTACTCAGAAATAAAAAGAAACGAACTAATGATACATGTACCAACCTGGATGAATCTTCAGAGAATTATGCAGAGTGAAAAAATCCAGTCCCCAAAGGTTACATACACACTGTATGATTCGATTTACATAACATTCTTGAAATGATAAAATGAGAGAAATGAGGAACAGATGAGTGGTTTCAGGGGTTAGGCAGGGAATGAGGGCAGGAGGGAAGTGGGGTGGGCATAAAAGGGCAGCAGGAGGGATCCTATGGTGATGGAAATGTTCTGCATCGTGACTGTATGAACATCAGCATCCTGCTGGTGATATGGTGATGTACTATAATTTTGCAAAATACTGCCATTGGGAAAAACTAGGTTAAGAGCACAAGGAATTCCTGTGTATTATTTTTTTCAACTGCACGAGAATCTCCAATTATCTCAAAATAAAAACTTTAAATTTTTAAAAAGTAGAGAATCCCTCCCAGAAGATGTTATCAAGGTAACAGTGCAAATCACCACCACCCTCAAATACACACACACGCACACGCACACACACGCACACGCACACACGCACACACACCATCTATCACGTGCCTTCAGCTATCACCACATATTTGCACTGATTATTAAATCTGCTGTGACTTTCTCCCTCTCTTTGGAAAGACCTGATCCAGTCTCACATGAGGTCAGAGAAAACATCTGAGGCCCTTTTGAGGCAGTTCCACAGTTTGGCACAGGAGCAAGCATCAAATCCATAAAAGAAAACCAGAGCCTACCAGGGAGAGAAAAGCAGCAAGGAGCAGGATGATACAAGTTGCATTTTGGAGAGGCAGCGGGCCCCCTGAAAATAAATGTAAAGGGGCAGGTGGGGTGTCTGGTACATGGTTCCGTGCGTGTCACCTGTTTTTCTGAACAGTCTGTAGCTCTCACCCAGTCCTCAGAGAGGTGCATTTCCCAAAGAGGTGAGAGAAGGAAGAGGCCCATACTGGATAGCATAACCCCCAGTTTCTGCAGCCCGGGAACAATCGGTGAGCTCTGCAGAGCCCCAGGCCACCTCCCGGTGACCCCCATAAGCCTCTGCTATTCCTGCCCCTTGTTGGAAAAGCACGATTCTGGAACTGGACCCTTAGGATATTCAGTTCCCACCCTGTGGGCTGCAAATATCGGAGCTTAGAGGTCATCTCATTTAAAACGCCCAGGCCCGCCCAACAGAAGAGAAAACTGAGGCCCAGAGCTACAGGATGGCTTTCCAAGATCATGCAGACAGTTGGGAGCCAAATTCACACTAGAAGGGTGGTTTCCTCCTCCCCGCTGCCAGCTTTGTGGCACTTGTCCCTTAATTTGGCGTAAGAGCCAGGGTAAAGGCTGGGTAGGGCGCCGTTATTACCAGTGGAAGATGGCAATGGGAGCAGAGCCAGTCGCTGAATTCAATGAGTACAGAGATGCAGAAGTTAATGAGCAAAGCTTCGTCTAAAAATACCTGGCAGTCCTGATGTGGCAGCGTTCATTATTCCTGGGAAATACAAACAGGTGGCAATGAGGGTTAGGAGCACTGGAGAGATGTTATGACTTGGAAGGCAGGCCACTGAATGCCACTGCTTTCCAGGCTGTTGCCCCCCGTCCCTCTTCTTCCTCCAAGCCGCTTCATTCACACCCATGGCTCACTTCCCAGCTGCTCACCACTCCACACCTGACATGTTCCCTCTGTCTGGAACGCCCTTACCTCTCCCTACTCCCACCTCCTCTCTCTCTGCTTAGCAAATTCACACTCATTCTTCAAGCCCCAACTCACGCATCCCCAACTGTGACTTTCCCTTGATGGGCTCGGGGCAACTTCTTCCTGATTGTCTACAGCTCCAGGAGAGCCCTTGCTCACACTGCATCTTAGCTTCGTGTCTCACTTTTTTGTGTTGCCCACTGGACTGTAAACCCTACAAGAGCAAGGAGAGTGTTTTCCTCCTCTTCATCCCCTTGGCATCCGGTTCCCCAGAGACCTTCAGATGATGTTTAATGACCACACACATAGAGCCCACTTTAAAGTCTTTCTGGAGAAGGTCACCTCTTCTTGAGGGAAAAAATTCAACCAAACTTCAGGAATGCTTCACAAAAAGAGGAGGCTGGAAGTAAGGAACAAAGCAACCCATAATTACACTGGGCTCTGGAAAGGGTTCTATCCTAGAAACCAACACACTCGTTCAGGCTGGCTCAGTCCCCTGTTGATTCCAGATCGCCGAACAGGCAGTCCCTTCTGAAGCATCTCTGGGGTCCCTCCCAGCACTAAGTTACATGATCCTGAGCATGACGAGGCTGTCATCCTACCTGCTCATCTTGTAGCCGGTCCCTTTCTTTCCCAGTAGCCTCCACGCAGAGTTTTTGGTCCATTTCCCCTGAACCCCTTGCCTGTTTAACTAAAACCTGATCAGGTGTTCACCAACAAGGTATTATCGTTCCTTGGGCATTCTACTGTAATATGAGACCACTGAAGACTCAGTGGGATGGTGCTCATGAGTGAATTTCTAGGCATAAGGCAGGCAGTGGGGTAGACATCTGGCCAGTGGTGAGGGTTCTTTAGAGACAAGCCTTCCCTGCAGCCCCCTCCCAACCCACCCATCACATGGCAGAGGCAAGAGCTGTGAGAACAGCTAGACCCTGGCAGATGGCAGGGAGGCTCCTGGCCTGGAAGAGAGTTAATGTCGGTGGAATATCCTGAGGGTGGGACCCAAGCTCCTCACTCCTCATTCCATGGTTTCTTTTATCTGGTATTTCTGGGCAAGACAATGAGCAAACAGACTGGAAAGTTACAGGCCAGCTTTGCCGATCCCTGCCAAAAATGCAGCAAAGGAAGCTGGAGGGAGACTCAAGCCTCTCTTTAATTTCCTCTTCTGTTTGGCTTCGCATGCGCGCCATCTGCCCTTGGGCTCCAACTCCAAACAAGTGCTGCTTCCCATCCCAGATGTGTGGGAAGCCCCTCACCCACCCGAGTCCGTCCTGACTGATGTGCTGGCCACATTTGGTAAGGCTCTGGCCCTTCCTTGAACAGCAAGAACACTTAGAAGCGTGACATCAACCAGGAAGTCTAGTTCCCAGGCCAAGCTGGAAAGCAGTGTGTGGGTCTCTCCCTCTGGGCCAGAGTCAGGACCCAACCGGAAGCAAAACTGGGACGGTGGTAGATGGAAGAGGACCTCCAAGTTCCCTGCTTCCCCAAGAGAGGAGTGCCCTCAGAGTGCCAGCATGACCTCTCCAGCACCCCACCCCTGCTGAGCATGCGCTACATGCGTGTACGTGCGCATGTACAACAAATGCAGGAAAGTGCAGACAAGGAAAAAAGGGAGGTCAAGATTGAAATCCTGTCTCTGTCTGGGTATGTTATTTAACCACACTGAGCCTCAATTTCCTTTATAGGATTGTGGTAAGGACCAAATAAGATAGGGTTCCTGCTATGGGACTTGCCCTCCATAAGTGTTAATTCCTCCCCAGATGCCGGTAACCAGTTGTCATTAAAATGACAGCTCTGCATCAACTAGCCCTGTGACCTGAGGCAAGTCCCTTACTCTCTTGGGCTTTCTTGAAGTTTCCTAGCCTTGAAGAGCACTGTAGTGTCCATCCAAGTCACCGGGAGGGATTGTAAAACACAGGTGACTGGCCCCCCTCCCTAGAGTGTTCTATGGAGCCCAACTGGAAAATCTGCATTTCTGGTAAGTTCCCAGGTTATGTGGATGCTGCTGGTCCCTAGACCACTCTTTGAGAAGCTCTGAAGTAGAGGCAGTTCTGGCGGTTTAAGAAGTATGTTAAACTAATCCACATTGTGTTGTTAGTGACTGTTACTTGTTTAATGTGTTCTTCTTAGGGCTA
The DNA here is from genome assembly GCF_028538775.1 of Myotis yumanensis. Taxonomy (NCBI): domain Eukaryota; kingdom Metazoa; phylum Chordata; class Mammalia; order Chiroptera; family Vespertilionidae; genus Myotis; species Myotis yumanensis. The sequence continues at coordinate 83,146,272 of NW_027223758.1, forward strand.
CATGCATTTTAAATGGAATAATGTCTTCACCCAAAGAAATCTTCTGCTTCTAAATTGGGTATCAAAAGAGCCCTAGCATCTACAGCCAAGAAGATCAGGAGGGAAAGGCTTTTGGGCCCCTCCAGTCACAGTATGCAGGGGTGACCTCAAAGGCAGATTGTTTGCAAAACACTATCCTCCCAAGTGACTCTGTTGCACTTGGTTACTTAGTTAATTGCCGTTTGAGGGCATGACATCTGAGGCTGAGGACTGGCCCCTGGTTGCCTAAAATCAGCCCACGGCCAGGCCCCATTGCTGAAGCAGGGCTGTCAGTCAGCTGTGACATTCTGGGTCCCCCCACCTCTGCCTGGGGAGGGTGGCAGAGCCAAGGGCCTGCAGCCCCAGAGGCTGTCACTCTGCATATCTACAGTTTGGGGTGTAGAACCCCTCTCAGCTTCACTCCCTGCCTTTAAGACACTATAAGACCTGTCCAGTTGCTGTCATTCCACCAATGCTCTGGGCCTGCCTCAGGGAAGAGAGCTGCCCAGCGCATCAATTACAGAATAATGACTCCCTCCTCCCTGACTTCCCACCCACCCCCACCCAGCATGGCTCTGCCTTTGGTGCCCAGGAACATGAAGAGGACAGAGATCCTTATGTAACAACACCTCCCATCCCCACTGTGTTCTCGATATTTCTAACTGCAAACTCAGGCACGTGGACCTGGACGAAGTCTTTAGGAAAAGGTTAATGGTTCACAGAAACAGTGAAGGGAATGAAAGCAGGACTGAGATCGAGCCCTTGGGGACCAAGCCTGCACCCCCCCACTCACTCACTCCAACCCAGCATGTAGGTCACAGGGGGTGGAGGAAGGATGCCTCCAGGCAAGCCCCCCTCCCACCAAAGCCTCAGTCCACAAAACGCCTGGCTTTGCTCTTGTTCACACTACAAGCATTCAGTAAGTCTATTGAAGGCTGAGCATTGGGGCAGGTGGGGGAGAGCTAAAGAGGAACAAGAGGTGCCCCCCCCCAAAGCTTCTGGTCTAAGAGGTCAAGACAGCTGTACAAATGATCATCAATAAAGGCAGTGCAGAAAGTAAGTGAAAAGTCTGTCCATGAGCTCAGGAGAAGATGGCTGATGCTTCTTGGGGAGGAGGGATGAAGGAGAGGGAGGACAAGATAGAGCAGCACAGAAGGTGACATTTGAATTGGTCCTAAGGAATGAATAGGAGAAAGCATGTCAGGGGTAACATTCAAAATCTTTTATAACTGCTAAGGCCCAAGCCCAACCTAGTCAGAACAGATGCTCGACTGGCTGTCAGCCTTACCAGTTAGACATACACATCTAATAGGGGCAGAAATAGAATTTTGGGACCAGCTACAATTATAAGAAATATTAATCATGTTCTGTTAACTGTGATTGTTTTGTTCTGATTAAAGAAGGCACATTCTAACCTGGCTGGGAGTTGCACGTGGGACCTGGGAGCTCACCTGGAAATGCTGATTATCATGGAAAGATTAACAACCTTGTTGCAGAAAGGAGAATCACCAGCCTCTAGAAGATCCCCCGCCCCTCCACAGCCCTTTGCATATCACTAATATCACTAGCCCTTTGAAGACCTCCAGCCTTTGCATGCCTAGAGGCCTTTGCAAATTTCCAGCCCATATTACCTGTAAACTGCCCATTGGCACACCCTTTTGCCTACTTCTCCATGTAATCTTTCCCTTTTAATTTATTTTTTAAAAAACATTTTTTTTATTGATTTCAGAGAGGAAGGGTGGGGGGCCGGGGGGGGGGGGGGGGGGGAGAGACATCAGTGACAAGAGTCATTGATTGGCTGCCTCCTGCACGGGCCCTACTGAGGATCAAGCCCGAAACCAAGGCTTGTGCCCTTGATGGGAGTTAAACCCCGGACCCTTCAGTCTGCAGACCGACACTCTATCCACTGAGCCAAACCAGCTAGGGCCCCATGTAATCTTTGTCCTTCCACACAATGTAAGCAGCTGGCTTGTGGTGGAAGACAGAGCAGATTTCTGTGGATGAGCTGCTGCTCTCCCATACTGCCGGCAGTATTGGGATAAATGCTCATATATGATTCACCCCGTCTCTGCTTAATTGGCTCAAGTAGTGACAGGCAGCACAGACCTACTGATTGTCCAGTTACACATCTACTTCTGCTCCCCTCCCAAACCCTACCAGAATGACAGTTTTAAAAAATTAAGTATAAATATACAAGGATGAGAAGAACTGAAGGGGAGACAAATGTAACAGAATTTTAGAAGCTGGAAATCAGAAGGATAATTGGTGAATGGCTTGGGCATCCTCCCCCACCCTACCCCACCCCACTCCCCCACCCCCTCAAAAAAACGAACTATAAGCCAGCAGTGGAGGAAATGAAAACCAACACAATTTATACAGCAACACCCTCTTAACAGCTCAGAAATTGGTGGTACCAATCCTCTTGAAAGCAAGAGAGAAGGAGAGAGGGATAAAATAAGGAAGGTTGGCTGGCAATCTGTATAGGAAGCAGTTAGATCCCCAGGTTCTTTCCCTCTCTAGCATCTGCCCCTTGCCCAGCCCAGCAGAAGATTGAGGTTTATTCTCTGAGATCGAGGCTTTTTGGCCTGCGAGACACCAGGCAGAATGGAGAACAGACCTACCATGCTGAAGACAGGGGAATGAGAGAGGATTCATTTACATTCTGGCTACAGAGGCTCCCTGGGCCCTCAGAGCATCAACCCTCCGGACCATACCCTCCAGCAAGAGCCAGGACGAGCCTTCTCTGAGGACCCCAGCCTAACTAAGGACACTTATGACTCCACAAGGAAGAGGCCCGGCCAGCTCATCCTCCAGGGAAGTCCATGGTCATCAAATCCCACCTGCACTGAGATTCTTAAATATGTGCAGATAAAAAGAATAACCAGACACCTGAAGAAAGCATCAAAATTGAACAACAAACACCAAAACAAACAAATTGGAAGAAACAGAGGCTGTGTGAGAAGAAAAGTTGAAAACTTTACATGATTAATTTCTTCAGAGAGACAACATTACAATCATAAAAGAGAATGTTATCAAAAGGGACATTTAGAGAAAAAAGAGAATTCTTATAAATTAGAAAATAACAAATGAAATATCAACAGAGGATTGGAAGGTAAAGTTGAGGAAGCCTCCCAGAAAGTAAAGCAAAAAGACAAAGAGATGGAAAACAAAAGATAAGAAAAATAGAGAATCAGTCCAGAAGGTCTTCTAGTCAAATAAGACTCTTAGAAAGAGGGAACAGGGGAAGAGAAGGGGGGACATAAACAAGAAAAGTAAATTATCTATAAAACCAAGAAAATGTCATGGAACTGAAGACCCAGAGTTTACAGATTGAAAAGCCCTGCCAAGTGGACCCTTAGATAAAAATATGAGCACCATTGATAAAAATAGATCCACTCAAGCAAAGCACATCATTATGACATCTCAGAATGCTGGAGTAAAAAAATAAAACCAAGAACAAAACGTGTTCATGGATTGGAAGACTCAATATTAAGACGTTGGTTCTTTCCAACTTTATGTACAGATTCAACACAATGTCAGTCAAAATTCTAGAAAACTATTTTGTTGATATTGACAAACTGATCCTAAAGTTTATATAAAAAAGGCAAAAGATCCAGAATAACCCAACACAATTCAAAAGAACAAATTTCCAAACTTACCCAAAGGCTACAGTAATCAAGACAGGATGGCATTAGTGTAAACACAGACACCTAGGTCGATATGACAGAATAGAGAGCTCAGAAATAGGCCCACACAAATATAGTCAATTGATCTTTGACACAGGAGCAAAGGCAACTTAATGGAGAATGGATAGTCTTGTAAACAAATGATGCTGCAACTACTGGAGATATAGAGATAGAGATAGAGATAGAGATAGAGAGATATATCTTAATGTATCTACAACTAATAAAAGACAAAGATGCTAATTGACCATACCTACGCTTTGCCCCAAGCCATGCCCACCAGCCAATCAGAGTGACTATATGCAAATTAACCCAACCAAGATGGCGGCCGGCAGCCACGGAGCTGGAGCAAGCAGGAGGTTTGGTTGCCCCGGCGATGGAGGAAGCCAAGCTTCCCACCTGCCCTGAGCTGGCTGTGGTCTCCACTCATGGCAACAAAGTTTCAACTATAGAAGACAAATAAATCCTAGATACCTGCTTCCAGCCAGCCTCCACTGGGAGCTTGGGTAGCTGGGGGCTATGGCCAGCCTGCAAACAGTCATCAGCCACTCACCCAGGCTGGCAACACCCTCATGGGGTGAGGGTCCCCGCTGGGAGGCTTGGCCAGCATGCAAACTGCCATCAGCCACTCACCCAGACTGGCCAGGCACCCCAGCAGGACCGCCCCCCCCACCTTGAAGGGGGTGTGGCCAGCCTGCAAACAGCCATCAGCCCCTCACCCAGGCTGGCCAGGCGCTCCTATATAATAAAAGGATAATATGCAAATTGACCCTAACAGCAGAACGACTGGGAATGACTGGTCACTATGGCACACACTGACCACCAGGAGGCAGATGCTCAATGCAGGAGCTGCCCCCTGGTGGTCAGTGCGCCCCCACAGGGGGAGCTCTGCTCAGCCACAAGCCAGGCTGATGGCTGCCAGTACAGCGGTGGTGGTGGGAGCCTCTCCCGCATCCTCAGCAGTGATAAGGATGTCCGACTGCAGCTTAGGCCTGCTCCCCGCTAGCAAGTGGACATCCCCCTAGGGCTCCTGAGCTGCCAGAGGGATTTCTGACTGCCAGCTTAGGCCCAATCCCTCAGGGAGCGGGCCTAAGCCAGCAGGTGGTCATCCCCCGAGGGGTCTCAGACTGCGAGAGGGCACAGGCCAGGCTGACGGACACCCCCCCCCCCCCGAGTGCACAAATTTTTGTGCACCGGGACTCTAGTTATATTATATATATATATATATATATATATATATATATATATATATATAATCCAGCTAGACACAGACTTTACATCTTACACAAAAAAGTCAAGATGGATTGTAGACTTAAATGCAAAATGTGACTCCATAAAACTTCTTGATGAAAACATAGTAAAAAATCTTCACGGACTTGAATTTGCTAATGAGTTTTCAAATATAACCCCAGTCTGGCCAGTGTAGCACAGAGACATTAGGGGAAAACTAAGGACATCTGAATAGAGAATGGAATTTAGTAAATGATAATATATCCAAATTGGTTAATTTATTGTGACAAATGTATCATACTGATATAAAAAGTTCAAAATAGGCACAACTAGGTGTTGGGTATATCAGAACTCTCTCTATGGCTAGAAAGGAAGATGGCAGCATAGGTAAACACCTGTACTCATCGCCTCCCACAAACACATCAAAATTACAACTAAAATACTGAACAACTATCATCCAGAACCACTGGAAAGCTGGCTAAATGGAAGTCCTACAACTAGAGAAGTAAAGAAGAAAGCACACTGAAACTGGTAGGAGGTGCTGAGGTGCAGAATGGGCTGGTCCAGCACCCACGTGCATGGCTTTTTTAATTAGGAGGGAGTTCATCTCTGTGGAGGCCACCATGAGGAGCAAGGGGGTCCCAGTCCCACACCAAACCCCCATCACAGGGTACCAGAGCTGGGGGAAAAAAGTCCCTATGGGCAGTAAAAACTACAGGCTGTAAAAACCAGTGCAGATTGGGGCTCAGTGACACAGAGGCTGCTGGAGACCCATCTGTTCCTCTTAAAAGGCTGGCACCGTGAACTGAACTTACAAGGCCCCACTTCTTCTGAGCTCCAGCACCAGGGTGAGGCTCCATGGAACACAGACACATATGAGGAGAAACTGGACTGTCTAGCATCTGGGCAGGAACCTCGGGGGTGGCTTTATCCAGATGGAGGTGCTCACAGGGATCATGCTGGGGCTTTCAGGGTTGTAGGGCTGACTGACAGCTATTTCTGTTTGCTCTGCCCTGGTGATTCCCTAAGACCCTCCTCATCTAATTTACAACCCCACTAAAGCTGTGTGCAGCAGCTTTTGCAAATGAATGGTCTGTCCTTGCTAAAATATCTCAAACAAGCTGCAGCTGAATCAGGGAGTCCCAAACCTATCAATAAAAGGCCCAAGACCCAGCACCAGCATCAGCCTGCCTTGCTTCACAGTTGGGCCTCGTCTGGGCACTTCCAAACCCAATACAAAAAGGAGAACTCTGCAGATCTCTGTAGCTCCTGCTGTGTGGCCCCAGCAGTGGCTGACTTTGCATCTCCCTGGAGACCCAAGAGCCAGTGTACAGTGGTCAGTGTCAGACCATACCAGATTACAACTCTACTCATCCATAAGCAACACACTCAAGGGGCAGACTCAGTGAGCACCAAAGCCCCACTGAAGTAAGTCTTGCTCCATAGGGGTGTCTCCTGTACAGCAGCTTTCCCTCTGTAGTTGCAGCTGGTCCTCACAGCCAATTGGCCTGGAGGTCAATTCTTTCCAGCGACACCAACAGCAATCAAGTGTCAACTACAAGACTGTTCTCACAGCCCACAAAGTGGTGCACCTGGAGCTCCCAGCTCAGGTGACTGGGGAAGCTCAGCCCCTGGGCCCTATAGAACACCTACTATACAAGGCCACTCTACCAACTCAAGGAGATATAGCAGCTCTACCCAATACATAGAAACAAACACAGGGAAGCAGCCAAAATGCAGAGACAAAGAAACATGTCACAAGTGAAAGAAATGGAAGAAATCAAACTACTGGACATAGAGTTCAAAACCACAATTATAAGGTTACTCAAGAATCTTCTAAAAACCTCCAAAAAAATGGAAAAGGACCAGTCAGAAATTAAGAACTCTCTGTACTATCTTCATGATAATTCTGTCATCTAAACCTGTTCTAAAATTTAAAGTTTATTTTTTAAAACTCCTACAAGCATCCAGGGGAGGGAGGACAGGGAATAGGCCATGCAGAGGATCAGGTATCAGAATAGTTTCAGACTTCTCAATAGTAACAGTGAAATCTATAAGATAATGAGAGTGCCTTCAAAATTCCAAAGAAAAATGATTTTCAAACTAGAATTCTATACCCAGTAAAACTGCCAATCAAATGTGATGGTAGAATAAATATGCTTGCAAACATACAAAGTATCAAATAATTTCTGTCTCATGCACCTCTTTCTTAGGAAGCTACTAGAGGATGTGATCCACCAGAACAATTTCAAGGATGCTGGTAAAAGGTGTCTCCAAAATGATAGCTATGCACCAGGCATAGAGAGCAATCAGTCCAGAGGGGAAGCATGTTGTAGATACAAAGAGAGATTTCTGAGTGAAAGAAAATCTGAACATTTTGAGAAGAGATACAGACAATGGTAGGAATTTGGGTATTAAATTAGTAATAAGAAACTGGAATCATAAGCAAGTGAAAAATAATAAAATGATTAACTCTAGGGAAAACAAAGAGTGATTCAGAAGAGGAAAAACATGGTGGAGATACTAGATGGTTCACCTGGAAAGAGCATGTTCAAAGTCATAACAAAGTAAATACTAAATATTTATCTCACAAAAATGAGGACATAAATATACTGGGAGGATAAAGGGAATGATGTGTCAGTCAGATTTTGCTAGTTTGTATTGCAGTAACAAAAGAAATCTCCATGGCTTACAAGAGTAAGAGTTCTCACTCATGTAACATTGCAGCACAGTTGTGGGTCCGCTGTGGCTACACCACATGTCTCCTTTATTCTAGGGTCTATGCTAAAGGATCCCACCCTCTTTGGGACATGCCCAGTTTCTTGGCAAAGGAAAAAGTGTAACTCACCCAGGCATACAGACTCTAAAGCTTCTGATCAAAGGAGGCATACATTACTCCCACACACATTCCATTGACCAAGGTAATCACATGGCTAAGCTCAATGTCAATTATATTATTCCTCCCATAGGGATGCTCATCACATGATCATGCAAACCAGCATATTATCCACTTACAGAGAGGGAATGATTCCATTGAAAACATAATGCAACTGATGAATATATATGTGTGTATTGTAGTGCAGAGTAGAGGGTAGGTGCAGCAACACAGCTAGATTTTCATCTTCCACTGGTAGGAAGCCAATAGAGAATGCCTAGAACTGAAAAATCAAGCAGTAGCCATTTCTGCATGTTATTTAGAAACATGAACATCAGTATATAATTCAGGAGGAAGAACTAAAAATAGTTGCCTCTAGAGAGGAAAAAATGGGGTGGGAGAGCAGGGAACTATTATTTTTTAAAAATATATTTATATAACTATTTAGTAAAAATAAAAAGATGACAAATAACAATGAGGCAAGCAGCTCTTGACTGCTAAACTTCACTGTGCTGCAGTTACTTTTCACCCTGTTTGTGATGGTAAGAGAGCATATAAATCTCTTTACTTTCAAACAAAGAAACTGAAATTGTTGACAGCTACTATTATATTAACGCCCCTTCAAAACCCACCACCTAGTGTCAGACATCCTCAGGAATGACACTTCTTCCTACATAAGTGAGACCTAAATATCCTTTACTTTCTTTCAGTCAACTCTGTATTATCCAAGCCACAAAGAAGGGAAATAATAGAGAGACCCATGCTGGAACATAACTCAGAAGTCATATGCATGACTTGAGAATGCATCTTGTAACTGCTGTGCAGAAGTTCGCCCTACTAAGTATTCATAGCTCCAGCTAACATTTTTTTTTTTTTTTGCCTAAACATGGATTAGGTTATAGGAGAAACCATACTAAAAGCCTTTAGAATAACAGATCTTGGAAATAGAAATTTGCCTAAAATGATAAAACATGAGCAACTACTCAGAATTAGTCTTCCTCCCCTTTCCCCCTATACTCTCAAGTTATATCCTGTATCTTGAACAATGTAAGAGTGGGAGGCAAGGTAAACATTGTGATCACTGTTTAATAGGAACTCAAATTTGGCCCAATATTTTCTTAGCTAGGCCAGATATGAACTTTCATTTACAGACATTACATCACAATTGGTTTCTATAACATAATCAAGACTGGATATAATAGCATCTTGGTCTCAAAAGACCATGAGTCAATTGTCAGCTTGTCAGTCCTCATACTCACCCAGCTATGGGCTCAGGTCAATATAGAATTTACCTTCATTCATAACTCCAAAACAAAAACTTTTATAGAAAACTAATTCAATTACAATCTTTTTAAAACCTCTAGGGCCCTGGCCAACGTGGCTCAGTTGGTTTGGCATTGCCATCCCATGCACTGAGAGGCTGCTGGTTAGATTCCTGGTGGGGCACATGCCCAGGTTGTGGGTTCAATGCCTGGTAGGGGGTTGTGGGGAGCATTGGGGGACTTGCAGGAGGCAGTCCATGGATGTTGCATTCTCACATTGATGTTTCTCTCTTCTCCCTTTCTCTCTCTCTAAAAGTCAATCAACTTTTTAAAAAAATTAAAACCAATAGGGCTTAAAAAGAAGAGAATACTATATTGCATTTCTTTTATACTTTTTTATGTTTGAATTGTATAAAATTTTTAAATATGTATACATTCATTTTTAAGCACCAAAAAAAGGTGGGGGATAAGAAAGGCATACAAGAGTTTAATGTGTTGTAAGAACAGCAAACAGGTGAGTATCCACAGAGTTGTGGGGTCTGGGTGAGGCTGGGTGTTCTGGGAGCCAGGCTTGCAAAGGTCTCTTGCTATGATGAAGGGGCTGGACTTTAAGCGCAGATATTAGGAAGATAATCCAGGGGGCTGAATAATCTTAGAGGTCAGAACTAGCGGGAAGGAGGGCTCTGTTAGTGTCTTCAGTCCTTTCGCATTCTCTCTTTTTAAATCACAAGAGCCTGAACTAGAGCAGTGAAAATGGAAGTGAAGTCAATGGGGTGACATCAGAAGACACTGGGATAGTAGAATCAATAAAGTAGGTCTGCTTTAAAGAGAGAGGTGAAGGGAAGAAGAATAGAATAGGAAACAAGGCTTGATACGGGTTAGCTTGGGTTTTAGCCCCACCCCAGGGCAAGTTCACCCAGAACCTCTGACCTAGTGGAAGGCACCTTCTCATTATCTCAGTCTGATGAGGTGGCTTGGTCAGCTCAGCCTTAAGACAAATTGCCTGCACTGGGACCAGTTAGACTGCCCCCGAGCTCCCTCCACGCTGGAACTGGGTTGAAAACATCATGGGTGAGTCTTGCTCCTGCTCCCTGTCCCCACACCCCTCGGAAGAGAAGCATTGGAGAGTGGAGGGTGTGGTCAGGAAGCTGGGAAAATCATGGTCCTCGAGGCAACCTCACATCCTAGCTGCCATATCAAATGCACCATACCCTACGCCAAATGGGACTGCTACAAGATCGCCAAGTTGAGGTGAGCTGCAGTGAACCTAATATTATATTTTGTAGACATTTCATTCAGTGTTTACTATCTTTCACGTTGTAGTCAATATTTTTCTTTTCAGGTCTCAAGTATTTTGGTAAGCCTTTGAGACATCCATAGACCCTACTCTTACCCACAATGCCCTGCAGTGTGTGGCAGATAGGAAGCCACTGACAACCTCCACTGAGGCTGATGGGAGTCGCTGAATTAGAGCACCCTGACTGAGCAGCTAAGCCAGGCCGCTGATTTGGCAGAGTCCAGTAGTTACAGATCCCATCTTGGGGAATGGCCAGAGAACATGGATGGTCCCACACAAAGCCACCCCAATTCCAAAAGCAAGCACTATTATAAAGGGGGTAACATGCTCTACAGGGGCAGACCTACCCAGAAGGCACTCACCACTTGGAGTGGAAGGTAAAAGGGCAGAGATGGATGACCTTACAGAAGCAACAGAAGCATACAAAAAGTCTCTGTAACCTCTTCCAGCTAGCAGTTCGGAGACACACAGGAAACCCTCGATATTTGCAGTCGTGATTTGTGGTTTGAAACGTGCACAGCACTGCCTGCTCCTCGCTCCTCACCAGCCCACACTGCAGGCAGCCCATGTGGCAGACACACTGCCCATGTGTCTCTACAAACCTCCCTCACAGCGGCCTTTCAGCTGCCCTGATTCCATGACCAAGAGATTCTCTCCCCGCCCCCGGAAAATATACTCCTTTTTAACCCCTTATGGTTGAATCACAGCATCATATGATGCTTGAACCAGAAGGCAAGGATCTTAGAGACCTAATCTCCACTTGCTTTTGACTCTCCACATGTTATTTCTCCTATTCCAGTCCCCATCTCACGTGATTAAAAAGGGGGGAGGGTCTCCTGGTCACACACTGTAGACTGCCCTCTGATTGAGAAGGTTTCTTCATCTGCCCCCAGGACAATCGGGGCTGGAATGCTCAGCCAAGAAACCCTGCCCACCACCACCACCAATAGCAAGAATCTTCTAGGCGAGATGTTGCAAGGTGGAAAGCAGAGATGGGAGGAAGAGCAAAGCTGAGTGTCCACTGGGGAAGAGCATGCATGAACCCAACACCCAGGTGAACTTGGATTCAGAGCCTGTTCCTCCCACCCCTTTGACAACTCCTGACCCTTACCAGTGGATGTGAACAGAGAGGCACTGGTGCCTCCCCAAAGTGGGGATGCAATCTAAGCTACAGGGGCTGGTTGTACCCACAGTCACCACATTTCCCAAAACACAAATCAAAGCTGTTCTGGAAAATCAAGGTCATAGACTAGCAGGAAATATACAAAAGAACCTTGAGCATAAGGTGATGGGATGCAGCCTGTGTACAGATATGCTGGAAGAATGGAAGTGGTAACCTGAAAAAATCCACATCGCCCAGTCTCTGCGAGGACTCTTGTCCAAGATGTAGAGTCCAGCCACCAAAAATAATTGAAAAAAGATTCCAGTCTTGTCTTGCCTCATCTCAAAGTCTGTCATCAGACACCATGTGCTAACCCACAGAAACACTCCTCAAGGTGCCCTTTCTCTCCGCCCCAGACCCCCACACCTCTCTGGAGCCTCTCCTTTGCCAAATCTAAACCTTCCCAGATGCCCAGCGTGCAGCTTCTCCATTCTCTCTCTCTCTCCTTTCTCAGCCCACAGTGCTGTGGGAGCAATTTGTTCCAGGGGGTGATTCAGGAAGTCTTCTTAGAGTGGGAGGCATATATGGTAAATTTTTAAAGACAAGTTGGATTTAATAGAGAAGTAAAGGACATCCTGTGTGGAGGGAATATAATGAGCCAACCCAGGATGGGGCATGAAATGTCCTATCATTTTTAGGTCAGCAAAGTAGGAAGGGTCAGCATATGCAAAGGCGCAGAGATGAGAGACTGAAGAGCCTGGTCAAGAGTGGATTTGGAATCCTAACCACTGAGCAGTAGTCAGAGCATCGCCCCATCCATTAAAGGGTTGTGGGTTCCATTCCCGGTTAAGGGCACATACCTGGATTGCAGGTTCGATCTCCAGCCCCGGTCGAGGCACATGTGGGAGGCAACCAATCGGTGAGTCTCTCTCACATCGATGTTTCTCTCTCTCAAACACATACACACACCCCTCTCTTCCACTCTCTCTGAAAATCAATTGAAAAAATATCCTCGGGTGAGGATTAACAAGAGAGAGAGAGAGAGAGAGAGAGAGAGAGAGAGAGAGAGAGAGAGAGTTTGGAGGTCAGAACTCTGGACGCCTAGGAGGTTTTTGGTAGAAAAGTAAGGTGTACCAAACAGCATTCCAGGAAGACGCACTGGGAGAATTAGAGAGGAAGGAACATATTCTAAAGAATATATTGCATCTCCCACCAGCCAGCCTCCATTTTAACAGATGCTCAAAATGAAGGGGGTTTTCTTTCTAATAGGCAGGTGTAATGGAGACGAATGAAAACTTGGTCACCTGAAATCCACAGGTAACTCTCAGGTCTGAGGGCAGCATCACTTACGGCCACCTGCCTCCTCCAACAAATCTCTTCCCTGTGTTGCAAGTTGCAAAAACAGGTGAGTCTGACCTTCATGTCTCTGCCTCTATCTCCCCTCAATCCAGAGAAGCAAGCAGTGAGATGGGCTGGAGAAGAGAGGGCCTGGTCCCCTATATCCTGGACACAAACAAGTAAGGAGCTTGGTCAGAAGTGGCAAACCCGCAGATAGAGGCATATACATAGTACCACTTGGCAAAGGGAGCAAGAAAGCATGGTTGTCACCCTGAATACTGGCCCAATTAGCTATGCGGCCTTGTTTTATAAGACTGTTGCTTCCTTCCCATCAAAATCCCAATCACAATTCAAAACCCACCTCCACCACAACGTCGCCCTCATTATCCCGCTCTCCCTGCTGTCCCTCCCTGAACATCTACAATACCCAACAGTGTGCCACCGAATTCCGATGCCATCCTGTATCTTTTTCATCTCTTTTTAATGGACACTCATGTCTTCTCCCTAATGAGGGAATATATTCCTTAAGGTCAGGTATTGTGCTTTGCATTGTCACACAGACTTTCCCACGGCACCTAGTAGTATGCTGGGCATAGAGAATGGAATACACTGTTGCTGAGTGACTGACTTTTCTTAAGCGTTTGTAAAACATGGCAGTGCTCGTATCACTTTCTTTTCTATAATGGGAGATCCATGAGAGAAGCTGGCTTTAGCAAATGGTTTAAAAATACCTTATTTCCTTTAGACTGGCAAGAACTAATATCTTAGAAGCTAGAGCTGGAAGAGAGGCATTTGGGCAACTTAACTCATCTCCCATGGAAGTGGAGCTAAAAGGGTTGGTTAGAAGGGCACATCGGCCCCTAAAAACTATGTTCTCCTACGGTTCAAACATTGTGCCCTCTCATCTTGTTTACAAGATTAATTTGGCCTCCCCCTGCCTCTGGTCTTTATTTGGACCACGTAACACTTCAGCCCAACCCTGTCTGAGTCATCACTCTTTCTAAATCATTGCCCTGCAGTCTGGATTAATGTGGAGGCTTTGGGCTGGGAGTAGCAGGTTAACTTTGCATGGTACAGAATCCAATTTGTCATTTATTCCTGGAATGATGCTCTGTGCCCTTTCACTGTGTGTGTGGTGTGTGTGTGTGTGTGTGTGTGTGTGTTGGGTGTTGTGTGTGTGTTGTGTGTTGTGTGTGTGTGTTGTGTGTTGTGTGTGTGTGTGTGGTGTGTGTGTGTGTGTGTTGTGTGTTGTGTGTGTGTGTTGTGTGTTTTGTGTGTGTGTGTGTGTGTGTGTGGTGGGCCTGCCTGTGGGCCCTGTGAGCACTTGAGGGCCTGTACCACCTCTATAGACTGGGTGGTAGAAGAGCAGGGTGGACACAGTAGGCCTCGGAGACAAATAGAAAGATGTGGATCCAGCTCCTAATTCTACAACTTCCAAGCTATGTGATCCTGAGCCAGGCTTGGTTTTCTAGCCTCTAAAGGGTTTTTGCCTGGCTCAGGGAAAACATCAATAAATGGTAGTGAGTGTCAGTAGTGCCCCTGGGTATTCCCCTGAGCTGACTCCCAGCCTCACCTTCATCGAGGCCACCCCAGGTCCAAACCGGAGCCTGAAGAGGCCTGCTGGAGCCACATGCACATGCAATGAGGTTCTCTCCTGATAAAAATCGAAGAACTGGACCCATACTGAAAAGGAGAGAGCCCAGAGGAAAAGCAAGCAGCCATGCTTCTTACACATTATTAAATCTGCAGAGCCCAGCACAGTGCCTGACACACAGAGGGCACTTGATACACATTTGTGACTGAATGACTAAGTGGATGAATTCTCTATTCACCTATTCGCAGGTTTCTCTAGACTCCCTTCTCCACATCAGGAAATGCTCTATGCTTAATGAGGGGGAGTTAGACAATTTCCAACACAAAAACATTTCTAATTTATTTAAAGATCCCATCGCTGATATCAGATGAAACAATGGACCTCCACAGGAAGAGACAAGGGCTGGACTAGAACCTTCTTAAAGGAGAGTCTACTGGGCTGTCCAAAGACATTCGTGCTCTTTCCTGTATTAATTAAAATCCATAATTTTTCTAACTACAAAAATAATGTCAGTTCAAACTAGAAAAATTGGTAAACACATACAGGCTAAAACAAGAAAAATTTAATCTAAAAATATTTTAATATTCATTATTTCAGACTTTTTCCACACAGATACATTTTTATCAAAATAGAACCATACCACAAAACTGGGTTCCTTTTTGCTTAGCAACTTATGTTGATCATTTTTTCCAAGTATTACCTATTCTCCACAAAATTTGTTCTTTCTTAATCTGGAAAAAACAGATTAGTTTTTTTTAAACACACACACAATAAAAGTAAAGATATGCTAAAAAAAATTTCAAACACTGACAAAGAGTAATAAATAAAATGCAAAGTAAAAGCTCCTCCCACGATCATGCCCAGTTTCAGTCCCAAGAGACAACACTTAGAGGCCACTTTTTAATAACTGCTGATGATTGTTTAAAAATTGTAATCACACACTAATTTGAAAAGACATATACACCTCTGTATGCATTGCAGCATCGTTTACAATAGTCAAGATATGATGTGATACACACACACACACACACACGCACACATGCACACACACAAAGGAATATTACACAGCAACAAAACAGAATGAAGTCTTTCCATTTGCAACAACACAAATGGACCTAGAGGGTATTATTTTAAGTGACATAAGTCAGACAGAGAGAGACAAATACCTTACAATTTCACTTATACGTAGAATTAAAAAAAAGATCAAAAAACAGAAACAGATTCATAAGTACAAAGAACAAACTGATGATTGCCAGAGGGGATCGGAGTGGGGATGGGTGAAAAGGTGAGAGGGAATAAGAGGTACAAACTTCCAGTTATAAAATAAATAAGTCATGGCAATGTAAAGTACAGCCCAGGGGATATAGTCAGGAATCCTATATAATAAAGATGTAATATGCAAATGGTCGTTATGCCGTGAATCGTAATGACCGACTGTGTAACGACCACGGATCAGCAGGAGGATGGGGCAGTGAAGTACAAGTGGACAGCCAGCGGAGAGCTACAGGAGGGGGCAGGGCAACAAGCTATCAGGAGGGTAGGGGGGCGGAGAGCTACTGGAGGGCAGCAACGAGCTACGGGCGATGGATTCGGGTGCAGGGCTACTAGTATCATAATAACTTTGAATGATGACAGATGGTTACTAGACTTATCTTGGTGACCACATTGTAAGGTGTATAAATGTTGAATCACTATGTTGTACACCTAAAACTAATACTGCATGTCAACTACATTTTAATTTTAAATAATTATAATCAGAGCATATCACCCACCTGCTTAAAACCTCCCAACAGCTTCATATTCAGAGTGGATGCCAGGCCCACGCAGCACTTCCCTTTCTGAGCCTCCACTTCTCCGCTGACAGAATGAGATCTGGACTCTACCATCGCCTTGGTTGGGGCCAATCCTCCCGGGCCCTGAATCTGCCATCCACTCACCTATCTCCCACCCACCTATCTCCCAAAGAGACTGCCTCTTTTTGTCTATATTTTCATTTATTTCAGAGAGGAAGAGAGAGAAAGGGAGAGATAGAAACATCAATGATGAGAGAGAACCATTGATCTACTGCCTCCTGCAACCCACAGTGGGGATTGAGCCTGCAACCCAGGCATGTGCCCTCACCTGGAATCGAACCGTGACCTCTTGGTTCATAGGTCAACATTCAGCCACTGAGCCATGCCAGTTGGGGGAGACTGCCTCTTAATCTCTCTGGATTTTATTGTTTTGTTTTGTTTTTTGAAGCACTTGTAATTAAGTTTTATTAGAAATGCATGGAAATATTTTTGGCTTAAAATGTTATAATGCAAAAGATGTCAAATTTATTGGATTTTTGATATGCAATTCAGTCAACTGTACATTCGACACAATCTTACAATTCTTTGCTAAATTAACCAGACATGATTTAACAAATTACCCTCTTCCCAAAAACAATACATAATCAGTATTCTGACCTTCAGCTACTATGGACCGGTCATGGCTTAGCATAACCCTTGCTCCTTCTACAGCTGTAATCCTCCTACTTGAGAGTTCATAGGACTCTCCAGATAGGTTCCTAAAACTATAGATTTTCTGGTGCAGGTGGTCTCCGTGGGGCAGGGCCCAATAATTTGCATTTCTCACAAGTTCCCACTTAGATGCTGATGTTGTCCGGGATCCCATTCAGAGAATCACTGCTCTAACACACGCCAGTCTTCTTGGCTCATTTCGTTCCTGCAGGCTCAAGCATTCAACTGCCCCAGCTGTAACTGCCACTGTTTCACTGTCACGACACTGCTCCTCTGTTCAGGGTCTCTGTCTCCCTACTTCTCCCCGTCTGGCTCTCAGCACAAGAAGAGCTTGGCTTTCTGCCCCATTAGTTGGCTTTCTGCTCAACACCAGCTGGCAAAGGCTGAAAGGAAAGGCCAAGCCAGCCTCCCAGCAGGGTGCAGCCTGGTGCCGGGCCCTCGGATCAGAGGGAAGGACTGTTCCCCTCTCAAAGCATAAGATCTTCCCTTTCCACCGCACATTGGGTGTCTAAGAAGGACTTCCATCTACATACAATTGATTTCTTCACTGACTTTTTTCTAAAGCTTTGACTTCTTCAAGATGAAATGCTCCTTTTTATCCCAAAATATAGATTTTTCTTTCAGAACTTTCTTTTAATAGACATCACACACACACACACACACACACACACACACACACACACGTCAACAGAATGCAACCAGGATTTAAAATAGTGGTTTGTGCACAGAGCCCAACTGTAAGTGTTTCTCTGTGTGGTCTAACTTCTTGCTTGGAGTTGTCAGGGCTGCTAGATCATAAAAATTGCTGAAAAATCAGACACGGACAGTGCAACGTCCTCACTGAGGGTACTTTAAAATAGCAAGATAGCTCTGGAGCTGGCACACGAGAAACCTTTGAAGAGACCATCGGTCTTTGGTGATCTCCACATCACCATACTGCCCACTCCTCCCACACTCTCGTTAGGCCATTCCGACAGGGCAGTGCCATGAGCAGGCCACCCACTGGGCTGATCCCAGCTCCACTAACGACCAGGAGTGTCTCTGGATCACTTACTTGAGCCCCAGGGACAGTATTCGGTGTTCTGTATCTAGGGGAAGTGGCCCGGATGACCTCTGAAATCCGCTTCAGCACAGTCTGTTAGTGAGAACCGGAAATGGTTTGGGCCAAATGTGCTAATGAATATGCTTTTGATGTGACAGTACCTTGGCATTTATGAACTGTTAGGGACCAGGGAGGAACTGTTATTGTCCAAGTGCTGAAGAGCCCCACCTGCCAGGGTGGGACCCAAGTGAATCAGGAGGGCCCTGACCAGGGTATTCCTTCCCCGCCCCACGGGCCTGCTCTGACCACCACACCTCCTGCCCACACTGCTCCCTTCTGCAGGGAAAGTGAAATGAGAGAATATACCTGCAAAGGCTTGGGACCAAAGGATTCCTTTCCCTTTGCCCTCACCTCCTTCCAAAGTCTCTGCCTCACTCACATCCTCCTCCTTTCCCTTGCTACATATAGGTATTAATTCATTTACTATTTGTTGTTTAAAATGTAGTCATTGAATTATAACCCTAATAGAGTGACTTCTATTGCATGTAAACTATACCTCAATAAAGGTGTTTAATTTATTTATTTATTTGTTTGTTTGTTTGTTTATTTATTTTTGGCTCAGTGGATAGAGCGTGCAGACTGAAGGGTCCCAGTTTCCATTCCAGTCAAAGGCACATGCCCTGGTTGTGGGCTTGATCCCCAGTGGGGGGCGTGCAAGAGGCAGCCAATCAATGATTCTCTCTCATCATTGATGTTTCTATCTCTCTCTCCTTCTCCCTTCTTCAATGAATTCAATAAAAATACTTTAATGTATTTTTATTTTTTTAAGAAAGATTTTTTAATATAAAGATTGCATCCAATTCTTCTGCAGTTAGGCTCTAAATCAAAATTAAAGGAAGTTTTGGTCAAGACACCTTTGAGGTTACACACACACACAACTAAATCTAATACCGCCTTAATGAGAACAAGCTGAGAGACATGAGACAATCCTAGGTGTCCTGGGGTCAGAGGTCACCTCAGGTACCTGAGTCATGCAGCTGCCACTCCAGCAGCTGGAAAATGCTGTTCCTTTGCCTTCAGGGAGCCAGGCCCCTCCCAGACACCCTAAAGGGCATGTGCTTCCCAATCTTCAGGGTGCCCTTTGCATCTACTTTCTGACTATCAAAAGGGCAATGCAAAGCACACAATGAAGAAGCCACTGAAACCCCTTCCTAGCCCTGGCCAGTTCCATGGCCCAGGGGCCCCCAGGTTAGCCATGCTGCAGTTGATTCCCGCATCCATTGCATCTGAAGACTTCTATGCTTCAGCTATTTCATTCACCCTACACCGAAATGGGATAGAAGAGACTTCAACTTGGCATCCTATTTTTCTGAACTTAAAAAACAACAAAAACACCTCCATGACTGTTTTTAAAATTCAGATGCCTTATACCTGCAAGACCTTAAAACATCTAAGTTTCTTTTCTCCCTGCTGCTCCATTTTGTTTGGTCAAATCAAGCACAGCCAATGGCAAGTTCTCTAATGACTGATGAGAGGTGGGGTGTGGGTGGCTGGATTTTCTGGTGATGTTAGCTTGAAAGAGCAATTTCTGAAGAGCTCTCTGCCTTGTCAGAGCTTAGGTAACCCGGAGGCAGATGACTAACGCCGGAGGTGGGGGCAAGGGGTGGGAAGTGAGGGACCCAAACCAGAGGAAGAGTAGATGCAGTGGGTCCATTTACTTTGACAAATCTTTTCTTTTCAATCATCTGTAATGAGACCATCTACATTGTGCCGTGTGTATGATATATTTTGTAAGGAATGACGTCTGGGGAATAGGCAGCGCAACTCAGCTCCCAGCTTTTAAGTCTCTGCTTAGGAATAGGGTAAAGCCAGAGGTAGGCGTGTGTGTGTGTGTGTGTGTGTGTGTGTGTGTGTGTGTGTGTGTAAAAATTACAGGGCTGGTACATTAGCAGGGGCAAAAATTAGCCCCAGGTTCTACTACTACAATGAGATTTAGAACATCCAAGTACAGTGACTACATTTTTCTGCAGAGATCTTTACAGCTATTTGAAATTATGAACCCATAATATGCAAATGCACGGGGCTAAGAAATACACATTCTTGGCAGAGACTGAAGATGTTATAATGTGTGCTGTAAATGGCGCCGCGTGTGTGTATAAAATCAGCGCGCACATACTAACTGGTCGATTATCCCCTCTAAAACCACACATAAATTCTCCTGAAAGGAATTGGAATTTCACATGCATCCAGAGAAGGAACAGACTCTTAATGTGCTGTGTGTGTGTGAAGGATGCAGTGTAAAAAACAACAACAGAATGGGTCACTAGGCTAACAGCGCTTTCTGATGCTCGAGCGTGACCACAGAGGGACTGGGGCGATAGTTTCCTTTTGAACAGGATAATTATAATATCAGTAGTAGTCAATAATATTGAGTTCTGGGCTCTGTGATAGTCACTATGCTGAGCGCTTTGCACCCAGATCCCACTTACAGAAGGAGAGAGAGAGAGAGAGAGAGAGAGAGAGAGAGAGAGAGAGAGAGAGAATGCTTTACCTCTTTGGGAAATGGCTACTTTCCCAGGGAATGCAAGACTGACTGCAGTAAAAAAGTTAGTTTGTCCATGAGGCAGGCAGCGAGGGGAACTAGGTCACCCAGGTACCCAGTGGCTGGGCAGAGTCCTGGTACAATGATGCAGGTCAGGCTGCTTTAGACCTGCAGCCCAAAGCTAGGGAATAGACATTCCTGAGTAAAGAGCACAGAACTAAGGAACCACAGTCCAGAATCTGAGAAGAGGTAATGAAATTCCGAAAATAGAATGTTGCTGAGTCAGGTCTGTACAAATGCAGGGTCTTGGAAATTGTAAGGAAGGAAAAGAAAAGCCTTTAGTTAAACAATGGCTTTTAATGACTTCTGCAAATAGGTGGGGCTCAGCGAGGTGGCTCAATCTGGTGCATCAGAATCTGTCACGAGGAATTTCTGGCAAAGCAACGAAGAAAGAACAGAGCGTGATTTTGTTTTCTATAATGTAAGCAGAAATATTATTTTAGCAAATAATTCACTTTTTAGTGGTTTGTCTCTCTCCACCCCCACCTCCCTCGCAAAGCAGTTTAGGCAAAGACATCCAGTGCTCCAGGTAGACAAAAGCAAGCGCGGGCGCACACACACACACACACACACATACACACACACACGTCTTTCCCAATGGCTGGCAGGCACAGCCACTGGAATTTCGCCCTCTGCTTTCTCATCTGTGCCACCCGGCTCATGAGCTCGATTTCTGAGTCGCTGGAAGCTGGCTGAAAACTGAGTTAGGAGATGATTTGCAAAATGGGCCCAAGCACATCTAACATCAGAGCTAAACTAGAAATAGGAGGCATTTTCCTTGCCCTGGGGGTGCATTCTATATTCTGCAAGGGTCAAGGCAAGAGGTCTGAGAGAGACATAAACTCAGGTGAGATTCTGATCTACTAATATTCATTAAGGCCCAGATTCCCAAGGGCTACAGACAGAAAAACAACAGATGGGCTTTTCTGTTCAAGTGGCTTGTATTTGTTTGTAAGTTTGTACTAGGACAGAGAAACCCTGAGATTACAAAGATGGATATGAATCACCTTATGCAAACTCAGGCCTTGGAGTGGGGTCCTTGGGTCTGTTGGGCACATCTCCCAGCCTAACCATGACACAGGGTTTACTAAGCCCTCAAACCCTTTTCTCTGTTCCTCTCCATTCACCATCCGGACAACAATATGACTTGGCCCACACCATTCAGAGGGTGGTATAATGAAGGAAGAATTCTCACCCTTGATCGTGAACCATGAGATCATGAGCAAGTCATGTGGCTCTCATAGAAGTTGAAATACAGAACCATCCAGAAGGAGGGTTGCGGGGGGTTGTGGGGGGAGCAAGAAGAGGGCAAAGAGGATCAAATACATGGTGATGGAAGGAGACTAGGTACAATAGAGTATTCTGATGTTGTATTATAAAGCTGTACACCTGAAATTTATATAGTAATGTTATTAACCAATGTTACCCCAATAAATTTAATTTAAAAAAGAACCATCCATCTACAGATTTATAAAACAAAGATGAATGCACACCTCGGAGATATCTTAATACCTGATTTTAGTGCCGTGATATTCCTTTGTGCAAGCAGTTGCATTTTTACAACAAAGCGTTAAGTGGCTCCAAAAGCAATTTCCTAAAATGCCACAGGAAAGAGATATGGGGCAATGAATAAAAATCACCCCAGTTTGGTTCTGACGAAAATACATAGTTTTAATCATTGGTATCAAGTGGTTTAGCTCTTCCTAAATTCTTACTGTTTAAGGCAAAAATCGACATGATGACATCCTCTGAAACACACCAGAACTGAGCGAACCCAGGCACACCAGAAGGGAACCGGATAGAGGGGATGGACTTCGCAATTAATTCTCCAGTCCATTCCCCCTTAACCCAGTGTGTTTCCTCTTGCTCCCACACCAGCCTCTCTGCTCAGGCGATTCTGCTTCCTGGACATGACAGGCGGGTCCTTTCTCCCCGAATGATCTCCAGGAGATCACTGTCAAGTCAGGTGAGGTAGAGAGACTATGGGCTCTGGAATCTGGGCCCTGCCACCTCCTGGCAGCCGTGTCTCCTTAAGCAAGTTAACCTAAACAGTCCAAGCCTCAGTTCTTCATCTGTTAACTGGGAATAATAACTTCTCATTGAAAGCTGCTGTGAGGATTAGTGGGTGCATCACACCGAGCAGGGCCTGCCATGTGGCAGTTGCTGAACTGCTGTCAGTACTCCTACCATGTGCTCTTCCTGAGGTTCGCCTGTGGTCCCCCATCAGGCTAACTCGGGGCACACAGCCTCTCTTCTCTTCTTACAGCCCTTACAGGCTAACCTACATCACTCAGACCTTTGGCATAAGGCTGGTGTACGTGTTATAAGCATCATCTTCTTCCCAACCAGACTTTCAGATCCTCGAGGTCAAGACCATGACTTGGGCTTCCTCTGATCGCCTGCAGAACTAGCTCAGCGCTGAAATCACAGTGGGGGCTCCATGCACCTTGTGGGATCCCAGCTCCCTCCTTGCGCACACACAAAGGCAGCAAAGATTCTTTGTGACAGTAGTTTCTAGGGTCCATCTGCAACTCTTCGGCAGCTGTGGCTTGTTGCCTGCAAAGACGCTGCAAAGCCTGTGGCTGCTTCAGGACAGCATTCTGAGCCCCAAAAGGGCAGGCTGCCAGGGCAGGGGCCAGCATTCCTGAGAAGGCTACCCACTCCCCTGCCCGATTCAGGAGGGGAACACGGATGTGCATACACAGGGGAAGCCCAGAAATCTCTAGTTCAGGCAGCTCAAGGGGGCCTCCTTCAACACCGTGGGGTCGATTTCTCCCCACTGACCACAAGCCCTGTCCACAGGGATGCTCACCCATCACTGCCCATTTGCTGAGAAGAGACTGGCCCAAGGGAGAGCCTTGTTCTCCAGACTAAAGTCAGGCCCATTTCTCTGGGATAAAGAGACGCTTCAAGGCCCTCAAGGTCAGCGGGAACACACCGAGGACCTGCAGAGTCTGCCCAACTGAGCCTGGGTCCCAGACCCTGCCCTTGGGAGGACCTTGCAGATAGGCAGTGACTGAGAGAGGGAGCTGAGAGGGATCAAGGCCATGGTGTTGCAAGCTGTGGTCAAAAAGCCTTGCTACTCACACATGCCAGTCAGCCTGGAGAGCCCTCCCTGACACCCTGCACTCCACCCCCAAGTCAAAGGACCAACACTCCCTCTGTGATGTTTATGTTCCTTCATCAACGCTGCCCCCAATGCTACTGTCACTGTTCTCTTCTCCTATAAAAGTCCAACCCCCACTCCGTGCCCAGAATGTGAGCACCATCCTGCATGCCCTTTCTTCTTTGTTCTCCCCACCACCACCACTTAGCCCAGCGCCCAGCGCCCAGCACATAGTAGCAACTCAAGAAACACTGGTTTAATAAATGAACATCAACTATATGATTCATGTTCCAGGGAGTTCAATGCAAAAATTGTTTCTCCTACTATTAATCCTTAAACAATTAAGTAATTTTATTCTTTGAAGCATCTTGCAAGCAATAAATCAGCAAGCTGAGAATGCTATCAATTTGCCTGTATTCAAAAAACTCAAGGACTGCTTTCATTAAAAAAAATCACTGGATAAAAACCAAGGGTATTCTTTAAACAAAAGACTGAAAACAATCAAAATATCCCTCTAGAAGGGGCTGCTTAGATAAAGTCAAGGTATAGCCATACGATGGAATCCATGCAGCCAAAACAAACAAGCAAAAAGGAATGATATTCCTTATTGTCAGATAGTCAGGTAAATCCAACATATATTTTTTGGTAGAAAATGTAGAGTGAAATGTAATATGTATTATATGCTTCCATGTGGATAAAAAAAATCAACAATACACATGCGCATGTATGTGCACACCCATACATACGTTCCTGCATGTGCATCAAATACCTTTAAACCGAAGGGACCAGGAACAGTGGTCGCCTCGGGGGAAGGGAACTAAGAGATGGGGTGACAGAGAGTTGTTTCACCGTGAATACCCTTTTGTACCTTTTGAATTCTAAACCATGTAAGTATTGACCTATTCAGGAAAAATTAAATTAAAAATTCAAAGCAAACAATGTGTGGAAAAGTAATAAAAATCTAGTTTCAGAAAACATAAAAAGAAATCCTCCTTTAAAAAATGGTGCAAGGCAGCCGGGCTGAGTCATCTGTTAACTGTGTAGGAGACGAACAGCGAGGAGGCCCCCTACGCAGCAGAAAGGACTCTGCAGCAGCGCTGTGGGCCCTGGTTTCAGCTCCTGGCTCCTCGCTGCTGTCCTGGGGGATGTTAGCGAGTGGCGGGGCCTCTCTGACCCTCAGTCTCTTCATTCATGAATGGAAGTGTTTGGACCAGCTTTGGATCTCGCAGGCTCTTTCCTGTATAAAGGTGGCAGTCCTCGGCCAGCCGGGCGTGGCTCAGTGGTTGAGCGCCAACCTATGAACCAGGAGGTCATGGTTCGAATCCCAGTTGCAGGCTTGAACCCCAGTGTGGGTCATGCAGGAGGCAGCCGATCAATGGTTCTCATCATTGATGTTTCTATCTCTCTCTCCTTCTCCCTTCCTCTCTGAAATCAATATATATATATATATAGTGGCAGTCCTCAGGTAGACACAGCCAGTTACTTAGTGACAATCTAATTTTTAAAAAAAGACACTCCTTGCCCTAGCTGGTTTGGCTCAGTGGATAGAGCATCAGCCTGTGGACTGAAGGGTCCCGGGTTTGACCCGGCTCTATCCGCAGTAGGGGCATGCAGGAGGCAGCCAATCAATGATACTCTCTCATCATTGATGTTTCTATCTCTCTCTCCCTCTCCCTTCCTCTCTGGAAGCAATAAAAATATTTTTTTTTTAAAAAAAGAAGAAGACACGCCTTGAAAAGGAGAGAGTGTTTCCTTCCATCCCCCTTCCCCAGAAGTCTGTGGCAAGAAGATAAAAGCCTCAAATCCCTCCTCACCAGAGTGCAATACAACCAGAACCTCTGACTTCAGGAGCTTAAAATACATTGGCGGACACACCCTTCCCTCCAAACACACCTGCTGCTTTTCCCTCCCTCTCCCCACATCCTCTCCGGACAGGCCGAGTGCCCATTTATGACAGGGCTGAAATATTTCCTTTTTTGCTCTAATATTTCCTGAGAGCCCCTCCCCTCTCTTATGGCTTCCATTCACAGCCATCTGGGATGACCCAGGAACAAGCGGAAGTTCCAGGATTTAAAAACAATGAAAATATGTCACTTTTTAAAAATAATAGTTAATGTTTGCCTCCCTCACTCCCCAAATGTACTTTTCAATAAAGGCAGCTTCACGGGGTGACTGGATATCGTCCATTCTTAAAGAAGCATACACGTCTCTGGAAGTTGTGCCGACAGAATTTTCTAAAGAGCAGCTTCCGCACGTGGGGCCCAGCAGTCCCCTCTGCTGCCCAAACTTTCTCTCCAGCCCCACCTCCACCCGCTTCAAACTTAGGAAGTGGCTGGATTGGTTTCCACGTCTTTTACTCAGGAATTATCGAATACCAGAGCCAGAATAGCTCTCAGAGATGATCCAACCTCATCTTGCAGATAGGAAACTGGGGTCCATAAAGTGGAATGGCTCCCTCAGGAATATATAATTCACCTATCACTGGGCAAGAACAAACCAGGTTCCTACAGCCCTTTTCTTCTTCCCGTTTTATCCTTGATGTTCGCTCACCTCTCTCTTCAGGCTAGGAATAGAAATTCACAAAGCACATGAATGACAGTGGCTTGCAGGTATGGACCCCTCATTGCCAGGATCTATGCTGGGTGCATTGTGTATAATATCACATGCATCTCATTTTCCCAACCACCCCTATGAAGTTGGTGTTCACCATTTTCTAGATGACAAAACTGAAGCTTAGAGAGGTTGGGTAACATGCCCAAAGTGACCCCCCCAAAATGGTCATGCCATAGGAATCAGGTCTGATCAGCTCCCAAACTCATGCTCTTCAACATCCTTTACCTGTTCGGTGCCTCAGTTTCCTAATCTGCAGAATGGGGATGATATCTGCCTGGAATCAGGGTGGGGCCCCGTGATCTCCAAGGACCCATCTTCCCCAGGACTGGGTCCTGGAATCCTAGAAGCTACTAGTTTGAAGGGTGTCCATCTCTTGCCATTTCCTGGCTGGGCTGCACCCCCTCTTGCTGTGCTGGCAACCTGTTTTTTCTCTCTTAACCCCAAGGCTTTACACGGCCCACTCCTTTTGCCTGGGTAGCCTCTAGTGCCTATATCAAGACTCCACCAAAATTTCTCCTTCACCAAAAACCCATTAAACTACTGAGTCAGAGAACTGCTTTCCATGCTGCCCCTTTCCTGCTCTACTTCCCAGAATGCGATGATCTGTCCCATCCCTTCACCCCCAAAGCCCCACGCCCCCTCCCCAGCCAAACGCACTCCCAAAAGAGGCCTTCACATCCAAGGGTTCAATCAGGATTCTGTATTTCATTCATCAGCATCAGGCATTCTTCTAAACCCTGGACACTGAAGTGACAGCAACGGAGTCCCTGGTCTCCTGAAGGAGCCAAGGTTGTCCCCAAACAGTGATGCTCTAAACATGAATCCATATTTCTGGAGAATCTCCTGCTGCTCTTATTTTTAGGCCAAGAAATAATTGGTTAATGGGCCCTAGAGTTTTTGCGGGGGTTTTTAAGTAATGATTAAAGTGTGATACATTGTTTGAAAGAACACTACACATCCATTAAATTATGTTTCTAGAGAACATTATTATGTCACTGGTGAGTGTGACAGAATGCTCAGTGAGGGGACAGCTTGCAGTACCATATACCCATGATGGAGAGGTGAGGAGTGAGAGTACGATGCTGAGCACATCTTGATGTGCTGGGGGAAGGGGGGCTGTTTTCCTAATTCAAACTACAGAAGGTAAGGCTGGCTGAAGTCTCAGCTGGTGAGATGTGGAAAATACATTCTCTTCCAAATATCAATGATTCATGGTAAGAATGTCTCAGACTCGCAAGAGGAAAAAAACCCTTTTTGTTTATTATTAAAAGATGGCACAGGTTTTTAAAGTTTTAGAAAATGATATATAATCCTAATTATAGTTACATGTATGTGCATGTGTATACGTGTGTGTATGCGCACGTGTATATATGTGTCGGTGGATACAGAAAAAAAAAAGACTGAAAGGAAGTATGCCAAAATTAGGATGTTGCAGCTGTTTTCTGTTTTAATTTTACACCTTTCCATATTTTCCAAATTTACTATCATGACTCTGATTGCTTTTACAATAAAAAAAAATAAGCAGTAAACTGAATGCTAATAGTTTTTTAATTTCCTCATGAATCTGTTTTTACAGGCACCATTTCAGTGGGGTTTGGAAATCAGCAGGGTGTGAAACACAAATGAAATTCCCCATTCCTGCAGGGCTGAGTGTGCCCCTTGGCCCTGGAGAGAAACCCTCCCTGCATCCACGCTGGCAGCCAGCTGTCCACAGCTGTGCTGAGGAGGCTGCGAATGAATGGAGCTGGTGGAAAAACACAACATTCCTGACTCTCCAAGGATGGCATTCTGCTTGGAACTCTTGCCCACCAAAGAAGTAAATAAACAGAGAGAGAGAGAGAGAGAGAGAGAGAGAGAGAGAGAGAGAGAGCGCTAAGCAAACACACTAGGGAAACGTTAGTCCTGGCGGTGGGTCAGCTGCCAGAGCTCCCAACTCCTAATATCACACCTGAAAGAAGACCCCTCTGCCTAAGCCACCAGCCTTGTCGAATCTGGGCCAACACCGCTTGCCCATGGCTCTCCTGGGCTGTACCTCTTGAATGCCACCTTCCCTTCCCACCACATATCGGAGTGTGTATGAACAGACTTTGTTCCTGCCTCTAGGCTGAAGAAATCTGAGAACAGGGTCCCGGCTGACTCATTTTTATCTCCCCCCCACCTCGCCCCCCGCCCCGCTCCAGCACTCACTGGCATATTCACTCACCAACTATTTCCTCAGGCACTGCTATCTGCCAGGCACTGTTCTAGTGCTGAGGATATACTCATGGAGCGTACATTCTAGTGGAAGACACAAGTAATACACAAGAAGAGAATCAAGGCTCTCCCCCAGATGGAGTTGGGTGCCATAAAGAGTATACTGCAGGGCGCTGGTCCAGCTGAGACCTAGAAGACAAGGAGAAGCCAGCGGGGAAGAGCTGAGGGAAGGGCACTCCGCACACGGACAGCCAAAGGGAAATACATGAGCTTGGTGTGTTTAAAGAACAAAAGGATCTGGGAGGGGGGAGCACAGGAGTGGAAGGGGGTCAGAGAGGCGGGCAGGGGCCAGTCCCAGAGTGCCCACAGGAGGGTAAGCAAAGGAGTGGCCTACTGCCCTCCTGCAGGAAACTGCTCTGCCTGCTCTGTGAGGCTGGACTGTGCAGTGACAGCCCTTAGAGGGGGACGTCATCACTGCCTGAGTGTTCCTGAATCTCTAGTTGTGTGGAGTGGCCCATCAGCTTGTCCCAGGGCGCCAAAATGCCTGTGGAATCCCATCTCTTCTCATCCACACTCCGCTTCTATGTCCTTGCCCTCCAGACACCCCCCTCACAGTGCCAAGGAGCGCAGCTGATGGCAACGATGAAACAAACCTGACTGCTATCCACCCACCCACCTGTTCTCAGCCCCCGGCACTTATTCCACAAACATTTTCCATGCCCGGGCCTTGTGTTGGGTGCTGAGGGTGTGACAGTGAGCAACACACAAGCCCTGTCCTTAAAAGTTCCCGGAGGCAAAGCCTGTGGCGGGCTCCCCAGGAGCTGCCCAGCGCCCACCGCTCCATGAAGGACTGCCCGCTTAAGCCTTCTCTCCCTGGTAAGTCCTGCTGTGAGCTTCTGAAATGGTTCTGATCAGTGGATTAATTCACTCCAAGGAGCTCAACAGAGAGACAAGCTCAGTGCCTTGCCTGCTTCCTCTGCCCCCCTCCCTCCACCAACCCAGGGAGAAACGATGCCCAGTCTCAACCGGAGGGGTGGGCGGTGCTATTTATTCAAAGACTAAGGAAGACTTTGGCGTTGGTCTGAAAGGTGGGAGGGTAAGGGGCCCACGGGGACTAGTCTGGGGCAGGTGTGGAAAGGAAGGAAAGAGCTCTGCGTGCAGGCCTCAAACCTCAACCAGCACCCACAGAAATGCCCCGCTGCGTCAGAGGAACCACCCAACATGTCGCTTTCAGAATCTCCTCCTGCATAAAAATCATTGTTGTCATTATTCAGAACAGCCGATGAGCCCCTCTTCAGCAGGTTCTTAGGTTCTGCTCTGTGAGATTTCTGGGGTGTCCCTCGCTGTGTGCAAATGGGGTTCAGTGCCTGACAAGAATGCACACACTAGCTCTAGGAAATCCTCGAATCCAGAGCAGCGGAAGTTCCAGGAGCCCTGCAGGACCCTCCACACCTGTCACCCCAATACCCTCCATGCACGTGGATGACAGATTTTTCCCAGTGGGGCACAGCATCCTGGGGAGAAGTTAGCACCAAGGACGGTCCCAGACCCTTGAGTCCCTTCTTCCTGGGAGGGGAGGAGGGGTTATAAATAGCCTGGACTCCTTCAGCCCTACACAGGCACGGATCCCACACCCCCGCCCCAGCCTCAGCCAGCTGGTCCCTCCTCACCCAAGTTCCCACAGCCTGCAGTGCGAGGGAGGAGAACTACTCACCCACAGCAGGGGGTGGGGGGAGGAACAGAGTCCTTCAGGCCCGGGTTGGAGTGACTGGCCTCCCGTGCAGTGTAACTGCAAGCCCGCCACACCTCTACACCCCCTTGTTGTTGCAGTGCTGAAAGGGGCAATGTTTTCAGGAGCCCTCTTACTCCCTGGTCAACCCGGACACCCCAAGCTGCACTGAACTGAATGACATTATAGAAATAATACACTCTCCCTCTCTCTGCCTCAGTTTCCCCATCTGTAAGATGGACAAATAGCTGAACTGTGAACCACAAAGGAGATTGGCATGCATTGAAAGTGAAAGGCACTGTCAAAATGTCACATGGTGTATCTTTATGGCACCAGGTCTTGGTTTCTTTTATGGGAGCCCCAAGCACAGGTACAGGGACACTGATTCTTATCTGTTCATGAAAGCAGAATTATGCTCATTGACACTGCATCAGCCTTGGATTCTTGATACTGCATGTCCTTGAAAGCAGTAAAACTTACAAAATATCCTCTCTCTCTCACAAGTCATTTCTGACTAATACAGACTGACACACATCGCACCCCAACTTGTTTTAATTGAATATGATTCCGCTGGGCTGTACATGACATTATAGACTGAAGAATGCGCATTGCCCTAGAATCAACAATCATTCTGTTTATTATTCAAATCTTTCCCACCTATACACACTAGTAAGA
Source organism: Myotis yumanensis (assembly GCF_028538775.1). Classification (NCBI taxonomy): domain Eukaryota; kingdom Metazoa; phylum Chordata; class Mammalia; order Chiroptera; family Vespertilionidae; genus Myotis; species Myotis yumanensis. The sequence goes on from NW_027223758.1 coordinate 83,177,135, forward strand.
AACATATGGTTAAAATGTAAGTGGCCAACTCCCAGGTCTTTTTCATTAAGATACTTTGTTTGCTCAATAAAATGCAGCATAGAAAACATTTGCTGAAAACCCACTCGTTGATGTCTTAATAGCTGTGTCAAATGCTCATAACAACATCCATTCCAGAAACTCTCAGATAATTGCTCATCTTTCTCATGTGGTACCCACAACAGCACAGCATTTGTGTCCAAGTGCAATGGATCCTGAATTTGGGCTCTCTTTCAAAAAATATCTGTAAAACCTAATTACCAGGAAAACAGAGTTCTGGCATCCTACGGAAAGTGGGTGCTTCAGAATGAGATGAGCTGCAAACGCATCTTGGCTAATCAAGCCGCATTATGTTACAAAAGGGGTGTGAGGACTTTGGGGTGAGGAGGGAGCAGGAAAAGTTGGGATAGTGTCCGCCTGGAATCTGCAGTGACTGTCAGTCCTGATTATTTTTAAGTCAAGGGCAGAAGACTGGAAATACACCACATGTGCTGGCACCCATGGTCTTAGAAAGTACTAGATAAGGAGCCCTTGATGAGCCTGGGGTGGGGGGTGGCATTGCTGACCTCAGGCCCTTGGGCCTTGGTGAGGGAGCTCTCCCCACCCTGACTGGGGGGCTGGTATCAATTCTAGTCTCCCTGGGCCTCTAACACTGTGACCCGTTGCTTCCCTTCCCTGGGCCTGGAGTTCGCTCATCTGTAAAATGAGCACTCCTAATGCCTAGCAGTGGTCGGCAAACTGCGGCTCTTTGGCCCCTTCAGTGTGGCTCTTCCACAAAATACCACGTGCGGGCGCACATGTACAGTGCGATTGAAACTTCGTGGCCCATGGGCAGAAGTCGGTATTTTCTGGAAGAGCCACACTCAAGAGGCCAAAGAGCCGCATGTGGCTCGCAAGCCGCAGTTTGCCGACCACTGGATCTCTTTCAGCTTCAGAACTCTGTGGCCTTCTTTAAAGAAAGGACACACTTCTGCTCAGGTACTTGTTGGGCTGGGGGAACAGGGAGTGGGAGCAGGACCAGCCAGAATGAAGGGCTGTTTCCAGCTCTCAGGAGCTCTGTGCCAACTTGCAACAACTGGGTATCAGACCCACTTCGGAGAAAATGATTTCTTTCAGCGCAGGGCGGACCTACCGGCGTGGCTCTAACCTCCCTACCCCGGATTCGTCAAAGCGGCCAAAGAGAAACGGGGCCAAACCACAGGACTTCTCTGAACCTCTCTCTCGGCGCTGACCACAGCATATCTTCCTCTTCTGGGGGTCTTCCCTTCCCGCCCTCCTTCCTCTTCTTCCCGTCCCCGGCGCCCCAGAAAACCCAGCCCCGGCCTTGTGAATAGTCTGGCGAAGCTCCGCGGGCGGGCAGCACACACCCCCTACTCAGGGCTCCCCTTGGCCCTGGCCCCTCGCCGCCCAGGCTCCGGTACCATCCAACGCGGCTGTGCGAGACGCCGCCGCCCTGCTCTCCGTGGGCTCCTCCTGGCCCCCTTCCTAATGAAATCAGACAACCGGCCGGAAAACAAAGCGGCACAGCGGCCAGGGACCATTCGCTTTCAAAGGAGCCGGAGATGCGCACACCCTGAGCGGAGACGCTTGCGCGGTTCCTAGGAAGAGACCCGTGCTGTCCTGCGCGGAGGGCAGCTTGGCCTGGACTCCGCTCTCCGGAGGCTGCAGGAACCATGTGCGTGCGCCCATTTCCCGCAACTTCCCGGCTGGACAGCAGCGCGGGTCTCAGGGTCCCGCTAGGGCGCCACCTCTGGGACTGACCGCCAGGAAGCCCTTGAGCCACATCCTGGGATGCGGGATCCCAGACTTCCTGCTGCTTCTCTGATCGTGAAGATAAGACAATATGAGGAGCGGGTGCCAAAGTCTCGGGAAATCGTCCCTCTCCAAAATGCTCCCGCGCCTTCCGGACAGAGGTGTGGTAAAACTTTCGGCAGAAACCACCTGTAGCTGCCGACGGGCCCGCCCGGCCCGGGCCAGGAGGCGCCGCCCAGCCGGGGCCGCACGCGCCCGCAGAAGTTCCCTTCCAGCCCCGCGCGCCACTTCGCTCCGGGCCGCGGTGCCAGCCAGGAGGCGCGGCGCCCGCGCTCTGGCTCGCTCTCCGCTGGCTCTCCCCTCCTCCTCGCTCCTTCCTCCCGCCTCCTCCCGTGGCATGGCTGCCACACGGAGCCCCTGAATAGCCACCACAGCCCCCCGCCTCCCGACCGGCGCGCTGGGGCGCCCCTGCCCCCGCCGGTGCCCTGGGCGCGCGAGCCGCCGGCCTCCTAGCAACAGCCCCCGACATCGCTTTCCGGCGCTGGTGACGCACGGCTACCTTTCCGGAGCCCTGCGACCCCCCGACCCGCCTCGGCAGCTCAGGTGCGAGGGAGACCGCAGCCCTCACAGCCGGTGCCCGAGCCCTGCGCGCGAAGCTAACTCACCTCTGCGCGCCGCCAGAGCCACCGCGCGCCTCCCGCACTTGGCGCCGGGCCGCGGTCCTCGCGTCCTCCTCCGCCGCCGCGGCCGCGGCCGGTCCGTCCCGGTGCGCGGGGGAGCAGCGCGGGCCCGCGGCTGTCAGAGTCTCGTGGCGGGGCTGCGCCGGCGGGTGTGGAACCGAGCTGCTCCCCGGCAGCTCCGCCCTCCCCGCGCCGTGCCCCCGCCCTCCTGGGGCCCCGCCTCCGCCGCTGCTGTCAGCCCGGCGCCCCGCGCCGGGCGTCCCCGCTGCCCGCGCCACCCGCTCGGGGGGCGCACTGGGCTTAAGGGCCCGGATGTCTGTGGTCGCCTCTCCCTCGCGCCCGCCCCCTCCCCTGCACTCCTTCCTCGCCTGCCACACATGCACTTGCTGCGGCTCCACCTCCTGGGCTCCGCTGAATTTCTGTATTGACAGTAACTGTGGCGGTGGGCGGCGCTGCGGGGGGCTCCCCAGACCCGCGGAGGCGGCGGGCTGCTGGCTGGACGCGGCGCGGGGGCGGAGTGGGGGGCCGGGCAGAGCCACCAGTCGCTCAGGGCTCCGCGTCTTTTTTCTTTCTTTCCTTTTTTCTCTTTGCCTCCTCCAGGATTTAAAGGGACAGCCCTGGCCCAGGCGAGGGGCCAGGCGGCCTCCGTTTCTCTGGTCTCCAGACGCCCTCTGCGGCCCGGCCGGACCCGCCGGCACCCGGAGCACAGGCTCCAAACCGCCGGGTATTTTTAGGTTCACACCCGGCCCGGGGCAGCGGGGAGGCCGAGGGCGCACGGCTATTTTTACAGAGTCCGATCGGGAGAGGAACTAAAACAACCCAGCAACTGCTTTTCCACGCGAAAGTAGGGAGCAAGGAGGAGGGGGGAGAAGTTTCCCAAACGCTATCGGAATTCCAGCGAGCTCAGAAAGATCCCCATCCACCACGAGAAACCACAGGCTTGCGGCACTCCAGGGCGCCCCAATTCCTGCGGGAAACCCCGCCTTAGAGGTCACTCGGGCGCAGGGTCCCCCCAACTTCGCCGGCGGGAGTCCCCCGCACCCCGCACCTGCGCCCCTACCACCGGTCCAGCCCCGGACAGCCCTGAAGGCGGCCTTCCGAAGCATCCAATCCCCCAGCCACGCAGCCAAGGGAAGGGCCCTGGGAGGGGTTGGCTCCGCCCCTTACCGCCAAGCCTGGTCCCCGCGGACACTTTAGGCTGGAGAGTTCGGGTGGGACTCGCGGCGCGGAGTCGGACGGCGTAAAGGGCCCTTCCGAGGGAAGAGGAGGGTTTTCTCGGCCTTGGGGCGGTCGGGGGGGGGATGAGTTATCGTGGACGAGACAACGCTGGGGCAGACGTTCTGGCCACCAGCGGGCGAGGGCACTCAGGAGCTGGTTTATCCTTCTCCCAGACACACACGGGAACTTTTGCCCTTCTTAGCACGACATACGCGACTGTACTCTGACTGTCAGCGAGTCTCTCCGGGCCCCCTCCCTCAGACACAGGAAATTTGCAGTCCTCAAACTCCTACAGGGCCTGCCCTAACCTGATCAGACCGGTGAGAAAGCGAATGCCTCTCTCCTGGCCCCATTCTGGCTAATAAAAATGCAGCGGGGCTGCTGATGTCCGAGGCGTGGCTTTTAATTTGAGATAGTCGATGGCCTCCTTTACAAAATGCATTAAAAGAAATCTGTAGATCTTTTGCACTTCTTCCCACGGTTGCTCATAGGGATGTGTGTGTGTGTATTTTAATCATTTTATTCATTCGTGTAAAAATTGCACCATTACAAGGCACCACCCATTGGGAGTGGTGAAGACAAGGAAAGTCGCTCGGAATAGGACGTGCAACACAAACCCAGACACATGTAAAAGGGGCATCTGGAACAAAGGACTGTGTGAGTCGTGTTTCATTTGCCAGAGAGGCCTGGCTTTTCCTAGTAAATAAGTGTCAGTCCTTCAACTGAACACCTACCTATCCAACCCATTCAAAAGAGCATGTAAGTCTAGAGAAGTCTGTGCTGGAAACTAAGAGGTCTTCAGATTCAGGATGTCAAGTCTTTCCAAGTTGTTAGAGCTTCCAGTGGCAAAACAATATCCTTGCTCTTAGCAGCCCTGGAAGCCATTGCCCCCCCGCCCCCCCACCAAAATTAGGTTGTCTGTCTCCCTGCTAAATTAGGTTGTCTCGTTTCTTTTCACTCAAGGGTCTTCCGTCATTTGGAGCACAGTTGACCCTGTCCACATGGTCAAGCTTCTAAGCCAGAGCATGGGGTGCATTTAAGAGTTCTTGGAGGATCCCAGCCCTGGAATAGCAAGACACTGCAGACACGAGGAATGCAGCTCTGGGGGTGAGAAAAGAGGGATATGGGTTCTAAATTAGAAATGCCTTTAGGGCAGAAAGGTTCCCCTTCCTTCTCTAGGTACCGTTGGCTCAGAGCAGATGTTCCGCAGCTGTACGTCACTGAGTGCCTTTTCATGCTGTGAGCTATAAGAGAGGTGTCCCATGTTCCCGACAGTGAGCTTCAGGGCCACAGAACCTAATCGCCACAGGCAAAACTTTTAGACATTTAAGAGCAATTAGAAGGAGAGCAGTCTGCATTGTGAATATTTTAATGACAGCAGCTATTATACTGCATTTGTAATTTTTGCTCAATTCCCCCCCCACCAGGACTTCAAACTTCTTACCCATCCTTTAGTGTCCTAAGTGCCTGACATATGCTCAGCACCTAATAGGTGCTCATTAAAAAATTAATAAATGGAATGAACAAAATGTCACTTTAGGGTGGAGGAGTAAGTGGTGACACATGAGGACAGAGACCTCGTGAATTTTCTTAAGACGCGTTTGCAATTTGCTTGTTTGTATGGCGGTGCCACTGCTTGGAACCCAACTTACAATGGTTCAACTTCATTTTTTTAGTTTATAATCGTGCGAAAGTAATAAGTACTCAGTAGAGATCTTACTTTGAATTTTTATCTTTTCCTAGGCTATCGATATGTGGGATGATACTTCCTTATGATGCTGAACAGAAGCAGGGAGATTATTTTGTCCAACTGTAGCCTACTGTGGGTATTCCTGAGCATGTTCTAGGCAGGCTAGGTTAAGCTATGATGTTAGTAGGTGTATTAAATGCATTTTCAGAAGATAACCCAATTGTATGTCAAGGAGCATCTATAAAAAAATTTTGCCACAAATAATGAGACTTTTCTGGCTCCTGCCAGAGTCTACTCCTTATAAGCCATATAAATTAGAAAAGTATGTCATTCATCTCCTCAGTGCCTTTGTTTCCAAGTATACATAAAAGAGACAATAATGGGACCTTCTCTACTCCATAGGCTTCTGAGATAACCAGATAAGAAAAGGTGTGGGCAAGTGTTGCATTCATTACGGGGTTAATGTGTAAAATTGTAAATTGCTAATATCAGTTGTTGAAATAAATTTTACAGAAAATATCACAAAATTGGATCCAAATATTTACCTCTAACCCAAGGGTGGTGAGAGGCTGATTCAAGAAAAGGGAACAGAAAGAAATGAACATTTACAGAGCTATTTCTGGAATCGGAACTCATGGCATGCATTGTTCTGTGTTCCTCGTGACAACTGTATGCAATACATTTTGTAAAGACCATTTTGTGGATGCGACATCCGATACCAATAGCGGTGGCAACAACCAAGGTCCCACAGCTGGGAAGCCTCCCACAGAGGCTGCCTGGGACCCATCCTGTGGTGCTGCCTCTAGAGGAGAAAGAAAGAAGAGGCTCTGAGGAAATCAAGGCTGAAGAGAATGTCAAGACGATGGTCCATGTTACCACAAGGCAGGCTGGGTGAGGTGCCGTCTCAGCTGAAAGGAACTTACTGGGAAAGGTGGCATTTGACTCGGTCCTTTAAGCTTAGATAAGGTTTTCTCTCTTTTTAAAGAAACTTTTTTCTTTTGAAATAATTTCAGATTTTCAGAAAAGTTACACAGATAGTATAAAGAATTCCCATAGACCTTCACACAGATTCCCTAAATGCAACAGCTCCCCTGGGCGCTTTATCCTGCTGCCTCTCTTTATGGACATTATTTTTTCCTAAACATTTGAGAGTAAACTGAAGACATGGTGCTCCTTTACTGAAAAATTATTCAGTGTTTTTTAACAAGGACATTCTCTTACATAGTAATCAAAGTCAGAAAATTGCCACCAATGCTATTATCCAATCTAAACCATATTTTAGATTTTTCCAATTGTCTCACTAATGGCAAAAATGAAAAATAAATTCTGCTTGAGATCCAATCCAAGATTGCACATTGCATTTATTTGCCATATCTCTTGGGAAGACATTTTTATTACTGAAAAGAAATTTTTATCAATTTCCATTTCTTATTTTAAATGGCTATCCCGTTATGGTCCTTATGGGATAACAAAGATTCTCTTCTTGACCAAACTTCAGACTGGCTCCTCAGAGCCCTCTTTTTTGGCTTAGCCTGGCCCTTGGCCCCTGCCCATTTCTGACTGGTCCAGTTGTAGCAAGAATCCTGCTATGTCCATTTATTGAGAAATGCCCCCTCCCTGATATCTGATCAAATTCCTCACCCCCCACCCTTGATATCTGACCACGGCCTGTCTTTAGCAAGAATCCCATTAGGTCAATTTAGCAAGAATCCACCTACCCCTGATGTCTCCTCTTAGTAATTTCCATCCACAGACCCCCATACTTCCTGGGCTATAAATCCTCACTTCTCCTTGTTGATCTCTCTCCTCCATTGCAATCCCCCTTTTGCAATAGACTTAAACAAAGTCTTCCTTGCCATTTTCAAAAATGTCACAATAGCCCTAGCTGGTTTGGCTCAGTGGATAGAGTGCCGGCCTGCAGACTGAAGGGTCCCAGGTTTGATTCCAGGCAAGAGCACATGCCCAGGTTGCGGGCTCGATCCCCAGCAGGGGGCATGCAGGAGGCAGCCAATCAATGATTCTCTCTCATCATTGATGTTTCTATCTCTCTCCCTCTACCTTCCTCTCTGAAATCAATAAAAATATATTTTTTAAAATGTCACAATAATTTTTTCCTCTAACAGGACCAAAGAAAACAGAAAAAAAATTAAATTATCTGTAATAACCCACCAAAGATAACCAGTGTTAATTCTTGATTTTTAAATGTACATGTATAATCCAAGTACACAACCACCACGCCTTCCAGGGGCCAGCTTCCCCTAGAAAATATTGAGGCTATGGAAGTTCTACCTTTAGTTCCTCTGGAAGTTCTTCCTCAGTGTCCAGTGTGCCTCCCGCTGCTCCCCGCTGGGCCACGGTCAACCTTGCCCTTCAGGTCCTGACCCCAAACTCCAGTTACCATTTCCCTTGAGAGGATGCTGCATCCCCTCAACAGCCCCAGGGAAAAGCTGGTGGGGGCAGGCCAGGCCCCTCAGACCTACTTGTTGTTTTATTCACCACACCAGGGCCTGCAAAGGCTCTCCTGGGTAATAAAGGGTGGCAGTCCCTCAAGGGAATTAAAAGGTGAGTCTGGACAACTTGAAGCTGTGCACAAGATAGGACTTCCCCATATTCCAGCAGAGAGCAACCGGAGGTCAACCCTACACAGTGGGTCCCTTGAGGGTGCACCCCATTTCTAACCTGGTCCCCCTTCAGGAGTCCTTGCCCCACACTTTGTCCATCTACCCTTTGATGTGATTCTCCACAAGAGAACCAACCCCTAACCCCTTTCTGCCTCGAAGCATACATCTCCCAAGCCTCTGTCAGTGAAGCCATCTAAAGTAATATTCTGGATTAATCGAATGGTCACCAACAGGGCTGTTCGGTGATGGCCATGGGCGCCCCGAGCATGGGCGAACAGCTGAGCAAGCCAGGGCAGGCGAGGTCCCCAGATAAGCCCAGCCTCCTTCGAGATCTTCAGCAGTCTGTGCTGCTGCAGTGCCTATGTATTCTTCCTACTGCTCAGAGAGTAATTGCTAAATTAAGTGTGCACACATGCACACTTCTCGCACACAACTTCCAGGGATAATTCTCGATGATTCAGTCTCCATCTATGAGGATCAAAACACCAGCTTGCTAGTTACCTCAAAATTTGCAAAATGCTATAGTACTACTTCCTTTCCTTCATTCCCCCTCTCCCTGAGTTTATATTGTCTCTTTGCCCCCCCCCCACCCCCCGCAAACACACACATACTGCACTGACACTATGCCCTTAGTTAGCCAAGCACCAGGCCAAAGCAGTGCATTTACCTAGGATATAATTAAATCGAGAGCCCTTCCCTCCTCGGAGTCTGTGTGGAAGGAGAGGACGGATTTTATTCAGAATGTGCAGGGCACATTCTGAGTGCCTGTCTACATAAACCATTTAATTTTAAATGCATTACAAAATCCTGGCCATGTGAAGTATAGTGACTTAAAGGTGAAGATACAGAATAGCGGGTAGAGAAGAGGTATTTACACATTTATTTATTGTTTCATCTGTGCACATAAAGATTCTTCAGAGTGTCCAGGCACCATCTCTTCCTGTTCAAGTCCAAACACCATCTTTTCATTTTCTTTGTTGTTAACTACTGTCAGATGCACTGTTCTTAGTTAAATCTCCCATCTTGAGAAAAGGTAGCACCACCATTATTACTCATAAAGCCGGTGAAAAAGGGTTCTTGAACCCAATTCTAACATGTGTGTGGAGGCTTCCCCACACCAACAAGTAATTCGTGGACTCCAGCTGCGTGTGCAAGAATTCAACTCAATTCTGACACTGTCTACCCGGAGACAGCATCAGATTCCACAGGCTAAGGGTTCAGCCCTACAAGACCAGACTGTTACCGGTGCTTCTAAAGGACTGGCTATAAATCAGAGGTTCCCAGGACCGCCCCTTCCGGTTCGATTAATTTGCTGAATGAATCACTGGGTTACCGATGTATTACAAAGGGCATGAATCCACAGCTGATGAAGGGATACGTAGGGAGAAGTCCCAAAAGAAGGAGCTTCTGTCCTTATGGAGCTTGGGGCCCTGCATGGCGCACCTGGGAGTGATCTGGTTCCCCAATGAGGAAGATCTTGGAAAAATGACCAGCAAGCAGGCCTCGTGGGTCTCTATGGAAGCTTCATTATGTAGTCACTAGAGGCCCGATGCACGAAATTCATGCAAGAGTAGGCCTTCACAGCTGCAGCCTGGCTTCGTCCGGAAGGAGGTGCGGTCTAATTAGCATATTACACCTTTATTATTATAGACTAGAGGCCTGGTGCACGAATTCATGCACGGATGGGGTCTGACTGGCCCACCCCAATCGGGGTCAATCGGGCCAGGCCAGCCAGGGGGAAGGGACTCAGGAAGTTGGCTGGCCAGCCCCTCCCCCAATCGAGGGGGGAGCTGACCAGAGGGAGGGGTTTCAGGTGGTTGGCGGGCCGGCCTCACCCCGATGGAGGTGGGGGTGCCAATTGGGGATGGGGCCAGCTGGGGGGAGGGGCTGCGGGTGGTTGGCCAGCCAGCCCTGCCCCCTGGTTGAACTCCTGGTCGAACTTCTAGTTGAGGGGACAATTTGCAAATTAGCCTTTTATTATATAGGACTAGAGGCCTGGTACACAAAAATTTGTGCACTCGGGAGGGGAGAGAGGGTCCCTCAGCCCATCCTGTGCCCTCTCACAGTCTGGGACCCCTCAGGAGATAATGACCTGCTGGCTTAGGCCTGCTCCCAGGTGGCAGAGGGCAGGCCCAATCCCTAGGTGCAGCCCCTGGTCGGGCTCAGAGCAGGGCCGATTGGGGAGTTGGGGCACTGCCCCCTGTCATGCACAGAGCAGAGCGGATCGGGAAGTTGCGATGCCACCCCTAGTTATGCTCAGGATGGGGCCTACTGGGGGGTTGGGGCACCGTCCCCTGTCACACTCAAGGCAGGATCGATAGGGAAGTTGCGGCGCCACCCCCTGTCATGCACAGAGCAGGGCCGATTGGGGGTTAGGGCGTTGCCCCCTGTCACACACAGAGCAGGGCCGATCAGGGGGTTGAGGAGCTCCCCCCTGTCACGCACAGAGCAGGGCCCATCAGGGGGTTGAGGAACTCCCCCCTGTCACTCACAGAGTAGGGGCGATAGGGGAGTTGGGGCACCGCCCCCTGTCACACACAGAGCAGGGCCGATCAGGGGGTTAGGGCGCCTTCCCCTGTCACAAACAGAGCAGGGCGGATAGGGAGGTTGTGGCTCCGCCCCCTGTCACACACAGAGCCACAGGGTGATCAGGGGGTTTGGGCACTGCCCCCTGTCACGCTGATCCTGGTGCCGGGAGGCGTATTACCCTTTTACTATATAGAATAGAGGCCTGGTGCATGGGTTGGGGCTGGCTGGTTTGCCCTGAAGGGTGTCCTGGATCAGGGTGGGGGTCTCCACTGGGGTGCCTGGCCAGTCTGGCTGAGGGGCTGAGGGCAGTTTTCAGGCTGGCGGGTGACTGAAGCTCCCAACTGCTCCTTTTTTTCTTTTTCTTTTTTTTATTCTGGGCCAGCTTTAGCTCTGAGGCCTCGACTGCCGAAAGCAGGTTTCTGGCCTTTGTTTACCTTCTGTATTTGATACAATGTTGCCTTCCGGCTGGCTGAAGCCCAGCTGAATAAAGCAGGTTTCTGGGGTTTTGTTTAGCTTCTATATTTGCAACATAGTTGCTTAGAGTTGCAGCTGAGAGGCCGGCAAGTCAGGCGGGGAACGTTGGAGTCCACAGTCACTGGAGCAAGCAAGCTTCCCTGTTCGCTTCAGTGCATGGCTGCCGGCTGCCATCTTGGCTGGCAGTTAATTTGCATATTGCCCTGATTAGCCAATGGGAAGGGTAGCGGAGGTACGGCTAATTACCATGTTTCTCTTTTATTAGATAGGATGATTGACCAAGTCATTGGCCATTGGTGATTGAACTCAGACTTTACTGGCAGCCACTTTCCCTTCCCTGGAAATGGGTACTTGAGACTGAAAGTTCTAAACCTCTAACCTTAAGGTGGGTTCTTCTGGCAACCAGCCCCTATCCTTGAGTGGGGTCCAAAAGTCACTTTATTAACATAACAAACGACACTTTTATCTCTGTCAACACTTAAGAAATCCCAAGGGTTTGGGGAGCAGTGAGCCTGGAACTGTGGTTGAAGAATTATTATTGTATGAGTCACAATATCATGGCTCTTCACAACCTATTTGTATTTGAAACAATATAGCTCTTGTTACCTCTGCAGTTCCTTAATACCGTTGAGTCACGAGGTTGCATCATCCGTCCCACAGTTAATGAACAATGCCTCTCAAAAGTTGTAACTGTGCTTCATTGACATGAAGCACAAATCTAAGTCTTACCCAGAGCATTCAGAAAAACATGAACAAGCATTCGTTTTCAGATCATGTTAAATTTACCACATGGAATGAGGGAGTGTAAACATAAAACAGTACATTTGCCACCCAAGTCTTCTCTGACACTCTATAGGCTGTCATCGCTGCATCCCTAGGCTGTGATCTCTTTCAGTGTTGACCAAATCCCTGTATACTGGGTTGAATAGTGTCCCCTTAAATTCATGTCCTCCTGAAACCTGTGGATGTGGTCTTATTTGGAAATAGGAATTTTTACAGATGTAATCAAGGTAAGATAAGGTCTTATTAGATTAGGGTGGGTCCTAAATTCAATGAATGGTGTCCTTATAAAAGAGGGAAATTTGGAGACACAGAGGCACAGAGGGTAACAACATGAGAAGACGGAGACAGAGATTGGAATGATTAATCTATAAGCCAAAGAACACCACGGATTGTTGGCAACGCAGAAGCTGAGAGAGAGCCATGGAACAGATTCTCACTCGGAGCCTCCAAGAGGCAGTCTGCTGTGACTCCATAGCTCCAAGCCTGCGGTTGTGCTAAGGACAAAAATTACTCATCATATAGATGGAGCTGTTCTGTTCTTCACAGCTCTTCTCCATCTATTTTCTCAAGTAGTTGGCTGAAGAAGTTTTCCTTCCTTCATTTTACAGATGGAGGAACTGGGGTTCGGCAAGTCATAGTTTGCCCAAGGGAGACACGAGAGCTGGGTCCCTTGCAGCCAAAGCTAAGTAGAAATGTAGACGGCAGGGCTCTGGAGCTCTGGTTTTTTCTCTTTGAACATGGCAATCTCACCTCACCTGCGTGCATGGAGTGGATGATGAGGGACATGCGCCTGTGTGTGTGTGTGTGTGTGTGTGTGTGTGTGTCCCACCAGCACGTGGGTGAGGAGGGTAGCACATGGATTTCCCTCTCAGAAGGTGGTGATGGGGCACCAGTGCTCCCTGCATGGCTTCCTCTTCCCAAATAAACAATCAAATGACACAACGTCTGAAAGCCCAGAAGATTTCCTGTCTCCATTGGTCCAGTGCCCTGCCTGCTGGAAGCCTGAAGCCGTTAGAGCTATCTCCAGCCCTCCACTCCCCTCCACCCTCAGTCTTCAGCTCCAGGACTCAGAGAACGCCATGAGCTCACCGCGCCTGGCCTGCTTGGCACCAGCTACATAAAGAGGCTGGACATTCTTCTGCCAAAGAAAACCCAGGGCTGGGCCAATGACCTGGACTTCCTCCAACAGGTTGGCTCAGCCTCACTACCCACCTCAAGGCTCCATCCCTTCCAGGACTCTGCTACTCCCATCTGGGTCCTGATCTGAGGGACCCTGAATAGGGTCCACTCTTACCAAAAAAAGGTCATGTTTCCCAGGCACTATCATCTTTTCGCCAAGTTACAAATAAGCAACAGTGCAGGAAGTGAACAGGAAGCTGGCAAATTCTAACCTACTTAATCCTCTGAGGTCCATTTCATTTGTACCCACTCCATGATTTCTCACCAAATTCCACCCAAAAAAGTGCCAGCCAACTGCTTCTCTGTGCTCCCATAGCAAACGGGTGCCTGGGAAGCAAATGGGTTCCCTCTTTCGTGCCAGGTCTGATTGATGGATAGCAATTGTCTGGTTGCTGTGTCTAGAAGGATGCTGAGGCCATATTAGAACACAATGGGAAGCTTACCATCACCAGTTAGGAAAGGCGGCTGCAGTGGGTCCTTGCCAGGCACCATGCGGCTGTGCCTGCTCACCCAGACGGCCACACTGCACTACCGTCCAGTACCGTGACTGCCCCCATCACCATATGAACAATTTGGTGACAGGACTCCAGTCATCAAATCTCATCTTTGGCTCATCTTTGTATCTCCAGTACCTTGTACAGTGCCTGGCACTTAGTAGGTGCTCAAGAAATATTTTGCTGAAAGAAAGATTGGTTAAAAGACTCCATGAGTCTTCCCATAGAGTAGAGAAGCAGATGCACCCACTCTGGCTATAGACAAATGGCAATTATGCAACTTCAACACTTGCTTTGGCCCTCAGGGGGACCACTTCTTCTCTGGACACTCATAGTCTTTCTAGTGATCTTATTCTTGATGACATTTGGTCTGATAATGCCTTTTAATCAAGTCTCCAACTTGTCTCCACATTCATAACTTAAAGTTAGGGATAGTAACTCTCACTTTAACCCACACTGTGCCCAGCATGTTGGCACACCGAGGCATTTAGTAATTCTTGGTTAAATGAATGAATGTGTCTTCTGTCTCCCTACCTGCCATCTACTCTTCTATTTTGTCAACACTGTTGGTTTAATACCTGGTAGCAAATGTATTGCCATGTAACATAAATGCACTTAATTGCCTCTTATCAAGCAGCGATGATTTTAATTGAATTTATAAATATTATCTGAAGCATAGAATGTTAACTTGGAATACACCATATAGTTTAAAACATTTATGTTAAAGGTGAAGAAACTGACACCCTAATTGTAGATAGAGTTGCTATCTCCTCTCTCCACCTCACCTTTTTCATTCATTCATTCAACAATGGTTTTTGAGAGTTAACATGCAATAAAAATTTATTATGGATAATTTTTGGAAAAACACAGCGCAAGCCATACTTCTTAATGTTTTGATATCTAGTTAACATTTCTGTGAGATTTTAAAGAAAACCAATTCTAAATGTAGGTCGGATTAGCGAGGCCACCCACCAGGTTCACTGTATTTCAAATTCCTCCCCAAGCTATACACAGCCCTCCAACAAGAATTTACCTACCACCTCATAAGATCTTAACCAACTTGTGCAAAAGAAATAGGAGACACAGCCCATGCTCTCCAAGTACTTATCTCTGCAATTATCTAGAGCTTAACCACTCTCTATAGGCCGTCAAAGCTACAATAGAGTCTTACTTATGTGGTATGCCACAGAGCAGGTTTTCTAGAAATGTAAAGCTTAACCCTCCAGCCATCAGAACCTAAAATACATACATATTATTATACACATTAGAAAAAAACTTTCTAAAACCTATTACATACACTTTTTTAAAACAGAAAATGTTCACTATAACTGTACCCGCCCTTAAGGATGCCTTGGCCCCTTCCTGGACATTCCCCGCCTCAAGTATGAAGACCTGATCAACTCAGGGGTCACAAAGGTTGGAGGGGGGGATCATTCACAGTGAATGGGCCTAAAAGCCATCGTTTTTCAGTTCTTCTGTATAATTGTGGAAGCATTCTGCCTCCGTGCTGGCCACAACTGATGGGCATGAGAGAGGAGCTATGCCAAACACCCGTGTCCTGTGCTCTTTGCTGCTCTGCTCCCATAGAGTGGGGGCTACTATGCGGCTGCATGACATCCTTGCCTTGTCCTCCCTTTGCGGCTGGCTGAACCCCCACGCATCGTGGCCTGCAGGAATCCTGTGCTCACGTTCCACGTCCACACAGCTATGACTGAGGGAGTGGATACTGACAGCCCGAGAGGCTACTCCCCCCATTCAAACCAGAACTTGCTTTAAATGCAGAAAGATGACAATGGCACTTCAATGACCAAGGAATCCTGTCATATCTTTTTTTTTTTAACTCATGTATTTCCCTGTATTAGCCAACCACTTATGCTAAAAATGATGATATAAGGAGAAAGGAAAAGACGGGGCAACCCAACTTCCTTTTCCTTTAAGCCCTTCCTTACTTACCTGTCGGTGAACTGAAGGTAGAGGTAGGCGTGCATGTCAAGTGAAATAAAGATAGTTGACTTCATTTCATCCAGTGTGTCCTCTGTTGTGGAAAGAATAAAATACTCGTAAATGTATGAGCTAGGGAATACAAACTATGTAATTCTGGTGATTCTGCATATGAGTTCATGGATTTTACTTTTGCATTTAAAACTAACTTGGCTTATTCACAATAGCCAAAAGGTAGAAATAACTTAGGTGTCCATTGGTGGATGAATGAGGCACCCAGAGTTGGGAAATTCTGGAAAGTGGAGTGGTGGCTGCCACTCTCATGGGTACAGAACCTTATTTCTGCAAGATGGATAGAGTTCATGGTGGATGGTTGGGATGGTTATAGAACAATGTGCATGTACTTAATGCCACTAAACTGTACTCTTCAAAATAGCTAAAATGGCAAACTTTATGTTATGTACTAGTATATTTTGCCACAATAAAAAACACTAAATGCATAACTGGCACAATAGAAAGATGAATGTCAAAATTCATGCTAATAATTTAAATGGTTAAATTTTTACTTATATGATGACATTAAATAGCAATTAAAAAAATACATTGAGAGAGCCCGCAGAGGAAAGAAAAAGGCTTTGCATTTCAGTCCCTTTAACTGCATTTCCCCTGCATTTTCACTTTCCACTGGGTCCTGCAAATTCTGTAACTGGTCCTGTCCCCACCTCCCATGCACATCCTCTCAGTTTCTGTGCTCTGGTTCCTTCCACAGCATCCATATTCACCACTCACGATGCACGTTCACTCCTTTGGCCTCGTTCTCTTCCTTCCTCATTCTCCCTCCCTCCTGCCCTTCCTTTCACAACCAAGAGCAAGAGAGTCACTTTCTCATCTCTCCACTTACTTTCCTTGTCAAATTTCACCTCCTTTCTCACCCTCCTTCCTTCAGCTGAGAGTTGGGCCCACAGCATTCTTCCTTGCTCTGTGCTCATTCCACTCACCCCATCTGGACCCACCCCCTTCTCCTCTTGCATCCTGAGGCCATGACCCTTTACCCTGGAGGCCCCCAAAACCAGTCCCTCTGTCCCTCTGCTTCCCCCTGGCTTCTGTCACACCAGAGGTGGAGGCTCCTGCGAGAGCCCAAACACTTGGAGATCGGATGCTTACTCTTCTCTCTCGACTCCCCTGGATTCAATGGGCTCCCTAGAAACACGTTTCTTCAGAAAGAACAGGTGGGCAACCCAAGTGTCCATCAACAGGGGAACGGATCAATGAAATGTGGTCAAACATACAATGGACTATTCAGCCTTTAAACGGAAGGAGATTCTGACACAGCCTACAACGTGGATGGACCTTGAAGACATTATGCTAAGTGAATGTCAGGCACAAAAGGACAAGTGCTGTAGGCTTCCACTTATATAAGACTCCTAGGTAGAGCTTCGTACAGACGGAAAGTAGAACGGTGGTTGCCAGGGGCAGGGGAAGGAAGAGTGAGGAGGTACTATTTAATGGACACCGTTTCTCTTTGGGATGATGAATAAGTTCTGGAACTAGGTAATGCTGATGGTTGTACGATGTTGTGAATGTACTTAATGCCACTGAACTCTGGCACACTTAATAACAGTGAAAATGGTAAAATTTATGTATATTTTACCACAATTGGAAAGAATAAGGGAGGAACGCTAATCTGTGCCCTCATCTTTGCCGTCTTCCTTCTCCTCCTAGAGATGGGCTGGGGACAGGGAAACAGTTTACATCTTCAATCCAAGGCTGGACGGGAAAAAAGACAGAGGAAACGAAGGCAAGGATGTGGCATTATCCATCAAGGTTACGGTGCAGCTGGAAGGCTGCGAGGAGAAATGACCACCAGGTCCTCACAGCTCATGGGCGGCAAGGACAGCTAGAGCCAGGAATGGCTGGCTCCTGATCCATGCTCTTCCCTCCAGATGGAGGCTCTCGGAGAGATTGCCCCTGGGAAGGAGAGGGCAGGAGCCAGTGACTGCCATGCAATGAAACGGCGACTCCACAGACGGCAGGGGAGCCAGGGGCTCTGCTTCCAGGGACTGCACAGACAAGGCTTTTGGATAAACAGGTAGGAGTCACAGGGTGCAGGGAGCCTGGAACAGGTCTCCTGGAGGAAGGAACAGCACCAGGGCCGTGTTTCTGTCGGGGACACTATTGTCACTTGGCTCAGACTATTGCAGGCATAATAGAACACTTAGCATGTCCTATCTCTGCCTATTAAACTCCATACGCACCCTCCAGTCATTGTGAGAACATCACACACCTCATACATTTTCAAGTGCCACTTGGGGGGTGGTACCGCCCCTTGAACTTCTGGTGGTCTAGTTCCTCTGAGTAGTTCAGCAAAGACATGGAGCTAAGTGAACTGTGACTGTGGCAGTGACTGTGACTGTGGCCGTGAGGGTGTGAGGAGGGAGGTCCAGGATACGTGCGCAGGGGAGCTTTCAAGGGCAAGTGACAGAGCAGTCACCCAGCATCCATCACTCAGAAGTGCCCCATGAGTGGGTTTAATGCTCTGAGGGCACCATCTTGATATTTTTGATCCTTTTGTTTTGGAGTTTGTGTGTTGTGAGTAGAGTCTGGGTCAGTGGAGCATGTGGGAAGGGTTCGAACCTCTCCCCCTGCACAGGCCCACTGCCCACGGCCCACTGCCTCCCCAGGGTGGGTTCTCAGCCACACCTGCCGTGCCTCTAGCACTTCAGGCTCTGCCCATTTTCTCTCTCTTTCCCCCATTACCTGACCCCCATCATATTGGTGGGGGTCATATTCTGCATTGTCCTCCACCCACAGAGGAGGCCAAGGAAGGCTCAGGGAGGGCTAGGGTTAAGTTCAGGCCCCTTAGCATCTCAGGGGTAAGGCAGTGGCCATTACTGCCCTGGGTTGGCAGTGCCATGGTGCATTGGGGGTCAATCAGTAGTCTCCTGATCACCCCCAATGCAAGTACCCAGCTTCTCATTAGTGCAACCCCTTAGGGTTGCCCATCTACCTGTGGGTTGGGGTAGAGGCCCCAGGGAAAAGAGGTTGATTCCACCCACCACTGTCTGGGGCCCTAGGTTTTGCACTGGACCCAGCTCTGAAAGTGTAAGGGGGTCAGCAGTGGAGATAGAAGGGGATGCTTTAGGGAAATGGTTTGGCATGGACTCAACAGGTTTTGTCCTTATTACAGAAGGACAAAGAGGAAGATTTTAAGAAGGACTCCTCCCCATTTTTAATCCACAAATAGCGAGGGATTAGTTTAAAGGAAGCATGGAAAAGTGGGGAGAAATAATGAATGTAGTTTGGGACTTATTTATTTTTGAGATGATTGTGGAGACATCCAGAAAGCACTGGGAAATTAGGTCAGGAACCACCTAAGAACTCTGAGAGAAAGAAATAGATTTGTGGGCCGTAGGCATATGGAAGGGATTTGAAGTCATGGGAGCAAAAGAGAACAACCAGGACAGGATATGGCCGCTGGAAGAGGGACAGGGATGCTCCAGGGACAGAAAGTGAGGTTCAGAGGGAAGCGTGGGCCTTGAATTTGGTCACCAGAAAGTCACCAAGTACCTCAGAGCTGCACTGTCCAATACAAGCGCCTCTAACCTGTCTCAATGAATGTTTGCTGACAAGTGAAGCGTGAACATAGGACAGTATGACCCAATCCAGGGTGACAATTATGCCACACTCACACTGTGGCATCTTGAAAGCTGTGCTAGTTTTGTGACAGTTTTTATTTTTATTTATATAGTCATTCTAAAGGTAAATGTTCAAGATCAGCCAACCAGGCGCTCGTTCCCCTAGGGATTTGAGTAATAACCTTCCAGGGTCCTCTTATTCTAAAATCCACACAGATCCCTAATTTGCTCGAGACACGTTAATGTTAGATTCTTGCAGCAGAAGCTGTCAGCGACCCACCCATATGCCCCCTACACTCAGCATTCCACTCCCCATCGGTGAAGTCCCCCTGCACCCATCTAGTCCCAGTGCTGAGGAGGTAACACTCCGGGAGTAGTGCTGGAGGCCAGGGGTAGGCAGGGAAGTGCTCCCGTTTAGTCCGCCTCCTGGGGGGCCTGGGCATGCTGGTTCTGTCTGCCACTGTTCCTGGTGGGACTGCGCCTCGCTTGCCATCAGGGCCAGCCTGCCCCATGCCACAGCCTTGGTCGGGGCTGCCTTCTCTGCCCCTCTCTCTGCCCACCCCCCTCGCAGTGCTTCCCGAGAGCACCACCCAGTCAGATGCACTGAAAGCTTTGTCTTGGCATCTGCTTCGGACGAAACCCAGACCAAGACAATGGCATGACTCCTTTCTTTGACACATCCTTTCTGGAATTGCTACAAGTGGATTTTTTTAAAAACCATTTGTATTATGGATTACAGTGCATCTAGGAAAACGCACAAATTATGCATATACAGGTCAGTGATGATCACAAAGTGAGCGTCTGCATATCCACCACCAAGTCAAGATGTAAAGCACTGCCAGTGCCCAGAAGGCCCTCTCCTGCTCCCCCTTCCCTCCCCTTCTCCTTCCTTCCCCCTTCCCCTTCCCTACACCTTCCCCTTCCCTTCCCCTTTCCTGCACATCCGCCTCCCTGCACATCCCCCTCCCTGCACATCCCCCTCCCTATACATCCCCCTCCCTGCACATCCCCCTCCCTGCACACCCCCCTCCCTGCACATCCCCCTCCCTATACATCCCCCTCCCTGCACATCCCCCTCCCTGCACCTCCCCCTCCCTATACATCCTCCTCCCTGCACATCCCCCTCCCTATACATCCCCCTCCCTGCACACCCCCCTCCCTGCACATCCCCCTCCCTATACATCCTCCTCCCTGCACATCCCCCTCCCTATACATCCCCCTCCCTGCACATCCCCCTCCCTATACATCCCCCTCCCTGCACATCACCCTCCCTATACATCCCCCTCCCTGCACATCCCCCTCCCTATACATCCCCCTCCCTATACATCCCCCTCCCTGCACATCCCCCTCCCTGCACATACCCCTCCCTATACATCCCCCTCCCTGAACATCCCCCTCCCTATACATCCCCCTCCCTGCACATCCCCCTCCCTATACATCCCCCTCCATATACATCCCCCTCCCTGCACACCCCCCTCCCTGCACATCCCCCTCCCTATACATCCCCCTCCCTGCACATCCCCCTCCCTATACATCCCCCTCCCTGCACATCCCCCTCCCTGCACATCCCCCTCCCTGCACATCCCCCTCCCTATACATCCCCCTCCCTGCACATCCCCCTCCCTATACATCCCCCTCCCTGCACATCACCCTCCCTATACATCCCCCTCCCTGCACATCCCCCTCTCTGCACATCCCCCTCCCTATACATCCCCCTCCCTGTACATCCCCCTCCCTATACATCCCCCTCCCTTTACATCCCCCTCCCTGCACATCCCCCTCCCTGCACATACCCCTCCCTATACATCCCCCTCCCTGCACATCCCCCTCCCTATACATCCCCCTCCCTGCACATCCCCCTCCCTATACATCCCCCGCCCTGCACCTCCCCCTCCCTGCACATACCCCTCCCTATACATCCCCCTCCCTGCACATCCCCCTCCCTATACATCCCCCTCCCTGCACATCCCCCTCCCTGCACATCCCTCTCCCTGCACCTCCCCCTCCCTGCACATCCCCCTCCCTATACATCCCCCTCCCTGCACATCCCCCTCCCTGCACACCCCCCTCCCTGCACATCCCCCTCCCTATACATCCCCCTCCCTGCACATCCCCCTCCCTGCACCTCCCCCTCCCTATACATCCTCCTCCCTGCACATCCCCCTCCCTATACATCCCCCTCCCTGCACACCCCCCTCCCTGCACATCCCCCTCCCTATACATCCTCCTCCCTGCACATCCCCCTCCCTATACATCCCCCTCCGTATACATCCCCCTCCCTATACATCCCCCTCCCTGCACATCCCCCTCCCTATACATCCTCCTCCCTGCACATCCCCCTCCCTATACATCCCCCTCCCTGCACATCCCCCTCCCTATACATCCCCCTCCCTGCACATCACCCTCCCTATACATCCCCCTCCCTGCACATCCCCCTCCCTATACATCCCCCTCCCTATACATCCCCCTCCCTGCACATCCCCCTCCCTGCACATACCCCTCCCTATACATCCCCCTCCCTGAACATCCCCCTCCCTATACATCCCCCTCCCTGCACATCCCCCTCCCTATACATCCCCCTCCCTATACATCCCCCTCCCTGCACACCCCCCTCCCTGCACATCCCCCTCCCTATACATCCCCCTCCCTGCACATCCCCCTCCCTATACATCCCCCTCCCTGCACATCCCCCTCCCTGCACATCCCCCTCCCTGCACATCCCCCTCCCTATACATCCCCCTCCCTGCACATCCCCCTCCCTATACATCCCCCTCCCTGCACATCCCCCTCCCTATACATCCCCCTCCCTGCACCTCCCCCTCCCTGCACATACCCCTCCCTATACATCCCCCTCCCTGCACATCCCCCTCCCTATACATCCCCCTCCCTGCACATCCCCCTCCCTGCACATCCCTCTCCCTGCACCTCCCCCTCCCTGCACATCCCCCTCCCTGCACATCCCCCTCCCTGCACATCCCTCTCCCTGCACCTCCCCCTCCCTGCACATCCCCCTCCCTGCACATCCCCCTCCTTGCACATCCCCCTCCCTATACATCCCCCTCCCTGCACATCCCCCTCCCTGCACATACCCCTCCCTGCACACCCCCCTTCCCTAGCCTTATCCTGACTTCTAACACCACAGAGAACTGTACCGGCCTTGAACTTTACATAAATGCACTCACTTAATATCTATTCCTGCGGGTCTGACTTCTACCACTCCACATCCTGTGTGTGAGACTCCCCCATGATGCTGCAGGGGCCACAGTTCATAACTCGTGCTGCCTCACGCTCTGCTGCATGGCTGGGCCACAGTGCACTTATCTGCCCTGCGGTGGGTGGTCATTCAGGGCTACTACAAAGTTGCTGCCATGAACATCCATGCACTCGCACATGCATGCAGTTCTGTTGGCGACCTGCATCGGGGGGGGGGGGGGGGCGCATTGTGCATGTGGGGGCACTTGTGATAGCAAGTAGGAGAAAGGACTTTCTTAAATCAGGGAAACCTCTCTGGGTGCTCATCATATGATCCCCCGCAGCCCCTGCCCCACTGTGTGAAGTTGGAACCTGTCTCCTGTAGACACACTCCACTCTCTCCTCCTGGGCTCGGTGTGATGGGAGGAACAGGGAAGAAACAAGGCACCCAGAATCCAGGGAAACTCCAGTTCTAGTGCTTGCATGGGGCTTCGAGCAAGTCCCTTCACCTTTGCACACTCAAGTGCTCTCTCCCTTGCCAACCACCCCATGGCATGGTCACATGGGCCCTGTGGGCAGACTACCTGAGTATCCAATCCTGATTCCCTCGCTTACCAGCTGTGGGACCTTGGGCAAATGGCTCAGCATCTCTATTTCCTCAATTGCAAAATGGGGGAAATAAAGAGCCTACCTCATAGCATTGTAGAGAATATAACATGGGTGAATGTGAGCAGACCAATGCCTCCCACAGACTAAGAGCTCAGTAAGTGTGGGCTATCATCTCACAGGCTGTAGGACTCACATGAAATACTGGGTGTGGAAAAACTTTGAGAGGAACAAAGTCAGAGAGAGAGGCAGGCTCATGGCTATTTTCCTAGTGCTCAACCCCTTATTTGTGTCTCATTTCTTGCCCTGTTCAATTCCTTTCTTTAAGGGATACCCAAAGCCAAGTGTGACATGAAGGAAGTACTCAAAGTTTTCTGAAAGGTTGGCATGGTGGCCGCGGACCAGCATTCAGATGGGATCTGAATGTTTCCGCTCTCTGAGATATCATCACCCTCCATTTGAACTAGAAGATGTAGGGTTCCTTTCTGAGCCCCCTGATCCTGCTCTGTGGCTTGGTTTTCTCACCTGTAAAATGGGATCAGTGAAACCTCCCTTAGAGGGACATTATGAGGTCCAAGAGGGAAGTGCTTTGTAAACTGGAAAGTGCCCTACACGCATGAACACACATGACGCTTGGAGGATAAGAAAGGTCTGGGAAGCTTTGAGGATGGGGATGGGATCTTGGTCATCCTTTAAGTCACAGTGGTTCTCAACCTTCCTGATGCCGCGACCCTTTAATACAGTTCCTCACGTTGTGGTGACCCCCAATTTCATTGTTACAAATTGAACATAATTAAAGCATAGTGATTGATCACAAAACAGTATGTAATTATATATGTGTTTTCCGATGGTCTTAGGCGACCCCTGGGAAAGGGTCGTTCGACCCCCAAAGGGGTCGCGACCCACAGGTTGAGAACCGCTACTTTAAGACAACCTGCTCTGGAATACACTGGATGCTCAGTAAAATGCTTGCAGAGATGAATGGGGTTGGGGAGGGAGAAGAAAGGGTATTTATAACCTTTGTGGGTTTCCAGCCCTAAGGGCCCCATGGTCTCTCAGCAGTGTGTGGGCTCCCAGGAGCCTGCCAAACACATCACCGTGAAATCACAGGGCCACCAGGAAGGCGGCCGGGGGTGGGGTCAGTGGGAATGTACTAATTTCGTAAATTGCACCGTGCCATCACGCACACGCCCATGGGTGGTAGTGCGGGAGCAGAGGGAAGGGAAGGGAAAGCAGACAATTTCATGGGAGTGAAATTGCAGGTCCTGCCAGATGGCTCAGAGACCCGGGGCTAGCCCTGGGCAAAACTGTGCAGTAGGAAAGTTGGTTTTCACTCCCTCCATTTCATCATTTTCTCCAACATACTCCCCCAGGACACACACACACACACACACACACACACTATCCAGCCCTGCACCCTGTTCTCTGACATGTCCCATTCTTCCTTCTGGGAGTCCACCTGCCTGCACCAGAGGGAAGCCAGGACATGAACCTTGCCCTACTCCCTGCCCCACGGACCCTCATCTCCTACTAACATCCCTTGATCCATGTCCAACAGTTGCTGATCTGTCCTCCCTTATCATGTCAACACTAATTAGCTCCTTCCCGGGACCAGTTTTAACTCCACCTTGTACCTTCACCAGCTGAGCCCAGATCTGCCTCCCAGGGCGAGGGCATGTTCTGAGAAGCTGGGGACTCGGTCTGGTCCTCTTTGCAGCCCAGCCGTGTCAGGGCCGAGAAACCTGAGTTCTAGACCAGCAGTGGGGAAAAGCAGGAAGCCGTGTGATTAAATGCTACAACTCCCCAAAGGGTCAGGAGAGGGTGGGCCCAGACAGTGACCTTTGGAAATAAAGGGGGAAATGGGGCTAAAATAAATAGTTGAAACTCTGTATAAGACACAGGTTTTCAGACTCCCTCCCGGCTCTGCACAGCCAGCCGACTGCCTGCCCTTGTGGAAGAAGCCTGCAAGTTTACCCTTTGGAGAGGATCAAGCAGGAGGCTTCCCCACTGGGGACCACCAGGTGGTTGGGGGTGGGAGTCTCCTACTAAAGCCAGAGCACTAGCAAGTGTGTGTACACCCGAGATGGAGACTCAGAGCTCTCTCCAGGATCCCTGGGGGCCAGGCATTCACCCTCAAGGCAGGAATCAATCTGACCAACCCAAGAAGAAACACATAAAGATACTGATATTGATCATCTCCGGACAATTCCTGCTCACATACAAAGAGCTCCCAATTAGTTGTTTTGTTTTGTTTTTTGTCCCCTTGAGGATGCAAACAAAGATCTCCAGACGCATGAGGAAAGCCACAACATGAAACATAGAGGCCCAGATGAACAAATGGAAAAAAGCAACTTAGAAGAAGCAAAGTTGATTTGAAAAGAAAACTTTTTTAAAAAGTTGCAGTTAATGTCCTCAGAGATACAAGAGAAGATATTGCAACCGTAGGACAAGGAGAGGTGATTAGAAAAAGACCATTCAGAGAACAAAAACAAGTGCTTTCGAGAACTCGAAGTATCACAGTAGAAATGAAAATTTCAGTAAGAGAACAGAAGGCAGAGTTGAGGAAAGAAAGCAAAGGAAAAGATACGGAAAATAGAAAAGAGAAGAAAATTAGAGGACTAGTCCAGGAGTTACAATATATAAACAGTAGCAGCTCCAGTAAAAACATCAGAGAAAAAGAGGAACAGAATCATAGAAAGGGAAAAAAGAAAGGGAGGGAGGAAGGAAAGGAGTGAGAGAGGAGAGAGAGAGAGAGAGAGAGAGAGAGAGAGAGAGAATAAGGGAGGGGAGAGAAAGAGAGGGGAGGGGAGGGGAGAGAAGGAAACTTCTCAGAGATGATGAACTTGAGTTTACAAATTTAAAGGACTTACCCAGTACTCAGAACAATGGATGAAACATATTAAGAAATATGAGAATTGTCTAACAAATATTGTCTACCAAGAAAAAAATTCTGTAAGTATACAAAGATCAGAAGAGCTTTGGATTATTCGAATGGAAATTTGGAGATAATGATGAATGCCTTCCAAATTCTGCCGGTAAAGTACTCCAAACCTACAGACTACAAAACGACCAAAGTACCAATCACTCAGGAAGGGGGAATAAAAATATTGCCAGAGGTGGCGGGTCTCCCAATGTTTACCTCCCATCCACCCCTTCCCAGGACCTCGGAACCAGGAAATAAACCATCAATAAGGGAGAAATGGGACACAGGGGAGCCAACAGGACAGAGAGATTTGCGGTGAAGGAAGGGCCCAGGAGGGAAGTGCTCACCCAGCACATAGCCCGCCAGGCCCCCTGGGAGCACAGCAGCCATCTCCAGGAAAGACTTCTCAGAGGCTAAAATTGATTGAATCACTGATGTCTGTGGACAAGGGAAGATCAGACAACTGGTGAAACCCTGGGGACTGAATGAGAAATGTGTACGTAGAAAGCCAAGCAAACAAGATAACTTTTACCGCCAGGAAAAGCAAAAAGCTGCGTGGAAAAGAAAAGTCCTTGTGGCTTACTCCATAGTTCTACATGGTGAACCCCAAATACTGATCTAACCAAAATTATGACACAACCACTCTGAGGATCGGGGGGGGGGGGGGGGGGGGCGGGGGGAGAATGGAAGGGTGCATATGAGTGAACAGAGCAAAGAAATTCCCAGTAGAATGTTTATAACTTAATGATTAAAATTGGAAAAAAATTACGATGTAGAAATGCAAGTTTAGACATAGTATTTGGAAACATGGAAATAAATACCCAAATAATCAGAGCTGAAAAGGGTTGCCCTGGAGAGGGAGGTGTGGAGGGGAGGATCGGGGCTGCTGTTTCTCACAGCCCAGCTTGTAAAAGATAACTGACTATGCATATGCAACACTTGGATTAAAATATAAACTTTTAAAATAAAATTTAAAAAATAAAAAGGTGGGGAAAGATAGGCTCTCACCCTTCTGTCAGGTTTGAACAACTGTAAAGTGCCATCCATGGAAAAGGTACTTCATAGCTAATGAGGCGCGGGAACCAGCGTGCAGGTCAGTATTTATAATCTGGTTGATATTTTGAAATGTCACAGCTCTGTCATATATGCTCAATCTTCCAAATTGTTTGTGCTTATTTAGCATAACTTGTTCCAAAACCAAGGAAACATTCATCACATACACACACACACACACACACCTAAGAATAGCCGAGACAATTGGATAACAAATTGCCAGAAGACTTGCCTTATCAGATATTAAGATTTTGCAAACACTGTATAAATTAAGTGTGGTATTGGCACAGAAGAAACAAATACACCAATAGAACCAAACGGAGGGCTCAGAGAATACACTAATGGAGCCTACAATGTGACAAACACTGAGGAAAGCACACACCCTAAATAAATGGGGTTCCTAGAAGCCCACATGAGAAACCTATATGTTCATGTTAACTAATGTCATCCAATCAATTTAATAAATAAATATTTTTAAAAATAAATGGGGTTGAGATGATTGGTTATCTACAGGGGGGAAAGTGGCATTATATGTCATTAGAGGAGTGGGGAAGCAAGCAGAAACTAATAACAAAATGCTGAGATTCCAGATTTTATAAGCTAAGAGCTAGGTAAAAACAGAAAAGCAAACAAAACTTCACTCTGGGTGCTGTGTGGTTGATAGACTGGAGGTAGGGCGGGGGGGGGGCGTGGAGATTCAGCCAAGGAGACCAATTGAAAGCCATTGCAATATCGAGAAGAGATGATGTGTATTTAAATAAAAAATGATGGCAGTGGGGATAGAGACATCTGTCCCATGTCACATGGCTTTGGCTCATCTCTAAGGGAGGCTTGATAAAGACCTAGTGACTGACTTGATTTTGGTGATCAGAGAAAAGAAGAGTCAATGGACCTCAGGCACCTAGCCTGGGAGACTGGAAGCATGAGCAAATACTAATAGCTAGTAAGTCTTTACTGGATTAGCAACAGCTCCAGGTAGGATAGAACCATTTCCACGGTGGATGTGCTTGACTCTAAGGCTGATGGGAGATGGAGATGTGTGGGAGCAGTGGTGAATACAGGCCTGCAGTTCAAGAGAGAATTGGAGCTGGAAACAGATATGGAGAGTCCTGGGTGGATGAAATTCAGTCCCCTGTATGTGCTACTGTGCCCTCTCCTGTCCCATCACAGACTTGTCATAATCAGTGGTCACTATTTCTTGTTTCCTCACTAGGCTGTAAATCCTGGGAAGACGAAGACTGTGGCTTGTTCTCTGGTATAAACATAGGGTCTGGCACAAACTAGATCTTTTATTGAGGACCTAGCAAAGGGAAGACGATAAAGGACAGAACCGTAGGGAACACCAAAACCTATGCAATGCCAGCAAGTGAAGACCATCAAAGGAGCTGCCGAAGTAACCATCAGAGAAAGAGAACCACGTTAGTGCATTCCAGGAGCCCAGTGGAGAGATGATGTCCAGAGAGAAGTTGTGCCATGGGGCCAAGATGTTCCTGCCCTGGACAGGTTTTCCACCGGCCCCATCCCAGCTTTTTCTAGAGAAACTCCCTCGTCCACAGCCCAGACATTGCATTAGTCTCCTTCCTACAGAGGCTGATAGACCAAGGCTGGATACCTGACCTTTGGCTGTGTCTGTCCATCAGTGGTGAGGTGTCCAGGGAAAATAGAGGGAGGGGAAGTCAGTAGCACCATGACTAGCCAGAGCCATATGATAAAGCCCTGAGCCAGCACCATGTGACATTTAAGGTGGGGGAGCGGGGGGGACGAGGAGGAGAGCTCTGGATAAGAAGAGGAAGCTTATAGTAGAGAGAGAGGACTATAGGACCATGGAGGCAGTCTCCATTCCTGGCAACTTTCCAGTTCCAAACTCCAGCTCCTGCAAGACCTGCCCTGACCTCAAGTTACATGGGATCCAATAAACCTCCTTTTTTCTTAAACAAGTTTGAGTGGATTTCTGTCCTTCTGCCTACCTACCTCCAATTAAAATCTTATCTGTTATATAAATAATAATTTTCAGGGTAATAAAATGTCTATGGACTCAAGCAAAGCTTTCCCGCCCTGGCCTGTGTGACCCAGTGGTTGCAGTGTCAGCCTGTGCATCAAAGGGTCTGGGGTTCGATTCCCGGTCAAGGGCATGTACCCGGGTTGCAGGTTCCAACCCTGCCCCCAGTTGGTGCACGTGCAGACTGCAGCCGGTCAATGTGTCTCTCTCACATCGATGTCTCTCCCTCTCTTCCTTCCTCCCTTTTAGTTTCTCTCCCTCCCTTCTTCCCTCCCTTCCACTCTCTCTAAAAAATCAAGGGAAAAAATATCTTTGGGTGAGGATGAACAAAAAAGAAAATGAAAAGCTTCTCCTTGATTGGAGATTGGCAACAACCTCTGCTCATATTAAAAATACAATCTTGCCCATGCGGTATGGCTCAATGGCTGCGTGTTGACGCATGAACCAAGTGTGCACCAGTTCAATGCCCATCAGGCCACATGCCTGGGTTGCAGGCTAGATCCCCAGTAGAGGATGTACAGAAGACAGCCGATGGGTGTATCTCTATCATTGATGTTTCTCTCTCTCTAAAATCAATTTAAAAAACACATTATAAATAAATAAATAAACAAATATATATATACATATATATATATACATATAAAATCTTCACTTGCACTTGAAACACCTTTCTTTAGAATTTTGAAGTTAAAGGAAGCTGAGATCTGCTTGCAGCCAGTGCTATTTAGTGACCTGGAAAGGCCTCCATTCCAGAACCCCTGACTCCCAGGCATCTTGCCACCACCTGTCCCCACATCTCTAAGCTCAGGGCAATAAGTGCCAGTCACTGCACAGTGGTGCTGCGTACTCAGCCCCTCCAAATCCAGCTGTCACAGGCAATGCTCAGACCCAGCTGCTGATTTCTCTGCAGTAGGACCCCTCTCCCAGGAGCGTGGCTTAAACTCATTACAGCTTGTGCTGGGTGGCCCGTGATGCCCACTCCGCCAAAGCCGAATGCCCGCGGATGCTGCTTGTTGAAACGCTGGGTTCCTTTTGTGCATTTTTAAAGTCACATCTGGCGCTGAATACATCACTTTCGTGCTGAATGAAAGCGATGGGATTGTGTCCTCAGCGTCCGGGGCTCCTCCGAGAGACACTCCCAGCCCTCCCAAACTGGCACAGGATGTCCGGCCCTGGTCGGCTTCCTCCTCCACCGCAGACAGTGCCAATTGAAACAGGGCCTCCTGCCAAGACTCTGGGGCCATGCTCAGATCCAGGCCCTGGGGCAGCAGGCAGACCCCTTGCCAGGTTCGAGCCTGGCTCCTGCCGGGCTCTCCTCCTGGAAGTGTCCTGGCCTCCTCGTTGGAAAGGGGAGATCAGTCTGCAGAGGCTCCCTGACACCGGTCAGAGCCCTGGAAACTGTAGGCTCTCCTCCAGCTCGCCTGGCCCTTTCCAGCCCAGAAAGGCTGGTTTGCAGCGTCTGGAAAAGCACTCACTGGTTTGGTTGTGGTCGCCCTAGCAGCTGAGCTGGCTCCACGTGCCACATCCCCAAGTGCCACGTCCTCCACCGGCTGCTCCCGCCCAAGACACTCAGGAAAGGTGACAAGGAGCCCACTTGTACACTTGCCTGGTGCTGTCCTTCCCTCATTCTTTAGCAGCGGTTCTCAACCTGTGGGTTGCCACCCCTTTGGGGGTCGAACGACCCTTTCACAGGGGTCGCCTAAGACCATCGGAAAACACATATATAATTACATATTGTTTTTGTGATTAATCGCTATGCTTTAATTATGTTCAATTTGTAGCAATGAAAATACACCCTGCATGTCAGATATTTACATGACGATTCACAGCAGTAGCAAAATTACAGTGATGAAGTAGCCACGAAAATAATTTTATGGTTGGGGGTCACCACAACATGAGGAACTGTATTAAAGGGTCGCGGCATTAGGAAGGTTGAGAACCACTGCTTTAGAACTAAAAAAAAATGTGTGTTTTCATGAAGTGAGTGAAAAAAAAAATTCTGTCCCTATTGTCTGAATTCAGTCTTTATGATGAGAACAGTTTGAATGAAATTTTCCTGCACAGTATTCCACTGACTGTGTGCCAAATTGGCCAGGTTTATGACACCACTTACCTTCCCAACCTTCTTAGAAAGGACCAGGGGAATGAAATAAGCCTCTTCTATACACGGGGAAACTGAAGCTAAGGGAAGTTATGGAGACTTACAACTATGGGGAAAGAGCCAGGAGAGGGAGCAGAGCAGGGCCAGTCTGAGAAAATGCTCATTGATGGGTAGATAGAGTCTCTCTGACCTCAGGGAGTTATATGATCCTTAGGCAATGAGGGCACCACCGTGGGTGAGGAATAAGGAGGTAGAGGAACTGGAGGTGGGCCCCTTTGCAAAATTAACCTGAATGACCCCAAATTTAAATATGCACCCCAATCTCCAAATCTGTACTCTTGTACTGATGCCTCAAGACCCAGCACAAGCGACCCCACTCTAGACCTGTTCCCTACTCAGTCATCCTTTACATCAAAGAAGTGTTCTCCAAACACAGTCTGAGTCACACCGTCCTGCTTTCCGGTTCTCAAGTTCATGCTAGTCTTCTCTCAACTACATGACTAGCGGCTTCTCAAGGCCAGGGACTATGCCCTAGATTCTGGAAACCCAATCCCACTGGGTTTCCTCGTTGTTTGCCAAATGACAGGGTCCTGAGCACAGCCCAGGGGCAGGTTCAAAGAGAACAGTCATTAGGGACTTGGGGCAAAGCTGTCTTGTTTTCCATAAGAACTGATGGGGGTGGGGGAGTCAATGTCTGAAGTGACTGTTGACAAAGAAGTATGGCTTCTTCTTCAAGTCACAAAGGTGGCTCTGCCATTAGCTTCACACACAGGAACAGACCCGGGATGAGCCCCTGGTCAGCTGACCCAGGCTGAGGCAACCCACAGGGAGATGCCCAGCACATCACACATAAGGATTTCCCAGCAGCTCCCCTTCTGGAAACTTCTACCTGTGTCCATTGCCCAGTGATCACCTGGAACAGAGCCAGAGAAGCTCCTCCCCTCTCTCACATTCCAACCTCAGAAATTCATGTAAATTTGGCGTTCTTTTCTGTATTACTGCAGAGCTGTTTAAAGTAGAAAATCCCCCCGCAATCTTAGAATAAAGTGATCCAACACAAAGGGGCTTCATGCTGAAGTCATTTGAGCTGAAGCACCTATCCACCTACTGTGTTTTCAGGGCCCCACAGCTTCCAGGGCTGAACTTTTTTTTTTAATCCTCACCCAGGGGCATGTTTATTGATTTTAGAGAGAGGAGGGGGAGAGACAGAGCGAGAGAGAGAGAGAGAGAGAGAGAGAGATTGAGAAACATCGATGTGAGAGAGAAACAGCAATTGGTTACCTCCCAGACCATCTGCCCCGACTGGGAATGAAACCACAACCCAGGTTTGTGCCCTGACCAGGAATTGAACCCACCACCTTTTGGTGTATGAGGCAATGCTCCAACCAACTGAGCCACACTGGCCAGAGCCAAACATTCATTTTTGATCCAACTGGAAATCCCTCATTCGATAGTCATCCTTTCCTGTTAAAATGAAAATTTCCTTGGGAAGCTCTAGAGTTGGACCAAACTGAGACAAGATAAGACTCTACCCTTGGGTCTGAGAAGCTGTCACAGCAGGATGGTCTAGGGTTGCTTGGATTAGCAGTAGCTGGTGAGGACAGCTGAAGGTTTTGGTGAACTTCCATCAATAGATTAGAGATAGAGAGAGAGAGAGAGAGAAAGAGAAAGAGAGATACAGGTAGATCAGGCCTTGTGGGCAACATGACTCTTTTCTATATATTTGAGAGAACGGGAGAGACAATGAATTAAATTGTACACTTTAAACAGGTGAGTTATATGTTATGTGAATTCAAGAAAACTGCTTACAATTTTTTGAGAGAAAAGAGACAATAGAGTTGCTCTGAGATGGCCACCCCTCCAGGCTGTGCTGGGAGACTCCAGTGCTGCAGCCCAGCGCCAGACACTGGAAGGACCCATGCAAGACCCTCAACTCCCCAGCAAAGCTGCCTGTCCCCAAAGAGCAGCTCTGCCATGCGCAGGTCATGTGAACAGCCCTGGGGCGCCTGTGGCACTTCCTTCCTCACGTGCCACGGGGTAAAGAAGGAGGAGTCCTGCCACCAGCCAGATCCTAATGTGCCTCGAGCCCAGGCAGGCAGACTTTTCTGTAAGGGGCAGACGATAACTATTTTAGGCTTTGTGGGCAACATGATTTCTTTTACAGCTACTTAAATGGCTAAGTAACACAAAAGCAGCTACAGACAATACCTAAATGAATAGGCATGGCTGTGTTCCAATAAAACTTTATTTACAAAAACAGGCAGTGGCAGGTTTGGCCTGGGGACTGTAGTTTGCTGGCCTCTGTCCTAGTCATGGACCAGCCTACTTGGAAATAATTCCAGGCCATGGAACACAAAGGTTTGCTTTATTTGGGATCCAATCAGGCAGCATGTTGCTCAGTCTCCCAGGTCTCCCCAGATAAATGGGACCCAATGTCTACATACAGGGTGTCCCACAAAAGTGTATACACACTTTGAATAATTACTAGTGTAAAGGCAGTATTCATTAAAATATATTTCATTTTCAAAGTGTAATAGAAATCAGCTGCTAAAGTGTATATACATTTTTGGGGGGGACACACTGTATGTTTGATAAAGATTTCAGTTCAGCCGGAAAAGAGACTCAGAATATGGTTCCTGCTCTCAAGGAGCCCAGCTGAGTCCTAAAGACATGTAAGTGTGTAGAGAACTCTCGTTCTGGGTGATAACTTCAGGAGAGATGTAGGTACACAGGTAGAGGTTTGGCATAAAACCATCACTGACCATTGTCACCAAGATTCAGATGATTAATTTGGGGGCTGGGTAACTTGGCCCTCATGGTGGACTAATGACATGGTGATTGTAGCCCCTTCCAGCCATGGTCTTTGCAATCCAGGAAGGCCTTGGTTTTTGCAAATTAATCTTGGAAACAAGGACAAATGTAATCCGAGTTTGTCACTGAGTCAGGCCCTGCAGATATTGTTTTGGTGCATAAGTCACAGGGGTCTCCACCAGGAAGGGAGGGTGGTCCCAGCCATTGTATGGCAAAGGCCGGGGGGCTGGGTGTGGCCGCATCCCGGTCCTGGCTGCTCAGTCTGTGTGTATGCTTTTTCCTCTGCGGGGCCATGACATCAACCTCGGAGTCTCCTGGGTGCCCTCCCAGGCCCTGTCTATGGGTGCCCTCTGGTGGCCCGTCAGCTGGAAAGCCTTAGGCCTGAAAACAGGCAGGGAGAGGGGAAGCTATGAGACTGGGTGGTAGAGATTCCTACTGGGCTCCACTTTCGCAGACACAAGCTCGGGCCTCCCCTGGGGATTCCGAATGCATCCAGAACTGGTCATTCCTAATTTGATACCTTTATTCTTTCAGTTTTGGTGATTCATACCATCAACCCACCCAAGAGACTGGGCATTCTCAACTCTTTATGGCTGAGAGGAAATGGTGGTGGATCTGCTAAACTCTCTGGGCCCAATGGGTCAAAAGGCAGCTGCAAATTTTCCTTCTGGGGAGCCTTTTCTCCTTTGCATCTACCCCGAAACACTGAGTCACTGCCTCCCTACTCCTGTTCCTTCAATGTCCCCCACAGCTGGGGTCTCCGTGGGAAAGGACAATCTCCTATGTATGCAATGCACCAGGAGAGCTACTTCTGGTGAATGGGCTCGCTTTGGTGCAACAGTTGTTCTGGCTGAAGGTTGCATGCTCCTCGCCCTCAATGGAGACCATCCACATTTTCTATCTCAAAAAAAGGGCAGGGTCTGTGGTCTATTCCTTTCAGCTACACTGATGACGTCTGCGCCTCTGGCAGGGCCCATCCTTGGCTGCCAGATATAATGTCGCTGATACTCCCCTTTGTTCCAGGCTTCCAGCCTTTTTCCAAGGCCTGTTCCTTGACGTCCCCTCCCCTGGGACCCACTCTTCACTCTCATAATGCACGTTCCATCATCCCAAAATCTACATGCACTGATGTCCAAGTGCCTCTCAACTTGGCTGCTCATTAGCATCACCAGGAAGCTTTTTAAAGTAACCTTTGTTGCCTGGGGCCAAGCTCAGAGTCTCAGGTTAATGTGGTGACAGGCAGCACCCAGCTATCAGGACTTTATATAAGCTCTAGACAGGTCTCACACAGTCAATTTGAGCTGTGCAAGGGACCACCAGCCAGCAGATCAGCGGTTTGGGTGGGTGGGGGAGGGAAAGTATCTGTAGACAGTCCCCAGCACTGTCCATTACTCTTTGCCTGCACATGGAGCCAGCTCTGGATTCAAAAAGTGCATGCAGAAGGCCATCGGGAACCAAGAATAAAGCACAGGCAGCAAGGGTTGAAGTCTTTTTATAGAAACTCTACGCAGAGCCATTTCTGGCCTCCGGAATGGTAGCGTGGCCTCCATCAGATCTGGGATGACTGAGCAGCCGCCAACATCACGTTCAGCAGTTGGTCCATCCCATAACTAAAGATGGGTTTACAGGAAAGTTACAGGGGCCTGAGTCCAGACAAATCCAGGCTGGCTTGGCCCTGGAAACAGCATGATAACTGGTCCTCTCCCACCCCCTCCCCCCGCCCACCTCTCCGCATGTCCAGGAAACTTAGCAAGGCCCTGCAGCACATTGGTTACCTACATGGGCCCCTGATCTAGGCTACTTGGGTTCAAATCCCAGCTCTGCCCCTTACTAGTCATGTGAACTCAGATGAGTTACTTAACCCCTCTGTGCTGTTTTCTTGTTTGTAAGGTGGAAATAATAATAGGATCTATATATTAGGATTGTTTTAAAAATTAAATAGATTGGTACCTGAGCAGAGGGTGGCACTTGGAATGTGCTCAATACATGTCTCCTCTCCTTGTTCGGGAGAAAGCTCACCTAGTACTGGAATGAGTGGGGATCTGTAGCCCTGGCTTTCCATCCCAGCTCCATCTTTATCCAGCTGTGTGTTCCGGGACAGGTGCCCTCACTTCTCTGTGCCTAGGACACTCCATTCCAAGATGAGGGGTGGGACTACCTCCCTGACTCTAAAATCCCCCATGGGTCCCCATTGTCCTCATGATAAAGTCCCAGTTCCCTCACTTGGCCTGTAACGCCATTGGTGTCCCCAGCCCCTGCCCATTTCTTGGCTGGTTAAGAGGTCTTATAAAGCATGTTATAAATATGTGACTCTCATGTCCCTCTCTGCTCAGAGGTTTCCCATGGCTTCTCCTGACACCCATAGTAAAACCCAAGGCACTTTGCACAGCTTGGGGGTCCCCACAGCCTGACCTCAGCTCCTGCCGCTCTCCCTCTCCACCCCTGCACACAGCTCTCTGGCCTCTTGGTTATTCCCAAGATGCCACCCTTTCCTGCCTCAGGCCCTTTACACCTGCTATTCCCTCTGCCTGGAACCTTCCCTCAGAAAACTGCTTGGCTCAGGCTCACCTTTTTCTGGTCTCTGTTCAAGAGTCCAGAGACACTATAATAAATAATAAATAACAAAGTCAAGGGGTTTATGATATAAGGGGTGGGCAAGGGACACACATGAAACCGAACAGAAAAAAAGATGGAGAATAATTATGAAACCACAATTGCATAAACTTCATGGGACAGCCTGGCATGCTTCTACAGCTGCAGCAAGAGAAAGACCAGGGTGGGCTGGAGTCGTCCTGGAAGCTTGGAACTATTCCTGCCCACCTTGCCTACGTGCCACGCTGCCCCAATGCCCTGCCTGACATTTATGAACAGCCCTGCTGTCCCTGATGGGTCGCGTATTTGTTTCTGTCTCCCCTCCTGCTGCGTGGCCCAAGAGAGCAGGAACCTTGTTGGGCTCCGCCGTGTCCCAGCTCTTGCAGCCACGCTGTGCACATCCGAGGTGCTCGGAAACTGTTGAATGAGAAAGGATGCGGATTGTCTCCTGGAGAAAGTTGTGTTTTTGTAAAGAACTCCCAATGAAAACGTATCTGAACCCAAAGGGATGAACCTCTTTTACAGGTGATGTCAGGCCTGGGGGCAGACGGATGGGGAAGATATTGTAGGAGCAGTGGGGACATTCCGTGCCTAGGTCCTCAGACCAGGACAGGAGGACAATCCCACACCTGTGAGTGCCAGGAGCAGAGACCTTGGGAAACCATTTAGCTCAGCCCCCATCTCACCGGAAGACTAAGCCGTGAGCTTAGGCCTAATGGGTGGTCCTAAGAGGCCTCAGCCATGGAGACAGCATCCAGGCTCACCACGCTCACCATGCCCACCGTGAGACCGCCTGGCACTGGGAGGCCAAGAGAGGCTGGTGGCCGCCTGGGCTCTCCCGCTGTGGGCAGGACGCCTCTCGTTACTTCTTCCTTCTGCTCGGCATGACTTGAACACTTGGTGGCTTCCAAAATGAAGCCACGTGGTTTGATGGCAGATCTCTGGGGGGAAATGCGGTCCTTTAAGTGTCCTCACGGCTGTTCCGAAAATAGAGTCCCTTTTATTCAAAGCTTAATTCAGTCAATGTTCCCAATAAAAATGAATAATCGAATGCGTGAGCGGATTCTCGCAGGCGGTGCTGACAGTGTTCCTCTGCGCTATTTAAAGGCCCTCCCTGGGCAGAGCGAAGCCCGGCTTTCCCTGAACCTCCTTTAGTCCCTCCCCGAGGTGCTGCGCTGATTTCCCCTGGGCACAGTGAGTCCGGGAGGGACAGCCAGGAGCTGCCCATCCATCCAGGCTCCCAGACTTGTGTCCTTTGTCCAGACCGAGCTGGTCTGGGGGACCCAGGAGAAGACAGGGCCCCCTGAGGCTTCCAGGGAAGTAGAAGGGTGGACAGGGGACACACAGGAAACAGAACAAAGCAAGACAGCGAAGAGTTACGCAGTCACAGCAGATACAACTGAGTTAACTTTATGAGACAGCCTGGGCCTGCTTCCAGAGGGGAAAAACCAGGGTGAGCTGGCGTCATTCTGGAAGCTTTAAGGCCCAACTCGAAACTCAGTTCTCGGACGCCTTCTGCACCCTGGAAGAGCTCTCCTCTGGTTCCTCTACACTGGTCCCAGTCTGCACCCTGGGGAGGCACTGAGCCGCCACCACCTTTTCTTGCTATTATTTAGGTACCAGGTGAATCACCCCCAGGAAACCTGCTCTGGCCCGGAGGAGGTGGAGGGAGGCAGGGGGAGGGGGGGAGCCTGTCTGTGCTCCATGGCTCCCCGAACTTCCCTTCACTATGTCCCTGAGCACAATGTAGCAGGATTTGCTGGTTATTCATCTGTGTCCCTCACCAGGCCTACTGTACATCCATTTAGTTCATCACCAGATGCCCCCAGCACAGTGCAGTGCCTGGACCATTTCAGGCCCTCAATCAATATTGGTTGAATGAAGTAATCTCCCCTATTAGACTGCAGGTCCTAGATACACAGGGCCATGTTTTATACTCTGTATTCTTACCTGTTCCTATCACAGTGTTAGCACTCTGTTAACTAATTGCTGACTGAATGAATGAGTGGATAAATGAGTGAATTAATTAATCAATTAACTAATTAATGGAAGACTTCATAGCAGACATGGGACTTGAACTGGGCCTTCAGGATGAGGCAACCCAGATGAGGGAAGCCAGAACGTTCCAGGAGGAATGACTGTGATTAAGATTTTATTAGTCAGTTATTGTGGTCCAACTCCGCTGATAGGACCTCTCATATTAGACCTGATTGACAATGGGAAAATCCACCCAGAGGCACAATAGAGAAAGTAGGCCTGCCACCTCAATTCCAGGTCTGCACCAGCTATGTACACACGCAGGGCTCATCTTTCTATCCTCAGAGCCCAGCACAGTGCCTGGCACATGGCAGGCTCCTCATAAATATGTGTTCAATGGGATCTAATGTCTCCAACCCATTCTTAAGTATCTTGCAACCCACAAGAGTGGGACATCCAAGACTGTAGATTTAGGGGAAATGTGTGCAGAAGCAGAAACCCAAGCAACAATGCCCCAGACTGCTGGGCTAGATTCGCAGCCAACGATTCTGCAGAAGTAAAAGGAGCCTGAGTCTCAGCTAGGCACCGAGCCTTGTCAGGCACAAGCTGTGTAACGTCTGTTCTGAAGGCCCGTCACACACCAGCCCTCGGGATGAGCGCTGTCCCCTTGCAGCTGAGCGGTGGAGTCCAGCCCAGCCCCTCATGGCTGACAGACAACCCAAGTGAGGGTGGATGCGCAGAGTGGCGTCTGGGTGGGAGACGAGGTCCTAGCAAAGGGAGACACACAATTCAAAGCATAGAGGAGGTGTCCGGAGGCCGCACAAGGCTCATCCATCTTGGTGAGCAGTGGGCCACCCTGGTTCCCAGAATTGTGACATCTCATTTCTCCCAGAGAATCTGATCCATAGGTAGTTTTAGCTGGAATATTCCAAATGCAGGGCAGTGACTGCAAAGGGAGACATGTTACCCTTTCCTCCTGTCCACACTTCTTTCCCTAGTAAAGAGAGAGAGAGAGAGAGAGAGAGAGAGAGAGAGATATTAGGCTTTTATCTCCCCATCCTCCAGTCTGCATTGCAGGGAAGTTCCTTTCCATTCACCAGATGATGTAGGTGCTTCTGGCAAGAGACCTCTCCCGGAAACTGGCTGCCAGGTTCACCCAGCCTGGCGAGCAGCTCTGAGCCAGCCAGCCACCTCCTATGCGCCTGTGTGTCCGGGAGACCCTGGGCGGGGTCTCGGGTAGGCAGTCAGGTGGGGCCACCCTCATCCCAGTCATATGACCTGTCCCTGCCAGGAGTGCTCCAGTGGCTTCCAAGATGTGCTGTGAAGCCTCGCCCTGCCAGCCCAGGGACAGAACCCAGCCGGCTCTCAGCCCAGGCTCCCAGCCCACACGGCCCCTCTTCCTAACGGGTGGCCCAGGCTGCATCCCTGCGTCTTTCTTTAAGGACTTGAGCCTCCACCCCTTACAGTGAACAATGGGAGCAGTTATAATGCCCTCCTCCCACTCCCTGGGACAAAGGACAGAATCCAGGGAGACACTGGGTATGAGGTCCGGGCTGAACCACCAAGGGCTCCAGGTTTATTATTATTATTATTATTACTATTATTGCTATTATTACCTCTGCTCCACTGACGAAAAAAGGGGGAAGGACATCATGTGCTCAGACAAAGGTGAGGCCTGGCTGGGATGGTTTGTCCTCTTTTAGCAGGTCTGCAAGCAGGGCCTCTGGAAGTAGGGCCGAGAGAAGCAGGCCCATGGGAAGCGGAGCTGCAGGAAGCAGGCATAGTCCATAGCGCAGCTGTGGTGCAACTGCCTATGAGAGGGGAACGGCCTGAACTGAGGGCCATGTCACAGGGTGACTGGGCCTTTCAGGAACTAGGCAGGTGAGCTGAGCAGGAGGCTGTGGGAACACAGGCCACTTGCAGAAGCCTCCTGGCTCGTTCCCGGGTCTGGTCGGGATGGACCAGGCCTAGCAGACACCTCACAGTGCTGACCAGGCTGGACGGGAAGCAAGGCTCCCTCAGAGACCCAGGTCCTCAGAGGCCTGTCCCAGCCAGCCCTCCCCGTGGAGGAGTCAGCACCCTCTCAGGGGCAGGAGATATGTCACACTGAACTGAAACACCCAGTAGAGCACCCTGGGAGCTGTCCTGGATCTGTGAGAACGCGAAGGGGAGTGGGACACGTGTCCTGCTCTCTAGCTGATTCCAGGGGAAAAAGGTGGAGGGAGGTGGCTGCCACTGGGGTGGAATGTGAGGTTGACCGGAGAGCACCAGGAGCAAGAGCACTGGGACATCCCCTCCTATGTGGGGTCAGGAAGGCCATATGGAGGGGTTGGCATGTCCAAGAGTCAGTACTGAGCATTGGTTCAGCCCTCAGGCTGGGTTCTGGTCTTGACTGGGCCCTCCTACAAGGGACTGATCTGCCCCATCATGCATTTCCCATCTGTAAAATGGGGGAAGGGGTATACAGGGCCGTGAAGTGGCTATGATGATGGAGTGTGGGCACGCACACAGCATACAGCAGGTGTCTGTGCAGAGCCCGAGTCGCCCTTCGCTACCACGAAGGATGGGTGGGATGTGAACTCACAGAGATGTGGGGAAGGGGAAGGTGCAGGAGGACGATACAGATCCATTCAGTTCATCAGTTTAGGTTTGTGCTACTCAAACTAAAATCTCGTTTTAAGTAACCAAGAAAGCTTCTATTAAAGAACTCTAGCGAAAGAATGTCTTGCAAAATAAAAATTCGTTTTTAAAAAGTGAAGAATCCGTTTTCCTGTTTTCAAGTCTGAGTTCCATGTAGTGGATTCAGCCTGCATTAAGGATGCTGTGCTAAGAGCTGTGGCAATCCAGGGAGATCTGGTAGTCTCCACTCTCAAGGAGTTGCTAGTAACAAGTTCAAGTGCATAGGTCCTGTGGGGGAAGAAGGCCGAAGGATGTCAGGAAGCCTAGCAAGGGCCCTCTCTCAGATATCTCCCAGGCACTGCTAAGAATGGATCTTTCACCCCCCCCCCCCCCCCCCAGAACCCAGAGCGTAGAGCAGACCAGCTTCTTCAGCTGAGATCAAGGGCAAACGGGTCACTGCTTACTAAGATGGCCTCTACTAACCGGCAGCTGGTGGTGAGCATGAGAGGTCTGGTGAGAAATTCCAAGACCCCAGGGCAAAACTGTCCCAACCAGCCTTCCTTCGCTGAATTTAAAATTAACAGCCCAGCTGCAAAGAGAGTATTTGTTCTGTGTTCACAGGGAAATGGCCTGTGCAGATCTGACCTTGGCTCTGACTCTCACCCCTCTCCCACAGAGGGAACCACAGAAAACGTTAACCCTCAATCTACCGAACTATTGCTGTTCAGCGAAAGGCAGTCCGCTCCTTGCATGGATTTAGCAGAAGGGGCTGCAGCGTGTCCCAGCAACCACTTACTGAGCTACCTGCACTCCGTGAGAGGCTTATCATGCTATGAGATAGATTCTTTCATGATCCCCATTTTACAGACGGGGAAAGTGAGACTTTGCAAGGTTAGTAACCTAATAGTCATACAGCTATAGCGAAGCGAGTGAGGGATGTTCATCAGAGCTGGACACCAAAGCCTGTCATTTTAAATATGGCTCTACCAATGCCCAACCCAGTGCTGTGTTGTAAGAATCCCCCCAGAGACTCTGACATTTTTCCTTAGGACCCCTTCTGAGTCAGAATAACAGAACTGTGTGTGCAGAAGAGGGTTGGAAACTCAAAGCCTTGGAGGTGTATCTGGTCAGGAAATATATTGGCTAGAAGAATTTTTTAATATAAAACTTTGAATTAGATGTCTGGCCTGCCATGTATCCTCTGCCTTATATCTGGCTTTTTCCACATTAATTACTTGGCTGGCTCCAGGAAGCACTTAAATCTGTGACCTCAGGAGGTACTTTGGGGCTGTCTCGCCTGCATGAGAACTCAGACCAAGGAGTCAGCCAAACTGATGTGACTCCTACCCTTCCCTCATCCACTCACTTTGTCTCTCCCTGCAAAGGACTAGGCATCCCAGCTAGGCCAGCGCCTGTTCCTGAGGCAGAAGTGCACGGAGTGTGGGCAGCTCCAAGGGGAGCCAGGCTGCCAGCACGAACCCCACAGTCTTCACCGAACAGTCACCACAAGGCCTGGCATTGACCAAGGCCCTGGGCTCAAGGCTGGGTCACTGCCACTTGGCCCAGAAACTGCAAACCCAAAGCAGCTCCCTCCCATCTCCAGTTTTAAGTCCATGCCAACAGCAGCCGGGTGAGGCCTCCAGTCCAAGAGAGGGGCTAGCTGGTCCCCTGGGCGTCCTAAGGGCTGTGGGCACCCCTTTGTTCACCGCATGTCCCTGGACCAAATCTGAGGCAGCCTTGTTTCATGAAACAACTTCCTGTTGGGAAACTGATATGGAAAAAAAGAGTGTGTGAGTGTGAATGCGTGTGTGTGAGTGTGTGTGTGTGAGTGTGTGTGTGTGTGTGAGTGAATGTGTGTGTATGCGTGTGAGTGTGTGTGTGAGTGAATGTGTGTGTGAGTGAATGTGTGTATGTGTGTGAGTGTGTGTGTGAGTGAATGTGTGTGTGAGTGAATGTGTGTGTGTGTGAGTGAATGTGTGTGTGTGTGTGAGTGTGTATGTGTGTGTGTGTGAGTGAATGTGTGTGTGAGTGTGTGTGTGTGTGTGAGTGTGTATGTGTGTGTGTGTGAGTGAATGTGTGTGTGTGAGTGTGTGTGTGAGTGAATGTGTGTGTGAGTGAATGTGTGTATGCGTGTGAGTGTGTGTGAGTGAGTGTGTGTGTGTGAGTGAATGTGTGTATGTGTGTGAGTGTGTGTGAGTGTGTGTGAGTGTGTGAGTGTGTGTGTGAGTGTGTGTGAGTGAATGTGTGTGTGAGTGAGTGTGTGTATGTGTGTGAGTGAATGTGTGTGTGAGTGAATGTGTGTATGTGTGTGAGTGTGTGTGTGTGAGTGTGTGTGTGAGTGAATGTGTGTGTATGTGTGTGTGAGTGAATGTGTGTATGTGTGTGAGTGTGTGTGAGTGAATGTGTGTGTGTGAGTGTGTGTGTGAGTGTGTGTGTGAGTGAATGTGTGTGTATGTGTGTGAGTGTGTGTGTGTGAGTGAGTGTGACTGTGAGTGTGAGTGTGTGAGTGTGTGTGAGTGTGTGTGTGTGAGTGAATGTGTGTGTATGTGTGTGTGAGTATGTGTGTGAGTGAGTGTGACTGTGAGTGTGAGTGTGTGTGTGTGTGTGTGTGTGAGTTTATGTGTGTGTGTGTGTGTGTGTGTGTGTGTGTGTGTTGAGGTGGGGAAACAAGGAAGGGAACAAACAAAACAAAACAGCCCAATTCAAAAGACATGCGGTTTTCTTCTTGTGGTTTGATGCAAGAGCTTGGTGGTTTCAGTAAAACCCGAGCCCAGACTGTGGGGCAGTTAAAGACTAGGTAGGGCTGGGGAGAGCCCTGAGAACAAAGAGTCGATTGAGGGTGCCCTGCCCAGGGGTACAGGCAGCAAGCGGGCGGGGCATCTCCCCTCACCTGTGGAATCCCACCCCTGGGTGCAGGCTGCTGGTCTACCCACAAAGCTGGCACTGGCATGACTCAGAGGGGAGCTCTTCCTCCTCCGAGAGGGCACTGCCAGGGGCAGCGCTGTACAGGGAAGCTTCAGAGAGAGTGTGCTGTCACGTGAGGTCCAGACTTGGGAGTCAGAAAAGAAAATCTCCCCTGAGAAAGGACTGCAATGAGCATACAGGTTCTGCTTCTGGGAGCCACTAGTACTGACTCGGAGCTCGAACCAGGTCTCTCACAGCCCCAATTTTGCAAGATTCTAGACCCCTTGTTAGGGAGGCCGTCTTTCTTCCTGCTTCCGGGCTCAGAAACATCAAGTTTATATGGTACTTATTTGATGGGCACCATTCTAAATGCCACTGAGTCACTGAATCCTCACAAAGTTATGAAATAGGTCCTATTGTTTTATAGATAAGGAAACCGAAGCAAAAGAGGATGACTGACTTTCTGGACTGTGAGTCCAGGCAGTGAGCTCTGGCATCCGTGCTACTAGGGATATTCTGGTTCATCTTGGGAGGACGAGAACGCCCAGGACGAGGCCAAATGTGAGATTCCAAGACACAGACCCTGCAGCCATTCCCTTCCTTCAGGCCTCACCCCTTCCTCACCGCCCTCCCCCCCCCCCCCACACACACACACACATGCATAAGAAGATACCCATGGCCCAGGGAGGTCTGTGCCCTGGTTTCCTGCCCTAGAGGAGGGCAGGAAGGCCCACCTGGCCCCTTCTGAGAGGTAAGGACTAGGCTCTGGCAAAGGTGTGAGCTGGACATGTCAGACCCCTACTGTGCAAAGCAGCCTTTGAAGCAAACCTCTACTATGATTACAATGCCCAGGGGTTGGAATTTTCCAGTAAACTGTGATTTTATGCGTATTGGAAACCACATTGGCTTTTGCTGTTGTTGCTGAAAACCTCTTAAAATGGCCATAGAAGAATCATCCCAGAGCTACCATCAACCCAACTAGGTGGCTTTCGCCACATCCGGAATAAAGGTAGCAGAACTGGACACCAACACACACCTATTGGATTTCCTTTCAGCCACCCCAGGTGCCGCGGGAACTAACTGCACCCCTGCACCCGGCCCTGCCCTCCCACCCACCCCAGCAGCCTCCTGAGATCACAGAGCCTGTTAAAGCCAAGAGGGGCCTTGGGGGCCATGTGAGA
The DNA here is from genome assembly GCF_028538775.1 of Myotis yumanensis. NCBI lineage: Eukaryota > Metazoa > Chordata > Mammalia > Chiroptera > Vespertilionidae > Myotis > Myotis yumanensis. The sequence goes on from NW_027223758.1 coordinate 83,222,107, forward strand.
TCCCATGAAGCACTGCAACTGGTGGAAAGAGAACGTTAGAGTCTCAAAGACCAGCGGTTTGGAGCCCATCGCTTACACTCTCTGAAACATCAACAAAAATACCCACCTGGGGGGTTCCTGTTGGAATTCAAAGAGGCTCTGTTCACAGAGCACGGAGCGCGGTGCCTGGCACAGGATAGGTGCTCGGTAGGGACTCTCAGTGACCCCCAGACCCACACCCGAGTTTACTGATAAAGAAACTGAGCCGGGGAAGTGATTTTAATAATGTAACACGTGCCTAGCATTTCGATGAGCACTTTGCATATATTTCCTTATTTGTTCCCTGAAATAAGACAAAGAATCACCTGAGACCTATAGAGATGAAGGGACTTTCTCAAGGTCACCCAGGCCAGTACATGGCCAAGCTCAGAGTCATAGACTGGAAAAGACTGGAGGAGGGAGGGGTCCAGAGATCGCTTCTGTGTGTCTGGCACCTAACAGACTGAAAAATGGGATGATTCAATGAAAGGACGAATCTTAAAAATGAGCCAGGAAAGTCTGGGTTCAGAAATACACTTGTTGAAATAGTATCATTGCCGTATCACCCACAGCCCTGCCACCACCAAGGAGACCCATGCTGTGCATTTCCTGGGACTGACATGTGTCACAGGAGCTTCACTGGCAAAGGATCTGCTTGTTTGTGGGTGTTTTTTTTTTTTTTTGCGGGGGGCGGGGTGGAGGGGTGGGAGCAAGCAAATATGTTTGCATAATAGAGATAAATACATAATGCAATGGATGCTCAAACCTGATATTTTGTGCCCAGATACTATCACTATGAGAACACCCTCCAGTCTGCTGGCCACTCAGTGACACAGGGAAAGACTGCAGGGCCCTGATCTGAATGAGAGCTCTACGGACCGAGTTACCAGGGGGGATGGAAGTGTCCCTATCTGACTTGTCTAAAAGCTGGGCCTCCCCACATAGGAGCATTTAGGCTGTCCAGTGCAATCCACCAATGATAATTATGGCTTCAAGAACCACCAGTGAGAAGAAGAGCGTGTCCGAGAGGGTTTTGAGAGATAAATTTTAACAAAAGAAGGTTCTACACCATGCCTGATGTCTTGTGCTGCAGCTGATGAAATTTGATTTTGTTGTTGTTGGTAAGTTCAAGAAATAAAGAGCAGTAAGAAAATTGAGAGAAAGAGAATGAGAGAAGCTTTACACTTTGATGCCTCAGGGCCAGAACTTTTAGAGAACACCCAGAGATGGTATCTACTCCAAAGATTTCAAAATACATACAAATCAAAGCGATAAAATGGCAATTACCATGTACTTACGGCACCACTCAATTGTCTCGCAAAGACCTGGCACTTAGGAGGCCAAACGGGAAGCATGAGCCTTTTTTTTTGTTCACCGTAGCTGAGGCATGAGTGGAAATGCTGAGGCTTTCTGTGGAAATTCCAGATCTTTTTCTTTTCCTTTTAAATACTTTCTGTTTGGAGACATTTTAGCTACACAGCAAAACTGAACAGGAAGTAGAGAGTTCCCATACACACCCTGCTCCCACACAGGCACAGCCTTGCCCTGTACCAACACCCCCCAGCAGAGTGGTCCATTTGTTACAATTGATGAGCCTGCATCCACACGCCAATGTCACCCAAAATGATAGTTTAGATTAGGGTTCACTCCTAGTGTTGTACATTCTGTGAGTTTTGACAAATGTATAATGACATGTATCTACCTTTATAGCATCATATACAATAGTTTTACTGACCTCAAAGTGCCCTGTGCTCCACCCATTTATCCCTTTCTCCCCCTTAACCCTTGGCAACCACTCATCATTTTACCGTTTCCATAGTTTTAGGTTTTCCAAAATGTCATGTAATTGAATTTATACTGTATGTAGCCATTTCAGTTTCACTTCTTTCACTAAAGTAGCATGCATTCAAGGTTCCTCTATGTCTTGTTCTGGCTTGACAGCTCATTTCCTTTTAGCACTAAATAATATTTCATTGTCTGGATTTATCACAGTTTATCCATTCACCTACTGAAGGACATCTTGTTTGCTTCCAAGTTTTGGCAACTATGAATAAAGCTGCTATAAAAATCTATATGCAGGTTTTGTGTGGACATAATTTTTCAACCCCTTTAGGTAAACACACAGAGAGCTATTGCTGGATCAGATGGTAAGAGTGTGCTCAGTTTTGTGAGAGACTACCAAACTGTCTTTCCAAGTGGCTGTCCCATTTTGCATTCCCACCAGCAAAGAATGAGAGTTCCCGTTGCTCCACATCCTTGCCTGCTTTTGGTGTTGTCAGTGTTCTGGATTTTGGCCATTCTAATAGGTGTGTACTGGTATCTCATTGTTTTTTTAAATTTGCATTTCCCTGATGGCATGTTGTAGAGCATCTTTTCATACGGCTTTTTGCCATCTGTACATCATCTTTGGTGAGGTGTCTGTTCAGTTCTTTTGTCTGTGTCTTAATTGGGTTCAGGTTAATTAATTTGGGTTTCTTATTGTTGAGTTTTAAGTTTTTTTTTATATATATATTTTGGATAGAAGTCCTTCATCAGATATGTTTTAGCAAATTTTTCTCCCAATCTATGGCCTGTCTTCTTATTCTCTTGACAATATCTTTCATAGAGTGGAAGTTTATAATATCAACAAAGTCCAGCTTATCAATTGTTTCTTTCATGGATGGTGAAACATACCTGGGAGAAATCCCACTTGGTCATGTTATAATTGTTTTATAAATTGTTGGATTTGATGTGCTAATATTTGTTGAGAGTTGTTGCATCTATGTTCATGAGAGATATTCTGCAACAACAAGACAGAGCATACCTATTATAAAAAGGGAAAGGCTATTTTTCTAGAATAAAATATATTTTACTCTACCTCATAAGGTGTTCATTCCCAAGTGTTCCTTCTGTCCACATCTACCATTCTAGTGCCTCCCAAAAAGCCCTTGTGACCTACCCTGCCTTTCAGACTTTAAGTTAACAGACTGAGACTTATTAAACACCCATGCCTGTAAGCAATGGACTTTTGGAAGACCTTCCAACACTGTGTCAGCTGTATGCTGGGACAGGTCAAGAACAGGGGTTTGTAAGTCTATTTTTATTCTATTTCAATTATAAAAATGGTGAGCATTTCCCATAATTCTGACACTAAATAGTTAATAAAGACACAACCATGTAGAGAGACTTGGTCTCTACCTCCAAGAAAATCAGTAACCAGCAGACACCCAGTAACTGATAGAGTCCCACATACTGAAGGCTCAAGTAATCCTATGGGTTTCTACTTGCAGTCATCCTAGTAGTAGACATTGGAAAATAAGTACTTATTCACTAGCTGCTCAGTTTTTCTGTACATACAGACACACATACTACATACATAGTTGAATGTATGGATAAATGGTCCTTTCTCTATTGAACCCAGGAGGACCCCTCATTTACCGAGGAGGCATCCAGAGGGTACCTCAAAAAGTGGATCCAGAAAAGTAGCCCAAAGGGATCAGCACAAGTGAAAATAGGTTATTACTAACCATTGCCTAATGATGGGACTGCAACATGAAAATTTCATGAGGGGTTTTCAGAATTATAGATGACCCTCAGGCTCCATCTCTAGAGATTCTGACTCGGTGAAGGTGGTATAAGTCCTCAGTGTCTGTATTTTCTAAAGCTTCTGAGATTATTCTGATGCACAATTGAGTTTGAGAACCATTAGGACATATTTCCAAGTCTAGGGGTCATTCCAGCAGGTGAAGGTCAGGAAACCACATAGGTCCAGGCAAAAAATGAGTATAAGACAGAAAACTTGCTTACAAGATCCAGCAAGGGCAGAAAACAGGGCTCCTGGTATCCCATTAGTATAGAAATAGACCAGACCTCATGTTTGAAAATGACCTTGATTTGCTGGTGAGTGCTAAGGGAGTCATACATGACTCTAATAGTTTATTAAAGTAACATGGCTCTCAGAGTATTTAATGCTAATATCCCACTTTTCACCCTTGGTTCCCAATCATAGTACAACTCCCTCTGTGAAGAAATGAGTCTCTGGATGGAAGAGAAAGCATCTCAATATTCGCACAGTGAAAAGGACTGTGGGAATGTGAAGCTGTCACTGTAATGATTATCTCCTCCATTAAACCCTGAAAGGTCAACGTTGTTGAGCTCAATCAGCTTAACTCTTCTTTATCTTGTCATTGGCATGTTCTGAGGCCATCAGAAGTTGGTGAAGGCATCACTCTGGTTTTCTTTCACTGTCATCTGTCACGGTCCTGGCGCCACAACATCCAGCCCAGGACTGCAAGCCAGGCGCCATCTCTTGGGGAAAATGCATGTCCTTCAACTCCACTTAAGAATGTACACACACACACACACACACACACACACAGAATTCAATCAGTATTATAGAATTGTACACTTGAAACCTATATAATTGTATTAACCAAGGTCACCCCAATAAAGGCAATAAAATTTTTTAAATAATTTTTTTAAAAAAAGAATGTACACTATGCAGAAGCCATTGGCTTTATCCCTAATGAGTAAAAATTCAATCTAACTGAGAAAAGAATAAAATATATTTTTGAGATCAAGAAACTGCATTGGACTGTAGTCCTTTAAGAAAACCTATTCTGCTGAAGTTGAACTCTTCCCACTGCTTAACAGCATGATCATACTTATTAGCAAAATTAAAAATCTACACTTTACAGAAGTTATCCACCAGGCTCCTTGAAACATGGGGCTATTCCTTGCTTTCCAGGAGCAGAGCTACTGCATAAAACAAGGCACACCTGGATGTTTTTATGGACAATGTGAGCCCACTTATCTCTTAATTTATAATGTGTAGAGCTCTTGAAAGCAGCAAAACTGCACCTGGCTAAACAGTCTCTCCAAGGTAACAATTACTCAGTAACACCAGCCTAATTTGTCCCTGATATCCTGAAGCGCAATGCATCTGATGCAGACCTGGTGCCTCCTTGGATTTCCCTCCTGGCTCCCTTCCCAAGGCCCTGCCTGTCTCCTGAACCATGGTGCTGCCACTGCTGCAACCACCTCTGCAAGCAGCAGGAATCCAGGTCACAGAGCCAACATGTGCCATGTGAGGTGTCCTCCATTTCTGGACTTGGCCGAAATGCCATCCTCAGAGCATGGCATCTGCCTTTCTGAGCAGCTAGAGTGGGACCAGATAATGTGACACAGGGAACTTAGCATTCACCTTCATTAAAGGTGCATAACAATTTCTCCTCATCTCTCCCTTTAGTGGACCACTCTGAGGACTAGTTCTTCCTTGAAATTCTTTTGAAGAAAATCTGATGTGAGGCATGAACCTGCAGGCCAACTGAGTTGTACATCTTTTCACAGCTTGTTATGAAGCAATGGCCAGTACAGTAACACACTGCATAGTTTCACATGCTTCATGGACTCACTTCCCATTTTTCTTCACCCTCCTCCCCCTGGTCTTGCACTTTGCAATATAACAACGGCACGTTAACCCTTGCTTAATGCTCTGCTTTCTAGAAAGCACAGGCTAAAACAATTGTCCAAGACAGGTTCTAGAAATGAATTTGTGAGATGGAATTAGGGAGCTGGATGGTCCACTTGTCTGAAAGAAATAGGTGCTGCATTGCTGGTGGTGGGTGGAATGGTAATGATCTCTTGGAATGTGGTAGACTCATGATTTCTTCAACTTCCACTGTAGTTAATTGGGATAAGGTATAGGTGGGGGGAGGTAAAGGCCTTGGGAGATCACGTGGTCCCGACACCGAACCAATATAGAAATAATGTTCATTGCAAGGTCTGTGGATTAGGATGGCTAGTGTGACAGCATTAAAGACATTTAAACAAATAACGAGCCCAGGAAAGTCAGTCTAAGGCACACTCTAAAATCCAGATAACCTCCACAGCAGTATTACAGGAATTCTTCATTTCCTGCAACCTAAGGGAAGACAGTGCTGAAAATCAGGGCAAGGGTCTGGTGCTAAGGGTTGCAGAGCTGCCATGGAGATGAAACGCAGAGCCTGACAAGTATTCTGTCAGGTCAGAGCATGGGACTCTGAGTCCTGGGATGGAGACGTGTAGATGAATGAACCTGAGCAGCTTGAAACTCTAAGTTCCCCTAGGCCCTCCTTCCCAGAGAGGCAGCAGCTTCACCTTTGCCAGAGGGGACTAGACTCTGCCTGCCTGGATGATGTGCAGTGGCCTCACCGGAAGCAGGACAAGCTAGCCTGCACCAACCCTCCTTGTCTCCCAACTGATAGCCAAAGTCAAGTCTCAGCAAGCTCAGCTAGAGAAGCAAAATCACTTCCAGGAAGGAATGGTGTAGATAGGAAAGAGATTACAAAACCTAGCAAGAACTTGGGAACACAGATGGAAGTGAATATTGAAAATGCTGGGCCAAGAGAGGGCAGATTATATGGCTGCATAGAGGGGAATTCATTGACATGGGCAATTCATTCATGACATACATTACTTTGTATCAAGAGCACCTGGCCTGGCCGGCGTGGCTCAGTGGTTGAGCATCAACCCATGAACCAGGAGGTCATGGTTTGATTTCCGGTCAGGACACATGCCTGGGTTGAGGACTCTGTCCCCAGTGTGGGGCATGCAGGAAGCAGCTAATCAATGATTCTTGTTAATGTTTCTATCTCTCTTCCTCTCCCATCCTCTCTGAAATCATATATTTAAAAAGAACACCTGAATAGATTGCTGGGCTGGCTGCTTGATGCCTGGATCCACAAGGAACTACAGTGAACAAAGTGGAGATGCCAGAATCACCTTGGCATAGAGTTAAAGAGGGCAGAAGGCTTAGGGAAGAGGGAATATTAAACATGAAGTTACCATGTATGGTCCAAGGACCACTCAGAGGTCATACTCTTCACCAAGGCAATAAAAATGCTTTGGTGGGGAAGACGTCAGCACCTTCAAGAAGTTCAGTAGTGGCTTTCACAGGCACAGGAACCAACACAGTTACTTATTAGGCAGCCAGTTGGAGTGGCAGTCAGGGTTCCTTGATCTACAGGTATCTCTGGCAATAATTAATTGATTAAAAGGAGTGAGATAGATGGACAACCAGTCAGAGTGCCATTGTCCTATATAATAAAGAGGTAATATGCAAATTGACCATCACACCCTCGCACAAGATGACCATCCCATGTGGTCACAAGATGGCTGCCACAAGATGGCCAGCAGGGGAGGGAAGTTGTGGGCAATCAGGCCAGCAGGGGAGGGAAGTTAAGTGCAATCTCGCCAGCAGGGGAGGGCAGTTGGGGGCGACCAGGCCTGCTGGGGAGAGCAGTTGGGGCAATCAGGCTGGCAGGGGAGCAGTTAGGCGTCGATCAGGCTGGCAGGAGAGTGGTTAGGGGGGTGATCAGGCTGGCAGACAGAAGGGGTTAGGGGCAATCAGGCAGGCAGGCAGGCGAGCGGTTGGGAGCCAGCAGTCCCAGATTGTGAGGAGGATGTCCGACTGCCTGTGGGATCAGACCTAAACCGGCAATAAGACATCCCCCAAGGGGTCCCAGATTGGAGAGGGTGCAGGCTGGGCTGAGGGACAACCCCCTCCCCAGTGCATGAATTTTGTGCACCAAGCCTCTAGTATTTATATAAACAGGAGTATACCTAGATTGGCCAATAGATCAGAGCCAGGGTCGGCACCCATTTTCTGAAGACTAGCCCAGCACAGCCTTACTGCACACTGTTTTCCCAGCCCTGCTTGTGCTGCAGACAAATGGTCAGTCATCTTTTTATTATAAGTGAAGCCCCATTAGAATTCACATTTCCGAAAACAACACCGAAACCCTCTTCCAAACACTCTTCATCTTACAGCACTGGGACTGGGCACAGGCATAACTAAAACGGTGAGGCCATGAGTTTTGTTAGAACAGAATTCTGCTGCATTTGGAATAAAGGGATGAAGAGGTCACAAATGATGGCCAAAGCTACAGTATTCCACTCTGCACTCCTCAAAGTCAAACTTTGCAGAGTTTGTGAGAGCGATCTATGAACACAGGAAAAGGCATTTCAATAGGGTTTTGCAGTCTCCTTTCAAGGTCCTTAATTGCTGCGCCCTCTTGTGGTGTTGAATTGAATCTGGTCTGTCTATTCCCAGACTTTGGAGCAATCACAGAAATGTCATGCTAGCTAGAGCATGGGAACCTCGCCCTGTGGAAGATCCAGGTAATCACATTCACACACAAACTGTCAGGAAGCCTGGGCTGGTGCAGGTGCAGCCCGCTGGCAGAGCCATCAGGGTACTCTGCCTATAGGCAGGCAGAGCAGTGACGAGGACCTGCCTGCCAGAGAGGGGTTGGTAGGAGTGGAGAGGAACGGAAATTTCAATGGGGAAGATCACAGGATTTGAAATTGAACTCGAATGAGAGTAAAGAGGCAAAACAATGAAAGAATAGGCTAAGAACTCTCTCTCTCTCTCAATGCCAGACCACTGGCAACATCCAGGCTACTTTTCCTCTCAAAGATATAAATAGTACGCAACTCTGCGGGGCAATTTGAAGTCAGCACCATCCTCTTCTACCATGGTGCCTTCCCTCATCTGTCTCCTTCATCTCTCATCCCTGCACTGGCCAGAGAGGCTGGCCAACTAACTAAGCAAAGAAACGGTAGAGGGGCAATATCTGAAATCTTGCGCCCACTACTCTAATGTCTGAGTCCTTCTCCCTTCCACCCACAGAGATTCACTCCTTGAGAAAAGCCTTTTCTGGGCTTCAAGGTAGAATACAAGTAGATCAAGGAAAAGGTAGCACCTGGATTAAGCAAAGATAAGTAGCTTTCTATAAGGACTTAGCAGAGCCTTACATCCTCTACTGTGCTATGAAAGGCAGCTATAGGGGATTCTAGGAAGGCATTTAAAGGTTATGTGAGCATCGTAACCTACTTTTCAAAAGGCATCTTTGAAAGAGGTTCTCTAGAGTCCATCTGAGAAACATTTCCTTAAACAACTAGTAAGCTCATTCCTGTTTAGGTTCTGGCTACCAGAGGGCAGTTCCTTATAACAGAAAGAGGGCTGTTCTAGGTGCCAAAAAGCCAGGGATTCCCCTCAGGTCTCCCTTCCCATGTGTGCCTTTGGTTAGTTCCCTTCATTTGGGGGCAGGTTCCATTTCTTCATCAGGAAAGTGAGAAGTTTGGAGAGATCTGTGGTTTCTAAGCGATTCCAGGGACTCTTGGGACTTCACAGAGGTACCGCAACGGTTCCACAACAGCCATATAATTTCCATAAATTAAGAAAAGGTGAGCTCCCGAGGGAATCCATTCATCTCTTTTGGCCTGTTTTATATTGAAGATTTACCAAAGATTTACTTCCCACCCCTCTGTGTGCTGTGCAAAGCAGCCCGGCCAGTGTGGCTCGGTGGTCAGGTGAACAAGGGGGCGGGTTTCTGAAACATGGGGGAGGGCCCAGGTGACCAGCCTGAAGTGGTCAAGGGAACAAGGGGGTGGGGCTCGGTGACCAGCTGGAAGTGGTCATGTCAACAAGGGGGAGGGGCCAGGTGAACAGCCAGAAGTGGTGACATAAAGGGAGGGGGAGGTTTGAGTCACGTGAACAGCCAAAAGTGTTCGAGTGAAGAAGGGGTTGGGGCCAGGTCAGCAGATGGAAGTGGTCAAGTGGATAAGGCCATGGGGCCTCGTGAATGCTGAGGAGGGTCACAAGAAGACGCAAACGCCCCACCTTCCTGTGTCCAGACTGGAGGCCAGCAAGAAGGTCCCTGCCCTCAAGGAAGGGCGTTCCCTGTGAATGAGGCAGAAAGCTGGCCCTCAGCGCCCGGCGACCAGTAAGTGACTCTGGAGGGGGCAAGACATTGCTCCCAGAATGAAACGGGTTTTCAGGGGCTTGACACAACTCTTTCCCTGATTTCAACTGGTTGAAAAGAAAACTTGATCTGTAAGGAGAATTCCAGGCTCATATAGTTGTACACGTGTATGAACTATGATTCCAGTAGAATCGCTGGAAAGAACACGATTTCCCAGTGTGGATGGCTGCTAGCTGAGGGTATGGCCAGGTCACGAGACTTCAGGGGGATTTTTGGACCAGATCACTCCGCTCCTGGGAATAATGAAAGAAAGTGGATGTGACGGGACACTGTTCCCAGACACACCTGGGGAAAGCGGGGACTGTCCTAGGTTGGCGTGTAGAACCAAATCCAGGACAGAGGCCCCATGGCTGCAGCTGTCTCTCCCCCGGTCACAGCCCCACCGCCTCTTCCTTCCCTCTCTCCACTCACCCTCCTGCTCAGTCCACAGCGTGATCCCATAATCGTCCTCAAGCAGTCCCCTTCTTGCCTCTGAACCTGCGAGAATGCACTGCCACCTTAGCAGAAGCTGGTCCTCAGGGGTATACCAGGCGGCTGCGATCCCCACCGCTCAGCTGGCAGAGAAAATAAGTCTCATGGGTCAAAAAAAGAGAAACCAACGCTGAAATGACCCAGTTCTGCACAATAAATGACATGAGAGCTTTACACATCAAACCTGTGGGCTTCAACTAAAGCAGAATTCAGAGGGAAATTCATAAATCTAAACCCACATACATTAGAAAATTGGAAAGAGAATCAATTAACTAAGAATGCAACTCAAAGATAACGTGGTCATGGTGGCAGTTTAGTGTTTTCATCTCCCTACAACCTGACAACCAAGCAAACCAGATAAGACACCCCCCTCCAAAATCAAAACAAATCAACAGCAACAACAACAACAAAAAAGCATAAAGAATATCTTCAACTAAATCAGGTGACAGGAAATCCATCAAACCCTGGACTATGGACAAGTGCATCCGACCAGCTACAATAGGACGTGCCAACAAAAAATGAAAAATCACTCCCACACAGTCACCCCCAAAAGGCAAAGGTGACACCTGGCAGGAACCTGGGCCCACAGATCTGAGAGCCTCCTGTGTGGGGAAGAGAAGTCCCAAGGGCTGAAAGTTGTGGGAACAGCAACAATAACGGTGTGTAGACATGGGCAGAACAGGCCAAGGTCAGCGTAAGTCCTTGGAAATCTCACAGGGGTCGGGCCATCAGTGCATTCTAGAAGGCAAGAGCCTCATTTTGAGGAGAAATTACTGGGAACAGAAACCAAACTGAGCAGGGCAGGACCACTATGAGTACATGCAAGAGGAAGCGTAGATGGCAGGAGAGGAGGGGCCCAGTGGAAGAAGGTATCAGAAAATACCAAAACGCAGCTGATGGAAGGCACAGAGAGCACGTGCCAGAGGCTAGGCCTGTTGAGCTCTAGGGCTGGGACAGAGCTGGAACAGTAAATCTCCAAGTACCCGACCTATACCTCAGAGACAAAGAAGTGGCCACAGAGAAGGGCCTTATGTTGAGTCATTCAAATACGACTCCACCCACAGAAGAAGTGACCTTGAGCCTTGATCTGGGAAAATTGCCCTGGCTCATCTCGCCTCACACTTCTTCCCACTCCCAGCTGAAACCCCTCCTATAGACCAAACAATGCCTCCTGCTTTAAACACGGGAAAGAGAAAGCCCAGCTCCACACAAGTTCCTTCTCAAAGGTGAACATGAAACGAAGACACTGGAGCTGGAGCAGATGCTTTTAGTGCCCTTGGCCACCTCGAGTTCAGCCTCAGATAGATGCATGTGAGCTCAGACCCGGCCCACCTGGCAGTGCCCTTCTCAATGGGGCACTCTGCCTCTTTTTGCGTTCTGCCCGGGGCTTTCTCCAGTGCCCGGGAGCCCTCCAGCTCAGTGTAAGAGCAGCCCCATGCAGAGCTGCTATCCTGCAGAGGGACCCCCGAGTAGGGCTGTAATGCACATAAATCCATCTGTAAACCCGATTCAAGGTTTTTCCTCCTCTTCAACTGACCGTAAGGAACTCCCCATGAGGCCGTAGTCATATACTGAGAAAGAGGAAGCAACGTAATAGGAGAAGAGAAAGCTGAGCTATCTGCTCATGCAACTTACTTGTATCTTCTGGACCTGCACGAGCCCGAGGACTTACAAAGTTAACCCTCCAACAACACCAGTTTGAACTGGGAGGGTCCATGCAGAGTCAGCTGTTTTTCAATCAATACAGTCGGCCTTTCATATCCACGTGTTTCAAATCTGCAGATTCAACCCATCACTGATGGAAAAAGGTATTTTCACATTCCCAACCGCAGATTCCCAACTTCAGATAAAAAATGCTGCTTTCGTTCTGCAGTTGGCTGAATCCCTGGATACAGAGGGCCAACTGTTTGGGGAGTCAAAAGTTATACTTGGATTTTCCACTCTGGAGGGGGTGAGCACCCTTAGCCCCCCACTCCACAACCACGTTGATCAAAAGTCAACTGCATATCATTTCTATCGGATACTAGGTTGTTGCTGCACACACCCAACTCCATGGCTTCGTGAGTCAGATGACCTCCAGTTCACGGTAAGCTAAGGCCTATGGTCATTTTCTGTCTCATGGCTACACTTTCTGTCTCTTTGAAGGCCAAGTAGCAAACCAGAGACTTCCTCAAACTAAGGCTTTGCAGAAGTGCATAGACTTGCTCAGAAATCCTAGAGGTCAGTGCTGTAATTCTCCTATAGGTATTTTCCAGAGACTCGGAGTGTACCTCTGTTTGCCACTTTGGGTATTGTTGTGTCTGCTGGGTCACAGGCCAAGTGGCTGAGCAGCTTGCACTGCAGCCTGGACTTGCTAGTCTTGCTCTGGTTCCCACTTGAAACTGCAAATGAGGCATTAACTCAGACTTCCTGCTGACAGCTAGATCTTTGATTTGATGAGTCACTACATCGTTGGAAAATAACATCACCATGATTTGTTTCACTGGCTTTTCATCCAGGAAGCATTCAGTACTGTCAATGATACAGGGCTCCATTAGCCTTCCAGCTGTTGGGTATTTCTTCAACCAATGCCACCTGCTAACTTACCTGTAAGATGCTTCAGTGGCTTTTCCAATTCTAGTTTGAAAAGCTGTAACAAAGGAGTTTGGGCTTTCAAGACTTCATCATGTCTACGTTTGAAATACAGGGGTTGGCAAAAGTAGGTTTATAGTTGTAATACAAAAGATAGATAGATAGATAGATAGATAGATAGATAGATATTCCTCCTTCCCTTCCTCTCTCTAAATCAATAAGCATGTCCTCTGGTGAGGAATAAAAGAATAAACTCTGTGGTTTTTGTACTCACAACTGTGAACCTACCCCCATATTTCATTCCTTTTACTTTAAACTCTGAATGAAGCCTCAAAATTGTGCCACAAATTACATGATGCGGTAGTACTATTCAAAAATTTTCTGTTGTATAAGATACAGTAAATTATGAGTATATAAAGTTGAAGGAAAGATGGTTTTCCTTCTTTAGTTTTTTAGTTAGAGCTTCACCTGGTTTCTTTGGCATCTAGTCCTCTCTTCCCTGGTCAGAGGACAATCCAGTATCACAGTTTCATCTTTTTCATCTTCTTTATTTTTTTAAAATATATTTTTTCTTGATTTCAGAGAGGAAGGGAGAGGGAGAGAGAGATAGAAACATCAGTGATGAGAGAGAATCATTGATTGGCTGTCTCCTGCATGCCTCCTACTGGGGATCAAACCTGCAACCCAGGCATGTGCCCTTGACCGGAATCGAACCTGGGACCCTTCAGTCCACTCTATCCACCGAGCCAAACCAGCTAGAGCATCTTTTTCATCTTCTTTAAATGAAGTAAGTGCGACTGGAGGTTTAAAAGGGGAGTTTTCTGATCTCTCATTTTAAGCCAATGATCCATCCTCAAGTACAAGAAAACATATTGTAAATATATTTTCTTTTATTTTAGAATAGAATATAATTAAACTATAAAATAATAAATACTTTAGATAACATTTAAAAATTTAGAAAACTTTTCCCAAAAGTTTAAAAATATTATTGCAAAAGCAAAACAACAAAGAATACACACTTCTTGTTGTTTCTGTATAGATGCAAATAAAACGTTGGGATTTCACAATACTGACTTATTACACAATAATGAAGTCACAGAGGCTATAGCAGGTACAACCAAAGAAAGGTATTAAGAGAACTCCTGATAATAAACTGAGTTAATCTGTGAAAATGCAATATTATACCTTAGTCCTACTACTTACAAAGTTCTAGAAAACACAATAATATATAAGCACATATTCCATTATCTGTCCAAGTGATATTCATACAGTGGAATATTATACAGCAGTGAAAATAAACTAGGTCTACATGTATCAACAAGAATATCTCAAAAAGTTAACATTCATTGGGAAAAACAACAAGTTGCAGAAGGATACATACATATTCTATGATATCCTATATAATAAAAGGCTAATATGCAAATCAACCAAACAGCGAATGACTGGTCGCTATGATGTGCACTGACCACCAGGGGGCAGACACTCAACGCAGGAGCGCTGCTCAGCCAGAAGCCAGGCTCATGGCTGGCGAGTGCAGCGCTAAGGATGTCTGACTGCTGGCTTAGGGGGGGAGCAGACCTAAGCCAGCACTCGGACATCCCCTGAGGGTTCCCAGTCTGCGAGAGGGCACAGGCTGGGCTGAGGCACTCCCCCCCAAAGTGCACGAATTTTGTTCACCGGGTCTCTAGTATTTATATAAAGTTTTTAAATGTGCAATTCTGCCATGTGTTGTTTGGGAATACATCTGTATATAGTGATGATGTAAATGGGTGCCTGGGAAGGAGACACACCAAATTGAGGATAGCAACTCCCTTTGTGGAGTAGAGTGTGAAGAAAAATGCAATTAAGGAAAGGCTAGGAAACTTCGACTGTTTTTATTTTACTTCCTAAAATGAATGTTATGTTGTTTTCTAATCTTTTTGTATGGTTTATATACATCACAATAATTTTTTTTTATTGATTTTTTTATAGAGAAGAAGGGAGAGGGATAGAGAGTTAGAAACATCGATGAGAGAGACCGATCAGCTGCCTCCTGCACGCCCCCTACTGGGGATGTGCCTGCAACCAAGGTACATGCCCTTGACCGGAATCGAACCTGGGACCCTTCAGTCTGCAGGCCGACGCTCTATCCACTGAGCCAAACCGGTTTGGCCCAATAATTTTTTTTTTATAAAAAGAGACTGGGTCTTTGGTCACGCTCCTGGACCAAGGCTCTCTGGGTTATATCAACCAACACAGCCTCCTAATCAGTTTAGCCAGCAGAAGTACGATCTTTTCTTATCCACCACAGGCTCCTAAAGGATTGGGTCTCCCCCATGAGGCCTCACCGGACCACTGTGGCTTTCAGATGAGCTTCTCATTCAGCTTCTGTAAGCTATGGAGGCCTCTACTTGGCCCGATATTGTAGAGATTTATTCCCTAATTATTTCGTGTATACTGATCTACCAGAAAATAACAACAACGACAGTATCCACCACTTCTTGGGTGCTCAGTGTGTGCCAATCTGGCCTTAGCTTTCTCCATCCATTGTCTTAAACCAACCTCACAGCAACCCCGAGTCAGGTGTTACTAACTCCATGTTGTAAACCAGGCAACTGGAGTTAGGAGAGGCTAAACGACTCGCTCAGGATCACACAGCGAAGAGTGCTCAACCCATTCACCTCTGCCAGCTCTTCACAGGTCTTCTCTCCTGTGCCTGCCACGACCTGACGCTAGATCCAGCAGTGCCAGCTGACAGTGACAGACTTTGCCCAGGAGTGTTGTTCTGACGGGGCCAAGCGTTGTGACAAGGCAGCGGCAATGTGGATGAGCAGAGCTTCCTGCGGGTGAAGGCTGCACCGACGTGGCCCCGAGCCCTGTGGCCCCAGCGTGAGGACATGGGCCATAGCTGTACTGCCCACCGGGCCCCACCTGTCATCGGTCACAGGCACTCAGACTTGCCCCAGCATTTGCTACCAGATCCCACTAGGTGTCTCTATTACTTTATTTTTCTGGTGCCTGTGGTGAACCAAGCCACGTAAAAATATTTGAAGCCAGGTACATGGGCTGCCTGGGATTCTGTGGTCTTCAGAGAAATGAGACTTCTGCCGACAAAGCTGTGGGCCTGAGAGGGGGGAGGGAAGAGAACTGACATTTATTGGTGGCCCTCTGCATGGCAGCCAGTTTGTGTACCTTAACATTAATAATAGCCAACACTGAAATAAAACTTGGTATGTGCAAAGCACTGTTGTAGGCTCTTTACAAACATTAAACTCAGGCCTCACTACAACCCAGGAGATAAGTAGAGAAGTACAGAGAGGTTAGGTAACTTGCCCGAGGTCACACAGCTAGTGAGTAGTATGGTCATCTGGATCTTTTCATGCTCCAGCAGCCCTGGGAGGGAGGTGCTCCCACCTGTGTTTTGTAGATGGGGAAGCCAGGCTCAGAAAGCGTCAGAGGCCCACATTTGCTCAGCTGGGCAGTGACAGAAGCTGAACTCAAATCTAGGTCTATTTGACTCAGGACAAAATCTAAGAGTTGGCCCCTTCCCTGCGAGGGAGAAGACACTAGTTCACAGGGAGGTCCTGTGTCCTCAGCCCCACATGGTCACAAACCCCAGAAAGGAGTGTGCAGCCCACTCTTCACTGTGGTCAGGGCTAAGCTGTTCGGAGCTGTTTCAGGAATTGCTTTGAAGGAAATAGAGGAGCAACAAGGTCTGTCATCTTACCTGCACGCCCACCCCCACTCCACCAGCCCTGTCTACAGGCAGGAGCATGTCCCACCCCAACTCAGGAGGATGAGGGAGCCTGGACTTAGATTGGGGGGACGGGGGTCCAGGTCAGCACCAGCAGAGGTTGCTGCAAGGTGGGATCCGAGGGGATCTGCGAAAAGCCTCCGAATTGCTTCCTTTACCCAGCTTTTAACTGCCCCCTAGAGTCCCCGGTGGAGATGTATTTATTTGGCTTAAGCCGGCATCAGCCTCTGTTGAAATACAAATACCACCTGCGGTTGTTTTGGTGCCGAATATTCCTAGTTGCCCGTCCAGTAGGATGGTACACTGCGTGGGTTGGGTGTGGCCACGTGACTGTCTGTGGATGATAAAACGTGAGTGGGCATAACAAGAGTCCCTTCCAGCTGGGAGCCCCACCAGGCGGGGCACAGCTCTGCATGCTGCCTCCCTCCCTCCCTCCATCGCTGTGACCAGCAATCTAGTCAGTGTCAGCTTAGCCGCCTGGGTGCCAGGGTGGAGAGTCAACCTCGGTGGACACGTGGTGTGTGTGAGAAATTCCTCTGGGGGATGGTATACTCCAGTCCACCTGACTAATACTCAGCAGAGCACACTAATCTAGTGGTCAGCCATTAACACCTTCCTGTGAGTTTTCATGGAGCCAGGACTTTGGGGAAACTGGAGCTTTACTGGAAGGAAAACAAAGAAGGAAAAAATCTGCACTAATTAATCTCCATAGAAGGTCCCAAACAGTACAGCCTCCCAGTACATACAAGCTTCTCACATCAGAAGGAGAAATTGAATTTTCCTGACCCTGAATCTGGGCTGACTGCAGGCCCTTGCTTGGCCAGTGTTGAGGTGGATGTGCTATTCTTGGACAGCCCAGGCTAGGTCCTGAGAACCCTGTCTCTTGGAACCTTACCACCCGAACATGCTCCCTTCCTCCTTCCCCAATCGCTTTCTGTGAAGACTGAAGCCAAGTACTTAGATTCAGAGTCTGTTTCTCCATCTGCGAAGAGGGAACCATGGTCCCCACATCACAAGGTTATTGTGAGAAGGGCGGGCAGAGCCTGGACCCATTAGATACTCAATGCACACATTCATTTCATTCCTCCCACCACCATAGGAGGAAAGGCTGCCATATTCCCTCCTACAGAACTGATTCTACACTTTCTCTCCCAGCCTAGTCGAGGAGTTCCACACAAAGCAAAGCATCCCAAATAGTGCGAGACAGGGTTCTGCCTTATATCCTAAGGCATCATCAGGAAAGGAATGACTTCCATAGGGTTTCCACTCTCTTGGTCCCTCTTCCCCGTCTCTCTCCTCCTTTAGAAAAACCATGCCCCAGCTGAGTCAGAGACCACAGGGAGGCTCCCTGCCTGAGCCTGAACATCTTCCCTCTGCTCCTTCTGCGTGCTCCAAGCCTCTTTCCCCAGGAAAGTAGACGGATCTCTTTCACTCTTAGCTCCTTGGGGTTCCTCAAAAGAAGTGAGCAGCACCTGAGAGAATGAATGGGGCATTGAAAAGAGATCCAGGATGTGATGGTTAGTTTTTTGGGGTTTTTTGTTTTTGTTTTGTTTTGTTTGGGGAGGGGGTGTTTGTTTGCTTGCTTGCTTGCTTGCTTTCCTTGAGTTTTATTGTTCAAATGGGGAGGCCATACAAGTAGCAGTTCCTAAAGGGAGCACTTTTCATTGTGATGGTTAGTTTTATGTGTCAACTTGACTGGGCCAAGGGATGCTCAGGGGGCTGCTGAAACGTTATTTCTGGGTGTGTCGGTGAGGGTGTTTCTGGAAGAGATTTAGCGTTTGGATTGGTGAGTAAGGCAGATGGCCCTCTCCAATGTGAGTGGGCATCAGCTAATCCATGGAGCCCCCAGATAGAACAAAAAGGCAGAGAAAGGGTGAATCCGTTCTCTCTGCTGAAGTTGGGACGTCCATCTTCTCAGGCCCTGAGAGACATTGGTGCTCCTGGCTCTCAGGCCTTTGAACTCACACTGAATTTCATCCCTGGATTTCCTGGTTCTTCAGCTCGCAGATGACAAATCGTAGGACCTCTTGGCCTCCATAATTGCATGAACCAGTTCCTATAATAATTTTTTTTGACAGACACTAAAATCACTTTAATTCCTTGGAATGCTCTTAGAATCCTGGAGCTAAGATCACAAAAATTACTTTGGTCTTTTACATGTCAATATTCAGAAAAGGTTCTCTCTCTCTTACCTCTAGTGGTAGAGACCCCACTCTAAGAAGATAGATAGATAGATAGATAGATCTCCTATCAGTTCTGTTTCCCTGGAGAACCCTGATAACAGGAGTTCTGGTGACCAGTCCTGGTTCTTTCATTCACTTTTTAATAACTGGAGTTGCCTAAATACATGGTGAGTTCATAGTAAGCTCCCTGTTACTAGAGGTATTCACGCACAGCTCAGAAAGCAGCCTAGGGAGGCCTTCCGTTCAGTGGATAAATGAATAACATAATAAACTTTGTCTGTAGAGCACTAGAGAGCCATGAAGGAATGTTGAAGCATTTTACACCTGTTACAAGTCTTGTTTCAGAGTTGTAACACAAGCAAATGCTCATTTATAAAGATTACAGTGGCAGTAGGTGGAGAATGGATTAGGGTGGAGCGGCCTGGAGGTGGGAGACCATTGGGAAAGTATTGTGGTGATCCAGGGAAACACGAAAAGGGCCTGAATTGAGGCATTGCCCCCTCTGGCATCTTCATTTATTCAACAAATATGTATCAAGCCTCTAACATGGCTCGGGCATATATTAATATTGGGAATTATTATGGAGGACAAGAAGGGTATACACCATATTGTTTTGTTACGTAACTGTTCTCATTAACTTACTCCTTGGCCAAGTTAGAGTTTTCTTTTACATTTTGCTCAATCAACAGGAACTGAATTGAATTGAAATCATATGAGAATCAGCATAAATCCCACAATTCTCCAGGTAGATGATTAAACCTTGGATCAAAGAGATAGGCGTGATATGTCACCTAGGGTCACAGGAAACACTCCCATGTCCCAGTTCCTAAAGTACCCACAAGTGCCCGCATATAGTGGGCTCAAGGAGACACGGAAACTCGATCTGTGTGCTCGTTCTTGAAAGTTCTCAGGCTAAGTCCTGTGTGCAGAGGCCGAGGCTGCTGGGTGCTCTGGTGCCATCTCTACAGAGCACCACTCCCCACTCCCAGCTGAAGTTCCCATAAGTATGTAGGTGGAGACGGAAATGAACACTTTCCAAGAAGACAGGAGAGAGAGGAAGGAGGAGGGAGAAGACTAGTTTAACAACAAAGGGGGCGTTAAGGGGGGAAAAGCATTCTTCTTGGTGTTTCTAAAAATAGCTCCTGTCAAGCGAGCTCATTCAAAGTTGTTCAAGTATGAACTGAACTAGAAACCCCTTGCTGTCATTATTGGGAGAGTGTTTGAAGGGGAACACGTCACCTGATGTGTATGACCGCGCAGGCGCAGAGGATCTCTTCCTCACGCAAAACAGCTGTTCAGGGCCGTGCGGCCCCCCTTGGTGTGTGGGCAGGTTAGTGTGGGGGTTAGTGTTTGCCGGCAAGAAGAGAGGGATCAGGGCCAAAACGATAAACAAAATCAAAATGGTGGCACATTTGTCAACTGCTCTTGTGTTCAATTTCACTGTCCACCCAGGTGTTCAGGCTGTTCGTTTCCATTTCAGGAGAACATGGGAACTGGCCTCAGCTTTCCACTAGCAGGTCTGGAGTCTTGACACACAACTTCTCCGGGTCTCAGTGTCTTTACCGTATCGCAGGCCTGCTTCCTGAGTGGCTGTGAGCATCCTGCGTGAGTACTCTCCACAGAGGGGTTGGGAAAGGGAAAGGTGCTTTAAAAACACATGATATTGTTGATTGTCTACTCATCACCCATTCCTCCCCCAAACTGTGACTCCCATCCTGACATACACACACAGACACACACACAGAGACACACACACACCATTCATTCATCCATTCATTCACACATTCAACAGAATTTTTTAAAATATATTTTTATTGATTCAGAGAGGAAGGAAGAGGGAGAGAGACAGAAACACCAATGACGAGAGAGAATCATTGATTGGCTGCTTCCTACACACCCCTTACTGGGGATCAAGCCTGCAACCAGGCATATGCCCTTGATCGGAATTGAACCCGGGACCCTTAGGTCTGCAGGTCAACGCTTCATCCACTGAGTCACACCAGCTAGGGCCAACCAAGTTTTTTAGAACACACTATGTGCTAGGCAATGTTCTAGGCACTGGGCTATATCAGGAACAAAATATCACTATTGCAGCTTATATTTTAGTGGGACAGGATAGATAAGAAGCAAATAAACAGAAAATATGTCAGGTGGTGACAAATAATATAGAGAAAATAATAAAATATACTATGAAAACCTTAAGTATAAATACTACTTTGGTAAAAGATAGTGCCTTGCGCACGTGCATGCGCACATGTGTGTGTTTGTGTGCGTGTGTGTGTGTGTGTACATGCACGCATTCTGAGAAGGATTGGGAGGGAAGGGGAGTGGGGACTGGAGATGGAAGCACCATATCAGTACACATGCACGCGTGTATAAGTATAATTTGGCAGTAAGAATTGGGATGGAATTGTTCTGATTCTTGGAAGAACGTAGAGTGCAAGTGCTGTTTATCCTATGATTCATTGTTCTGGCTTTGTCGGGACTGGGGCAGGGAGACAGTCTAGACAGGGTGCCCCAGGGGCTCAGTGGCAGATGACCGACTGTGGGAAGCCGAATGAGAAAGTAGCTGGGAAGTGCACCTGTCAGGACCCCTTCCTTTCGTCAGAGGTAAAAGCAGAAACGAGGAAGAGGTGGCACCTCCCTGGAATCTTACAGGCCTTCCCCTCTCTCCCGCTCTCAGGCTCAGCGCCTCCCTGAGAAGAACATCAGCCTGGAGACTGCAGGTCCAGTCGCCCTGCTCTCTCCAAGAGGCAAGAGGGCAGATGTTTCTCCCCACCCTGGCTCTAGCCAGGCCTCTCTCATCTGGGCCCACCTGGCTTGTGCCTCCAATTCGGGAAGGTGTAGCTTAGGAAAATTTCAGAACATAGAGGACCCTCCGTATTTAGTACCAATTACCATCAAATGAGTCCTGAGCTTTAGTCCTCATGTGTAAATGGGTATAACAGCTGCTACCTCCCAAAATGGATCATAAGTCTAAGGATGTATTATGTACCACAGGCACTGCCCTAAGTACTTCACACTCATTATCCAATTTATCTTAACAAAACTCTATAAGCACTATTATTGTACCCATTTTACACATGAGAGAGTTGAATAGAGACAGTTAAACAAAACTTGCCCAAGGTCACATGGCTAATTAAGTTATAGAGTCAAGGACGCAAAGCCAAATTTGCCTCTCTCCAATGCAGGTGTGCTCGACTAATGTTTATAAAGTACTTCCATCATAATAAGAGTTAACAGTTATCTCACTGTTGGGAAACAGGTCACCCCAAAACCAAGTAGCTTAAGACAGCCACCACTTATTCAGCCCACACACCTGCAGGCCGGTAACTTAAGCTAGGCTCACTTGGGTGGCTCTGCTTTTTGATGGGCTGCCTCACGCATCTACAGTCAGTGGCAGGGTGGCCAAGTGGCACTGCTTACGTGAGTTGATGAGCTATGGTTTGGAGAGCTATGGCTCTCCTCCAGGGGGTCTCTCCTCCTCCACGAGGCCAACCTGGGCTTTTTTCCATGACAGTGACCTAGGCTTGGAACTGGTATACTGTCCCTTCTACCCCATTCTCTGTTCCAAGTGAGTCTTAAAGCAGCCCAGAGTCAAGAAGTAGGGAAATAGGATGCACTTCCGTTAGGAGGTGCTGCAAAAGACACGTTGAGAGGGTGAGATGCAGGGAGGTTATTAACGGAGCAACCAATCTATCACATCAGGCATTCAGTGATCAGCAGGCAGTGTTACTATTAGATATTTTTAGACGAGGTCCAACAGACAAACCCAAGTGATTGCTCTACTATCACCACATTCCCTCGAGACTTCTTATAGTAATTTGGACTCCTTCAGCTGACTACAAGGGGCCAGAAACGTAACTCACCAGGAGTCTTTCTCCACCTTTAGCTCTCATTTCTCTGATATCTCTAGAGGCGACAGAAATGACCACAAGCAACTCCAGGCTCCCACTCTCCCCCATTCAACCCCAGATTCAAAGACAATGGCTCTAGCCCCAGCCAGTATGGATCAGTAGTTGAAGTGTTGGTCCACAGACTGAAGGGTCCCAGATTCGATTCTGGTCAAAGATGGAAACATATCCTCAGGTCAGGATTAAGAGAGAGAGAGAGAGAGAGAGAGAGAGAGAGAGAGAGAGAGAGTGTTCTATTCTAACACCTTAAAGAAAGTGCTGGGATGACTCCTGCTGGCTCAGGTGGTGTCCCCAAACTCATCTCACAGGTACTTGAGGTCACTGCTTGACCAGGTCTGAGTCACAGCTCTATTCCTAACAGAGGAGAGCAGGATGTGCCCATCAAAAGGAAGGTACCCCTTTGTTACCAAGAGAGGGTGAGAGGACACTGAGAAAGCCACTCAATAGATGCCAACTGTCTGCCTTTCCTCACTCCCCCAGAGCAACCCATCCCTGCGTCCCTGGAGCCCCTTCTTTGAACTAAAGCTTCTAGATGAAAATGCACTAGCCAGACCTGAGGGGTTTTTTATGTTAAAAAGTTTAAGGGAACTTCTTTGAGATGAAGTGAAATTGCCTTTAAATGTTAATTGTGAAATCCTAAATGAGAATTTTGTGAAGGGATCAAAATGAGAACCATTCAGACTAGTAAGTGCAAGGAAAACAAGAAAGAAAAAAAAAAAAAAAAACAGGACAGGAAGCCGATAAGAAGAGAGGGAGACCTTCTGCATACAGAATATACTGGATGCTTTATTCCTGGTCTGGGAACATCCTGGAATAAAGCCTGTGCCGAAGGCTGGAGAGAAAAGAGAATTCCTGGCTTCTGCCCTAGGGAGTCTCCTTACTTTTAACCTTGTGATTCCCACAGTTCTGACTCAGAGTGGCCAGGGTTCACATCCTTGCTGCTCCAACTTACTAGCCAGAGTGATATATAATTTACTGTCCAAACCAGCACACTTTTGAAAGTGAAAGGGGATGTTACTGATGATTTCACAAGGGCAAGATAATAATATGGTCAGTCATCCCTCTCAAGCAAAAAGACAAAAACATATTTTTTGTGGCCCATAATAATAAATCATAAGAAATCAAGAGAAGGCTGGTACTCGGGAGGGCAATGGAAGAATTAGGAAGATCACCAGGAGCAAACATATGTCATTATAGAACAAGGCTGAGATCATCCACATCCTCCTATTCCCAATTACTATGCACGTATGCGAAAGTTGGGCATTGAAGAAGGCTGATAGGAAACAAATGGATTTATTTGAGATATGGTTGGAGGCGAGCTCTATGGATACTATGGATCGTCAGAAAGAAACAAGTGGGTCCCAAGGCAAATTAAGCCTGAAACATTGCTGGAGGCAAAAATGACAAAACTGAAGCTGTCCTACTTCTGGCACACACCCTGATTCCCTGTTCACCATGGGGTGATCAGAGCCTGCCGGCAGGGCGAGGGACCAAGAAGTCATCCGTTCCCGCCTGCTAGCTGGCCCCACCCCCGCCACAGGTTGCTCTCTGTGTGTGGGGCAATCCACGGGGCGGGGGCCTTGGCCTAGCACCACCCACGTCCCCCACCACCCACCACCCACCCCCAGTTCCCTGGCCCGTTCGTCATTGGGTGATCAGAGCCTGCCAGCTGGCTGGGGGAAGAAACTGAGAGGTGGTCAGTGAGCCTCATAGTGACTGGTCGAGCGGTCATTCTGGTCATTCCGCCTTTAGGGTCAATTTGCATATTACCCTTTTATTATATAGGATTGTGCTCTGTTCTTTATGAACTCACTATAATCTAATTGTGTGGCAATTATTATTATCCCCATTTGACAGATGAGAAAACTGAGGCTTGATGAAGTTCATGAATTTTACCAAGATCTAGGGAACAATATGTTTTAGTTTTCCTATAATAACGCTGTCATGAGACGGTAAAGAACCATTGGAACTGAACATTCAAATGAGTAGTATCCTTGCTGGGGGTGCTCATCTCGAGGACATATACAGCTATCCAGTGGTGTCGTCACTAAACACGTGGTTGGAATTGTGCTTTTGGAATGTCCCACAGATCGTGAGGCACATATTCTTGAGAATCACTTTTATGGTACTAAGTTTTCATCCACAGAGGATAAATAGGATTTTTGAAAAGAACCCAAAGTGATTCAGGATAAAAATGAATCATCTAAAAAGATATTTTTACTTCTGGCTTCCACCTAGAATGTAGAAAGCTGAAAAGAGTGTCACTCCTGACTTAACAAGAAGAGAAAGCCAGTGAATCTACCTAAGCATAACCTCTCTTGAGCCCAGCGCACAGGGCAGCACAATCAGCATGAAGTTTAAGGAAAGACAGGCTCCTCTGAAGGTGGACAGGACATGAGCACTGGCTCACCTGTGAGCAAAGGAGGAAGACAGGGCCACCACTCAAGTCAGTTAGAAGCTTCCAGCTAAAATGTTTGAAGAATCACAGAGGCCGAGTGTGGGCTGGTGTGAGACCACAGAGCTCCTGGGAGTGAGCTGCAGACACGAGGCAGCTCCCACCACTCAGCGCCTCTTCTCTATGGACCGCCACTGGGCACTCACGGAAGATCTGGGGCAGGTGGGAGACCAGAGAAAACCAGCCTCTGTGGTTGGAAGAGGGGCGTGGGCATAGCTCTGTGAAAAGCATTAAGCCACTGGGGGGAAGTCAGCACCCTGTGGCCCCTAAGACACAGGCAAGGGAAGACACACTGCAAAGAGAAAAAGAAGAGGGAAAAGTCCCTACTCTGAAAGCAGGGGAGGGTCCTGGGCCCACACCATTAGGTCTAACAGATTGGGAGAAAGTCCAGATCACTGAGACAACCCCACTCCCAAGACAGAGAGACCAGTGCCTGCCCAAGGCTGGGCTGAAACAGAACAGCAGAGAACCCACTGCCACCCCTCCATACCCACCACCAGGCTGGCAAGCACCATGCTACAAGCACCAGGTAATAAGCACCAGTCTACAAGCACCAAGTAACAAGCACCAGGTAACAAGCACCAAGCAATAAGCACCAGGCTATAAGCACCAGGCAATAAGCACCAGGTAACAAGCACCAGGCTACAAGCACCAGGCTACAAGTACCAGGCTACAAGCACCAGGTAACAAACACCAGACAATAAGCACCAGGCTACAAGCACCAGGCAATAAGCACCAGGTAACAAGCACCAGGCTACAAGCACCAGGCTACAAGTACCAGGCTACAAGCACCAGGTAACAAACACCAGACAATAAGCACCAGGCTACAAGCACCAGGCAATAAGCACCAGGTAACAAGCACCAGGCTACAAGCACCAGGCTACAAGTACCAGGCTACAAGCACCAGGTAACAAACACCAGACAATAAGCACCAGGCTACAAGCACCAGGTAACAAGTAACAACGCTGGCCCTGAGGGAGGGGGCGAGAATGAGCAGAGAACTCCCTGCGTGGTGCAGGTACACAGGGAAACTGAGGGTAGAGAAGGATCCTGGAGAAAAATCCATCTGGCATCCCAGGCCCCTCCCTTAGCACATGGTGATGCTAATCAATGGAACAAGTAGAAAGAAAGTGAGTCAAGACTTAGCCGACCCGCACAACACTGTCGACCATCTTGACCTAATTGGATTTACACAACATTCCAAACAATGACATCAGAATGCACATCCTTTACAAGTGCACATGGAATAGTCGCCAAGATCACTCATAAAATAGACTTCAACTGGTTTAAACTAATTGAAATTGTAGAAAGTATGATCTCAGACCACAATGGAACTTTACTAGAAATAGATAACAGAAAGATATCTGGAGAATCCCCAAATATCTGAACATTGTGGACCACGCTTCCAAGTAAGCCACAAGTCCAAGAAGTCACATGGGAATTAGAAAATATTTTGAACAGAATTAAAATGAAAACAAAACATATCAAATTTGTGGGATGCACCTAAAGCAGCACTAACAGAAAATTATAGCAGAAAGTGATCATATTAGAAAATGAAAAAAAGTCTCAATTGGAAGGAAATGGATATCTTAACAATCTTGACCATCCCAGTACATTTCCTTGTCTTTAATGTTTTGCAACTTTTAGAATAGAGATCTTTCATGTCTTCCACCATAAAGTTTTGAGTTTCCAAAGAAAGAAATGGCATCTGAGCATAAAGTAGAGCTTTTAGTTTTATTAGAGGTAGATTCCAAATCAAATAAAGGAATAGTTTTACTTACTCATTTTATCAACAAGTGTTTAAATAACCACCAAAAAGGGGGAGTGGGGGTGGGAATACTGTTAGTTGCTACTTACCCAGGAGGCAGATCTGATTATTAGCTCCTCAAAGGTAAAAGAATGTCTCTGGCTGGATTTGAACAACCCTTCACAGATATTCCTACCCCAGTGGGACGCTCATAAAAGCATTTTAAGACGCATTATATCTCTTAGCCCAATTCTAAGTGTCCTTCAAGACTCAGCTCAAGTGGCACCTTGTCTAAGAATCTCTCTGTTGACAACCTGCGCACACGCGTTCCCTCGCTCACAGAAAGAACCGTCTGAAGGAAGGCATGTGAGGCTGGCATGGCCGCTCCACACAGCCATCCATTCTCTTCTTTCTGCTCTGACATCCTCACTGCATGGCTTCACCCTCAAGGTCACCACCTGATCCCACATGGCAGCAGGCAAGGCCACTTCTGTCCACACTGCAGACACCAGCAGGGGCCTCCATCCCACAGGTGGCCCTCCCTTTACGCAGTTTTTCCAGACGTCCCACCAGAACTTCCATTTCCATCCCATTGGCCAGAAGCTAATGCAGGACCACACCCTGGTACAGAGGCCTGAGAGGTATAGTCTTTATCCTGGTAACAATGTTCCCAGCGAAGAGTCAGGATTCTATGACTACTGAAGGAGAAAATGGTGATGGACAGGCAACTGGTAGTTTTTGCCAACGGGACTTAACACTCCATAACTGCCTGGTTGTCTGTTCCTGTTGAAAGAATGTGTATCCCGAGTGCCTGGCATACAGTAGGCATATGAAAGGATTTTTAATTTTCATATTCAAGTTTATCACATACACCTGAGTGCACTAATCAATCGTAAATGTACATTGATATACATTTCAATTTTTGCATATGAATACACCCATGTAACCATCACCCAGGTCAAGATGTACATTGCCCCTACCTGCTCCAGAAGGTTCCTTCCTGCCCCTTACCAGTCCACTCCTCCCTAGGTAACCACTACTCTGACTTTTCTCACCTCAATTCGTTTTGCCTGTTCTTGAACCTCATGTAAAGGAAGCATATGGCACTCAACATTTTAACCAACTAACCATTTCTAGGAACTGCAACCATCCCACCCAGGTTTTCTGGGTTGCTCTTCATTTCAAATAGGCTGTTGTAATAAAAGCATTCTTACTTTCTAGAATATTGGGTTCCTAACTGGCATGCCCGGATGCTGTCCCCAGGTGTTATATAGTCCATTCCCTGTGGCCTTGATGCTTTCCATCCAGCCCTCTCATCTGTCTCCCTTTGAAGCCACCTCCATCGAGGCCTCCTGCCGCCGTCCCAGTTGTGCCGGGGCACTCACCGTCCCCAACTGAGACAGGGACAGTGATGACAGTGGCACATAAACAGAAGTTGGCAACGGAGACAGGCAAACTCAAGGCCAGCCATCTGGAGCACCTGCCGCTGGCCCGGTGTGATGCTGTGCACGGTCCAAGCCGCCCAGCTGGAGGATTCTCTGCCTCCGCCACCCCCACCATTGGCAAGGAAGCATCCTCCTCGCTGGCAGTCAGCTTGCTCTCTATTGGTCAGAAACAGAAACCCAGGCCCACATTTGTTCACCAGGCCCAGCAGGACATGGCGAAAGCTTGGCAGAAACATGAGCAGCGGACAAAAGGCTGTCGGAGCTGGGTTTGATGGGAAGGCAGCGCTGTTCCCTCGAGTTGGAAAATGACCCCATTCTTCCTGGAAGCCACCGCAGAAAGTTTGTCCTGCCATGCATCAGCCTCTGGCTAAAACCGGGAAGTTGACTGGGATGAGGGGGAGGGAGGGGAGAAGCAGGAGGGGCAGGGGACAGAGGGGATGCGCCACAGTGAGGATGCAATCATTCGTGTTAAGGTGGGGAATGGGACATGTGGGAATGATGGCATTGCAACCATCTTCCCTTCAGCTCTGGGTTACCCGCATGGCCCCACACGCCCCCAGAGGACAAATCTCAGGCCTGCAGGTCTGGAGGTCCTGGGTGATTACTGAGAGGCAGCTCGAGCCATGACCGAGGTGGAATGGGAAATGCCAGACTAGACCTTCTACTCCAGCTGCGTCTGCTGGCCTGGTCCTAGGCCCCCTCCCATCCCTCCTCCCTCCTTTAGGGTCCTCTAGGACCACAACTCAACTCAGTTTTGTAGAGTCAGGCTGGGTGATCTCCCCTGGAGTCATCCCCAACGTAGATGAGCTAGGCCATTTTCAGGGGCCGAACTACTCAACCGCTAGCTTCCCCTTTGTATCCTCGAGGGGCGGCACTCGAATGCTGAAAAGGGAGCCAGACCAGCATAACACAAAGATCTAACTGGGGAAATGGGGCGATTCACCCCATGTCTCAGAGGCGACTCACCCTGCTGAAGTCCCCCAGGGTGATTCTCTGCACTTCTAAGATCATCACAGTCTTAGAAGTCTCAGATCAGAAGTTCTCCAGCCTGGCCTCATGTTAGAACCTCCTGGGTGGGGAGCTTTTAAAACATACTGAGCCCTGGCTGGTATCGCTCAGTTGGCTGGGCATCGTCCAGTGCACCGCAAGGTCACCAGTTAGATCCCCGGTCGGGATACATGCCCGGGGTTGCAGGCTGGATTCCCGCAGTAGGGGGCCCGCAGGAGGCAGCTAATCGATGTTTCGCTCTCACATGGATGTTTCTCTCTCTTTCTCTCTCCATCTCCCTTCTTCTCTCTCTAAAAATCGATAAAAATATCTTTAAAAAATAAAAATAAAAAACATCGACGCCTCAGCTCTGCCCCCAAATATTCTTTTTTTAAAAAATATATTTTATTGATTTTTTACAGAGAGGAAGGGAGAGAGATAGAGAGTTAGAAACATCGATGAGAGAGAAACATCGATCAGCTGCCTCCTGCACATCTCCTACTGGGGATGTGCCCGCAACCCAGGTACATGCCCCTGACCGGAATCGAATCCAGGACCCTTCAGTCCGCAGGCCGACGCTCTATCCACTGAGCCAAACCGGTTTCGGCAAGCCCCCAAATATTCTGATTGAACTGGTCTGCCACGGATCCCGGACATGAATATTTTGACAAAGCAGCCCCAATGGTTCCAGTGCATAACCAGGCTTGAGGCCACGGATCTAGTCCCTCCTGCCCCAGCTCCATGACCTTATTCACGAGGAGACAGAACCAGAGACAGTGGCTGGGACTTGCCCAAGGTCACAGAGCCTGGTAGTCATCAACCCGTCCGGGAGCCTCAGCCCCTTGGTTCCTGTTCAGAACTCCCCCTTCTACTCCACGGCTATAAATGCCCAAGACAACGCTCTTCCCAAGTGTAGCCTCTGAGAAAGGCTGGATGGGAGAGGGACCGAGGGTGCTGGACGTCTGGAGCGAGGAGGATCGAGGTGGCCAGAGGGGACCAGCCACGGTCAAGTTAGCCTCACTTCACAAGAGGAAAAGGCGGTGCGGATGGACAACCACGTGAGCTCTTCGCACGGCCTCCCCCAGAGGAAGAAGAGAGTCGTGTAGTCCTAAGGTTACACTCCATGGTCCCTGTCACAGCCTCCACTGTTACCAGCTTTGTATCCGCATGAGCATTCCGCAGTCCCCAAACCTAGCTAGGATTCCCAGTGCTGGCCTGCTCCTTTCACCTGCCCAGGGAAAATTGCAGCCGGCACAAATCCGGCCACCCCCAGGGACAGCCGGGCTGAAAGGGCCCTGTGTCTTAGAGCCTGCACATAATACCCAATTATCCCCTGGCCTCCCCAGGGAGAGAATGGAGAGGTGAGGGCTTTCAAAAGCCAGCGGCCCTCAAGGCTCCATTATGGGAACACTCACACAGCTGCCTTTCTCCACACACCACAGAAGGTCATGGGGACACGGGGCAACAGAAGGGGCTCGCTGGGGCTTGGAGAGCGGCCTCTCTCCCTGTCCTGGCCCAGCGGAGAGCCTCAACTTCCGTTCTTAGCAATGGAAACCAAGATGGAGGACATGATTGCAGGAATTCAGCATCACACGGGAGGCACCTTCTGAAGAGCAGTTTCTGATGGTTTATTGTTAGGGGATGTGGCAGAACATGCCGGTAATCTGCCAAATACCCACCTCTTCATCCCTCCTTCCCTTCCAGGAACCCTTGGCAACCGCGGATCTTTTTAGTGTTCTGCCACAGCATTGCCTTTTCCAAAACGTCATATCGTTGGAATCATACATACTTTTCAGACTGGCTTCTTTCACGCTGCAATATGTATACATGGTTCTGCCATATCCATTCATGATTGACAGCTCAGTTCTTTTTAGCGCTGGATAACGTTCCACTGCCTGGATGTACCACAATGTTTTTACCTATTCACCGACTAAAGGACATGTTGGTGACTTCCAAGTTTTGGCAACTATGAATAAAGCTGCTATAAACATCCATGTGTAGGCTTTTGTGTGGACGTAAGTTTTCAATTCCTTTGGGTAAATAACAGAGAATATGTTTGCTGGGTCACGTGGTAAGAAAATGTTTAGTTTTGTAAGAAATTGCCAAACTGAGTTCCAGAGTGTCTGTACCAACTTTTCGTTTAATGTGAGAGAAAATCCCTGTTGCTTTTTAAGCCCCCGTAATTGGGTCTCTGCAGCCGATTCGGTTCCTAAATGGTATGTGGGGGGATGTGCCTACTGAGTGCTGATCACCTGGACAGACATCTCCCAACACGTAACTCGTCATCTTAACCAAAAAGCCAGAAGTGACTGCTCCTCTAGGTATGTGTCCTCTTCCATAGTGTTTTTTCTTTTGCAGGAGAAGGTCAGGAGAGCCTGCCAAATGCATAACAAACCCATGCTCTCTCCTATTCTAGCTCTCTATTTGCATTAGCAATACAAGGAAATATTTCTCTTTGGCTCAGCTTCTTGTGTTTGTCTTGTTAAAGAGTGTTCAAGCAATTCCTTCTTCTGGTAGGTGCTTACAAACCATTCGTTTAATAATCTGTTCTTTTGGCATTTCTCTGGCCCCTCATAATTTTCACCAAGATTAAGACGAGTTGTGCCTGGCCAGTGTGGCTCAGTGCTTGAGCATCGACCCATGAACCAGGAGGTCATGGTTAGATTCCCAGTCAGGGCACATGCCTGGGTTCTGGGCTCAATCCCCAGTACGGGGTGTGCAGGAGGCAGCCAATCAAATGATTCTCTCTCATCATTGATCTTTCTTTCTTTCTTTCTTTCTTTCTTTCTTTCTTTCTTTCTTTCCTTCTCTCTCTCTCTCTCTCTCTCTCTCTCTCTCTCCCTCCCTCCCTCCTCTGACCTCCTCTGAAACCAATAAAAAGATATATTTTTTAAAAAAAGAATAGTGGTAACTTATGGACACAGACAATAATGTGGTGAAGGTCTGGGGGCTAGATGTGGGGTAAAGGGGTCAATGGGAAAAATAAGGGGACATCTGTAATACTTTCAACAATAAAGATAAATTTTAAAAAAGAATAGCTGTTTGATAGTTGGGTCTACTAATCTTTTTGTAGTTAGTTGAAATTCTCAAATGCTGAAGTGAGCAAATATTCCCCACTATCATTATCCAGTAATCAAAATCATTTTAGCAACGTGATTTGACTTCGTGCTGTGCAATGGATGTGTTCTGGGGGAGCTATATATACATCACATTGTTATAAATTAATTCCTATTTTAAATGAATGGGGAAAGCTCATCACAGAAGAGAATAATTCAGCAAATCCTTCTACAAAGCAGTCATTCCATTATATGAATAATCACCACCAAATTTAGTTCTCTATGAAGATAAAATGTTCAAATATAGGGGTGCTTTTTTTTACATATGGAGATTGAAGGTGAACAATTGGCTATATTCAATTCCTCTTTTCTTCTTTAACATCATCATCACTGTCTTCATTGTTGTCTGTTGTCATTGCCAGAAAAGGCACTAAATTTTAGAAACATAAGAAAAGAACTGCAGTACTAAAGCTGTCCTGTCCATTCATAAGCAGGTCTCATGCTGGGCTGAGGAATCCTGTAGCCTTCTTCCGTGGCATATAATGATTAGCTGATGATATGACTTTGGGTAAATCTCCAATTATCTAAACTCTCTGGACCTCAGTTTCATCATCTGTAAAATGGGAATGATAGAGTTCGTGTGAGAAATGAGATAACTAACATAGAGTATTGTGATGGTTAATTTTATGTGTTAACTGGCCTAGAGTTGCTCAGGTAGCAGCATTGAAATTGGTAGACCCAGTAAATTAGATGCCTCACCAATGTGTGTGTGGGAGCGGGGGGGCGGGGGGGGGGGAGGTCATCCAATCTGCTGATGGCTCACCTAGAACAAAGAGGCAGAGGAAGGGCGAATTCCACCTCTGCTAGAGCTGAGACATTCATTTCATCCTTCTTTTGGACATTGCTGCTCTTGGTTCTCAAGCCTCAGATTGGGACTAAATTACACCACTGGATATCCTGGGTCTCCAGTTTTTGGATTGTAGATCCTGGAATTCCTTGGTCTCCATAATTGTGAGAGCCAATTCCTATAATAAATCAATGTCTCTCTCTCTCTCTCTCTCTCTCTCTCTCTCTCTCTCTCTCTCATTGTTTCTGTTTCTTTGGAGAACCCTAATGCAAGTGCCTACCACATGCTATTCAATTAATGTTTGCTATTATAATTTATAATTGCTATTACAAATAAGTTATGACCACCTCACACCCAATAAGGATGATAACTATAAAAAAAAAAAGACACAACAGAAAATAACAAATGTTGGCAAGAATGTGGGAAAATTGTGACCATTGTGCACTGTTGGTGGTAAAGTAAAATGGGGGAGCCACTGAGGAACAGTATGGTAGTTCCTCAAAAACTAAAAATAGAATATTATGTGACCCAGCATTCCACTTCTGGGTATAGAACTAAAAGAATTGAAAGCAGGAGCTCAAAGAGGTATTTGTACACTCATGTTCATAGCAGCATTATTCACAATAGCCAAAAGGTGGAAGCAACACAAGTGTCCATTGATGGATGAATAGATAAACAAAATATAGTAGATACATGCCATGGAATATTATTCAGCCTTTAAAAAGAAGGAAATTCTGACAAGAGGCTGTATCATAGGTGAACCCTGAGGACACTATGCTAGGTGAAATAAGCTAGTCACATTCAGGACAAATACTGTACAGTTCCACTTACATGAAGCCCCTAGAGTAGTTAAATTCATGAGACAAAAAAATAGAATGGTGATTACCACAAGCTGCGGGGAGAAGGGAACAGCGAGTTGTTGTTTAACAGATATAGTTTCAGTTTTGCAGAATGAAGAGTTCTGTGAATGGATGGTGGGGATGGCAGCACAACAATGTGAATGAATTCTGTGCTGCTGAATTGTACACTTAAACATAGTTAAGATGGTAATTTATGTTGTGTGTATTTTACCACAATTTTATTAAAAATTTTGGGGAAAACCACCTATAATTCTGTTATCTGCAAGAGGATGAGACCTCGGTTCTTCTTGAAGGAAAGATTTCAGTCAAGAGACAAAATGCAGCAGAGCAAGCAAGAATTTATTGGCCGCAGCAAAAGCACACTCAGGACTGAAACGAGGAAGGGCCCGGAAGCAGCAGCAGGAGAGCCTGGGCCGGGCTGCTTTCGCTCACCGGGAAGTCAGAGAAAAGGGGGCTTGTGGAGGTTCGGGGGTTAGCCGGGAACGAGCTGCTGCTGCCCATTGCTCCCCTGGTTGCAAGTCTCATGAGGTCCCTTGGGGTTAGGAGATGCATGCCTGTGGAGGAAGAACAGGGGGAAGGGAATGGCATGGGTATGCTCCCCAGAGCGCACGCTGGGTCCTTCACCCGGAAGGGTTTTGTTTTTTTAAAATATGTTTTTATTGATATTTTTCTAGAGAGAGAGGAAGGAAGAGAGAGAAAGAGAGAAACATCAATATTGCTTGGCTGCCTCCTGCACACCCCCTATTGGGGATCGAGCCTGTAACCCAGGCCTGTGACGACTGGGAATCCAACCATGACCTCCTAGTTCATAGGTCAACGCTCAACCATTGAGCCACACCACGGGGCCAGAAGGTTTTTATCTCTCTCTTGCAGGAAGGGAATCTTAAAGGAGGTCTCAGGGGAGGGTCTCAATAGACGATTCATCAGCTTTCCGGGTGTGCTCTTTCAGGGTTGTGGTCTTCGCTGATGGTTCTGATGCAAGGATGGGGGTCACTGGTCATTGCAGCTGGACCTGAGGCAGCCATGGCGACACGTGTCTGGTTCTGCTGCTTTTCTGGGCCTGGAGCTGAAATACAACTGAGGCCTAGATGTTATCTTTAGGGAGGAGAAGTCAGGGGGTCCAAACCACATGACCAGCCATATGCTAGGGGAGGAAAGGTTACCCTGGGGGCGAGGTCCTTGTTTTCCCAGTTTTGCCCCTTGCTTTCCGCCCTGGTGATCTGTACCTGGCACATCGGCCTTGCTTGCTCATGTCTGTCTAACTGCTCATTACTATTCTATGACTGGGGGTTTTCTGTACCTAGGAAATGGGAACACACCAGGCGGAAGGAGGTTGTAGGGAACAGAGGAGTGACAACCTAGGATGTGCTTTGGTGGAAATGAGCGTCTGCCAGAGCTCACAGGTGGACCAACCAGGGCGTGCTTGCATTTCACAGTATCCCTGGGGCTAACCCCGCGGCCCAGTGGCTCCACAAAGCACAGCATACCTGTAGGTGAAGACCTGTGTCCAGATAACTGCCGCTTCCAGAGCTAGGCCCTGCCCAAGAAGCTGGTGTTCAAAAATTACAGCTCAATTGAGAGCAGAAGAGGAGTTCACTGGTGTTGGCTTAGTAATTAAATTACAAGGTGATTATTAGTCTGCTCAGGCAAAAAGATTACATCTGAGTACTTTAAGTAATCTAGGACTAAAACTCCTCCCAGGGGAAAAAAGAAAAGAAAAAAACCTGTAACTAAATTAATGCCATTTTTTATAGATGCTCTCCAGTGACCATAAGGTTGTCATGGCAACATGCCCTCAGAAAGGGTGTTTGATAAGGCCTGAAATAAAGTATGTATAGCAGAGAGAATTGTACATCTTATCTCTGTATCAGACCAAATTTGTTTTTGTTTGTTTGTTTTTAATCCTCACCCAAGGATATGCTTAGAGAGAAAAGCATCGAACGGCTGCCCTCCATACACTGCCTGACCTGGGATCAAACCTGAAACCCAGGCTTGTGCCTGGACCAAGAATCGAGCTGGAATCTTTCTGTGCAGAGGATGATGCTCAACTAACTGAGCCACTCCAGCTGGGCCAAATTTGTTTTCCAAGGTGGGGGACAGGTGAACTGTCACGGGCCTGCTTCCTCTCTTCTTTGGCCCTTCTGAGGTTCTAGTTTAGCCAGCCGCCTCTGCTGCTGCCCTGGAGGGAGAACAGCAGCCCAACATCTCTCCACATTGCTACTTTCCCCGGGAATGATCTCCCATTCAACTCCAGCCAAATCGTATCTTACCTTATTTTCTAAAAGAAACAAAACACCCCAAAACGCCTCTGCCACCTCCTCCAAGCAGGCTTCCCTGATGAACTGGCAGCTAAATGGTCTCCAAGCCAGAGTCAATTTAGTCACTTAACGCTGCACAGTGCAGAATTTACAGAAATTCACCCAAAAAATACAGCAGAGCCCCTATTTTGGTTTAAGACAGCACAAAATGAATTCAGAAGCTTCTTATATGCTTTATTCAAGTACCAAATTTGATCAAAGAACCAAACTTGATCAAAGTAAGTCAGTGGTGTGAACATATGAATACCAGACACATTCCAGAAAAGTTGCTAGCAATGCAAGATTCTGTCAGACCTGATGTTGAATGCACCAGAGGAGCTGCTATTTAAAGAAAGTATGCTTACTCCTTTTGTAAAGACATGATCATCTCGTAAAGTGTCTTTTGTGTAAACTCCTATTTTCAGATACTAAGTATATTTTAGAATTTAAAAAGCTGTCTCCAATTCTCTCTGGGGAGAGTGGAGTGTAAACAAATCTGCTATCAATATCCTCAAAACAGACACAGGGGTGGGGCGAGTGTATTTGTGTCTGAATGTGGGTGAGAGAGGGACAGAGGTCAGCCCTAGGGCACTGGACGCCTGACTGCTCCTTATTCCCCAGGTGCTGCTGACCCCCCAGACATCATGCTGAAGGTGCCCATGATGATTACCGGGATCTTGGCTCAGGCCGGAGAGGAGCCACACTCCAGTGTCTGAATGACCACTCAGAAATAAAATCTAGCCCTAGCCGGGTAGCTCAGTTGGTTAGAGCATCGTACTGATATGCCAAGGTTGCAGGTTCGGCCTCTGGTCAGGGCACATACTAGAATCAACCAACGAATGCGTAAATTAGAGAAACAACAAGCTGATCTCTCTCCTCCCTCTCTCAAATCAATCAATCAATAATTTTAAAATAAATAAAAAAATCTAAATGTACCCCTTTGGGCCACATAATAGGTCAGATTTTCATCCGAGGTCCCACATAGCCTATCCCCAGTGTAACAACCAAAACAGCAACAATAATAACCAAAAATAAAAGCTAAGCTTCACTAAGTCCCTACAGTGTGCTAAGTGCATCACACACATGATCTCATTTAACTCTGATTGGCTCAGCTGATCTGCTGAAACCAGGGCCACTTAAGTCCAAGCCTAGTCAATGGCCTGGTGTCCCTGGATCAGATGTCTACCCCTGGTCCAAAAAGCTTGGCTACCCCCTCCAGGGTGAGGTTTTTCTAGCATGCAGCTGGGCAATGAAATGTGTCTCTTGCAGAGATGTGGGGGTGTATCTTTGCCCAGCTCCTCATCATGAACAAGGCCATCTGTGAATGGTGAGGTCTGACCCTGAATTCTCAGGGACTTAAAGAATGCCTAACTTCTCATGGGTTTCACTTACTGTCCTTGAATCTTGCAAGACAAGATCTGTTTGTCTTCTTCTGTTCCTTTACAGACTTCAGGGCACTATTTAATGAATATTACAAACCCTTCCTGTTCTGCTGGAATTAAAAAGCTTTAAACACATACTTCTGGCTATTAACTTTACAGCTTCTTTTGCCAGCTAGATTGTAAACTTCTTGAAAGGGGAACTTCAGGTTGGGAAATAATTTTAGAGATTGTAGAGTCCAACCCTCCCATTTTACAGGTGAGAACACTGAGGCCCAAAGAGAGGAAATGTCACACAGCAGGATAGGGTCAGGTGGGACCTGGAAACCAGTTTCACACACTTAGTTCCCCATGGTGCATTGCGATGCCTTATGCATAGCATGCTCCCCATAAAATATTTCTTGGTTTATTCTTACTTAGCTTTTGCTTTTTTCAAGCTTATTGTTTTCTATGGATGTCCCTTCCTCCATCACCAATTTTAACCCTAGAGGATCACTTTCTATCTGCCTTTCAGGCGTTGGTCTTTGGAGTTGTGTAGTGGAAGCTGAGATGAGGCCTGGGTGAAACTCAACCTGGTTCTATCAAGCCATTATCTCTCTAGGCCAACACCCCAGTAACAGAGCGTAGACACTAGACCGGTAACTTCCTTCCTTCTGTGGGGTCAGTGGCCACCAAACTGATACCTGATGAGCCCACTCTGCAGTGTCCACCTGAAGACACAACTTCTGCAATGTTTCCCAGGCCAATGCTGGGCCACTGTTGACCTCTTCACTACGGGAAGTCATAAATGGATCTAGTTCTACTTTCTTCCCAGAAGCCTTCTCTGACCAGTCCAGCCTTCCAGGAACCCTTTGTTCATTTACAATCACCCTTACACAGTGTAGCACTTCATCAGTTTTCCTATCATCTCATGGGTACCAGCCTGGTCCGCTCAGCTCCTGAAGGCAGGTAACTTCTCCCCCAGCACTGGGGTGGACTCCCACCAGCCTGCAATAATTGTGTTAACTAATGGAGGAAAGGCTGGTAGAAGGAAGGAGAAGAAATGGGAAGAAAGAAGAAATCTTAGGGAAGTGTGGATTAAGAAAAGCAACTGCTTAAAACAGAGAGAAACATTCTGGCTTTTAATTTCTGGGCTATGTGGTGACAAATCAGAAAAAGCAACTCTTGGCAACTCAAATCTGCCGAAATTAAACCAATTCCAGTGCCAGTTCATTAACTCCGCACCCAGCAGCAACTCTGACCCCAGCCTGCAGGTGGGGCATCAGATCAACCACAGAGTAGAGGAGGAAGGACATTGCAAGAGGGACAAGGAAGCACCAGGCCTCCCACACTGGGGAACTCGGGTCTGAGGGACCTGCAGAGACCCCCATTCCAGCTGGGAATCCACGTCATGAAAGGCCATTTCAGAGTGCTCTTGATAAGAATACAAACAGGTAGGAGTTGCAGGAGAGAGTGAAAAGACTATCTTATCATACAGGTAAGGTATTGGGCTGGAGGAAAAGGAGAGGGCCAGGTGCTGAGGATCTGGAGAGCAGGAGATAAGTTTTAATGGGCAGGGAAGAAGCCATGTGGGAGCCCAGGACATGCCTCGAGTGGGGACATCATTTGGAGGGCCTTGGGCATCAGGGTGGGGAGAGGAAACACACAACTACTGTGGACTGGTGAGGGTTCGGAGCTGGGCCAGCAGGAGTTGAGAACTAGAACTGAACTGAGCCTCCTTGAAACAAACCTTTTAATTTCTGGGCTATGTAGTGACAAATACATCACGCATGGAGATGAGTCACCCCCAGAATCCTCCCTGCAGCACCGGCTCAGGAAAATTCAGGGATCATTCTTCTGGGCCAGGAAGACCCTGCATCAAAGAAAGGAGTCAATCATCACTGAGGATTTGCTGAGACAGATGCAATTTAAATAGGTTAGGGCCTTTGGTTCTCACAAAGCCAAGAAAGGTTGTGGACTAAGCTGCCCAAGGTCACCCTTGTGAAGGGTAGGTAAGCTGCCCAAGGTCACAGATCCAGGAATGTCATTCCTGGGATGCAAACCCAGACTGCTAACTCCCAGACTGTGCTGTCCCCACTGGCCCTCTCACTCCAGGCACACCCCTAACAGAGGTGTGTCCTCCTCACGGTTGTTTTGCACGTAGCTCAGCCTCTCATCGCCTCTGGGATGGATCCTGTTCTCACCTCTGGGGGTGTGACTTAAAGCAAAAGCAAAACCAAGACCCAGACAGTTCCATTCTTCTTTCCTTGCAGGTGGCGTGCCTCTCACACAAATGTGCAAACTGCATTGACAACTAAAATCAGGTACCTGGCAATCAGCTGGGTGGATAGACTCTGGTACTATTATTTCATATTTTGCAAACTCAGGAAATGCTCCAGATGTTAAAGCATAAAAATAGCACACTGCTGAGCCAACGAGGCACGGATTCTAAAAGAGGCAAACCAGGGGGAAGAGTCAGGTGTGCTTAAATGCGAGGTCCTTTGATGGGAGTGGGGATGGTTGAAAACCAGGTCTGACACCCAGACAACTGGCTCCTGGTACCCACTCTGCCTCCTAGGAATGCATGACTGTGGGCCTGCCATCTCCCTCTAAAAGGGAGGGGAAGACACACCTGTGTGCCCTTCGGTACAAGAATTAAATGAGCTGCTCTATAGGACGGGACTGGTTTCTTTCTTTTTTCTTTTTTTTTTAATTACTATTTACTAACAGCCAGGCTATTCCATGTTTCACTAATTCTCTTAACAACTTTATGACACAGTTGTTTCTGTCCCCAATTGAGGATAACACAGGCACAGAAAAGTCATGTAATACTCCTAAATTCACCCAGCTTTCAAGTGACAAAAGTGGGCTAACGCTCAGTTCTATCTGACTATAAAGTACTATCTGACTACAAAGCACACCATACCATCCTGGATTCTGCTTTGCTTTCTGTCCAAGGTTTGGCTCATGCTGAGCCTCAAGACTGGAGCACAAAGCTCTCCACACCAAATGAAATCCCACTCATCCTTCAAGGCCACTTCAAGCCCCACCTCCAGTGAGGAGCTGTCCCCGTCTCCTTCTGCTCTCCAAGCTCATCCTCCACCCCCAGTTTGGCCCTCTGCCCTGCCAAATTGCTGGGACTTTCAGAATTTACTGTCTTCTCTCTCATCTGGGGCATTTGTATTCTGGAGCCTTTGTCAGATGCCTACCAATGCCTTTGCCTTTGTTTAAAAACCTCCTCCAGGAAGCCTTCCCTGATCCTCTCCTCTCTCACCTCCATCCACCTTCCATCCTGGTTGGCTGCTTCACCTGAGGGTTCCCTAGCACTTTGTGCTTATGCCTATGTTAAGTGTTGACTTATCCCCTATACTTGCATTGACTATAATCCTTACACCAGACTTTGAGCTTGAGGGCAGGGACTGAGGGTCTTACTTGTCTTAGCATTTCCAGACATGTCCTGTCTGTAGAAGTGCTCACCAAATGTTCTCTGAATTAATAAATGGATTTCTATGGCAATTACACCACGTCACCCAATTCCTCCAGAGAGTTGATACTCCCTTGCTTTGGAGGGGTGTGAAGCATACTTCTCCTGAAGGCCTCTCTGTGCCAAGCTCAATGCCAGGCACCTAGTAGGTGCCCAGAAAACACTGGTGATTTGGTTAAGCGATTACCGAATGTTCCATTGTATTGAATTCTCCCAGCCACCACGTTCCCTGTCCCAGCCCACAGCATGGCCAATGGAAAATTAATTGGTTGTAAAGTGCATATCCAATTACAACATCCTGCCCCTGCCACAGAGATGTTCAAATGTTAATTATAACATGCATCTCAATAACAGACAGCAGCATTTAATGCAGCATTAATAACGCCACTTGGGCCGGCCAATACATACACAAAGCTCCCTTTTATCAGCCATTAGGACAGACTTTGCACTTGAAGCGCCTAAGTCCTCATCCTTAAAGCATTCCTGCCCCCAAAACCAAACCTTTCCCCGAAAGCCTGGACCGCGCCTAAGCCCTCAGTTTTCCCTACGCAGAGGTCCGCGCCCAGGACCGCGCCAGCGTCCAGGGGCGTTGGGCGCGGGTTTCGGCGTCGCTGCACTGGGATGCCTCGGATGCTCACGCGCATCCCGGCGTCCCCGCGGCGCCGGGTTCTCCAGTGCCCGCCATCCCGGGAAAGAAAGGCGAACTACATTACCCAGCAGGCCTCGCGCCGCCCTCTTTCCTTTCAAGTCTTTGCACGTGGCCGGAGGGGAGGGCGGAGCCTGGACGTCACTCTCCAGCATTCTCTTTCCTTGTGTCAGAGCAGGGATATATTTTTTTCCTTCCTCTACTCCCTCCTCCCCCCCACCTGCCCCTCCCTCCCTCGTTCCCTTCCCTCCCTCCCTCCCTCCCTCCCTTCTTGGCTGGGTGTCCGCGCCCGGGAGCCCGAACCCCCTCCGCTGCCCGGACGCGCGGAACTCGCGGCAGGAGTCGGCTCTCGGGAGCCTCCTCCCTCCCTTCCCCTTCCCTGCCCCCTTCCCCCACCCCCGATCCGGCTCGGAGCGGTGGCCAGAGGAACCCCGAGGTGAGCATCCCCTCCGTCAGCGCCCCCTCTTGTAGTCACCGCAGCTGGCGGACGGATTCGGGGACCTAGGAGGAGGGCTGCGTGCCGTGCGCGTGCTTATAGGTAAATCCGGGAAAACCGCCCGAAACAATTAGCCCCTTCCCCCTCCCTGCGCCCGGGGCAGCCGGGCGTCCGCGCTCAGCCGTGGTCCTCCTCTCTGTCGAGGGTCGCACTCCTCGGGCTCGCCACTCCCGAGGTTTGCCCCTTCCCTCCGGGTGCCCCGCCCCGCAGGGAGCCCTGGCCCTGGAGCCCGGGTGGGGAGGGGTCCCGAGGGGCGCGCGGCTGGAGCCCGGCTGGCGTTGGACCCGCGCGGTGTAGCCGCTGTCATGTGCCGGGTTCCGAGCGGGGGGAGGCAGAGAGCGAGCGTGATTCCTCTCCCTTTTGTTTTGAAGCCGCATTGGCTGCAGCCCGCAGTTGGTGGAGTGGCGGCTGAACTTGCAGCTGTTCTGACCGTGCTCCGCCGAGGTAGGAGCGCGGCGCCCACAGCCGCTCTCGCCGGAGGCTGCTGCCCTCGCGGCCGCAGGGGGACCCGGAGAGAGTCTCCACGCCGCCCCTCCCTCCGCCGGTGAGTGATTGTGTCTGTGGCAGCGGCTGTGTGTGTGCGCGCCCGTCCCCGCGGGCTCGGGGCTGGCTGTCGTCTAGACAGTCTGCACCCTCCCTCTGTCCCCGGTGAGCCCGCGGGCCGCGGGGGGCACAGGGCGTGGGAGCAGAGGCGGGAATCCATTGCGGTTGCAGACTTGGACACTCCCCGTCGTGGTGGTTCTGTTGGCTCTTTAAATTATTATACCGTCGCCGCGGCGTCATCGGGCCTGGGGAATCGTTCGCCGGCGGAGCCGGGGTTAGGTTGACAGGCTTTGACCAACGAGGCTCGCGCTGGCGAGTGGCTCGAGCGGCTGCGGGGTGGGCTCCGGCTCGGCGTTTTCAGGACGTGGAGCAGGTGACTTGTCCCGGACGCCGGTCTTGGCGGAGGGCGGGCAGGGGGCGGTGGCTCGGTCCGCGGTGGAGGTCTGGGCTCCCGAGGGCCGCGCGGGAGAGCCTGGTGCGTCTCGGAGGGGGTGTCCCAGAGACCGCGCGTCGCCGATTTGAGTGTAAGTCTCTCCTTTGGCGTTAAAAGAGGAGCGAGGGTCTGAGCCCCTCCTCTGGGCGGCGTTGGCTGTGCGGTTTCGTGGAGTTTGCAGGGTTGGGATTGGGGGGCAGCCGTGAGCTGGAAGGGGGTGCGACGTGTAAAGGGGAGGGATGGCTGGCGGCGCCGGGTGGGTCGCACACCCGGGAGTGAAGCGTCGCCTCCCCCGCCCAGCTGTCTGTGAGTACACACCGCTCCAGCGTGGGGAGTGGAGGGTTGGGGGGGGGGGGGGGACCGCAGACGGCTGCATAGTGGGGACGCGCCGCCCGGGTCCCGTCAGCCCCCTGGTGGTCCCAGTTGGGTTTGTAGTCTTGTGTGTCCGCGCGCGTGCGTGCGCGCCCGTGTTACTTAGAGAGGGGGTCGTGCTTGCGTGTGTGCCGGGTTCACAAGGGAGTCCCTCCGCATCTCACGCCCCTAGACCCGACAGACTGGCTGCAGCGCTGGGGAGGGGTGGTCTGGATGAACCGGGAGAAGCCTTGGGGAGCTCGAGTGTTCTCTCCCCGCCTCCTTCGCCGCCCCCACGCTTGGGCTGACCCTTGTACCGAGGCGCTCTGTGGGTATGCATGCCCCAGCAGACCCTGGAGGGAATCGGTGCGCCCTGCGCCCCCCTCCCCTTTCTGCGTCCTAGAGGCCGTGTGGGCCAAAGGCTGGCCCGCAGTCCCGGTCCCGGCCCAGGCCTGGCTCTGCGCTGCCGCCTCGCTGCTGCTGGATGCCCAGACTGTGCCTCTGTCGGCTCCGCCCACCGGGCTCAGGCTCCGTGGCCCGGGGATTATCTATCTCCCAGGCTGGAGGCCCGCGAGCTAAGGAAGGAA
The DNA here is from genome assembly GCF_028538775.1 of Myotis yumanensis. Taxonomy (NCBI): domain Eukaryota; kingdom Metazoa; phylum Chordata; class Mammalia; order Chiroptera; family Vespertilionidae; genus Myotis; species Myotis yumanensis. The sequence goes on from NW_027223758.1 coordinate 83,266,374, forward strand.
GCCGCTGGAGCTGCCGGCTTCTAGGCGGCTGGAGCTCAGGCCGGCGAAGGTGACACAGCACGAACCCATGCCGCCCGCCGGAGCTAGAGGAGAGAGAAGGTGCCGCCCAGAGGGCGGAGAGGGGCTGCAGGCTGTCCGGCAGGCCCTCTGGCCTAGTGCTGGGTCCGTGCCCAAAACCTCAGGAATCCCTCTTGCGAGCATGCTCGGACCTCAGGAGAAAAGTGCCTGGCTTTCAAGAAAACCCAGTTACATGAGAACAGAATGCACCGCACAAGCCCCTCACAGGATGCACTCAGGTTGCGGGAGGAAGCTCCCTTTGAGTGTTTGGAACAGGACTAGGTTTACACACAGATCACCCCATCTGCTGTCCAGTGTCTGTCCTGGATTGTGTGCGCTTGGAGGCAGTAATTTTGTACCGCCTTCTGGGGGACAGTGTCATCAGTGGTTAACAGATTGCTGGAATAATATGTTTGACTTTTCAGGGCGACCCCTGCCTTCTATACATTGCATTGATTAAGATGGTCCTGTGAGGCAGGACTCTCAGTGGGAGAAGGGCTACTTTCCCGTCTTTGTGATTCCTCTTCTCAGCCTATGGCTTTTAGTTGAAATAGTGGCGAGGCCCCCCCCCCCCCCCAGTAGGTCTTGCCACCCCAGGAAGTACTGAATCTGAGAAAGGGGTTAAATTAATGCTGGTAATTACTCTTGTCAAGACATTTGTGATTTGCTACCAGTCCTAATGACAGTAGCCACTAAAGAATAGAAGTCTGCATCGCTGTTATTATCACGCATGAAAATTTCCTGTCGTTGAATGGTTACCAGTTTTTATACCTCTAATATATTCCAGAATCATACCTGCATGTAATAAATGCATATGGCACACGTATTTATGTGACACATGCCTGTGTTCACATGGGTGTGTTAATGGAGTTATTAGATTCAAGGTTTATTCTTTAGTTGCTGGTTTCAAAACCATCGAATTTAGAGTGTAGACCCCTGAGAAACCATCTCAGGTTATACTCCCTATCCCCTCCATCTCCAGGGACGGGGAACCCCCCCCCCCCAAAAAAGCAAAGAACTCCAACATGTATTTCTCAGTATTTACATGAGGGTTCTCAGACACAGCCTGAAGAAGGGTAATAGCCAAGTAATCAACCATTTATTCCCAAGTATGTATTGAGTACCTACCTGTTTATAGAGCTTAAAGTGTATACAAAGAAAATGTAACATATGGCCCCTGCTTGCCAAAAACCGACTCTAACTGGAGATGAATGTAAGATTTTTAAGTCCAACAGATGTCTATTGAACACCTACCGTAAGCTAGATATGCTACAGTGATTGGGGCACACAAAGGTAAGAGCAGAAACAGCTACATTGTTACAGTGCAATAGCCCAGATGATTCAGACACCGTAGGAGGGAATAAATCATAAATATTTTAGAGCACGCACCCTGGGACTTCATCAGTTTCACATACGTTGGTTGCAAGGGACTCAAAATGCTGGTTCCTATCCTAGAGCGAATCCAGGAGGAAGTAACAGGAAGGAGAGCCTGATGTCTCTTGTTATTTTGGACTTCAGACTGTTTGGAACCTCCCAGGTGGGTCCAGAGGTACTGTGTGTCCTTCTGTGGAAGTTAAGCAGCTGGTGGGAAATAACCCCGAAGCCAGCCCACAGCTCACTGGGCTGAGCAATGAGGAGCTCACAGGTTGTTCTCCATGGTCCTGCCCCAGCTCTGCTGGGCTCTGCTGGGCTGTGCTGGGCAGCGATAGGCTGCTGTCTTCTGTGATAGGCTCAGGCTTTGGTCACGGTCTCACTCAGAGCCCGAGTTTAGTGTCTGTCTTACAGGTCTGTGTAGGTGTTTTAATATGGGTCTCTTTGTATCTGTTCATTCCCAAACTCACTTCTCGGGTCCCTGGCACTGTCCTCCAATTTCCTCTGAGTTGCAGAGTCCACTGCCCTTGTTTTTAAGGTTCTGTTGTTTGTCGTTCAGGTCATGAAGGAGGAAGCAGGCAGTGGTGGTTAGGATGGAGAAAGAATCCTGAGCCCGCATAGAGAACATAGGCACAAGCAGATGGGCAAATTGCAGTTTTGGGGAATTCTCCAAAGAGGATGGTATTTCTGCATCGCTTACCCAATAATGTGGCAGCCCCTTTTGATGTTCTTTTGGGGCGGGGGGGCGGGCAGAGAGCGTTCCTCTACTTCTGGATCTCACCGCTGACTCACTGGTCACCTGAGCTCAACTGCTCACATCCAGGCTTTGCGTTTCTGTCCTCCTGCCTCCCCCTGCACACACCTTCATTTAGAACAATGCTGCGATGGTGGCCTTCATGAGTTGTCACCATGATGACTGATCAACATCTGCCTCTTATTTCTGAATTACACCCAGGCCAGAGCTGTGCTTCAGAACAGGGTGAGAACAGACCCGTCCTCAGATCCTAGGCACCCAGAGCTGGGAAGGCCTTGTTGATGAGCTGGTCTCCACGTGAGGACCTGAGGCCCAGAGGGATGAGATGGCTTGCACAAAGTGGCTGGGAGCCCTGGAGAGTGGCACACGAAATCCTGGATTTTGATGCCTCATCCAATCTTCTTTCTCTATACTATGGTGTTTTCCGGGGGGGGGGGGGGGGGGGGGGGGGGCGGGGGGGCGGGGGGGGGCGTGGAAGTGGGGTTCTTACTCCTCAAGGAGGAAGAATTCTACATCTTCTCACCTCTCCTCTGGTTCCAGGAAAGGCTCTGGAATGCATCTTACGGTCTTGAGATTGCGCTTCTTTGAGACTGGCCCGGCCTTCCGGGCCTCTCTCTCATCTTGGGCGTGCAGGAATCTGGGAGAGGTGGTGGGCCTTGGGCCCTCCAGCACTCGTAAGTTTGGCCTTTTGCTTTCATCTCCTGTGACCTGGACCCATGGCAAGGTCCCTTCCCATGGCAAGGTCTTCAGGAACTTCCCGACAGTGAAGAGGACCCACAGGTTTCATTTGATTCTCACCGGACTCAAGTGAGGGGAAAAACTGCCAATGGGAAGGTCATGGAGTTGGGCAGGGGATTGGTTGGCACTGGAAACTATTATAATACCCGACACTTGATTTGGCTTTACACTTTGCAGAGCATTTCACACAACTGATCCCATCTGCTCTTCATAGCAGCTCTGTGCGGCTGTTATCATTATTCCCATTTTGCAGATGAGGAAACTGAGCCACTGTAGTAGAGCAGGGATCTGAACCCTGGTCCTCAGACTTCAAGTCCACTGCCTGGGGCTGAGGCGGCCCACCATGTCACTTCACATTGCAGTTTTGTGAGTAGAGGGCCTTGAACTTTTTGGAACTTTTTTATGTCCACTGTTGGCTCACATCCAGCCAGGGAACCAGACCCAAATGCTAAGTTAGTTACCCAGGGGGTGGGTTGGATAAAGGATGGGAGGCGGTGATTGTAGCAGTGGTCTGGGGCTAGTTTGGGCTGATTACACAGAAAGGGGTGAATTTGGGAACAGATCTGGGGTTGTGGAGGACCTAGAGGAGGTTTTTGGCTGGGGTAATGGCACAAAAGTGCTAAAGGGGTAATTGTGGAATAGGGACTGGGAGTGGAGCCGACTAAGAAGGTTCGGTGGTCATCCTGAAGTCAGAAGGCTCTGTTTCTATGCCCGACTGACTCTGCCAGAACCTGGGGCTACAACAGTGAGTGGGCACAGCCCCCACTTCCTGCAAGAGGCCCACTCTATTGCCCAAGAGACACTTAAACAGTACCTTCAGTGTGGTGCGGTGAGTGCAGACAGTTAAATTCTGCATGGGGCAGTAAATGCAGGGGTAGAGAAAGTCCCGAGGGCCTTACAGTAGCAAGGACAAGGGGCCGCTGCTCTTGCCTCAAGATCAGGGAGTGCTTCCTGAGGGAGATAACATAGGTGCTGCAGCTGAAAGAGAATTAACCAGGAGAGGAGATGGGAGAAGGGCACTCAGGGGTAGGAACAGTATGTGCAAAGGTGTAGAGGCCTGAGGCTGTCTGGGTACAAGGAGGGACGGAAGCTATGAGGTCGGAGTCCAAGGGCAGAAAGGCAGACAAGGCTCAGGAGGGAGGAGCTTTGTGAGCCTGGCTGGGACCTCGGCTGTTAGCCCCCAGGTAGAGCCTGGAGGACGGGCCATTAATCAGAGTCGAGGTGTGCCACCGTGGAACAGAAGGGAGCAGGACTGGGAGCTGGGCAGCTGCAGGGCGGATGAGGGAGTGACAGGCTCCATTCGGTCCAGGTCACAGGGGATGAGGCCTGGAGCCAGGGCCATGCGTATGGAGATGGAGGAAGGTCATATATATATATTTAGGGAAGAAAGTCTTCAGTGACTGCTTAGCTTTGGGGGATAAGGAAAGAGCCCAGTGCCTCCCAGGTTCCTGGCCTCCCTGACTTGGTGGGGGGCGGCCGTTACCCAGGTGTGACCTGGTTGCTGGAGCAGGTCAGCTAGGGTTGGGGTAGGGGGAGGATTGTGGGGAGTTCATTGTTACATGAGTAGAATTGGAATTGCGGATAGGGTAATCCGGTGGCAACTGTCTTACACACGGCACGGTGCGCAGGGTGGAAGCCTGAGGAAGCAGTGTGGGCAGGGGCCACAGACCCAGGAGTGGGGAAGGGTCTGCTGCCGCCGAGTGGACCGAGGTGGGGCTGCTGTAGACAATAAGGAGACCTCTTCCTCCCATTGTCAGAGGATCCTTTGTCATGCCGCTTGCCGCAGTCGTCAGGGAAGCCAGGCGGGGATGCTGTGTCATGCTGGAGGCCCAGCTGGCAGAATCCAGCGACAGCCAAGAATGAGCTTCAGCTGGAAGCATTGGAGGGAGTTAGGGGACTGGCGTGTGCATTTTTAAGGCCCATGGTGAGCAGGTGCTGTCCCCGGCCCTGGGGCCATGAGTAAAGGGCAGGGAAGATGTGGAGCAGGCAGTCCAGCTGGGAGACGGGATGTGGACTTAAGAGGCCACGTAGAAGCTGTAACAACGTGGGCAAAGAGTAGCGTGCACATCGAACAGAAGAGTGGCTACTTCTCTTCCTGCCATCCTGGAGCTGCGCATTTTAGGCAGAGCTCCAGCCTTTTCAGTTTTTAATCCTTGGGGCCTAAGACAGTGCCTGGCGCTTAGTAGGTGCTCAGCCTATGTCTGTGGATCTGCAGGGATGTGGCCAGTCAGGTGTTTGGGGTGGGAGGTCAGCCAAGGAAAGTTTCCATGAACAAGACCAAAGTGGGTATTCCAACACCGATTGAGAATATTTTTAGTACCGCGGTGGAGTAAAAATCTTGAAAACCTTCCAACTACCAAGTACCTAGAAATGCTGTATAAACTAGCATCCTTTCAAAGAAGAGCTGAGCTCATAAGATGTGAAGAAAAGCCAGAGGACTCAAAAGCGAGTGTGGACAGGAAGCTTGCGCATATGCTAGGCCAGTCCTGCGGAGCGGGGGTGCCGGAGGCAGGGGCAGGGGTTGTTGAGGGGTGGTTTCTGGTCTCAGAACGTAAGAGGGTGGAGTCCTGATAACATCTCCAGGACCAGGGGTGTGACTGGGAGTTGGAGCAGAGAGAGACCTGCCTGACAGGGGCCCTGTTAAGGTTTGCGTGCTTGGAGAAAGGACAGGGGGTTGGGGGGTGGGGGGAGCTTGTCAGTCTTGGCCTGGATCTGGGGTGGGGGAAAAAATCTTCCCTGGAAACTCTGCTTTTGGATGTGATCTGAAGGTCCCAAGAGGAGGAATTAACATATAAAGCCCTGGGGAGCAGGGTCCTCCAGCCTGTGGCCTAGGCCCTCGGGGATGCCAGGAAGGTCCTGGGGCTCTTCACCCTTCGATGCCTTGGGTCTCAACCTTGGAGAGATGCTGCAGGACCTGGGTGGCCCGAGTGAGTGAGTGAGTGAGTGAGGAGGAGGAGAGAGAGGCCTCGTTCGAAACCTTTAAAAAGAGTTTTTGTTGATTTTTAGAGAGAGGGGAAGGGAGAGAGAGAAACATTGATTGGCTGCCTCCCGCATCCCCAGGCCTGTGCAGGGCCGGGAATCGAACTGGCGTCCTTTTGGTGCATGGGTTGACACTCAACCACTGACCCATATTGACCAGGGCTTGAAACCTTTGAAAAGGGCCTCAGGACAGCTGCACCCCCGTGGAGGCGTGTGCAGGGCTGCGTGAGGGGCTGTTCCTGCCCCGGGCTTCACCTCTTCGCAGAAGCCTGCAGACAAGTCGTCCAGGAAGGCCAGAATGTTCTCCCCTGCCGTTCACTCGGTCAGGAGCTTACAGATGAGGCTCTGTCCAGGTTCCCCCTAAAGGTGCCCTGGGGCATTCCAGTTGCTACTCATGCCCCAGACTGTGCGTCACACTGGCTCCCCCAAGCCCAGAGTCTTGAGTTCCTAGAATTTCAAACTGGGGAGACGTCTTGGAGGTCACCGCCCATCCCCGCAGTGTGGCAGTCCTGACTACATCAGCACTTGCTCAGATGCTTCCCACGGCTGAGCAAGAACATGCTAGGAGTGTACGGCCTGTGAGGCAGTGCCTTCTCTTACCAGAGGCTGTTGCCGCTGCGAAGGTCTTCTGTGAGCCTCAGCCACTGCCCAGCCCTTTCCACCCCTCGCCCCATGGCTGTCCAGAGAGATGTCTTCCAGGCCTTTCACTGTCCCGCTTCTTCTGATGGCTTTAATTTGTCAAGCTAAGATTCTGTGACAATCCAGCCAACTTCTAGCCTAACTTTAGCACAGAAGGCGCTTTGAAGTTCAGAGTAAGCTTAGCTGAGCCGGCTGCGTAGATGCAGCCTGTGATGTAAGTAAAAGTTAGAGAAGCTCTGGCTCAGTACTTTCCAGATTACCATGAGAGAAGCAACAGCACACACTGCATGTTCTTTCCTCCAACACCCAGAAAGCATCTTGGCTCATAAGTAAGTGACTCAGGAATCGGGGTTTATTGAGTGTCTATTATGTGCCCGGCACAGTGCTAAGCATTCTCTGTTTGCCTCGCTGCATCAAAGCAACTTCCGTGAGGGAGAAAGATGGAGAGGCAGAGACATAGAAATGCCTAACTGTAGCTGTGGCAGTTGAGCCTGAAGTTATTCAGAAAGAATGTGTGTGGTTCCATCTGGGCTGGGTGGAGCTGACCCTCCCCTTGCTGTTCCCTTGTAGGGCCTACCCGCTGGAGTAGCAATGTCCTGGTCTCACCACAGGTCTTTACCACATTTGTGGGGCATTTGCTGAGATACTTACGATTGTAAGCCATGAGATCAAGAAAGTGGCCTCCTGGGGAATCCACATCTTGGTGTGCCACCAAGTAGGATGGTGCTCACAAGCAAAGTGTTTTTGAGAGCATGCTGCCTGCCTGTCTGTCTCTTGAGGTCAGTCTACAGTCCCTGGGCTTTCTCAGGGAGCAGAGGCTTTCTGTCCCTTTGCATCTGCAGGAAGGTCAGCATCTGTGGGCTCATCTGTTCACTAGCTGCCATGACAGGTTACCAGGAGCACGGCTGCCTTTGCAGCGAGGTTGCATCAAGTCAGCTGGACACCCAGATGTGCGCTGCCAGTTTCATACGGGACCCTGTGCTAACAGCACTTGGTGGGGAGGGCCAGGGATTCTGGGAAAGCACCCAATTTCTCCTCTCCTCCCCCCCAAAAAATGGTTCCTCGTGCTCACATTGCACTGGTTTGCCTCGATCCTTTAGCTCCAGGCTCTTACCCGTTGCATTTGGTTCAGTTTAGCAGAACGTCCGTCAGACGCCTGCGGGGCACCCGGCTCTGAATGAGGTGAGATGAATTCTGGTGAAACTGGCAGGGCCCCCGCCTCCCATCTGCATCTCTGTGGGGAAGACAGAATGGCCTTATGGGAAGTTCTGGATAAGGAGAAAGAAAAGTGTGCTGAGGCAGCCAGAGGTGACTCTAACTTTTTTGTGGAAAAGGACACACTTTTGAGAGTGAAAGGGGATGCTGTTAACAATCCTGCTGGGACACAGCTGTCAACTGGGATTGTCCTCATGGCACCAGAGAGGGCATTTTGCTTGTGGGTCACACCTGACACTGTTATCATTTACACCGCAGGATGCACATGCGGTGATGGGGGTAGCGGCGCGCCCAGGAGAAACCAGCATCTGTTTCCTCATTTTGTTTCGGAACAAGAGAGGAAAGTATTATCTGTGGGGACCATGGACTCGGCTTTCTGATGGGGCTCAGTTTCCAGCCACAAGGACCTATCTCAGACCTCTCCATGACCTCACTTTTAGGATTGGAGGTGGAAGTTGGGGAGAGAAAAACACCTGACTTTGTAGGGTGTTGCCTATTGGCAAAAGAACATAGGACTAACAATGGCTTGAAAAGCAAGGTGTTTGTAGACTCGCATAGCCAGAGGTCTGAAGATAGGGGTTCTAGGGTTGGTTCCTTCAGTGGCTCAGCAGTGATTTCAAGGACTTATTCTAACCTTCTAGGCTACCATTTCAGCATGTTGGCCTTTCTCCTCGGGTGTGCTGTCTCCGCATGGTCACAGCATGGCTACCCCTATTCCAGACATCACATTCTCATAACTGCATCTTCAGGCTGTGGGGAGCCGATAGAGGATTAAGCCTCGGACTGACCTGTTGGCAAAGTCACAAGTCCCAGCTTAGAGGGCACAGTCCTCTTAAGCATACTTAGGCTTGACCTTATGAAGCTCCCTAGATCTATCCCGGAAGCTAATGGGCTGAGGGAAGTGCAGCAAGAACAAGAACAAAAACAAGTGAAACTCACAAGAACAATGTAACTATGGTCAAAACAAGTGAAATTCACAAGAACAGTGTAACTATGGAAACCACTACCTTGTTTACCTCTGACTATAAAATAAAGGCTCAGCTTGCCTCGGGATCTTTCTCTGTGGCCTCAGCCAGGCACAGGGAGATCCACAGAGACTAAAGAGAGCTAGAGAGTTCTGAACGCTGTCTCCGTCTGTGTAAAACATTCTTCGCCAACTCTGTCCACACCTTTGGGAACCCGTGGACCGCTGGGGCTGGACCCCAGCAGCAGGCAATCAGGAAGGTGAACTTCTAGTTTCTCCTTGTGTCTTGATGTGTCAGGGAGGGGGAAATTTTCCAGAATCCTCCCACTAAAATTTTCATCAAGTCCGTTGAAGAGAAATGGGTCAATACCCATGCCTAAGCTCAAGTCGAGGTTGAGATCGCTTCTCGGCCTTTTGGCTAAGATCGAGTGTAGTATCTGTTCTTATCAGTTTTAATATCTAGTAGGGTTGAAATAGCAAGTTTTCTGCCTCCTCTGTAGAGGTGAGCTCTGCTTATAGGGAAGTGAGAAGGGGAATGATGGTTGGGGAAACAGCAGTGTTTGCCTCACCAAACTTTAATATGATTTTATTTATGTATTTGGGGAGGTGTCACTTTTATTGCGATGAAATTTTTTAAGTATATTTTTACTGATTTCAGAGAGGAAGGTAGAGGGAGAGAGAGATAGAAACATCAATAATGAGAGTGAATCATTGATCGGCTGCCTTCTACATGCCCCGCACTGGGGATCGAATCCACACCCAGGCATGTGCCCCAACTGGGAATCAAACCGTGACTTTCTGATTCACAGGTCAACGCTCAACCACTGAGCCATGCTGGCTGGGCAAGAAATGAAATTTTTTATACCTCTACTCCCTGGCTCTGGCAACCACTGATCTGCTTTCTCTCACTATAGTTTTGCCTTTTCTAGTTATTATTATTGCTTAACCCACAGGAAATATTGGGGCATGGGACCCCAGTTGTCCAATGAAGGCCTCTTGTGTGATCTCAGTAAGTGGGTTCTATGTCCCCTCCCCAAGGATCCCCTTCAATTTTCCTGCCACCGGGGCCAGGTAGAGAACCTGCAGGCAGAATTGTCCAGAGGGAAGGAGCATATGTGGCTGGTGGCCTGGACAGCAGGACTGGAAATGCCTGAGGGGCTGAGGCTCTGGCTGGTCAGTGGCAGACAGTGGTCACCTTTGCAGGTGACCATGAGGATTGAAAGAGGAAATTGCTTCTCAGAGTGGTTTGGACACCTTGTATCTAGCAGAGTCAGGTCTCTTGCCCATGCAGACTGGGAACTCCGGCCCTAGGGAATGCAGGCCATGGGAAGATGGTGGTGGTCACCACCTTCCCCTCCCCCAACCACCCTTCCCTTCATTCATGTAAATAGCCCAGGCCACTGGCGACCACCCAACAACCCCCTGGGGCCAATCCTTCCCCTCTGGGCTCTTCTACACTCGTCTCATATGGTCACTTTTATCTTCTTCCACTCCAGCATTTGGTCTATAAATTTTTAGGGCACTCGGCACTTTCCATCGCTCCCATCAGCCCTTGGATCCTTGCTTGGTCTGTTCTCTGAGATCATAAGCACCTTGAAGACACTATCCTCACTGAACCCTCTGTGGATTCCCATAAGGTGAGGGCAGTGCCGGCCATAAGATCCATGCTCATGAAACCAAGTTGTTGTTTTTTTTAAAGGAAAATGCATATTTATAGAATGAGGAAGGGCACTTCCTTATTTTGGACATCTCTACAGATTCAGAACCAGTTCAGTGTGGCCCAGCACAGTGCCCTGGATAAGGATTCATGGATTTCCACATACAGGGTGGGGCAGAAGTAGGTTTACAGTTGTAAGTATGCAAAACAGTTTATTCTTGTATTATCATTTTTAAAAAAATGTTTTTTATTGATTTTAGAGAGGAAAGGAGAGGGAGAGAGAGAGAGAAACATCAGTGATGAGAGAGAATCATTGATTGGCTGCCTCTTGCACGCCCCCTACTGGGGATCGAGCCTACAGTCTGGGCATGTGCCCCTGACCGGAATTGAACCTGGGACCCTTCAGTCCACAGGCTGACGCTCTATCCACTAAGCCAAACCAACTAGGGCCATTCTTGTATTATCATTTATTAATTATTGCATTCGTTTCCATATGAACAACTGTAAACCTACTTTTGCCCCACTCTGCATTTCTTTCCAGAGAAAAAAGGGTAACCTATCATGCTATTATGGGTTGAATTTTATGATCCCCCTTCTCCCACCTCAGCCCTGTTGACGTCCTAACGCCCCCAGGACCTCAGAATGTGACTGTATTTGAAGATGAGACCCTTAAAGAGGTGATTATGAGATCCTGTGGGTGGGCCCTAATCCAATATGACTGCTGTCCTTAAGAGATGAGGACAGGAGTAGACACAGCCCAGCCCGAGGGACAAGCATGTGAGGGAGGACACAGTGAGAAGGCAGCCATCTATAAGCCAAGGAGAGAGGCCTTAGAAGGAACCAACCTGCTACACCTTAATTGAAATTTCTAGCCTCCAGAGCTGTGAGACAGCATGTTTCTGTTGCTTAGGCCGCCCAGTCTGTGCTGTTTTGTTGGGCCAGACTATGGATCCGGGCCTGTGTGACTCTAACATCCTGGACTCTGCCCTGTGAGCTGCTGTGTTTAGGCATTGGGAAAGATGTGGGTCACCTCAGGGATTGAACAGGTGGGATTTCTCCAGAAACCCCGGGCAATCCAAAAATAAAGCCCTAACATTTGTTAAGTATTACAGTATTAACGTGCTTAGTGAGCACTTTACATGTGTTATCTTTATTAGCCTTCATAGCTCCTATTTTATAGGTGAGAGAATGAGGAAACAGAGAGGCTAAGCAATTTCCCTGAGGTCACACAGCTGAGAAGTGACCTAACCCATTTTGCTCCAGTTTTGCCTCTTAACCATCACACACCGGGACTAACAAGTTATGCTGAGGTCTCCTTGTGATGTTCTGGAAAGGTCACTGGTCTTAGATCTGCCACTAATGCCACCTGGGTGGTCTTTGGCAATCACTGCACACCTGGATGTTTTCTCCTCAGTGACCTCAGGGATTGGATGAGTGAATATCAAAGATCTCCGTTCGCCTCTCCCTGAGGTTCCCAGTGCCAGGCCTCTGAGGCATCGTGAGGAAGAACCCCTGTGATGTCATTTTCAACACCTGCCAGTGTCTAACGTAGCAGCTCTAGATCTCCCCGATTTGGCCAGTTGAACCTATGGTTTGGCAGTTTGTTCCTTCCTGATAAAATTGATTCCTTTTCAGTAAGGTAGAAATTATCCCCACCCTGTGCCAGGCAGTGTTCCAGGTCTCTTAAGGATGTCGGCTTCCCGTTACGTCCGCAGAAGGGTGTGGGGAAAGGGTTGCTGGTGAGTGATGTAATGTGTTTCCTTCCTCTGGATAAAACACATGTGGTTGACTGCAGCCTCATTCCTGTGAGAGAGAAACCAGCCACGTGGGCAACGACAATTGGGAGCCCAGAGTGAGCCGCAGACCTCTGCGTCTTTGGCCATCTCGTTTCCATTTCCCATGAGACCCAGGTGGGTGGCGGGTGAGGGTGAGGGTGAGGAGAGGGTGGCGGGTGGTTCCAGGAGCCCACAGACTGAGCACAAGGCAGTAAGGACAAGAAGGAGGTTGCCTGAGCTCCTGTGGACACTCTTGGGGACCTAGTTTTAAACCTCCAGCAGGCTAGCTCCTGGTGTGTCCCCACAGGGCTGCAGTGACTTTAGTTACCTCATTAGGGCCAGGTTTACTTAATGTGTCAGTAATAGATTTCAGAGCCAGAAAAGCACTAGAGTACGAGATCCCAGTTCCCCAGCCGCCTGCTGACGACCTCCATAGCTCGAATCTCCAGCTCCCTGGGTTCAGCGTTTGCAGGGCCGGGAGGAAAGGCCAGCCGAGTGGTTCACTCATGTGGGTGAGTAGACACTGAGCACCACTAGTCGCTGTGAGCGGGCTTTCACGCTTTTGTCAGCCACCCCCGGGGTTATTACTCTGGCATTCTTGTGAGGTGACTGGAGAGCTAGCTGGGTCAATGTGACGCTTCCAGTGGGGACATTGAGGCAAGAAAAAGAAGGTGACTTGGCCAAGGTCACATACCGTATCTACCAGCGAGAAAACAAATTAAAGCCTGGTTCTCTATTCAGTTACTCCCCGCCCCCCGCTCTGCCTTAAAGCCCGAAAAACCATTTGGTCTGCCCCTGCCAAGGCACCAGGGGTGAGTTAATTAAATGTTTGACCAAGTAGAGCAGGCTAATTTTTAAGTTGATGATTTTGTATGGCCCTCGAATGCTGGTGTAAATATCCAAGTGGCCCTTGGCAGGAGAAGGTTCCCCACCCCTGCCTTAAAGTACGGCATCATACTACCGATGGGGTACATGCTGACTTCCAGTTGAAAGTCTATGAACTTATAAAAAATTTAAAGCTATGTATCTATGCAAATGTGCATTAAAGAAAAGACGTCTTATTTCATTATTGCGTAGAGGAAACTAAGTTTAATAAAAAGTCAATACAAGGTCAAGGACAATATTACATACATGGGTATGACAGACAATACCAAACAAAGTGCCGAATGTTGGGAAATGCAGCATAAGCAGGTTTGGGTTGGGCTTATGTCACTTGGTACTGGGGACGTTTTGAATAATACATGTCCAGTTTCAGCCCAAGGCTACCTCTTTTCATGTAACAAATGCAGGTTCCTAAGTATTCATTTACATCGAACTTTTATGTGTATGATTGGGATTTGAATTCACAAAAGGTGGTCATTACCTAAAGACAGCTTTAGTAAATATTTTTGTAAAGCACAGAAATTTTTTTTTAATATATTTCTTTATTGACTTCAGAGAGGAAGGGAGAAGGAGAGAGAGATAGAAACATCAATGATGAGAGAGAATCATTGATTGGCTGCCTCCTACACACCCCCTACTGGGGAACGAGCCCACGACCCAGGCATGTGCCCTTGACCGGAATCGAACCTGGGGCCCTTCAGTCCGCAGGCTGACGCTTTATCCACTGAGCCAAGCCGGCTAGGGCTATCCCGAATTTTGATAACCAGAAACTTCAATGTATCTGTGAGAAAGATCATCTTGGCAACAAATGTGCTACAATGAAGAGTGTTCTACTTGACATCCAATTCTCCAACCGGTGATAAGTACCCTTGTCTAAAGTTAATGTCTAAAGGGCGCATTGGAGAGCTAACTCACTCTAGTAAACTGGTAGTTTTGCTACTCAAATTCAGGTAATCTAGAAGAGTTATGTTGAGGTTGAGACAACTACTTGTAACTCAGCATTTTAAGCCAGATTTTCTCTTCGGTATTGTGAGGGACGGCGGCCATATGTTCCGAACCCAAATTAGGATGTGCGTTTGAGTATTTGAAATCAGGACGTCTCCCAGCTGTCATCTTACATCTAGGTTGGGACTCTGGGTCTCAGTTTCAAATTCGTGGATGTGCTCATATGATATTCAAGACAAAAATATTTTATGGTAAAAATATTGGCCCTACCTTCAGATCCTCCTGAGACCTTTTTCTTTCTAGTCTCCCCCCCCCCCCCCCCCCCCGCCACCAATATCTTTGTTTCTTTCGATTTGCCCTTGTTATGCCATGTGTGTTGGTTTTCTACAACCAAGCAATTCTCTGATACCAGCTGTGTGTCCTACAATTCGACTCCATTCTGATACTACCTACCTGGAGATAGCGGCAGATCCCACAGGTTAAGGCAGTGGTTCTCAACCTTGGCTGCACATTAGGATCACCTGGGAATCTTTTTAAAATCCTGATTTCTGGGCCTCATCCTCTGGAAATTCTGTTTCTTTGTTATGGGGTGGGGCCACAACATTAGTAACAAAGAAACAGAATTTCCAGAGGATGAGGCCCAGAAATCAGGATTTTAAAAAGATTCCCAGGTGATTCTAATGTGCAGCCAAGGTTGAGAACCACTGGGTTAAGGGCTCAGTCTTACAGGATTGCCCCCTCCCACCCTCACTTTAGGTGCCACTTACAAGTCCAGGGGGGTCACCTGTGCTTCTAACTGGCTATAGATTGGAGATCCTAATGACACCTTCCTCAGGTTCAATTAATTTGCTAGAATGGCTCCCGGGACTCAAACATTTTACTTACCAGATTACTAGTTTGTTATAAAATATATAACTCAGGAACAGCCAGTGGAAGAGCTTTATAGGGCAGAGTGTGGGGAAGGGCATCAGACATGCCATTCACCCCGTACCTTCACGTGTTCACCAACTGGAAGCTCTCTGAACCCCCATCCTTTTGGGTTGTATGGAGACTTCATTGCATAGGCACGAGTGATTAAATCATTGGCCATTGGTGAGTGAATTCAATCTCCAGTCTCTCTCTTCTCTCCAGATGGAGGTCAAGGGGTGGGACTGAAAGTTCTGACCCTTCCATCACATGGCTGGTTCCCCTGGCAACCAGCTGCAGCATCCTTAGGTGCTTTCCAAAAGTCATCTTATTAACATAAACCCTGGTGGGAAGGGGTTTGTTATGAATATCAAGACACCTTTATCGTTCTTATAAATTCCAAGGGTGCCAGGAACAAAGATACATTTCTTACTATAAATGACAATATTACAGTCCTTTATTTATATAACAGAATGCTAGATCTGGAGCCTACATTCTCACCCCATCTGCCAAATTTCTAACAAAAGAATATTTTTCCGTGTTACCTGTGGAAGCAGAGAGCTTTGTGACCTGTGCAAATGATTGAACCTTGAAGAGCACAGATCCTGGGTTCTCCTTGTGGGCTCCTCCACGGGGCTGCTTGGGCTTCCTCAAAGCATGGTGGCTGGGTTCTGAAAGTGAATGTCCCAAGACACAGGAAGGAGAAGCTGCCGATTCCTTAAAGGCTTGTCCTGGAAACTGGCCCAGTGTCATGTCCGTGTACCGAGTCCAGATTCAAGGGGAAGGGATGGAGACCCTGCTTCCGGTGGGAGGAGTGTCAGCTCTTGTAGGGCCATGAGAACTAGTGTCACAGAAAGGAGTATCGTTCCTTCTCACAGACCTTCGCCGAGGCTCACATTTTATTTTCTACTTGCAGTCTTTTGTGGAGGGATGGCAAATGTGTAGAACTCCATTGGTATCATGGGAACTCAGTCACAGTAAATGCTTTGTGTGATGTCACTTTTATATTTTAACTGTTTGACAAGTGGCTTCCCCTTGGCATGAGTATGGGGGCCTTCATTTCACCAGTCACTCCCAGAGTTGGCTGAGATACACAAGTCTTGCCCTTGGCCTTCCTCCTGAGCATCTTCTCTCCTGCAGGGCATCCACAGTTATTGGCCTTCTCAGAGCAACTCCACGGTGGCAAGACCCTGTGCTGGCTGCTGGGGGCGCTACAGAGAGGAGTCAGGAGACACCTGTGCCCCTGTGCCACCTGCAGGGAGTGGAGGGTTTGTACTGTAGATGGAAAGCGCTGGCCTCGGTGTCACTGTTTTTCAGGGTGTCTTCAGCTGGCGGAGTGCGGTGGGAGCACGTGTGCTGGCAGTGCCGACTATGTCTCTTTCCCTTTCTGGGGCTCCTGATTGGAGAACGTGCCCTGGCCTAGGAGGGCAGGGACCTGGGTTCCAGTGATGTCAGATAACTCCCTGCTCTGTTTCTTCGTCTATAAAATAGGAAATTAGGCCTAGTCTAGGGGTCTGCACACTGTGGTCCCCAGACCCAAGCGTGCTTTCCTGAATGACTTTTACTGGAACACAGCCTGCCTATTGTTTTGTGTATTTCCACGGTTGCCTTTGGCTGATCTCAGCAGAGAATGTGTGGCCCACAACGCCTAACATATTTACTCTCTGGCACTTTACAGAAAAGCTTATGAACCTCTATTCTAGAAGCTTCATTTTAGCCACAAAGCTCTTCCTCAAATCACTTGAAAATTTTTGTTCACCAATAAATCATTCTTTTAACACTTAACCATGTGCCAGGCACTGTACTAAGTGCTTTAAACTTATTCACTTATTTAATCCTTATAAAAACCTTGTGAGATGGGTATTATTTTTATTTTTTTTAATTTTTCAATTACAGTATACAGTCAATATTATTTGGTATTAGTTTCAGGTGGTTAGACAATTATATACTTGACAAAATGGTCCCTGATATTTCCAGTACCTGCTTGGCACTACACATAGTTATTACCATATTATTGACTACTAGAGGCCTAATGCACGAAATTTGTGCAAGGGGCTCTGCCCTCACAGCCCTGGCTGCCTTGGTTGGCCCTCATAGCCCCTCGCAGCCTCTGCCGGCCCTCGAAGCCTCAGACAGTCGTTCTGCTGTTTGGTCTGATTAGCATATTAGCACTTTATTATATAGGATGTTCCCTAAGCTGTACTTTATATCCCCATGACTGTTTTATAACTACCAATTTGTACTTCTTAATCCTTGCATGTTTTTCATCTATTCTCGTAACCCCACTCCCTTCTGACAGCCATTAGTTCTCTATATCTATGAGTCTGTTTCTGTTTTGTTTTTTTATTTTGTTCTTTAGATATCACATATACGTGATCATATGGTATTTGTCTTTCTCTGTCTGACTTATTTCACTCAGAGTAAGATGACATTATTTTATCATCCTCATTTTAGAGAAGAGAAAATTGAGATAGTAAACAGAGAGGTTAAGTAACTTGCTTAAGGTCACACAGCTCCTAAGTGGGAAAGGCAACATTAGAATTCAGCAGTCTGGCTCCTGAGTGCTTACCCATTGGTCCATGCTGCCACTCACTGGTGGCCTGAGGTGAAATTGGGTGGACGGGGTGGCTGACTGGAACTGATCTGGGGTGGTCAGGTCTTCCCCTCATCTCCTGGCCCCCGGGGCCTTCAGGGCCATTAACTAACAAACTGTGGAGGATGTAAGGTTAGCAAATTAGTAGGGTCCCACGCTTGTAGAGGGGACTTTAGCTTGTTTAATTTCTACAAGAGGACTTGGTCCTGGCTGTTGGGAACTCAAGCAGGCCTGGAATTATAGAGAGCACTGTTCCCGGGGAATGAGGACTCCAGACAAATACCATTTCTAAACGATCATAATTATGCCAATAAAAGTGAGTGCTTGGAGTCCAAGGTCCACATTTCAGAACAGTAACTGGAAGAGGCACCTTCCAATTAATTGCAATGCCCCAAACAAATATTAAAACCTGTAAATCTATTTGGAGCCAGTTCCCTGGGCCAGAGTGATTTATCTCAGAATCGAGCCATAAAATTAAGCAAGGGCTCACTTCCCACACTCAATGTCACCTTTCCTGCTCCCTCCTACCAATAACCCTAAATCAGCCCCTGGAGTCCAGAGATTAGGCAGCATTTGTTGAGGAGGTGGGAGCCTGGGGCTGCAAAGAGGGGCTCTAGGGTCTTCCCTGTATGCAGATGAGCTGTCTTTCTCATAAGGGGGAGTCTTAGGGGATGAGCTACCGCCTTCCCCCCCCTTGTGGCTGAACCATTCCTAGGAGCAGGGAGGGGAGCGTGACTCATTTTTACTGCCAGTGGAAAGCTGACCTTGATCTTGGTGGTGGTTTGAAGGTGACTGGGACCTTGGGGGAGTTTATTCCCTGGTGTTTTGGCTGCTGTCCACCTAGTACCTATCACATTAGTGATTTAAGAGGATTCCTGATTCCTAGGAGCCCCCCCTCCCTTCTGGCCTGGGGTCCTCTGCCTGTAGGTGCAGAAGGGTCTCCTGTTCTGAGGTTTGTGCTGTCTCTGCTTTTCTAGGTCTGTGTCCTGCCTGCCTCAGTGTGGCTTGGGAACCTCCACCTCCAGGGGTCCCCTCCTGCCTGGGTTCCCAGGCCCTACCCCTTCTCCCAGCCAGCAGCACACTGCTCCCCAGCCTTCCCGCTCCTCACCCCTAAAGTAGTGAAAGAATCTTCTTGACAACCAGGAATTCAGGAGATTTTCAGTTGCGGGGGGTGGGGGGGTGCTATTTAAAAAAATATTTTGTTGATTTCAGAGAGGAAGAGAGAGGGGGAGAGAGAGAAGTGTCAGTGATGAGAGGGAATCATTGATTGACTGCCTCCTGCATGCCCACAGTGGGGATCCAGCCCGCAACTCAGGCTTGTGCACTGACCGGGAATGGAACCATGACCTCCTGGTTCATAGGTCAATACTCAACCATTGGGCCACAGTGGCCAGGTGGGCTTTTAAAACCTCCCATTTCTTCTTGGCTGCTTTCAGAGCACTCTCGGTTCTCCCTATATCTAAATTGGGGTCCCCCTTGTTCTCAGGAGACAGCTTTTCTGATGGGGTCCACTCTCCCTGCGGTCCTGCCTGTTTGATGCATGACCAGAGGTGATCATCAGGTGTTCCAAGAGGCCAGAAGGTCCCCAAGCGAAATGGGATTTTGTGGGAGTGGGAGGCATCCTTCCTTTCCCCAAATGCTTTGCCTGCCACCTGGAATGCAGGCGGATGGTGCGTGAGGGGGATGGAGGTCCTGCTGGGTGGGCAGTGGGTACAGGCCAGTTCCTGGGGCGGCTCCATGTGCTACATTTGGCCCCCTCCACAGGCCTCAATGGAGGCCCCCAAAGCCTGGCTCTCCTCTAGCTCGTCCTAGAACAGCGGTTCTCAACCTGTGGGTCTCGACCCCTTTGGGGGTCGAACAACCCTTTCACAGGGGTCGCCTAAGACCGTCGGAAAACACATATATAATTACATACTGTTTTGGGGATTCATCACTATGCTTTAATTATGTTCCATTTGTAACAATGAAAATACATCCTGCATATCAGATATTTATATGACGATTCATAACAGTAGCAAAATTACAGTTAGGAAGTAGCAACGAAAATAATTTTATGATTGGGGGGGTCACCACAACATGAGGAGCTGTATTAAAGGGTCACGGCATTAGGAAGGTTGAGAACCACTGTCCTAGAGGAATATTGACCTCATTCATCTAATACTATATTAGAAACAGCAGGTACTTGAATGAAACGAAGCTGTTTCATTTGGGGAGGATACTGTGGTTCTCATTGGAGATACCTTATTAGTATGTGTGCTTGTGTTTTTAACAACTTAAGAGAATGTTATTGAAAACAGGGCGGCGGCATTATTTTATTAAAATATATGTGAAGGGAAGACTCGTGTATCAATCGACCTCTTCACTTGAATACTGTATTAATTTGTGCGTATTTGTATCCCTTTCCCCCTTTTATACCAATTGGTTGATTTGCAGTTATGTTAGTTTTGTATAATTAACTTTGTTTTGTGTTTTTTTAAAAATATGTTTATTTATTTTTAGAGAGAGGAAGGGAAAGTGATAGAGCGATAGGAACATCATTGATCAGCTGCCTCCTACACACACCCCTACTGGAGACTGAGCCTGAAACCTGGGCATTTGCGCTGACGGGGAATCCACCTGGTGACCTCTTGATTCCTGGGTCGATGCTCAACTGCTGAGCCACACCAGCTGTGCTTAACTTGGTTTTTATTAGTTTCAAGTTCTGTTTATTGCCAATATCACGTCTGTTTTCCGTGAACACCAAGCTCACAGCTCTGTTGCGTCACTGCCTTCATCAGCGACACTTCTCAGCCGAGTGTCTGGTTTTAGTTGGTGTTTCCTAGCTCTCCAGCGCTCTTCCTCCCCTTCTCCTAAAGGAAACAGCTGAGAAATCGCCAGGATTGTCCTGTCCTTAAATAACACCAGCTGCCACTCACATATGTCGTGTTTTATGACTTAGCCACGTGCTCTCATGCCTCAAATGGGGGTAGGCCGGTCTTGATGTTATGGCCGCTTCACAAAGATACTCCAGGAGATTAAGTCTCAGGCAGGACGTCACAGCTGGCACTGGGACCAGAGGCCACATCCTCTCCCTCACCCTCTTGTGTCCTTTCTGCCACCACACAGAACCAGCTACAGACACCAGGGACCTGCCTTGTGCTTCAGTTCTGTAAAATGGGGTAACAACAGTGCCTGGTTCATAGGGCCACTGTGAGGCTGAAATGAGTTGTTGCATGTGGTTAGGACAGTGTCTGGGGACAGTCCATGTGAGCTCTTAGAAGGGGTCTCTGTAGATGGTCCCTCCCCCAGTATGTGCTGGACACTGTGGGGTACAGGCAGGCCACGTGGCTCTGGTACACCATCCAGATATGCAGATAAAACCTGTGCCCAGGTAAACATCGTACCTGGTGGGAAGGCTGGCCCGAGTGTGTGACCTCGTGGCTGTCCTGCACTGTGTGTCTCCTGGTCCAATCCAGCCTCCTGAAGCCGTGCCCTCTCCTTACCAGGGCCAGTTGGCCAGGAGGTCAAGGGTGGACATGAGGCCACTTATAGAGCTGAACCTTCAGTCGGGGACCTTGGTGTGCTCTGCGGGCTTTTTAACTCACAGCCAGTGTCACCAGCCCATTTCACAGACCGAGGCTACAGCCACAGGACAGGCTGGCCCCCAGCCCGGCCTCACTCCCCTCTCAGCACCACCAAGTATAGACACACACACAAAGGAATAAAACAGTCAGCAGGGGAAGTATGTGGTGAGTAAAGGAAGGGGGAGTGCATTCATTCACTCAGCCAGTATGTACTACAATATGCCAAGCCCCGGTCTAGCTACTTGGGGTGCAGCTGTGAGCCTCGTGACTGACCAGCACCTCCAAGGAGGCGCTTAGAGCGGGGGCTGATAGTTTCATGGCCAAGGTGGGTTCCCTGTATGTGAGGATCTGCCTTCAGAAGGGTTGGGGGGAGAGGGGAGTCCAGCACGATGCAGCAGGGACCTCCTTCCCATGCTGTGTGGGCAGCACCCCATCCCGCTGCTTGGTTTTGGAGGGGACAGCAGCCGTGGCTTCTGGCGCCAGCCTCTTCCTCCAGCGCCTCTTCGAGAGGCGGTTCCCTTTGGGGTCGGAGTTCCAGTTCTTAGTTTCCTCAGAAGGACATGATAGCTTTGGAAAGATGGAGGAAGCCTCTGCAGGGATGACAAGAGAGGGACTTTGGAGGGATAAGCAATGCTGGAATTAGCACTTCCTGGGCACTCCTCTGGCTTACCGTACCCACACTGCCAGGGCCTGGCTGAAAGCTCATAGTCTCATTTAGTCCACAAAGTTATTCAACAGATATTTTTGAGTAGCTTCTATATACCAACCTTTTCTCTAGGAGTTTGGAATATGGCAAGTGAATAAAAGAGACAAATTCTCGTCCTGGATGGCTAGTCTTAGAACAAGAGGACATCCTTAAAGGAAGACCCACGCTCTTTAAATGGTAACTCCTGGAGTCCACGGAGGCCTTGTTTCAGGGTCACGAAGCTGGTGAGGAGAGGCAGAGATGGTGGGGGCAGTTGGGGTGTCCAAGGACAGAGGGAAGCTGAAGCAGTGTCACCTGAGGCCAGCCAGCCAGGGTGGACACCCAGCCCTCTTGGAACGTGGCAGAAGTAGAGAAGAATGAGATTCTGTTTGCAGAGTTGAGCTTGTAAATAGCTATTTCTGAACATGTTTACATTGCGGGGGTAACTCGTCCACGACTGGTTTTTTGACAGAACAGCAAGTGTTACTGAGTATTTTCTTTGTGCCCTGGGTACACGGGGCTGGCAGGAAGATGTGCTCCCTGTCCTGGGGACTAACCTGGTTAAGCAATCTGCAAACAAAATGAGGGCAAGTCTGTGTAGAGTCATCTCATGTGACTGGGCCTAATAGCAGCGTGGATAGAACTCAGATCAGTCAGAGAAGGCTTCCCGGAGGAGGTGGCTCCTAGGCTAGTCAGAAAGAAGTGGAGAAGGTGTTCTCAGTGAGTATGGTGTGTGTCCATCGAGCTGGGTGACTGGTCTGTCACAATGGAGTTGGAGATGGGGGGCAAGAGGTTAGAAGGGCAGGGGCGAATGCAGGCCAGTGGGGGCTTGATGTGGTCCCCACCTGGGAGCCGTTGAAAGTTTTGCAGCAGAGGAGTAGCCTGGTAAAGGTGGTGCTTCTGAGTGTTTGGGGTTTCAGTGACGGGGGGGAGGGAGCGGGGAGGTGGGAGCAGATGAATGAATGTGAGCTCACAGAACCTGGGTCCTCTCTAAAAAGTCACAGGTCACAAAGAAATCACTCACTCTTTCTGAGCCTCAGTTTACCTCATCTCTAAAATGAAAATAAGATTTCCAATCCTGGCTATTTCACAGATTTGTTGTGAGTCTTAACTTTTAAGAATATACATGGCAGTGCTTTAAATATGTTTTTATTGATTTCAGAGAGGAAGGGAGTGGGAGAGAGAGAAACATCAATGATGAGAGAGAATCATTGATCGGCTGCCTCCTGCAAACCTCCCACTGGGGATCGAGCCTGAGCATGTGCCCTAACCGGGAACTGAACCATGACCTCCTGGTTCATAGGTCGACGCTCAACCTCTGAGCCACACGGGTTGGGCCGTGACAGTGCTTTAAAGAAAAAGAAAAGCTAATGTGTTGAGAAGACAACCAGGCTGTTGGTGTCAGGATCCCTCCTCACTCTGGCTTTGTGTACCTGGGAGACAGCGAGACGCGAGAGAGAAGTCTCCTTCCCTTGTGGGTGAATGACATCGTCCACACGAGAGAGAACCAAGGAGGGCGGAAGGTGAGCCCACAGACATGCTGCTCCTCATGTGCACTTAATCCTTACACCACCAGACCCCAGAAAGGAAGCTGTGGGACCCCCAGCTAGAGCCAGAGCCCTGGCCCCCGTCACACAGCTCACCAGCTGGCTCTCCTGTGTCAGTCTGCTCAGGCAGCCATGACCAAGTGCCTCAGACTGGGGGACTTAACAGCAGGTTCATTTTCTCACGGTTCTGGAGTTTAGACATCCAAGATCAAGCAAGGTGTTGGCAGGTGAGGTGTCGCAGGTTTGGTTTCTCCTGAGGCCTCCCTCCTCGACTTGTCGATGGCCGTCTTCTCCCTGTGTCCTCACACGGTCTTTTTTTCTGTGTGTGTCTGTGTCCTAATCGCCTCTTCTTGTAAGGAGACCAGTCCTATTGGATGAGGGCCCACCTGGTGACCTCATTTTTCCTTCGTCACCCCTTTAAAGGTGCTGTCTTGAAATGCAGTGGTACTGGGAGTCAGGACTTCAACGCACGAACTGGGGAGGGGCTTGCACAATTAACCCCTAACCCACTCTTTCAGAATTTCCAGTGAGGCACAATTTTGAGTATTCAGGCACTTTCCTGGAGGAAAAGGGGGTGAGGGCTGTAAAACGCCCGGGAGCCGTCATGGACTCGACGTGGGGAGATGGGCACCTCTGAGAAACGCGGCAAGGAGAACGAAGCAGAGGGAATGATGTAGTTAGTGCACCCAGCAAACCCCGGTTAGATTCACTTCAACATGAACTTCATAAACAAACAAACGAAAACCCTGAACTCCCAAAAAGTTCAGTTAACTTGCTTTTTAAAAGATTTCATAGCAGGTTTCCTCTAAATACCCATCCTTACCAGTAGACTTACAAAGCGATCTGATTTAACACCATGGGATTAAAGTACTGCGTTCTCGGAGCCTAGCCATTACGAGCAGGAGACACAGCCTGTAATTAAAATTTTGCTGAACCTTCCTCCTCCGGAGTTCAGTTCACACGACCACAGTTGACAATTAAACAGCCGAGGCACCCGTGGGTCTCCAGCACCTTCTGCTCCGAGTAATTGTGCGCCAGGATCCGACCACTCTTGGGGGAGGGAAGCCGTGGCCGCCTGGCCCTGCCGGGGGCTGCGGCAGCTTCCCTGCTGTCTGTCCTAGGAGCCAGCGTTGGGTCTTTGTCGGCAGCAACCCAACCTGGTCTTGCTTGACCTCCAGTATCCCCTGGGGGCAGTCATGTGGTCCCCTGTCAGTTTAGAGGTCAAGGAGGCATTGGCAGAAGAATAGTGAGCGTTGTCCAAACCTCATGTTAGCGATTTCAGCCTGCAAGCAGATGACTCCTACCAGAGCTGCAGACAGGGCCAAGTTGATTGACTAACATCTGGTCCTCCCTGTAAGTGGGGAAGAAGGGGAGGCCCTGACCCACCCCGACGAGGGGAGCGGGGGTATAACCGGGAAACGCACGTGTGACTGATCCGTTTTCAGGGCAGAATGTCATGATTCTCAGCTTAAAGACAACAGTTATTGGGAGGAAGAGCACCTGTCCTGCAGGGCAGAGGAAAGGGGGGTTTAATTAAGCCTGTTGCTGGTTGGGCTGTAGAGTCTGAGTCCTGTCTTCCCACTGGTAACGCTGAGAACCTCTGTGCGTTGGGAACTGTGCTGTGTCCTGCGGGCCACACGCAGTCTCCTTGGGGAAGAAGGCCTTCAAGTGCAGTTCCAAAGTCCCTGTTCCGAGGGCCGCACAGACTAGTGGAGGAGACAGACACTCTCACGCAGAGGGAAGGGAGAAGCCCAGGGCACCGTGGGAGTCCCTGAGGGGCTGGTCCAGCTCGAGGAGTCAGGAAGGCTCCTCCTGGAAGTGTTGACGAAGTTGAGGGCTGAACCAAAGGATGTAGGGGACTCAGTCTGGCCAGGAGGAGGGACAGGAGTGTCTAAGGCAGAAGGAACATTGTATGCAGAAACCTGGTGGTGAGAATGCGCACGGGTAGGGGCCTCAGGTACCTCTGAGGACACAGACTTGGAGGAGAGTGGAGGGAGGTGAGGAATGGAGCTGGAGAGTTGAACAGGGGCCAGAGTGTGAAGGCCACACAGGTGGAGGTGAGTCAGCAGACCTTGTCCCAGGATTTTGAGGTGCAGTTTGTTTGGGCTGGTGGGACCAGAGTGCTGGGTGGACTCCTCCCCCCCTGTACATGGTGCTCTGGGAGCTCATGCAGACCCCTCGTTGGCATCCAGGCAGGAGGTCTTGTTGTCTGACTCGGCTGTGAGGTTTGGCCAGCCTTGCCCTGCACACGAAGCTGCCTGGTGGTTTTCGGGGCTGTGGCTGCCTCTGTGCCCCTTCATGCCAATGCAGACCTCTTCAGAGCTTGGCAGCCTTTGCTATTTAAGGGATATCAGCCAAGTCCAAGGAACAACCCATGTGTATTGGTTGGTCACAGAGACCAGGAGTGATTTAGACAGATTATTTCTCTCAGGCATAAAAGAGGCCTGGGTGTAGGTTGGCCAGAGCTGGTGTGCTGGTTCCATGGGGCCTAGTCCACTTCCATCTTTTCTGTTGCTCCACCATCTTCTGCTTGTGGCCACTCTACTCCAGGAGCCTCAAGGACACTGCATGGTCCAGTGTGGCTGCTGGAGTACCTGCCATCACGCCCTCATTCTGGAGGAGGAGCTGAGATCAGTTTCCCGTTCCTTGCATCAAAGGGATCATGTTGAAGGGCTAATGCTATAGCTTCCACCTTTCCCCTGACAGGGTATTCTGTAGCTCTCCTCTGTATCAGTGCATAGTGAGCCTCCTTGTTTTCTTCTAAGGATAGAATATTCTGCCGTATGGCTATATACTAGTTTATTCACCCATTCTCTGTTTCTGGACGTTTGGTGCTGATAGTCTGAGCAGACTGAGGGGTCAAAAGCAAATCGTATTTGGCTCCTGGCCTCAAGGAGCCTGGATTAGGTAGGTTCTTCAGAGCAACAGAACCACTGGGGGGGGAGGGAGAGGGGGTCCTCCTGGGGGTCTCTGTTCTCTATGTGGTTAGCTTGGGCTTCTTTTCAACATAATGGTCTCAGTGTAGTTGGCCTTATTTCAAGCTGGCTGGCTTTTCTCACAACACAAAAGCTAATGCTACTAGGCCTTCCTCAGGCTTAGACCTGGAACAGCATAAAGTTCTCCTGCTGCCCTCAGAACATCCAGTCACACACTGGGAAGTGTGAACACTGTTCCATCCCCGTGGAGAATGTGGTAGGATACCCAGGTACTCGATAAACATTAGCTGTCTTACTAGCAGATCACTGGGCTGGCTGAGACCCCGCTCTTGGGGTAACTTCCTGGGTGACCTAGCCACACACACACTCCCTCTCTGAATCTCTGCATCGAGGATACTAGAAATACCAGCTCGTCACCTGCCTGCCTCGCAGAGCGGCTGCCAGGTCCAAATGAGAGAAGGCAATGGTAGCTGTGAAACGGGTTGGCAGTTGGGAGTGGCAGGGTTTTGGATTCTCCCTCCCTGGAGCCCCCACCCCCAGACACAGCTGCCAGGGTTCTTGCGGGCAGGATCTGGAGGTGCAGGAGGAAGGTCACCGCTTCCTGAGGTGCCTCTGCAGGCCCCCAGTTGGGTTGGCAGGTAAGGCTCGAGTCTGCGAGGCATGAAGGGCTAGCTGGCTGCACGTTCAGTGTCCACCAGGGACTCGCAGCCTCTCCATCTTCTCTCATATCCCTGTGGCAGTTCCATAAGGCAAGTGACACTCTTGCCCCTTTGGCAGATGTCCCCATGGTGACGCAGCTGAGTGACGGAGCCAGAACTCCAGCTCGGGCCCGCCAGGCTCCAAACCCAGTGCCCTTTACCCACAAAGCTGGCAGGGGAGAGGCGTTTGGCAAAATACCAGAACTTTCCTTACTGTGAACACTGTCAGCTTTAATTAGATTAATTTTCACTTTTGCCTTTGAGGCAGGGGGGTTAAAAATGATGCCGTAGGATTGCAGCGAGGCCCTCTGAGCAGAACAGAGAGTTCTGGTGTAAGAACCTCCACCAAGCAGCAGTGAGAGGCACGTTTGATTTATCCATGCACCCCCTCCCCAGACACCCCCTCACCCCACTGAGGACAGGATGGTGCGTGGAGGCCCAGCCTCTAGATCAGGCTCCACTCTCTAGGGACATTCTCTGCCCCAATCCAGGATGGTCACAGGAGCTCCTGCCCAGATTTTTATTGAATGTTTAGAAGGGCGATTTGCACATGTCTGCACTGGGTCGTGGCCACAGCCCCAAGCCCTGGTTGTCTGGAGCCAATAAAGGACAGCGGCCACTTACTGGTCAGTCCTCTTCTCTTTCCAAGGTAAACTGTGGAAGTCGGGGCTTGTGAATGAGTGTGCTTTGCCCAGGCCCAGTCTTGCTTTTTCACCCTGGGGAGCCAACAACAAATATTTGTGGAAGGCTCAGGGCATGCCAGGTGGACCCCGGGCAGGAGAAAGGTGCCCTGTGGAACAGTCGGCCTCCGAGGGAACTGGTGGATTGCCCATCAGTTTGGCTTGTGGCTGGCAGCACCTGCACGCCGGGCACCAGGGCTGTGGGTTGCCCTGGCGGAGAGAGCGCTGGGCGGCCTGCCTCTGGCAGCGATGGGTGTGCCGTCACTTGTGCCCAGGCTGCTCAGGCGGCGCTGGCTTTTGGAAGGACAAACGTGTGGCCTTTGGGGCTTTGCCGGCCAGCTGCCAGCCTGGGAGGGAAGCACTTAACTGCTGTGTGTGTCCTCCCTTCTCCTCCGGCCTGGCCACTTTTACTGGGCAACCAAAAGGACACAGCATTGTGCAGTCATTGTGGGGGCTGGGACTAGTGGTACCTGGGGGCCCTTTTATGAGATGGGCCTTTCTGTTCATCTGAGGACCTCTGCCCCCCACCCCACCCCCACCCCATCTCGCCTACGTCCTCATCCCAGGGCCTCACTCGCCTCTCCTCTCCCTTTCCAAGTCCCCTTCCTATACGATCTTTACTTCAGCCAACACAAACACTAGGATAAGCAGGCAAAGTCGCCTCCGAATGAAGAATGTTCTCTTCTCCAGGTTCACCATCCCATATGAGGCGTCACCATATAATTGCTGACCCTGACTCTCCAATAAAACCCAGTGATGTCTGGCCGGCATGGCTCAATGGTTGAGCGTAGACCTATGAACCAGGAGGTCATGGTGTGATTCCTGGTCAGGGTACATGCCCAAGTTGTGGGCTGGATCCCCAGTGGGGGAGTGTGCAGGAGGCAGCCGATCAATGATTCTCTTTCATCATTGATGTCTCTCCCTCTCCCTCCTCTCTGACATCAATAAGAATATATTTAAAAACAAAAAAAGAGACCTGGTCCTGTGGAGGCCCAAGTGCAGGATTTGTGTGCGACACAAACAAAAGCAAGAGAGAGGGACATGGGTGGGATTCGGTCTCACATGCACCTTTGAAAATCCTTGTATTTAGACTCTAATTTCCTGCTCTACTTTGTAAGCTTACGGTTTGGAGATTTCAAGGCTTGTCTTTGGTCTCCATCGAGGAGCTAATATTCTAAAAGGTTGAAATTGCTAATTATTCTTGGAACCTTGAGAACCGCTCTGGTGGAGTCTGTGACCTTAGAGCACGTTGTGTCACAGACCACGAGAGTGAGCCTGAGTACGGAGCCTCCAGGAGGCTGTTGGAGGGGAACTGCTGGAGGGGAAGGGTGACACCTACTCAGGGGACGCCTTCGCAGGGCTAATCGGAGCAGAGGGGCATCTGTGAGGCAGAGGTCAGATGCAGGCACAGCATTGGCCCCCTCCTTGGCCGCTACTCCCTGCATTGACCCTGGGGGATGCAGGCCTGCCCAGGCCCCGTGGCCTGGTGTGGTGCTGACCATGGCAGACTGGCCTGCGGGGCTCGGACTGACCCTCTTGAGGTTAGAGACGTGAGAGGAAACACCAGCAGCTGTGGCTAGAAAAATGCTGCCTCATCCTGAGGCAGGGAGTTCGGGCGAAGTGGAATCTGATATGTGGGCCTGCCTCAGGACCGGGGTGCTGACAGCGCTCGGGTTTTTGAGCAGGTGGTGTCAAAGCCGCATCCGGAATAAACAGTCTTGTAGGGGCCCAGCTTCGTCCTTCCGCATGTGGACAGCCAGCTGTCGCAGCGCGCCTCCTTGAAAAGACTGATCTTCCCCAGCAAATTGTCCTTTTTAAAAATCATGTCTCTTTGCCCGGCTGATGTGGCTCGGTGGTTGAGCTTTGAGCTATGAACCAGGAGGTCATGGTTCGATTCCCGGTCAGGGCACATGCCTGGGTTGCGGGCTCTATCCCCATTGGGGGACATGCAGGAG
Source organism: Myotis yumanensis (assembly GCF_028538775.1). NCBI lineage: Eukaryota > Metazoa > Chordata > Mammalia > Chiroptera > Vespertilionidae > Myotis > Myotis yumanensis. The sequence continues at coordinate 83,295,913 of NW_027223758.1, forward strand.
GCAGCCGATCAATGATTCTCTCTCATTGTTGATGTTTCTAGCTCTCGCTCCCTCTCCCTTCCTCTCTGAAATTAATTAAATTATATATTTAAAAAATCATGTACCTTTCCTACTGAAAAATAACTTTTGACTTCCTCCTCCCTCCCTCCAGCATCTCTCTCTCTCTCTCTCTCTCTCTCCCTCCCCCTCCCCCTCTCTCTCTCTCCCTCTCGCTCTCTCTCTCTCACACACACACACACACACACACACACACACCCCTGCCAGCCTGCCCTGAGTAATGGGCATTTCTGCTGCTTTTCAGAGGCCTCTGTGCTGCAGCCCAGGCCCTTGTCCCTAACTCCCAGGATTCCTTCCCACGCGGACCTCTGCTTACTCAGGCCTTCTTATGTGTTCATTTGTCTCCCTAGATGGGCGTCTTCAACTCCTTCAGGGGAGGAGCTGCATGTGGCTCAAGAAACCCACACGAACTTGTTACTTTTCCCACCTGCATTTCTGGCTGCTGAGCCAGTTGTAAGTTTTCCTGGGCATGATCATCTTTGAGCCCCTCATCCTTCTGAGCAGTGTTTACTGAGTGAATAACTAAATGCAGGCTTCTACAAGGTATCTGGCTGGCACATGATTTGCTCACTAAAGTGGCAGTCCATCCATTAGTCCACCCATCCACTGATCTGTCCATCCGTCCATCCATCCATCCATCCATCCATCCGTTTATCTCTCCATCTGTCTACTGAGAAAGAAGAAGGCTGGTTACTTGGCCCCTGTCTGCTGGCTGGGTCAAAGTTGTGCTATAGGTTTATAGCACAAGGTTACATTTATCCAATCATTCAAGGGGTAGCCAGGCCCTAGCTGGTTTGGCTCAGTGGATAGAGCGTCAGCCCATGGACTGAAGGGTCCTGGGTTCAATTCCGGTCAAGGGCATGTACCTCGGTTGCAGGCCACATCCCCGACCACAGTCAGGGCGCTTGCAGGAGGCAACCAATTGAAGTGTCTCTCTCATGTCGATGTTTCTGTCTCTGTGTCTCTCCCCCTCCGTTCCACTCTCTCTAAAAATCAATGGAAAAATATCCCTGGGTGAGGATTAACAAAACAAACAAAAACCACACAATCCGATTAAAGGGCTGATTTTTAAAAAATATATCTTAAAAAATAGAAGAGGTAGCCAAGTTTACCAGAAAGCCAGAGTGTGAGGTTACCTGGCTGTTGTCTCTGGCAGGAGGCTTGCTCAGGGGCCCTGTGGGGTGTGTGGGTGGGGGCGTCTCCTCTAGAGGCCAAGACACAAGTCTACCTGATGAACAAGAGTTACAACAGAGGAGCAGGGTGGTCTCGGGCCCACATCCCCCACTCCAGGGGATTTCTGTCAAAATTGTGATTTCTGCTCGTGAGAATTTTGTGTCACAGGATGGAGATGGAGGCCCCTGAGAAATTCTCACTCTTAGGTGCCCTGTGCAGACCAGCAGCCTTGAGGAATGGCATCCTGGGGGCCTGCTGTTCCATCTCACTTTACATGCATTGCCTTCTGTGAGTTCTGAAATTGGGCCCAAACTGGACAACTTTTGACTCTCTGACCCGCTGGTGCAAGGACGTCACTACTATCTGGAAAGTTGGGTTTTTGACCTTGACCTACATTTTGGGGGCCCTCTCTGACTGGGGATTTTATTCCCAGGAACTGGCTGTGGATTGCCTGGATCCTCAGGTCCTGTCTGTCCCAGTGCCAGGCAGCTTCTCCCATCATGGGGGTTTCTTCCTTAGGGTTTCTGCTCTCCTGCCCTGCAGGCTGGTCTCTCTGTTCACTGTTTCCTGACACACACACACACACACACACACACACACCCGGGTATTAGAGGCCTGGCCTCTGAGGGTCAGGCCACATCCCTCCCCCACCCCCTGGGTATCAGAGGCCTGGCCTGACCCTCAGTGGACAACAGGTCCCCCAGGAGGCCCTCAGTGGTACATGGATTCATGGAGGAATTGGATAGCAAGTAACCTGCTTGCTGGAAGCAGAGCCTCTTTCATCTAAGACGCCCTCTTGAACTGCCCCAGAAAGGCGATTCTTCGGCAGTCCTGCCTCAGAGCTGACTTCTTTGCATTTACCAATGCGATGTGTGCTTTGGCCAGGTCACTCCGCCTTCCCTCTTCAGCATCATGCCAGCGCCAGCTCTCCAATGTGTATTTTCATAAATTTCCCATTTCACAGCAAGAGATGGTGAGGTGGCAGTAATCTGTTTTCACAGTACGAAGGCGGATCACTGAGTTAGGTGTTGTGGTTTTTTTTTGTAAAGATCCTGAGATCTACCACATTGTAACGTATCAGCCCTGTATCCAAAATTACACTTTGATCTTTGTATTTGCACAAATAATTCCTGCCAACACCTTAGGTCCGGGGTTTTATTTTGGCCCCGCCCTCTCTATTCCCCACCTTCCAAGAGCTTTTCTTCCCATTTCTTTTCTTTGCTGCTGCCGGGCCTGGGCTGGATCTGCAGGCGCCCCTCTCCTCGCTGGTGCCTGCAGACTCTGGCATTTCTCTGGCCACTGGCACTTAACCCTGAGGGAAGCGGATCAGAGGGACGGAGAGGGATGAGGGACGGAGAGGGGCGCGGGAATGCTTTCTGTGTTGGCAAAAATGGAGCAGAACAAGTGGCTGGTTTGCTCCCTGGGGTCAGGCAGCCAGCAACAACTTGACCTCGTTTCTTTCTTATTGCTGCTCGTGAGGGCTTGAAAGCCAGAGTGCGTATCCACCCTACCGTGTTCGCTGAGCCCTAGATGTGTGCCTGGTGCTAGGAAGGAGTCGGCACCTGTCTCTGGGAGGAAAGGTGGCAGACAGGAAGGGGTTAAGACTCCATGCAGGGGAAGGTCTGACAAGTGGCAGAGGCCGAGCCTTGGCAATGCTGGTGACATTGAGGGAAAGGGCGGCCTGTGTGTGAGGTGGGCGAGGTGGGCCCTGCAGGATGGGGTGTTTTGGAGTTGGGCGGAGAGGGGCGTTTTTAGGAGGGAGAGGGTATCACTGTTCTCCCAGGTGACCTCCCGTGTGATCTGGCATCTGAGAGGCCATGAGGAGAGAGGTGTTAGAATGAAGCGTGCGTTCCAGGAAGCAGGAGGCAGTGCTGGGACCCGAGTGTGAGGTGGAGCCTGCACCCTCTGCCGAACAGGGAACCACATGACAAGACTTTACAAAGACAAACTGATGGCTTCATGAAGCTGTGGGGGGCTGGGTCCTGGGACCCAGGGGCGGAGGCTGGGTGAGGATTGAGGGCCCATCAGGAGCTGGCCTTGGGGGTCCAGGACAACTGGCAGCGAGCCATGTAATGTGGATGGTGTAACGCATCTACAGGAACAAAAAGGAAGGGGGTGGGGCTTGAAAAACCTTAGGGGATGACCCCTCGGGCTAATGCCTGGCTTGGGGTGTAAAGGAAGCCGCTGGGGGGATGGTGTTGATTCTGTGCAGTCCACTGGGGGCCTCCAGCAGGAAGGCCTCCTGCCACACCTGCCTACTCTCCTGCCTCAGGCTCCTCTCTGAGGCCCATTCAGTTACATTGACCTGCCTGCGCGTGCTGGGCGCTGCCGTGTGTTGGGCGCTGCCGTGTGCTGGGCGCTGCCGTGTGCTGGGCGCTGCCGTGTGCTGGGCGCTGCGTGTGCTGGGCGCTGCGTGTGCTGGGCGCTGCCGTGTGCTGGGCGCTGCGTCTGCTGGGCGCTGCCGTGTGCTGGGTGCTGCGTGTGCTGGGCGCTGCCGTGTGCTGGGTGCTGCCGTGTGCTGGGTGCTGCATGTGCTGGGTGCTCTCGCACGGGGATACTGTTTACCGCATGGCGTCTGGCTAGCAGGTCCGTGAGCAGTAGCAGTGATAATGATGGTGGGGGTGGCAGTACGGGTGCCAGTGGTGGTAACAGTGTCGTCACTGGAGGACCAGTGCTGGTGGTGGTGAGATGCCCAGTGGCTCAGGTGCCCAGCTGCTTCCAGAGGGGGGTGAGTCCTGACCCTGCTCTTGTGTTATTCGCCGCAGACCTTTGACCGTGCTGCCTCCCCCGCTCTCTCCCCGCTCCCCCATCTCTGAAACTCTCCAAGGTCAGGGGCTTGGCTCTGTGCCGTTTGGTTTGTAGCCCGTGCTTCCTGTAGCCATCAATGTCTTCTCCATCTTCATAGTAACAGTACTTTACTGAAGTATAATTTATATACATTATAAGGCGTGAGTCTTACCTACACAGACTGAAGGATGTTGCCAAGATCAAAATCATGCTCATTCCCATCACCCCACAAGGTCACCAGTGGTTCCGAAAGTGAGTTAGAAAGGACAGGAAGGACAGAGGCACCTGTTGGGGGGACGAAGACCACCTCCCCTGTTTGTGCCATGTGCTTGTCCTATATTCTCTGCAGATTCCCTGGGAAGCTTGGGGCCTGTGCATGAGGCAGGGCTCATGGAGCAACAGGAATGACTCGTTGCCAAATGTATCCAACCCAAAACATCTCCCTATGCCAGGGCCCGACCAAGATGCAGGATGATAGCGGTGCATCTATCTGGAGTGTCAACAGCATTTGAAGGCTACATTAGTACAGGAAAATGGATCTTGTTGTTGAAATAAAGGGGTGCATAGGAAGCAGAACAGAAATCCAGGGTAACACGGTCTTGGGGAGAGATTGAGGAGTGCCAGTGGGTAGCCTTGTTGGAGCCCATATGTGAGGTTGGGGTGGGGCCTGGGAACATAGCCTGGACACCCCACCCCCACCCCCAAGGATGCCAACACTGGCTCCCCTGCAGACTTGGCGGGCAGCCAGCCCTCAAAGGCTCACTTTGAAGAGTCCACACTTCTCAGACATGAAGCTGTGGGATTTTCATCCTGTTCCTTGGAGGGGGGAGCATGCAGGAGATAGGATCTGCTTCAGCTCTGAGAGGCTCCCCGAGCCTTTGCTAAGGGGCATTGCCTGTCAGTCCCATTTCCAAGGGACAGAGCGTTTGAGCAGATGACGCCGTCGCTGGGAGTTCCTGCTGCTCCATGATGCGTTCTCTGATGCACGCTCTTTTTTCATGCTTTTCCTGCCTCAACTTCATGACTCTTTAGAGCTGAGTTGGGAAAAAAGAACACTACCTAACAACTTGCCAGTGTTTTTGCCTTTGGGTTAACTCTTGTTTGTGTTGTGGTATTTGTTACTTATGTTGACTCCAAGAGCTAAGGGCTGTGGGGTGTGGCCTCTGCTCTTAGTTTTTTGGTGGTGGTGGTGGTTGTTAACCCTCACCTGGGGATATTTTTCCATTAATGTTTAGAGGAAGTGGAAGGAAGGGGGAGAGACAGAAGGAAACATCTGTGTGAGAGAGACATCTCGATTGGTTGCCTCCCCCACGCGCCCCAACTGGGGCTGGGAATCGAGCATGCAACCAAGGTACGTGCCCTTGACCAGAATCGAACCCGGGACCCTTCAGTCTGTGGGCCAACACTATCCATTGAGCCAAACTGGCTAGGGCTGCTCTTATTTTTCCTTTAGACACACTTGTAGGTGAATGTCAAAGACGTCTTTAGTTATTTTCTTGATTGATTTTCTTGATTCCTAAGATATGTTTGCATTCAAGGAACTTTTTTGGTACTTGAGCCACATCCCCCTAGAGAAGATAGTTGTCATACCCTTTCCACTCTTCCAGATTTGATGCATATAAAATTATATCTCATTTTCCTTTACGGTTCTTTGATTACTGGTGAACTTGAAGATTTGGGAGGAATTTATAAGCTGTTTACATGTCTTCCTTTATTTATTTATTTATTTATTTATTTTTTAAAGTTTACCATTTTATTTTATTTTATTTTTTTATATATTTTATTGATTTTCCACAGAGAGGAAGGGAGAGAGATAGAGAGTTAGAAACATCGATGAGAGAGAAACATCGATCAGCTGCCTCCTGCACATCCCCTACTGGGGACGTGCCTGCAACCCAGGAACATGCCCTTGACCAGAATCGAACCCGGGACCCCTCAGTCCGCAGGCCGACGCTCTATCCACTGAGCCAAACCGGTTTTGGCATGTCTTCCTTTATAAGTGTACTTCTCATGCTCTTTGCCCATTTTTCTATTGATGTATTTATCATCTTCTTTCATTTTAGTGAGGCCAAACTTTATAGGTTAAGGCCTTAATTTTTCAGTTAAAAATAAAATATCCCTACCTGGACTTGGAGGCTTGGAACAAATTAAATTAGCTCCGGAGTGGCACTCACCCACCAGTGGTCCATCTCCAGCGTGGCCTTTGGGAGAGCTCGGAGAGGCGCCCCCTCCCTCGAAGACACAGCTCTTTCCTAAGTGTCGCACCTGTTGAGTGGCACACAGGTGGGCTTCAGCCTTTCCGAGGCCCCTCATCCAGGTACACCCCCACCCCGTCCAGAGCATAACTGCACAACCTACACAGTCCACACAGCCTGCAACACGCTGCGTGCTGCTCTGAGTGACATAAAACTGAATCGAGCCAGTTTTAAAAACAATATAAAAAACTCCATTGCGTGGTACCAATTTTTACTATAATCGGACCCCCCCACACTGCGGGGCATCACAGTGTTTTGAGTAGAATCTGAGTTAGGTTAGTCTGGACTTGGCTTGTGCTGCAAGAAAGGCCCAAGGGGAGGCCCAGGCTTCAGTCCTGCCTTTGCTACTAATTCATGATGTGACTTTGGGCAAGCCCGCTCACTTTTCAGGGACTTTTCTCACCAGGAGAATAAGAGGCTGCAACTAGATAAACTTGTGTGTCGTTCTCACCTCCAAAGATCTCTGAGTCCAGTTCTAGCCCTATTTTTCTTTTTATCCACAGGAAATATGACATATTTAAGACAACGTAGCTTTAACTTTTCTTTAGCATCTGGGTTATATAAAAACAAAGCATTTCAGAGTCTCATACGTAATTTTTTGTATTTCACCAAATATCTACCTAAGTTATTCTCTCTAATTGTGCCCCCCAAAAAGTAATACTTCAACGTAAACAATCTCCCCTTCAATGTTTTCCTGAGGGGGTGTCCCTGGTATCTGAGAAGTGGTCGGTGAGAAGGCATGGCTGCATTTGACAGTGGGAAACGAAGATTAAATATTGGGTCATTCCATATCTTCCCTCTGTCCATCCTTACTCACCATTTGTGTGTCTCCTTGGTGAGCTCAGAAGTGAGCAAGGCTTCAAAGACCTCACTGCTTTTGGGGGAGCAAAGACATGATCCTAAACTTACCAAGACCTTCTTGTGTGCCGACTCCTCAGATGTTCTGCTTTTGTGCTCTTGGCGGCTTCTCCCACAAACGCTCCCCCCGCCCTCACCCCAACCTTTGGCTCCCACAACCACTTGCCTCTCTCTGCCATGCTTTTCTTGCTCCCCACATCTTCCCATGGTCCTGTTCTCTGTGGCCTGTCAAAGGTAGGGGTTCCCCAGGGCCCCAGCCCTAGCCCTTCTCTGCTTGCCCTCCTCCTGGGCTCTGGCACCTCTCCCAGTGGCCCTGGCCACCGTTTGAGTGTTGCCGACTGTCCCATCTGTTCTCCACGCCAGTCCTAGTCCAGCTCCCACCCGCCAGCCTCACTTTGACCTCAGGCACTCCTGGCCCAGCTCATGATCCCCTTTCACACCCTCTGCTGCGGTTCACCTTTCCATCACCTGACTAGTCCTGCAAGCCCAAACCTGGGCCTCGCACTGTGCCTCTCTCCTATCTACCCGCCACCTGTGCCAGTCCAGCACCCTCTGCCCCTCCCACGGCACGCTCGCTGACGTGTCCTCCAACTGCCTGCCCAGCTCTCGCACATCTCCTTGTCTTGGTCCCTCTGCCTCCACCTGGGTGTAAGCCCACGTAATCTCGGGTCTGGCCTCTTACAGTTCTCTCTCTGCTGTGCCTTCTGCCTCCAGTCTCTCCCCCTCCAGGCTTTCTTGTTATTTTGGGTGCAAATCTAAAACACGGAAAGCCTCCGTCCTGTGAGAGAATCTCCCCAGGATTCTTTGCTCTTTTTCCTGCACCCTGTCCCGAGTGGGGTAGGATGCAAGCTTGCCCAGAGGAGCTTGACCTACTTTTTATCAGGGTGGCCTTTCCCCAGACCGTGTCTACACCAGTCCTCAGCACCGCATGGGCAGCGGGGGACCTCCCTGTGCCTGTCCCCATCCTCCCTGAGTGTACCCCCTCCCACCGCCACCTCCCACAGCCTCCAGGTGCTTAGTCGGTAAGAGAGCCTGCGTTTGGACGTCAGGTCTGGAAGGAGCTCTCTGCCCCAACTTCTAAAATGTTACAGAAAAGAAAACCAAGGCCCAGGGAAGGGGCACATAGCTGGGGGCCTGCGGTGGGTCCTCTTACACGTGTGTATGAGTTTTCTGTGGCTGCTGTAACAAATGACAGTCTCGGTGGCTTGGAACAACAGAAATGGATTCTGTCACGATTCTGGGGGCTGGAGGCTGAAGTCAGGGTGTCAGCAGGGCCAGGATCCTTCCGAGGTTCCTAGGGCAGGACCCTTCCCTGGCTCTTCCCATCTTCTGAGTGGCTGGTAGACACATCACTCCAGTCTCAGCCTTTGTTCTCATATGGGTTTCTCCCTGTGTGTGTCTCTGTGTCTGAATTTCCTTTTTTTTTTTTTACAAGGACACCAGTAATTCGCAGGTGTCACACAATTCTGTGGTGCTGGAGAGGGGGTGTGAGAAGTGGTTCACACTGGGCCACACTTGGGTAGGATTCTGCCAGGTATTTAGGTTGTAAACTCAGTGCTCTGCTTGTCGGACCTGTATTTTTATTTATTTTAAATTTTTTTTTATTGATTTCAGAGAGGAAGGGAGTGGGAGAGAGAGAGAATCATTGATCGGCTATCTCCTGCACACCCCACACTGGGGATTGAGTCCGCAACCCAGGCATGTGCCCTGACTGGGAATTGGGCCATGACCTCCTGGTTCATAGGTTGACATTCAACCACTGAGCCACACCGGTCAGGTGGACTTGTATTTTTATAAGCAGTTTGCTAGTGTCAGGGTGTGTGTGTGTGTGTGTGTGTTGAGAGAGAGAGAGAGAGAGAGAGATAGATAGATAGATAGATGGAGGGCTAATGTCAGATGGACCTTCTTTTAAGATGTGACCATATTTCAGCCTAAGGGGAAGGGAGGAACGTTGGGAGAGGCATTTTAACTTTTTGTCCTTGTTCCACCTGGAAAATAAGGTACAGCTCTGGGACGTGATGCTTGACATTCTTCTCCATTATTTAAATGGGCATCTGGCTCCTGTGCTTCCTGAAGCCAGCGCCTGCGCTGTGCTGTGTTGGTTGCGTGGCCCTCCCGGCCTGTCTGGCCTTTGCCCGGGTGCAGAGTTTCGCGTCAGCGTTGGGGGTGGGCTGGAGGGCGGGCAGCGTGGCTGCAGAGGTCTGGGCCCTGGGCCTGCAGGTGGGAGAAGCCTGGGGCTGGGGCTCCATATTTAGTCTGGAATCCGGTCCCAGCTGCTGTGCGGAGGCCACAGTGGATGCCAGAAAGGGCGGAGCGCTGGCCAGAGCCAGGGCAGCGCGGCCTGCTGTGCAGCGCAGCTGCTGACAGAGTGGCCGCCCACCTGTGCCAGGCCTTGTCCAGAGCCGGCTGCCCCTTTTCTGCCTCTACATGGACCAGGGGGTTCCCGGGAAAGCAACAGTGAGGGAAGTGAACAAATATCTCAGAATTAAATGGATTAGAACTGGAAAGCGCCTTCAAGGTAGAATGATCCAGGGCCCCTTTTCTCTACACATGAGACTGGGCTGCCCAGACCAGACTTGCCCAAAGTCATAGAGTGAGTTTAAGGGCAGAACCAATAGATTTGGGTTTCTGGACTACAAGTCCTTTGCCCTTCCCGTGCCCAGGAGGCCAGGCTGTCATCAGCCTAGGGGTCCCTCTAAGCACCAGCTTTACCAGAGACTGGGCAGAGAATGGCCAGCGCCCCTGGCAGCACCCAGTTGGGGAGAGACAGGTGTCCATTTCAGATGTCTTCTTGCCTTCCTCTCGGTACCACTCTCCAGTTCCCATGGGCCTCTGCCACACCTTCCCAGCCCCCACCCCCATTGAAACCCGCTTTGTCAGTCATTTACACTCTAGTATGAATGTCAGGCCTCTCCCAGGGGGGCTTGGACCAGCATCACAGGGTGAGACTTGTAAGGTGCGTGTAGGTGGAGACAGGCGGGCCTCAGCCATGGAGGTAGCTGTGGGTCCAGCTCTGTCTCCTCACGTGCTCAGAGCATCTCCGCTCCTCTCTGGTTCCTGCGCGGTCTCCCTGGTCCACGGACTGACGCCTCATCCCATGTCCTACAGGCCAGACCTGCTCCAGAGCCAGTCTGATGGCCTCACTAATAACCCTCGCAGGTCCTCCCACGAAGCCACCTCCTGGGTCCCAGCAGGCGTAGGTGGTGCACCCTCCGTTGTGGTGTCAGCACGGAACAGCCTGGCTGATCTCTGAGCAGGACACTTGGGAAGCGACAGTTCCAGCGACCAGAAGAGCGCAGCACCAGAACAGCAGAGCCCATGACCCCAGGTCCCATGTCCTTCCCTGCCATGTGGCCATTGTGTCTGGACCTCGCTGACCTCAGTTTCCTCATCTCTAAGATGGAGTTTATCTTATAGACTTGGGAGGATTGGAGAGGATTGGAGAGAGTATATTTAAAGGCCTCGCTCGCCAATGCCACTCATATAATTATGATGATGCTTGGTGCCTCCATTCGCCCTCACAGCAGCCCTGGGAGATGGGCGGGGCCAGTCCCGTCAACCGGCTTCACAGATTCAGAATTCACGGTGAGGCAGGAGAGGTACCCACCGGTCCTTTGGGCTCCTGGCGCTGTGTTCTTTGCACTGAAACTCCCGGTACCCAGCACCGTCCCTGGAGTGGCTCTCTACCCTGCCTCCGTTCACCTCGATACCAGTGAGTAAATCATCAAGCTGTCACCTGCGAGGCCCCTTCCTTCCCAGGGATGGCTTAGCTCCCCGCCCCATGGCGTCCCCCCAAATGGGGCGAGCAGCGGGCGCCTGGCTTGGTCTCGGCTGCTCAAGCGCAGCAAGCGGACTGATAACTGGCACGGGCCTGCCTCGGAGCGCGGTCGCTGCCGTCCCCATGACACGCCACTTGTGTCACTGTTCACAGTCGGAGGCTGTGTGCCGGCAGAGGGCTCCGAGGGGAGTGGCCGGGAGGGCCTGGCACTGCTGAGGACAGCAATTAGCAGGGAGTGGCTGGTACTAATCGCTCTGATCAGCCGAGCAGAAGCCAAGCCTGCCGTTCACAGGCCACGCTTGGCTCCACGGCCCTGGAGAAAGAGGGACAAAGGGAGTCGCTGCAAAACTCTGGAGGCTTCTTGTCATTCTGGAGGGGCTGGCTGCCTCGGGAGGGAGCCGGGGAGCCCAGAGACAGGGAGGGGCGCAGCCAGGCTGGCTGACTCCCCTGTGCCAGAGCCCGCTGCTTGCCCCCAGTTGAGCCAGCACATTTTTAAATGAGCCCTAGAAAGTTTTCTCTTGTCCCTCCAACCCTGGGAACCCTCAGTGGCCAGGAAGACTGGGGCACTGTGCATCCGGCCAGGGTGTGGCACCTCTCAGGGTTGGTGGGGGGTGGAGGGGGGGTGGCCCTGAGGGGCTCCCTCCAGTCAGTGTGGCCTTGGCAGGAACAGGAAGAAGACCCCTCTGGTTGGTGCTCCCCGGAGAGCGGCTTTTAGGGCCTGAGGATTCTTCCCAGAAGACTTGGCCTCAAAGAACAGAGTTGTAACGCCCGTGAAAGGACTCGGCTGAATCACAGCAAAACCTCTTAATGATCGTTATTGCTGTCAGCATTATCAGTATTAATCACATGTGTTCGGGTTCTTTTGCATTTTAGACCTGATATTTCCGTTCTTAACAGCCCTGGGAGAGTGGAACCAGTGAAGAGGGAAGAAAGGGTCCTGTTCTCGTCTATAGGTGTAGACCAGGGGCCTAACACCCATGACACGCAGCCTCGTGTGGGGCTGGGGCCAGGCCAGGTGGTGCTGGGGACTCATTCAGACTCTTCGGTCTCAGTGTCTGGCGTTCAGTCATATCCCACAGGGTAGGCGCTCCTGAAAAAGTGTGCAGGGGACTCTGCTGTCAACCAGATAACAGACCAAAGAGGCGAATGCATTTGCCTCTCCTCTTCCTGTGGGTGGCCCGGGAGATGCCGCTCATTGACCGGCTCCATGGGTGTGCACCCCTCCTGGGTGCACAGGGCCCCGTGCTCAGAAGGGTTAATGCTTGGTGAATGTTCAGCGGTCGCTGTTTTTAAATTCTTATTTTAAACAAGAGGCGCTGAATTTTCAGCTTGCGCTGGGCCCTGTGAGTGATGTAGCGGATTCTATGTGCTCAAGGTCTCCCAGCTGCCGGGGGCGTGAGGCCCGCATTCCTCACCGCCATGCCTGCAGTCTTTGGGGCCTGTCAGCTGACCTAGCTGCCGGGGAGGGGCCCACAGAGGCTGCAGGCCCCAGTTTGTGGGCTGGCATTTACGGCAGCTGCACGGGGAAGCCAGGCAGCTGAGCAAGGCCAGATGGGATTTCTGGAATGAGCGCACACATTCTCTGGCTGCCACTCCCCACCCCGCCCTCCCTCCGTCCCTACTCCCCTTCCCTCTTCACCTGGAAACGCCATGTGACCTTCATGGTGAAAGGCAAGGGGACAGAAATCCTCCACTGCAGCAGGCAGGCGTCCCCCAACCCTGCCCTGAAGTTGACTCCATCCGTGCTCCCCCTAGAGCTATTTTTGATGGATGAAGACCAGAACTATCCAAGGAATGAGGGCTTCCTCAGGCCACAGCAGGTCCTTGGGGAGGCAGAACCACCCCACACCCACCCCCAAACCCTGCCAGAGCACAGTCCTTGCCCGGGCATCAAGTTCAGCAGGAAAACAGCCAAGGAGTGAGATCAGAATTATGGACTCCAGTGGCAAGCGCTGTGGGACCCCAGAGAAGGGAAATTGGTGGTTAGCTCCAACTTTGCCAAACTAATGGTCTCCAAAGTAGCCCCCCACCCAAAGAAAATGTTAGAACTCCGATGTATATTTATTTTTTTATCTTTTAAATTCTATTCCAGGTCTTTTCTATAATGCACAAAATGTTTTACCAGAATGAGCATGTGTGTATGTGTGTATATTGCTTCATTGTGTGTGTGTGTGTGTGTGTGTGTGTGTGTGTGTGTGTGTAGGTGTATTCGTTTTCTAGGGCTGCTATAACAAAAGTACTACAAACTGAGTGGCCTAAGCAATAGAAATTTATTCTCGCTCACAGTTCTGGAGGCTACAGGTCCAAGATCAAGGTGTCCTTCTGGGGCCTGTGAGGAGGAAACTGCTCCATGCTGTCCCCTCACTTTGGTGGTTTGCTGGCCATCGGCATTTCTTGGCTCGTAGATGCATCAGCTCGATCTCCGCCTTCATCTTCACACGGCGTTCTCCCTGTGTCTGTGTGCAAATTCCCCTTTTTATGATGAAACCAGTCATACTGGGTCAGGGGCCCATCCTACTCCAGTATGACCTCATCTTAACTAATCATATCAGCAATGACTCTGTTTCCCAATAAGGGCACATTCTGAGGCATTGGGGTGAGAACGTCAGTGTATGGACTTTGGGGGACATAATCCAACCCAGAACAGATGGTATGCGCAGTGAAACAGCTGGAAAACCACTGGCTTAGCTAAGCCGTTGGCGCCCCGTGGTCAGCTAACCTTGACTGTGTGCTAGCCCAGCCGCCTCCACACCTCATCAGCGGACCCTGGTCAATGATGTAGTCCCGATGAATGGCGAGAGCTGCTGCCAGGGTTTGCCAGGCTCTGAGGCCTCCAGTCTGCTAAGAAGAGGAGTCCTGCTTCAGGGGTGCAGGGCCCTGTGTGCAGGTGTAAAAGGGTACTCTGGGTCCTGCCTCCGTCCCTGTCTGGACACATCGAGTCATAGTGAGTAAGAACTGGAGCACTAAGTAGTCACAAGGGACAGGACTGCTGAGTCCAGCCACTCCGGTGATGGAGGCCAGGAGCCTCTTGTGGCAGGAGCCCGAGGAGGTCACTGGATTCTGGGATTTTAAAGTTGGCAAGCACCTTTGAGACCATCCAGTCCAACCCTCTTACTTTACTGACAGGGAATGAAGTCAAAGGAGGGGAGAATCTCACTCAGGTTTCAGTGAGGATCGGGATCAGTGGCTGCGTCGGCTATTCTATTGCTGTGTAACTAGTTACCCCCAAACAACACACCTAATTTCTTACATTTTTTGCTGGTTAGGCATCTGGGCTCAGCCTCTCCGGGTCCTCTGCTTCCAGGGTCGCTCCCGAGGCTGCGGTCAAGGTGTGGGCTGAGGCTGTAATTGGCTGTGGGAGGACCTGGTTTCGAGCTCACTCCTGTGGCTGTTGATGGGATTTAGCTCCATTGGTCACTGGGCTGGGGCCTCAGCCCCTCACTGGCTGTAGGTCAGAGGTCACCCACAGCTCCTTACCTCGTGGCCTCTCCAACATGACAGTTTGCTTCATCCAAGCACTGAAGCCGAGAAGGCCAAAGAGGGTCTGCAAGACGGAAGTCAGTCGTTTGTAACCTAATCACAGAAGTGAGTCCTATCAGTTTTGCCGTATCCTGATTGTTAGAAGCAAGTCACCAGGTCCAGCCTGTACTCAAGGGAGGTGATTAAACAAAGGCAAGGAAAGAAGAAGGCAGGAGTCATTGAGGGCCATCCCAGAGAACTGTGTACCACAGCAGCATGTAATAGGAAACCCAAATAAGAGTGGTATAAACAATACAATTTATTTTTCTCTCATGTGAAAGAAATACAGAGGCACGCAGCCCAGGGCTGGTGTGGGGGCTCTGTTGTCATCAGAGGCACAGGCTCTTTACTAGTATTTTCTGCTTTGCCCCGTGTAATGAGTGTCTACTGTCCTCAGAGTTGCCTCACAGTACAAGAGAGCTGCTGGAGCTCCAGGCATCACATTCACATTCCAGGCAGGAAGGAGAAAGTTGGAAGGATAAAAGGCATGCGCCTGTAGTCTATTTAAAGAGTTTCCTGTTCACTATCTTCCTTTTGTATCTTATTGGCCACTACTATCTGTGAGGGAGGCTGGGAAATACAGTTTTTATCTCTCCCAATGTTATGAGGTTATGCTAGTAAGGAAGAGGAGAGACGAGGTATTACAGATTCCACCAGAAGTGCCTGCCACTCTCATGGCTCCACAAACTGCAGGCGGGAAAGCCAGGTTTGGGGTCCCACTGCATCATGTGGGTCTTCTCCCAGTTCCTGGTCTCCTGAGGGAGCTCTATGGGTAAAATAAGGGTCAGGCATTGAAGGATGAAACATTGAAGAAGTATAATGTCGACCGACTGATTTCATTTGCTCCGTCCCTCATTCACTGATCATACCTTTGCTGGTTGTCTATTCTCCAAGGGGCAGCAGGAAACGAGGAAGAAAAAGACTTGAGGGGCCCACAGCATCCAAGGGGAAACAGACGTGTGAGTGGATAAATGACATTCAACAGATAACTCCCCAGAACACCAGCGAGGAAGAGGGGCATGCAGGTTGGGTCTTGAAGGGTGGATAGGAGTTGTCTGGACAGGAACAGGTCAAGGAAACAACCCGTGTGCTGGCGTGCAGATCCCGCCCCGGGCTCTCAAGGAGGGCCTTGCTGGGAAGTCCTCTCTTCTCCAACCTGAGAACTTGGGCTGTTTCAGGTGAGGAGACTCAGGGCCTACGCGAGAGTCAGGCCTGTACCTCACGCAGGGCCCATGATGGGGCCTCTCGCACCATCTGTTTCATTGCTGCTTCACCTTTTCCAGCCCATCCTGTCTCCCGGGTTCCTTACACCTCCAGGGGGCACAGGTCAGGCTTCAGGTTGGCCTGGGTAAGCAGGAAGCCCCCGCTGAGGGTGCTGGGGAAGCTGGGCAAGTTCTGGGATCTTACCAGGGTTCCAGATTCTCCTACTGGTGACCTGAGGACTATCACAGACGTCCCCTGGACTGACTTAGTTTTCATTGACTTATAAGTCACACACAACACAGCCTGGAAACTTCTGTTCATTCATATTTAAGATTTGAGAAGGAAGTTAGAAGTGTGGTGTCATTAGCAAGGAGGGAAGATGTGGTGGCCACCTCTCAGCACTGGGGCGAAGGTGGCACCCTCCACCCCCCTGAGGATGCTCAGTCATGCCCGAAGCCTGCCCCCTCCAGCACCGCACACAGCATGACACAACAGAGCCCCCGGGGCAACAGGGCTCGCAGGGGGAGCTGGGACGAAGCTCAGGGCACGTGCCGTCTCTATGCGTTAAAAGTTTAGGATTGGAACTTGGGAGCATATTTCCCTGGTGTTTTGCCAGCAGGAGAATCCCTGCTGGGAGGTGTGTGAAACGGTGAGCTGGCATTGCAATGTAGACAGGCGGGCTCCTCACTTACCATTGCAGCAAAGGGGGAGAACATTCTACAGCAACACCCAGAACAAGAAGGAGGATGAGCCGTAGCCGGTTTGGCTCAGTGGATAGAGTGTCGGCCTGTGGACTGGAGGGTCCCAGGTTTGATTGCGGTCAAGGGCACAGCCTCGGTTGCAGGCTCAATCTCCAGTAGGGACCATGCCAGAGGCAGCCAATCAATGATGTTTCTCTCTCATTGAGGTTTCTATCTTTCCCCTTCCTCTCTCTCTACAAATAAACACATATTAAAAAAAAAAAAAAAAAGGAGGATGCGAGTTCCAGTAACAACTGCAGTGGTACTTACTGAATATATTGACATGTTCAACTTGAATTAAAGCACTTTATGGGGATTACCTTCCTCACGCCCCCCTAAAATCTCAGCCTTCATCCCAGGAAATTGGGGGCAATCCCGGTGGCACTCTCATGTCCGACCTCCGGCCCTACAGGTGCTGGATTAAGTGGTAGCACCCAGGGTGACGGGTGGACAGGATGCTGCCACCCAGCAGGGCCTTGGTGCATTGCCAGAGCAGAAAATGAGCTCTGTGCCAGTCAGGCAGAAAGGCCTTGCAGAACAGCCGTCCCTGCAGGAGGGGTGTGAGCTTGCAGATGTGCTGCCCGCGGTGTGGCGGGGGCTCACAGCATGGCTGTGCCCTCGCTGTGGCCAGTTGCCGAGTCTGGGAGGACGGAGGCTCCTGGGGCTAGCGTTCTAACCAGGCGACCAGCAAGCCGGAGAGACCCCACAGCCAACCTATAGTTTCCTCTTCGTTTGTTATTTTCTTGCTTATGTAACAATGCTACCAGCTCATTTTGGAAGGGGAAAAAAGGAGAAAAATCTAGAAAAAGCAGTTCTAATTCCACCTGTGAGAGATGTTTTAGAATATGTGTGTGTCTAGTCATGCGGTAGACTCCGACTGCTGTGTGTGTCCCCTTCGGTGGCTCTGTGCTGACCCCGGGCAGAGGCCACATCTCGGTTACCAGGGCCCAGGGTCCAGCACGGTGCCTGGCATGCGCTGAGGAAGTGACCTGTGTCCGTTGTGCTCTGAGTCAAGGGCAGAGCCAGATTGAAGGGCACAGGGGCCACTGAAGGGACATTCTCTTTGCTCTGAAAGTTCAACTTCCCCAGCTCTGTTCTTGGCCTGTCACTACACAGCGGACTGGAATGTTGGATATTTTTTCTCCCTTGAATGGTGCTGGGTGAGATGAACAAATTCGTCGTTACCTTTTACAGCATAGCTAGCTCTTTCCTACCCCACTGCCCAGACCAGCCCTGAGCAGCCTCCTGTTCCATCAGTCCCAGTGCAACTGTCTCCTGTTGGTTACATCTTTCCCTGGTGTCCTGCTGAGACGGGGCTCTGCTGACATCTGAGACGTGCCCTCCTCGCTCTCGGCTGCGTAGGGAGGGTGTTCCCACGAGCTGTTGTTCGCACACACGTGGGGCAGGCCTCTTTCTGGTTCGGCTCTCGAGCCTTGGCCGTGCGTTCCGGGAAGTGTATCTCAGCTCAGCTGAACTGGACCTGCCCTCACCCCGAAGGCTTGAGGCCCATTCCTTATCCAGCTTTAGGAAAACGTTTAACGTTTTTGTTGGAGCAAAGAGGACCTGACCCTGTTCATCTGTGTTCATGTCAAGGGGCCAGCTCCGTAATCCCAGGCTCACAAAAGAAAAAGGTGTTTTCCGCACGTTGATCTAGTGCCGGGTAAGACTGGCGTGCTGCCAGGATGCGAGCACCGTGGTGAGATATTGAGAATCCATTTAGCAGCCCCCTAACTCCGGACACTGTGTGCATGCAGAATGCATAACACTCTGGCATCAGACTCACCCAGGGCCTGTCCAGACTCTTGTAGGCCATGTGCTGGGGATGGTGAATCTCCAGGGCCCGCCCCTAGGAGAGTGCATGACTGAGAAAACACCTGGCCAGCCTCCTTTATTGTTGAGTGGCAGCCTGGGGACCGGCCTCAGGGAGTGGAAATGCAATCCCCCAGCAGCTGTAAACTAACGGTCCCTTGGATGGTATTAGAGTGACATTTCCCATCATCCTTTTTCACGGGGCTGGTAGAACTAAGATTGCCGGCATGTTCGGATAGGTTGATCTCACTGTGCTGTGTGCTCTAAAACTCCGTTTTGTTTTGTTTTAAGCAAGGAAATGTAAGACAAGCTTAGAGGTGGAGGTAGCCCGAGGGAGTAGAAGAAAGCGCGTTGGCATAAATCTCAGCTCACAGGGTTGTCGTCTTGGCTCTGTGGTTTGGGATGTGTCACGTCCCAGCTCCGTACTCCTGTTCCCTCACCTGTAATATAAAGGATTGGCTTGCCCCTTTCACAGTTGTTTTTTTTCCACGTGTTAATGTCTCTGAAGTCAGGGTGCATCTTCACTGTCGCTGGCTGCCAGCCACACAGCAGGCGTGACAGAGTTGCCATTGCCTGAGCAGGCGGCAATGTGGTCAGTTGAATTAGATGCATTGTTGGGTAGCCACGTGTTCAGTGTAATTGTCATTCATTGTCTTAAAAAAGATCTCACTATGATGTATTATTTGCACCAAAAGTTACCACGTACACAGAAGGGAATGGAAACAGTAGCGGAGCATTGATTTGATGTTAGAAAAGCAAATATTCGCTGTTGGGAGAAAAACTGCCACCTCATGCCTGTAAAACCACACGAATTGCCAGTCTCACTGCTAAGCACTGCCACCTCCACAGGCAGGGAAGTCCCAGTCCCTCAGAAGAGATGAAAATATCTCAGAGCCACGTGAGGCTGGTGTGACCGATGTCTGCATGCGGGACCCTTGTAAAGGCATTATGTCATCCTTTCAGCGGCAGCATTTTTTCTTTTCTTTGTTGCTCATAATACAGTGGTGGGTCTTGCAATTGATGACTTTGCTTTCTAAGGTGTCTCCTGGTTTTCATATATAATAATTATATTTGTGTTTTTCTGTCAGTTAGGGCAAGCTAATAAAAATAATATCTTCAGTATTCTTCTCGTGTTGATGCTGTTCCTCTGAGACCCACAGCACTTGCCTCATGATGTCAATTGCCTGGTTACTTTCTTGCTTCTCCTGTTGTGTTTCTAGCACTTAACCAAGCTTGAGAAGGTGCTTTTTAAATGAATGTATGAATGAATGGGTGGGTGGGTGGGTGGAGGGATAAATGGATGGATGGATAGATGATGGATGGATGGATGGATGGATGGATGCATGGATGAATGGAGATAGGTAGATAGATATATAGATGATAGATAGATGAATGGATAATGGATGGATGGATGAATGAAGGATGGATAGATGGAAGGATATATGGATGGATGGATGATGGATGGATGGATGGATAAATGGATGATGGATGGATGGATGGATGGAGCTGCTCCAGGAGATGCATCCCCATCTTTGGTGGGGCATCAGAATCCCTCTTAGAGAAGTTGCAGACATTTCTCCCAGATTCAGTGGGAAACTAGACTCAGTTTTTCAAGCCTTTTGTATATTTATTTACAGTTTCAGATTATTCTTACAGCTGCAGTGCTCTCTGGAGAGGTCTCCAAGCTAATCAGCCAGAAATTCTAGCCCAAGGCCACCATACTGGAGCCAGCTTATGTAGATACACTAATTTTTAAAATAATTTTACTGAGATATAATTCACATACTGTACAGTTCACCTACTTAAAGTGTACTATTAAATGGTTTGTAGTATAATCATAGATATGGGTACCCATAGTCAATTTTAGAACATCTTTGTCACCTCTAAAAGAAACCACGTACCTTTAGCTATTGCCACCACCGCCCTGCCCACCTATCCCTTCCCTTACCCCAGCACTAGGCAACCACCAACCTACTTTCTGTTTTTATAAATTTTCATATTCTGGACATTTTATATTAGTGGAATCACATAATGGAATCATAATGGGCTTTTATTTAGCACCGTGTTTTTAAGGTTCTTCATGTTTGAGCGTTCCGTTTTATGGCCAAATAAGATTCCGTTGCATGGATATATCGACCACATTTTGTTTATCCTTCATCAGTTGTGGGCATTTGGGTTGTTGCCATGTTTTGGCTATTAATAACGCTACTAAAACACTTACATACAAGCTTTGCGTGGACATATATTTTTATTTCTCTTGGGTATATGCATAGGAATAGAATTGTTGGGTCTTCTGTTAACTCTGTTTAATCGTTTGAGAAGCTGCTGGACTGTTTTCCAAACAGCTGCACCATTTTTTATTCCCATTATCCGTGTGTGAGGGCTCTGATCTGTCCATGTCCTCACCAGCACTGGCCTCAAAGATTTGCAAGGTCCTTTCTCCAATGGCGGGGGGGGGGGGGGGGGGGGGGGGGGGGGGGGAGGCCTTTGTCCCCTTGTCCCCTTTATGTCTCCTCCTTCCTGTGCCTCAGCAGAGTGCAGAGAGGGCTGTGGGGAATTTCTCAGTTAATTATCTGCCAGTTAACCACTCAGCTTGCTCCCTGTGGTTGTAACTGGCTGCAGGCTGCTCCTGCTGTTCCTGTAAGGAGGTTATCTGTTGCTACCACACACTAGTGCAGTGATGGCGAACCTATGACACGCGTGTCAGAGGTGACACGCGAACTCATTTTTTTGGTTGATTTTTCTTTGTTAAATGGCATTTAAATATATAAAATAAATATCAAAAATATAAGTCTTTGTTTTACTATGGTTGCAAATACCAAAACATTTCTATATGTGACACGGCACCAGAGTTAAGTTAGGGTTTTTCAAAATGCTGACATGCCGAGCTCAAAAGGTTCGCCATCACTGGACTAGTGGGTGAAATGACCCTCAGAGATCATGGGAATACAGCACCTGAGGACTATAATGGACAGCCAGTCGGGATCCGCCATCAGGTGGTCTCTCTGCAAGGCATCTGGCTGCGTCTGGAGTCCTGGCTGCAGCTGCCCCAGACTAGCCCTGGAGAGAGAGCTCCTGGGTCCCAGAGGCCCAAGGTGAGCGATGCCACAGGCCCCCCACGGGTAGCCCATGGGCCTTCCATCCGTCTTCAATAGAACCGCACTTTGTGCCGGGTCTTGAAAGTGTATGATGTGAGAGACAAAGCGATCCCCATCTGCAAGAATGCCTACTCTAGAGTAGTGGTCGCCAGCCTTTCGGACCTCCCGGACCACCGGTTGGCTGCCGCTGCTGTAGAGGTTCCCAGTGGAAGTGATTTGGAGCTCAGGCTTTCTGGCTGCCTATTTCCCTAATTATTTGTTCTCGGCATCTCCCAGAGAGAAGCACTTGGGGAAACCAACCCCGGGAGAACTACCAGACCTGGGTCTTCCACATGTCCCTGGCCGACAGCTCTCATCTCTGGCTTGACCATCCATCCCCCGAGACCTCCGTCATGGGGCTCTGTGTTCCAGAAGGCTGAAGGTGTAGCTAGGCAATGTTATGGGCAACTCCTTTTTGCCTTGGTTTCCTAATTTGTACAATGGGGACGACAGTGGTGCTTACATTATAGGATTGTCTTGGATGAAATGAATATACACCAAATATATACATCACAGGGCTTGGCACGTAATAAATGCTCACCAAATGCTAGTTGTTGTTATCTTTTATGTATCAGTGGGAGCCATTGAGAACTGCATTGGAAAAATAAATAAGGTTTTAGAGGAAAATGGTTTGGAAACCAACAGTCAGTGGGGACCACAGTATTGATGATTTGCTTTCCTGCTATAGTAAAGGTCAAAGGGCCTCCAAGCAAAGGCAGAGACAACCACTCCAGGATCTAGGGTCTGGCCTCATGTCATCTGTGGGCTTTACACTCCTGGGCTGTGGCTGTTCCGTTCTGTATCTCGCTGTGGTTCATAGAGAATTGGGGAAGAGCTCTGAGAGCCCTGGGCACTGGATGAGTTCGAGTTCGCGATACTCGTGGTTGCTAGGGGCCTCTGGCAGTGTGTGTGTGTGACATGGGGGCTACTCAGCCAACAAGGGCTCCACCCCGGCCTCACTGTACTCGCTGCTCCACGGCTGATAGGCCACCCGTCTCTGCCCAGCAGCCAGCAGCTCACGTCTGCTGATACCAACGTGGGCGGAATGTCAGTTCCCTGCTGGCCATTTTCTCATGTCAGAGAATCCATCATCAAATACCCACTAATTAGCTAAATGTCTCATGGGCCCAGGTCTGGCTCCCAGGAGATGAGGGAAGGAGCAGACACACCCTTGGCCTCTAAGAGCTCATGGTTTAGTTGGGGAAGGGGGCAGCCCCTCAGGCCACTCCAGGGCTGAGCTGGAGTGTAGTCGGGACATGAAGGGGAGCAGGGGGACAGCCCTGTGCATTTATAGGCCCCTTCCCCGCTCCCTTGAGATACCCAGAAAGGGCACCCTTTTCTCTGGACAGAGCTGGGCCTGCACCACCTTCTGTGGTTGGCTATTTCCCTTGCTTTCAGTGCGGCCCAGTCTCTTCAGAGTCACACAGTCTTCCTGTGATCGCTCCGTGGCTGTCTTCCGCCAGGCTAGCATTGAGTCCTTCTAGAAACCTCTTTTTCTCTGCAATGACTCTGCATATTTCTGCTTTGGACTGTCATGTATTGGTTTCACATTGTAACTCCCAGGGGACAGTCATTGTTCTTGATTTCCAGGTTCGCAGGGACACCTCTCATTTTTGTTCTATGACTCACCTACAGTTACTTTCTTGCAGAGGGTCTCAAGCTCGGATGCCTGTGAGGGCCAGGCAGGTAACAAGTAGTGAGTGCAGAGCCATGTGAGAAGGCGGGTGTGGCAGTGGGGAGACATTAGGGAGTGTGGAGGTCTGTGGAGAAGTGGAAATTGCACGCCCCGTCTGAAGGGGTCAGCACCGCCCTGCTCTAGCTGATGGCTGCAGTGTGGGAAGGTGGGCCAGTGGTGCTGGATCTCCCAATTCTTTAAGAAAATCAGAAATGTGGATTTTTTTTACATGAAATCTTTTGGTTTTAAAATGTCAGCTCAAATATTCTTATAATACTCAACAGGCAAAACAAAACACACTGTGGCCCAGACAGGGCATTTGCGGTCTCTGCTTTGTGGTTCTGCTCCTGTCATCCAAGGCAGGGGGAGGAGGTCAGAAGGCCCCGTGGGCAGCTGCTACTAGGGGTATTCCGAGGGGTGGGGACCACTGTGAGCTGGGGTGTCAGGGTGGTTCAGGAGCATGAAGAGGGGAGAGGGAAGCGGGTGCTGAGACCCCATCAGACGCTTGGAAACTGCTCGTACAGTCACTGCTCCCGCTGGGCTGTAGTTCAGGAAGCGGCTGCCAGGAGAAAGAGCTGACTGGGGACCCTGGTTACCCCGAGAGAGAGAGAGACGCTGGCGAGAGAGTGTCACCTGAGAAGAAAGCCCTCGGGTGCTGGGCCACCAGGCTCGGAGGAGCTGTCTGGCCTTAACCTGCGGTGCTCTCACAGGTGCATTGCCGGGTTCAGAGCAGGACACTGCTGGTCTCCCTGCCGGGCATGCTCCGAGCTGGTTTTCACTCTATTTGTCAACCTAGAAGTCTTTGAAGGCCACCCTGTCTACTCACAGGGCCCCTGGAGGAGAGAGAATGAGTCCCCATGAGTCCATGCAGGTTGGCAGAGCCGAAGGTTAACCCAGGGATTAGAATAGAGGAAAGGGCCAAACTGAGGCCTTGTGCAGGGCACAGGCAGTTCAGGGTGGAGAGACATTAGGGAATAGTGGGGTCTGTGGATAGCTGGAGTTCAGAAACAGGAGTGACCAGTGATAGAGTGGCCAAGGGGCTTCATGGGGAACGTGTGTCTGGTGCAATTTGGAGAGGTGGGAGAAAATGCGCAAGACAGAGTGGGGCATAGCAAGGGGCAGTGATGATGTCAAATTATAATCACAGCTAGTAATTGAGTGCTTGCTGTGTACCTGGCTGTGTTGAACACATTCTCGTGCATTCTCTCACTAAATCCTCACACCTTCTGAGGTGGCCCTTTTATCATCAGTCTCTTTAAAGATTGGAACCAAGCATCAGAAACCATAACCATTACGTTACCTGAGGGCTCAGGACACCCCTAGGAGCCGGGGGCAGTGGGGAAGCCGCCTGAGTCCAGCGAGGGGTGTGACTGGCTGGCCAATAGCCCTCCAGCTTTGATATTGTATCTCCCCTTTGGGGCTTCACGTGTGACTTCCCTGCCCCCTGGTGCCTAGAGGGCATGGCATGCAGCAAGACCTATTGGGGGGAATTGCCTTGGAGGCTCTGGGGTCTGGTGGGAAGAAGTTGGAATCCTGATGGCCAGTAGGAAGGGGTACTAGACGGGGCCACCCCCAGCACCCTTGGCTTTAACATCCTCACAGCTGTGCAGGATGGATGGGGCAAGAGCCTGGCCCAGTGGCAGAAGGGAGAGCTGAAGACACCACCCTCCCACTCTCTGGGAAGGGAGTGCTGGGGTGGGCGGGAAGGGGGGCGGGGCACAGGCCAGTCTGCCCTCTTGGGACCGTGAGAGGTATAGGATGGAATGGGGCCTCAAGGACCATGCAGTCTTGTCAAGATAAGATAAAAACCCGTAAAAAATTCAAGAGCAGGGCAAGAGTTGGGTAACAGCACAGGGGAGGATGAGGAGGCCACCTGTGCCCAGCCCTGAGGGAGCAGGTTGGGGGGTCAGTGCAGAGAGCCCAGTGGGGGTTCCTGTGGGGCTCGGGGGTCCCAGGGCAGAGCAGACCTGGACAGTAAGCCTCCCAGAAAGCAATGCATTCCCATGTGTAGGTGACACAGAAGTTCCATGAAGCAATTGTTCCACTTACAACGTGTGTCACTCACAGGTGTTTTCAATGTAGTGATACATCTTTAATGCTGACATTGTGAGTTTATTTTACACTAAGTTTATTTCACAGCCCACGAACCGGCTGAGACCTGCAGTTTGAAAAAACCGTCCGCGCCCAGCTCACAGCCTGTCTGAGGTTTGAGTGACAAAGGGTTCCACGGGTGTGTGCGTGGGGGAGTGTCAGAGGTTGAGAGGACACCAGTGTCCTGGGCTCCTGAGACCGTGGATGTTGCCGATTTCTGAGGTGGCCTCCAGCTCAGGTGTCTCTGATCTCTCCCACTTGCGGTGGTTGGGGACCTGAGGGTCCGTCGGTGGATGCTTCTGCTTTTCTGCGAACACGGACGTGTCCCAGGCTCCTGCGGTCACACTGACAGGAATGGCCGAGCACAGGGCTGCCGTGGCCAGGGAAAGGCATTGTCCCCGAAGTCCATTTCTGCAGGAGGTGGAGCGTGGGCTGGACTTGGAGGGGAGGGCTGGCAGCAGGCCTCGTGAAGGGGGTTCCCATGGCTCCCTCCGGACAGCTTTGGGCGTGCTCCGTTCCCAGGCAGCGAGGCCTCTCGCCTCCCACTCTCAGCAGGCAGCATGGCCGTGGCCTGGCCCTGCCCTCCAGGGCCACTCCGTGCTGCAGGCTCTAGACCAGTGGTTCTCAACCTTCTGGCCCTTTCTTTAAATACAGTTCCTCATGTTGTGACCCAACCATAAAATTATTTTCGTTGCTACTTCATAACTGTAATGTCGCTACTGTTATGAATCGTAATGTAAATATCTGATATGCAGGATGGTCTTAGGCGACCCCTGTGAAAGGGTCGTTCGACCGCCAAAGGGGTCGCAACCCACAGGTTGAGAACCGCTGCTCTAGACGAAGGTGTCAGTTGCCAGCACCCTGTGGAGTAGGGAATGGGAGAGGGGTTGGCTTGTGTGTAACAGGGCCAGCAGGAGGCAGTTGTGGAGGGGAGCTCAGGGGAGCCAGGCTGTGCTGCAGCAGGAGGTGTGGAAGGGGCCGTGGGAAGGCGAGGTGCACGAGATTCAACACGAGGTGAGCAGTGGTGACATGAGTGCCCACCCACAGCTCAGTGTGCCTGCCTCCGTCTTCAGAGTGGCTGCCCTGCTGGCCTGGGTGGACAGGCCCATGAGCCCCAAGGCTGCTGAGCTCCGGCCCAAGAGAGGCTGAGCCCCTGGCAGCAGCCAAAAGCAAAAACAAAACAAAACAACAAAATATCAGTAAACAAAAACCCCGCATGAGGAAAGCAGAAAGGAGTCAGGAAAGCAGAAATTGAGACCCTCCCTCCGAGGCCTCCTCTGTGAGGTCCCAGAAGGGTGTGGTGCCCGGTGAGTTGCATGCTGAGGGCTGGGGGAAAGGCTCTGCTGAAGGTGAGGGGTGCGTGCTGCCTCCTTTCAGGGCCTGGAAGGGTGGATTCCCCAGAGAAGGGCCGGTGGCAGAGAGGCAGAAGTGTCTCTTGTTTGCAGGTCACTGAATTTATCCTGGGGATTGCGGAGGAGGTAATGCCTCTTAATGCCTTGGCTGTTCTTAAAGGGATTGGCTAAATTTACAGCCACTGATGCCATTTGTCCCTGGGCGAGAGGAAAGGATGCTGAGTGGCTGGGAAGGCCCCAGCTTCTTGCCTCTGGGCCCTCCCTTTTCCTTCAGACCTTTAACTAGCTGATGGTCGCAGACTCAAAGGTCGGCAGGACCAGAGGAGGGGTGGGGGGGAGACTCCTGACCGCAGGCAGGGAGCCCCGTGCCAGCGGTCAGCAGAAGCGCCTGTGCTGCGTGTTCTTGCCGAAGAGGCCACACCACTGGGCAGAGGGCAGACAGCAAGGGGAGGGCTCACCTGGGTCTGGGTAGGGAGGACAGGAGTGTGGACAAAGGCGCCTTTTCATCAAAGCACACGGGCGTTTTTGTTTCTGGCCTTAAAAATAGTCAGCCAGGCTCACCGAGCTATAGTGACAAGCATAGAACATGATTGGCTGTTGTAGGGGGTGCCTCGAGCCCCTGGAGCTGGGACGAGATGTCCCCCTACCCTTCCATTTCTCCTGTAGCCTTGGCTCCTCCTAAAACTGTGCACACCCAGGCCCACCCGTTCTGTCTGCAGGCCCAGGGCCGCCTGCTCTTTACAGCAAAGAGCAGCCTCAGCATTTCCCCCACTCCTGCTGCTTCCTTTTTGTTCCTCCACATCCATCACCTGGTAGGGAATGGGCTGGGTGGGGAGGGCTGGATGGGGAAGGGGGGAGGGTGCGGGCGTTGCCTGCAGGGTGGGTTCCTGGGATGGGGGTGGATTGGTTGGCTACAGGGTTCTGCCTTCTGGATGGCTGCAGCCAAGGTGTCTCTTCTCTTTCGTCCTCTTCTCTCCTTCTTCCTCCTTTGGTCCCATCCCCCTTCTCACTTTCGCTCATCATTAAAACATAAGCTCCTCTTGCTGGCTCCCAGCTTCGCCAGCAGCCCAGCTGTGGGGATTTCCCATCCTGTTCTCGCTGTGAATGGGAAACTGAGCCAGGAGGACACCTCAAAGCCCAGGAAGGAGGGGAGCGGAGCAAACCCTCATTCCCTGTATTTCCCTGTGTCTCCACCAGCCTGAGCGTTTACTCTGTACCTCCTCACTCTTTCTGCCTTAAAAACGGGGCAGACCTTCTGGCTATGTACCCAGAGAATTAGAAACAGGCGCAAACGGATACATGCACACCCGTGTTCATAGCAGCATTACTCTCTGTAGACAAAGGTGGAAACAACCTGATTGTCCTTGGATGGATGGACGGACGGACGGATGGATGGACGGACGGATGAACAAAGTGTGATCTATACATACAGTATATTATTGTATACAGTGTGTTAATTAGCCATAAAAAGGTGTGACATTCTGACACATGCTACAACATGGATGAACCTGGAGGACATGATGATGAGTGAGTAAGCCCGTCACAGAAGGACACATACTGGATGGTTGCACTTATATGAGATTCCCAGCATAGACAAGTTCACAGAGATGAAGGAAGCACAGTGGGTGCCAGGGGCTGGAGCAGAAGGAAGGGAAGGTGATGTTTAATGGGCAGAGTTCCTGTTTGGGAAGATGAACATGTCTGGGGGTGGATGGTGATGATGGTTATACAGCCATCGTGAATGTATTTAACGCCGCTGACTTGTACACTTGGAAATGATTACAACGCTAGGTTTATGGTATCTATAATTTACCGATGCAAAATTGGGACAAGCCCAGCCGGCGTGGCTCAGTGGCTGAGTGGCGACCTATGAACCAGGAGGTCACGGTTCGATTCCCAGTCAGGGCACATGCCTGGATTGCAGGCTTGATCCCCAGTGTGGGGCGTGCAGGAGGCAGCCAGTCAATGATTCTCTCTCATCATTGAGGTTTCTCTCTCGCTTTCCCTTCCTCTCTGAAATCAATAAAATATATATATATTTTTAAATGGGGCGTGAGTGGCTGAACTTCCAGCCCCATAGCTGGACCATGAGGACAGCACGCTCTCCCTCTCCCTCCGCCTCCCTCTTCCCGTGTACAGAGACAGAGCTGGGCTTTCGTGCTGAAGGAGGGCTTCTGGCTCCCTGGTTGGGACTTATTCTGAAATGAAGAAGGAGCCCAAGTGACAGGTTAGCCTGGTTTCCCTCAGAAAGCAGTTCCTGGAAGCCCCCCAGGAGCAGGAGTCCGTGGGGGGAGTGACATGGGGGGTGACATGGAGGGGGTGTAACATGGGGGGGTGACATGGACGGGGGTGTAACATGGGAGGGTGACATGGACGGGGGGGGAACATGGAAGGGAAGAGACATGGGAGTGGGGAGAGCCAGACAGAGGAGTATTGGATCTGGTCACCACTGTGGGCCACTGGGGCTCCATCCCCTGGGACACATGGAGGGACTGTGTTGACAGCACCTCAGAAATGTCGTCTGGGAGACCAAAAAGGGGGTGTGTGCCCAGGCATGTTAGCTCCTGGCACTTCCAGGGTGCCAGCAGGGATCCTGCAGGTGTGTCCGGGCAGAAGGCGCCCAGGGGGGCAGAGGTCAGGTGCTGTCGGCTACACTGCATGCACCTGATTGAGCAGCCGTGACTGGAGTAGAAGGGAGGGCAGCTGCGAGGATGTGCCTCAGGAGGCGTCCCAGACAAGTGTCCAGTGAGGGGGCATCGTCTTTTCCCCTCTGGGCAGCAACATTCTGCGGGTCTCAATGCCTGTCCTTTTCCTCGGTGAGCCAGGGGGGTTGGGGCTCCTCACAGGACAGGACTAGGGTAGGCCCAGGAGAGAGGCCCCAGGAGAAGCCCGCGTGAGTCCGGGAGGGCCCAACAGAGCAGAACAGAGGCCGCTGCTGGAGGCAGGGCCAGGCACCCATCCTCCTGGAAGAGCTCCAAGCCGGTGCCTGCAAAAGCCAGGCCTGCACCTGTGCCTGTGCCGGCGCCAGGAAGCCCTCGATAAGATCTGAGTCTTCGAGGAATAATAGGCATGGCCTCAGGCACTACCTTTTCCTGCAGGCGGCTCCTTTCAGCCCTCTCTGGACATCAATCTTATGCCATCTGGCTGGGACCAGCAGCTGGGCATGGGCCCAGCCCTCCAAGCCCGAATCCCATTGCAGCACTTGAATTCACGGTGGGGACTGGGGAAGTGGGCGATGTCCTGAGGGCCAGAGCAGGCTGCCAGGAGAGGGGATGAAGAGGCAGTGAGGTGCAGGCGGACCTGGAGCTCTGCTGTGCTGACTTGGGCAAGTTACTTAACCTCTCTGAACCTCCATTTTCTGAGTAGCCTAATTATACTGATCTCATAGCGTTGTTGTGAGGGGTAAGTGGTGAAGGCATATCAAGTGCTGAGAAGAATGCCTGGCACATGATCGGGGCTCAGTACATGTTAGTCATTCCTGTTATTAGAAGGTACAATGCTTATGCCCATAGATCAAAACCGGGTGAATCCTTTGCCCTCTAGCCACCACTAAACCTGGGGATTGGGCCGTTGCCAGGAGAGGACCTCTGGATTCGGTGGTGGAGGGAATGGGAAAGTGCTTCGGGGTGAGGGGCACAGTGTGAGCAAAAGCAGAGGCAGAAAGCGCCTTGCATGTTGGTCTTCTGTTGCTGCCTAGCACATTACTACCAACTCAGTGGCTTACAGCAATGCCGTGTATTACCTCCCAGTTTGGAAGTGAGGGTCACACTCGGTGTATCACGAGGCTGAGATCAAGGCTTGCCGGGCTGGGCTCGTGTCTGGAGGCACAGGGGCAGCAAAGTCTGCTCCCAGGCGCATTGGGTTTTGGCAGAATTGACTTCCTTGTGCTTGTAGAGCTAAGGTGCCCTTCTCCTTCCTGCCATTGACCAGCGATTCCCGGAGGCTGCTCCGTTCCTTGCAGGTGCCCCCTCCTTCTCGCCAGCAGTGGTGTGTCCTGTCTTTCTTGTGCTGTGAATCTTTGTCTCTAGCTCCAGTCCCAGATTTAAGAGATTCATGTGATGGATTAGGCATAGTCTCCCTATATTCAAATCCGCTGATTTGGAGTTTAATTACATTTGCAAGATCCCTTCGGTGTTTCATTGAGTAACTGGGAGGAGGTGTACACGCAGGACCCTCTCATGGTTCTGCCCAGCACACAGGCATATGCCTGGGGCAAGCAGCGGAGTAGACGGGGCTGCAGGAGGTCATGGGCAGCGGTTGGAGCAGGGGGAATAAGTGGGTGTTGGTGGTGGGAGGGATGGAAGGCCACTGTAGGCCTTGAATGGCAGGTAGAAGGAGGGGCATTGGACACACCGCACCTCTGACTGTGGCCTTGCACCACTAGGCATGCTTATTCCAATCGGAAATGACTCCCTTCAGACCCATTGCCCCCTGAGCCTCCACACTGGGTTCCTTACTCTGATGAGGGCTCTTGGGCCTGAAACCTCAGACCACTCCCTCTGGAATGGAGCAGTCCCCAAACCCCAAGGCTACGGAGCTCAGAAGCCCAGAGCTAGCTCCCTCTAGCATCATCCACTCCCCTGCAGCGGCCTGGGGTCCAAAGGAGGCTGGGCTCCTTGCAGCAGCCAAAACCCAAAAACCAGAGTCAGAAGGTGTGTGTCCAACTGTCGCCAACCCAACCTCTGACCAGGCCAGCAGGGGTGTGGGAGTCAGCATTCGTGAACTTGGTGGCATTTCTGGAACCCGTGGGCCATTCCTTGTCCTGCTTTGGATCCATGAGTTAAAAACTCAACCAAACCTTGATCATTGGTGAATAACTGCGTTCTAAAAAAAGTCCTCAGTAATCCAAGGCTTTGAAATTCAAATGTTCCTTGAAACATACCAGGACCTGGTCTTCATTACGAACAGTCACAGCCTAGGCAGGCGCAGGCCGCCCTCTGAGTCTCGTATCTCGGGGCGTACATTCAGGTCATCTGTGTGCCCAAGCGCGGTGGGTTGGTAGATGGCATTCTCCTGGTGAAACCATGTGCCGCATCCTCTAGCTGAGGGGACTCCCCTTGGAGAGCAGCGATGTCCAGACAATGAAAGGGACACCAGACAACCTTTGATGTCCCTTTCCATCTGGCTTAGAACCTGTCAGGAAAGGGGGAGGGTCCCCAGTAGGAAGGGACCTGGAGGTGAGAAAGGTTCTAGCTCTTCCCACTTCCAGGTGGTCAGGTGGGAGCTGCGGGCAAGGGGTGGGAGAGGGAAGTAGAGGTGGCCCACCAGGCCGGGGCCCCTAAAGCAGCTGGGTCCACTCAGTTGGCCCGGGAAGGGACAGCAGTTCTGTTGTTGGATTTCAGCAGTGTCCCTGGAATGCCACCCAGGTTATGCCAGGTCACATCTGAGAGAAGGCTCAAGGGCTAACCAGGGTATGCAGGGTGGCCAGGCAGCCTCCATGGCTAGACCACGCCCTCCCAAACCACCCACCAGGCCTTTCGCCTCTGTCATTAAAAGCAGGTCACATTCCTACAGACTGAGCCCAGCGTGGGTCCCTGAGCCGCACCATCACAAGGCTGCGGGACTGTGCTTATAACTTCAGGCCTGCAGGCTCCAGCTAATGTAGGGAGAGTCTGGTGTCCAAAGAGAAGACATCTTTTTAGAAGGAGGCATTTCCTTGGCGGCTTTGTGTCTGAGGATCCCCGATATATCCTAAAGGTTGGGACACCAAAGCCTGTGGTCTATTTCTGCTTTATTGGCAGCGTTTCTTAACTCCAAGTTGGGAAATGGGTCTGTTTTCTGCTTTTTCCCAGATGGCAAGGTCTAGGTATGGACTAATACCAAACATCGCACACGTTCCTATGTTGGTCAGTTAGGCAAGTTACCTGTCTTGTGTGGGCCTCAGTTTCCCTTTCCACACAGGGGAATTAACAGCATGTACCTCACACTGACGAGGGCATGGCCTCCGCCTCCAGCTTTGTCTCACAGAGCCTTGCTCTTTCTCTCCCGCAGCCCTGACCCAGCCCGCGCTGGAGGGATGGAGAACTCCTCGGCAGCATCTGCCTCCTCTGAGGCTGGGAGCAGCCGCTCCCAGGAGATCGAGGAGCTCGAGCGGTTCATCGACAGCTACGTGCTCGAGTACCAGGTGCAGGGGCTGCTGGCAGACAAGACGGAAGGTGATGGTGAGAGCGAGAAAACGCAGTCCCACATCTCCCAGGTGAGCATCGCCTCAGGGAGGAGCAGAAGGGCTGGGGCCCGGGCAGGTACAGGGCCTGGGAAAACTCAAAGGGTGTGATAAGGGGACCCTAAATCTAGTTGCCTGGCCCTAGATCGCTGGGATGTGGATGGTCCCACCCACAGAGCGTGGGATCCCTACAGCGAGCTCCTCTCAGACCCTCTGACCCACCTCTGCTCTGTCCTATCCTATTGGGCCAACATGCGATTAACGGTACACAGATTTATTGAGCACCTACTATGTGTTCTACCCTATTTATTCCCTGTCCTCTATTCGCTTATGTTCTGGAAGAGATCGGGGGAGTTGCAGCTTATCCAAAATGCACACAATGAGAAGGCTGTGACTTGTGAATGTTTTCTCTGATTTCAAATACAGGCAGGTTTGGGCAGCTACAGAATCGAGTCTCTCTAGCAATCCCTCAGGGCTCTGTGTCAGACCTAGTGAGGCCCCTGAGGCGTTCTGACCAGGGTCTCAGGCTGGTCTCGCCCCCTCCTGGTCAGTCTGTGGTCTTGGGTGGAAGGTGGACTCAGATGAAACACTGTGGGCCAAGATTGGGATGGAGAGGAAGCGCTCTTGCCGCCTCCCATAAGCATCCGGGAGCTGTCTCCCCCAGGAGCTGGCCCCATGGACAGGTGGGTGGGGCCAGCCTGGTGGGTGCTATCTGCCTCTGCCACCATCTGGACTCTGATGGCTCCAGCAGGGCATCTTCCAAAGGTTCTTCCAGGTGAAATGGGTTCTTACAGGAGGAGAGTCCAAGGAAGCCCTGAAGCTTCACCCTAGAGGAATGCTTTGTGAATTTCTGTTTGCAAAGCAGGCCCTGGAGAGAGAATTTCGGAAGGAGGGGCCTGCCAGTGACTTTGACCTTCCTGTGGTGACTGCTGAGCTCTCAGGAGGACAGCAGATAGAGAGGTGCCCTCCGTCTGGGCCCTGCACTGCTGGCTCCTGCTCCTGGGCCTGACCATGCGCCAGTATCCACATCTGGAGGGGCTTTATACAGATGCTTGTTGCCCTGGCCGGGTGGCTCAGTTGGTTGGAGCATTGTCCCCTATACCAAAGATTGTGGGTTTGATTCCTGGTCAGGGCACATACCTAGGTTACAGGTTCAATCCCCGGTCGGGGCACATATGGGAGGCAACCGATCGATGTTTCTCTCTTTCTCCCTTCCTCTCTCTAAAAAATCAGTTTAAAAAAATCCTTAGGTGAGGATTAAAAAAATAATACAATTAAAAAGCAACAACAAAAATAGATGTTGGTTGCAAGGCAGAACGTGGACAACACAGCCACTGGTAACATCTGGACGCATTCCTTAAACTTCCTGGATTTTATGACGTTCCCTGGAAGAATGTGAGCACTGGGCAGGTCCGCCTGTGCGCTGCTGGCCAAGGAAGGACATTGCCATCTTGATCCCACCCCGTCCCACAGGCGCCCCAAGACACAGCTGGGGTACAGGCTCCAGAGGAGGGTGCACTGTGGACAAGGCCGGGCTTAGAAGTGTCTACGTAACACGCTTCTGTTGACACAGCCTTATGGGAAATCTCTCTGCTAAAGCACGTTTGACTGTTTTTATTTAATTTGATGACTGTTTCAAATGGAAGCCAAAAACAAAGAACAAAAATAACCCAGAGAATGTCCCGTCTGCCTGTCTGCGGTGGTGCTGTAATGTTTCTGGGAGAGGAAAATTGTTAAGAATCTCGGAAACCTTGAGAAAGCTTGAGGGAACGGGGAAGAATGTTGTCCTTCAGTTGGTGAGGCCATTTTCGTAGGATCTGAGAGATGACAGTTGACACTCAGGAGGAAAATACCTTATGATGCTTGTTCTCCCTGCCCCTGCCCAGCACCAACTAGAAAGATGGATGGATGGCAGGATAAACGGAAGGAAGAGGAGGGAAGGGAAGAGAAGGGGAGGGGAGGGGAGGGGAGGGGAGAGAGTGAGCTCCCATTTCTTTAGATGAGTAACTAAGAGAATATATGCTCCAAGTTTCCCAACACTTTGAGGATACCATATTTTAAATCAAAACCCCACACACATACATTTCAAGAGTGCCTACCCCTCATTGGATTCCAAGTCCCCAAAGTCGTATCCTGAACGTTGTCCTCTCTGTGTGCTTGGGAGTAAGGGGGTTGTAGTTCCATTCTACAGAGGAAACAACTGAGACAGAAACAGGAACCAGCCAAACTGCACTCTCGGTGATGCCCGTAGGTAGGCTGGGACCTGAGTACTCAGACTGGCCTGAGGTCTCTTTTTCACAATGTTTTTCTTCTCTTTTTCTTCATGTTTTTGTTGTTGTTTCATTCTGCCTTCTTTGTTCACTGTTCCCTCATCCCCTTTTATCCCATCCCTTCATTTCACCTTGCCTTTCAACCTCCAACCCCCACATCTTTGCTCGTAGGAGGAAGCACTCAATGGTGGACCACCCATGAAAGTCTTAACAGAAGAAGTGAGTTTGAGGGGAGCTGTGCATGGGGGTGGTTGAGCATGGGGGACTCATTTTATTTTTCCCCTTATTTAAAAAAAATAGTATATCTTTACATTTATAAGTACTATAGCCATACATTCTCATGGTACACGAGAATTCAAATATTATCAAAAGACTCTCCCTTAGCGACTTCCTATATAATATGACTTATAAAAGTGTATTATTTCAAAATGATAGATTGTAGCCAGTATCTATGTTGTTCAAAAACTCGCATTTTCCCCCAGCTGTATGCCCTGGGGAGTCTTCCAAGCATGTACATCTGCTGTGTTCTGCTTAATGGCCGCACAGTAGCCCATAGTATGCATGTTCCATCGCTCAGCCATTCACCTTTGATGGGCATTCAGGTTACTTCCAAATGTTTCTCTGGAAATACAAGGTCCTTCAGTGAAGACTGTTGGACGTGCCTCTGCCTGCACATACAAAGTGTTTCTTCAGGCAGATGCTGAGAAATGGAATCGATTTCAACAGCCATTGCCAAATTGCTCTCCAAAACGACTGCCCATTAGTCACACTGCCACCAGCGTATTGGGACAAATTGTCTCTCGTCATTTAATGTGCATTTTCTTGATTTCTTTTTAATATGATTACCAGTTATATTTTAATGGGTTAAATTTTTATTTTACTTTTAAAGCAGCATTTGGAAAAACAGAGACAATCAGAAAACAGAAAGAAGTTCAGCGTAATTTTATGGCAGAAGCTAATATAATTTTTGTGTAAAACTCTTTATATACCTTTTACAGAGTTGAGGTTCTAGCGTCCGTGTCGTTTGTAGCTTGCTTGTTGATTTAGCATGAGCTCCTACACATTGGTTGGCGGTGTTTGGCATAAAGCACAATTGTTTAAATCTGCCCTTTTTCTACGAGTTACTTTTGGCTCAATAGTGAAATGTAATTAGAGCTAACATTTATTTACCAGGCCCTGTTCTAGGCTCTGGGACAGAGTGATTAATAGAATGGACCATGACCCCCTCCCCCCTAGCTCTTACTTTCTGGTGGGGAAAGACGGATGATAGACGAAGAACTAGATTGTTAAAAGGTTATATACACACGAGTGAGGCGCAGTCAGGGGTGTGAGAGCTGGGCTGTCCCTAAGGCTTACTTAGAAAAGGATTTTTGAGCAAAGATTTGGAGAAGATAAGAGAGGGCGGCCACTGGGGAATGAGTATTCCAGGCAGAGGGAATGTCAAGGGCACAGATCACGTCCCGCTGTGAGGAACAGCTTTGGGTCCAGTCTCCTGGGAGCAGAGTGAGCCAGTGGAATGTCGTAGAAGAGCCAGGTCTGCAGGGCCTTGTTGGCCCGGGGGAGGACTCTGGCCTGTTCTCCAGCGAGACAGGAAGACACAGGAGGGTTTTTGAGCAGAGGAAAAATGTGGTATGACTGATGAAAAAGACTAGGAAGCCATTGAGGTGTCCAGGCGAGAGGTGATGGTGGCTTGGAGCAGCATGGTCACTACTGAGGTGGCGAGGAATGATCAGATTCTTACTATACAGGGTGGGGCAAAAGTAGGTTTGCAGTTGTGAGTGTGAAACACAGATTATTCTCATATTATTATTTATTAATTATTGTATTGTTTTCCATGTGAACAACTGTTAACCTACTTTTGCCCCACCCTGTATGTATATAGTATATACTAGTATATGTATACTCTTATTTTGAAATTATTTTAGGCTTATAGTAAAGGTGCAAAAACAGTGCAGGGTGTTCCTATGAACCTGTTTGTCACCCAGTGTTCCCTAATATGAGCATCTTGCATAACCACAGTGCAATGATCAGAAGTAGGAAGTTAACATTGGTACAATGGGGCCTTATTCAGGATTTTACCAGTTGTTCCACTAATATCCTTGTTCTATTCCAGGATCCAAATTTGCATGTAATTGTTGTGTCTCCTTATTCTCCTCCAATCTGTGAAACCCTCTTGGTCTTTTCTTACCTTACACGACCTTGACACTTTTTAAAAAACATGTATTTTTATTGATTTCAGAGAGGAAGGGAGAGGGAGAGAGAGATAGAAACGTCAGTGATGAGAGAGAATCATCAATCGGCTGTCTGCACATCCCACACTGGGGATCCAGCTCCCAACCCGGGCATGTGCCCTCACTAGGAATCAAATCGTGCCCTCCCTGGTTCATAGGTCAATGCTCAACCACTGAGCCACACCGGCCAGGTGACCTTGATGCTTTTGAAGAGCACTGATCACTGATTTTGTAGAAAGTTCCCCAATATGAATTGCCTGATGTTTTGTCCTGATTAGATTGAGACTGTGTATTTTTGGCAAGAACACCTCAGAGGTAATGTGTCCTTCTCAGTGCATCCATTGTATTGGGGAGTCCAGGATGTTGATAGAGTTTGTCACGGGCAGTGTTGTCCTCAATAACTTGGTCGAGGTGGTGTCTGATGGATTTCTCAGGTTTTCCTTTCCCCCCTATAATTAATAAATATCTTGGGGAGATGCTTTGAGACTGCAAATATCTAGACAGAGGGAATTTAATCCATGGAGTTGGTTACGGATGATAAAAAAGCTGAGCAGCGAAATTACCCGAGATTTAACTGCAGGAAGCCTTACCACCTCTACACCTGAGGCACAGGTGTTGCCAGAGTCAGGGTCAGGGTCATGCACAGAAGGCTGAGGGCTGGAGCCATGAGGGAGACCCTGTCCCTGCTGGTAATGCCACCTGAGGTGGGGGGAGGCGGGAGCTGATGCCCTGACTCCTCCCTTCTTCCGGTCTCCCATTGGCCGAACCAACTGACTGACTTTTCCCTTCTTCCTGTCTCCCATTGGCCGAACCAGCTGACGCTGGAGGCTAGGAGTCACCATAGGCAGGGATCCGCTCCTCTGCAGTGCAGAGCCCAGATGGGCAAGAAGTGGATGGAGGGCTGGGACTCCCCCGGGACTGGGACGCCACCTTTGCCATTTCCCTCCCGCTGGGCTGCCCCATGCGGCTCGCAAGCACTTGCGATGTGGCGGGTCCAAGTTGAGGTGGGCTCTGAGTGGATTTCAAAAACTTAATGTGAAGAGAAGAATAAGAAATATCTCGTTCATAAATTTGATGTTGATCACCTGTTTTAAATATGTTGAGATAAAATGGAGTCTTGCGCTTAATTTGACCTTTTTAAAACGTGGCTGCCGGGTCACTGACAGTGACGTCTGCGGCTCTGTTGGTGGCTCTCATGCCATGTCTGTGGGACAGACTGCTCTAGAGTATACTGCACCGGCCCGTGTCGTCAGCATGGTAATAACATACCTTTCCTGCACAAAGGTCGTGCCCTTGGCCCACAGTCAGGAAGGTGTGTCCAGCCAAGGTTTACAAAGCCAGGCCTTGAGCCATCCACACTCACTGCCAGTTCTGACCAAGTGTGTCAGGCAGAGAGAGATTGCTTTCCCTGTACAGGGCGTAGATCAAGGTCCGTGTCCAGCAGCCTTAGGCTGCGAGGCCAGCTAACGTTTAACACAATAATAAACACACCACCATGGAGCTCGGTAGCACCGCACACAGGAAGGGCCCGCTGTTACTGCTGCTCGTACTTCCACAGTGTTTTACGGGTTACAGACGTCCTCATCGCAGCCTGCAGAGCCGCCCAGCCTGGCTGTCCCATTGTAGAGATGACGCAATGAAGCCTGGGAGGTCACATGGGTATCAGTGGCTCTGAAACTGCTGGTGCATCACTCGGGAGCTTGTCAAAATGCTGATGCCCAGGCCCTGCCCTCACAGAGTCTGATTCAGTAGATAGAGAGTGGGGTCCAGGGACCCCAGTGTGGCAGGCTTTGGGACGGTCAAGGTGGGGTGCACCTTGGGGCACATCGGGCCTCTAAGCTGTCAGCAGGAAGGTGCGGGTCTGGGCTCTGCTGGCCAGTCTGGGGCTCTTCCCCAAGGCCAGGCTGTCCGGTCGGTCCATAGCTCCATCGTCCTTTGGGAAGATCCACACACACTCGCCTCACCTCCAGCTCTGGCCTTGGCGTTGTAGAGGGCTAGCGTGGCTGAAGGTGGGCAGGTGGGCAAACATGGTGCCCGTTGTTCAAAACTCACAGTGACCCTGTGTCACGTCTGGTTGACTTTGGGGTGTGGCTGGGTCTTCATCACTTAGGTGAGCTT
Source organism: Myotis yumanensis (assembly GCF_028538775.1). Classification (NCBI taxonomy): domain Eukaryota; kingdom Metazoa; phylum Chordata; class Mammalia; order Chiroptera; family Vespertilionidae; genus Myotis; species Myotis yumanensis. Next base: position 83,335,129 of record NW_027223758.1, read on the forward strand.
AGGTGGAGGGAATCTAGGTTGCCTTCCCCACGTGTACCAGAGGGTCACCTCCCCGTGGAACTCAGAGCTGCCAACCTGGGCCTGCTGGTCGGAAGCATCTGCTGTTGAAATGGCCGAGCAGGAGTCTCTCCTGTCTCTGCGGCAGGAGGACAGGGCTATGTGTGGGGGGCCCGGGCTGAGGGAGGCTGAGCCTGCATGTCCTGCCATCACTGACCCCTCCTTTCTCCTCTGCAGTGGACAGCGGACTGCAGCCGGCAGCTGGACAGCAGCTGTCCCTTCTCCCGAGGGCGAGCCCCCCCGCAGCAGGTAGGGAAGAGCTCTGCCCCATCCGGGGTCGCCATGTGTCTTGTCTGTCTGGGTTGCTGGGCTGGCCCAGGATGGTCATCGCTGGTGACCCTGCAGGTCCCCCGTACACCCTCTGGTGGTCCAGCTTCTCTTTCTGATGCCTCCTCCCTGCCTGCGGGCGACAGTGGATTGGAGGCCAGAAAAGCACGGCTCTCCTGAGGAGTGGAGGGTGGAGTGCACAAGAAGTGGAAGAGGACAGGTGCCGACTGCCGTCTGGAAAGTTCTCCCTGAATGCCCAGCCCACAGTGAGGCAGCCCCTCCTAAGAACACAGAGATTCATAGGATTTCTTTTCAGTAGCAGCATTATGTGCTGTAACAAACATCTGCATACAAGCACATGTCCACTGAGAGGAGAATGGAAAGTGGTATGTGACACATGCTCCCCTTGGAACATGACTCAGCAGTAAAATGAATGAACTGGCGGCCCACACATCCAAGTGATGATGGGTCCCACAAACAGTGGGACTCCTGGGGGGTTGGTGCCAGTGGGGCACTTTGGATATTCTGCTCCAGGTTTGCAGAAGACCTAGAGAGGGGCAGGCTGTGGGGGTGCAGTGTCAGAGACGTGGCCATTTCCCTAGGCCAGCCAGCTGTCCTGGGACCAGGACACATAACTCCTATGTGAAGAAGGAGGCAGCAAGTCTTCCAGCGTCATCCCTGGTGACTCCTAGGTTGAAAAAAACACATATATCCCCCCCCCCCCAACCCACCCCTAGCCCAGCCTCACACTGCATCTGTCCAGAGAGATGAGGGAGCCTTGAAGGGCTCCTGCAACAGCTTGCTCCTGCCTTCAGAGAGCTGACTGGGCTGAGGGACGGCCACATGGCCTGAGTCTTTGTATGCTCAGTGCTGTGTGAAGCACAGCTCAGCAGGCCAAAGAGTTGATGTGTTCGCAAAAGGATTTCCTGTAGATCCCTCAGCCAGGGAGTGCAGGGATCTGGTGCTAAGCCCTGGTGGGCCTGAAGCATGGCCCTGCCTTCAGGAGCCCTGCCATTTAGAAGGAAAAAATGATGTGTGAAAGGGTGCCCAGTGCTGGGCAGGAGATGCAAGTTTCCAAAGGTGGCCCAGACCTCAGGCGTCCCAGGGTTCGGAAGCCTGGGCAGGCGGAGCGGAGGAGGGGCCGGAGTCGGACCCCTGGGTGGAAGGCTGTGGTTGGGACCCGTGTGCTACACACCATGCTGCACGAGAGGCAGCAGCTGGATTGGAATGGGGTCTCCTGAGGTCAGGAGGACTTCGGTTCAGTGATGAAAGGCCTGATATTGAGACACGAGTGACCCAGTTAATTAGGGTACCAACAACAGAGTGATGTAAACCAGGGGGAAGCTTCTTTCTCTCTCAGTACAACCTGAGTGGGTGCTCGGGGTTGGCAGTGCAGCCCAGTGGTGTCAGGACAGGTTCCTTGCTTCTCATTCGGTGCTATCTAGGGGGCTGCCTTGGTCCCCGTGGTCCACGAGGGCTCACGTTCCAGTGGGAGCACCACCCTGGGCCTCTGATGGAGGAATCATAGCTGGTGAGGGTTTCTGTTTCACCAGCTGCCCCTGCCCACACGGAGCGGCTCCCTGATGGAGGGCAGAACCACAGCTGCCTATTGAAGAGGTCGTTTGCTGAGTGCAGCTCCGATGGGATGCTGCTGGCCCATCCATGATTCAGGGCCCCCTTCAACCCGGTCCACCAGATGTCCGAGCACAGGACCAGCTCTCAGGGACAGCTGCCCGCCCCACGAGCACACCCACTCGCCTCCCATCCAGGCAGATTCATGATGTGATCAGGCTGTTCCATGTGCATCTGCCTGTGCCCTCAGCCAGCTGGTCAACCCAAGATGGGAGCTAGGGCTGGCTCTGCTTCCCTGACTCCCCTGGCTCAGGGCCTTGCACACAGTCGGTGCTCATAATGATGTCGGCGTTGGCCCAGATCTAGTCCATGCAGCCAGCCCCTAGTGGGCCCTGTGCCTCTGGCCACAGCGACCTTGCTGAGCTTTCTGAGGTCACTGGGATGACAGGGCAGTTCTACTTCCCCACAGTTGCCCATGGGGGAGAATTAGTTCCAGAGGAAACAGGCTAAATTGAGACCAGAGTGGCGGGCTGCTCTGGCACTGCCCCTGACTCCCTACCTTGGCCCCATGTGCCCAGGAAAGGTGGTGGCCAGAGGATGCTAAGGTGCTGCATTCTGCCCAGAAAGCTCTGTGTAGTGGGTCACAGACCATGGTGGGGCCCAGGTGCAAGCCCCGTCCAGGGATTAGTCATGCCCTGGGCTTACTTATTTTATTTCAACTAATATAAAACAAGACAAATGAACAAAATCCCTTCGCCTCCTCTGCAGCCTTTTCGAGGCACAAAGTGGGAGCAGCCTAGATAGGCCGAGTCCCACAAGATGGGAGGAAGGAAGCTCAGATCAAAAACTGGGCCACACATAGTCCCAAGAAGGCCTGTCCAGCTGCAGCAATTGGGATCCGGCTGTATTGAGGACCCTTGGCATCCTGGCAGCCTCTTCCCATGAGAACTTGTCCATCGCCTCAGGAGGAATAAATACTGTTTGCACCTTTCCATCATGTTGGGGAAATGCATGGAGATGATGTATTATTTTTTGTTGTTGTTAATCCTCACCTGAGGGCATTTTTCCATTGATTTTTTTTTTTTTTTAAGAGAGAGTGGAAGGGAAGGGGAGAGACAGAGAGAGAGAAACATTGACGTGAGAGAGATACATTGATTGGTTGCCTCCCACACGTGCCACAACCACAGCCAGGGGGGTCGAGCCTGCAACCGAGGTGCATGCCCTTGACTGGAATTGAACCCAGGATCCTTCAGTCCATGGGCTGATGCTCTATCCACTGATCCAAATCAGCTAGGGCTGCATGAAGATGATTTAGAGAAAAGCATGAGGAAACATTTCAGGGTCCCGGCCTGGGGTTGAGCATTTCAGGGAAGAAAGCTGCAGGCGTACGAAGGTCGTGTGGGGTCAGGAGGGAGCAGCTCTTCTCCGTCTGCACGGAGGAGCCAAGGAGAGAAAATGAATGTTCGCACAGAGGCCTATGATTAGACCTTGGAAGGACTTCCTGACTGAAGGGCTTGGCTGGCCGTGTTGGCTGCCGAGCAAGGTGATGAAACGGTGCTGGGAGCCTAATGAGCACACCTCCTTATCAGGCGGGTCCCTGCGGAGCCTGGGAAAGGTGGGGGCGTGTCAGAAATGGTGTCTCTGAGTCCTGGCGGCAGCCTGTGATCCCACACTCCCAGGAGCGTGAGAGCAGGGCACTTCCCTGTTCCATCACGATGCCCGGCAGCAAAGTGAGGCACCAGGAGAGTGTCCCAAAGGTCAGGAGAACAGAGGCCGACCCGGGTGTGGCACGCCGCCCACTGTCTGTTCTGGGAAATGAGGCATTGGGCTGCACAGACCTCCGAGCCTCTCTGCGATGTATTCCATTGTTTACGTTCTGTCTCCATGAAATAGCCACTGGATCCAAACAGCTGCCAAGAGCAACAGGAGGTCTGGATTTTCCAGATTTCTCTGCTGTCCCCCCACCCACTCTGAATCCTATGCCAACCTGCAGGCTGGGTAAACCTTCGGTGCCAACATTGACTCTGACCCAGGAGATGGCAGGTACCTAGCAGGATAGAAAACTTACACAGTAGCTGCTCTACTCCAGCCAAACAGCACAGGAAACACTGCGGCCCCTCCCACTCCACGCCAGCAAAGACCCAGTGGGAGCCTGGACGTCCACCCTCGCCCGGCTGTGACAGGTACCTCAACCCTTCCCCATTGGGGTGGTGTCAGAGAAAGCCAAGTAGGAAGATGCAGCTTGCCTCCCTGCTGGCTTGTGAAAGTGCCCTTACACTCCCCATGGTATTATCGGAGACCAGGTAGGGGAGCTGGACTTGCACCCCACCCGGCACTAGTGAGACACCCTCCACTCCCTGCTGGGATGTGTCAGAGGAGGCCTAATGGCGAACTGGGACTTCTGTTGTCCAGTGGTAAGAAGGCCACCTCCATGGCAGGGTCATTGGAGACCATATGAGGACCTGTAACTTCGCCTCCACCAGCTGTAACGACAGAGCCACCCTTGGACTGGTTATATACTGTGGCCGTGACCCCTTTCCCCTGCCAGGGTGGTGGCCCAAAAGCCAGTTAAAACAGATTTAAACGAGATTCAGAATCTCATAACGTATCACGGAAGTTCCCTGAGTGCAGTCAAAAGTCACCTGTCCTACCAAGAATTGAGAAGATTTCATACTGAACGAAGAGGGGATAATCCATAGATGTCAACACTGAGATGTGAAATCGGACTAGTATCTAGAATATATAAAGAACTCTCAAATCCACATTAAAATAACCCAATTTAAAAATGGACAAAATACACGAAGACACATACTTCACCAAAAAGGATATACAGGTGGCAAGTAAGCACACGCAAAAAGATGTTCAACACCATTAGCCACGAGGGAACATCAGCCCACACCTATCGGATCATCCGTAATGAACAACGCCAAGCGCTGGTGAGGGTGCAACGTGTGCCCCGTCATACACTGCTGGGTCACTCATACACGCTGGGGGAGATGTACCGCCGTTGTGGAAAACAGTTGGGTAGATTCTTCAAAAACTCAACATGCAAGAACCATCTGATCCAGCCATTGCATTCCTGGCTGTTTATCCCCAAGGAATGAAAACTTATGTTCACACAGAAACCTGTACTCAAATGTTTATAGCAGCTTTAGTGATAATAGCCCAAACTGGAAACAGCCCACATGTCCTTCAGCCACATGACTGTGGGACAAGCTGTGGCACTCAGCAAGAGAGGAGCCAGCTCCTGCCACTCACAACCCTCAGGGAATGGTGCTGAGTGGAAAACAAAAAGACAAAAGCCAGTCCCCAAAGTTACATACTCTCTGATTCCATTTATGGAACATTGTTCAAGTGGGGACCGGTTAGCCGATGTGAAGGCTAGGGAAGGAGGGGAGCCAAGAAAGTAGGTGTGGGTATAAAAGGGCAGCCAGGGGGATTCTTATGCTGGTGGAAATGTTTTTCATCTTTTTTAAAAAATATTTTTATTGATTTCAAAGAGGAAGAAAAAGGGAATGATGAGAGAGAATCATTGATCGGCTGCCTCCCACACCACCCCCACTGAGGATTGAGCCTGAAATTCAGGCATGTGGTCATGAAACTGTGACCTCCCGGTTCATAGGTCGACTCTCAACCACTGAGCCACTCCGGCTGGGCATGTTCTGCATCTTGACTGTATCAGTGTCAGTATTCTGGAAGTGACCTTGTCTTAGAGGAGTTATATTTGGCCATAGGCTTTCGTCATTATCTCCCACCTCTCCCTGGTCTTTTTGGGTCTTAATTCAAAGACCATGAGGATAGAGAGGGAAGAGACGGAATGGACAGAGAGACACAGAAGTTCCAGAGTGATAGAAATGGACTTCCTGCTCCTGAACTCAGCGCTGGCGCCTCCCAGGAGGTCCTCTCTGCTGGCTCTGCTCTGCCATGCTCCTGTCTCAGGGCCCCTCCTACTGTAAGGGGGTTAAATTGTTGGGGGCTCATCATAGGCTTTCCCACTTGCATGTGGGTGCTGTCCTTGGTGCTGAATGGACACACACACACACACACACACACACACACGCACATGCACACATGCACGCGCATGCATATGCACACGACACAACTGTTTCTCCTTGAGCCCTGCCCTTCCCCACCTCCCTCTGTACTTGGCTTCTTCTTTCCTTTTTGCTGAAGCAAACCCAAGTCACCCTTAAAGTCTGAGAGCAGCTTTAGACCCAGCCTTAGGAAGTATCTGTTTTGGCCAGGTTCTATCTAGTTTCTAAACCCTTGCAGACTAGAATTGTCAACGCATGTGCACGTGCGCGCACGCGCGCACACACACACACACACACACACATGCACAAACAAAAGTCATTCTTAGTTGTGTTAATAAAGAAAAGAAAGCAGCATAGGAGAGGGTTCTTTTCCCTCTGCTACACCTGACTTAGCATGTATTTCTACTGTATAGGGATTGACTCCCACCTTGTTTCATTCACTCAGACAGCTCACACCCCATGTTCCCTCCTAACTTCACGACAGCAGATGTACCCTCTCCACCAACTCTGCCTTCCCAAACACGACAGAGACAGACTCGAGGACCCAAACAGTTGTGGGGGTGGGTATGTGACTGCATTGTGGAAATCTACAGTGGGGTCGGGATTTATCTGAATAATTGCACACTGCAGGGGTTAAGAGCATAAGCGCAGGGCCTCTCTGGGACTTGCTCTGTGAACACGGACCAGTTCTCCGGGCCTCCGTTTCCTCCTCGGGGAAATGGGGGTGACCACACTGGCTTCCTAGGGCTGTAACAGCGGTAAAGTGCTCGATGGTGCCTGGCCTCCGTGAGTGCTGCCCCGTCTGCTGTTGTCATCACCTGGGGTCTGTCTTCCCCTGAGCTGGGGTAGCTGTGCTCCCAAGGGGCCTCTCGGGGGCAGCTTCAGTGTCCCAGCCCATGGGCAGGCCGCTTCCATTTCTCCTTCCACACTGTTTAAAGTGCTCATTAGCCCTCTGTGGTGGCGCTGAGAGCAGCATGCTTCGCCCTGGCATGGGGCCCCTAATTGCCAGTAACGGGCTGTTGTGAAGTGTGCAGCCGCGCGTTTAAGTGCTAACAACGATCCCCTGAAAAGGGTGCTTGTTTTTGATGGGCTTCTCGAAGCCTTGGCATTGCAGCAACCTGGGGAGCAGGGCCGGGGGCTGCGGAGCCGGGTGGGGGGGAGGGGGACTCGGAGACAAGCTGTGCTCACAGGCCAGCCCGGGAACTGCAGCCTGGAGAGTGTTCTTGAAGAAACCAGGAGGCTTTATGGAGAGCTCTCAGTGCCTGGCCTCTGAGCCCTTGATAAATAATAGGTCATGGATGATGCTGGGTCCCAAGGCTAGGATGGGGTCAGGGGAGGGGAGTGGGCAGGGAGATACAATAAAAAAAGCGAAGCCAGGGTTTATTTTATATATATATATATATATATATATATATATATATATATATAATAGTATTGATTTCAGAGAGAAAGGCAGAGGGAGAGAGAGAGACAGAAACATCAATGATGAGAGAGAATCACTGATCGGCTGCCTCTTACACGCCCCACACTTGGGGATCAAGCTCACAACCCACTCATGTGCCCCAACCGGGAATCGAATTGTGACCTCCTGGTTCACAGGTCAACACCCAACCACTGAGCCATGCCAGCTAGGCCCAAGCCAGGGTTTCTACCTTTGACAAGATGGCAGACTAACTGGAGAAGAGAGCTAACAGAGAGAGCATTAGATGACTGTTTTCTAAGCGGGGTTCCATGGAACCCTAGTCCTGCAAAGTGCTCTGTGAAATACTGTAAAGAGGAAGGGCGGGGTAGATTTCTGGCCAAGAGAGTTTGGGAAATACTGCACACTATACTGCCACCTGTTTGAAGAGTCAGCATCCATGTAAAGCCAATAAAGGCACTGAGAAGTTCTGCAATTAGATAATTTATTTCATGATCTCATTGTGTCCCAAACATTCGACCAGGGAGCCTTTTTTTAAACGTTTTTCTCCCCGTGAAACTCTTTTTAACATCCAGTGTTTCCAAAAGCATGGTCCATGGACCACTCCAGCTGCACACAATTTAAACCATCAGCACTCCCCTCCCCGGGTGACTCAGATGCACCCTGACTCTTGAGGGCCAGCGGATCGGTGTTGCTAGAACACCAGTGGGGAGCTCTGCAGCGGAGCAGTCAGGAAGGGTGCCACTGGGGTATGTGCTGTACATGCTGTGGGTTCGTGGGGCACAAGCGTCGAGGAAAGTGCAGAATAAGGAACGAAGGGTCTTTAGCTGGATCTAACAGAAGCCTGGGGGAGGGGGTTGAAAGAAACTTGCTTTTTCCTCTGAGTCCAGGAAGGCCACAGTGGCCCAGAGAGGAATATAGCCCCATAGCTTTGGCAGCTGTGTGGCCTTAGAGCCCTTCACAGGCAGGCCTGCGTGCGAGCCGCACACCGACACAGTGTCACCTGTGCGCTCAGGAGGAAGCGAGGCCTCTGCAGCCACAAACAGAAGGCTCGAGGAGGCAGGGGGGCCTGTGAGCAAGCAGGCCCTGGGCGCCTTCTCTCCTCAGCTTGTCCTCTCCTCTGTGTGGGTCCTCGATGGGAGCGGGCTTGGGGTGGTTTGGAGGGTGAGGTGGATCTGGCTCCTGCTGAGTTCCAGAAATCAGGTTGCAGTCCACCTGTGTGTGGGTCCATCTGTCCCCAGGCTCCTGTCCCTCTGGCTTTTTTTATTTTTTCTGGGCACTACAAGGGTTTGGGGAACAGGTGGTGTGTGGGCGTGTGTGTGCATGCGTGTGCATGTGTGTTGGGGGCTGTGGACTTTGAGGGTTGATGTCCAGAACTCAAGGAGGGGGACTCTCCAGGCACTTCTCCAGTTTCAAGAGCTTTGATTGGATCGGAAGCCCTCGGACAGAAAATTGCCCTTGACATTCTAACCTGTGAGTCAGTCTTTCAGACACACAGACAGCTGGCCGGCGCCTGCTCCACTTACAGGGTAGAATCTGTTCCATCGGTCGGCAGGCATCTGAGGTGGACGTACTGTGTGCCTCGCCGGGCCACTGGGGGCACCAGAAGAGAAGGTGGCAGTCGAGGAGCTTAAAATTTACTTGGGGCCATGGATGAACCATGGGTTCCTTGGTTACACTCCACGTGGGATTTATTGATGCCATGCTGTGCTGTTTTAATTTGTTGATCCTCACTGCTGTGTAATCGTCCAGTATGTGAACACACCACTGTGGATCTGTGTGGTCAGCGGGTGGGCGTTCGGGGATTTCCTCTGTGCCGCCTGCGGTGGGTGAATGTCTGCCCACATTTCGGGTGTGTTCACACCTGGGAGCACAGGCCTGGGTCGCAAGGCATGTGCACATTCAGAATTAGCAGAGGTGGAGGTTTTGCCTTTAAAGAGTGAGAGGATGGATAGCAGACAGCAGGGCTAACGAGCGAGGGATGGCAACAGCCGTGGAGGCAGGGAGGGCAGAGAAGCCATATCACAGAAGCTGGAGCGAGTAGAGTGTTTTCCGTCTGTGGCTGGGCCTCGAAAGAACTGTCTGAGTGTGGAGACGGGCGCTGGGTGACAGAAATCCAGTTGCTGGCATAGCCTTAGTCAGTGGGGGCTGCTCAGCGCTGCCTGATTTCAGGGAGTCGGAAGTTGACCCCCACGGGGACCCTCCAGTGTGCCTGGGGGCCGCTCGTCCATGTGGAGGCTTGGAGGACAGAGCCATGGGCTGGGGCGGCAGCGAGACCCGAGCCGTTTCTGTACCTGATGGCACAGCTCCGGCACACACCATCCAGGCGACGGCCGGGCCTGGGCGGAGGCTAGGCGTCCACCCGAGTCCTCCCAGCTGCCCAGGATGACCAACCGCGGGGGCAGGGAGACCTCTGCAGCCCCCCTTGTTCTCAGTGTCCCAGCCAAGCAAATAATGTTGCCCCTTCCTTTCCTCCCTGCCCCCCTCCTAGAACGGCAGCAAAGATAACTCTCTGGACATGCTGGGCACAGACATCTGGGCCGCCAACACCTTCGACTCCTTCAGGTGAGCTCCCGTCCTCTGTGTGGTGTGTGGCTCTGGCTGGGACCCCAGCTTACGTGTCCTGATGCCCCGTGGGGCGTTTGGGGAAATGTTGAGAGTTCACTGATGAAGAAGCAGGAGAACCAGAGGGTATGAGATAGCTTACAGCATGCGGCTGAAGAGGAAGGAGGGCAGGAGAGGAGAGACGGAGACCGAGGGAAGGAGAAGGAGAGAGTATCCAAGGGGAAAAGAAAGAGGAGGGAAGAGGAGCTGAGGGACGACTGGAGAGGAGCAGAGGAGATGGCTCCGGGTGTCAGGCAGCCTGGGGTGGGTCAGGACAGAGAGCTGTGGCTGGGAACCTCCCCCCTCGGTGCTCCCCCCTGAGGTCACAGCTGGTGGGGCTGGCAGCAGGGAAATCTGAGGAAGGAGGAATTTTCAGTGGCTCAGACTCTAGAACAGCGGTTCTCAACCTGTGGCTCGCGATCCCTTTGGCGGTCGAACGACCCTTTCACAGGGGTCACCTAAGACCATCCTGCATATCAGATATTTACATTACGATTCATAACAGTAGCAACATTACAGTTATGAAGTAGCAACGAAAATAATTTTATGGTTGGGTCACAACCTGAGGAACTGTATTCAAAGGGCCAGAAGGTTGAGAACCACTGATCTAGAAGGTTCCTGATGGACCAGGTTGGAAGAACAGGTGTTGGCCAGGGTTCACGGGCTGCTAATGGGCTCCTGCCCTGGTGTCCACCCCTCAGGCCATGGGTGGCCTGGCCCTTTAGCTCCGCTCTGTCTGGCTCTGAGCAGGTTCCAGACACACCCACTAGGCAGTCCCCAGAGCTGACACCACAGGCTCCATTCGGCTCCATTCCTTGGCTGGACTTGTCTCCTCCCGCTTGCCTCTCATTTCTTGCCCTCCCTCGCCCTCTAGCGGTGCCACCTGGGACCTGCAGCCTGAAAAGCTGGACTTCACACAGTTCCACAGGAGACTCCGACACACGCCCAAGCAGCCCCTGGCACACATTGACCGTGAAGGGTAAGGGGCAGCGGCCAGGGTGTGGAGGGGGCTCTTACAGAGGGGGAGGGTGGGGAGAAAACAGCTGTGGCTACACCAGAGCTGAGAGGGGCCTCTCCCTGGACAGGACAGCGGTCCTGCTGCTTGAGGGACACACAGATGAGTCCTGGCCTCAGCCCTGCAGGCTCCCTGGCCTCCTGCATCCCTCAGCCACACTGCCCAGGCCCCTCCAGTCACACTGCCCGCTCCCTTCCTGACCCTGCATGTCAGTAGCCTAGTGCAGTGGGTCTCACACTTGACCAGAACCACCCGGGGGCTTGTTAAAACACAGATCCCTGAGTCTGGAGGTCTGGGGTGGGGTGTGAGCATGCGTGTTTCTAACAGATTCCCAGGGCTGCTGCTGGTCCTGGGACCCCACTTTGAGAACCACTGGTGTAGTGGATGCTTTTTCACTGGGATGTCTCACCCTCTACTTATTTCATGCATCACTGTTGCCTTCCCCTTTTAAAGAGCCCTGTCTTCTTGGGTTTTTATGGCTTCATTACATAGTCATGATTGATTAAATCATTGGCTGCTGGCGATTAATTTGATCTTATGCCCTCTCCCCTCCCAGAGGTCAGGGGATGGGACTAGAAGTTCTAACCCTCCTTCTCCCCATCCTCAGGTTGCCTAGGGACTTTCTACAGTCGCCTCATTAACACAACAAAATCCCTCCAGTAACCCCCCAGGATTTGGGGAGCTCTGTGCCAGGACTGGGGAGGAAGGGCAAATATCTCCTATTATAAACTAGAGGCCCCATGCACGAAATTCGTGCAAGAGTAGGCCTTCCTTCCCCCGGCTGCCGGCACCGGCTTCCCTCGCTGCCCCGGCTTCGTCCGGAAGGTTGTCCGGAAAGACGTCCGGTCTAATGAGCACATTACGCTTTTATTATTCTAGAATTACAACATCACACGTGGTAATTCTGCGTTTTAACTTTTTGAGGAACTGCCAGTGTTTTCCCCAAGTGCTGGATATTTCACCTTCCCACCCGCAACATACAAGGGTTCTGATTTCTCCACATCCTCGTGAACATGTGTAATTTTCTTTTTTAAGTTATACTCGTGGCTTTTCTTTTTCCTTCCGAGCCTTCCCTGCCCGCTCCTGTCTCCCTGTCACGTTAGTTCTGAACATAAGTTTCCTGCTCTCACCTGGCCTCCTGCTGCCACTTTCTGTCCCACCCACCCCTTCTCTTGGCAACTGGTCTCACCACAGTGGGATGAGCAGCAACCTGGCAGGGTGTGCTCGTCCTCCTCTCAGAGATGAGAGGGACGCAGCTCAGAGAGGCTGGGCCTCGCCCAGTCGCTCGCCCAAGTGGCAGAGCTGTGATTTAAGGCCTCTGATGCCGTCCAGTGTAACCCTGAATCGGCTTCCCCCCTCAAAACTTTATGCAAAATCGTATGCACGTGCATATTTCTAGGGAGAGGTATGTCACGCATGTCAGCCTCTCCCAGGGGACGGAGCCTCTCACCATGCCCTTTTTTTTCATTGTCCTGTTTGTGTGGATTCCATCAGAACTTTTGGGGTCGTTTTTTGGGGGGGTAGAGAGGGAGGATGGCCTTAAGCATGGAGCACCCTGTTAGAGGCTGTAGAGCAAAGCAGAGGCCCGGCCCAAGGCTCCCCTGGCCCTGCCTCACGCTGTCTGCTGCTCACTGCACGCTCAACCCCTCACTCCGCAGCCGCTGCCCCTTTCCTCCTGCGCTGCTGCTGAGCAGGGCTGAGCCCACAGGGCTGGGTTTAGGAAAGCTGACCTTCCCACGTTCAGGAGCGGGTTTTCAGTGGAGGTGATGCTCCCATCTGCCTTGTTGTGGGCGAGGTTGAGCGTGGGGTGCGCCATGGGAATGGCATGTTGCATTTCTGAAGCCCAGTCGCTAGGCCCCCTAGGTGCCCGCATGGTGCTGGGTACTGTGAGGAAATCTCTCTCCCTCTCTCTCTCTCTCTCTCTCTCTCTCTCTCTCTCTCTCTCCATAAAACACAGCCCCCTGCCCAGCAGGACTGTTTGAAAAGGAAACACGCACCTATTCATGACTGAGACTGCAGGGAAATAAGGCTCGGTGTGTACACTGTGAAATCAGTTGCTGGGCGTGTAGTCACGTGACTGCGAAGGGATCAGAGTGGAGGGCGCTTTGGGAGGATGAGCTGTCTGGGAATGGCTTCGGGAGAGACACACAGCATATCCCTGGGAAGCTCCCATCTCTCCCCTGTCCCCTGGAAGCACATGGATGGTGAAACCAGAGGGGAAACTGAGGCCCAGAGAACAGAAGGTGTCTGATGGGGAACGCGTGTCATAGTCAGGCTCTCGGAGGGTCTGTACCAGTTCCCACAAGTGAACAGAACAAAACACTGGTTGGCAGTGGCCACAGATGACTCAGGGGAGGAGAAGTCCCCGGTGCTGAGGACCATGTCCCCTCTGCAGCCTGAGGGACCAGCCACAGCCCCTCACCAGCTGCAGGCCAGGCTCACCTACTCACGGGAGCCTCTAGGATTTGCTGACAGTCGGCCGGGGCTCCCATAGTCACTAGTTCTGGCCAAAGTCTGTCTCATCCTGCTCCCAGGGAGTCGGGTGCAGTGTCCTGAGGCCGCCTGTGGCTGGGCCAGGGCTGTGTCCCCTTAGAGCCCTGCCGCACTGGGGCAGACGCCACGTGCCCGGCCACTGCAGCATCTCGGGAGCAGGGCACCACGTTGTTGCCAAGGCTTCCCAGGTATCCACGGAGGGACAGAAATTGGAAACAGCTGTTGCCTTGGAAACCCTGTTGGCAACAGTGAGTCAGCTGGTCTCCATCAGCCTTCTGCCCTTGAGCCTGCAGGCATCCAGGGGTGTGAGCCCTGGACAGGGTGGGTCTAGGGCCAGAGGAACACAGCCCCCCCAACCCCCACACACACACACACACCACCTGGGGCCGTGACGGGAGAATGGAAGGCCAGGCCTGTGCTGTGCTAGGTTGGGGCCTGCATGTGCTGGAGCCAGAGGGGAGGTACGCACACGTGACTTAGAGGAGCCGGTGTCAGCCATTCTAGTTGGCCCAGTCTGCAGGCCCCTCCTTCCCCCCTGCCCTGGCACAGATGAAACAGAGATGACGACAGGCCGTTGGTAGCTTCATAGGCCAGCCTGTCTCTACCAGGCAGATGTGTTGGTGAAAAGGCAGTTGGTTATTTCTAGACCTTTCTTGATTTCAGACAGGAAGGGAGAGAGGGAGAGTGACAGAAACATCAGTGATGAGAGAGAATCATTGATTGGCTGCCTCCTGCATGGCCCCTACTGGGGGCTGAGCGCACAACCAGTGCATGTGTCCTGACCAGGAATTGAACCGTGGCCTCCTGATTCTTAGGTCAATGCTCAACCATTGAGCCACACTAGCCAGGCTGTGTCTAGACCTTTCTTCACCTCATCTGCAGCCCAGCACATCCCAAGGCCAGAGTGGGGGGCTGAAAGGCAAGAACCTCCTCTTTTCTCTCCTTCACCCTTCCTGCCCCCGCTTCGCCTGCCAGACCCCCGTATCCTTCAAGCCTGGCCCTCCAGATCATCTGTTACCCACCCCAGGCACCCTCTCCCCCTGCTCCAGCCCATGAGCGCTGATGTCCTGCTGGCATCGTGCTGCATTTAGCTCCGGGCCTTTGCCCTCCCTGCTGCACTCTGCCCGGGACATTCTCCCAGATTCTCTGCTTGGCCAGCTCCCGGCCCATCTCCCTCCCTCTGCTCAGACTGTTGGAGACCCTGCTCTTCTGGGTTCCTGTCGCGCCCTCTCCTGCCCCTGACCCAGCACTGCTGTGGCCGAGGGCCCAGCCTGTGCACTGCTTACCTTGGGCCAGCCCACGCCCGAGCCCCCACAGAGGCACTTGTGAAATGCGGGATGGGTCACATCCCGTGCTCTCTTCCTCCCAGGACTTGGCTCATTTCTGCAGCCACCCGGTTTCTCTTCCTCAGGGCTCCGGGCCCCTCTGGCCATAGGATTTTCTTGACACTGATCTCATGCTGCCCCACCGGTGCTCAGGCGTACCGCCCTGTCCGCTGAGGTTAGGACTTGTTTCCTAAGAGCTGTGAGCTGGCTGAGGGCAGGACCGAGTTGGGTTCATTGCCCATGACTCCAAGGGAGGCTGACAGGGCCCAAGACATAGGAGGTGCTTGGCGAATACCGAACCACTAAACGAATTACTCTGAAGTCTTATAGTTGCATTAACTGCAGCTAGAAAATGCTGGCGCCAGCTCCTGGGCAACCCTCGCCACACCTGGGTCACTAGCGATAGCATAATAATACATATAGCAACTAATACCGCGCACAGGCAGGTGAGTACCGTCCTCAGTGCTTACCTCGTATCGTGTAAACTCCACCACCTGGCGGAGTAGGCGCTGGTATTCTCTTCACTTTGACAGATGAGGAAGCTGGGAGACACCCTTCCCCAATGAGTGACCTGCGTGCGGCTGTGCTGGTTCCAAAATCGATGTATGTCCTCGGTCACTGTGCTGCTGTTCTTCCCAATAACAATGACAACAGTAATCGTAGTAGAAGTAGAGGAAGTACTACTAATAGCAATGTATTTACCTTATTTTATTATCATTTTATCTAACTGCCCCTTATACTTACCGTGAGAATATATTTACCGTTAAATATGGTTTATTAAGTGTGTGTGTACCCGTGCACCTGGCAAGGTTCTAAGCACTTCGATGCATTAATTTAATCCTCCGCTCACCTTATCATGTTAGACATTATTAATTATCCCAATTTTTCTAACGAGGAAACGGATACAGAGGTTAAGTGACTTGCACAGGGTCACCCAATTAGTGAGCGGTGTGGCTGGGGTCCAACCCCTGGAGTCTGGTGCCAGCATCTGCACCTTCAGCGTGCAGGAGACAGGGACCTTTGGCAGTGAGTCAGGGTGTGTCTTTGGCCTGAAGGGTCACCTGGCCACAGAGGACATGAAGACAAAGGGTCAGCGTCTGGGCTGGCAGGCTGGTGGGCCGGCCCAAGGTGAGGCCCAAGGAAGAAGGAAGCCCCACTGGGGCCTGTGTGACCTTGAGGAAGCTGTTCTCTCTCCATTCATTTCTCTCTAGTTTGCTGGTCAGGATGCTAGGCTGTTGCAGAGCTGTGACAGGTTTGGGGGTCTATCAGCAAGGAGTTTATGGTGCTTCTGTGCCCCACCCTCAGGCTGGTCTCAGCATCCCATCTGCACGAGTCCTTTGTCCTCCATGAAGGCCTGTGTAGCCAGTGGGGGCGGGGGACAGCCTGAAGGGTCACCTGGCCACAGAGGACATGAAGGCAAAGCATCGGTCACCAGGGCATTTCCTCCTGGCGGGCAGGCTGGTTCGGCAGGCCTAGAGGGAGGGCAGGACCAGGTATCTCCCCATGGACCCCACTCTTCCTGTTTGCCAGGCAGGGCAGGATCCAGGCAGGTGCCATCCTCTCAATGTCTTTGTCTTTTCTGCTCCAGGTGTGGAAAAGGGAAGCTGGAAGATGGGGATGGGATCAACCTGAATGACATCGAGAAGGTCCTCCCAGCCTGGCAGGTAGGCACAGGGGCAGCGTCTCACACACTCCCCTTCTCCCAGGTCCCGATGCTGGGCCTGGGCCTGGGCACTCCTGCTGGCCCCTACCTCCAACAAAGCATCACCGGATGTACCATGTGTGGGCAGGCGCGGCTGCCTCCACGTCCAGAGTGTCCCACTGGGATGTGTGTGCGGAGGGCCCAGTGGCCCTCAGACTTAATTAATGCCTGTTGTTGATCTGCAGGGAGCTCTGGCTTCTCTCTCACTGGGAGTCACACATGGGGCCCATGTCACCGTGAGTGGTCCTAGTGGGAGGGCCTCGTCAGAGCTCAGATGCTGACATGTGGGTGCTCCAGCCAAAGCCAAGGACCCCCTATCCAGATGGCCCCCCCCGGCTGTACTTCCACAGCAGGCAGAGCGTCTCGGGGGTGAGCCACACAGTGCTGTCCCTGAGGGACCCCCATCGCTGGGGCTCGGCAGCAGGCGCCCCATTTTCCCAGCATGGCTCTCCACCCAGGAACAGCACCTGGTTGGTTAGTAAGGGCTGATGTTGATGGTGACACCCCCAAGGTCTGTTTCCTCGTAAATGGCAACAGAGGGCGAAGGTCAGGTGAGCTGGGGGAGGTGATAGCCAGCAGCTAGATTTTAGCGCCCACGACCCGTCGGCAGCTTCCGGTGCGCTGAGGCCAGCCAGCACTGCCCCCAGGAGCTCCGGGCTCGGGTGGGAAGCTGGAGGCTCTGAGCGTGGTGACATGGTTTCTGGGGGGACATCAGTCATGGTTCTGGGCTGTGAAGCCATAGGGCTGGGTAGAAGCTAAAACCCAAGCAGCTGGGCTTAGAATGGGATTTTAGGGGCTCCTCCTGCATTTTTGGTATCTCTACTGTGAACAGCACATGGGGTGGAAGGAGTCGGCTGTCCTGCCGTGTTGGCAATGATGGGGACCTTCCAGCCCCCATCATTTGTCATCCTGCTCCCAGCGTGGCCAGGTGCAGAGGCCATGAGGACAGTCGGCTGCACCGCAATAAGCTCCCACTAGAGGGCACCAGCGTGCCGCTCCAGAGGCTCCACCGTCTGACATTGGCAGTGGGAAGTCCCTCGTCCCCAGCCGCCAGAGGTATCCTTGCCTCAGTGCTCAACATGTAAATTGTCCCCAAAATGACCCGAAGCAACACTCAGGCCCTTCCTGCCCTGAGCAAGGCAGCGGGTGAGGTCGTAGAAGAGGCAGCCACTCAGAGGTGTAGGGAAGCACCCGTTTGGCTGTGCAGAGGCCTGACATTCCTGGTGGGAGGACTCCCCACACTCACTCCTGAGACCCCGGGACCACGTGGCCGCGCCCAGGGGGGCACACCTGTGAAGCCTCTATCAGCTTCACAGACAAGGAGGGTGCTTGCCCACCAAGTGAGGGGTGCTGGTGGCATTCCCCACCCAGACGGCTTCGCCGGGGCCTGCAGGGGAAGCTCCCGCCATTGTGGGCCTTGGGAGTCACAGCGTGTTGGCTTCTGCCCTGGGACGGACAGGCCCTGGCCGCCTGAGCAGAGGGGGCGATGGAGTTCCGGAATCCAAGCCGGGGGATGCTCCACGAAGTTCACTGTGAAGGTGGGAAATCGAGTCTGAATAGGTCCTGTCCTCACCTTGCAGCCCCGCACCTCTGGCCTAGACGCCACCCCGGGCCCTTCCCCTGAGGTTGGAAACTGGAGCAGTTACTGGCCGGTGGCTCCTGGGTTCCCATCGTGCAGGGGCCCAGACCTCGGGGCCGAGGAAACACTGCTTCCCTCCCCGCCACGCGCTTCTCTTTACAAAACCCCAGCCGAGAGCCTTTGCTGCCGAACTGCCCTGTGTCTGGCCCACGCTTTTGGGAAGGAGACTTTTCGATCACTTTTCTGACTTCTCTGTCAGACAAGTATTATGTCTTGTTTTGTTTTGTTTTTTCCTGACAATAGGAACTGCATAGTCCCACTTATTTCCCTTTCTGCCTTCCTGTTAGGAAGTTTTGAAACTAAGTTCTGTGTCTGCCTGCAGTTAACTCTGAGCTCACGCTGGCCTGTCAGGTCCCTGACGCTGATCTCTGGTGACTGACCCAGGTTAGTCATGTATGACGCGTGAGTCCCGTGTGAGGTGGGCACGGCACACACGCTGAGCAGAAACATCCCGAGTCAGGTGGCATTTCTGGGCTCATGGATGTGCCCAAGGCACTCCCGACGGAGGGGCCCAGAAGATGCAGGGAAGGCGACTCGGGGTTTCTGACCTCATGAGAGTGTGCCCCCGGCACTGTCTTCACATGGGACCCAGAGAGAGGACAGGAGACCAGCCAGAGGAGGAGACAGTGAGACGTGGGGTTAAGCAGCCGTTCGCATGCGTGGCCCCAAAGAATAACAAGATGAGGGATCAACAAGCTTTCAGAATGAAAATCACTGTGGGCCAGAATGATGGCCAGGACTCCCCTCTGCCACAGAGCGCTTGGCGGACTAACAGTGGGGGCCGATGCAGGCGCCGCCTTCTCTCTCCAGCAGGGGGCGCTGTTGCCGTTTGGAAACCGGGTTGGTGGACGCTGGATGGAAGCTGCCTGTAGCCGGGTTCCCAGCCTTCCCGATGGGAAGGAGTGACTTTATTGTTCCCCAGGGCTACGCCAACTCTGCTGCCAAGTCTTCTGGAAACTTCCAGGATAGCTATGCGCAGGCATGGGGTTGTTAACATACCCCGAGATGCTGGGATATGTCCATCATGTGAAAGTCACGTGAACAGCTCTCGTTCCCCGAGGCCCTCTCCTTCTCCCCAAAGTGCCGCTTCATGTCCCTTCTTGGTCCCTCGGAAGGCACCGTCCGACCTCATGCACTGGGTCTGCCAGTGTTGCTCGAGCAGCCCTGCGAGCCAGGCATGGGCTTAGCCGTGACGGACTGAGTTAAAGCGCAGGGGCCGCTGCCTTCCCAGAGGACTGGACTTCCCACTGCCCCCTCCTGAGCACCCAACAACGACTGCATCACATCCATGCTCCGGGGACTGTGACGTGTTCTCTTATCCCGCTTATCCTCATGCCTTCCCTGTGGAGCGCAGGCTGCGACCGTCTCCTTTCACGGAGAGCGAGGCTCTGGTCAGCTGTCACCTTCTCAGAGAGGCCTTGAACATCCCTCCCCACCCCTCTCTGTTCTGTGTGGCGCCCCTCACACAGGCGCTCTGTTTATGTTGTGGTCTGCATTCTCCCCTGGAAATCAGCTCTGCATGGTCGCATACAGGGGCCCATTAACTACTGGGTGACTGAGTGCACCCTGACTGGCTCCTGTCCCAGAGGGACTTGGCCCCAGCACCCCAGGCCTCTCCCTCGGGTTCCCACGAATCCAGTCCTGTCTGGGCCGCGTGCCTGCACGTCATCTCTGAATGCACGTAGCTCCCTGCGAGGCATAGGTATGGCTATCATTGACATCTTACAGACGCGGGAACTGGGAACAGATACCTCGTCCCGAGCCACACGGCTTATCAGTGGGGCGTGGGGGTTGGAATTCAGGCCGCCAGACTCCTCCGTGTCTGCGGTGGAAGGAGGAAGAGGCTCTAGAAAGCTGTTCTCATTCTCGGCGACTGCAGTCACGTACAGCAAGTTAGTGGAGAATGTCATTTCCTTAATGAACGGGAGCAAGAAAGTGGATATCCTTTTTTTTTCTTTTTGTTTTGAAGGCACTAGAAATGGAGAGAGAGACAGAGAGGGAGAGACCCCTGCTGACACCCTTGAAAGAGGAAGAGAAGTGACTTTTCCTTTCTTTTCAATGAGAAAGGTTCCCAGTGGCTTCTTTCTAATCCCTGTGACCCAAGACTCGCCCTCAGCTCTCCAGGAGGCGTGCTTACCTGGGAGAGCCCCTCTGCCTTTGTGGCCACCCCCGCCCTCCCCCCCATGCTTCCTCCTTCAGGACAAAAATAGGCACCCCTGCAACAAAGGACACAGCTCTTCATCGCAGCCTCGGCTTCCTGTCTGAGGCCGCCAGGTAGCAAGGCCCCCTGGGAATGGGCAGCGTGCTCTGTGAGGCCAGCCTGTTTGTGTTTTTGTCATTTATGAGTCTTTTTATAAGACATTATTACCGGGGGGGGGTGGGGGGGGACTTTGTTGGTGACAACTAGGAACGACTTTGTTGGTGACAACTAGGAACGTTCCTAGGCAACAGGCGACAGGCCGTGAGGACTGGGCTGTCGCAGGGCCTGGGGCGGGCAGATTGCCAGGAGCTGGACGGCAGGTAGCAGGTGCGTTCTGGCTCCAGGTCCAGAGCACATCCTCCTTTCTCATAGGGCAGACTCACGCATCCAGAACACAGCGGGGACCTTAGACAGGGGTCGGCAGACTGTGCTCCACAGACCAAGTACACTCTGCAGCCTGTTTCTACAGACAGTGTTAGGGGCGCACAGGCGGCGTCGGGGGCACGCAGGCAGCATCTGGGGGCACGCAGGCGGTGTTGGGGGCGCACAGACACCATTAGGGGAGCACACAGCCGTGCCGTTCACTCATCTGCTCACTGTCCGGGGCCGAATTCGTGCCACCAGGCAGCGCTGGGGATTTATGACATGGACCCTAACCACCAGCAATGCCTTAAACACCTCCTCTCGGGCCCTTTACGGGAGAAGTTTGCCAAACGCTGGTGGAGAATATAAACAAAGAAACGCCCTGAGAGCTAAGACAGGTGGCAGCACCCTCGGGTTCCTTCGCCGGAGCCCTGGGCGAGCCCTGCAGCTCCGCACACACAACTGGGCGCGGTTCCTCGTCATCACTCTCTCTGAGCTCCGTGCCTTCAGTGGGATCCAGTCTCTCTGGCTTACATCGCTAGGCAGTGCTGAGGGTCATGCAGACCAGGTCCGATAGTGCCCGCTCTTTGTAAGCCAGAAAACACGCTGCAGACGTGCGTGGTCTGGTTACAGGGAAGCGAGCACAAGGCTGTGAGCTTGACACACAGGAATGTGCTTGGGAACCGCCCAGCAGGTCCTGCCTGTGGGGTGGGGGCGTGGGGAGTAGAGGGCGGAGATTCTGTTGAGTTTCCCCAGGTCCTTCTAAGACTGACATCTTAAAAAATAACCTTCTGCCTGTGTGGACCTTAGGCCCAGGGAAGACCTGCCTCCCCCGCTGTGTTTGGCCCCTTAACTTGCTCACATTCCTCACCCCTGCGTGTCCTGACCTTGCCCTCACCCCGATCTCCACCCCCCACCCCCACCCTGTTCAAGTTTTACCTCCTCCGTGAAGCCCTCCTGGATGAATCAGACCACCTCAGTCCCCAGAGATTGGGGCCATTTGGGGGACTTGATTCCAGGCCAGTCATGAGGTTGTCTGTGTGTTTCCTGCTTCTGCGTGTGTCTGCGCTTCCCGGACGGGGCAGACCTGGCCCTGGGCCTTGGGGGTGCCCGGGCGGTGGCTCTATGGAGAGAAAAGAGAAGGCCTGGCCCCGAGGGTGGCAGAAGT
Source organism: Myotis yumanensis (assembly GCF_028538775.1). Taxonomy (NCBI): domain Eukaryota; kingdom Metazoa; phylum Chordata; class Mammalia; order Chiroptera; family Vespertilionidae; genus Myotis; species Myotis yumanensis. Next base: position 83,356,988 of record NW_027223758.1, read on the forward strand.
GAGCAAACAGTGGTTTTGAAGAAAGGGGACCATGGAGAAAGGGGGTTCAGGAGTCCTGAAGGGACATTTCCATAAGCGGAGAGAGCAGTTGACCAAATACGGGCCCGACCAAGTGTTCTTGGGCCAGGAAATGCGTGACGGAGGGAGGACTTAGGCAGCCGGGCGGTTCGGGCCCAGTCAGTCCTGTCCTGCTGCTGGGACCCCTGGGGAATTCCTAGGATGCACACATCTTCCCACAGTGGCCGGGGAGGAAGTCCTGTTACTCCATTAGGGACAGGCCAGGGTCCCTTAAAACACGACTTGCCCCTTGAAGAGGTTATCTGCTCCATGCCCTGCTTTGGGCCTGACCATCCCCAGAATCCTTTGCTCTGTGCCAAAGGGCTAGATTAGTCAGACAGCTCGGGGGGGGGGGGGGGGGGGGGAGCACTCAGGGGTGAAGGGAGTAACAGGCCCAAGTGAGGCCAGACTGACGTCTGCGTCTGTCTCGACCTTGGCTGGACAAAGGTCATCTCACTGCTTGGGAGTGCCCTGGGCTCAGGATGGGAAGGTCAGCAGAGGGGCCCGGGCGCAGTGTTGGGAGCAGGCCCTCCCTGGCCTACGGGAACTTATCTACAGATGCTCAGAGGCAGGTCGCCCTCCTGCACATGCTCACCCCCAGTGAGTGAGCAGCCCCTGCAGAAGAGGCCCAGAGCCCACCATCCATCCGTCCGTCCGTCCGTCCGCCCGTTCCTAGAGCCGCTTCCAGGGCTGGTTAACACCCGGCCCTGCTCACCGGGGCTGGGCCTGCTTAAACAAGGCTGCATCCTGGCCCGGCACCTTTTCTCCTTTGTCCGTGGTCAGTGGAAGGAGCAGCTGAGGCAGGGGAAGAGGGAGGTGTTGCTCAGGGTGTGAAGCATCCATTATTCCTTTATTAGCCAGATGCCGTTTCTGGTGGCGCGCTCCTTCCTGGCGGCGGTGAGGTTGGGGGCGGAGAGGCGGTTATTTTCGTTCACCCCAGCCTCTCTCACTGGGAACAGCCGGCGGCCACCGCGGAGGGGGCAGGGGCGGACAGGCCTACGTGCTCTGCAGCAGGCGTTTGTGAATGGGCCCCGGCTCCCAGGCCGCGCCGTCGGCGGGCGGCCCCCCCAGGCGCGCGGACTCTCACTGGCTGGACACCGTTGTTTCTGGCACTGCAGCGGCCAGGCAGGAGGAAGCTTTCTTCTGGCCCAAGAACAATACCAGGGTCAGCCCGGGGACCTCCCTCCTACACCCTCTTCCTTCCATTGTGAGCACCACACAATCCCAGGCCGCTGGGCTCTGCACAGCCTGGAAGGGGGGGGGCGGGGGGGCGGCGGGGCACGGGGAGCAGGAGAGGTTAGCCATGTGTGTGACACCTCAGGTCTGCCTCCACTTCCCAGGCTGGACCAGGGTTCTGGAGACAGCAGATGGACAGACAGACCAAGCCTGTGTGTGTGGCCATAGGGTCCCTGTGCGTTGCAAGGGCCTGCCAGCAGGGTGAGGCCACTGGCTGGGTGACACCACTCCCTCCCCTGGGCCCACTGAGTCATAGCTGTCAGGGCTGAAAAGGCCTCCCCCCCAGCCTCTGCCCATCACCCCCTTACAGACAAGGAAACTGAGACCCAGACAGGTAAAGGTTTTACCAAACTTACTGCTGTGCTTAAAAGTCTTTGTTGATTCCCGAGGCCCAGAGGAAATCCCCAAACTTGCCTTGACCACCAAGGCCCGCCCGCCTTCCAGGTTTCTCTACTTTGACTCCCCACTGGGGCTCTTGCCTTGGGACTAATTAACAGCCCTTGATCCAGCAACACCCATCCCCTGCCTTACACGTCCTCCCTGCTTCATGTGCCGGCCTGCCACAGGCCTCTTCTTTGCAGATTTCCTGAGGATCACCTCCTCCGTGCAGCCCTCTCTGATAACCCACTTCCTGTTGAGTGATCTGGGCTCCTCCGGCATTTAGTGTCCATCTCTAGAAGGGCTGCCCCTCCACGTCATCGGTGCGTGTGTCTGTCTGTCTCTTCCACACATTCGCACCTTTCCCCGCAGCACACATTCCAAATCCTCGGGGCAGAACACGCTCACCTTTGCAGCCCTTCAGACAGGGTTTCTCCGTGTTGTCCTCAGACCAGCAGCGTCAGGGTCAGCCAGGAACTTGTTAGACATGCAAATGCTCGGATGACCTTTACTCCGACCGAATCAGAAACGGGGAGGGGAGGAGGCAGAGAGCGGTGTCTCCAGCAAGCCCTCCAGGCGATTCTGCCGCCTGCTCAGGTTTGAGAGCTCTTAATCATTTTTTATTCCTCTCTCTTTTTCTTCTGTTTTCTTTATTATTTTGTTGTTGTTGTTTGTGGAGATACATATTTGACAAGCAGCCTTGTGAACGTTTAAGGTGCACAGCCTGTTGATCCGATACGTTTATATGGCAGTACGATTGCCATTGTAGCATCAGCTAAGACCCATTGTGTCACACAATTATCATCTCTTCTGCTCTTGGTAACAGTTAAGGTCTAGTCTCTTAGCAAATGTAATGTTTATAAGACAGGTCTGTCGTCTGTCTTAATAATTTCTTGAGTAATTGACAGCGCCTCGTCCCTTCTGTTTGCTGCCAAAATTTTTTGTTGTTTGTTCTCTTACAATTGTTCTGCTCAAATGAAGGACAAAGAATCGTGTCCTATTTGACAGCCAAGGATGTGGATTGGCAAAGGGTTGAGTGATTCAGGAACAGCACGGCCCCGCAGACTCCAGTGCCTGTTCCTGTCCCTGGCCAAGCCCCAGATGACCCGTTGGCCCTGGCAGCCCTGGGTGAGCCCCTGCGGATTCGGGCTCCTGGGGAGCTCATCACCTCCCTGCGCATCAAAGGTAGAAACCCGAGGGGAGGCCCCGGGGACACTGCCTGTTTGCAGGTGGTCAGAGCCACCCCCCTGGGTGGAGATGTGGGCAGCCTTTGGTCAGAGACGGACGGGAAGCCCTGGGCTGACCATCCTGGCTCTTCTCTGCAGGTCGTAGCCCTTCTGTGTGCAAACTTAACTGTCCTCGTATTGGGTGGCAACTGGTGGTGAGGGCATTTGTGCCTGCGCTCGGAGCTCCTGTGGGCAGCAGGCAGCGATCCTGACGCGTACGTGGTGACAGGAGGAAGCTGAGCTGGGGTGAAACAACAAACACTAACTTCTGCCTACAAAGGGAATCATCAGAAGTTGACCTTAAACAGACTATAAATAATAACAGCGAGGTGGTGGCCGGCCTAGCTAAACAGACCATGCAAAGGGCAGAGATTGCCGTTGTGTCCAGAAAACAGTGCTGGCCTTCCCCTCCGAGGTTCAGTGCTCCGAGTCCTGAGCAGAGGGCTGAGGCGGACAGGCGATCGCGTCCTGCCTCGCAGCCTTGCCTTCCCGCAGGGAAATGGGAACCGAGGCTCTGCCACCCAGCCCTGTACCCTCCACCTGCTCTTGGGGGTGCTTCTAGAGCAGCGGGGGGACCTTTTTTCTGCCAAGGGCCGTTTGGATATTGGTAACATCATTCGCGGGCCATACAGAAATATCAGCTTAAAAATCAGCCTGCTGTATTTGGTCAAACATTTCATTAACTTGCCCCCAATTCCCACCCCCGTTCTAGAGGGAAGACCCTGCTGGGCTCTTACAGCATCACACTATCCTTGTGTTCTCCAAAGACCCCGCCTTTCCTTTCGGCACCAGCCCCGGGGGGTTCAGGAACACGGTCGGCCCCAGTCACATGGCAGTATAGGCGCCGCTGCTCCCTTGCCAGGCTTGTCTCGTCCCCAGCTTACACAGCGGGAGGAGTGTTTTCGGTGCTGGTGGGGAATTTAATTCAGCGTTTTGCTGCTTGTGTCTTGGAGCGTGTTCCTTTTGGGTCCCAGAGGTCCACGGTAGGGACCCCGGGAAAGGGAAGGGTGGCCTCACGCTCCGCTAGGACGAGCGCCTGGCGCCGTGGCTGCCCCGCTGAGGATTCTGGGATGCAGTCGTCCCACGAGGCCAAGGGCTGTCAGCCCTGTGCGGACTTGGATTTCACCCTCTGACCCACGGCCCCGTGTCCTCATCTCCGGAGTGAGTGTGTGAGAGCAAATGGTCCCGGAGCCACTGCCACCTCGTGCGTTCTGTGGCTCTAAGTGACATTAACTCAAACTTGGTGGCACAGCGAGATGCCCTTGGTGCTGACGGGATTTCCAAAGGTAAGCTGGGTTCATCCCTCCATGGGGAGCTCGGCCCTAAAGATTTAGGTCCACCTGCCGACCCAGTTTTCCCAAAAGGAGTACCTACCTGGAGTTCATACAAATTAAATACACCTTAAAAATACCAAAAATTAGCCCTGACCGGTTTGGCTCAGTGGATAGAGCATCAGCCTGCAGACTGAAAGGTCCCAGGTTCAATTCCGGTCAAGGGCATGTACCTTGGTTGCGGGCACATCCCCAGTAGGAGATGTGCAGGAGGCAGCTGATCGATGTTTCTCTCTCATCGATGTTTCTAGCTCTCTATCCCTCTCCCTTCCTCTCTGTAAAAAAATCAATAAAATATATTTTTTTTAAAATACCAAAAATTAAATAATACCAGTTAAATTAAATAATACGAAATAATTAAATGATAGTTTAAAATACCACAAGTTAAATAATACTAAAAGGCCTATAGCAGAACATAGCAATGCCTTGCCCCATTGCTTCTCAGTCAACTGGTTCAAAGGAAATGCTTTCACTTTTTTTTTTATGTTTTTTTTCCTGGAGTGCCACCATATTTTAATATATATAATGTCTATTCTTTCTAATTTTTAATATACTGTTCTTTTAAGCTGTTTCTTTTAAATTCTATCGATTTTAGATGTTGTCTGCTGACTTCCTATTATGGTAGATAAGAATTTTGTTCTTGTCTTTCTCTTCTCACTATAATTATATGAAAGTTTTAGTCAGATTATTACTCCGTTACCGAATCCTACTTTTCTATTTTGAAAAAAAGAAATCAGCTTACAGAAAAGTTGCAAAGACAATACAGAGAATACTATATACCCTCCACCCAGATTCCCCCAGTGCTAACGTTGACCATGCTTGCTTCAACATTCTCTGCACAATTATTTTTTCTTGATCGTTTGAAGGATCAGTTGCAGAAAAGAATGCTACTTCAACCCTGTATAACTCAGTGTGTTTTCCTAAAAGCAGGGACATTCTCTGACATAACCAGCTTCATGATCAAAACTGGGACGTTGCCCTAGCCGGTTTGGCTCGGTGGATAGAGTGTTGGCCTGCGGACTGAAGGGTCCCAGGTTCGATTCTGGTCAAGGGCACATGCCCAGGTTGCGGGCTCGATCCCCATTGGTGGGCGTGCAGGAGGCAGCCAATCAATGATTCTCTCCTCATTGATGTTTCTATCTCTCGCTCCCTCTCCCTCCCTCTCTGAAATCAATAAAAATCTATTTAAAAAAAAAAATTGGGACGTGAACACTGGTAGGTCCTATGATATAACCTATAGGCCTCGTTTACATGTTGCCTGTTGTCCCACTCATGCCCTTTAGCGCTGGAGTTCTTTCGTTTTCTGACTTCGATGACCACACTTTGCTTCTAGTTGTCATGTCCCGTTAGGCCCCTGGAGCTTTCTTGGTCTCTCAAGACCTTGACTTTTTTGAAGAGTCCGTGCAGGCCAGTTGTTTTGTAGAATGTCCATCCATCTGGGTTTGTCTGATGTTTCCTCGTGAGTGAACTTACGCACTTTTAGAAAAAATGCCACGGAGGAGGTACCCTGTCTTCAGTGCGTGGCTTCGGGGAGCACCCGGTGTGACGGTGACACGGCCTCGGCCACCTGTTCAGGCGGTGGCTTCCAGGCCCCGCCACCACAAAGCTACCCTGCTTCCCTCCGTAACTTACAAGTATCCTGCAGGGAGCTGTTGGAGACTGTGACTGACGCGTTCCCGTTCCCGTGGTGGGCTTACCTCCAGGTTCGCACTCACGGATGGCTCCTGCCTGCAGTGTCATCAGCTGGTTGGCAGACGGCGCATTTTTTAGTTGGCTTTCTGTTGTGAAAAAGAGCTTTCCTTTCCCCTGTTTATTTACCTTTTATCTATTTGTTATTTATGTCTTGGCTTATCGGTGGTCATTTCATTCTAAGAGCTGTAACCCACTACTGTTATTATTTATTTTGATGCTCAGATTGTCCCGAATTTGGCCAGTGGATCCCCGCCCCTCTCCCCCCATCGTGTCTGTGTGTTTTCGAAATGCCCTCATTATTTCAGCACTTCCTTGCCTGCTGGCACCAGAAGTTGTTCTGGCCTCCGGGGACTTTCTCTGCGCTGCCCTGGAATCCACCAGTGTCCAGGGAGCCCTGGCACTTGTCAGCGATGGTGTTTAGAAACTCAGATCCAGGGGCTAGGTGGGCGTGTTGCTCCTGAATCTTCATGGTGCCTCGGCCCCTGAGCTCTGAGCCCCGGGCAGGTTTGCAGGCTCAGTCGGCACCTTGCTCATCAGAATCCCTCTGCTAAGTTACCTGCTGTTCACTCACTTCCTGTCTTCCTTAAATTTGTCGAAATCTCTTGTCTTGGTCTGTGTGCTTTTGTGGGTTCATAACCTTTTTCATTGATGAGAGGGGGCAGTTGAAATAAGCACACCAGGTAGAGGCGGGCGTCCGATTTGGGTGGATTTAAGTACGCAGGCAAACGGGGGAGTGTGGAGGTGACCCCGAGCTCAGCGTGCTCTCGGGGAGTAGCAGTGGGAGGAGATGTTTGCATCTGGGAATAGAGGGGTGAAGTGACCTGTCTTCTGAGTCCAGGCATGTGGCTGAGGCCTGAGAGTTCCTGTACAAAGGGGGCAGCAGGAGGTACCTGAATGCCAAGAATTAGGTCCTTTTCTTGCCTGTTGTTCTGAGACCTGCAAGGGACACACACTCACACACACACACACATACACACACACACACCCCAGCTGTCTGAGGGGCCCTGGGGAAATCTGCTTAGATTCAGACCTTACAGGGAAGCTTGCTCCCACATGAAGGAGATGTGCTGGGGGATAAGGCGTTATTGCCCCACATTTAGCACAGCCACACCCTGCCTCGCTCTACACTTAGCCCCTGTGGTGGGAAGGCTCCCCCAGCAAGCCTCCAGGGGCTGGGAGCGGGGCTGCTGGGGACAGGGCTGGGCGCATGGTTGGAGCTCAGCAAATCACAGACCCATAGGTAGCGGCTAAAATGACAGAGCAAATGTGAGAGCCGGTATGTGCGAAGGGCAGGGTCACGCACCTCTTCCAGTGGCCCCTGAAAACCTGCAGGGCGCCAGGGCGTGCGGGCCTCTCTCCTTGGGCATTCCTGAGAAACTGGCCCCACCCACCCCAGTGGTAGTCTGGCTCCAGAAGGCCTCGTGTAAGGGACGAGCTGTCCCTGCCTTTTGCCAATTTGCATTTCAACAATCCACGCATTCTGCAGTTCCTGAAAACCGTTTGTGTGAGACTTCTGGTAGCTCTAATCTCCCTGTCTGGGAGTTCCTGTGCGTTTCTGGAAGTGTTGCAAGAAGCAAATATGCCCCGAAGGGCGGGCAGGGCACTGTTGCTGGCGTGGGCATTACACCCTGTGCTAAAGGGCGGCGGCCCGGAGAGCCAGTGGAGGTTGATGGAAGCTAGTCCGCGCAGCTCCGTCAGCAGCTCCTGTCTCCGGCTTGTCTCCGGCACACAGAGCCCCGAAGGGCACAGACCATGGCTACCGCCCACTACCTGGAAGTGCTCTGTTTCCAGCCGATCACTGGCAAGGATTCATCCACCGACACAGTGTGCTCAGGCCCCACGGGCAGGATGCCGGGGAGAGGGGAGGGGCAGATGAGGGTGGGCCCAGGCGTAGGACACCTGAGAGCAGACACCTAGACCAGCTGGAGAGAGTACACGCCCCTTGGCTGCCTCCGCCTGGGGCAAGGGTGAGGTATGGCCAGCGTCAGGCGGCGGAGCAAGAGCTGAAATCTCCCCAGGGGTCCTCTTGGCGACCACCTCGCCAACATCCTAAACCACCAGGGAGGCATTCTCAACACATCATGGTGCGCAGGGAAACTGAGGCCCCTCCCCACGGGAAAGGTCGGGGCCCAGGATGCCCGGGTGGCTGCTCTCCCCACACATCCTGCAGTTGTATTTATGAAGAATTCTGCTGAGGGGTCTTGGAATGATTTACTCTGGGATTTCACTAGGGATCAGCAGCAAGAGGTGTCTTTGAAAAGGCTTCGCCACTAAAGTGTCTGCACATAAAACACTGTGTAGACAGGTAATTGGGGAAAAGAAGAGAAGTCACAGCCAGAGCGACCTCTCCATCTCTGACCCCGCCTCCCACTCGAACAGAATGGCAAGGCCACCTATGCAGGGAACAGCAGCCGAGACCCCTCCCAAGCCGGGCGCCCGCTGTCCAGAAAGAGGCGGTGGCCGGGCCTTTCAGCACCACGGAGGGGGGCTTCCTGCCCTGTCCTCCGCACACCTCACTCCGCAACGATGTCACAGCCTCGTCCGTCTCTGTGCTGAGGCTGAGCGGTGGGGCAGGCCTGTGAGTCCTTTCTTGGCCCCTAAAGAAGGCTTTTCGGAAAGCATTCCAGTCCCTGGGCCACCCTGCCACTGGCCAATGGGGCCACTTTGTGCCAGTTAGGAAAAAGCTGCTCCTCCCTCTACACTTGATGGCCCTGGCCGACATGGTCAAGGTGGTCTGAGTCTGTGACGACCGAGAGGCATCGAAGCTTAGAACATCTCCAGATAGAGAGAGCCACCCCGCGGGGAGAGGAATGTCTGACAGCTGACAAGGCGAGGTACCCAGTTCTATTTCTTCGAAAGGAAGGAGTCACAAGGCTGTAGTGAGATAGGCCGATACAGAGTGTTCGTCCTGACAGGAATCTCAAGGTCGTCTACTGCAGCTCCTTTCATTCAGACAGATGACCCTGCTCTGGGCACAGCGCTCCGCTCGGCCCCAGGACAGAGGCGGTGAGCTGAACTCTGCCGGTGGCTGTGGTCAGAGGCCCACACTGGAGAGAGCTGCTTGCCCACGTGCCGCCAGGCCCAGTTCAGGGGTGGTTGGCAGAGGAGAAAAGTTGCTGCCACATTCCCAAATTCTTCGGAGAATCTAGTGCGTGACCTCATTCACTTGCTCCGTCAAAGGCCATCCACTTAGCGCATAGATGCCCTCATGGACATGTAAGTGATGCTTGGTAATGCACCGAGCAGTGTGCAGTGCATTTTGAGGAATTCATTGCAAAGATCCCCAGCAACGTTGGCCCTGAGAAGCAGCATTCGGTCAGCAGAACCTTCATAGCCCGGCCCTCACCCCACCCGGCCAAGCCAGGCATGGTGGCTGGTCAGGGGCTGCTCCCAAGGGGCGGTTGTCCCTCTTCCACCTGTCCCAGCATGCATGTGAACACACACACACAGCGTTCTCCAAAGTGCACCCTCCAGGTCAAATGAGAAACATTTGTGTGGCAAGAAAAGAGAAGATGTTCCTTTATGTGGCCTTTCCTGGCAGCAAGAAAAGGCACATTGTTCAGAGGCTGGCGCAGGCTGGTGCGTGGTCAAGGAAACACGTCACACCCTCCGCGAGGTCCTCTCAGGACACTTGAGCGGGCGGCAGCCCCAGGATGGCCACGTGGGTCAGGCTGGCTCTCAGGTTGGGCAGCGGCACAGGATGTCCGTGGGCTGGGGGAGGAAACCAGATTGGTGGGAGATAGAGGGTCAGACCAGCCAACCCTGCAGACAGGGCCGGGCGACCTTCCTGGGTCACCGGGGAAACGGCACTGGCAGCCGGACTCTCCATGCCGCAAGGAGAGGTGGCCCACAGAGCTCACGGCAATCCCAAGTCTAAAGTGAGTGACGAAGAACATCTTCCTTCAGTCCCACCGTTAGTGTGATGCGAAGCTCGGCTCCTCTGCGAGCTCAGAAGACCCGTTTCAAGGTCTCTGAAATGAGGTGCTGTGTCCCCACCCCCCATCCTTGCTGCATGGTAGAGTCTGTTGGGGAGCTCTTTAAAAAATGCCCATGCCCGGCCCCCACCCCAAGCAAATCAGAACCTCCCGGGGCTGGGTCCCAAGCATCGATTAGTTATTTTTACCGCTTCCTGGGCAAATGTAATGGGCAGCCAGGGCTGCGGCCTCTGCCCTAAGGCAGTAAGAATTTATCCCATCATGTAAGGTGTTTGCATCATAGAAAAGCAAGGGGTGCCCTAGCTGGTTTGGCTCAGTGGATAGAGCATCAGCCTGCAGACTAAAGCGTCCTGGGTTCGATTATGGTCAAGGGCATATGCTTGGGTTGCGGGCTTGATCCCCAGTGGGGGCGTGCAGGAGGCAGCCGATCCATGATTCTCTCTCATCCTTGATGTTTCTATCTCTCCCTCTCCCTTTCTCTCTGAAGTCAATTAAAAAAAAAGAAAAGCAAGGGGTTAGCAAGCACTTAATCTAAATTTATAAGACATGAGTGCAGGGACCTCAGTCTTCTTGATATTGATTACACCCGGCCTTGCCCAATACTCATTTAATTTCTATCTGCCCTTTAAAGATGTAGGATTCCTGCCCTGGCCAGTGTGCTCAGTGGTTGCTGGTTCAATTCCCGGTCAAGGGCAGGTACCTGGGTTGTGGGTTCGCTCCATAGCCCTGGTTGGAGCACGTGCAGGAAGCAACCACTCAATGTGTCTCTCACATCGATGTTTCTCTCTCTCCCTCTCCTTCCCTTCCACTCTCAATAGAAAAAATATCCTTGGGTGAGGATTAACAACAAAAAAGATGTAGGATTCCTCCAGAACAGGGACCGTGTCATATGTGCCATGGTATTTCTCACAGATGGTGTTCTACCCCCATCCCCATCTCCAGCCTTTACCAAAACCAGTCCATCTGTTTCCTAAATGTTTCTAGGCTCTCCCTCCATCCCTCTGCCACTTCCTTAATTCCTGCATTAGCCATGTCTTGGCTGTTGCCCTCACTAGTCTGTCCTGCGTTTGGCTTAACATCCCCTTAAATCAGTGGTTCTCAACCTTCTGGCCCTTTAAATACAGTTCCTCATGTTGTGACCCCCAACCATAAAATTATTTTCTTTGCTACTTCATAACTGTAATTTTGCTACTGTCATGAATTGTAATGTAAATATCTGATATGCAGTCTTAGGCGACCCCTGTGAAAGGGTCATTCAACCCCCAAAGGGGTCGCAACCCACAGGTTGAGAACCGCTGCCTTAAATCCGTCCTCCACATGACCTCCAGCCTGATCTACAAAGTCCGAAAATCTAGCTGTTTTGCTAACAGGTGTAGGCGTTCCCTGCCTCCCCATCACACGGAGGGCCAAGCTTCTGGCCTGCGAGTCTAGCCCAGCCCTCCTTCAGCCTTGGAGCCCACATTTCCTCCATCACGCACCCCCTGCAGCAGCCACACGGGAGCCTTCACTTGGCTGAGCTGTCATGAGCCGGTGCCTGGCGTGGGGGTTGGCTGTGATGACAGACCATGAACAGGGAGTGGACACTCACAGCAGCCCTGGTGCACAGCACTGCACGCTCAAGACCCAAAGGCACCCTCGAGGAGTTAGCACAGACCTCGAGGAGTTAGTCCATGCCAAGCCGGATGACCTTGATCAGGTACCTTTACTTCTCCATGTCCTCGTCTCTAGAACGGGGGAGAGGAAGTTCACCCCCTCCTGCCGCCCGCCGTCTCAGAAGGTTGTCATGGGAATCAAGCAAGATGACCCCTGAGGATGTGCTTTGAAAACAGAGAGGCACCTGTCAATCTCAGGGCTTCTGTGAGGGCATCCGCAAATGGGGGTTGCATGTGGCAGGCCCGCGGGGAGCCCCTCGCCAGGGAGCACCGCTGCGCACGTGCTGGTGAGCAGGGCAGGCACGTTGGTGGCGACGCCGGCTTCTTCCCTCAATGGTTTTATAAAAGGAATCGAGTGAAGGAAACGTCTTGGAATAGACAATCTTCCTAACCTCCCCCAAAATAACCTCAGTGGAAACAATTGTGGTAACATCCACTCTGCAGTTATTGTTCCCGTTCATTGCAACATGGGAAAGAGCTCCGGCGTCTCCAACTCAACTGGGAATCGCCTGGACTTCCAGGGGCCTGGAAACAAAGAGGCTCTGCTCAAGGGCCGAGTCTGCACGGCCACTGGAGCCATGGACCATCCCAGGCTGTGGGCTGTGCAGGCTGAGCTCTTCCCCCCACTTCCCTTTGGGTGTCACGTTTGCTGGAGACATGGTGTTTTCCCATAGATGACTTGGGGGGGGGGGGGGGGGCGGGCTGTCGTTACCAAAGGAATTTATGTGGCAATACTCAAGGCTCTGGTTTCCCTCCATCCCAGATTCCAGAGCTCAGAATGGTCAGTGACTCTCTCATCCAGATATAATCAGTCCCCTCCTTTGGAAGGTCCTTTTTTTAAAAAAAATAATATATTTTTATTGATTTCAGAGAGGAAGGGGGAGAGAGAGAAACATCAGTGATGAGAGAGACTCATTGATCGGCTGTCTCCTGCACAGGCCACACTGGGGATCGACCCCACAACCCAGGCATGTGCCTTGACTGGGAATCGAACCGTGACCTCCTGGTTCATAGGTTGACGCTCAAGCACTGAGCCACACCGGCCGGGCTGAAAGGTCATTTCTTGATGCTCCCTTTTCCGACCTTCCCAGGTACTCATCTCCCCTGGACCGGGTTACACCCTCCTCTGGTCTCCCCGCCTCTGCCACACCTCGTACCAGTCTTTCCTCCTGAAGGAAACTGAGCACCTTGGCCCAGTCCCCATCCCATCCCCTCCCTCTGTGACTCGAGGTGACACGTAGCTCCCCACCGACCCACGTGACAACCTCTGAAGCGTGCACAGTCCCTAGAACAGTGGGTCTCAACCTGTGGGTCGCGACCCCTTTGCGGGTCGAACGTCCCTTTCACAGGGGTCTCCTAAGACCATCGGAAAACACATATATAATTACATATTGCTTTTGTGATTCATCACTACGCTTTAATTATGTTCAATTTGTAACAATGAAAATACATCCTGCATATCAGATATTTACATGACGATTCATAACAGTAGCAAAATTACAGTTATGAAGTAGCAACGAAAATAATTTTATGGTTGGGGGTCACCACAACATGAGGAACTGTATTAAAGGGGTGCGGCATTAGGAAGGTTGAGAACCACTGTCCTAGAATCTTCTCTCTGGACCCATCCATTCTCATCATCCACCACCCCATCGCCCCAATCTTCTAGGACCACCCTGTTTTCCTGCCATTGTCATTTTTTCTCTTCCCAAGCCCTGAGCTTGTTAATCGTGTGGCAAGTGATTTAATTTTCTACTCGTGTAAAAATCACGTTTTAGACTTCTTTCTGTCTCACCACGAGTAAAGGCCGGTTTCCTGCTTGCCTCTGTCTGCCTGCGGGTCCCGCTCACGTGCACATGCTGATGCAGTGGGACGGGGTGCGGCCTGAGCCCCCGCCTTCCTGACCAGCTCCCGGGTGATGCTGACGCTGCTGGTCCATGGACCACACTTTAAGTAGCAGGACCTTATTACTGTGGTTCCCTGGGGAGTTTTAAAAGAGACCATGCCCGTCTTCCACCCTCAGACCTTCTGATTTTATTGCCATGGGGTACCACCCAGGCATGGGGATTTTGAAAATCTGCCCGGGTGGTTGTAGTGTGCAGTGAAGTGTGGGAGTCACTGCCTTATGTAGTGTGGATATGGCTAAGCCTGCTTTTTATTTCGTCTGTGCTTTCCTTGACTACGAGCCTCCCGAAGGCAGGACTTTTATTTTGGAGGATTGATTGATTGATTGGCTGGCTGGCTGATGATTGAGTATTAGTCCGTCAGGAGCCTTTCTGATGATTAACCAGTCTTAATAGAGGATGCATTTAGCCAGTAGGAAACCACGCTAGATGTCAAGAGGAAAACAAAGATGAGAAGGTCTTGGGTTTTGCCAGATCATGGTGCCGTCTGCACAGGACCAGCCTTGGCTGACGGGGACTGTCCGAGCGCAGGTTTCAAGGGTCCTGGACGTGTTTCGTCTCCCCTCCCCTTCCCAGAGGGGGAAATAAACCTAGCACGCTGGCGCACTTATTCCCAAACCACAGTCACGAATTTTTTTGTTTTTCCCTTTTGGTCTAAGGCTCTCAACTTGACCTTCCTTTAGAATCACCTGGAGTGCCCCAGACCATTCCAGTCAGAGCTTGTGGGGTGGGACCTGGGCATGGGATGTTAGAAAGCTCCACGAGGCTGTCAGTGAGCAGCCTGGACTGAGGGCCTCAGAACTAAGGTTTTTAGTGTTTGAAATGTAGACATCATCCTTTTATCCTCCTCTTAGCGGATTGAGTTGGACTGGCCCTTCCGTGAAAGCAAGTTCGAACCGCAGTGGGGGGCAGCAGGGTGGAGGGGATGTGAGGATGCTGGCACCTAGCAACTGCAAAAAGTCACCACTAGGGGGTGCTCAGAGAGTGGAGCCAAAATGCTGCAAAATGCACTTGGCCTCCGGAGCCCAGTGAGCAAAGGGCCTCCCACCAGTTTTTATAAATAAAGTTTTATTGGAGCGCAGCTCTGCTTCTGTGCTATGCTCTGCTATGGCTGCTTTTGCTATAGAACCAGGGAGGCGAGCAGTCGTGACAGAGACTATGTGGCCTGCAGAGTCTAACTATTTACTTCCTGGCTTTTTACAGCAAGCGTTTGCCAACGCCTGCTCTAGAGAGTTGGCCCTGCATTCCTTCCTAGCTGCAGTTATGCATCAGCCGCAGATGCTCAGAATTTTAAAAACCACTTCTTAAGCTCTTTGTAATCTTTTAGTTGCTATTAAGCCAGAGTGGACTGTCCTGATAGGAGTCTGAGAATAGGTCCTGACTGGGCCAGGATCGGCTGTCCTCACTCAGCCTGGGGTGGCCGGTGCTAAGAACTGCTGCCCTCAGGCCGCAAGCAGCCACTTTGGGTCCCTCCGGTGGGCTGTACAGATGTCACAGTCCACCCTACGAGCTATGAGGTGGATGGTTGGGAGGCCCCACGTTAAAATCTGATAGATTTAAGAGGTCGGACAGTCTGGGCTAGGAATGAGCTCCTTTCCTGACCAAGGAGGGTGAGTCGGGTTGAGGGGCTGCAGGAGGAAGAGGCTTTGGAGATGGAGAGAGGAAGCAGGAGACGAGAGCTGTGCTTGATCAGAGAGGGGGACGGCCAGGAGATGCCTGCGGCCCGCACTTCCCAGTCCTGTGTCCGGGCTCTCGTATTCCCCTCCGTTCCTTCTCGAGCCATCACTGTGCCCCTGAAAGTAGGTCAGATCACTGTCTGCTACAGAGACATGGAGGGAAATAGATACCAACTAGGTCATCAGAGCTGCTGGGGCCTAGTGAGCCGCCGAAACCAATGGCTGCCCAATTTAAGACAACCCATAAAGACTCTTTTATGTGGCAGAGAATCCTTAATGGCTCCATCCACACCACAGAAGGCCGGCCCTGCTTTCTGGGAATGGAACAAGTAATTGAATTTCTGAAATGGTACATTTCCTGTAGTCAGAGAGAGGTGGACCGTGTCCTTAAAGCACTCACTTAAAAAATTAATAAGTTGGAGGCAATTATTTCTTCTACCAAAGATGTTTGCAGTTGCCCTGATAATTTCCCAGCTCCTTGCAAACAGTTAAAACACAATTCCACGCAGAAATTCTTTTGCACGCAAGCCGATTGTTAGGACCTCGTCTCTGCTGCTTTGTTAGCTTCCTAATTGGAAACCTTCATTAGACCCTGTTCCCTTTTCACTTTTGACGACACGCCTGTCAGGGAGGTCCGTTTGTTGGTGTGATACTGATCATGTTAATATCTGGCTTGGCAGCATAGCTATTAGTGATGATTTGGAAGGAAGGAGAGGGAAGAAGCCAGGTACCCCCAGCACAGACCAATGACAACTACCCTGTGAATTTAAATTGTCTACAGAGTGAATCCAGGGAAAACCATGAGTTTTTCATGCCTTGTGGAAAACCGTTCATATTCATTTATTCATTTTCTCATTCCAACAACAAATGCTTGTTGAGTATCCACCATGATGGTGCTGAGCAGAGTGCACTGTGATAGGACCTGGGGGGGGCGGAGTGGTCAGGGGGCGGGGGCTCTTGCCTGAGAAATGCACTCCCGCTGGCCTCTGGATTGTGCCTGGAGTGGCTGCCACTGGGCCTCAGATCTCCTGCTCTTGTGGGTGTTGTGTTAGGGTTCCACCCTGAGCCTCTGAGTCCCAGCCCCACCACACACTTGCTGCGTTTCCTTAGGTCTGTCATTAAATGTCCTCAGTCCTCCTTCTCTCCTGTAGAGCATGGAGAATAGAAGTGCCTCCCTCAGGGTTGTTGGGAGGTTTACGTTAGGTGATTTAAGTAAAACTCCTAGCTCTGTGCCTGCCTCAATAAGTGGCAGACACTGTTATTACCATTGTCATAGCTCAGAATCCTTGCAGACATAGCTTAGTTCCTTCTATGGTAAGGAGACTTTTGTTGAATACCTTCCAGGAAAAAGAATTGCTCACTCAGTGGAAGGGAGCATATTTATGGGGCAGGCCTGGGGGGGAGAAAGACTTTGCAAGCCAGCACCCCCCTACCCCCCAGTGGTTGGCCTAGCTCGTCGGCATGGGATCAGCTCAAGGGTGCCCTCACCTGCCACCCTTGGGTGGCCTAGCAGGTAGCCAGTAGAATCTGTTGCAAACAGCTCGGGAGCGTACAAGGCAGCCTTTTCCATGAGTCCATGCCATCCACCCCTCTTCCTTGGCAGGTGGAACTTCAGCCTCACCTCTTGGCCACCTCACTTGTGTGACCCCTGCAAACCACACTCTCCCCCTGAGGACGGGGGATCCAGGTTTTCATCATCTCCTGCATTGAACTGAAGGAGAGTTGCAGTCGTAAGACTGGACCTCATGGTTGCACGTTGAGAGCCGCTGAGGCCATGGGGCCTCCTGTTTTCTTGCAACATCGGAGATATTGCCTGGGTGAGGCAATAGCTGGTTGAGGCAATGTCCTGGACCCCTGACTCATCGGCAAGTGCTGTTGGTTCACAGTGGATAGAATGGGGAGGGCCCAGCTCTGGTCAATCTGGTTGTCAGTCAGCTTAGCTCTTCATCCAACACGCAACTGAGGAAGGTGGCCATACTCCGGGCACCTGGGACCTACAGACGTATAGGAAATGTGGCTGTACCTGTGTCAGCAAGCAGCAGGGACACCACCCTGAGCCGGGGCCTGCGTCCAGGGCTGCTTCTCAGCTCTTGGTGCTGGGCCTGTCACCTGGACACAGGCAAGAGCCACTTGGTCTCATTTGGTCTTTGACACAAAAAGAGTCATAGTCACATAGTCATCCCTCCAACACCCTCCCTGCATGCACGCGCACACACACACACACACACACACATGTCCTTCACCCAACTGCCCTGGTTGCAAAATAAGAAACTGATAACAGTAGTTGAAAAAGCAGCACATTAGTAATTGTTTCCTTTACATTTTATACCATACTAGAGGCCCGGTGCACAAAAATTTGTGCACTCGGGGGGGGGGGGGGGGGCGGGGCGTCCCTCAGCCCTGCCTGTGCCCTCTCGCAGTCTGGGACCCCTCGGGAGATGACCACCTGCTGACTTAGGCCTGCTCCCTGGGGAATTGGGCCTAAGCTGGCAGTCAGACATCACTCTGGCAGCCCTCAGGGGATGTCCACTTGCCAGTGGGGAGCAGGCCTAAGCTGCAGTCAGACATCCTTAGCGCTGCTGAGGAGGCGGGAGAGGCTCTCACCACCACCGCTGTACTGGCAGCCATCAGCCTGGCTTGTGGCTGAGCAGAGCTCCCCCTGTGGGAGCGCACTGACCACCAGGGGGCAGCTCCTGCATTGAGCATCTGCCCCCTGGTGGTCAGTGTGTGTCATAGTGACCAGTCATTCCCAGTGGTTCTGCTGTTAGGGTCAATTTGCATATTATTCTTTTATTATATAGGAGTGCCTAGCCAGCCTGGGTGAGGGGCTGATGACTATTTGCAGGCTGGCCACAGCCCCTTCAGGATGGGGGTCCCCGCTGGGGTGCCTGGCCAGCCTGGGTGAGGGGCTGAGGGCTGTTTTCAGGCTGGCCAAGCCCTCCAGCAGGGACCCTCACCCCATGAGGGTGTGGCCAGCCTGGGTGAGGGGCTGATGGCTGTTTGCAGGCTGGCCACAGCCCCCGGCCACCCAAGCTCCCTGTGGAGGCTGGCTGGAAGCAGGTATCTGGGATTTATTTAGCTTCTATAATTGAAACTTTGTTGCCTTTAGCAGAGGCCACAGCCAGCTAAGGGCTGGCGGGAAGCTTGGCTTCCTCCATCGCCTGGGCAACCAAGCCTCCTGCTTGTTCCAGTTCCGTGGCTGCCGGCCACCATCTTGTTTGGGTTAATTTGCATATAGTCATTCTGATTGGCTGGTGGGCATGACTTAGGGTGTAGCAAAGGTACGATCAATTAGCATCTTTGTCTTTTATTAGTGTAGATAGTGTAGAAACATGTTGTTGTTGTTGTTAATACTCACTGGAGGATATTTTTCCATTTATTTTTAGAGAGAGTGGAGGGAAGGGAGAGAGACAGAGAGAAACATCGATGTGAGAAAAACACATCGATTGGTTGCCCTCCACACGCATGTTGACAAGGGCTGGGGATGGAGCCTGCAACCGGAGTACGTGCCCTTAACCAGAATCGAACCCCAGACCCTTCAATCCACAGGCCAACATTCTACCCACATTCTACCCACTGAGCCAAACCGGCTAAGGTGAAACAATTTTTTAACACTTTTCTATTGGGTCTGAGCCCCTGTCCTTTGCATCAATGTCCTCACCTATTTGTTCTGTTTATTCAGAAATATCGAGTGACTGTCATTTGTATTTGACTTCACCCAGTGGGTTCTTCCTGATGTGGCTACCAATGGGAGTGGCAGGGAGGGGCATGTTTGCTGTCCGTGTGGAGGGACACATTGTTCTTCCTTGTTCCCACCTGAAGGAGGAGAGGGCGAGAAGAGATACCTGCCCTGGGGTCTCCGAGTCTGGCTGCGGACCTGGGACCCAGGTTGCCTATAGGGTGTGTGCGGCTTATGAGTCAAGGCTCTTGGCTGTCACAGTGAGAAACGCAACTTGAACAAGAAAAGGAGGGTGGCCTTGTTGGCTCAGCACAACCAAGCAAGGACTGCACGTGCCAGCGACGCCCGGGAACTAGCCTCTGTACCCGCAGTCTCTGCAGACACAGACCCCTGGGTGTCAGATCCACGGGCTCTCACCCCTGCCTCAGGCAGCGTATTCATGGGCACTCAGGGAGGTCAGGAGGTCAGAGGCACCACTGAGACCTGTTCAGAGAGCCTAAGGCAAGCTCCTGTTCTAGAAAAATGTCCTGTTCTTCTGGAGCCGGCATCCTGTATGGTGTCTGGAGCAGAGCTTTTCAGGGTGGACAGAGTTTAGGTTCGTGATCCGGGGTGCGAGTGGGGGGCAGCCAGAAGCAGGGGGTGGCTGCCGATGGCTCCGAGGCAGCCCCTGGATTTCCTCCCTGGCCGCGTGGATCTGTGTTTGTATACTGGGACTCCAGCGGAGGTATTGTTTTTAAAAACGTCTCTGCTGATTTTTAAAAATAAATCAAAAGTCAGAAAACCTTGCGTTTAAGCATGGCAAGGCGGCCCACCCTTCACCTTTCTGACGCAGGGCGGCTCCTCTGAGCAGATGGACAGCCTCAGGATTCCAGGAATTCTGGAAACATTACCTGTTTGTTTCGGCTTGGACGTGACCCACACATCCTGCCCCCGTGGAGTGAGTGGTAGGGTAACTTCTTAGAAGCTGTGAGAAAGCATGACCCCCAGAGGCAGGAAGGCTCCACCACTGAGACAAGTTCATTGTCAGAGGAGCTGAACTTGGTATTTTTATGGCCCTGGACGCTGCCAAGTGCTGTGGTTCCCTTGTACCGTTTGCCCTCGGGAGCCGGGGAGCCGACCAGTCCCAGCTGGCTTTGTCCCACGGTCTGACCTGTCTCCTGGGGCTCCAGTTCTTCTGAGCCAGGCGATGCGTGGGGTCCTCCACTCGGGGTCACCTGGAATTTTCTGGAAAGAGGAAGCCGTTCGTTTCCATGTATTTAAATAGCATTCTTGAGAGTGACGGGAGTCTGGTGGGGACCGTATGGGAGCGCGTGAAGAAGAAGAGGAGGACCGTGGTCTGCAGGAGGCCAGGGCAGAGTCGCTACCCAGGCACGATGGAGGAGAGCAGGACTTACCTGTCAGGAGACTGGGGGGACCCCTCCCCGTCGCTGCCTCACCTGGGCCAGAGTGCTCAGCCTGCCTTTCCAGCTGGGCCTTTCACAGCCGTGCCACCTGCTGCTAAAGGCTATGGGGTTGGCGCTGTTTGTCCGAATCCCAAAGCCTGGAGGTCCTTCACACAATAGGTAAAAGCTTTCATGTTTGTGTATAGTGCTCTCTCCCTTTGCAAAGAGCTCGAGTGTCAGAGACAAAGGTAGTAGACCTGTGAGATAGTTGGGCCTGGGTGGTTTCTGTTAGGTGCAGGTTCCGTGGCCAGAGGTCCAAGGTCATAGGAATATCAGGAAACTCTCCCTTGAGGGGGAAGTGGGTATGGGGTTCCATGAAGCTGCAGGCCACAGCACTGAGCTCTGTGGGGTGCAGCCAGACTGGAAGGGAATGAGGCGCAGCAGCAGCCAGGGACCCCCACCCCACCTGTGAGTTAAGGGCAGAGCGACCTTGGTGGCCATGAGCACCCCTTCTAGAAAGAGGAGCAGAGGCCTGCCCGTTGGGCCATGGCCATGAGCATCTCAAGGACACAGCGCTCTGCAAGGCAGACATGGGGAGGGCATTGGAAGCTGTACCCAGTGACACCAGTTCTCCATCTTCGGGCCAGTAGGAGGCGGTGTGGTCAGAAATGGGGCTGCCCAGCTGTGGCCCCAGCATAGATCGGGGCTTGCTCTCGGCCTCTCCTCCTCGCTTTGGGGGACCAAGAGTGCATGGCTGGGCACCGTGGGGTCAGAGGTAGGGCAGGAGGGGGGGGGGCTGTCTGATGCCCCCAGGGGTTCAGCCTCCACTTCTCTGCCCTGATATTGTCAGCCAAGTGACATCAGAGTTGGGAGCGGGAGCCTTGGAGGCACGGACACAGGCTGCTGCCAGCTGGTTGGGTGGCCTTGGGCCACTTCCTTGGCCTTACCAGTAACCCTCTTCTTCCTCCATAAAAGCGGGTTGGAAACACAGGACAATGGAACTCTCCGCTGAGCCCATAACTTACGCAATTCAACTCTGTTTTGGCAGAGGATATACTGTCAGGAAAATGACCATTTTAAAGCACGGACGATTTTGCCCACTCTCCTACCCGTCTTAGTTTTCGGGGGCTCCCATGACGAAGTGCCACAGTCGGGCGCTTAAACAACAGGAATGAATTGTCTCACAGTTCCGGAGTCTGGAAGCCCAAGATCAAGGTGTTGTCCGGCCATGGTCGCTCTGAAGGTGCCAGGGAAGGACCTGTTCCTGGCCTCTCTTCTGGCTTCCGGTAGCCTCTTGGCTTATGGCAGCATAACCCCACCTTTCATGTGATGCTCTTTTTATAGTGACACCAGTTCTTGGATTTAGGTTCTACCCTGACCCAGTCTGACCTCATCTTAACTTGATCACATCTGCAAACACCCTGTTTCCAAGTAAGGTCGTGGTCACAGGTACGCAGGGTTAGGAGTGCACACAATTCTACCCACTGCATGGGGTGCAGAGGACTGTACAGCCGGGACCAGCCCTGGCCATCGAGAGCCCGGTGCCTCTGTCGCCTCCCACAGTACCGGCCCCATCTCCGCACACTGTGTGACAGGGGCAGCATAGGCCAGCAGGTTAGGTGGTAGCCTGCCTTCTCTCTCCAGCCCCTGTCGAACCTTTGAGATTCAGCTCAGGTTCCACCCTCTCAGCAAAGCTTCTCTGACCTTCTCCCAAGCAGAGGCCCTCGTCCCTCCCTCGGGGCTACCAGAGGCGTCTGGTCAGCTTCGGTCGTGCACAGCACACGTCGGCTTACTCGCTTGTGCCCCCTGAGTTCCTAGGGCTGCGACTCCGCCTGTTATTCTGCGATTCTCCATCTGCTGCATGTGGGACCTAGGAGGCCTTCAGTGCTGGTTGGGTGAGGAAGAAGCAAGGATGGACAGATGGGTGGATGGATTGATAGGTAGCTGTCAAGTCACAGAGAAGTCTTCCCTGACCCACCCCACCCCACCCCATGCCTGCCTCGTGTTGCTTCGTAGCATTTTTCATCATTTATCATATTATTGACTCATTTGTATCTCTCCGTTCGCTAAAATGGATGCCCTGTAAGAATAAGCATTTTGCCTATTTTTTTACTACTGTGTCTGCAGTGCCTGAAACAACAATATTTATAGGCTGGGTGGATGAATGGAAGGGTGGTTGAGTGGTTGAATGGGTGGGTGGGTGGCTGCATGGGCAGAGGGGGGCCTGTCTATGGCCCAGTGGGCGTGAGTGTCTTAGTACAGAGTCTGCTGGCCTCAGAGCCACCAGGCACACATGCTGTCCTGGCTCAGTGTGCTTGCTTAGTCCTCCCTTCCTCTGCCCTCACGTTCAGACCCAAGATTTGTTTGTTTCTTGGGTCTTCTCAGGGCAAGGCCTTTGCACCCCCAGCCTAGGGCCAGCAGCTCTGCCCTGGAGTGGAGGGGTTTTACATAAGATGTTTCTGCAACCAGAGCCATAGCATCTTACAGAGCGCTGACCTCGGGGAGTGTGTGGTGTGTGTGTGTGTGTGTGTGTGTGTGTGTGTGTGTGTGTACACTCTGCCAGAGCTGCACGCAGAAGGAGTATTATCTTCCCTCCCTCCCTGGAGAGGCTTGGTTTATATAATCTACTTGTCTCCCAGGCCCATTTAGTTATTGAAAGTGGTCAGAGGTTAGACAGCGGGAAACTGCAGCCAGGTCTCAGAGCCAAAGGGAGAAGGTTCCCATGTAGAGATGCGGAGGAGGACCCGCAGGCCTTGGGTGGGGCAGGGTGGGGCCTCAGAGGCACCTGACTCCACTGATGAAACACACACACCAGCTGGTAAACCAGGAGGCCGGGTTGTCGTTTATGGCAGGGGATGGGGTTCCTACCTGGACTGGCATTACATGGACTGAGGTCTACATGCAGCTTTCAGAGCATGCCGGGAGCGAGGGGTTTGTTGGGTAAAGAATTAGAGCAGAGGCCACTTACACTCAAAGGATAATTCTGACAACCTGCTCAATCTCTCCTTCTCCACTGGAGGGATCTGTCCCATCTAAAAAGCAGGGCGGGGTCTCTGGTTGAAAGCCGGACACCGCCGCCCTGGCCAGACCTGGAGATACCATTTTTTTTTTCTTCTAGATTCTGTGTCACTCCTGTCATTGTGTGCTCCTTGCCTGGGGCACGCCACCCAGTCTGCTCTGTCTTGTGACAGTGTTTAGGGCAGCTGCTTCCTAGAGAGTAATTGAGGGAGAGAGCCACACTTTCATTATGACTGAATCTTCCTCCTCCTCCTCCTCCTCCTCCCCCGCCTCTCCCTCCTCTTTCTTTTCTTCCTCCTCCTCCTACTCTTCCTCCTCCTACTCTTCCTCCTCCCGCTCTTCCTCTCCCACACCCCCACCCCCAACACTTGCTATTCCCTCTGCCCGGAATATACTGCTCACAGATATTTTTTCCACCTTTTTAAATTGAGATATAATTTACATACCATAAAATTCGCCCTTTTAAAGTGTACAGTTAAATGGTCTTTAATATAATTCACAAGGTTGCACCACCATTACCGCTCTCTAATTCCAGAATTCATTAGCAGTGACTCCCCATTTTCCCTCTCCTCAGCCCCTGACAACTACTAATCTATTTGTCTCTGCAGATTCGCCTACTCTAGACATTTCGTTAAAATAAATCGCCAGTACATGGTACTGGTGACTCCCTTCTTTCCCGGAGCGTGTTTTCAAGGTTCGGCCATGTTGTAGCATGCACCAGAACTTCCTCCTCATTGCCATGTCATATTCCGTCGTAAAAGCATACCACGTGTCTCCAGCCACCGGGTGATGGACATTCGGGTTGTTTCCATTTGGGGCAATTACAGATACTGCCCCTGTGAACTTCCATCTGCACGTCTCACCTCTCACCAACGACTTTCAAAACCTGGTAGCCTGGGTCAGCAGCTGTCTGCTGGCAGGCAAGTGGCTAAGCACAGATGTCCTCCTCCCTCTTCCTGGGGGCCTCATACTTACCCCTGTTGACACTGAGATGCCATTGTTTTGGGGGGAGTGTGGGCAGCATCGTAAAGTATGTGAGTCACTTGGTACCAACCACCAGCTTGAGTTTGAGGAACGAAGGGGCTGGTTGGAGAGGGTCCTCCAATGAAGCGTATGTAAACACAGTGCACCCCGTTATATGCCGCGTTCTATGTAAGTGCCCAAGGAGGCGGGGCTTATTCACTTATTCACCAATAGGCTGGGGCCACAGGTAGCCTGTGGGTGGGACCAGTCCTCTATGGCCTGGATTGTCCCTGGGGAGGGAGGACCTCAGAGATGCGAGGCTTTGTCTATCACCTGTGTCACTTTGTTCAGCTGATCTGGGGCCTCCCACTGATCTGCCAGCCTCAGAAAGGCAGTGTAAGCAGACTTCTCTGTCCTTCCCCAGCACACCATGTGGGCCCCAGGCTCTGGGCTGATTCCCTCCCCCCTTCCCTGACCTGGGCTTCCCACACCCTCTCCCCCTCCCCCCCTGCACACACCTCTGCTGGACTCTCTCTGCCAAGACTGGGAGCTCCATGAGGACAGGGACCACCAGCCCTCCTTGTCCTGGCACAATCGGCCTGAGCAGGGTCAGGATCTGGGAGGGAGGAGGAGAAGTGGGAGGAAGAGGAGGAGGACGGAGAGGAGGAGGAGGAGGGCAACATTAGAAATACTATGCTATGTTCTTTACATGTTTATCAACTCCTTTCATCCTCATACAGACCCTAGGAGGCTGATGCTATTATTCCTCCATTTTACAGGTGTGGAAACTGAGGCACACAGAGGTTAGGTCCTTTACGCAAAGTCACACAGCCATCAAGAGGAAGAGCCAGTCTGGATGTCATGGTTCAGCTCCAGACCCATTCTTTTAGCTGCTACACTACTTTATATACACATATGCATATATATATATTAATTTGGGGGATGGGTGAGTACACTCAGAGGTCTCCACTGTGGCTTATTTAGGAGAGCGGCCCCGCATGCCCACCGGGCCACGGGGAGTCCCGGCGCCCAGTTAGGACTCCGTGAGGTTGGGCCCCAGGGTAGCTCCCTCCTGCTTTGGCCATTGTGGGCAGGGAGGAGGCCGGCATGCAGGTCAGAGCCCAGGACTCTGAGCCCCAGACGGGGGCGGCTGGCACCTTCTGGGCTCGTGGAGGGCCACGAGTTGTGGACAGCTCCCTCTGCCTGGGCCCCAAGCTAAGATACCGGGACCTGGGCCGCCAGCTTAGAGGGAGCCTCCGCTTCCTCCCATTGTCTCTGTCCGGCACACCCATGTGCTCCCGCAGTGACCTGAGGCCGGGAGCGAGAGAGGGAGGGAAGGGGCCACCGGAGCTGCTGGGGTGGGAGAGGGGAAATGAGAGGGGAAGACTTGGTGTTTGTCCTTGTTTGTGTTTTGTATTAAAGAAAGCAAATAATATCCTTTGAGAAAACCATTAAACAAAGCATATCCTAAAGCCACAGAGGCCCATTGTGGCTGCCTGGAGCCCGGAATTCATTCAGGCCTTTTTTACTGCATTGTCCAAGGCAAGATAGGGTGGGCGGGAGAGACTATTATTATTTTTAATATGTTTTTATTGATTTTAGAGATGGAGGGGGGGGAGAGAGAGAGAGAGAGAGAGAGGAGAGAAACATTGATGTGGCATCAATGGCCTGCCTCCCATACGCACCCTGACAGGGGAACAAGCCTGCAACCTGGGCATATGCCCTGATCGAGATTTGAACTGACAGCCTTTCGGGCACAGGCTGATGTTCAAACAACTGAGCCACACTGGCCAGGATGGGAGAGACTGTTATTAAAATATATTTTGAGACGTGTCATTCTCTCTCTAGACTCAATAGGAGTCTAGACTGAGACCAGGGTCCCTGTGTCCTTCTGAGCCTGTTGCCCTTCCAGTGCCTCCCTTAGAGGCTCCCCGAGACTGGCTAGTCCTGGCACAGCCAGAGAGCCTTGATCAGGGGCTGAACCCTGAGCCCCCTGGGCCAGCAAGGCTCTCAGCTGTGGAGCCCCGATCTGAAGTGCTGCATGTGCCCTCACCATCGAGGGCCTGGGCTGCCGGCCCCACAGAACTGCCTGTCTCTAATTCGTTGCATAAGCTCCCTGGGCCTCAGTCTCCCTGTCTGTAGAGTAGGGTTTGGGGCAATGGACCATGTTCAAAACACTGGACCCTGTCACTCCCCCTCTCACCCTGAGCACGGCCAAGATCCTGTGGACTCTGGGTCAGCCTGTCCCCAGGTGTCCCAGACCCAAGCCGCCTTACCCCCTCCTCCCAGACCCCCAGGTTGTCCATAATGGATCAGCAGCGCTCTCCCCACGTCCCATCAGAACACACTCTTCTGCTGAGGAGAGGGAGGTGGTCAGAACAGAGCTGGCCATCAGCCCAGCTTCTGCACACAATCCCGCCTGGGGCCTGCATTTCTGGGATCAGCCCCACGTCATAAGCAGAAGTGTCCAATCGGGAAGTAAATGTACAGACGTGGTTGTCATGATGACGATACATAAAAGACCGTCCTTAGGATTTCCCCTGGGCACTTAGCTATTTACACATTCCCCGTCACTGCTCCTTGGGAGGATAAGGAATGAGGATCTTGGGTAAAATTGCACAGGAAGCCTGGACGAGGATGGGGGACCTGGGTCTAGTACGCCCCCTCTGCAGGAGGCTCAGGGTTTGCAGGGGGCTCCTCTCCTTGGCCCTGTCACCAGCTCAGAGAAGAAAATGCTGACATTCCTGGTGTGTTGGGGAGCTTGTGAGGGAAGTGACTGGTCAGTGGGTCAGCCTGTGAGTCCAGGATGTGGTCCCAGGCCCCTGGCCAACCCTGCAAGACCTAAAACCGCTCACTCACCTCTGGACCTGAGCGTTCTCATCTGCCATTTGAGTGACTGGATAGGATGAATTCTAAGGTCCCGTGTGTCCCTACTGCTTTTGATTCTGTAATTCCAGCGTCATTGCCGGGTGGGCAATTCATTCACTCTGGTACTTTCAGTCTGGCTTTGGTGGTCGGAGTCTGGTCTTTGTAAGCACTCGGTTTCCTCCTGTCATAGACGTCCTGATGGTTAGTTTGGTCCCAGAAGTTGCTATGCTCTTTCAGAAGTTGCTAACGCTGCCCCTCCTCCCCACACCCCAGGGCTACCACCCGATGCCCCATGAAGTGGAGATTGCGCACACGAAGAAGCTGTTCCGGAGGAGAAGGAATGACCGAAGGTAGGAGAGCTACGTCTCCAGCTTGTGCTTTATTTTCCCGTCGCCCACCCGTAGCTCCGTCACTCCTGGCCCATGCTTCGACACCTGTGAGCTCTCACGTGGGCTGGTAACCCGTCGGGCAGTGGCAGCTGTGCTCCCCCCCGGTTGACCCCGGAAAGGACGCTTCCTGAGTGCAGGAGGCATCTGGGTGGTTCAGGAGGAGAAATGCTCTTCCCACTGACCTCACAGCAGCAGCCTCAGCCGCAGCCCAGGGGCCGGGACGTAGCCGGTGGTGCTTTGAGACATGGCCTCCAGGAGGCTCCGGAGATCACAATGCCAAGGGTGTCTGTCCTTCCTCCGCCCCACGCTCAGCTCTGCTGTGAGGGCGGCCACAGCTCAGCCCCTGTGCCTGCTGCTGCTCTCAGCTGCCTGCAGAGCATTGAACTGCAGCAGGAACCAGGACCTCCCTGGTGTCCAGAGCCCCAGAGCCTGGGCAATACAGGGGCCAGGGCAGTGCCCCGAGGCAGCTCCGAGTGGGAACAAGCAGCTGAGGCTGGCCCCGCATCTGGGAGGGCTGCCTTTGTTTCCTTCGAGGCGTCTGACAGGGAACGGTCTTCCAGGTTTGTTTCCGATGGAAAACCCCAGGTGCAGAACAGTCTTTGCAGTGTGTGGCCATTTGTGCAAAAGAGGTGTTGGGTTGGTTTTTTTAAAATTATTATTTAATTTTTGCTTGAACATGCATATAAGTGACTTCTGAATGGAAATATTAAAAAGGGAGGGAGGGGGGAGGAAGGAAGGAGGCCGGCCTGCGGAATTAAAATGAGGTGTTCCTCTAGAGGGAATTTCTTCTTAGATAAAGGCGAGGCTTGTGGTTTTACCTTGAATGAACAGAGAATGTTCTCAGAGAGCCAAGAAGCAGCCAGCCGACATCCTTGCCCAGAGAACTAGAAGTGCCTGTTCTCCCACAGCTCCTGAGATCAGCGCTGGGCGGACCAAGGTCCCGGGTCCTCCCTCCACACTCGGCCCTGAACAAGGCGGGGAGGAGGGAGGTGAAGGACTGAGCACCCAAACGCCTCATCATCGGGTCTGAGCTGGGAGAAGGGCAGTCCTGGCGTAGAGATGAGAAGCCCTGGGCACTTTTACGCCGCCGTGGCCTGAGGAGGGGGGGCTGGGCCAGGACAGTTGGATTAAGCCCTGCCCCTGGTTATTGTGCTGTGTGCTCCCTCCTTGCTGTGCAGCATCACAGAGGCTAGTGCCTGGTTTCTGGGTTCCTGGCAGGCGGAAGGTGTGGGCAGCACCCCCCTAAAGGGGCACTGGGGCTCAGAGGGGACTGGTGGTGCTGGG
The DNA here is from genome assembly GCF_028538775.1 of Myotis yumanensis. Lineage (NCBI taxonomy): Eukaryota > Metazoa > Chordata > Mammalia > Chiroptera > Vespertilionidae > Myotis > Myotis yumanensis. Next base: position 83,385,658 of record NW_027223758.1, read on the forward strand.
GAATGCAGAGGCTTGGCATTCCTCCTCCCCTACCTCGTGGTCCCCAGAGAGCCTGTCTGGAAGTGGGGGCGGCCCCAGGCTTCCGAGTGAGAGCCGCCCTCTGACCTGCTTCCCTGGCTCAGCATCCAGGTCCGCACCTCCACTGGAGCCCAGTCGCCCGGCTCAGCAGGAGTCCCCTGGCCCGCGCAGGCCTCCGGAAGGCAGCGGCGTGACCCAGGAATGTAGGAAGAGGAGCGTGACATGAGGCACTGGAAGCTGCCCTTCCGCTGGGCCGCTCTGTGTTAACAAACGCCCGGGTTAGGTCAGCACACCTCGCAAAGGATGTGGACCCGGGACGGAGTCCAAAGCCAGGCAATAAAGATGATTAAAGGGATGGAAAGTGCGTCCTGCGAGAAAGAGGCTAATGGACGGGGCCAGAGACACGGAGGCTGCAGGGGAGGGACGCTGTCACCGGTAAACTCATGAGAGATTTCTGCAGAGGGAGGGCCGAGGAGCCGCTGCCTCTGCAGTCCCGGGGCCCCGCACCAAGGAAACCAGCTGGAAGGGAGAGAGCACGCTCAGCTGGACCAAAGACACACTCAGGGAGCAAACGCCATGACCATCGGAGGCCAGGCCCTGCCCTCCAGGCAGCAGTCGCACACTGAGCGAGTTGTGTGTGCGGGTTGGCGCTCCAACTTTATTCAGTCTGTCACTCAGCCTCACAGAGTCCCCGGGAGGGGCACGCTCAGGAGAAGAGCAGCAGCCGGAGAGTGTCAGACCTCTTATCTGGACTCAGAAGCCAACACCAGAGGCCGCCTGAGCCCCTCTTGGTGGAGCGTGTGGTTCTGACATTTGAGGGATGGCTGTTCACGGCTTGGAGCAGGCACTTGCAAACTGTGCTCTAGTCTTCCTGCAGGTCCGCGTCTCCCAACGCGGGCTGGACTCCGGGTGTTCGGGGGAGTTGAAGTCTGAGGCACGTGCTATGGAATTAGCCACTAGACATGAACCCTCCTCCGCTCACTAACTCTGATCTGGGTGAATTACTTCCTACCTCGAAAGCTCTATTTTCTCTTCTGTAAAATGGGTCTATCATTGGGAGGCTCACACGAGCTACTCCTTGTAAGGTACCTGGAACAGTCTTAGCACCAGCTCACTCCTCGCATCAGAGGGGTTCGAGCCCCTCAGGAAACTGTGAGGTGAGAGTGGAGTAGTTGTCTGCAGCGAGGAGTGGGGCTCATCTCCTGGTCTCAGGGGTGCAGGGTTTTCCCCGTAGCCCAGGGAGCTGTGCCTTGCATCCCCTCCGGGGTGCCCAGGATCAGTTGTTCCTCCTCCTGGATCAACTTTTTAAGCTCTGCCCTCTGTGGGGGCCAGCGGGAAGGAGGCCCCGCCGGAGAGGCCTCTGCAGACTGCTCCCACGTGCAAGGGGCTGCTTCGACGAAAATTGGGCTGGGGACGTCTTTTCCTCATGTATCAGATAAAGGTTAAGCTCAGAGACAGTGCAAAGGTTTACTCCTTAGAATTGTTCTTAAAACTTACACAGCTGGTAACTACTTGTTTATTCTGGGAAACTGGTCGAAGATGTTTGCTGATTCCAGACAAAATTATGCATTTCGTGACGTAAACGTACTGAATGAGTATTTTTTGCATCCCCCAAAGAGCAAGGTGCCTTCGGGCGCTCCGTCCCATCCAAGTTGGAGACCTGCTGACGGGGAGGGGGGCCGCTAGGGTTTGTCTCCCGTCTCAAGTTCCCCACCGTCAGGATGCAGGGCAGAGGAGCAAACTCGGAGCAGGGCTCAGTCCCGGCCGTGCACGGACCACTGCCTGGGTTGGCCTGGGGTGAGGTCTCACCTTCGGGTGTGGGGATCTGCTCTACTCCTGCCCACCCACCCCCCCCCCATTGGAAGAGATGAACAGCCTGAGGCTGTGAACGGATCTGTCAGAGTCTGTGTTCCCTGGAAGCTGACTCCGGGATGGAGATCAACCACAGGGCACTTACCATGGAGTGCCCTGGGGACCCATAGAGTCCCGGGAGGGAAGGGCAGGACTGGGCAGAGGCGGGAGTTGAGCTGCAGTGTGGTCTGGGTAGGAAATTCTACCCTACGGGCAGTTCTGAAGTCGGGGTGACTTTTTAGAGTGAAGGGGCAGGTCCTTACGTCCCCATGTCTGCTGGTCATCGGATGGGGACTGCTCAGGGGTGGGTGTGACCTTGGGCTGGGAGTTCTCTTAGCCTAGGGCAGTTTCCCTAGGGGCAGGGTGCCCAGAGATCCCCAGAGAAGTTCACCCCCCCCATCCCTGGTCCCCGGGAGATGCTGCAGGGCCACATGCTGGGCACTCTGGGGTGAGCAGGTCCTCCAGCAGCTACAATTGACCACGACTGTGGCTTGGTGTCCTCTTCATTGTAGAACCAAGTAAGATCTCATCCCTCCTTCCCTTCCTCTGCCAGCATGTGCCAACCCCCGCCCCCCTTGGGTGCCAGACTCTTTCTCCAGGGAAAAACAGGATCTCTGCACTCAAATATGAAAACGTAACTTCAGAATCGTCATTAACCCTTGTGAGGCCACTCCGTGGCACGTCTGACCATAGACCCCGTCCTCATTCCATCCTGGAGGCCTCCTTACTCCCCTCCTCTTTCCGTCTGAGCTGTGGGCCAGGAGGACCCTGGGAGATGATGCCCCGTGATCCTTTCTCCCCATCTCTAAGTCACAGTTGCTCCCTGGAGCTTGCCCCTCCCTTGTCACCTCCGACCACGTCTCCAGGAGTCCCGCATCCCATGAAGACGACTGCGTCCTGGGTCGTGCCCACCAGGCGCTGAGCAGGAGTTAACCGAGGATGGAGCCTGGATCTCTGTCAGCTCTACACAGGAGTCGTTCGGCCCTTTAGGAAGTAGTCAGTCCGCACTCTGCATGGGTTGCATACTTGCGAGTTTACCTGCTCTCTGCAGCTCATTTGCAACCCTCCATCTCCCCACAGTGTTTCCGTGGTTACTCGTGGGCAGAACGGGGATTCGTTCGAGTCGCCCGGCACCCACCTGCCCAGCCAACGTTGGACAAGGAGATGCCCTGCCTCCTGGTTTCAGTCCCCACACTGTATGCCGGTCCTCTCGGCGATCCGTATGATGCCGTGGTTTTCGCATTCATGTGCTTTTTGTCGGTGGCTTTGCTGTTTGACGTGACACCCGGGCACGGAGCTGAAGTGCTGCCTCGTGCTCCTCAGCGCCAGCAGGCTGTGCTGTGCCTCCCGGAGAAAACGCGCGTTAGAGAAGCTTCCTTCGGGCCTGCGTGGCCGCGCTGTTGGCCGGGAGTTCAGTGTTGATGCAGTGAATCAACAATGTATGTTAAATAAGCAGCCTTTCAACAGAAGCACACATACAGCAGGCTGTGCATTGATCGGCTGGAGGACACGCGGGGAGCAGCGGCTCACAGGAACCGCACCCTGTACTGCCCCTGGGAGCCATGGTCCAGTTGTTGCTCATTCGGGGTTTTCGGGATTGTGTAGAACCTACCTACCGCCAACAGCCAGGGTTGACTGTGCTCGCTCTTTAAAACAGGGAGAGAGATGCTGAAGGGCCAGGAACATGAGAGCGAAGGCATGTCAGGCCTGAGTAATTGGTCTTGTTTGTGTGGTGGTAGCAGAAATGGGGGGTAAGGGGGGCAGCAGGGGACCCTTCCTCTGCCTGTTGTCACCCGGCTGGGGTTTCATTTACCCCGTCCTGCGACGGCACGTCCCGGAGGCCCTCCAGGCTGCTCGGCCCCGCAGTGACCGTCACCGTCATCCTGTCATCGGGCGCCCAGGGGACGGGGAGACAGATCCCCGCTGCCACTGCCCGCGGTTTGCCTTTATATCCATCCCAGCAAGGAAATTGCCCTCATTAAGTCCCTGCTAAAGATAGATAAGAAAATGGGACAGGCAAACCCCCACCTGGCAGGCAGCCCTGTCAGATTTGAAGCAGAATGAGTCAGATCGGGATTATTTTTAGGCTCCTCTCCTCCGCCCCACGCCCACCTCGAGCGGGCTCCCTTGGAAAGAAGAGCAGCTCACTTCTTGAAGCCAGATGTCCAGGTCCGTTTGTGATTGACGCACAGGCACTGCTCCGCCTGGAGGAGACCCCAGCCCGTGTGCAGGTTGTGACGTCCAGATCATCCTTTGGACAATGCCCACCTTGCCCACGGCTCCTGGGCAGAGCAGAGCAGATGGCCAGGGGCCCCGCCAAAGCCAGCCCGTGACTCACCTGTGAACCCCTTCCTGCCCCCTCTTTTCCTGGCACGTGCCTCATGCTCACACCCTGCTCTCAGCATCACACGTTAAAGGAGAGCAGACAAGGTCCCCCAGAGAAGGACCAGTATGTCCTCGCCCAGCACCTGCATCTGTGTGGGGTCATTTTGTTCATTTTTGTGGGATACCCGGACGCTGGGCCTGCCCACCCTGCAGTGGGCATCTCCTAGTCGGTGCCCACTGCTGGGAAGTGGAGCATTGCTCCTCTTTTTTCACTCTCTGCCCCTCTTTCCAGCCATTAGATTTCATCCAGACCCAATAAACCCTAGATGGCAAAGGAGGCCCCGCTGGGGCAGGGATGCAGACAAGGAAGAGACAGGGGTGCACATGCCCATTAGCCGGGAGAGCAGGCACGGTGCCGGCTGGGAACTGACCATGGAGACATAAATGCCGTCTCCTCAGGTTCTCCACTGGTTCCCGGGGGCCCGGCAGTAGAATGGACCCCAGGAACCAGCCTTGGGAGTTGGTTTAATTACTCCTCCTCGAGGGCTTAGTGCCTTTTTTCTGAAATGCTGGGCATTCAGGGGTTGGCCCACAAATGTTAACCCCGACCCTGCCTCCCTTGCCGGAGCAGACGGAAACCGGCGCCAAGCCACACAGCCTCCCAGTGCAGTGTGTATGGTGGGCAGTCCAGCCTGGGCCAGGCTCACCGGGCTTCAGGATTGCTCATCCTCTACCAGCCAGCAGATTCTGAGAAAATGAGGACCAAGCTCATTCTCCTCATTGTCCCCGAGGACATGGGTGTGCAGCCTGCAGGGATGCCGGAGGTGACATGCCATGGCAGGTGATGAGAAGTCCCATCCTGGCACCTGGCTCTCAGTCCAGAGACAGGACCCCGCCCCCTCTTCTTCCTGTCGTTTGCTCCTAGGACCCCGGGGCCCCGGGCAGCACGCAGGGAGGAAAGAACGCTGGACCAGCAGTTGTAAATCTCAGTCTTCATCCTTGTGGTGTGGCCCAGGGTACTTCCCATATTTCTGTAGCCCCCGGTCTTCTCAGATAAAATAGGGCTCCTGATTCCAGCTCTCACCGGTATTAGGGAGAGTGCAGGGAGGGCTAAAGACGGGGGGAAACCCCCCCCAAAAAAAAAACAAAAAAAAACACCTCCCAGGAATATTCCAATAATCCAGAGGCCAGTTGGGGCTTTCGTTGCAAATAACCATGTGTCTTCAGCCCAGCTCATGCGCCCTCTCCAGAAAGTTCTAGAAAGCCAGGCCATGTCTACTGCTCCTGTATATATCTTTCAGAACCAAATCTGGTCCAGTCTGCACCCTGGACACCCAACCATGCCTTGCTGAGCCCCCTTACGCCCAGCACCCTGGATGCCTGAGATGGGACGCTGCCTGGGACCACCTTACTCACAGGGTGGGTTGTGCATCCCATTAGTTCTGGGTCCTCAGTCCCCTGGCCAAGCCGGGCCCACCTCAGTCCCTACTAGAAGCCGCTCAGCGATTGAAAGCACTTCTGTGGTCAAGACACCCTGAACCCTTTACCAACATCAGCTCATATAATCTTCCAAATGAAGTAGCTGAGCCTGAGTCTGACTCTAGAGCCTGTGCCCCCACCCAGTTTCCTGCTGGGAAACTTCCTCGGTCCCCTCGTCGGCTCGCTGGGCCTTCTCCACACACCCCCTGATTAAGTCATGTGTTAAGTACAGGATGGGAGCTGCTGTTTTCAAGTGGATTGAGGAGAAGATTAGCTCATGATTCAAGGCATGGATGAGTGGAGATTTCAGACAAGACCCACGAGATGGGATGGCCCTCCCTTTGCCTTCTGCACCCCTGCACCCGGTCCGTCATGCCAGGAGATCCCTGGTCCGGGTGATTTATGCATGGACATACTTAGGAAGTCTCTGCAACAGCCCAGAGATTTCCCAGATTTGGGGGGGCCACCCAGTGAGAGGAAGGACAGTGTGAGGCCCAGGACGGTGGGCAGCTCAGCGGAGGGCAGTCTGGCCAGGAGAGCTTCCTCCGGCAGCTGCCAGCTCTCCCCAGTCCCAGAGGACGGCCCAGCGCACGAGGGTGCCCTTCACTCCCCAGGGCTCCCAGCAGGGACAGGAGCACAGGTTTTAAAAATACCAGGGAGCCTTCCTGCCTGAGTCAGCGTTTGCCCTGAGCTCTGAAAGTTATTTCTGAGTCTTCCCAGTAATTTAAGTTTAGCCATTTCTTCCAATGCGTGTGTTTTGGGGAAGCCAAGGTGGCCTCGATTGTGGCTCGGAGTATTTTGGGAGCCCCAGGTTTCCAGAAGTGATGCAGGGGCTCAATTAGGGAAGACATCAGCAAACTGAAGGAAAATTACTCGGGGAAGCAGCCCCGAGGGTCCCCGGAGGTGACGCCTGTGCTTAGCACCCATGGGGGACATTAAGACCAAGGTGTGCCGGGTGTTCCCAGTGGCCATCTCCCAAGTGGCAGCTTATATCATTGTCTTCAGCTGTCGGAGAACTCGAGGGCATCTTAGTGCCCTTCAGAATGCAGAATGGCCCCGGCCAGTGTAGTTCAGGTGCTTGAGCATCGTCCCATGATGTTCCTCTCTCTCTTTCTCTCTCTCTTCCTCACTCTTTCCCTCCCTCTCTCTTTTTCTCTCCCTTCCTCTTTGTCTAAAATCAATAAAAACCTATTTTAAAAAATTTTTTAATGCAGAATGGATGGACTTCCGGTTCTTTCCAAATAGGCCTAGACCAGTGGTCAGCAAACTTCAGCTCGGCAAACCACGGCTCGAGAGCCTCATGCGGCTCTTTGGCCCCTTGAGTGTGGCTCTTCCACAAAATAACGGCTCTTTCACAAAATACCGACTTCTGCACATGGGCCACGAAGTTTCAATCGCACTGTACCTGCGCGCCCGCACGTGGTATTTTGTGGAAGAGCCACACTCAAGGGGCCAAAGAGCCGCATGTGGCTCGTGAGCCGCGGTTTGCCCACCACGGGCCTAGACAGCCAGCCAGAGTACTAGCAATTCATGGGAGCTTAAAACATACAGTCATCCGCACATTAATATTGCAGAGGTTTTTGGAGGAATTATTAGACTGCATATAACCTTTCAAATAGACCTTCAGAGCCCCCTACCGATGCCAGCCGTACCTGACCCCTTCCTCACCCAACCCCCAGACAGGCCTACCCAGCCTGCCTCTCCCAGCTCGCTCCTGCCCTTGCTCACGGCACTTCCAGACCCCGACTCTCGGCCCCTTGTACTGGCCAGCCTCACTCCTGTCCGCACGTGGCTGGCCCCTCTGCCCAGGGCCTTCCTCGCCTGACTCTTACCCTCGGAGCGCCCTCTCCTTTCCAGGTTCTGCCTGTCCCACCCTTCACTCTCCTCGCTCTTTAGTCCTCCCTGATCTTCCCTGCCCTTTCCCACAATTGCTGGGTGTGTCGGGCCTGGCAGGGACTGAGAGAGCTCTCCCCGCCACGCTCGAGTTCCCCGGCTCACCTGGAACAGGTGCAGCAGCCGAGGGATTCGGGGATGGGCCGGAGGCCCGAGAGCGTGCAGGACACTCATGTGTGGGAGGGCGAGGAGCCCCCATACCCTGAGTCACCTCTCCAGGTGAGCAGATGAGCCCAGAACAGAAGCAGCCGCCCGAGCCAGCATTGTCCATGATGCAGCCCTCCCTCAGGAGTACAACTGCCCTTGTGTGATCTCCAAGGGGAGGAGTCCATGGACAAAGAATCCAACTTTAGGCTTTCTGTTTGTCAGGACTGGCACTTAACTCAGGAAAGACACGTGTGGACTCAAAACTTGAGAAATGTTTTTAAAGAAAAAAAATTACTCTGTGGATCTGTGTGCATGTTTGGTCTGGTGGCCGCGTGGCCACAGCAAACACATGTTCTGAACTGGCTGGGTGCCAGGGAGCAGATGGCATGGCCTGGCCACCCTGAGCAGGAAACCCAGTGCCTTTGAACTGTGAGCTGTAGCCATGGCTTGGGGAGGCTGGGCGGGGACAGGGTGGGACAGGCCGAGGGCAGGATTCTGACTTTGCCTTCATGTTCCAAAAGGTAGGAGACGATTGGTCAGGAGTCGGGTAGGGAAGGTGATCAGTAGGGCCTCTCTAGGCAGGGTCCCTGGAGGCCAGCTCCCTCCCTCAGCCCCGCCATACAGTTTCGGTCCCACTGCCCTGCAGATAGCAGGGGAGTCTTGAACACCCTGTTCTAGCCAAAGCGCTGGCACATTTTTACTTTGGTGCTTACTCTGCCCACATTGGGGAAAACCATCTCTGCCTCCTCGTCCGTGTCACCTCTCACTACCTTCAAGCAGCTCCTTGTGTGCCCAGGTTCACCACCCTTCCATCCCATTGTATGAACTGGGGTGTCCGTGATCAATTCGGGTACCCAGGGCAGGTCGGTCTGCATTTTCACTGGAGCCTTCAGTGATCGCCTAGAGGTGAGAGAATGTTCTACTGCTGGGAGTGTCTAGCACCCTGAGAAGCCAGTACATGCGGGGGTAGAGAGGGAGGACGGGTGGATTGTATTTTTTGAAGGCAGGATTTTTAGCTCCTAAAAACCTAAAACCATCATCTCACTGTGGGCAGACATTCTCTTTGCTCTTGCCTTCATTTTCTGGAAGTCACATCACATGAGCCACTGCAGGGCCCTGGTTCCAGCCAAATGTGTAGGTGGCCCCTTGGGGGTGCTCACTCATGTAGATTTGGTTTGGGTCTCCTTGCGAGATGCGAGACCTCGAAGGCATGCCACCACCTCTCATCTGTAAGAGAGGACATCTACCTTCTTAAGACTGTTTTGCAGTTCAAATGAGATGATGCTCTGAAAGCAGGTAAAATGCCAAGGGAAGCACAAACATGAGGATTTATCACCTGTATTTGTGTTCGTATACACGTGTCTGTTTATAGTTGTGTTTGAGTGCTTTAGGGACTCTGCCAGTATCCTTTCCAATGTTAGTTTGCTGGAAATGGAGCTTGGCTTGGATGTTTGTATTGGTTCTCTATTTCTGTGTAATGAATTACTTCAAAACTTAGAGCTTAAAACAACAAACATTTATTATCTTGCACAGTTTCTGAAGGTCAGGAATCCAGGAACAGCTTAAAAGGGTGGTTCTGGCTCAGGGTCTCTCTCAAGATTGCATTCAAGCTGTTGGCTGGGCCTCTAGTCATCTGAAGGCTCAACTGGGGTTGGAGGATCTGCTTTCAAGCTCACTCACAAGGTTGTTAGCAGGTGTCCGTTCCTCACTAGCTTTTGGTCACCAGGTGGACCTCTTCATAAGGCTACTTATGACATAGCAGCTAGCTTCTCCCAGAGTATGATCTGAGAGAGAGATAGAAGGCAGCCAGGCAGAGAGTCAGACACCAAGATAGAAGATGCAGTATTTTTTATGACCTATCTTGGAAGTGACATTCTATCACTTCTGCCATATTCTGTTGGTCACACATACTGCCCCGTTACAGTGCAGGAGGGGACTACAGGGGGATGTGAACCTCAGAAGGCCAGGATCAATGGGATCATCTTAGAGGCTAGCTATCATCGCCCACCCTCTTGCCCCCAATGATGCACATTCCTCCTACATGCAAATGTCTCATTTGATTATAGCATCAGCTCAGAGTCTAGAATGTTATCATCTATATCATGTTTAGGTGTGCATGAGGCTCTTCGGGTGCAATTCCTTACATACAACTTCTCAAGTATAGCTCCTTCTTGATCTCTGGGCCTGCACCCCACACATGTATCAACATAGAGTTGTGGGACAAGCATAGGGTAACTGTCATAGACACCCTATTCAAGAAGGAGGGAAACAAGAAACATGCAGAAGGCATTGGTCCATAGCAGTTTTGAAATCCAGCCAAGCAACTGTTGGAAGTTCCTTGATTGGAGCTCAGTCCTACTCCTGCCCAGGAGTTGTGCTACATGGCTCTTGGCTCTGCTCTCTACCTTCAGGGTCTCTCATGATTTTGCAGCCATGTCATTGGCCCAGTGAATACTCTGGGGTCTTGGGTCTGCCTCGGCGTCATTCTTCCTTTTCTGTGAAAGGTAGCATGTGTTTACAGCTGAGTCATGTTCTCAGCTAATTCCCTGCCAGTAGGTTTTGGAGGTCTAACAGCATATTTTCATTTTATACAGTCTCCGTCCCTTCCAGCCCAAGTTGTCGATGTTTCTGCTGATGTCATTCTCTGAAAAAGTTTATGGATCTTTTGTGACTCCTATTGGGATCTACATTAGTAAATAAAGCCCCACCCACAAATCTCTTTAAGATCATCCCTTCTCCACTTTGGGTTTTGCTGAAGAACAATGCCCTTAAGCTTCTTTGAAGCTCTGTTGTTTGCAAAGATCTGAGTCACACATTTAAAATCTTAAAGCTTTTTGTCCAACTGAACAGTTCTCCAAGGCACCACCTTTCAAATTTAAAAGGACTGAAATCTTAACAAAGGATTTCATAGTCACACACCCTCGGCCTCATCTTTGGACTATGCTTTCCTGAGAGTGCCTGGATTTGATCTTTGCTCAGAAGTAATTTCCTAAAGTTAGCATTGTTTGCCATCTGGAAAGTCTGGGAATCTTCAAAACGATTAAGTCCTGGCTCCTTTTTTGTGACAGTCTTTGTTTAGCTTCTGTGTCCCCTCTCTCATGTCACCATGCCCAGAAAGAGGAGACCAAGCCACACCTTCAGCACTCTGGCCAGAAATCTCTTAGTGACATCATTCAAGCCATTAGGTGCCCTTTGTACTTTTCACATAACTAGGAGGTAGTGTTGCTAAACATTCTGCAGCCACATAACAAGACTCTCCTTTCTTCCACTTCCCTTCAAGCTGTCACCAGCAACCTCCTCAAAGTCCTTATTTCTGCTAACAGTTTCTTCATGGCACTTGAGGGTTTCCCTTCCCTCGGAATCCTCCCGGTTCCTGCCCACTGCCCATTCCCAAAGCCACTCACACATTTTAGATTTTTGTTACGGCAGCACCCCAATTTCAAGTACCAAAATCTGTATTAGTTCACTCTTGCTGTATAACAAATTACCCTCCCCCCCCCCCCCCCAATTTTTTAGTTGCTGAAAATAGCAAACACTTATTATCTCACACAGTTTCTGAGGGCCAGGAATCCAGGGGTCGTTGAAGTCCGTGGCCCTGGTTCAGGGTCTGCTGTGAGACGCCGTCAAGCTGTTGGCGGGAATCTCAGCTATCTAAAGATTTGATTCAGGTGGACTGGAAGATTCACCTCCGGGCTCACCGATGCGGCTGTTGGCAGGCCTTCGTTCCTCGCTGGTTGGTGGCTACAGGCCTCATTTCCTTGCAATGTGGCCTCTCTGTAGGGTGCTCATAACAGAATGAGATGAGATGAGAGAGAGAGAGAGAGAGAGAGAGATGGAAGCTGCCACAACTTTTGTACCCCTAATCTCACAAATGACATCCCATCCCTTCTGTTGTATTTGATTGGTCACACACACTCACCCTGTTGGAAAGGACTGCACAAGGGTGTGAATGCCAGGGTATGGGGACCATTGGGGGCCGTCTTTATCATTTATAGTTCCTTCCCTGCATCATTGCTCTTCCTTCTCCACTTGCAATGATCTAGTACTAAAATCCACCAACAGCTTTGAGTGGTTTTTTTCAGGTTTTTTTGTGTTCACCCTATCTTCTGGTTCAACTCAGATCTTTCCAAGGATGCTCTCCTCGTCCTGTCCTCCCTATCTATGTCCATCCTGTTTGTCTGAGGCGCCTCTTACATTGGAGTCCGATTTAGAATGGTCCTCCCTGGGGAAGGTTTTAAGCCAAAGGATGCTGCTGCCTGAGCTTTAGAACATACCTGTCCTCCAGAGGGTCCAGCAGGTAGTTCCTGGAAAAGGGAACTTTCCAAGACACACACACACACACCTATTTTACCTTCAATTCTATACTCTTCATGATTATCAAATGTTGGGCTTTAATTGGAGGCATATGGAAATACCTGAATCTGCCAGACATCGACAGGGAAGGCTTCCTTGGGTAGGAGAGAAAAGAATGCAAATATTAACAACATAAACAAAGATGTCTTACGCAGCCTTTTTCATAGCATCCCGCTGCCGGCCTGGGAGGGAGGTGAGCACAGGCCGGTGCGCCCAGTGTAAGAGTGATGCAGGTGAGGCGCGAAGAGCCTGCGGGATTCACTGCTGGCCCGGATGTTGGGGTTTCCAGGTTCTTTTCCGCAGGGGGACACGTGCTTGTCTTTCACCCGCTCCGTTCCTCCCCAGAGCACCTGGGAGTGGTGAGAAGGAAGGAAATTCTCTCAGTCTGCCCAAGGCTTTTCGTTTTGTGAGAGCAGGGTTGCGAGAGGAGTCATCAGGCCCCGTCTCTTCCGGGCCAGGCCGTGGGGAATACCGCCAGCTCGCTGTGCCTTCAGCCCATCTCGGAGCGCTTGTCCTCACTCCCCCTTGCAGCCCCCTTTCCCTGGAAATCCACACTAGCCCGTCCCTTCTTCATGCCTCTCAGAGCCCAGCTTTTCTGTTAAGGGTGTAGTCCATCCTAAGCCTCCTCCATGCATTTGGCAGGGGTCTTAATTCCAATGGAAGTAGTGGCAATTTGGGGTCCCATACAGGGTGTAGTTGGAGATAGAGCTTGCGTCTCCCGCTGAAGCAAGTCCGCTCTCTGCAAGGCCATGAGGGATGTTGGGTTCTTCAAACTCCACTGAGCCCGCCCAGGGAGCTCCAGCTCTCATCTCAGATGGGACCATCCAGCAGGGGAGAGGCCCAGTGGGAGGGGAGCCCTGAGGCCTCGCCCCCGCCCTCTGGGGCTGGGAGTCGGGGAGACCTTCAAAGCTTCCCCTTATTCGGGCAGTGACTACCCACCAGCCCCCGCCCTCCGGGGCTGGGAGTCAGGGCTGCCCCCCTCAAGCATTGCTGTGGTCAAAGAGTTGGTGTCGGATTCACTACATGAAAGTCCTTCGAGTCCCAGGATTCGTTGAGATTCGTTTGCACCCTGTTTATCCCCCGGGCATCATTCTGGGGGAGAAAAGGAAGCTTTCTCTCAGAGACCAAAGCACTGTGCAGTGTTGGCCTCCCCTAACTCAGGGTCCCCGGCTGCTGGGAGCAATGCCTGTCTCCTGGGCCGTCCTCACAGCCAAAGGTCTGTGCCTGGCATTCCAGGAGCTTTCAGTCAAGTTGGAGAGAAGAGATACATTGGACAGTTTACAGTTAATAACATTTGTGTTGGGGGGAGGGGTTTCTTTTGTACATCTGTATACGTGTGAGTGCACATGTGTACGTGTGTGTGGTATGTGTGTTTGTGTATGTGTTTCTGTATGCCCCTGTGTATATGCATGCACCTGTGTGCATATGTGTGTGCGTGTGTATGTGTATGTGAAATAGTGCAATTCCAGGCCATAGGCCCTGGGACTTCAGCGAAAGGAAGGGTGCTCAGGTTCAGAGTAGCCAGGAAGCCTTCCTGGAGGAGAAGGAATTGACCCTCTCTTCAGTGGGGCCAGGCAAAAAGCAGGGAAGCACCTTCCTGCCAAGAAACTGAGCAGAGGCGAGGTCCCTGTGGTGTGGTGTACAGAGAGGGCAGACTGACCTGGCTGCAGGGGATGCTGCCGTGGGGCCAGGGCAGGGTCGTGTTGGGGCGGTAAGCCACCTGCCGAGGGCCTGGAAAACCAGCGCAGAGTTCAGACCCAGGGCACCGAGCCACAGACGCCTCACTGTATGCAGACACCCCGGCGAGGAGAGGGCGTCGCTGGAGGGACACCAGGCGCCAGGTCACGTGGCCTGCGGACGGTGGTGCAGGGGAGGGGAGTTCATGTTGGAGGCAAGGAGAGGAGGTTGGAAGCTGGAGGAAGAAAGAAGCTGTGAGGTCAGGAGAGGAGGGTACCTGGACAGACCGTATCTCCCAGTGTGTCCAAGGCGGCCTTGGGGTCTGCAGAGTATTTGCTGGTGATGAAATTTCCCAATCAAAATAGATCATGATCAGAGTTTGAGACATTCTCCTACCCAGGGCGGGTGTTTAGGACCGGTGAGAGGGGTAGATGCTCCCATTTCTCCTGGGTCCTCACTGGAGCCCGGCCGCGAGTTGGGCGAAGACAGGAACACCTCTGCCCGCTTGTGGAGGGAGAATGGAGGCTCAGGGGGAGGCTGGGCCTCTTATGACCCTGGGAGTCGAGGGAAGCGGGCACGCCAGGGTGGTCTGGTGGTTAGGATGGCCTTGTTCCTGGGAGTGATTGCCACGAAGCCTTTTCCCCAGCTTCTCTCTCCACGGCAGCGACGGTTCCTCCCGGAGTTTATGAAAACCTGCAATTACCAAGCCGGCCCTGGGTGGGAACATTCAGCCCTCCTCTTCTTCCTTCCAAGATACACTGCGTCAGGACCCGGTCAGTGCAGCAAGTGGAGTCCCCTCCCTCGTTCCTTCCTGGATGGCCCCGAGGGGCTGTGGTTCATGAGCCTGGTGATGATGTCTTTCACGTCCGGGTCGGAAGGTGAAGGGGGTTGGATGGATGCCTGTGCCCCTCTGGGCTCTGCAGCCAGCCGCCCTGCTGGTGGCACGCTCCGGGGCCACTCGGCAGGTCCCACCAGGTCCCCGGGGTGTGGGCCCGCTGCCCCCAGCTGCGGTGAGGGAAGGCCGCGCTGGATGGAGGCCCCGGGAGGACTTTGGGCTGGAATGTAGGATGCGCGGCTCAGCACAAGCTCCACCCAGGCTGCCGCTTTGGGCTGGCTCGGAGTGCTGCTCTTTCTTGTTCTCCCAGTGATTGTTCTTTCCGGCATATTTCTTTCCTGGCCTCTTGCCTCTGCATGTGTGATTTGTGTTTGGGGATTTGGGGAGAGAAGGAAAAACATATAGAATGGGTGGCTCCAGACCCGAAATACTCTCCATGGAAAAAGGAATAAAAGCAACCCTCACGCCTCAGGAACCTTCTAGCCCTCCACCAATCCACCCCGTGGGCCCTCAGGCTCCAGATGGGCCTCCTGGGGAAGTGACTTCGTCAAGCCTCGGGCAAGAAGGGTATCGCCGGCCTCAGGGGCTCGCTGCTCCTGCTGCTCCACCCCACTGGCCTCTGGGACTCCCTACGACTGTACCTGCTCAGCTGGCTGCTCCCTGCTGCCTAGCATGCTCACTCCTGCCTCCTGTTCATTGCTGTCTGCATGACCCACCGTGTGGCTCCATGGAACCCCGCAGCCCTGTGCCGGGGGCAAAGAAGCCAGGGATGGGTGGGAGGCTGTCACATGATGAAACTTACCTTTATCACTTTCCCCTAAGAAGGGGGTTGGCTACTTCCTTGGCTTTGCCAAGAACAGGCTCAGAACAGCCTCCGCACGTGCTCCTCCTGGAGACCTGCAGCGTCCACTCCACGGCTTCTCGTTTTGCAGCAGGATTGGGTTCCCCAAGGTTAAACATTTGACCTTGGCAGAGCCAGGCTGTAATCTGGGTCTCCAGCTCCCATCCTGATGCTTCTAGCATTTGGCAAGGCCCCGACCTATCACTAGGAATCAGGGAGTTCTGGGCGTTTAGAACGGAACAGGGAAAAGAAAGCCCGGAACAATCCATTCCTTGTCAGCTGCTGCACACGGAATGCCAGGGACTGTTTGCCCCCTGCCCGGAGGGAAGAAAGAAAATCCATCACCAAAAATAAAAAGCAGAGAGAAACCAATGACCTCAGATACTACTAACTGGAAAAGAAAAAAGGAAAGTGGAAAAAGCATGTGTAGTATGCTATCATTTCCCCCTAGAAAGACAGATGTCAATATATATTCGTATTATATTAAAGATAATGAGAAACAGAGACCAAAGGATGGTTACCAGAAAGGGGGGAGGGCGGGGGGTGAAAAGGGAAAAGGAGTATCGTTAGTAACGGTGATAAGTTTACACAGTGAGATAATTGATTACGAGAATTGGTGGGGTGATCACATTGTGAGGTATAAACATGTTGAATCGCTGTATTGTAGAAATCTGAAACTAATATAACCAATATAAGATTGTTTACAAACGATATTTAAAGAAAAAACAATTTTTTAAAAATATATTTTTATTGATTTTAGAGAGGAAGGGAGAGGGAGAGATAGAAACATCAGTGATGAGAATCATTGATTGGCTGCCTCCTGCACGCCCCCTAGTGGGGATCAAGCCCACAACCCAAACATGTGCCCTTGATCGGAATCGAACCAGGGACCCTTCGGTCCGCAGACCAACGCTCTACCCACTGAGCCAAACCGGCTAGGACAAGAAAAAATAAATTTTTAAAAATGATAATGAATGGATGAATAAACCATAAAACCAATAAAATGGTTATTTCTGGGGGTTAGAGCGGGGGAGGAGGAGACGGCAGATATCACTGGACACCTTGTTTTGCAGATTTGGCTTGGGAACCATGTAAATATTCCACATAATTATAAATAAAAGTTAAATAGAAATTAAAACAAACCTCTTTGCTGTGCCTGGGGAGGCAGGCATGCTGCTGAGCCGGGGTGTCCAGGAGGCCCCGTAGCATTTGTGGCAGGATGACCAGGAGTGGGAAGGGTTTTATCACCACCAGTTAGGGTGTCGTGGCTACGCGGGTCCTTGCCCTTGGCCGTGATTGTTTGTGTCCCCGGAGAGCAGAGCAGCTCTGGCTTCAGAAAGGAGTGGGCTCAGCAACCCGCTCCCTCCCACTGTGGTCAGTTGGAAGCCCAGGGCAGCCAAAAACAGACCCTTAAAAGATTACTCATGAGGTACAGAAATATTACGCTGTGAGCTCTCAACAGACAGCGAGCGATCGTTCCGTCCAGCCCCCACCTCTGCCAAGTCTGGAAGAATAGCCTGGCCTCTCCCAACTTCCACTTTCTAGCTGTGTGACCTGGGCAAGTCCCTTAACCTCCTATGCCTGTTTCATCGGCTTTAAAAATGAGGATAATTTGCTGTCTGCCCCACAGAGTTGTGGGCATGATTGACCTGTGTCAGGCACTGGCCAAGTGAAGCTCATTTAACCCCCAGGACTTTAGCGGTATCCCTTACCATTTCCCAAGGGGAAACTGAGGCACGCAGTGAGGAGGCAACAGGGTCCTGATTTGAACCCAGGCCTGGCTAACCCAAGTCAGCTCTTACCCCACCACCACCACCACCACGGGTATCTTTTCACCTTTAGAAATCCGTAGTGTAGACCCCACCCACGTGGGTGGAGTGAGCCAAGACTTAACAAGATCAGAGAGCACCCTAAGACTCAGCCCTTGGCCAGCCCATCACTCAGCCACTCTGGTGGTTTTGACCATTACGCAGTTTGGAATTATTTTTATCCTTAGACAAATGTTTAATTTTTACCCATAATGGACAGTTGGTTAAAGCAGGAAGCATTAAGGAGCCCTGATATTAAAAGGCTGGCTCATGAGGAACATACAAGTGGTAATAAATCTGCACATTTGCCTCGGTGCTCCACCCGGATCCAAGCAAACATTCATCTGGTTGGAGCCGGGGGGGGGGGGGGGGGGGCAGCTGTGGGTGCCTGCAGAGCCCACTCCCCAGGCTGGAGAAAGACGGAGCCCGGGGTGGAGTGGGGCATCCCCTTCTGTTCACAGGGAGTCAAGACCCCCCACGCTCACACCCTGCTATTTGGGCAGAAGCGATTGCAAGCGCTTCCTGAAAATTCTCGGGTCTCATCATTTAGAAACAAAGCAAGAAAATTGCAAAAACAAGCCAGTTGATTTTTATTTTAAAAAAGCAAATAAACATAAAATACAAGAATTCCCAACAGGGGGCCACGAAATCCGTTTTTGCTTTTTGTTTCTTTCTCTGCCTTATATAGTCAAACGTTAGCCTACATGTAAGTGTGTAGCTAGATCCAAAGCCACAATGTAATGGTAATATGTCATTTTGAAATGTCTTTGTAGAAAATCATGCTTTTGCTTTCATAACTCATTTACAGTAAATTAAGGAGAAGGCATCACTTGATAAGGGGGGGGGGGGAAATTTGCCTTTATTCATAGATGTTATTAAAGATCATATTAAATATGAACCTTATAATTTGCTCCCAATACCATGTCAATCTAAAAACCATGTTTTACATAAAATAACTTCTTTATTGTATATCATTGAAAAGGGCAAAATAGGTTTTTAGTTCCTAAGGGTGTTTGCAAGATGGTACAGGGTGGGGCAAAAGTAGGTTTACAGTTGTTCGTAAGGAAAGTGGTACGATATTTAACAAATGATAATACAAGAATAAGTTCTGTGTTTCGCATACTCACCACTGTAAACCTACTTTTGCCCTCCCCCCCCCCCCCGCCCCGTATATTACTGTGACAGGGGTTCTCAAGTCTACAAAAGTTCAGCAGAGCTGTGACTAGCCCACGAAACTGCCTCAGTTTCCACAGGTGTAAAAATAAGTCTGGAATAAAAAAACCTTCTTGACGCCACTCACTGAGGAGTTGGGTCTCCTGGTGGGTGCCATACAGGCCCCCACCGGAGAACAGAGTCTTGCCTTGGGAAGCTCAACCTGGCAAGTTTTATCTGAAAACTTGTGTATGACGGGCGGTGCATGGGGTCCGCCAGACCTGTGTCCCCAGGATGCAGGAGCGTGGCTGCCCTTCAGGTTGTGCCCAGACGTTTGCCCATCAAGGACTTTCTATGCGTCGTGAGGACAAAAATGTTCAGTGAGCTCTGTGTGCACCTCGGGCAGGGCCGCCCCAGTGGTCAAGGGTCTCTGTAGACTTACCTGCTGCTCGTGAAGCAGGCCGCTCTGTGGTCAGTTTTATGCATATTATTTGGTTGGCCTGGCACATAAGAAAACGATGAGAAAAATGGCCCCCAAGCCTTTGTTGAGTCTGGTGTTTCCTCTGGAGTGTCCTCTCCATTTCTCCCCTTCTCAACGAATCCTACTCATTTTTTAAAACTTTATTTTAACCAAATTTCAGACTCACAGAAAAGCTGCAAGGATAGTACAAAAAAAATTCCCATATATCCTTCACCCAGATTCCTCAAATGTTAACAGACACTTGCTTTATCTTTCTCTGTCTCATATACATTTCTTTCTGCCCAAGTTGCCGAAATGATGCCTTTTCACTGCTAAAGACTTCACAGTGTGTCTCTTTAGAAAGACTTTTTTTTTCTCATCATCACAATACAGTGATCAAAACGAGTAGCACAGATGCAATACTGTTACCTGCTCTTGGGCCTTCTCTTCCTCCAGCGCCGTGTGTCTTTCGTTTCTTTCATGTGGGGTCAGTTCCCAAGACTTTGTATTTCATGGCATCGCCTTTATTAAGGAATGACCAGTTACTTGGGGGTTTCCGCAGTTTGGCTTTCTCTGATACTTCCTCGTGGTGAGACAGGGTAAGTGCATTGGTGGTGCTGTGCCCTTCTCAGGGCATCCCATCGGGGGAGTCACGCTGTTTTTTCGTCTCATGACCGGTTGTGTTGACTTTGATTACTTGGTTAAGGCAGTGCCTGCCAAGGTTCTCCACTGTAAAGTTACGAGATTTCCCTCAGTCATTAAGAAATAGCTTGTGGGGAGATGCTTTGAGACCGCGCCAACATTCTGTTTTTCTCCAACTTTCACCCACTGGTTCCCATTGACGTCTCTTGCTTGAAACAGTCATGATGATGATGGTTGCCAAGTGATTTTCTAGTTCCGCCATTTCTTCCAGTGTTTCTGGTTGTCGTCCCATTGTCAGAAAGGGCCTCTGGTTGGTTTTAAACTCACGGCTCTAAGCCTCGGGCCCCCAGCATTGGGGAGCTAGGAGGAGTAGGTCCTCGTTGCCTGTCTGACCGTCCCTGAATATAGAGACGGAGCCCGAACAGATCGATGTCGCTGGTGTTGAATGTGACGGCTACAGCACTCTACCACAATTCCCCTTGCACTTCGGAAGATTCCAGCCCAAGAACCCATCTGCTGGGCAGCCGTGTCCCGAGACGGCTGGGCGGGGCCGGGGCCCGTGATGTGCATGAAGCTGTTGAGTGGCTCTCCATCTGCCGTAACGTCTCGCCATGGACTTGTCAGTTCCACCAGCCCTGGCTGAAAAATGGGACCCGAGGGAGGCCCTGCTCCAACTAACTCCATTCCACATTTCCTCTCCTTCCCGCGATGGAAAAATGGCCCTTCGGGGACAGAGCAGACCTGTCAGTAATGAAGTTGTGAGGGAGGAGGCTGTCCCAGGAGGGGGGCGGGATGTGATGGCTGATGGACGGGTACGGGCGGGCAGCCGACAGCATTTCCCCGGAGAGCCTGGAAGGTCGGCGCTGCTTTGCCGCCCACAAAGCCGAACCAGCTCAGGGACTGCCCTGGACCCTCTGCTTCCATCATGGAGCCTTGTTTCCTTCAGTTTCCCAAGAGTCCCTCAGCGCCAGCCAAGGCAGAAGTATAAGTGGGCTCAACCCTTTCAGGTCTACCCCTCACCTATTTTCCAGTCATGAGGTCCATTTGATTGCTGCAACTGAGGAGCAGAGAAGTTAGGCAACTGGACCAAGACCATCCAGCTAGACGTGGACAAAACCAGGGTTTGAACCTAGGTGTGTCAGGTTCCCAAGTTGTTACTGACTGCATCATGCTGCCTCTCCAGGTGAGAACTCCTGGGAGCACTTCTGAGACCCAGGAGGGCTTCCTGGAGGAGGTGCTGGTTGCGAAATGGGCAGATGAGGCATAGGAGGTCTCCAGAACTAGCTGTTGGTCAGCGATTGGACACCTCTGGCGACAGGGAGCTCAGCACATTCCCAGACAGCCCCGTCCATTGTGGGGCAGCTCCCGCTCTGAGGAAGGGCCTCCACTCGGTGAGCTCGGGCTGTCCTCTGGCCTTCCTTCCCCCGTCGTTCCGAAGGGCTCAGCCATTGGGCAGTCGGTCACACCTGGGATCTAAAACTCTCACGGGGTTCCCTCGCCATCCCCTTCTCTGTCCTGCCTGTTCCAGTTTGAGGGCTCTTCTGCACGGAGATAGTGAGATTCAAACACTTCAGAGTTCCTGAGTGGATCTCTGAAGTCAGTATTCAGAGTCAGCGAGACAACATGGGGCCAGCCAACACCCACTGGCCAGCTGGGGTAGATACTACTGGCCAGGCTTTAGGCTGGGAGTAAAGGAAGTCCCTGGAGGTGTTCCTCACGCCTGTAGGGACCCCTTGGGCAGTGATTCCCTTGGGATGATGGTCGTGAGTACTTGGCAATGAACACTTCCACGGTGAGAAACTATGTCCAAAATGTAGCCCTTACAGGCCAATATGAGAGCAGAAACCAGCAGCTGGGCATCCTGGGGTCTCCTCCTTGATTCCGAGCATTTGAAATAGCCTGCCTCCCCACAGCTCAGGTTCCCCACCTGACCTGTGCTGTGGGTGTGTAGCTCAGGTTCCCGACCTGTGCTGTGGGTGTGCTGACGCTCACCACTTCCG
Source organism: Myotis yumanensis (assembly GCF_028538775.1). Taxonomy (NCBI): domain Eukaryota; kingdom Metazoa; phylum Chordata; class Mammalia; order Chiroptera; family Vespertilionidae; genus Myotis; species Myotis yumanensis. Next base: position 83,407,139 of record NW_027223758.1, read on the forward strand.
CGGGGGCGCTGATGGGTTTATCCCATACTGTTTGGAAACCCCGATGTCATATCACTGCAACCAAACACTGAAACAACATTTCCATCAACTCCTTTAAAACATGCAAGAGCCCTGTGAGGTGGGTGCTCCATTTGTCCCCATTTTACAGACGAAGGCGCTGCATCCCAGAGAGGTTAAGGAACTTGCCCAGTGTTGCTCAGCGAGAAGTGCAGGGCCAGGATTTGAACTCCGGTGGTCGAGCTTCTAAGTCTGCGCCTTGAACTGTGACCGTGTGTTGCCTCCGGATCAATACCTGAAGTGTGTGCTGAGCACCACCTGTATTCCAGGCAGCGAGGGGCGGTGGGAGGCCACACAGTGGGGCAGATTCTTTAGGAAAAGTGGGTGGGAGCCGGCAGAATCTCAAGACTCCAGAAGGGTGGCACAGCCAGATTTGGCTTCCTGGTGTTGATTCCCATGACCGGGTAAGAGCTGGGAATCCCTGCATCCCAACTGAGACTGACCTGCATCCACAGCTGTGGCCACGGCCTCGGAGAGGGCACCCTGGTGGACACATAGCTCGGCGGATGCCTAGCCTCGCCAGCAGGCTGCACTGAGGGTCCACGGGCCGGACCTCGAGACCGCAGGCTTGGCCGGGCCAGGTGGAAGGGCGAGGGCCTTCCCCTGGAAACACGCCGCCGGGGCAGCCGCGTGCTCTTCCCATGACATCACGCTGCCTCCGAGCGCATGCGGCCAAGGATTCTTGGAATGCCTGATTCACCCTGGAACAAAAATAATACCTCCTTGTCATAATGTGCCTTTGTTCCCCAAAGGCTCTCCAGGGCTCCATTGTATTGTAACCAGACCAGCTTGTGACCCAGGCAGGAATGTGCAGAACGTGAGACCCCCCCTGCTGAAGGAACACCTTGAGTGGGGGCGAGGTATTCCCATTCTGCAGGTAGGAATACTGAGACTTGGGGCGGTGGGTGGTTTGCAAATTGGTGCTGAGCAAGGTGGGTGAGAGCCCTGGCTCTGCCTCTGGGGTGGAGAGGACGGCCTTGGAGAGGCCTCAGCAGTGGAGCCCATCTCGTTCCCCAAAGAAAGCTGTTTCCCCAGGGCCTGCTGTGCTGCAAGACGGAAGGAGGTAGCCAGGGCCCGCGGCGCCTGCTCCCCTCGCCCAGCGAGCAGCCCCAGAGCCAGGGGGCCACCCGAAAACTCAGCCCCACCCAAAGCCCTGCCCACAGGCCCCGCCACAGGAACTGGCAGGCTGTGGGGAGGAAAGGATCGTTCCCAGCACGATGGAAACCCGAGGGCCACACGTGGTTCTGTGGTTTTCCCCAGACGCCGCGGAGCCAAGGCTGCAAGGCCGGATTTCCAAACCTCGACGCAGAGCCGTGTCCAGGCCCTCCCAGGCTTTCCTCCCACGGCCCAGCTTCCCCGCTCCCCGTGCCCTCAGCCCAGCCTGTGGCCTTTGCTTCTGCAGATCCAGCCCCTGCGGCCAGCCCGCAGCCCCTGCCCCCACAGGCTTTCTCAAGGCTCCTCTGAATTTGGTCGCAGTGGCTCCGCGGGATGTGCAGGCTGCCCCAGGCCCTGGAGACCCTGGAACAGGCCTCAGCAATTGTGAGGCAAGAGAGTGTGGCCGTTAAGGACACACAGGCTAAGACCAGACTGTTCATTCAAATCCAGGCTCTGCTTCTTGCAAGCTGTGTGGCCTTAGGCAAGTTCCTACCCTGCCTGTGCTCCACTCCTCTCTATAAAGCAGGCTAGCCATAGTCTCCCTCTCAGAGAGCAGTGCCTGGCGCATGGCTAGTGCTTCGTACGTGTTGGCCTGCTTCTATTCCTCATGATCTCAGGTCCCGTCCCGTTCCTCGGGGCAGCCCTCTGGCCGGGGCTGGCGTCCTGGGTGTGCTTCCGAGGCTGTCCTGGAATTCTTAATGGTGTTCAAATAAGAGACCTACATTTTATTTTGCACCGAATGCCACAAATAAAGTAGCTTGATCCAGACCAAGACAGACCCCCTCTGCTGCTTTCTGCTTCCTTTCCTCCGTGACTTTTATCCCGGGTTGTAGCCAGATACAGTTTCTGGGATTAATGGATCAGCATCTGTCTCTTCAAATGGATTCTAAGCCCCATGAGGGCACAGCCCTGTGTCTGAGTCAGCGCTGGGTCCCCAGGGCCTGGCATGTTTCAGGGCTCACTGGAGGCATGAAGGAATGCCCAACCCCATGCCAGACCCAAGGGAGATTTAGAGAAGGTTCTGCCTCATCCCATGGAAGTGGGTACTTGTAAGGGCCTATGGGAGGAACACACCAGGCTGTCCGTCTGTGCAGAGACTAGGGAAGTCCCATGAGGAGTCTGGGGGGATGGGGGGCTCCTAGGGGCTGGGGAGGCTCCTGGGCAGATCTGGGCCTTGAAGCCCAGATGGGATGAGGAGAGCTGTTGAGAGACTCCTTAGGGACAGCTGCACAGCTCTGTGCCCCCCCCCCCGCCCCCCGCTTCCCTTGCAGTGTTCCAGGAGCATTGCCTTGGGCAAGCCCGTTGTCACCCGAGTAACCTCCAGGCAGAGCAGAGTCCCAGAACACGCGTGGTTGGTGAATCGATCCCCGAGCCAGCCTTTCCCTCGTCCTCCCTGGTTCCGTCGTTCTGTGGTTGGTGAGAAGTCTTTGCGTTCGGGGCGCAGGGGTGCCGCTCCGACCCTCTCTTTCCGTTCCAGAGCACCCCCGTGGCCCGGTGAACATCTGGTTTCGAAAGCTTTCGGCCCCGAGTGACATGCCGAGCCTCTCGCACGAACTTTCGCCTTGGCTGGCGGACACCACAGTCTCGGGTTATTTCCTGCCCGACTCTGGGTGAAAGGAGAGCCCGAAGCCTGTTGGGGTGGGAGAGGCCAGAGCTGGGCTGACCGCCTGCCCAGGGCAGCAGGGGGTTCCTGAAGCACAGGGCACTCTCCTCTGGGACTGTCCCGAGACCCTGGCGGGGGGGCGCGGGCCTGGCGTCCGGAAGGCTCACCGGTACGGTGCTGCCACGATGCGGGTCATGGCCCCGGCGGTGACAGGTGCTCCCCTTGTCAGCGCTCTGCAGTGATGCCCTCAGTGCTCCCGAGAGCGCCGAGACCTCAGACGGGTCATTGTTAATCCCGTCAGAGAGCGTTCAGGCCGCCGAGTGTGTGGGCACAGACCGGGCGCTAGGACAGGCGTGCCGGGAACGAGCTGGGCAGCCCCAGGGGAACGAAGCAACCTCTCTGAACCTTTGTTCTCCCATCTGGAAAACCGTCATGCTGTCACTCCTGTAACCCGCACAGCCGTCCCTGAAGTGGGGCCGGCACAGCTGGGAACTGACACAGAGAGGCACACACACCCCCGCCCCCGCCCCCCCCGCCCCCCCAAGCCTCGCAGCCGTGAGCAGCCCAGCCAGGCTCTGAGCGAGGTGCAGCCTCCCAGGCTCCGTGGGTTTCCTTCGGCGGATTCAGCCCCAAGTGCATCGGAGGTGCTCAGGTCATCTAGGCTGCTCTGATCCTGGTCCCTTTGGTAAGCCATTGTCGTGTTCCCCTTGGTTGGCTCCCTGAAGAGAGAAGTAGTTTTCCTCTGTGCCTTTCCTCGTTAAGCGTCACAGTCACTCTGCAAACCGCGGTGGGGGGCAGCCTTTATTCCTGGGCCCCACTAAGCTCAGCAACCCCCCAACCCCCACCCCCACCCCCACCATCCGCCTACGCCTGAGCCTCACCTCTGCTCGCACTTTGTGGGGCGGCTGGGGCAGGGAAGGTGGGTGCTGGGCGTGTAGGTGGGCAGGCGCGGAGGCGCCGGAGCTCCAGAATAAGCAGTCATCACTTTTCCTGGAGGCAAGAAATATGAACCTGTGAATAGTTTTCAAACCACTTGCCCTAGGAATTTTGCTTTCAGAAAATTTTAAGCAGACCTACAAATTATGTGGTCAAGTGTCCGACATTGAGGGAACCATAATAAGTCGGTGGCCCTCGGAATATCTAGTTGGGAACGATTATGAAATAAGAAACGAACAGAGATGTTTGTCTGCGTTTGGACTGCTGTTAAAGCCATTTCTCAAAACAAAATCTGAAGTTATTCTCCCGACACCCACCTCCCAAAATGCAGCTGTGGTGTTCCGAGAATTTCTTTTTTTTAAATAAAAGAGAGAAAGAGTGAAACAAGACATCTGATTTCAGAACCCAAAGAAGAAAGAATAAACTAAATGAGTGATGGAAGCGGCATACTGAAAATTTCCATTCTCAATAAAAAGCATTATTTCCCTAACAGCAGGTGTTACCAGTAGCACAAATGGAATATTAATCTTATCTCCTAAGCCGCCCCCCCTCTCCCACCCCCCGCCCACCACCACCAGAGAAAGCCTCCCTGGAGAGATTAGAGCATAATAGGCATTCGGAGAGCTGGATCCCCACCCCCTCGTTTGCTTGTAGGGCCGAGGACTGCATGTCTAGTGTGTCTCCAAAACCTGGACCCACATGTATCCGACACCAAGTGCTCCTTTCTTGTCCGGCTGCTGGGAGCAAAGGCAGCGTCTCCCCAGCCCAGCCAAACCCAAACCCACAGGTTTCCTGGTGAGCGGCCAGCTGGACCCTGGAGGAAGGTATCGCCAAAGCCCAGGGACAGCAAACACAGGAGAGAGAGGAGCTGGTTTTGGCAGCTCAGGCAGCTGACAAATATTTGTGAATGGCCAGAGCGGGGAAGCCTGGGTCTCCATTGTCAGGGACCAAGGCCCAGCCCCAAGTCTGTTCCAATGGGTTGGGCCCTCACAGCCCTTTCCCAGGTCAAGGATGTGGGCCTCATAGGGCTGTCACCACAGCAGGTCTCAGTTGTCATTCAGTCTTGCTCTCCCAAGAGGGCTGGATGTGAGAGCGAGTGGGCGCTGGGTGCTGTGATGCGCTGACAGGCTGGGCACGCTTCTGAGAGCTTCTGCAAGGCCCTCTGGTGTGAGACTGCACCTTACTGAGCCTCACTTGGCTTATCTGTAAAATGGGAAGAAGGTCGTGACCCGCCTGCCCACAGAGAACAAAGCAGGGCCTGGAGCAGGAAGGAGGAAAGGGGAGAAGAGGTTTCGTGCCCTTTGCCTCCATGGCATCTGGCTCTTCCCTACCCACCTAGGGCCCACCCAGCAAACCTTACGTACCGCCCAGCACCCTATCAGCCTCTCTCTGTTTGACTCCGTCAGTCTGGCCTGCCCAGTTAGGAGGGGGCCCTGGAGGGTGGACTCCCAGCCTCAGACATCATCCACATGTGCAAAGGAGCTGCCACCAGACAGAGTGAGCCTGAGAAGACCCACTATTGCCCAGCAACTGGGCATTCTTGGTCTTTGCTGTATTGACGGGGCTGGCTGGCTCCAAGGTCTTTTGAACTAGGAGGACATGGAATTCTAGCACCCTCCCCGCCCCCCCCAAAAAAAAAAATTCCAGGAAGAAACAGCAGAAGCTTTCAAAGAGCTAGCTGAATTTTTTCTGAGCCTTTCACCACACCCCACCTCCCCCAGCCATGTAAAAATTACCCCTTGCTCCTCCAGGTAGAGGGAAGTTTTGTTTTTTGTTTGATTCGGGGGGAGGGGGCGGATTTGAGGAAGAGAGAGGGAAATCCCTGATACGGGAACTGGGAATCCAGACAGTTTCGAGACAAATGCTGGGAAGGGCTGGGTCAGCCACTCTCTGGGGGCATCCTTGGGCCATAGCTGCAGGCACCACAGAAATTCTAAATAAGGATGACAAAAGTTGTAAGAATCAAGCATTATCTGCCAGGGAATTTCCAAAGTGCTTCTCTGGGCTTAAAAATTACTCACGCTCGAAGAACAAAGAGAGTGGAAGGGGAAAGGGCCAATTAATTAAAAGTAATTTGAAAATATAAGTAGGGAGAATTCACCGAAGTCACAGGCGTGTGGCGCCCGGGGAAGGTGGCGGGCCATGGAATTCCTCTGGCGGCCAGTGGTGACCCCTGGGAGGAGCCTGACTCAGTGACTGGCTTTGCTGATGGGGCCCATCTCTTCCCTGGGTGTCCACGCTGGTGATCCCTCCCCTGCTGTCAATCAAACTGACCATCGTCCGGAACTTAAAGCATTAGGCCCACTGAGATCGAACCCAGACAAGGATGAAAATACCACGCAGGCCTCGCGCTCAGCTCAGCATACCAGGCAGCTGTAAATGTTTCTATAATGACTCTTAAATTACTAAAATAATTCAGAAAACGAAGCCCCTGGACATTATCAAAACAAGCGTAAGAGGGCTCCGAAAGGTGGAGAGAAGGCAGACTGGCTGGGACTGCGGCACCTGAGGAATGACACGGTGGTGACTTGCTTGAGCTTTTCTCTTGGCCTTATAAATCCTAGACTTGGAGCTAAAGAAGCCGGCAACCCAAAATGCCAATAGGCACAGGCAGACCCAAAAAGTCCAAACAGAAGCCTGCCCTTCGTAGCCGAAGGACCAGGAAAGGGGCATCGTCACAAGACAGGAAATGTAGACAATAGCTGCTCTACTCCAGGCAAATGCCCCAGAAAATACTCCACCCGCACCCATGCCAGCAAAGGCCAAGTGAGGGGCTGAGACTCCACCCTCCTCAGGAGGGTGGACAAGACACCCTGTGGGCACCCAGAACTCCCACCCCTGCCAGCAGTAAAGAGGACCCCCTTGGGGTGTCAGAGAAAGCCCAGGGAGAGCCTGACCTCCACTCCCCTCCTGGCAGCCCTGGGGCGTGATGGCCCTTTTCACTACCAGAGCAAGGTCAGAGACCACCAGATGAAAGGTTTGATCAAGTCCAGAGTCTCGTAGCAGAAATACCCAAGATGTCCAGTTTTCAACTGACAACCTCTTGTCATACCCAGAAAAATTTCAGTTGAATGAAAGGAGACAATACACATCAATACTGAGATGACAGAAATGTTAGAATCACCTAAGATTTTAAGGCAGCCAACATACTAGTCAAAATGCTGCAAAGCACAATTAGGAACACACTCGAAACAAAGTGAAAAATAGATCTTGGCAAAGAAATAGAAGATATAACAGAACCAAATAAAAACATAATAGTTAAATTAAAACAATGGATAGGCTCAACAGCAGCACAGAGGGAACACAGGGAAGAGCTGGTGCCCTGGAAGGCAGAGCAATAGGAACGATCCAGGCTGAGCCACAGAGAAAAAATGGACTGAAAAAGAACAAACTGTCCTTGGAGTCCAGAAAGGAGGCGCAAAAAAGGGTGGGGCTGAAAAGGTATCCAACGAGGCAGTGCCTGGGAACTTCTCCTGCATTGCTGATGGGCGTGTCAAATGGTACAGCCTCTCTGGGAAACAGTTCAACTTTCTTGTAAAAAACTAAATACGGCCGAAACCGGTTTGGCTCAGTGGATAGAGCGTCAGCCTGCGGACTGAAGGGTCCCAGGTTCGATTCCGGCCGAGGGCATGTACCTGGGTTGTGGGCACATCCCCAGTAGGAGATGTGCAGGAGGCAGCTGATCGATGTTTCTCTCTCATCGATGTTTCTAACTCTCTATCTCTCTCCCTTCCTCTCTGTAAAAAATCAATAAAATATATTTAAAAAAAAAAAAAAAAAAAACTACGCAGCTACCCTAGGGCCCAGCAGTGGTGCTCCCAGGCACCATTTTATCCCAGAGAAATAAAAACTATGTCCAGATAGAAAAGTCGGAGAGCAAGATGGCGGCATAGGTAAACACCAGAGTTTGCTGCCTCGAACAACCACTTCAAAAATACAACTAAAAGACAGAACAGACATCATCCAGAACCACAGGAAGGCTGGCTGAGTGGAAATTCTACAACTAGAAGGAAAGAGAAAAGCATACCGAGACTCAGAGGAGGCGCAGTGCGGAAGTAAAATACTAAGGTGCGGAGGTGCATGTGGAGCGGGCTGGTGACTGAGGGCGCGGTTGTCGTTTTCAATCGGGAGGGAGTCTCAGGCTCTGAGCTCCAGTTCCGGGCGAGTGTCTAGGGACCCAGACTCATACGGGAGAAGCGGGACTGTCTGGCATTGGTCGGAACCCGAGGGCAGCTTTCTCTCCGAGGGGCTTGCAGCGATTACCAGGACACTGAGAAGCAGAGCCTCTGAGGGCTGGACTGAGAGCAGCCATAACTGCTAGCCCCGCCCTGCTGATTCCGTGGGACCCGCCTCGCCCAAGCCCTGCAGGGAGGCTTTTGCTGGATAGCCCCAGGCAAAGGCTAGATTAGCACCTCCCTAGAGATCCAGGAGCCAGGAAATCCAGAGGTCAGAGTGGGACCATCCAGTTTTCAGCTCCGTGGAACCATAAAGAACCCACTCAGGGGGCAGACTCAGGGAGCACCAAAGCCCCATTGAAGCAAGTCTTGCCCCAGAGGGGTGTCTCCAGCACAGAAGTTCTCCCACTGCAGACACAGCTGATTCTCACAGCCAGTTGGCCTGGAGGTCAATTCCTCCCAGTGATAACTACAACAATCAAGGCTTAACTACAACAAGACTGTTCACAAAGCCCACAAGGGGGTGCACCAAGAGTGTCTACCTCAGGTAATTGGGACACTTAGCACAGAAAGCCACTCTATCGACACAGCGAAGCATAAAAAATGCCGAGACAAAGAAACAGGACACAAAGGACAGAAATGGAGGAAAGCAAACTGCTGGATATAGAGTTCAAAACCACACTTTTAAGGTCTTTAAAGAACTGTCTAGAAGCCGCTGATAAATTTGGTAAGGCCCTCGAAAAGACTGGTGAGACTGCCGATAAATGTAGTGAGATCTTCAAGAAATCTAGTGAGACCCTTGATGTTGTGATAAAAGAACCAACTAGAAATTAAGCATACACTGACTGAAATAAAGAATATTATACAGACTCCCAACAGCAGACCAGAGGATCTCAAGAATCAAGTCAAAGATTTGAAATACGAAGAAGCAAAAAACACCCAACCAGAAAAGCAAAATGAAAAAAGAATCCAATAATACGAAGATAGTGTAAGGAGCCTCTGGGACAGCTTCAAGCGTACCAACATTCGAATTATAGGAGTGCCAGAAGAAGAGAGAGAGCAAGATATCGAAAACCTATTTGAAGAAATGATGACAGAAAACTTCCCCTACCTGGTGAAAGAAATAGACTTCCAAGTCCAGGAAGCACACAGAACCCCAAACAAAAGGAATCCAAAGAGGACCACACCAAGACACATCATAATTAAAATGCCAAGAGCAAAAGACAAAGAGAGTATCCTAAAAGCAGCAAGAGAAAGAAAGTCAGTTACCTACAAGGGAGTACCCATACGACTGTCAGCTAATTTCTCAACAGAAACTTTGCAGGCCAGAAGGTAGTGGCAGGAAATATTCAAAGTGATGAATACCAAGAACCTACAACCAAGATTACTTTATCCAGCAAAGCTATCATTCAGAAGTGAAGGCCAGATAAAGAGCTTCACAGATAAGGAAAAGCTAAAGGAGTTCACCACCACCAAACCAGTATTGTATGAAATGCTGAAAGGTATCCTTTAAGAAGAGGAAGAAGAAGAAAAAGGTAAAGATACAAATTATGAACAACAAATACACATCTATCAACAAGTGAATCTAAAAATCAGGTGAATAAATAATCTGATGAACAGTATGAACTGGTGATTATAATAGAATCAGGGACATAGAAAGGGAATGGACTGACTGTTCTTGGGGGGGAAAGGGGTGTGGGGGGTGCGGGAAGAGATTGGACAATAATCGTGCACCTATGCATGAGGACAGTGGGTGGGGAGTGAGGGCGGAGGGTGGGGTGGGAACTGGGTGGAGGGGAGTTGTGGGAAAAAAGAGGAACCTATGTAATAATCTGAACAATAAAGATTTAAATTTTTTTTAATTAAAAAAAGAAAGAAAACAAATACATAAGGAAAAAACAAAACAAAACTATGTCCACCCAAAAACCTGTACACAAGTGTTCCTAGCAGCTTTGTGCATAATAGTCAATAACCGGAAACAGCCAGAAGTCCTTCCATGGGTAAATGGTTAAACTCACTGGTCCATCCACACTATGGAATACTAGTCACCAGTGAAAAGGAATGAACTGTTGATGCACACAACCACATAGATGAACCTCCGGAAGTTATGCTGAGGGGACGAAGTCAACCCCAATGGACTTTTGATTCCATTTATGTAACATTCTGGAGATGACAACATTGTAGAAATGGACACTAGGTTAGTTGTTCTTGGGGGCGAAGGAGGGGTGGTGGGAGGGAAGCAGGTGTGACTATTAAAAGGGGATATGAAGGATCTTTTTGGTGATGGAAATGTGCTGTACCTTGGCTGTATCCATGTCAAAAAATCCCGTACTATAGTTTTTCAAGATGTTACCACGGAAAGAAACTGGGTAGGGGATACAAAAGATCTCTCTGCCATATTCCCTACAACTGCGTGGGAAATCTATAATTACCTCACAATAAAAAGTTTAGAAAAATAAATGCATGTTCATTTCGAAAGCCACTGTTAAACATTTTGGCGTGTATCCTTCCAGATTTTTCTATGCGTATAAATACTTGCCTTTAAAAAACATAGCCTTGGGGGAGAGACCAAGATGGCGGCATAGGTAAACACCGGAGACCGCTGCCACAAACAACCATTTCAAAAATACAACTAAAAGACGGAACGGACATCACCCAGAACCACAGGAAGGCTGGCTGAAGAGAGACTCTACAACTAGAAGGAAAGAGAACAGCAAACCGAGGCTCAGAGGAGGCGCAGTGTGGAAAATACAAAGGTACCGAGGTGCGCGCGAAAGCACGCTGGTGGCTGAGGGCGCGGTTGTCGTTTTCGGTCGGGAGTGAGTCTCAGACTCTGGGCTCCAGATCCGGGCGAGTCTCTAGGGACCCAAACTCAAACGGGAGAAGCGGGATCCGGCATCAGTTGGAACCTGAGGGCAGCTTTCTCTCCGAGGTTTGCAGCGGCTGCCGGGGTTCTGAGAAGCAGAGCCTCTGGGAACGGGACTGAGAGCCGCCATAACTGCTCCCTCCGCCCGCCCTGTTGAGCCCGCCCCGCCCAAACCCTGCGCACAGCCATTTGCCGATCGCCTCAGGCAAAGGCTGGGTTAGCGCCTCCCCAGAAGGCAGACGTTTTCTACACAGCTGATTCCTACAGCCAGTCGGCCTGGTGGTCAAAGCCCTCTAGTGTTAACTACAACAATTAAGGCTTGGCTAGAACAAGACTGCGCACAAAGGCCACAAGGGGGTGCACCAAGAAAGCATAAAAGATGCGGAGACAAAAAAACATGACAGAAATGGAGGATATGGAGCTAAGAATCGCAATTTTGAGGGCTTGCTATAAATTTGTGCAGAGCCTCACAAAAACTAATGAGACCCTCGATGCTACGATAAAGAAATTAGAAAGTAAGCATACACGGACTGAAATAAAGAATATTATACCAAATAGCAGACCAGAGGAGCACAAGAATCAAACCAAAGATTTGACAAAAAACACCCAACTGGAAAACCAAAATGAAAAAAGAATCCGAAAGTGTGAAGATAGTGTAAGGAGCCTCTGGGACAGCTTCAAGCGCACTAATATCAGAATAATAGGGGTCCCAGAAGATGAGAGACAGCAAGATATTGAAAACCTATTTGAAGAAATAATGGCAGAAAACTTCCCCCACCTGGTGAAAGAAATGGACTTACAGGTCCAAGAAGCGAAGAGAACCCCAAACAAAAGGAATCCAAAGAGGACCACACCAAGACACATCATCATTAAAATGCCAAGAGCAAAAGACAAAGAGAGAATCTTAAAAGCAGCAAGAGAAAGAGACTCAATTACCTACAAGGGAATACCCATACGACTGTCAGCTGATTTCTCAACAGAAACTTTGCAGGCCAGAAGGGAATGGCAAGAAATATTCAAAGTGCTGAATACCAAGAACCTACAACCAAGATTACTTTATCCAGCAAAGCTATCATTCAGAATTGAAGGTCAGATAAAGAGCTTCACAGATAAGGAAAAGCTAAAGGACTTCATCACCACTAAACCAGTACTATACGAAATGCTGAAAGGTTTCCTTTAAGAAGAGGAAGAAGAAAAAGGTAAAGATACAAATTGTGAACAACAAACATGCATCTATCAACAAGTGAATCTAAGAATCAAGTGAATAAATAATCTGATGTACAGAATGAACTGGTGATTACAATGAATCAGGGACATAGAAGGGGAATGGACTGACTATTCTTCGGGGGGGGGGGGGCGGAATGGGAGATGCGGGAAGAGAATGGACAAAAATCGTGCACCTATGGATTAGGACAGTGGGTGGGGAGTGACGGCGGAGGGTGGGGCGGGAACTGGGAGAAGGAGAGTTATGGGAAAAAAAGAGGAACAAATGTAATCAGAACAATAAAGATTTAATTAAAAAAAAAAAAAAAACATAGCCTTGTGCTGCACACATTACCGCACGTGCTTTCTTCCGTCAACAAGACTGAACTCCTCCACCACGTTCTTAATTGCTCCACATTGTTTTTTGCTGCTACAAGCATGGCTGTCAGGAGCATCCTTGTACCTGCATCCCTATGCACGTCTTGGATTATTTCCTTTGTAAATTGCCTCCCGTGGAATTGACAGTGCGAGGCCCGGCGGTTTGCATGTCACATAGAGGCTTTTGTAACCAGCTGTCACATTTCCACCCGGAGCCACACGGATGTCTGCTTCCAATACAGCAGTCCCCCTTACCCACGGTCTCCCCTTCCACAGTTTGTTACCCAGGGCCAACCTTGGTCTGAAAATATAAATGGAAAATTCCAGAAATAAACAATTCATACGTTTTAAGTTGCACACCTTTCTGAGTAGCATGATGAAATCTCGCACCATCCCTCCACTCCGCCCTGCCCTGGACATGAATCGCCCCTTTGTTCAGTGTCTCCATGCCATGGGTGCCCCCCACCACCACTGAGTCACTAGGTAGCCACCTCGGTTATCAGATCGACTGGCACGGTATCTCCGTGCTCGTGTTCAGGCGACCCTTATTTTACTTAACAATGGCCCCAAAGTGCAAGAGCCGTGCTGCTGGCCATTGGGATATGCCACAGAGAAGCCGGGAAGTGCTTCCCGTAAGTGAAAATGTTGCATGTAATGAGGGGAAGGCCACACGGTGTATAGAGGGTTCAGGCAGCCCCTGGAGGTCTTGGCATATCTCCCCTGCGGATAAGGGGGGGACTACTGTACACAGTGTATTACAGGTTATCATTTGTGTGGAAACAAAATGAACGCCATACACCTGTCCCTTACTTAACAACTAATTTTCCCTGAAAACCCTGCCATTTTGATAAAGCTTTTTAAAAAAAAAAATGTTATCAAAAATATATTTTTTAATTCATTTTAATGGGAAAATGGTGTTAAACCCCAGCCCAAGGTACCCCTAAATTTTCACAGAGACAAAATTATCAGATGAACATTCCAGTTGAGTTTATCTCAGTGATAACGATTTGAAAGAGAATAAATAGAATCCGCTCATAAAATGCAATGCCGGGAAGGTCACTGAGGACGGGGTGGGCCTCGTTTTTTAGAAGGTAATGTCTTTCTGACTTTACAGCTTTTGAGAGACTCATGGTTATCTTGTTCTCCAGCAGCACTCACATGAAGCCATGGCACAGAATGAGAAGGAGCACAGGGCTTCCGGGGACGGAAGATCCCTGTGCACAAGACTGAGAGATTACTGAAATGCACCCCCCACTCGCTTGCCTTCAGTCCACAAATCAAAATATTTGGTTTGCCCCATGGCACACTCCTCAGATTTGTCCCCTATAGTACACTCTGCTTGGGAAGTGTTGTGTCAAGTAAATCGGTGAGCCTGTCTCTGCATAAGACCATTATGCTAAATATCACTTGTGTGTTCGTCAGCTTGGGTTGCCATAACAATATACCACAGTCTGGGTGGCTAAACAACAGGGATTTATTTTCTCACAGTTCCGGGGGCTGGAGCTCCAAGATCAAGGTGTCAGCAGGTTTGGTTTCCTCTGAGGCCTCTCTCCTTGGCTTTCAGATGGCCACCTTCTCTCTGTGTCCTCATGTGGTCATTCTTCTGTGCATGAGCATGTCTGTCCTAATCGCTTAGGAAGACAATAGCCATGCCCTGGCCGGGTAGCTCAGTTGGTTAGAGCAGCATTCCTATCAGGTTGCGGGTTCAATCCCCTGTTAGAGTACATACAGGAATAACTAATGAATGCATAAATAAGTGGAACAGCACAGCAGCCACCAGCTGGGCAGTGCCAAACACAACGGGGACCATCAGAAGTCCTACCAGGGGGGCTCAGTGCCCCCCCCCTCTCAAATCAATAAGTAAAAATTCTAAAAATAAAGACAATAGTCACATTGGATTGGGCTCCATCCTAACAGCCTCATTTTAACTGAATCACCTTTAGAAAAGGCCCTATCTTCACATACAGTCACTTTCTGAGGTTCTGAGGATTGGAGCTTTGACACATGAATTGAGGTGGGAGGAGCACAATTCAGCTTATAACAACTGTTGATAGCATACTAGAGGCCCGATGCACGAAGATTTGTGCAAGAATGGGCCTTCCTTCCCCTGACTGCCAGCACCTCCTTCGCTCTGGCCAGAGCCTCCTTTCCGCCTTCCCACGCTGCCCAGAGGCCCGGAGCGGGCTGGGGTGGTGCGGAACACCTGTGTTGTCACCATGGCGACAACACAAGCATCCCGCCCCGGCCCTGGCCACTCAGCACCTGCATATGCAAATTAACCTGCCATCTTTATTGGGTTAATTTGCATACTCCTGATTGGCTGGTGGGTGTCGCATTGGTACGGTCAGTTTGCATCTTTCTCTTTTATTAGTGTAGATTTTGATACTGGGTTTGGGGACAAAAATGTCAGTGTATCAAAAAGAAAGTTGTTTAACAAATGATTCAGCTTTTCAAGAGTCATTATGGTAAGCAGTCATTACCAGGAGCCCTGCCAGCGTGGCTCAGTTGGTTGAGCAGCATTGTCCTGTGAACTGAAAGGTTTCTAGTTCCACTCCCTGTCAGGGCACATACCTGGGTTGCGGGTTTGAGCCCCTGTAACCCATGGATGTTTCTGTCTCACGGTTGATGTTTCTCTCTCTTTCTCTTTCTCCCTTCCTCTCTCTCAGCATGTCCTTGGTTGAGGTTTGGTTTTTTTTTAAGTCATTAACAGGATAGTTGTTATCAGATGCAGGTCTGTGTATATATTTTTGCCAGGACATGTATCGAATACGTTTGGAAGATTCACAAAATGATAACAGTCGCTTCAAGAGGACACCGAGTGGCTGCAGACAGTTAGGAGGGCTCACTGCACAGCTATTGTATCGTTTTAATTGTATTCCCCACACATGTGCTAATGCATATTCTACCAGGGGAATGAAATACTTATTTTAGCCAAGGATTGACTTAACTCCTCTGTGATCTCAGGGACCTGTCATCTCGTTCCCTGCTGTATCCCCAGGCCCTGTCACGGAGCCTGGCACACAGGAGGCACCCAGCAGGGGTGTTGAAAGAATGACTAAATGAGCAACTCGGTAAATTCCTCTCTTACTGTTTGGACGCAGGGCCCCTGCAAAGCCCACCCAGTGACCCTCTCTGTCTTTCCCTGTGGTTTGCAGACGGCAGCAAAGACCTCCAGGAGGGAGCAAGCCCCAGCAGCACGGCGACCACCAGCCAGGCAGTGCCAAACACAACAGGGACCATCAGAAGTCCTACCAGGGGGGCTCAGCGCCCCACCCCTCAGGGAGGCCCACCCATCACGGCTACAGCCAGAACCGGCGCTGGCACCACGGCAACATGAAGCACCCACCTGGCGACAAGGGAGAGGCAGGCACCCACCGCAATGCTAAAGAGACCGTGCCCGTGGGCAGCCCCAAGCTTGAGGACGCCCTGGTGGACCCTGGGCACAGCGGCCTCGAGCCCCCCTGCAGCCCCGATGGCCCGGCCCCAGCGGCCTCTGAGAGGCTGCCCCCGCAGCAGCCGGGAGCCCTGGAGGCCGAGGCAAAGCGTAAAGACAGTGTTACCCCCGAGCGCATCGGGGAGCGGCCCAGAATTACCCTGCTCCAGTCTTCCAAAGACAGGCTGCGGCGGAGGCTGAAGGAAAAGGGACCGGTAATTGCATTTTCATTGTTCTCTTCCACCAGGGAGGACTCGTGAGGTAGGCACGTTGGCAGGTGGGCTCGGGTTTGAGGGCCTGGGGCGCCCAGTGGAGAGAAGCGGGAGCCGCCACTGCCTTGAGGACTCCTGGCACCTGCATGAACCCCTCCAGCACATTCTGACCCCTCAAGTGGGCATGGGGTACCACCCCTCAGCCGAAGAGGGGAGGGGCGGGGAGGAAGAGGCCGTGCCTGGTGGCGATGGGAGTTGCGGGAGTGACGGCCACTTCCCAAGCCACACACTGGAAGCAGAGAGCAGGTTCTGGAACCTCCGTCCGTGCCCTGGCCCAGAGCTCTCCTTGTTGAGAACAGAGAGGCCAGTGCAGACCTTCCTTCTGCCCTTGATCCTGCCCATCACCTGCCCTCACACCCCCGCAGTTAAGTCCCTCACACTCCCGGCCACCAGCCTGTGGTGTTTGAGTAAGTACTTTTGTGACTGTCAGGTGCCATTCTCCCTCCTCCCGCCTGCCTCTGGGGCCGTGGCATTGAAACCTCAGGAGGGTGTAGACTTCTGCCTGAGATTCTCCTCCTAGAAGTGCCCCTCGTTTTGGTGACACGTAGGAGGACTCCTTGGTGTGTAGTGTTTGTGGGTAGAAGGCCAGCCGTCGCCATAGGACGCAAAGCTGTGGCCATGGCCGTGTCCACAGGGAACCCTACGCCCAGAGAACACAACCACCGTGGGCTCTAGGAGCCTAGAGCTACTCCATGGGCGCACTGACCAGCATAGCAAGCATTTTGGATGCCACCTTCCTTCCCCACCTAGTCTTCCTGCCCTCGTTTTCTCTTTGGCCCAATTTTTTTTTTAATACATTTTATTGATTTTTTACAGAGAGAAAGGGAGAGGGATAGAGAGTTAGAAACATCGATGAGAGAGAAACATCGATCAGCTGTCTCCTGCACACTCCCCACTAGGGATGTGCCTGCAACCAAGGTACATGCCCTTGACCGGAATCGAACCTGGGACCCTTCAGTCCGCAGGCCGACGCTCTATCCACTGAGCCAAACCGGTCAGGGCTTTGGCCCAGTTTTTAATTTGTTATCTTATTGCATCTTCTGTGAGCCCTATTAAATCATTTCTGGATTGAGACCTTTGATGGGCATGTAGGCAAACAGAACCCATACACGTGAGAATCCTGGGTGAGAGATGGGGCTCGCTAGAAGGGATGTCACAGGGGCCAGGGACAAGGGCAGCAGAGAGCGTGGGGCTGAGGGTCCTTGGTGCAGGTCAGCATTCCTGGGGGGAACCAGACGGGGTTCTAGAAGGTAGGTCTGGGTCCTTTCTGGGGGTGGCACACTTCCCATACGGGCCACTCCCCCAACACACACACACACACACACACACACACACACACACACACACACACACAGAACCTCGGCTCCACTCGGGCCGCCTCGGTTTGTCTCCCTGCCCCCAGGACGAGGTGGCCGTGGAGCCCCCCACCCCGCAGCAGAACAAGATGGACAAGCTGATTGAGATCCTGAACAGCATGCGCAACAACAGCAGCGACGTGGACGCCAAGCTCAGCACCTTCATGGAGGAGGCGCAGAACTCGACCAACTCGGAGGAGATGCTGGGCGAGATCGTGCGCACCATCTACCAGAAGGCCGTGTCCGACCGCAGCTTCGCCTTCACGGCCGCCAAGCTCTGCGACAAGATGGCGCTTTTCATGGTGGAGGGGACCAAGTTCCGCAGCCTGCTGCTCAACATGCTCCAGGTAACCGACACCGGCAGCTGCGTCCGGCCGCCCCGCCTCCTCCCTGCCCCTGGGGTTATTACTAGAGAGAAGGCTGCAAATTCTGACCACGGTTGAACTTTTCCCAGGTTCCACCCTTGCCCGATTAATTATAGAAAATAAGAAGGCACTCAAGGGGCAAGGGCTGAGTGGCCGGATTTACGTGTGTTTGTGTGAGGGCTCCATGGTGACGGCGGTGGCCCAGTATACTTTTATAGGTGCGTCATGTTTAACCGGCCTCTGCCTCTTTCTATTTCCATGATAAGAGGGCTGGCTCTCGGTCTGAGCCAGCCTGTGCTTTGACCTCTCCACGTCTGAGTAGACACGACCTTGCGGCGGACTTCTCTCTCTTCTGGCTCCCCCTCTCCAGGACCAGCCCCCCAGCCCCCATCCCTGGAGGTGGTGCCCTTGGTTGTAGCTGGTGCTTAGATGGGTCTGAGCAGAAGGTACAAGGGCCTTGAGCAGGGAAGGTCTGGCCTGTCTGCTGATGCTCTGAGCTTCCTGAAATCCTCGTGGGGAAGAGGGGAGCATGGTGATTTCATAGTCTTGTTCCTTGGTGCTCTCCCAGTCAAAACCCTCCGCCCCCGGGGGCTTCGTCCGGCTCCTTGGTCTTTCCTCCACGGCGGCAGAGCTCCGCGATGGTTTCACTGGGGTGAGTGTGTAGTAGGCGTGAGCGTGGGCACTTAGACTGAGCCCAGCGCAGTTTCATCTCGAGTGCGGAGTCGGGGGGCTGATGCCAGCTCATCTATCAGAGGTGGTCGTAGGTGAATTGGTGGCGTCAGGGATAGGTAGCAGGTAGCAGAGCATGGTGGCCACACTAGGCCCTGGGACTATCCAGACACCAAGTGTGAACTAGGACAGATGGCCACCTGGTCTCAACCACCTGGTCCACAGTCGGCTGTCTTTCCCCTACGAACGAGGAGGCAGGAGCCCTCTCCACGCACGGCCCAGAGGGCTCCATCCCGCAGTCCGCTCCTCTTCCCAAGGAGCCCGCTCACTGCAACCTGAGCCCTCGCTGGCCGGCCTGGGCTGCGTCTCCAGCTCCGGGCCCGATCGGGTTCCCATTCCTGGATCGCCCACGCTCCCCTGGTGACGAATTCCCGCATTACCTGAGGGATTTGCACATTGGACATGTTCCTTGCGGGCCGGAATGTCCCGGGAGCGTGTGGGGGATGGCAGCGGGGAGCCGCCTGTCTGCCACGTACCACCAGGCACAGGGAGTCCAGGATGGGATCGGCCTGTGGCCTGTGGCCTTGGCCTTTGTCCTTTCTTGAGAAGGGCCAGGAGAGGGCAAGGTTTCTGGACATTGGCGACCAGATCCTGGTAACCTCGCCAAAGCCAGAGACGGACAGACATATAGGGCATGGGATGATGCACCTGACCACGCACCCCCTGACCAAGGGACCCCCCAAGATCCTGCCCAGGTCAGGCATTTCTTCCAAGGACCTCTGGTTAGAGCGGCCTCGCCCACAGCGTCCCGCATGGCATCAGTCCTGCGAGTGCTCACCCACAAAAGGGGCTCCGTGGCCCGACACAGGCCTCTCCATTAGTCCAAAAGCAGACTGGCCCGCGACAGAGGAAGGGAACCTGTTAGGCTGCACTGAGCTCAGCGAAGTCCTCTCCACAGCCCCCCGCTAATGACTTCTCGAGGAACTGCTGTGCTGAGAGACACCGGCTGGCAAACACCAGGACAGAGAGAGAGGACTAAACTGAAAGCTGAGAAACGGGGCTTCTTGACCGGGTTCACACCGTCAGCCGGAGCTTGGCTCTGCGCTCTCCCTGGGCCAGTGCTCAGCCTCTTGGCACTCAGCAGCGGCCTCAGGATTCTGTGCTGCTGGAGATGACTCGGGCTGGGGAGGGCGTGAGGGGCCACATGGCCTCTTCCTTCCTCACTCTCCCACGGCCTGGCCCTGGCATGAAGCAGTGCTGGGTCCCCCTGGTCCTCGGAACCGGCCCACCCCATATCGTGGCTCAAGGTGTGCCAACCCCACTGAGGCCACCTTGTCTCTGGGCAGAGGAGAGCTGTCCCTCCCACGGCGTTTGCCTGCGTGGAGCACTTGTGGGTCAGGTATTTAGAAATGGAAACATCCTCACCCTCCCCCTCTTCACCACCTCCAACCCCAGCTTTCATGTACGCTGAGGAGGGGGCCCCTCGGAGGGCATAACCAGGGGCATGAGCCGGGCACTTGGGCCTCCTGAGTCGCCATTCAAGGCCCTTTGGGCTCCTGTGGAAGGCAGGCTGGATGTGCTGGCGTGAGGTTACCCCAGCTCCCTACAGACGCCCCAAACCCTGCTTACCAGGCCCCCAGAAAGCCACCACCCAAGTCTGGCTGGGCCTGTGTGGGCCCTGCCACTCCTCTCCGCAGCTCAGGAAGTGGCCGGTGAGTGTAGGCTTCCAGGCGGCATAACTCCTGGCCACACACCACCCCGAGTACAGAGTACAAGAAGAGAGAGCATGGCTCATCCAGCCCCCTTCCCCTCCTTAACACCCACAGGGATGTCTCTTTTCACCAGCTTTCATTTTCTGGTGAATCTGATTTATATCCCTTTGCTGGCAGCCCTGGGCCCAGCCCCAGAGCCCTTCCCTCCCCTTCCTCCCTCTGAGGTTCACACTCAGCTTCTTCCACGCCAGGCCACGGCCACTGGGTCCCCAGCCAGCCCCCGGTTCAGTTTGGTGGCCTCTGAGACGCCCCTCATGGGGCCAGGTTTGGCTGCTGCCACCACGTCCAAGTTCTGAGACCCGGCTTAGTGCTTGGCGCTGGCTGCGAAGGGCCCAGGGTGTGAAGTGCCCGCGGAGCACAGCTCCCAGCAGCTGGCTTTGGATGTCGCCCTCCTTGGCCAACCGCGTTTGCCGCCTGGGCTTCAGCAGTGGGAGCTGGCAGCACGGGAGGGCGGGGCAGGCTCTGATAGAGTGGACACTGGGCAGGTGTGTGAGGGCTGCCTGCCAGGCTGGGGTGCAGCCCCTGTGGAGAGAGAAGTGGGGCGAGGGGAGGTCACAGGATCTTTAGTCCTTCCCAGCCAGACTCAGCTTTGGCATCTGAAGGAAGCCAGAGGCACTGCCCTCATGAGCTAGGGTGATGCCAGAGACCCACCCTGGGGTCTCCGTGGACCCGTCACCAGTCCCACAGCGCAAAGCACGCTCTTCAGTTGTTACATCTAAGCCGAGTCTTTTTGCCTGACATGTGGTTCTTCTCTTGGTGGTGTTCTTATAAGTAAAATTCTACCTCATACCCCGACATTTCTTAAATGTTCATCATGTGCCAATCAGGCGTGTACGTTAGGTCAGTGTCTCACCTTGAATGTGAGTGTGAATCACATGGGATTTTACTGAAATGCAGATTCTGGTCCAGTGGGCCTGGTGGACCTGAGCGTCTCATCCAGCGCTGCTGGCCGGTGACGGGGCACTGGGCGACCGTAGGTGATGGCTCAGTGTGGCAGATGGGCCGACCGAGGCACAGGCTCTGTCGGTGCGATTGTGGGGAGTGGGATCCAGCCTGGGAGTGCCGGGCTTTCCTTAGGCCCGTGGTTCAGCCTGGCTGTCCATCACACTCGCGTGGGAAGGAGCTTTCAAAACATGCGGGAGGGGCCCCTCCCCCAGACCACCGATTACACTCTCCCAGGACGGGGCCTGGGCCTCCTTTCTGTTGCTGTTGTTAGTCCTCACCCGAGGATGTTGTCCCCATTGCTTTGTAGAGAGAGAGTGGAAAAGGGAGGGAGGGGGAGAGAGAGAGAAACATCGACGTAAGAGAGATACATCAATTGGTTGCCTCCTGCACGCATCCCAACTAGGCTGGGGGTCAAACTTGTAACCCAGGTACGTGCCCCTGACTGGGATTTGAACCCACGACCCTTCGGTACGCGGGCCGACACTCTAACTACTAAGCAACACTGGCCAGGACATGGGCATCCTGTTTTAAAGAACCCCCCAGGTGAATCTATGGTGCGACAGGTTGAGCACCACTATCAGGAAGATACCCTGACGACGCCCTGACTGTGCACCGTTGTCACTTGTGAGCCCGCTGGTCCTGCCTGTCTCCCCATAAATGAGTCAATACATGGGTGCCAGGGACTGGACTCGCCGCTGAGCGAGGTGGGTGAGCTGGGAGGAGAACGCCGAAGGGGGAGACATCAGCAGCTGAACATTCCCTTCACTCTGCCCGTCCTCGGTTTACCCTCCGTGCAATGAGGAAGCTGGTCTGGACCATCCCAGGGCCCCTTTTTCATGCTCCTCACCATCGTTCTGAGGTTCCGAGTGAACCAGGCGGAGCCCCCAGCTGCCTCTCCTCTCCCAGTGACCCCATTTCTCTCTGTCCTCAGCTCCTCTCCCCCGTCCTGTTCCTTTTTCTTGGCCTCAGATATGTGTGAGAGCAGCTATCACATGTGGTAGGAAAAGGGCCTCACTCTCCACCCACATTCCCAGGCTGTGCCAGGGGCCAGGCCACCCAGGGAAAGCCGGGGAGTGATCCCCTTCGCTGCCCAGCCCGCCTCTCCCCACCCTTCCCGCCCGGCTCCCGGCTTCTTCATATTTGTGAAGTCCCCCACCCACTGGAGTACGTGGCTTGGTGATTTCTGACTTCCAGGAGAATGTGGGCTGGCCAGGGCCCCTGGGTGACAGAAACCACCAAAACTCTGCCTGGATCCTCATCAGGGAATTGCGCGATAATGGGGCCGGGGCTCCAGTTTCACGGGGAGGGGAAGAATGAGCGTGCCTCTTTTTATGGGACATTCGGAATGACAGGAATTAGAGGCCCGAGCCCCCTCCGCCCAGCACTGCCCCGTCACCACCCCGGGCTGTCCAGTTGGGCTCTGGGAGTGCTCCTCGCCGAGCTATGCTTGGGTGGTACAAGTTCAAGCCTCCTCTGTTGAAATGCGTGCGCCCTGTTTAGCCAAGAGGTGTCTGCATCCGAGCTATGCAGAGCAAAGTATTATTAGAGCAGGCATCAGTGTGTCTGTAACTGAACCCAGCTCTCCCTAGCAACCGTTGCCAACAACACCTCTAACAGAAGGATGCAGTACCTTGTTTTGAAGGGGGGAAAAAAACACACCAAGTCACAAACACAGCAGGGTTGTTGTGAAAAGACAACGCAAAATCGGAATCTGGAATGTGACCAGAGATCAACCAAAGGACCTGTATGCATGCATATAAGCGTAAGCGATGGACGCAGACAACAGGGGGTGAGGGTGCGGGCAAGACTGGGAGGATGAGGTGACAATGGGGGATAAAGACACATTTGTAATACCTTAATCAATAAAAAAATTAAAAAATAAAACAGACCTAAAAATAAATGGCTCTCTGCCAGCACCTTCCAGAAGACACCCTCTTAAAAAATTGACCTCGGGGCATTTGATAGACAGAAACACTATTGAAGGGTGACAGGGGCTCCGTAGGGCCTCCGTGGGGTCTCTGGGAATGATTGTAACTGTAAGTTTTTGTGCCGGAAGGGGCACTCGGGATGTTCTGGTCCGGCTGCCCCTATCTGTAAATCAGAGTATAAGATCCACCTTCAGGGCTTGAGTGACACATCCGTCCCCTCTGTAGCTTGAGCAGAGAACCTGGGCCGGTCCTCTAACTCCAGTCAGAGGGCGGACTTCCTCTCCTGCTTGTCTCAAGGTCTCCAGAAACGCAAAACCCTTCCCTCAGCGTGAAGTGTGGCGTTCTGACCCCGCCTGCTACGAGGAAAGGAGGAAGGGACTAACCTGGGTGCCTGGAGTGCTAACCAGCTCCTGGTTGCAAACTTAAGGGCAGGAATCCTGGCTGAGTTTTCATGGGTCCCCAGCTCCTGGCAGCACGACTTGTACATAATAGGTGCCCAGGAAGTGCCTGTGCCAGGGCGGGCGGGGCCCTCAACCCAGGGCTCCCTGGTGTGTGGTGGGCTTCTCCGCTCTCCTGAGGACCTTCATGAACATGGGCTTCCTTCCCCACATGTACATTTCAGTGGCTCAGCAAGCCTGCGAGCCCCACCCAGAGTGACGGGCTGAGTGGGGTGGTCAGCCCAGCACGCAAGCTCCAGGCTCCATGCCATACTATACCCTCTCCCCCGCCAGCCCCCCGCCCCCCGCCCCAAATAGCTTCTAAGGGTCAGAAGCTCGAGAAAATCAGGAATCTGCCTCATGAAGGAAGCTATCAGTGGGGATTCCATAACCCACCCACCTAGAATAATCGCACAGCATCCCGTGGTCTCCGAGCCCCTGAGCTTTCTGGGCCACTGGAGGGCCGAGGGGGTCTGAGGCAATACCTTCCCGTCTCCGCTTGCTTTATCCAGGTGAACCCCAAGCTGTTATGCCCAAGGTTCTGCTCTCCCCTCGCACCCTCTCCCCCTGATCGGACCTCCTCCCTCCCTCCCCACGCCCACCGCATGTAAACTAATTTTACTGTTGGCCCAGCCGGGCATACCCCAGGGATAGCAGCGCATTGTTCTGCTCGTTCCTGAGGCCGAGCGCAGCCCTGGCCAGACCCACCCGAGCTCCTCCACTGCTGCTGGGAGTCGGGAGGGTAGAGCAAGGGCCAGCACCAGGCAGCAGCTTTCCTGTGGGCAGGTGGAGGAGGGTGACGTCGGGCCCACCAAAGATCTCTTTAAAAAAAACAAGCTCCCCCACCTGCTGGCTGGCACCCGAGCACCCTGTGAGTGGTCAGTGCCCGTGCTGAAGGTCGTGTCCTGCGAGGGCCATGCAGGGCCGGCACGCACGCTCCCTCAGGGTGGGCACTGGCAGGCTTGCCTCCCCTGTCACGGGAGACTGGTTGTCACAGGCGTTTGGCAGGCACGGCTGCCCCGATGGGGAGAGCGATGCTTGGCTGGTGCCAAGGCTCTTGGCCCACCTCACCGAACCCCAGAGGGGGGAGCCCGGTGTCTCCTTGCCATGCTTGTTGCCCACACTTGCTCTGGCATGAGTGAACTTTACCTTCTTTCTCCCAATCCTCGTTTCTGTCTCTCAGCAAACACTTACTGAGCCTCTGCTGTACACCACACAGTGGCAGAGCCTGTGTACGGCGTTGTCTCTGCTCGTCTGCCTGCCCTCCGTCTTCTCCGTTTGTGCAGGGGTGGGTGTAATCCCAAGACTAGGTGTCTTACTCAAGGCCCCGGCCAGACTGTCTCAAAGGGAGCATTCAGACCAGCGTTCTCTGACGGTGCGGTTTGGGGGTGGGGGCGTGGAGGCAGGGTGTGGGGGCTCCTGAAGGTGCTAAGTCGAAAGCCCCTCTGAAACTTGGGGATGTTCGGTGGGACAGAATCAGCTCATGGCTTGATCAGGGGCAAAAAGCGTTTTGTGTTTTTAATCTGAAAATAAGCAGAAGAAAGAAAATGATCATTTGGGCCCCAGTCAGTCCCAGAGGCGCCCAGGACAGCAGCCTGCCCGTCAGGCTTTCCTTTTCCAAAACTGTGTCCCCAGGTGTCCTGGGGCAGTGACTGTGTCCTGTCATCTGTGTCCCGTCCCCCCAACCCCCCACGGTGGCAGCACCTCGTTGGTGCTCGGCAGGCATCCAGTGGCTGGTTCCAGATGCCTCCGCTCAGGGGGGACCAAGGTGGGCAGTAGCCTGGGCAGCAGAGGGGATGGAGCGGCGTCCTGCCCCCTCCCACCTCCGGGCCGGGAGCTTTACCGAGGTCAGGAATGGTTTCACCACCGCCTGGGGCCCTTGCCAGGCTGTGTCCTCTTCCCTGCACACCCTCACCCCCCACCCGGCTTCATTTTTCCTGCTAAATCCCCTGATAGAACCTGGTTGGGCGCTTCCCTGTCTGAAGCTGCCACGCCGAGGCAGGCCTGCAGATAAGTGGGTTATCGGAGAAGACCGGCTCGGGTGTCCCGGGCCCCAGAGGGTCACCCCTGGCTGGCTGGCAGCTCACCCCCAGCACCTCCTCCTCCCCAGAGCAGGCCAGCAGGAGACGGCAGATCCGTCCACAGCTCAGCGAGTGGCCGGCCCCCAGCCGCCGGTGGGAATCTGAGCTATGCTAAGCCGCTCCAGATCGCAGCATCGCTGCCCTGCCCGGGCACGGCCGGCCCAGACAGGGCGCCTCTACCTGCCGCGGCCGCCGCTGGAAAGCTGGCACGGCCCGAGCTGATGGAAAAAATCTCCCTGCGGGTTATGTAACTGCTCACCACCCTGTCCCTGGCTTCCCAGGGAGGCTCCCAGCCACCACAGAGGGAGCGGGGTGGACCCTGGCCAGGGAGGGGTCAGCAGCGGGTCACTCTTCCAAAGGGAAGCAGATAGTCTTGAGTGATTGCCGAGGTCCTCCTCTGGGCCCAACACCCTCAAGGCCCCAAGGAGTCTAGGGTGTTCCCTACAAACGCTCGTGGGGCCGGGAGGCCTGCCCAGCCGCGTGGCCTCGCAGAGTGAGAAGGGCTCGCCTGGGAGCTGCACCTAGAGGGAGGTGTTAAGAAGGAGAGTGAAGGGCAGTTTTGTTGTTGGTTTGTTTCGTTGGGTGGTGTTGTTTTTTACTTGGTGATTTTTTGAATTGTGGTAAATATATGCAACATAAATGTGTAATTTTAACCATTTCGAAGTGCCTAGTTCAGCGGCACCAAGCACAACCACCACCACCATATACCCCCACAACCCTCTCATTGTCCCAAACAGAACTCCTGCAGCCACCAAACAATAATTCACAGCTCCCTACAACCTCCGCTCCACCTTCCGTGAACTTGCACGCTCCGTGCATACTGCATATCAGTGGAATCGTGCAATAGTTGTCCTTGTATGCCTGGTTTCTTTCACGTAGCATAAAGCCCTCAAGATTCATCCATGTGTCCGAATGTCCTTCCTTTTCATGGCTGAGTGATACTTCATTTTATGTCTATGCCACATTTTGTGTGTCCGCTCATTCATCGTTGGTAGGTATTTGGGTTGTTTCCACCTTTTGGCTGTTGGGAATAACGCTGCTATGAACATTCAAGTTCAAGTATCTGTTTGAGCCCCTGCTTTCAATTCTTTTGGATACAGAGTTAGAAGTGGCATTGCTGAATCCTATGGAGATTGTTTAACTTTTTAGGAACTGCCAAACTTTTCTGTGGGGGGTAGGGGGAAGGGATATAACGAACCAAGACCCAAAGAAATGATGCAAGTGAGGAACAGTGGGGATACTGCCTTACCTGGAATCGGGGGTGTAAGTGGAGAGTCAGAGACAGTCTATAAGCTGCAGCAGGTAGGAACCTGAGAGGCCAAAGGGTTTGGACTTTATGAAGTAGGACTGGGAGCCACTGTTGGTTCTTGAGCTGTAGCATCCCAAGATTAATTAAAAATCATAGAACAGTTTAGACCTAAAGGGAGGCTCTACAAATTATCCATCCAACCCATTCCTGTTGTAGATAAGAGATGAGAGACCCAGAGGGGTTAACAGAAGCCGTGCTTCCGGGAGACACTTAGGAGGAGTTGTAGGATGTTGTGCTTGGAAATGTCTCACAGAAGAGAATCGGGGTTTAGGTGAACACAGGTGTCTCTTGTAAAGGGAGCCTGCCCCTCAGGCCTGAGGGCCCCGCCTTCCTCTCAGGAGCCTGCTCTGCCCATTGGTACATGGAACCGAGACCCAGAGCTGGAAGCTAGGGTTGCTGCCACAGGGAGCATAGGCCAGTGCGGGAGATTGTGTCCCTGTCCCTCCGTTCTCCTTCCTTTCGCAAGTGCCACGATGGGCTCCGAACTTCTAGAACAGTGGTTCTCAACCTTCTGGCCCTTTAAATACAGTTCCTCATGTTGTGACCCAACCATAAGATTATTTTCGTTGCTACTTCATAACTGTAATGTCACTACTGTTATGAATCGTCATGTAAATATCTGATATGCAGGATGGACTTAGGCGACCCCTGTGAAAGGGTTGTTCGACCGCCAAAGGGGTCGCGACCCACAGGTTGAGAACCGCTGTTCTAGAAGGATCAGTCAGTAGGTATTTTTTAATTTGGATTCTGTGTTCAGAGATGAGCAGGCTCCCCAGGCGAGGACACATGGCCTGTGTTTCAGATTGGGCACCAAGCACATGGCCTACTGGGCAGCTGTGGGGAGAATGAACAGGACTCTGTTCATTGCATGCCCCCCCGCACCTCTGCCCCCAGTGCCCTCCCCAACTGCAGTGGGCACGCCTCCCCCTGACCTTTCGTTCACCCACACCTACCTGCATCGGCTGCCTTCTGGATGCCTGGCATGAATGGCAGTGACTTATCAGGAAGTGAGTGAGTGGGGGGCGGGGGTAGAGTGGAGGGGGTTGGGGGGAGTGGAAGGAGGATGACAGGACTATTTAAACACCCAGAAAGAATGCCACACTCGTCTTGAACTCACTGCTTTCAGGGCGGCTGGGTTCCATCTCCCCTAGATAAAGGGAGAGGCCCCTTTAAGTGGGCAGAGGTCCTCCCAGCTCCTGGGCCAGTCAGTGAGCATCATGTGGACACTCCAAACGCGTGTCATGCCCGGTTGCCAGTTTCTTCTTACCTGCACTCCTTTCCCTGTTTGGTGGCATCTCTGTCCCCAGGGACTAGACTACGTGACCTCTAGGGTCACCTGCCAACCCAGGAACTCTTGGAGCAACCTCAGAATCATCAGTATAGGGAAGCTGGCCTCAGAGCCCGAGGTTCAGAGTCAGGGCTCCCTGTGCACCCACAAAGACTCCCTCCCGCACTGCCTCATGCCCGAGTTCTGAATCTTCAGGGAGAAACGGTCCCAGCCCCTCCTGGCCCCATCTCAACCCCAGTTCCACCTGCAGGGACCACCCTCCCTTAGCCCTTGGGTGGCCTTCCAGATCCCAGTTCAAGAGGGAGAAAAGCTTCCGGCCACTTTGAAACGTGGGACAGACATGCTCAGGCCAGAGCAGTCCCCTCCTGGGGCACCCCCACCTCAGCTGGCCTTGGCAGTGCCCAGCTGGGACCTGAGCACTCAGAGGAGTCACAGTGTGTGTGCACTCCCGGGCCCTTTGCACCAGACCCACCGAGCAGAGGGCCTTGGACCACCATGCCACCGTGTGGTGCCCCCACTCCCGCAGGCAGTGCCCCAGGAGGAGTCGCCTCGGGGGTATTCAGGGATGGCAGGGCTCCAGCTCAGGCCTGTGACTATCCGTCCGGAGTTGGAATAAGTGCATCTGGAGCA
This sequence comes from Myotis yumanensis, assembly GCF_028538775.1. NCBI lineage: Eukaryota > Metazoa > Chordata > Mammalia > Chiroptera > Vespertilionidae > Myotis > Myotis yumanensis. Next base: position 83,435,996 of record NW_027223758.1, read on the forward strand.
GCTGCATGTCCCTCGGAGCTTCACACCGTGGACTCATCCGTACCATTGACCCCATTAGGCAACCGCCATTGCATTACCCCGGGTGTTAAAACAAGTTCGATTAGAGGAATAATTTCTCTGATACGGGGTTGGAAGCCGAGTCACCTGGAGTTCAGCCTGCAGGCCTCTTAATGACATAGTGCCGTGTGGCATAAGAAATCTCTGACGTAGCCCAGAGGCCGACACCTACCTCCTGGCCCTGGTTCTGGCACCAGTCAGCTGGTGACTTTGGACAGATCTCGAAGTCTGGCTGCCTTCAACTTACTCTTTCATTAAATGGAGTAATGATGCCTGTCTCCTACACCCGCCTGCACCACAGACATAGTCGTTGTAAAAATCACTGAAGCACATCTCATTTTGTCTGTGCCTCTTATGACTCCTCCTCCAAGAGGAACTCCTGGATTTCATAAAAGCGTGTTTTCCCTTTTGCTCTTGATAAGTTCCCTTCTACAAGGTTCCTAAGAGAGGCCCCACACCGACAGTCTTCCACAGACCCAGTGTGTGTGAGGACTTGGAGTGTGGATGCACTGTTCCCGAGAGCCCTGGGTGGAGCGCCCCCGCCCCCCCGGGTGCCCCATGCTCAGCACTGTTGAACCCCAGTGAGCAGGGACTACTGGCCTCTATCAGATACTTAGCCGCCTGCCTGTGGGGCAAGGCCAGCTCAACCAGAGAGCAGTTAGTAAAGTCAGAGGAAGGGGCATGCCCTTTAAGTGCTGGCAGCTGGGAAGGCTTCCTGGAGGAGGTGGCATGAAAGAAGAGGCAGAATTGGGGCAGACAGAGGAAAAGAGGAGGAAGAAGCCAAAGCAAAGGCTTGTAGGTGGAAGGAGCCTGAGGCAGAGGATGCGATTGTGCAGGAGAGCAGGTGAGGTGAGGCAGGTCATGTGCTGCCAACCTGGCTGAGGGGGTCCGGCAGCAGCAGGGGCTCCGCAGTGTCTGCAGGCCCCATCTGAGGCTGCCCAGCCAGGCAGTCACCCCAGCTCACGGTCACCACACCGGCTCATTCATATGCTGGCTCTTGCTTCCCACCCTGTCAGGCCCAGACTGTTTTCAACCAAAAAGAAAACTTCTGCCTTAAGAGTAGTGAGCTCGCCCTGACCGGTTTGGCTCAGTGGATAGGGCGTCGGCCTGCAGACTGAAGGGTCCCAGGTTCGATTCCGGTCAAGGGCATGTACCTTGGTTGCGGGCACATCCCCAGTAGAGGGTGTGCAGGAGGCAGCTGATCGATGTTTCTCTCTCATCGATGTTTCTAACTCTCTATCTCTCTCCCTTCCTCTCTGTAAAAAAATCAATAAAATACATATATATTTTTTTAAAAAGGGTAGTGAGCTCCCTGCTAGCCCTGGTCCACCCGCCTGGGGTAGGAGGTAGGGAGAGCCATAGGCCTGGGCCCAGGCCAGCCTGCAGGGGGCTCTGGACGCCAGGGTTTCCCTGAGGCAGATCGAGAGAGACCTCCCCACCTCCCTCTCTGTGGTCTGCTCCCTCAGGGGCCAGGACCCGGTTCCAGGTGCCCACCTCGTGTGGCTGACTCAGCCCTTCCTTAGGGATCTGCTGCTTCCCAGGGCCATCCAGAGGTGGGCGCCCACACACAGGCGTGCAGCACTGATGCCGTGGAGCTGCCCTTGCCCCTGCAGCAGCCAGGCAGCCCCCAGGAAACCAGGAGCAGGGCTGCCCACGATGCCAGGGCGGCAGGTTCCCGAGGCCGCCCTCAAGCTCTTCCTCCCCTCCTCCCCTCCCCCAGCACACGTTTCTGGTAGAGAAGGAGACAGGAGGTCGGAAGCCAGTCTGCTCCACCCACTCTGGCCTCAGTGTCCTCACTGGGTCTGGGGGCCACTGTCCCCCGGGCAGCAGGGCTCAGGCGGCTCTCACAGCCCCTCAGGCGCCTTGGGCTTGAGAAGGTTGTGTTTGGGGTGGGGGTGAGGGGTTCCAGGGCTGGGGGGAGCCTGGAACACATCTGGGGGCAGGAAGAGACGATAGGGAGCTGCTCAGAAGCAGGGGGGCTGGAGGCTGGGGGTTAAAGGTGGAGGAGACACCAGGGTTGCAGGAGGCCGGGTTTCTAGCTCAGCCCCACCTTTCTCTAACTGGGTGACCTGGGCCAGGCCTTCCTCCTCCTGCTGGTTTCCTCGCCCATAAAATAAGAAGTGATTTCAGTGGTCCCTTCTAGCTCATTGTCCATTATGCTAAAGCGGACAGGCTGGGCATACACAGGGTGCTGGCTAACTACCCGCTGCTGCCTGGTTGGTCACGGGAGTGACCAGTGAAAAGCAGGCCTCAGCTAAGCCTGTCCCAGCCTGGGGGTGTCTGCCATCCTAGTGGCTCCTCCCTACCCTCCTGGCCAGGTCTATGGCGTCCGTACCTACCTGGTGGGCAGAGTGGCCTGCAGGGGGCGGCATCATGCCGCTCAAGGCTGGCCTCACCTGCCTGCAGGCCCTTCCAGCCCAACCCAACATCCTGGTGTCCTGGGGGATGATGACCACAGGGAAGACTGCAGCCAGGCGGTGGCAGCTCCAGCCACAAAGCCACCCTACGGTACAGATCCCAGCCCTGCCTCCACGAACCTCAGTGCCAGGGGCCCTTGCAGACCTCCAGGCTGGCCAGTGTCACCTCCCGCCCCCTCCTCACCCCCCATGTCTAGGGTTCCTGTCAAGGGTCTGGCCAGGAACTCTATTTCCTCTTCCCTTTCAGGCGGCAGTCCCTCGCAGGCATTATTGTGCACCAGCTGTGTGCAAACGCATTGTGCTCTAAGTACCCATTACTTAGTGAGGTAAGTGTGCATACCTCCTACCCATGGGTAAAGAAAGTTCCAGAAAGCTTAGGAAACACACCCGAAGTCACACAGCCGGTCCGTGCCAGCAGCAGGAACGGACCCTCGTCCCGAAGCCCCGTGCCCCGCCTCCCCAGGACTTGCCGCCACCCACGTGCCTCCGTTGGCCAGAGTGATGGGGGCAGGGCCAGGTATAAGGTAGACGGCAGGTGGCTCAGAAACAAGATAAGAAGATGCCTTGTAGATGACAGTGCTGGTCAGAGCCTCCTCCACGCAGACTAAACACTGTCCCCGTGATCTCTCCATTGTCACCTCGTGACCGAAAGAATCCGGAGACCATTTCCAGACCAGAGCCCGGTGGTGCTCCAGGTCTGCCGCTCCCTCCCTGTCTCGCTGGGGGGGGGGGGGGAGGGGGGGGGTGCAGGGTGTCCTTCTCCCCCGAGCTGCAGACAGGAAGCCAGGTGGCTTGTCTGTGGCAGTCCCATCGCGGCTTTCCAGCCCAGCACCCTCATGATTCGTGAAAAAAGGCAAAGAGAAGGAGCCTCAATTCTGTTTGGGCCGCTCCCACTCGGGGGCCCCAGGGGCTGGAGGCTGCAGCTCCAGGGTAAAGTGGTCCTGGTGAGTGGGTGCCGCTGGTGGCCCGGGCGTTTGGGCGTCTGTGAGGGCCCCTCGGGTGGTAGGTCGAGTCTCCTGTGACAGACAGGCCCGGCCACGGAGTTGGAGGAAGCAGATTGTCTCTCGAATGGGGCTTCACACCTCCGTGGTCTCTCTAGACCAGAGGGAGGGGTGGTGGCACTCGAGCTGGTCCCTTCCTTACCACCTAGCGAGTCTGAGAGGCCAGGGCATCAGACTGCAAAGTGCAAAGGAACGAGAGGGAGATGGCGCCCGCGTGCTGTCTCATGTCTAACGCTCTGAATTATTAAGAAGGGAGGACCCTGGGGTGTGAGCCGAGGCCGCTGGCCGCTCCATCCCGAAGGAGCCCTTCTAAGGCTCCGGCACACGGCCACAGAGCCACCGGAGAGCGCCGCGTCGGGAAAGCTTTCTCCGTGCTGCACCACGCTCTTCTTAACTCCCCCTCCACAGCCCCTGTGCAGCCTGATGTATCATGTCCCCTCTGCTTTCCGTGGCTGTGGCTTCATTTCAGAATCAGGTGACGTGCCCCGGGCTGGAGAGGGGAAAGGTCAGCAGGGGGTCTGCCGGAAGGCGGGGACCTCGAGCACGGCGCGCTCCCACGGGCGTTTCTGCGGCCTGGGCTCACGTGCATCCTCGCCGTGCAGTGTGGTGTGGCCACAGACACCGTGGCTCCTGGACCTTATCGGAGGGAAGCTCGGAAGTGTGTTGTTGGCGTAGCCTGCCTGTTCCTCCAGCTTCCTCTCCTCCAGCCCGGCCTGGCGGGGACAGAGGAGGCAGCATTCCTGAGAGCCGGTTGGAATGAGAGCCCCACAGGGCCCAGATGGCCAGGGGCCAGTTCAGTCTGACAAGCATCTTCGCTGAGCACCCTTCCTGTACCTGGGGGCGGGGGGGGGGGGGGGGGGGCAGAGTGCCAGGATTGGGCTTGAGGCAGGGAGCGCTCAGAGCTCATCTGTCTCTTCCCCTTCCCCCAGACCCCCTCGGTCCTCTCACCCTCCTGGCTGGCATAGCTTTCCTGTACTCAGACCAGCCCATATGTTTTCGGAGACCCCCATCCCCGCCTGGGAGGAGCGGCTGGATTTGCAAGCCCCCTGCTTGTTGTCAGCCTCCCTCATGACCCCAAAGGGCTTGCTTGCAAAAGTTTGTCCTCTGGACTTTGTGTTTCCCCGTCTGCTGCTCTACCCTCCCCGCGCCTCCTGGCTCCGGCCCCAGCGCCAGCCCCTGTCTGTCCCTGCAAACACAAGTCAGCTGTGTGCGCAGACAAAGCCATGCTTCCCCGAGGGGGCCGGGCCTGCAGAAGGGACATTTCCAGGGAACTCTGGGGGCGGCGGCTGGGAGGGCAGAGGCGACTGTCTGATAGCAGGGACTCCGCGTCATCGTCTAGGGGACTTGGCCGGGCCCCAGGGGCCAGTGGCTGTGGGTGGTGACCAGGAGAGGCAGCCAGGCTGGAAGAAATCTGCAGTTGGAGAGGGTAGGAAACAGGCTGGACGGGGGAGATAACGGCCTGCCCTGTGTGTCTGTGTGCGTCTGCGTCTGCCGGCGAGGGCGGCTGGAGCCAGGCGGTCTGAGGCCCTATCTAGAGAGATTTTTGTCCCGGGTTGTGAAAGTGGAGCCAGCAGTAGGGTCCAGGGCCTGGGAGAGAAGACATGTGGCCCGCCCTGCCCCCTCAGCCTGCGTCCCTCTCAGGGTTCCCCCTCCCTCCCTCCCCACCTGACCAAAGAGTAGGAGGCGGAAGGCAGGCGCAAGCCAGAGGGAACATTCTGAGTGCCCTGCAAATGCCAGAAGGCCTGGGTTTCAGTCTCAATTGTATCACTCATTCGACTTAAGAACTTGGATACATCCCCTAATATTTCTGGCTCTCAGTCTCGTTGGCTGTAAAATGGGGATTATCTGTATCTGCCCTGCGCACCACACAGGGAGGTGGGAAAGATCTTATGAACTGAGGATGTGACAATAGTTGGTAAACCAAAGAGCCACATACACCTTAAGGAGTTGTCATGATTTGGGTCTGCAAGGGTTGCCGAATGAAGACCTGGGGTTAGAGGAAGCTGGGGTGTGGGGGAGAGGGGTAACAGGCAGAGGGAGGTCCAAGGCCCCACCCAGAGTGGGCCCTGTGGGAACCTGGCCCCAGGCAGGTAGGGAGACGGAAGAGACTCTCTGCGGTGGGTGCTGGTCACAGGTTTGCTGACTCAAGTAGAAGGTGGCCTGGGTGGGGCACTTCCCCGGGGAGTCAGGGAGAGCTGTGTGAAGCCCCTTGCCCCTCGCCCCTCGCCCCTCACCCCGCCTGGCCTGGAGGTAAAGGCCAGCTGATTTTGCAGAAGGGCAAGGGGGGAACTTCGGTTTCCTTCCCTCACCTCCGCAGCCTGAGGAAGTCAGGTGCCCTCTCCCCGCCCCTCCTCCCCTCTCTGACCTAGAAATCAGGTGTGGAGAGAGCAGGAAGGAGCTGGCAGGGTGACAGGGCTGCCAGGCCGAGGCTGAGAAGCTGAGCTATTTAAAGTGTGCAGTGCCCAGGGGGCATGAATGCCACCCACCCCCAGGGTGCTCTCAGCAGTCAGCTTTCCTTTCTTGGCCCACATCCCAGGCCCTCGGGGCACCCAGAGGGCCACAGGTCAAGCGCCAGGGGCTCTGGGAGGCGACAGGCCGGCAGCTCCTGGAGCTGGCATGGGAGGCGGCTCGGCCTCCCCTCCGGCTTGGGTTCCCTCCTCTGAGCCTCTGGGCTGAGTTGGCGGGGCCACACAGACTCTTTGGCTCCCTGCGCCTTATAAACAGGCCGGGGATGCGTGGGGAACTTAGAGGAGGAATGCCCAGCGCCTGCTGCGTGGGACAGCTGCTGCCTGCTCCCTCCACTGGCCGCCACGCCACCAGCCTCAGGGATCAGAGCCAGCGAGGGGCAGGATTGGAAAGTGGGGAACTTTGGCCTGACAGGCCTGCTCCCCTCCCCGGCCTGCCTTTCCAGGATACCCCAGATTACAAAGCGTTTTCTCCTTTATCCCCACTTAACACGTACCTGTCCTGAATCCTAACCGTGACTGAGCGAGGCCACGTGCTCGTTTCCCTCCTCGCTGCAAAAGGCCAGTGCCTCCGCCCGAAGAGCCGCCGGGAGGCAGGCCTGTCAGAAGCCCCCACACAGGGACGGGCTGAGGGTGTCCTAGCCGAGTGGTGGCCGGGCGCTAGCCTCGAAGCAAAGCAGGTCTGCAGGGTGAGCTACACAGTGTGGCTGGCTGTGGCCTGGTTTGAACGGTTGCCAACTGCCCTGTCTGGGAAGGACTGGCCATTATCCTGCGACTGCATCCTTCCTACTACCTTGGCATTACATTGTCCTTTCTTTCATGAAATGATGGATGAACGCTTTTTTTAAAAACATCCTTAGCAAAATAAAGCGTTGGCAAACCTCAAATTTTACAGGTCCAAGAAATCCTGGAGTCCAGGCCCAGTGCCCTGGTTGATGGCCAGACCAGCACAGTTCACCCGGGCACCGGGCTGTCCCTGGCACTGGGTGACAGGAATTGACGAGGGAGTGGGGTGCAGGCCGGGGAGCTGGGACAGGGCACGCCCTGGCCTGGGCTGAGTGTGTCAGCCTGACACTAACTTGTGGCTTCCCACCTCGAGTTTCCAGCCCACCCCACCTGCTCTGCACTCTCGGCTGGAGAGTCCCTGCAGTCCTGGGGGAGCCCAGAGAAGCTGCACGGGCTGCCTTCAGTGGAGCACAGCACGTTCACCCCGCCCTCTTGAACGTTGACCCAGTCACCCAGTCAGCACACACTCCCACCAGCCTTACGTGGCTGCCTGACCTCACCCACTTGCTCTCACAAGTTCTCTCTCTCTCTCTCTCATGCATCCTCTGTCCACCTCACATCGCTCTGTGTGCACACTGGTCAGCGGCCTTTTCCACATAGAGATTCATTCATTTCCCTGTGCCAGGAAGCCCGCTAGTGGGAAAATGGAAGGGACCCTCTGCCACCATGGGGCTCCTCATACCGGGACGCACCTGCACGCAGACCAGCCCGTCACTGCAGAGCAGCACGCTGAGTGCGGGAATAGAGGCGCACACAGACCGCTGGGAGTCTAGCCAGGAAAGACCTCACTTGGGAACACCAGAGGCTGTGGCTCAGGGAGAGGGACACGAGGGAGGAGTCTCAGTGACTGGGATGGTCCTACCATGAAGACGTGAGCAGAGGAGCATTTTCCAGGCAAACATGAGCATGAGCAAAGGCAAGAAGCAGGAAAGGACAATGAGCAGAAGAAAGGAAGTGATGCTCCTGGAGGGAAGTGAGCATTGGGGGCAGAGAGAGAGGGCGGGGGGCTGGACCCAGTTTGGGACGGACGTGTTTATCCTGCCGAAGAGTGGGGGGGGCCAGACACTTTGGTCTTCGGGCGCCATGGAAGGTTCATAAGGAGAAAGTGACGTTTCCTGATCGGCATTTTGAACCGCGGCATTGGGGGGCGGGGGAGTAGGGGCGGTGCACGAGGAGGACTTGGTGAGGATCGAGGCACCCCTTTTGGGAGCCTCCTGCGGAAGTGGGGAGGTGTGGTTTGGAGCCTCCACTCAGGCAGTGGCAGTGGGACCCCAGGGTTGGGGTGATCTCAGAGTGACGCCAGCGCAGTTGCCTGCAGGGACCCCTGTGTGTAACATGCGTCAGCACCGTGAGGGTAGGATGCTTGGGCAGAATGAACATGTGTACTTGTGCCTGTACATGTGAACTGCCTCTTGCATACATGATCAGGGAAAGCCACCTTTCAGAGGTGGTCACCTTCCGTATCTCCCCGTCATTCCTGGAAAGAGACCAGCTCTCAGCCCTCGGCGATTTGCTGCATGTGTGACCATCGGCTTGTCCACACTGGGCAGCTTTGCCTTTGGTTCTGGCAAATCCAGACATCGGGGTGGAGTTCTCTTTTCTTTCCTTCCTTCCTCCTCCCTTGCTTCCTCCCTCCCTCCCTAGCTCCCTCCTTTCTTTTTCCCCTCCTTCCATCCTTCTCTCCTTTCCCTCCCCCCCCCCCCCTCTCTTTTATGGAAAAAGCGCACAGAAAAGCAGAAGGAGTGCATAGGCTATCGATTGTCTCACTCCTACAGGCTCCCGACCTAAACTCGGCTCTGGTGACCTTAAGTGACGATGCAGTCAGAAAAATAACGTGCAGAACCTTGGCTTGAGGTGCCCTTTCATGAAGGTCCGGGCAGCCTCGGTGCGTCGTGAAGCCCCACCCTTGGTGCCCGCACTCCTGGGGCTCCTGGCGCCTCCACGCTGGGGCTGGGGTTGGGGAATTTCCTCCCGTGCACGCACCTGCCATCCTTCAGGAACCTGCTCGCCTGCAGCCAGCTCACAGTTCCTCTGAAGGGGACGAGGAGCCTGGCCCAATTCCAAGACCATCACTGGGAGCACAAGGCTTTCAGAAGTCAGACGTCCCGGGGAGCAAGCCCCGGGGAAAGAGTTTTGGGGGCCCTCTTAAAAGATTGCCTGAGACTCAGAACCTGGCTGTGGCCCTGGCTTTGCCGTGAACGAGCAGAGAATTTGGTGTCAGCAGCCGCCGCCGCTTCTGTTCACCAGGTTTCTACTGTGTACTCTGCCGTGCCCGGGACTCTGGAAATGCCGGTGCCCGGGCCACTCCCAGACCAACTGAATCACCGTCTCTGGGGGCGGGACCCGGGCATCATCATTGTCCAGAGCTCCCCAGGGGAGTCCAACCTGCAGTCAAGGCTGAGAACCACGGCCCCAGGCGTTCCCTAGGACATTCCCTGGGTTAAGGTCATTGTCACAGCAGCCCTGCTGGTTTTATGCATAATGATGCTGAGGCTCAGAGAGCTTGAATAACTAGGCCAGGAACCTTGAGCTTCTGCCTCATCCCAAAACCTATTCGTCTTCCTCCTCTACAGGGGACTCGTCCCTGGTGTTGGGGGGAGAGGGAGATCTAAGCTGAAGGTCTCTCTTCCAGTCCCCTTACCAGGCAGAATTAACCCCTGATGTTGGGACTGGTGGGCTGCTTGGTTCTGCTTGAAGCTGAGCGTCCATCAGCCAACACTTTTATTTTTTTTATATATATTTTGTTGATTTTTTTAGAGAGAGGAAAGGAGAGGGATAGAGAGTTAGAAACATCGATGAGAGAGAAACATCGATCAGCTGCCTCCTGCACACCCCCTACTGGGGATGTGCCCAGAACCAAGGTACATGCCCTTGGCCGGAATCGAACCTGGGACCCTTCAGTCCGCAGGCCGACGCTCTATCCACTGAGCCAAACCGGTCAGGGCGGCCAACACTTTTAGGGCCTCCCGGGCAGGGCAGTGAGCAGTGTAAGAGCCTGGCTGGACTCAGGAGCTACCTTCCCGCCCAGGTTCAGATCCCAGCGCCCCGCCCCGTGCGACTTCAGACAAGCGACCTTATCTCCCCGTGCCTCCATTTCTTCATCTGCACGGTGCGGATGACGGCGATGAGTTGTTATGGGGATTGAATGAGATGCTGCGTGTGCCTAGCACCTAGCTAACACCTGGTAAATCCCAGGTGTGCTGAGGATGACGCGTGTCGTGCTGGAGTCCAGTGCTGAGCAGAAACCGGAAGGGACATGGGCCCAAATCGGTGGGAGGTGCCATCCTGAGTCAGGGTTTCTCTTCGGTCCTCACCTGCTCTTGGCGAGAGACCAGAATTCCTGGGCACGGAGTCCGGGCCTGGGGCTCTGAAGGGAGAGGAATGACCCAGACACAGCTGCCTTCCCTCCTTGCCCACACCCCAGCCCAGGGAGCCTTCCCCTCTCTCCACCAGGACCATTGCCGCGTCCAGCCTTCACCCAGGCAACCACTGACTCCATAAAGCCTTTTGCTCGGGGGCAGCGGAGGGACCGGATGACCTCCGAGTCCCTTCCCGCCCTGCACTGCACTAAGCCTCCTCCCTCTCCCTGTCACTCAGCCTGTGTCCTGCTGGGGACCACAGCCAGTCCATATGGTTCAGCCAGCAGCCTGGGAGGGGGCCTTTCGGAGAGGACTTTGGGCCGCCAGACGATGGAGGCAGGGGTGGGGCCGGGTCTGGACAGCAGTCATGCCTTTGCCTGGCTCTGGGGGAACAGCTGTGACAGTGCAGCCCAGAGACCGAGGACTGGGATCCTGACTGTGCAGGATGGCGGAGGAGTGAGGCTCAGCACAGGCTGGCCACATTGGTTCACGCCTTAAGTACGGAAAGGAAAAGGGAGGGGAAGAGAAAAACCAGGAGTAATTCTCTATCGGCAGGTTGGTTTTACACTCAGAGCTGTGCAGCCCAACTCCAGACCTTAGCTGCCCCCACACAGGGGCCTTAAATACAGCTGCCCCCCACCCAGGTGTCCGCACAAGGGACCACAATAAGCCCCGTCTCTCGGTCTCCTCTCCTGGTTGAGTGTTCTCCTTCCTGGGAAGGAAGAAGGGGCGGTGTGTGTGTGTGTGTGTGTGTGTCTCTTCACGTTCCGCATTCCACCTCCCAGACGGCGTGCATCTGGCTGCACACTGTCTGCTTTTCTTGCAAAGGACGTTTGCCGTTTAGATTAAGGGCTCCTGGATGTTCTCTGCCCCCACCCCAACCTCCCCCACAGCGCTCCCACGCCCTGCCCTGCTTCCCTCTGCCCTGGAGGGGCCTGGGGGAGGTCTCTCAGCCCTGTGTCTTTAGCTCTTGGTCCACCACCTTCTCCCCAAGGGGAGGATCTCAGGAGGAGGTGAGGGTGGAGCCAGGCACTTCTGCCTTTGAAATGCTGCTCTGGGGGAGCAGCTCTTAGGACCTGGGATTCTTGCTCCCCTTTTCAGTGTCTCCAAGTGCTAACTCCCACAGGGACAAGTGGATGGCTGGCCTCTGACCTTGAGGCTGGAGGAGGAGAAACCTTAATCTTTTGTTTTTGTCCCTTTTCAGGAGGAGGGTAGGAAAGACCAGGGCACACCAGCTTTGGGGACAGCCTCACTCTGAGGGCCTCCTGCACAAAGCACAGCTGTGCCCCCTGGGGAGGGGCAGACACCTAGGTCCAGCAGTGCTCAGGGTGCTGTTCCAGCTCACACTCTGTCCCATATTTGTAGGCAGGGTCTGGGGGAGTGCTCTCTCCTCCCTGGCCTCAGTTCTGCACCTGAATCCCCAGCAACCCCATGGAGTAGTGTCATCCCCACGTTACCAACAAGGAAACTGAGGCTTAGAGAGATTCAGAAACTCCTAAATAAATGGCCTGGAGCACCTGGGGGCTCTCAGGGCGGACAGTGGGTCCTGTGACATTCCTCCCATTGCCCTGGGCATCCCAGAACCACACCTGGAGCATGCTCCCCGCCTGCCGCCACACCTGCCCTTGGGTGGCTGCATTGCCAGGAAGAACTCAGGGGGCTGGAGGAGCTCAGGGAGCCGTGGGAACAGCCAGCCAGAAAGTACAGCCACAGTCTTTGTCAACGAGACTCTCAGGCGTGGAGAGACAGAAATGTCCCTACCCTAGGGACAGGACTCATCAACGTCACCATAAATCCCCAAGCAGTGAATGTCGTCCCCCGTGGACAGGTCCCGGTAGGACAAGTAAAAGGGAGCCCTTTACTGCTGCGCAGGGTGGGGTGGACTCTCCATTTTCCTGGAGGTACAGGCTGATTTGGAGAACCAATGCCAGGGAGGCTGAGAGGAACACAGGCGTGATGACTTGAGGGTGGGCCGGGACGGAGCCTGAGTGGTGATGAGCAAAAGAGCCCTCTGCCCACCTTCCCACAGCCGGCCCTTCGACGGGGAGACGCTGGGTAGACCCAGGAGAATGCCATTTAGCTGTGGATCTTGAATGAGTTTCTGAATCTCTCTCAGCCTCAGTTTCCTTGTTGGTATCGTGGGGATGATAATATTCCATAAGGTTGCTGGGGGGGTGATATGATGTGATAAATGTAGGTGAAGGGCTGGGTACAAGCCTTCTGTTTGCTCTCGTCACACTGACAATGACTCAGCTGAACTTTGTTTGGGAGAATAGTGAAAGGAATTGTGTTTTGATTCCATTCATCTCACGTGCACTAATGTGAAGTTCTGGGGAGATACAATCAAGTATAAATCAGGGACATACCATGTTCGTGGACCAAAAGACTCCATACGGTTAAGATGTCAGTTCTTCCCAAATTGATCTCTAGGTTCAACACGGTCTCAAAAATCCCAGGAGGCTTTCTGGGTAGAAACTGGCAAGCTGATCCTAAAATATATCTGGAATCACAAAGGACCTAGGGTATCTAAAGTTAGGGTCTTGAAAGAACAAAGTTGGGAGTGTAAGTCGGGGGCTGGTTTTGCTGTCAGGAAGCTTACAGCTCTGTGGGGAAGACTGGACATTTATCACGAGAGAGAGAGACCCCCGGGAATGCGGGGCTGTGGTGAAGAGCGTGGATGCCGGAGCCTGACCTGACCCCCAGGCTGTGAGTGTCAGCTCTGCCGCAGACAAGCTTTGCACGTGCAAGCGTGGCCTTGGGCAGGATACTTGTAAGCTCTCTGGCCCACGCTCCTCCTCTGTAAAGGGGGCGTAATGATAGTGCCACTACCTGGGGCTGTGGGAAGGATCAAATGAGGTCAAAAGCTGATAAGGAGCATTCCACCCAGATCAGCCTTGCTGCTTGGTTTGAGTCAGAATTCCTAATTTGGTGGGGAAAATACGACATGTAGTCACGTGGCCGTATCTGGTGAGGGCCGTGTGACCGGGACATGCTCAGAGGGGTTCAGGGCAAGAAAGTCTTTTCAGCTGGCTGGGCAGCAGACTGCAATGAGAAAACAGAACCGGGTATAATTCACCTGTGAGGCTGTGTACAGTGCCCAGGGCTGCCTACTACACGTCACAGGAGGGGAAATAAATGGAATGAGGACAGTTCCTGCTCCCAGGGTCTCATGGTCCCGGCGGGAGAGGTGAGCCTTGAAGGATGACCCCTTCTCCCGAAGGAAGAAGTGTGGGGCCGAGGACCCAAGGGCTTGAGTCCAGCCCCTCCTTTTCCGAGACCCAGGCGGAGGAAGTCGCTGGCCCACCAGCCGCTTAGCCTAAGGTTAACTATAGAGGAAGTTTCAGCAGATGGGGCGTGTGAATGGGTGAAGCTCTGATGGCAAGGACCTTCGAAGGTGCAGCTTGGGGCCTTGGGAAACGAAGGCGGTTTCTCGAGGGGGGCATTGTGGGTAGGGGACAACTAGCAAGCTTGAGTCACCATAGGGCAGGCTGCCAAGTCTAACAGGACACCCCACAGAGCCCTTTGGCCCCGGCCCAGCTCAGCCGCCACCTCCCCACCTCCCGGATACACGTACCCACCGGGCCTGGAGACATTTCCTGAAAGACTGAGAACGCGCCGGGAGCAGGAGGCCTGCCTCGGCTCCTGGGGCTCAGGGCCAGGTCTCACGGAGGAGCAGACGTGCGAGGGGAGGACGTGACCGGCAGCTTTCATTCTCAGAGGCCGGGGATTTCAGAGGAATGCAGCCAAGTCCAGTTCTGAAGTTCCCACTTCAGACCCCGCCCGGCTGGAGCCAGGGGCGCCTCCAGCCGCCACCCTGGAAATCGGAGAGGCACGTCACAGGCCTGGCCTGTGCGGGGAAACACGTCCTCCCAGTGGCTGCGAGCTGGCCCACCTCCTGGTGTTCCCAAATATACCTTCTCCTTCGGAGGGCCTTGGGCTCTCCTCCAACCATTTTCCCCCATCCCTGTCCCCCTTCGGCCCTGCACCTGTCCTCTCCACACGCCATCTGCCCAGGAGTCTCAGCTCCTGGAACAAACCTCCCAGGAATGTCACATCTTGGTCTTTGGGGTCTGAGCAGACCTGGGGGCAAAGGGGAAGGCGCCGTTCAAGCCTCACAGAGTGGCACAGCCAGGAGAGGGGGGCGCTGTCTGAAGCGTACAGACACCTGTCCACAGGTAGCTCCGCAGGTCTTCTGCATCCCGGCTCGTCAGACTGTGAGGGCCACACTCAGGACCCATGGAAAAACCGAGGCCTGAGAGAAATCGGGATTTCCCCAGGGGCCTACAGTAAGACAGGGCCTTCCCGGACTCCAGCTTTCTCTCCCGCACCCGCATCCTATCCTTCAGCAAGTCCTGTTAGCTCTTCCCTCTAAGGCCATCCCGTTTCGAACCTGCCCATCCCCCTACTAGTTCCCCACCAGCCCTCACGTAGACTCCCCCATGGGCCTCAGGCTGGCCTCCCTGCGTCTGCCCCACCCTTCCAGAATATTCTCAACGCGGCAGCCCAAGTGATCCCATTAAAACCTAAGACGGATCTCCTCAGCCCAGTGATCTTTCCATCTGGTTTCTGGCTTTACTCCATTTCCTTACTTGCTCCTTTTCTTCATTCTGTAGGAGAAAGGCAAGTTCTGGAACAGAGGCAGGGCCACCATGACCCAGAGCAAAGAAGAGAGAGGCCATGCCGGTCAGACTCCCTCCCACCCCACTCCACTGTGGGTTGAAAACTGCACATACACACACACACACACACACACACACACGCTGCCCAGCCCAGCCTGGGGATCTCCTCTCTTCTGTAAAGCAAGCATTTGCAGACAGGAATGTGCTGGTGGCTTGTCCAGATCGTCTAAGATGAAGACTGATTTCAGCCTCTCCCAGGTCCTCCCAGCAGCCCATCGCTGTCTTCCTTGTAGCTTTTGTTGTTGTGGCTTTGTCTTCCTCCGACTTACCTACTGAGTGTCTTCTCTGGGTCCAGCTGATCCTGTTTGGTCCCATCCATTTCCCCAGCATCCTCTCTCCTGGAGCCTCTCTGGTCTCTCTCCCGAGTGGCCGTGGTCCATCCGTGCCCTCACTGGGCACTGGGCTTTTGCTCCCGGGTGTTCTGAGCCTCATTGCACAGAGCTGTTCCTGTCTCCCTAATAAAATTTAGGCAACTTCATTCATTCAAAATCCAACAATTACTTATTAAGGGCCTACTGTGTGCCAGGCACTGGGCTGGGCCCTGGGCGCAGGTGGGACTCAGCAGTGATCAAAACAGACTAAACAGCTTACTCCCCTCAACCTTCCATTCTACCGAGGAAGGATGATGAACATCAAGCAATAGATGAGTCAGTAAGTAAATTATGTAAAGACTGTGGGGGCGATGAAGCAGGCCATGTCAGGGTCCCGTGTTAAATAGGAGGATTGGGAAAGGGCTCACCAAGGAGACCTTTGGATAGACATGAAGGAGTGAGTTTTGCAACTCTGGGGGCACATCCCAGGCAAAGGGAAACAGCAGTGCAAAGGCCCTGAGGCAGGAGTGTGCCTGCCTCGTGGAGGAAGAGCAGGGAGGCCAGGGGATGTCAGTTCAGAGCCACGGCAGGGCCCACCTTATGCAGGGACCTGTGGCATCCCAAGCTGTTGTGAGGAGGTTGCATCTGCTTTCAGAAGGTATTGAGCAGGGAGGGATTGTTTTCATAGGATCACACAGGCTGAGGAGTCTGAAAGGGTGGGGTCGATGCGGGAAGCCAGCCTGAGGCCTGTAGGGGAGTCTGAGTGAGGGCTGGCGGCAATCGATTAAGGTGGAGTGACAGATCTGAGTCTGGATCAGCTTCGATGGAAGAACTAACAGGGTTTGCAGAAGGATGGGATGTGGATGCAAGAGAGACTGTTGGAGTCAAGGGTGACCCCAGGTTTGGGGCCTAGACAGCTGGAAAAGGGGTTGCCTCCTACAGAGTTGGGGTGGACAGTGTAGGAGCAGCACGTGTGGAGGTAGGACCAAGAGCTCTCCATTGGGCATAATAGAAAGTGGACATGTTGATGGGGTGGTGGAGTCTGGCGTTAGGAGGGCCATGTGGATAGAAATAAACCACTGAGCACCCTTAGGTGACATTTAAAGCCAAGAGACCGAGGCGCTCGCAGGGAAGGAAGGTAGATGGTGAAAGGGCCACTTGCTTTAGAGCAGAACCTGTGTTCTCAGTTGTCCAGAGCCATGACTGGGTGACCGATGCCCGGTGCCCTAGCCCCCATGTCACTGCTGGCCAAGCAGAGGGGACAGCCTGCGGGCCCCCCAACGCCTCCCCAGGGTCCTGCTCCCGGCCAGCAAAGGGTTGGCCCCAAGGAGGCAATGAATGATGCTTACAAACGCGGAGACTTCCACTATGGAGAAACGGGGGGGGGGGGGGGGGGGGGGCAGGCCACAGCCCCATCGCCTCCAACCCTCTGGACGTTTCATGGGAGAATGGTGTCATTTTATCATTTCATTCCTTGGTGAGGCTTGAATTTCAGCTTCCGGAAAACTGACAGAGCGCCTGGGATGGGCGCCTGGGGCTATCTTTGCTCGATGCTTCTTTATATAACCCAGACCTTTTCCCCACAGCCATTTACAACTTGGGCTTCTGGAGATGGTGCCAATAAGATTAAGTATTTAGCGCCCACTATATTTTGTGCTCGGTATTTCTGACAAAATGTTTCCTGCCTCCATGACGATCTCCCAGTAAACAGAATACCTTGGAGGAGGTTGGCATGCCCAGTGCGGCCACAGGCTCCCGCGGCAGCTCTCGGACCCCCTGCCCCTCCCTTTTCTTTTTAATACTTAGCGTGGCTGAAGTTCCTCCTCATTTATCTACTTCCCCTAAAAACTGCTCCCGAAGACTTCTCTGAGGTCACTGGAAAGGCCCAAGCAGGAACCGTGGAGAAGTTCAGTGCCAGCCGGCCCCGCCGGTAGTAGGTTTGAGTGCCATTGGGCCCAGCCACGCCCTCACGAAAACGAGGAAGGGCTTGTGAGAAGAGCCTGACCCCCAGTTGGCCATGGCCGACCCCGCCCAGCCTTGCAGAGCAGAAGCCTCGGGCTCCCACCACCCACGCCTGCACAGTACTGGCCACATGGGCGTTAGCCATTGAGCAGACTTGAGTTGGGGGTCTTCTTTGCCCCTACTACCTCCTCTCCTGCTCCATCACCAAGTAGAGAGGGTGGCACCTGTACCCTCAAGATCCTTTGGGCCTGCTGACTAGTGGCACAAGGGTGGCTTTCAGCCCCCACAGAAGTGCCACAGGCGCCCTACCCCATTTTCCCTGCTCTCATCCCCAGTTCGGTCCCTGCTCCCAGCTCCTTCCTCCTGGAGACATACAGAGAGGACTTCTCACAATTATTGCTGCCCCTTCAGCAGATGTGCTCCTCCCAGCCAGGCAGAAAGCTTTCAAGCACTCAGTCTTAAGTCGTGTCGGACAAGGAATCAGCCAGCATCCTAGCACGGCCGTGATAGAAAGGCAGGGTGAAGGGAAGAACTGGGTGTCAGGACACCGAGACTCAAGAGCTAACGTCCATGGCTCCGCTCCCAGCCAGCAACCCCTGACCCCAGGAGGCCCCCCAAGATGGGGAGGGCCTCAGGCCAGGAGGAGGTGGGCATTGGCTGGTGGTCCCTGAGAAGGGGCTCTGGCTGAGCCAGGGGTGACCTTTCAGTAGCCAACTGCTAAGGGTAGTGGGTAGAGAGAAAACTTGGAAGCAGAGGGAGAGAAGTTTGGGACATTCTTCCTAGAACAGCTGTAAAACTAGGACAGCCTTAGCATCCGCCGAGGCTGATTGAAAGCAGGCGGAATTGAAGCCGATGCCCTCTGGGGGTGCCTGTCAGACCCGGAATCTGTCCAACCCAGTAGGTCTTCCTGACTGTTCAGCAGAGCTCGGGATGCAGGCTCGATGTTCCTTCTCCCAGGCCCCTGGGTGCCGCATTAGAGTCAGTGTCTGATGGAGAGCGGACCCACCAACGCCTGTGGGTGGAGGGATTGAGGGGGCCAGAAAGGGAGAGAGGCACGGATTCTGTGTATGTCGCATTAGAACCAGCACCTGACAGAGAAGTGCACCCACAAACATCTACGTATGGAGGGAGGAAGGGATGGATGATGGGATGGGAATCAGGCACTTGGATCTCATTGTCCCTGTGAGAGGCCGTAGGACACGTCATAGGAACCATTCTCCAGATGGGGGTCAGCAGGCCAGAGGGCTGCCCATGCCCTCATGGTGCTCTCTGTACCCTCTTTGGGTGTTTTCCAAGGCAGCAGAGCCTTCGGTGGTGGGCAGAGCCCGTGGCACACGAAGGCAGACCATTCAGGCCTCTCCGTTCCCGTTCCTCTCACAGTCAGAACATCGCAGGTCGCCCCGGGTAACACTTCCTCTGCCCGCAGCACAGCCAGCGCCCCAGGGGCCAGCAGGGGGGTGAGAAGGTGCCAGACACCGCGGGTCCCTCCCTCCGCTTTCCTGCCCTTCCTCTCTGCAGACCTGTGAGCAGGCTGGCCGTTATTTTTATCTGGGGACACTGATGTGGGCGGCATGTGTCGGTGTCATCTGGTAAATGCGGCTGAATTATCTGTTGTCCAAGGTACCCCCAAATAAGTAGTGTTAAGTGTGCTAAGCTGTTCACATTTAAAAATACAGTCAGGCTGGTGGAAGATAATTTGCTCATGGTGCTGACATCACAGCTTAGGCACAGAGCTGTCAGTTCCAGAGCCCACGATGTATTTTTACCCTTTGGGTTTTGGGATCATCGGACAGAAGGGCTCACACTGTCTTTAAAAGCCATCATTCTCGTGTCTGAAATCCACAAGAGGGAAAATGGCCACCGTCCGGGTCGGACGGAGGCACAGGTGGTGGACGCCGACCAGCTGTGTTGCTGGGTGAGGGCCAGCTCCGTGCCGAGTCCGGGAAGCAGCTGCTTGGTGTGCAGGTGTGTGGCCTACGAGGCCCTCTGGTTTCTAAAGGCCGTTTCGGGGGCACCCCTCATAGGCCTACGGTAGAGCCCCTCACTGCACTGGCCCTGGTGTTATTCAAGTGCCCGCGTCTTGCTGTGTTCTAAGAAGTGCTCCACGGGGACAGGAGTGTGAGCTTGTCGCTCTAGGCAGTGGCTCTCCCCTGGTGGTGACTTTGCCCCCCACAGATATTTGGAAAGGTCAGGAGATACTTTCAGTTTCCACAACTGGGGGTGAGAGTCGAGGGCTGCAGCTGTCATCGAGAGGGTTGAGATCTTTAGTGCACCAGGCAGCCCCCCACCCCCACCCCAAGAAAGAATAATGCAGCCCAAAATGTCCATAATGCCGAGACTAGACAAACCTGTTCTAGCCGCTGGCTCCTTCTCCCACCAACCGGCCTGTGGCTTCATAGGAGGCGCTGGGCAATGGAGAGGAAGTGACTGTGCTGACTGGCAGCCCTGAGTCACAGGGATCAGTCTAGGAAGTGTCTGTTGGATCGTCTGTCTTGTGCAATGTCAGGATCGAGCTGGATTTTACGGGGCTGATGAACAAGGGATGGTATCCACCCATCAAGACCAGGCACCTGGTCTTGGAGAGCAGGTGATTCCATATCCATCGCCTCATTTAGTCTTCACCACCATCCTGGGCCTGATGGGACACGTGTAATTGGCCCCATTTTGTGGATGACCAAACTGAGGGCCAGTGAGGTGAACAGTGTGCCCCAAGGTCACATCCCCCACATGGCCGGTCTTCTTGTCTGTTCACGAGATCATGTCTTACTAAGGACAACACACCCTTTCCGATCTCAGAGCTCCCTCTCCTCTCTTCGGTTGTGTCAGATTCCATGTTGATGAGGAACCATTCGCATCCTAGCATCCACCCTTTTTCCTTAAAAAAACAACAACAAAAAACTGCCTTTTACAGCCTAGTCCAGAATCATCCCTGCTCATGCCCTCTCTGACCGTATTCCAAGGCCAAGCTTGGGTCTAGCAGGGAGGTCACCTCTGAGGAGAGGGACCAGAAGACGCCTGACCCTGAGCCTTAACAGTATTTCCTCCCTAGGACTGCCCTCGCCTCAGAGTCCCCCCTTTATTTATTCGGTTAACCCAGCAAATACTTGCTGAGAATGCACCGTGTCCTAGTCGCCGGCCCAAGTGGGAGAGGCCATCACTGAGCACACACACCAACACGTGTGTCCTTCCAAATCTGGTACATGCTGTGACGAAGAGTGAACGAGATACCATGATGGACAGGAACAAGAGTGGAGGCCTCTGGGAGGGAAGACAGGTTCAGGAGCTTGAAGGATGAGCATGTGAGCCAGCTTCTCAAGGCCCAGAGGAAGGGTGTCCCCAAGCCCTGGTGAGCAAAGCTCAGTGCGGTGGCGCCCCTTGGTTTGCCTGGAAACAAGATGGACTTTTCTTCCCCAATTCTTCCAGTGGTTCAGTGAGCATTCCCAGCATCAGAAATACCTTGAAGGCCTCCTCTCAAATCAAGTCAACAAGAGTCCCACACTGCTGTTTTATCCCCAGCTCTACTTCCTGCCAGATACATGAGGGAGGCAAAGAACAGAGAAAGACATCAAAGGGCTTCCAGTCTAGCCAGGAAATGAAATACCTTGTGAGATTGTTGCTAGGTGGAACATCAGCTCCTGGTAGAGGGCCCCCCACCCTTGTTGCCAGCTCTGGTTCAGTCACCTGTCATCAGTACCACCCACATTTCTACCTTCTCTCTTCAGGGACACCATCACCCTTGCCTGGCTCTGATTCCCGCCACACACTGGCAAAGTGGGGGAGGTCAGACAGACTGCCCCATCACACCTGGCATGGATGTCCTTAGTCCCCGACTTGGGAAGCAGGGTGTCTCCCCTGCCCTGGCGACTGTCATTCTCATGGTGAACAGCCCTGTCACCCTTTCCTACATGGAGAATGGAAGACTGTGGGAGATCTTGGGGATGGCCCGGTTCCGAGGCTGGGTGGGAGTCAGATCATCCAGCCCTGTCTGGCTTCTGAGCCCACTGTGTGTGCTCACGACACACCAGTGGCTTCCAAACATCAATTTTAGCAGCAGAGCTATTTTTCCTAAACTCGACTTCGGGCATGTCCTCAGCCATGTGAAACTGACCCAGCAGAGGGGCTCTGCCCGGAATCAAGGCCCACTAAGCCTCTGCCTACCCATTGCCCGTCAGCCACCCCCACAGGTGACCCGAGGCTCCTTGGAGCAACATGAGGGCCATCTGGTCTGCGGCCTGGAGCTCACCGCTCACCGAGAAGGCCTGAGTGCTTCTTTCAGAGCCACCCCTCCCCTGAGGCACCGGGCACAGCGCCGACGTCAAGTCCAGATGGGGAGGACCAAACGGAATGGCATGTTGTAATCGCGGGCCCATCCAGACAGAGACATGCAAACAGCTTCCATGCATGTCTTTGGAGGAAAGAACAGGCGTGACCTTCGCTTTTACGTCTATATCCACATGTGCTTCCCAGAGGCAGGGCAGGAGGCAGGATCCCCATTTCACAGATGCGCATTGTGGCCTTCCCCACGCCCACTGGGCCTTATGGAATGTCCTCCTCTCTCCCAGCCCCTGTCCACGTGCACCGCCCAGGGCTGTTTCTTGACTGTCGTTCAGAACACGTTCTGGGATACAGCTTGATAAAAGATGTGAGCTCCCCCGTTACGGCTTCCCTGAGGAATAATGACCTATAAATGCTAATGTGACTTTTGAAGACTTCGTCTCTAGCAAGGTTCAAAGCCACGGGTAGACTTGGGCTTCAGGCTGAGTCATTCTGGAATCCCCATTATAGGCCAAATCTTTTCGTGAGCATTTCAAGGGGTTTTCTCAAATTCTATAAATAGTTTAATAACGCCTGTGTAATCATCTATTTTTACCACCAGCTTTCCAGACGGTTTCAGAAGTAACGGGGCTACTCATTGAGAGCGGGATTTCACAGCCTTCAGTTTCCGATTGCTTCCAGAGCATGGCCTGTGGGCCTGGCCCCGAGCTGTGGGGTCCCAGACAGACTTGCTGCCTGGAGGAGGTGCCCTGACCCCCTTGGTAGAACCTGACCAGGCAGTAACTCTGAGAGCAGACTCCAGGAAGCTGGACAAGCTGGATTCTGGCCTCAGCTCCCTCTTACTCACATGGGAAAGCCTGGGCAGGATACTTGTCCACTGTATACCTCGTTTGTCAAGTTGCAGAACGGGGCCACAGTAACCCTTTTCTATTCCAGAGGGTGCTCACCTCTGTTTCATCACTCGATCGCCTCGTTGACCCTGTGCAGGTCAAATAGTCTCTTCCCGTTTTACAGATGAGAACACAGAGTCACAGACAGCCACCGGCCCTTTCTTCTTGCTCCTTGAGCTCAGGCCATAGTGACCACACTCCCCTCCGCACAGAGAGCTCTGTATAATGGATTACACCTACCTGTGTGGGGCCAGACCCTGGTGAATACCTGCCTCCACACCCACAGCCACTCTGGGCGGACGGCCACCAGGCAGGGAGGAATTCCAATTGTGCAGAGTTGACAGCTGGGCTCGTTTGCCTGGGGGACCTGCAGGGAGGAGGCAGGCAGCTATCCTGTCTACAGGTGGCTTTTTCACACAGGACGCCTGTGTAACAGACATTTTGCTGGGAGAAAGGGCATCAGACGCAGAATCAGAGACCTGGGTTTGAGCTCTAACAGCTTCGGAAGGCTGGTCAGATCCCCAGACGACCTTGTCCTGCAGTGTGGGACACCTGTGGGATAGATCAGTAACGCTGGTGGGAATGCCGGCGGGGAAGGTGCTGTGTAAATGTAGGTGGTATCATATCACCCAAAGCAGGCTAGCAGCAGGTCAGGCCACGGTGTCACACCTGCACAGTCTACTGTCTGGTTAGTGAATGCTGCCCCAGGTCTGTGGACTTCAGTGCTCCCCACTCACGTGTCCCTGACAAGTGGTACCTGCAGGGTCTTCCTGAGGCTAAATGAATTGGGCAGCCCAGTCCTTTCTTCCTGCTCAGGCTAAAAGGTAAAGTTCAGCCTCTTCTGAGGGCTTCCCAAGGCCACAGCCACAGCGGGTGCCAGCTCCCCGTGCTGAGAAGGAGGCTTCATGCCTGCGTGAGTGTGAGACAGAATTCCCACTGACTTCGCGGCTTCGCCCCACTGCATCCCAATGCCTGCCCCCCCCCCCCCTTTCCTTTCCACACATGGATCAGCAGAGCTGAGCTTACCTGACCTGAATTTGCCATCTCAGAAATGTCCTGAGTGCTCACATCCTGGGAAGCTTGGAAAATGTCTCCAGAATAGTCTAGATTCAACTGGAAGCGGCTGATGGGGGTTTCCAGCCATGGTGTGTCCCCTTGACCTGGAGCCAGGGCCAGGGCCGTGAACCGTTAGTCGCCAAGAATATCCCCAGTGATTTTTTTATTAATAATAGTTAAAGGGTTGACATTTGGGGCATGATTTTCATGGCTATTGATTACAGCAGATTCAAGATCATCACCATAATGTCACTCTCTCTTTATTCTTTTCGGTGGGATTCAAAGAGCAGCACTCACCACCAGCACGTAGGGAATTGGCCGTGAAGCTCAGGAGAGTATCAGGCGTGTGTGAAAGCCACACTGGAGGGCCTGTGTTTGCAGTGAGCAACTCTTCTCTCTGTCTGTGGTCTGGGGATCTGTCAGAGGGCCCACTTGGGTCTGGTAAATCATATGGGAAGCCCATCTCCAGGTCCACAGTGATTGGTCTGAGGGATGGTCATTTGCTGAGCAAGACCAATTAGAGTTCTTCCCCGAGATTTGTGGGTTGGACACGAGGAAAGAGGGGATCTGTCTTCCTTGGGCTCATGAGCAATTATGGTGGATACTGGGAGCTGCTGACAGCCTTTGGCAGGAGAGAAAGTGGCCAGCATGCACAAAGCCAAGAGCCCGTGGACCGGCTGTGTCCATGGGCCCACCCCTTCCTCACATAAGGCACCTCAGGCCCTCTGTGCTTAAGCTAGTTTGAGAGGGATTCTCTCACAGCCGAATCCAAACAGTGTTGGGGGAGGGGGCAGAACAGAGTGAAGCAGTGGAGTGGGGAGGGCTTTGGCATTATGTGGGCAGGTGTCTGGGCCATGGGGGGCAGGTCAGGGATACTCAGGTTTACTCAGGGATACTGAAGTGGAAAAGGACGCGCCCAACAGCAAGGAGCAGTGCGGGGCCCAGGGGACATCAGAACTCAAGGCAAGCAGCCAATCTCATGCTCACACCAGCCTCTGAGATGCCTTCTTCCTCCACACACAACAGGGAGCCACAGCAAATGGTTGCCAGGGCTGGAGTGGCCTCTCGGTCAGACTCCCGCTATTCCAGAACCAAGGTGTGGCTGAACCCCAGGACCAGGCCTCAGGGCCCAGCTGGACTGAGCCAAGCCTGGCAGCTGTGGCCACAGTGTGGCATGATGGCCAGCTGTGAGTCCAGCCTGGGGGCGTGCCCCTTGGCTGGGGCTGCACACACACAGCCTGCCAGGAGGAGGGGGTGGCCAGGTCTGAGGCTGTCTTGGTGGCCAGATTGACACAGGATACAATGACCAGGAGGTCTCTCTGTCACTTGCTTAAACACCTACTATGCGCCAGGTACACCACCCCTGTCACTCCTTAAAGCCAAGGATGTCTGTCTGACCCGCTCAGAGTGACACCAAGACCTGGGTCTTCAGCCCTCCCCACTCCCTGGGTCATCCTTCCGTGATTTGGCCTGAGTGGGTGTGTGAGAGGCAGGGCCACAGGCTGCTGCCCGAGGAGCACTGCCCAGGACGCAGATGCTGAGCCCTGTCGCCCTTCTTTCCTCTCCCGCCTCCAGCTCCGCTCAGCTAGAAGTCTAATCCCCGGCTCTCAGCCCCCTCCATCCTCCCGTGGGGCCCAGGGACCCATCAGGTCAACGGAAGAGAGGCCTGCTGCCGCACTGGTCAGTTCTCTTTGGGCCCAAGTCACAGAACCCAACTGGAGGTGGCTTAGCATCACAGATCTTTCTTCATAAGGACCCGCAGGCATCCCCTGGAGCCCGAAGGCCCCAGGAAGGGACAGGAACTGGCACACTCGGGTCCTCTCTCAGGCAAGGCTCGAGGGCCTCCGGGCCTTCCTTGACTCCACCTTGAAAGGGAAAACTAGTCCCAAGTAAACAAAGGAAGCTCACCCTCTGACAAAAATGTCACCCACCCAAATGAAACAAATGCACAAGGATGCACAGGATAGGCGGGAAGAATATACCTGGGGAGTGAAACGGGAGCCACAAATGAAAGAAAAGCTGAGGCCGACAAGCCTACGGACCCTCTGCGCTCAAGTCTTAGATGAAGAAAAGCGTGGCTGCAGCCTGTTTCCTTTGAACAGGCGGCCTCTTGAGCAGAGATGTCTGACTGCTTATGGCGGACCGCTTACCCATCCAGTCCTGCATGGTACTGGCCACCTAGTGGGAACTGGGTACCATTCTAGGAGGCGTGAACTTCCTTTCTAGGGAAGAGTCAGAGCAGCAACAACTATGGGACCTGATGCAGGTGCTGAGGGCTGGGAGGAAAAGGCAGAGGGTCTGGGTCGTGAGGTGGGGCTGCTCTCCCAGAGGGGCGGTGAGGGGCGGCCTCCCTGAGGAGCTGCCGTTGGAGCGGAAACTCAAAGGAAGGGAGCATTTGAGCCAAGCAAGTAGAGCACCTTCTATTTGAAAGTTATAAAAAATTCTGTCGAATATGCTTTTTAAGCTCTCCAGCCAGTGATCTGGGAGAAGAAAGACTGGGACCAACTCATTGCAGCTGGGCCATGACCAGCTCCCCAATACCCACCCCTCTACCATCCCATCCCTACTTCTCAGGGAAAAAGAAACTTCTTGCAGTTTCTCCTCCCACCGGGGCCATGGCAGCGGCCACCTCTCTGCACAGAAACCGACCAGAGTCCCCAGGGATGTGGAGTGTGGATGGGCAAAGTTCCCCTGGTCATTTGTCTTAAAGAGAAGAGGAGGGAATGATGGCGAGTTTGCAGGGATTGGCTGCACTGTGCATCTACTTCAGGAGGTTTCGGAGGAATACACTGATCCTTGTGCCTTCCCCCTCCCTTCTCTCGGGCAGCGTCTCCCGCGTGGCTGCTGGCCCCGCCGGGCGGGCGGGGGGTGTTTTCCCCTCTGCCTGGGTTGCAGCTGTTTTTGGCTTGACCACAGGACTCTATCATGCCAGAGTTCATGTGGTTATCCAGAGCAGGAAGAATTTCCCAGAATGCCTTGAGAAACCTGAGACACTGAATGGCTTTCAGGGCTTATTGATGTGGCCAGTGCAGGAAATAGCAATACGTCAATAAATAGTTTTAGGCAGGAAACGGGGCTTAAATGGTAGCCTTAACGTTTGGGGAATGGCACTAGGGGTTGCTGGGAGGGAGCCTGCCAGTCTGATGAGAAGCTGGGGCCAAGTACCAGACTTTGAAATGGCTGCCACCAATTGGAGGCCCCTTGCTGGTTCTGGATGCAAAAGACCGAGTTTGAAGCAGAGCTGGGACCCAGGGGACGGCTGGTTTGGGTTGGCAGAAAGCTCCCTGTTCCAGAGGAAAAGCTGGCAGCCTGCGCTGTATGTGCCCCGAGGAGACACACAGGCTGGTTTTGGTGGCCTCTTGGCTGGCATGTTCGCAACCCATTTCGCCACCCCGTTAGTGAGAATCGCCACCAGTTGGCCGATCACACTCGAAGCGTTCCGCTGCCCTCATTTAAAAAGCGAAGGAGAAGAGGCACAACCTGCCAATTTCTTCCTCACTAGCCTGTTTTTCTGGCTATAAAAAGATACATTCACAGAAGAGCAAAGAAATGCAGAAAATAATGAAAAGTTAAAAAATAAGGATCATTCACAATTCCACTATTGAGAAACCACTGCTGTTAACACTTGATATTCCTCCTCTTTTTTCAAAAATGTATTCATGGATAAGATTGTATAGTACATACCATTTTGCCTTTGCTTTCTCTTTTTTACTGGTCATTCATTCGATAGCCATTTCCCATGCTGTTATAAACTTTTCATAAACATAATTTTTAATGTTTTTTATTGATTTTTAAAGAGAGGAAGGGGTGAGAGAGACATTGATGTGAGAGAGAAACATCTATCAGTTGCCCCCTCTGCATGCACGCCCAACTGGGGATCAAACCTGTAACCTGGATATGTGCCCTGACCAGGAACCGAACCCTACCTTTTGTTGTACAGGATGATGCTCCAATCAACTCAGCCACACTAGCCAGGGCCATAAACATAATGTTTGATGGGTGCATGAATCATCCTTTACTTTATCACTCCTCTATTGTTGGATACTTACGTGGTTGAATTCTTGTGTGCATTAAGCTTATTTTTCCTGTTATTTTTAATTATTTCCTTGTGCTAATTACCCAGAAGTGCAATTACTGGGTCAAACAATAAGAACGCCTTTAAAGCTTATTTTAAGATTTTTTGTGAAAGCGCTACTGATTTACACTCCCCATCCACAAGAGTTCCTGTCTCACTGCATCCTTCCAGCATTGGCAATGATCAGTTTTCAGCTTTGCTAATACAAGGGGCCGGTGGCAGGGGGGGGTGGAGTGACTTTCATTCAATTGCTACTGAGATTTAATTTTTTGACATTTGAATTATCTTTTAATGCCCGTTACCCTTACCCTTTGTCACATTTATTGCAGATATTTTTCCCAGAATATTATTGCCTTCTAAGAGTGTTTATACTATTTTGTTGCATTCCTCTGTTGTGTTAATATATAGAAAGCCCTTCTTTATCCAGAAATTTGACAAATACTCAATTTCATTTTCTTCAAGTTTTTATGGTTTGTCCTTTAAAAAAAAAAAAAACAAAACACACACATTTACCTCTTTATTCCATCTGGAATTCATCTTAGGGCCCAGTGTGAAGGGAGACTCTAAATTATCCTCTCCCCCCACCCTCTCACACTTAGACCGCTGTCTCTGTATCGTGGCTTCAGTGAATAATGCTTCCTTTGCCACTGATTTGTGGTTCTTTGGGGACCATGTGATGAGCCCGATGGGTGCCGAATTTGTTTCTAGGCTGTCCGATGTAGCTGTCCATTTTTATGTCAGTTCCATACCCTTTTAATTATTAAAGTTTCGGATAGGTGAAAAGAAATACAGCTCCTTACAGTTTTGTTTTGTTTTGCTTTGTTTTTAGCTATCTCCCCTGTTATTCTCTCAAAGTACTTTCAGGATAATTTTTTTCAAGTCTCCATTCCCCCTTACCCTCCAACGTTCCCATTGGAATATAGAGTACAAATTGGTGCTGAACCTGTGAACCACTTTGCGGAGAATTACCGTCTTTGCAATGCTGTCCACCCACTAAGGAACACTATGTGTATCTTCCCTTGTTTTTAGACTTTCTCTTAAATCTCAGTTCAATTTGCAGTTTTCTTCATAGAAATCTTGTACATTCCTTGATGTCACTTAAGAATTTATATTGTTTTACTTAATGAGCGTTTGTGCATTAAATTATCTCACTGATTAATCCTATCATAGAAAAACTGTAGGCTTCTGTTTATTAATTATGCATTTAAATACAGCACTAGTTCATAAGTTAGTTCGTAAACTTTCTTATTAATTCTAATCTTTAGAGAACTAGAGGCCCAATGCACGAAATTTGTGCAAGGAGCTCAGCCCTTGCAGCCCCAGCTTCGTCCAAAAGGTCATCCGGACGGTCGGTCCGCCGTCCGGTCTAATTAGCATATTAGCCCTTTATTATATAGGATTCTCTTGGGTTTTGCATATATGTAATTATGTTACTAGTAAATCATTTTATCTTCTTCCTTCCAAGGGTCATGGATGTTTCTGCTGCTTTTTAATCAGGCCCATTGATGTACTATATTATGTTGGCAGGTTTCCTGATACTAACTCACCTTTGCCTTTCTGGGATAAAATCTACTTGGTTATCATGGATCTGTTTGCTGGTATTTCATTTAGTACTTTCACATCTATTCACATTAGAGAAATTAGCCATAGACTTCCTTGTTTGAAATTTACTATCATTCTGAGATTTGGGTAATAGGGAACTGGAAAAGCTTATCTTTTTCTATGTTCTGGATCAATTTGCATAACAGAGTAGTTATCTAATTGTTTTAAAGTTTGAATAACTTAGCTAAAAAAATCATAAATGTAGACACCTCTTAATTCTTTCAGAACTTTTCATTTTGTTTTATGACCTTTAGTCTTTTCCAACTTTTTATTTCTATTTTTTTTTAATAAAGTTTGGTATATTTATTTTTTTAAATCACCTATTTCATCATTTTTTCCAAAATCATCAGCATAGTGTTATAAATAGCTTTTATCTCTTTTTATCTACTCCATATCTACTTTCAATTTTGTTGGCATTTCTAAATTTATTTCTAGTTCTTGATTTTATATATAATTTTTTCTCTATTTTCTAATTAATTTCTGGCTTTATCAGTAGTATGTGCTAAACTCAATAGTATATTTTACTTTACCCCATATATCCAAATTTTAGCATGCAATAAATATTTTAAAATATGAGGCATTTTACATTCTTTTTTTATACTAAGTCTTCAAAAACTAGTGTCTGTTTTACACCTTACAGCACATCTCAGTTTGTGTATTTATTTTTCATTGTGGTAAAAAGAAAAAACACATAACATAAAATATACCATATCTCAACCATTTACAAGTGTACAGTTCATTCATGTTAAGTATAAGTCACATTGTTCTGCAACTCATCTGCAGATCTTTTTCAACTTGCCAGAAACAGAAACTTTAACCCATTAAACAACTCCCCGTAGCCCTCTGCCCCCAGCCCTGGCAACCACCATTCTACTTTCTGTTTCTACCCAGTACCTACTGGAACACACAATGTTCTGTGACTGGCTTATTCACTGAGCCTAATGTCCTCATGGTTCACCCGTGTTGTAGCATGTGTCAGCCTTTCCTTCCTTTTCAAGGCTGAGTAATATTCCATTGTCTGCATAGACCACTTTCTGTCACTCATCCATTGATAGGCACTTGGGTTGCTTCCACCTCTTGGCTCATGTCGAAAGTGCTGCTGTGAACATGGGTATGCAAATATCCTGCTTTCGGGGGTTTTTTGGATATATATCCAGAAGTGGAATTGTGGGGTCGTATTGTGATTATGTTTTTAATTTTTGAGGATTGCCATACTGTTTTCCATGGCAACTGTATCCTTTAGGTTTGGGGGGGGGGGGGTTTAAGATAAGCACATGGTGGGATTTTTTTTTTTCAAACATCTGCTATGTAAGATTCTTTCTCTTGCTTTCACTCATAGCTGGGTGTGTTCTTTTATCCTCAAGCATATGAAGATGTTGCCTCAGTGTCTCTGAATTTTAACATGAAATGTACAAGTAAAAGGTCAACCATGTTGTTGTGCCTTTGTGAGAAATCTAGGGGTTATTTTTTTTCCCTTCAAAGCTATTTGTAGAATTTTTTCTTCTCTTTGAAATTAAAATGAAAATTCTCTTGCTAAGTAAATGTGAGCTCCCAACATCCCTCTACCTGGAATCCCCAGTGGCTTTTAAGACCTTTCCTTGTATTGTAACTACGAGTTATCGTGTCTTATCTTAGCCTCAATGCAATGGTTGGCACTCAGTCGGGCAATAATACTTTTAAGAATGAATGAATGGCCCTAGTGGTTTGGCTCAATAGATAGAGCATCGGCCTGTGGACTGAAGGGTCCTGGGTTTGATTCTGGTCAAAGGCACATGCCCAGGTTGTGGGCTCGATCCCCAGTGGGGGGCATACAGGAGGCAGCCGATCAATGATTCTCTCTCCCCATTGATGTTTCTATCTCCCTCTCCCTTCCTCTCTGAAATCAATAAAAATATATTTTAAAAAAAGAAAAGAATGAATGAATGACTAATTTTTTCATTACCCTCTAGGCCCCTTGCAGGCAGAGGCTGTAGCTGCGTCTCTGCCCCAGTGCTGGGCCTCCGTAGACCCCTGCTGACATGCACCCGGCTGTGTTCTAATTGCCCTCCCTCGAGTGGGGGGCATGATTTGGGGGTTTGCAAAGGGAGAGCGCTTAGGCACAGGGAGTTGAATGGCTGACCTGGGGACCCTGAAGAACAGGTGCTGTGGCACTGCTCACCCATTCCTGTCCTTGAAAACGTGAGGACCAGCCCTCAGACGGCAGGCCCCGCAGCAGAGAAGGCAGCAGAGGGGGTGGTACCCGGCCCCGCAAGGCTGACTCGGTCTCTCGTTCCTCCGCAGAAGGACTTCACGGTGCGGGAGGCGCTGCAGCAGCAGGACGTGGAGCGCTGGCTGGGCTTCATCACCTTCCTGTGCGAGGTGTTCGGCACCATGCGCAGCAGCACGGGCGAGCCCTTCCGCGTGCTGGTCTGCCCCATCTACACCTGCCTCCGGGAGGTAAGGCCTGAGCAGGCGATGTCTGTGATGGAAACTCCGCCTGGGGCACCAGGAGAGCCATGGCGGGGACCAGTTATAAAGCGATTATCCTTGGTAAAGAGAACCGTCCCCTCCCCCTGCTGTTTACCAAAGCCAGGTCTTTATTGATTGCGTTTACATATAAAGGTAAATGGCCCCCAAAGAAAGCATTGCTGACTCAGGCTGCAGGAACTCCTCACTGAGGACGCTGCCTGCAGTGAGTATTATTATTTGAATGAATGGATCTTGGGCCTGGGTTGGTTCCCATTGAATTACTTCTTTTTTAAAAAAAAGATTTGCTTCTGAAAAAGAAATAAATAAGAACAAGCCAGAACTTTTGAGAAGCAAGAGGTCAGTGGGGTACTTTCTGGACCAGGCACGATTGCCCCTTTAGAAGGTGGCCCTAGCTTCTGTCCGCACAGAATTGGCAGTGGCACATGTGGGCTGGGGGCTGAGGGGGCCGCTGGATCCTCCAGGGAGAGGTTGGGGGCTGGGAGCACCGCTGAGAAAGTGAGGATGGAAGGTCGGTTTGCAGCCCAGTTATATTTTTTGAGTTAATTCCAACAGAACCTGCAGGCACGAGCTACAGAGAAGGGAGAAAGTGCTGGGGGCTCCGTGGTCAGGATGGGGAGTCCGGAAGAGAAGTGGGGGGAGGAGGGCTGGATACCAGGAGCCGGTTTTTATGTTTGGGTGACCTGTTGGCCGTCCCAGGGCACCGTCATGTGGTTGCTCAGGTGGAAGTGTCTGAAGATAAGGAGAAGGTCATCCTGGGACATGGATTGAGCATCATGTTGATGTGTACCTGGTGCTTAGGGCTGGAGACTCCGATGGGGTCACCCAGGGAGAGGGTGCAGGTGGAGGGGAGGACGGGAGCCAGCGAGGAGGTGTGGGGGGAGGGGGAGTGACCCGAGGCAGAGAAGGTTCCAGGAGAGCGTGAGGATCATCACAGCACTCCTTCCTGGGAGCAGGGCAGCCTACCTCACATGTGCCGTACCATCCCCACCCCCCACCCCAGCAGCAGGTCCCAGGACCCAAGGAGGAGTGGCCTCTGGGGAACCGATAAAACCCCAGAGAAGTGGCCTGAGTTTAGCAACAAGGAGGTCAGGGGGCCTCGGTGTCGGTGGGGTGAGCACGGGAGCCACATGGGGCCCCGCTCAGGAGTCGGTGGCGTGTGGGGTCTGAGTGTGGACTAGTCTTTGGAGAAGTGTTTCTGTGGAAGGGACTTGTCAGCTGCAGGGGACGTGTGGGGTCAAGGGACAGGTCTGTGTTTTTGAAGGAAGGATAGTAGAGCCGTTGAGGGGAAGGGGGCGGGGCGGGGGGGTGGGTACCTGCAAATGTTCCTGAAGCATCGTTTCTGGCGCAGTCCCTCCTGGGTGCTTCGTAAGCCCACAAGCCTCCGCCCGTCCACAGAGCCAGACCTTCTCCTAACACATGCTCTCG
The DNA here is from genome assembly GCF_028538775.1 of Myotis yumanensis. Lineage (NCBI taxonomy): Eukaryota > Metazoa > Chordata > Mammalia > Chiroptera > Vespertilionidae > Myotis > Myotis yumanensis. The sequence goes on from NW_027223758.1 coordinate 83,468,825, forward strand.
GATTCAGATGGTTTCTCAGGCTCACACGATGGTCTCTCTGACTGTCTTTCATTCCCAAAATGTGCGAAGCTCAGAATGCAGCTCTGCGTCCCGTACCCCTTTGGGGATGATGTGAAGGCAGGAGTCAGGAGGCTGGCCCAGGTGGCCTCGAGGGGCCCTCCCGTCCCGGCCTGAGTTGCCCTGAGCCCCTGACAACCCACCTGAAGGCAGAAGGCAGCACTTTCTAGGGCAGTGACCTCGATTGTCCCAACAGCGTGATCCGGGCACCTCCTGTCGTCGCCGTCGCCTGCTCCCCCCCCCCCACCCCCACCCCGGGGAGGAAGCAGGGCTGAGCCTGCCCTGGCAGGACACTCTGACACGGCCTGTGGCAGTGCACACACGCTGGTGTGAGGTCCGGAAGGTGCCAGGAGGGCTGCACCGACAAGAAACAAGGACCCTCCCCTAGCGCCCACTGGTTTGATGCACTGGACTCCGTGGGAAGGTGTCACGATCCCCGACCTCTGCCGTGCTCCGTGGTAAACACGAGGAGTAAATAAATCATCTGTGGCTCCCACCGTTTTGTCAAAGAGGAAACCAGAGCCCCATGTTCCACGCCACGGCTCGAGGCCCCGTAGTGAGGCGGTTCAGGAGCTTAGCCCTGGGTTCCAATCCTGCCTCTTGCATTGCTTAGCTGTGCCATCTTGGGGGAGAGCTCGCCTGCTCTGAGCCTGTTCCTCGTTTGTGGAGAGGGGTCACGCTGCTCTACCTACAGGTTTGGGGAGGAAGACAGAGATGGAGAAGGTGCTAAGTGCCCTGGGGCAACTAGGTTGGAATGTGGAAGAAATGCCCCAGGGACTTGCTCTAGGGCAGGACGGCTCCCTAGAGCACTGGTTCTCAACCTTCCTAATGCCTTGACCCTTTAATACAGTTCCTCATGTTGTGGTGACCCCCAAGCATAAAATTATTTTCGTGGCTACTTCATAACTGTAATTTTGCTACTGTTATGAATTGTAATGTAAATATCTGATATGCAGGATGTATTTTCATTGTTGCAACTTGAACATAATTAAAGCATAGTGCTTAATCACAAAAACAATATGTAAATATATATGTGTTTTCCGATGGTCTTAGGCGACCCCTGTGAAAGGGTTGTTTGACCCCCAAAGCGGTCGCGACCCACAGGTTGGGAACCGCTGCCCTAGAGTCTGGGGTCCTCCAGTCTGACTTAGGGCCTGGGCACACACCCCATCTTAAAGGGGCACAAGGGTTGAATGCCCTTTGAGGGACACACAGTCAGTCTAGACCAGTGGTCGGCAAACTCATTAGTCAACAGGGCCAAATATCAACAGTACAACGATTGAAATTTCTTTTGAGAGCCAAATTTTTTAAACTTAAACTATATAGGTAGGTACATTGTTATTAACTCAATTAGGGTACTCCTAAGGCTTAGGAAGAGCCGCACTCAAGGGGCCAAAGAGCCGCATGTGGCTCGAGAGCCACAGTTTGCCGACCACGGGTCTAGGCTACACCTCACCCAGAGCTCGGGAGCTCCCAATCCAGGGCTCTTTCCCATAGAGAACTCAGCGTCCCTGAAAGAGAAGATTGGGAAAGAAAGGTGCGCCCTGGGGATCTTATCAGCCCCTTTGGAGAGCCTGTGCCCTTCCCAGAATTCAGGAGACAGACACCTGAATTCTTAGTCACCTGCTGCCTCCCCTACCTTATCACACACATACTCATCCCCAGTCCTTACCCACAGCAGGTTAAGCCAGCTCTAAGAAGTTTCTGGAAGCCAAAGGCACTGCTGCTGCCTTTCTCCTTGCTGGAAAATTTTAAGCTTTTTCCCTGGGCCCTGCAGGCGGCTGGCCCCAAATCATCCGGCCCAGCCTGCCCTGGGGGCCTCCCGACTCCAGACCATCCCCAGGCTCACAGTTCCAACTTCCCACTAAGGAGCACTTCCCACTAAGGAGCATCCTGGCCATGCTCCAAGCCCCCCAACAAGACGTGCCCATGGCTGCACCCCAGAGTCCTGCTCAGTCCAGATCCTCTTGGTGTGGGCCCAGACCCACCTCCCTGCCTCCCTGCCCCAGTGCACTCCTGGCACATCCTCACAGCTCCATCCTTCCACGTGGCCTTGGAGTAGGTGGTATTTAGTGCCGGTAACAGCACAGTCTGCAGCTCGGTCCAAAGCATGGCATGCATTCTTTTCCCTTTTAACTCAGACAGCACCCGAGCGTTATCATCCCCATTTTCTAGAGAACAAAGAGGCCAGGCAGCTCGTCAGGGCCACACGGCCAGCAGGCAGCAGCGTCCACGTTGGAATCCAGGTCTGAGCGCCAGCCGAGTCCCTCCTCCTACCGGCCCCGCTTCCCTGCCTGGTGAGCAGAGCAGCTGCTCTCCTTCTATTCTCAGTCCACAGCCCAGCGCCTGCTGCGTGGCGGGGGCTGAATCGATCTCTGTGGAATCGATTCTGTTTTTGCCATAAATAGCATTTGCCAATCAGAGATGCTTCTTTGAGGGCCAGAGAGGAATACTTTTCAATGAGTCCTCTTATTGTTTAAGAGCCAGTGGTTTCTGCCAAGATGGTTTTCAAAGTGATTGAAGAGTGTTATTGACGACCCGAAGCTCCAGGCGTCTCCTGTCCTCCTGCTTACAACTCGTATTCGCCTCATGAGCCCTTTTTAATTTTTATAATGTTTTTAAATTTTTATGGTGGTAAGAACCCTTAGCATGCAATCCACCCTCTGAACAGATTGTTAAGTGTACAAAACAGTATTGTTATCTATAGGCGCAATGTTGTGCAGATCTCTAGAACTTACTCATCTTGCATAACTGAAACTTTGAACCCAGGGATTAGCAATTCCCTACTTCCCCCTCCTCCCAGACCTCTGGCAACCACCACTCTGTTCTTTGCTGCTGTGAGCTTGACTGTTTAGATACTTCATGGAAGTGGAAATATGCAGTGTTGGTCCTGTGACTGGCTTATTTCAACACTTAGCTCGTTTCCAGATCTTGGCTTCTGTGAGTCATGCTGCGATGAACAAGGGACTGCTAATGCCTCTTCAAGATCTTGATTTCGATTCTTCTGAATAAATACACAGCAGTAGCATTGCCGGGTCATATGGTGGTTCTATTTTTAATGGTTTGAGGAACCTCCATACTGTTTTTCATAGCAGGTGCACCATTTTGCATTGCCGCTAACAATGTATAAGAGTTCTCATTTCTTCACATCCTTTCTTACACGTGTTGTCATATATACATATGCCATCCTAACAGGTATGAGGTGATATCTCATAGCTTTGTGTTTTGCATTCCTCTGATGGTTAGTGACATTGAGCATCTTGTCCTCTCTGTTGGCTATGTGTATCTCTTCTTTAGGAAAATGTCGATTCCAGTGCTTCGTCCATTTTTTAAATCTGGTTATTAGTTCTTTTGCTGTTGGGTTGTAGGCATTTCTTAATATATTTTGAGAACTGACCCCTTATCAGACACATGGTTTGTAAATATTTCCCCCATTCTGTAAGTTACGATTCCACTCTGTTGATTGTTTCCTTTGTTGGACAGCTTTCTAGTTTGAGGTAGTCTCGTTTGTCTAGTTTTGCTTTTGTGCTTTTGGTGTCATATCCATAAAGTCACTGTCAAGACCAATGTCATAAAGCTTTTCCCCTTTGTGTTCTTTGAGGAGTTATAGTTTCAGGTCTTGTGTTAACTCTTTAGTCCATTTTGTTGTGTGTTATAAGAGTCCAATTTCATTCTTTTGCGTATCCAGTCTTCCCAACACCATTTGTCGAAGAGTCTTTCCTCTCCCCATTGTGTTTTTTGGCACCTTTGTCAAAGATCAGTTGACCATATGCTTAGATTTCTTTCTGGATTCTCAACTCTGTCCGATTGATCTATATATCCATTTTGATTATTGTAGCTTTATAATATACTAGAGGTCTGGTGCATGAAAATTCGTGCACTCGGTGGGCAGAGGGGAAGGGGGTCTCTCAGCCTGGCCTGTGCCCTCTTGCAGTCTGGGAGCCCTCGGGGGATGTCCGACTAATGGCTTAGGCCCACTCCCCAGGGAATCGGGCCTAAGCTGGCAGTCAGACAGACATCCCTCTGGCAGCCCAGGAGCCCTCAGGTGATATCTGACTAACGGTTTAGCTCCCCGTGGGGAGTGGGCCTAAGCTGTTAGCCGGACATCCTTAGTGCTGCCACGGAGGTGGGAGAGGCTCCCACCACCCGCTACACTGGCCAGCCATGAGCCAGCTTCTGGCTGAGTGGCGCTCCCCCTGTGGAAACGCACTGACCACCAGGGGGAAGCTCCTGTGTTGAGCACCTGCCCCCTGGAGGTCAGTGCACATCATAGCGACTGGTCGTTCTGCCACTAGGGTCAATTTGCATATTACCCTTTTATTATATAGGATTTTGAAATCAGGAAGTGTAATGCCTCCTGATTTGTTCTTTTTAAAAATTGTTTCATGGTTATTTGGTTATTTGGAATCTTTTGTGATGTCATATGAATTTAAGAATTATTTGTCTACTTCTGTAAAAAAATATTCCATTGGAATTTTGATAGGGATTGCATTGAATCTGTAGATCACTTTGGCTAGGATGGACATTTTACTAATATTAACTCTTTCGACCCATGATCAGAAACAAGACAAGAGTACTCACTCTCATCACTCCTACTCAGCATATTATGGGAGGTCCTAGCCAGGGCAATTAGGCAAGAAAAAAAAGACATAAATGCATCCAAATCAGAAAAAAAGGAAGTAAAATTATCTCTGATTATAGGACCTTATATAGAGAAAACTCTAAAGTCTCCCCCCAAAAAACCTGTTAGAACTATTAAATGAATTTAGTAAAGTTGCAGGATGCAAAAATCAACATACAAAGTCAATCGCATTTCTACCCACTAGTAACAGACTATCTGAAAAAAAAATTTTTTTTGAGAAAATGATCCCATTTACAATAGCATCAAAAAGAAGAAAATACTCAGGAATAAACTTAACTACAGAAGTGAAAGGCTTGTACACTGAAAACTACAAACTGTTGTTGAAAACAATTAAAGAAGATACAAACAAATAAGGTAGTTTTTCATAGCTTTCTAAGGACCCCTTCATCCTGCCGGAGTCCTCAACCAAACTGTGGCCGCTGTGATCAGGATTTCTTGCCCAAGCTAATGGTTTCATCATTTCCCATGTCAGTGGGAGCCAACCGGCCAGGGTTTAGGTCTGGTTCCCCCAGCACCTTCCTCCCCCCGCCCCCTTTCCTGACCCTACAATGCTCTCAGCCCCCTCCACTCCTCCGTCACCTCTGTGACCCCTTGGGGATTCCACTAGCCTCCTCCCCGTTATCATTGAATGCTTTTCTCTGGGCCCCTTACTTTAAGAGCTTTGCTGAAAATTCCTCTGGCAGGGGTGCCGGTGTGGCTTTTAACCCCTTACACCTGTTTCCTTTGAACAGACTTGGCCCGTGCCTGGTGGACCTGCCTGTGTACACCCCCTCTCATTCTTTCTCTCTGTCTTCCAATCTCTGCAGTCCACTCGACTCGTGATTCCCACCTTCCTGCCCTCTTCCGAGTCCGGCAGCCGTTGCCAGAGGTCAGGAGTAGAGAAAAGGAGGAAGGGAGGGGGTGCCTCTGTCAGGAATCTCTCATCCCTCTGCACCCCCCCTCTGACCCCACCAGCCTCTCCCTCTGGTTGGCTCCCTTACTCTCCTCCCCTCCAGGCCCCAGAAAGCCCATCCACCCCACCCTGCCCTTTCCAGAGGAAGGGCAGGGAGGGGGCAGGCACCTCTGGGGGGTGTCTGCAAGGGGCACCCCCCCAGGGATGCAACTGGCTGGGCTCCTGGAGGAGGCCGGTAGGCGCAGGCCGGGGAGAACAGAGAGGGCAGCAAGTCAGGCTTCTCAGGAAATGAAATTGCTCCGTGCAACAATGAGAGCCACTTTTTTAGCTTTTCGCATGAGCATGCATTCAATTGCTCACATTGTTTTGGCTCCAGGGGAAATCTGACATCGGAAAAGGCCGAGATGAAGTGGGTGTGGGTGGAGATCCTCTGCCGTTTCACAGGCTGAGTCTAGCTGCACAGTCTTCCAGGCACCTTTCCTTCCAGGCGGACTCCTCCTTCCCTCCCCAGAGCAGGAGACGGAGCTGCAGTCAGCGGTTATTAGCTGGCAGGGCCCTCTGTGGCCAGAAGGGGCCCAGGTCGCCCGGGGCAGCTGTGCGCCCTCCCAGGGAGTGGAGATTCGAAATCCTCCTCCACGCAGCCCAGTCGCGCAAGGCTGCACCACCTTGAGAAGCTCGGACAAACTGACAAATTCTCAGACCTCTCCTTCAGCCGATTAAACCAAACTTTGTGGGGATGGGTTTGGAGGGAGTAGATAGAAGCTCTCCGTGTGACTCCAGTGTGCAGCCAACATTGGAAAATAGGAGTAGCTGCATCTTAGGTGCATTTAGTGAGCGGCCACTGGGGAGCAGAGCTGGGGGAAGGGACAGCTGGGAGGGCCAGAGAGACTTGCGTTTGCGTCCCAGCACTGCCCCTCACTAGCTGTGGGGCCTGGCTGTAACTCTTTAACCTTTCTGAACCTCAGCTTTCTACCTGTAGCAGGGAAAGGATACTCACCTGCAGGCTTGTTTTAAGGCTTAAAGTGCCTGCGATGGTCGTGTAAAGCAAGTGACATTGAGCTGGCATGCCGCAGGTTGCTGTGGAAAGCAACCCCTGTTCCAGGCATGTCTGTTGAGAAGTGCCCCATCACAGACTGCCCCCGAAAGTCAGGTCCATTCTCCTAACCGGGCACCAAGGCCCCCCCACAATCACACACATACCCCCCTTTCCTGGAGAATCTCCGCTGAGTCATGTATGGCTGCAGCCACACTGTTCCCATTGTATCTCCACGGAAGGCTTCTTGCATTCCTCCCGCCTGGAGCTCGCTCTTCCTCTTCTTCCTGCCTGACTCTTGTCCACCTTCCAGGCCAGACTCACTCCCCGCCTGGTCCCCACCCTGCCCTGATTCACTCCTCCGCGATCCTGTAGCACTAGCATCCACACGGGGCCCTTGCTCTCTGGACTTGACCTTTGCCTGGTGGTTGTACGAATGCCCTTTGACCTCTTCGTGGTCTTTTAAATCATTTCAGTCTTTCATGGGTGCCTGGGGGTAGTAGGCTGGGTCTTGTCTGTCACGTAACCCAACAGCATTCTGCTCAGGACTCTGCGTTCGCTCAGTAAGCAGTGATTTGGTTTGAGACGATGCTACTTTCTCATTGAACTGCAGAGGTTCCCAGCTGTATTGGAAGAGGGCAATATAAATGGTGACCCTTCTCCAAACGGTTTACAATCCACTTGGGTACCGCATCCCCCAAAATTTAGCAGCCATGAACATTTATTTTTTTTAATTGTTTTATTGCTTAAAGTATTATGAAGAGTATTACATATGTCTCCTTTTTTTCCCACCCTTAACAATCCCCCGGCCTCCCCTACCCCCCAGTGTCTTATGTCCATTGGTTATGCTTATATGCATGCATTCAAGTCCTTCGGTTGATCTCTTGCCCTCCCCCGCCCCCCACCGCCCCTCAACCCTCCCCGGCTTTCCCGCTGTAGTTTGACAGTCTGTTCAAGGCAGCTCTGCCTCTGTATCTATTTTTGTTCATAAGTTTATAATGGTCTTTATTATCCATGAGTGAGATCATGTGGTGTTTTTCCTTCATTGACTGGCTTATTTCACTTAGCATAATGCTCTCCAGTTCCATGCATGCCGTTGCAAATGGTAAGAGTTCCTTCTTTTTTACAGCAGCATAGTATTCCATCGTGTAGCCATGAACATTTATGATGGGTGGTGCACATGCATATAGCAGAAGGGGGAATTTAGGGCTCTGGGCAGCTGCTTAGGGGCAGAGGGGAAGAGGAGACCAAGCTTAAGGGGCAGGGGGCTTTGCACAGGTATTGGTGGGGAGGGAGAAAGGGCTCTGGGAAGAAAGCTTTGAGTGGCGGCTTGGGGCCAGAGTGAGCCTGGGTGCCTGTTTGTGTCTCTATGATAGAGAGGGTCTGGGGCGGAGTTGTGGGCAGGGGCTGGCTCCAGCAGATGCATTTGGGTGGACGCAAGATGATACTGGAACCTCTGACAGTTTCTCAGCCGGACAGCAACCCCATGGCAAGCGTACAGGAGAGTTTGTGTATTCATTCAACAAACACCGAGGAAAATGCCACTTCTTTATTGAATGGAACAGTCTCCTAGACACATTTTCTACTAGAAGTGGATTTAGATAAAGTCAAATCTGGGGCTCTCCCTGGCCAGGGCACAGTGGAAAGAACAGTGCTCAAAACAAGGTGAGGGCGGGGAGCAGGAATGTGGGAGAAAGCAGCCTTCCCAAGGCAGGTACCCGGCCCCTGGGCACTGGTGTGGCCACAGAGTCCTCCAGGTCCAGCAGCTGCGGCTATGAATACCCCAGCGTAAGCAGCCATTCCTGTAACCTGCGCAGAAATAACTCCCCGCGGCCATGCCCCCTCCAGAGATGCTGTCCCCCCCCCCCACCCCCCCCCCACTCAGCAGCCAGGGCACTCCGTGGCGGGAGCCCCCGACCTGCTCAGGCACCCTCCCCCACCCCCTCACCCCAACACAAACACACACACACACACACAAACACACACACACACACACACACACACACACACACACACACGGCCGCGTCCCCATCTAAGGCTGGAGTTCTTGACCTCCTCCAGATAAAATCCGGGTCGCCTCCAACCCCCACCCTTTAACTGTTCCACTTCCTCAGCCAGACTCTGCGAACTGAAATGTGAAATCTGAAGCCAGTGTTCCCCCTAGCAACCATGGTAACACAGGATCTGATAGAGAGCCTGGAGTTATAAAAATACCAGCTTCCACCAGGCACTGGTTCCACAGGGAACCCAGTCTCCACGCCAGAACCGGTTTTAAATGGTTTTAAAACCCACGAGATTTCCAAGCCTGTCTCCGCAGGGCTCCGGGAGGGCATCTCCACTCCCCGCGGGAGGCGGCGGCTGCCAGGGCTGGGCATGTTCTCCAAAACCTGGAGATTCAGAGAGGACGTGGCTCTCTGAGAACTAGGTCGCCGCATACAGGGTATATGGGTGGGAGCAGGTTTTCTTAACTCGTTTCCCGCAATCCAAGTGTTAAACATCAAGTCTTCAGCATTTTTTAAAAGTTAGATGGGATTGCCTCCAGCCCTTAGAGTTGCCACCCAGGGCGTCTTCAGCGCCACCAGCCCTTCCCAGTGACACAGATGGGGAGTGATTGAAAGTAGTTGTAATCAACCTAACCATTTTCTAGTAGGAACTGTACGTTTAAGGCCTCCGGTAGAGGTGGTTAAACTTTCCTGCTCAGGGCTAAAAAGGAAAACCCAGCTCTTCCCGCCCCCCACGGATGCCCCTTAGACATGGCCAGGACGGGGTTCACTTGCCCACCTGAGCTCAGCGCCGCCTGCAGGAGGCGCCTGGCCCGCGGAGTGGGAGTGGGGAGTTGGGGTGGGGGTCCTTCCCGAGGCTTGGGGCCTCCCCCGCCCCAGACTGCAGACCCGCCTGGCCTCCGCAGCCCCGGGCAGAGCCCTCCCTGCCTCCCCCGCCTCCTCCAGCTCTCCTCCTCCTTCCTCTTATCTCCTGGGGCCATGCCTTGTAATTTTGAAAAATATTCTAACTCAGTAATTAATGTCTGAACTTCAAGAGGCCCTGCTTTGTGCAGAGTCGCGCTGAAGGCGGCGGGGAGGGAGGAGCTGGAGGCCTTGGCGGGGAGGGGCGGGCGGGTTTTTCTAAACTGGCGAAGGGACGGTAGAGGATAAACTGTTTCTTGCTGGAGTCCTGTGTACAAGATACACACGTCCACATGGACGCGTACACATGCATCTGTTTAGATCAGTGGTTTGCAACCTTTTTCATCTCCTGGCACCCGTGAACTAATTACTAAAATTCTGCTGCACACCAAAAAATACATATTTTGCCAATCTGGCCAAAAAAAAATAGATATAATTTTTGTGAATTCACACCAGACAGCTATTGTGTTGGCTGTTGCCGTTTTTTTTATTTTTTATTTGAGGATCTAAGGTCGTGGTCGGCAGACTGCGGCTCGAGAGCCACATGCGGCTCTTTGGCCCCTTGAGTGTGGCCACGAAGTTTCAATCGCACGTGGTATTTTGTGGAAGAGCCACACTCAAGGGGCCGACCACTGATCTAAGGGAAACGAGGTCAGTGCCCTGACTCAATAGTCAGGTATTGCATGTTTTAAAAATTCTGCGGCACATCATTTGAAAACCACTGGTGTAGGTTTTTTAATCCTTTGGGTTTTAAAAAATAAGAAGACACCCCCACCGCACCCCCACGGTTTCCCAGTAGGGTGACGTCACAGTCTGCTCAGCCAGCGTGGGAGCACAGGGGAGGCAGGCCGGGCGCTTTCTGCGTGTTAGGTCCCGTGGGGGAACCTACATTTAGAAGATAAGAAAGCAGACGCTGTGGGGCTGAAAAATGGCCATCAGGCACTTCAGATAACCCAGAAGTCAGAAAAATAAAGTTTGTCTGTTTCCCACCCTCAGGGAGGGTGTGACTAGCCCCACTGACTCCTGGCCTGGACCCCTCAGCGCCCCTCTAATTGCCATGCCTCCCGGTGGCTTGCCCATCCCCCATCCCGCCCTGCCCAGCCTTCTGTCCTCTCTCAAGTAACCTCCGCCCAGCAATCTGGGTGCTCAGTGCTGGGCCGGCTGCTGGGCCCGGGGCATGAGCGGACTGTGGTCCCTGTGCGCCCATCAGCTGGGGAGGAGAAGCAAAATAATGAAGTGCCCTGTGCTGGGGGCTGGTGCGTACTTCACACACAGCTCCCGGGGCCCACACTGCGCCTTCTGCTTTACCCTGCTCCAGCTCTCAGCACCCACCTTCTACCTTCAGCACGTGACGATGCCCACCTCTGCTGTCCCCGCCTGCAGCTGTGGATAACAAATACCATTGAGGCAGCACCTGTGCGTCTGGGCCAGGCCCAGTTAGGAACCACCTTTTCCCTTCTGTCCACCTCTAGACCGAGCTAGAACCCAGCTCCCACTCATGGCTCCATTCTCACTGCGGCCAGCAGTGATCGGGAGGCAACAGGTGGCCTGGGCCAGGCCCTGTGAGCAGGAACCACCTTTCTTGCGGTGGGAAGGGTGGGGTGCTGGGGTAGGGAGACAGACTCCAGAGCCAGACACGAAAGCGGTTTACCCTCCCTGGCCCTCAGCCCCTTCTGGGGATGAGGATTAAATGTACTTCAGTTGATTTGCTAATTACAAACTGACTTCCTCCCATCCCTGTAACAGGACACACAGAGCAAAGACGTGAAAAACAAAGGACGGTGGGATAAAGGATCCGTCGGTAGCATCTTTTTATCGTGCCAAACGACGTGCTTCCTAATGAGAAAAAATGTGAAGGGACACAGTAAAACCAGTCTCAGGCCTGTGCCCTCGATGTTCCTTCTGGGAGGGTGCACTTCCAGGTACCCCTCCAGGTCTCTGCCGATGCCAGTTCCTCGGAGGGTGCTCCCTGACCCTACTCCCCCACCCCAGGATCTGGCTTTACCATACAGGTGTCTTTTTGTTGTTAATCTGCTTGTTTTCTGTCTCCCGAGTTAGCATGGAAAGGCTGGGGAGATATGTCTGTTCTCTTAGCTATGTCCCCAGTGCCTTGAACAGTGCCTGACATGTAGTAGATGCTCAATAAACACTTGCTGAATAGCTTAATGAAATAGAGTGTCTAGATTGAACAGAGCAGAAACAATAGCTGCCCCTCTAGAGTTAGTCCGGGCAGACTTCTCTTAGGACCGTGGTCGGCAAACTGCGGCTCACGAGCCAAATGCGGCCCTTTGGCCCCTTGAGTGTGGCTCTTCCACAAAATACCACATGCAGGTGCGCACGTACAGTGTGATTGAAACTTCGTGGCCCATGCGCAGAAGTCGGTATTTTGTGGAAGAGCCACACTCAAGGGGCCAAAGAGCCGCATGTGGCTCACAAGCCGCGGTTTGCCGAGCCGCAGTTTTCCAACCACTGTCTTAGGAGATAAATCCAGAATCCTTGAAGAGGCAAGGTGTGTGAGCAGGGTGGGGCTGGCTGGTCGTGGTCTTTGGAGATGAGCTAGAATGGAAGAGAGAAGAGAGACACTTTCCCAAATCAAACTCGAAAGAAGTGATTTGTGCTCACAGGACCAGTGAACCCGTGCAGAATTGCTGTCAGCCAGCGCAGCTGCCTGTGTTCTGTCCCCACATTTCACTCTGGTTGAGGGGTCTTTTCTTGACTTTGGTTTGCCAGGCTTCGTATGATGTTAGTCTTCCCACGGTCAGAACCCCATGAGCCACAATCAGGCTCAAGGTGGGCTTCTGGCACAGCTTCCTGGATGGAGAGCCGTGTGGAGGGGGGTCCTGAGGGGCTGCTGAGTGAGCGCCTGCTGTGTTCCATGTCGGCCTGGAGATGCAGGTGGATTAGCAGGGCCTTCCTCTCCTGCCTCTCCCGTGAGGAGGGAGGCGGAAGGAGGATGCGCAGGACACAAGAGGTGCTGTGAGGGTGGGGAAGTAGGTGACAGCCTGGCACAGGAGGTGGGAGAGTGGAGCAGGTGGGGAGGACAAACATTGAGGACAATGGGAACCTCTTAGCCCTGAACAATCTCAGCACAATCCCAGCTGGGGAGCCACTATGTCATTGTACATTTTCTAGTAGCTGCATTTTGTTAAAAGAGAACAGGCGAAAATAATTTTAATATCTTTTATGTTATCCAATATATCCAAAGCATTATTTCAACATGTAATCAACATTAAAAAGATCAATGAGATTTTTAAGAATATTTTTATTGATTGAGAGAGAGAGAGAGAGAGAGAGAGAGGAAGGGAGAGGGAGAGAGAGAGAAAAACATCAATGGGAGAGTGAAACATTGATCAGCTGCCTCCTACCCCCCCCCCCCCCCCCGCCGGGGATTGAGCCCACAACCGGGGCACGTGCCCTTGACCAGAATTGAATTGGCAACCTTTTAGTGCTCGGGACAATGCCCAACCAACTGAGTCACACCGGCCAAGGCATTGAGCTTGTTATATATATATACTAGTGCAGTGGTCGGCAGACTGGCCCCTTGAGTGTGGCTCTTCCACAAAATACCACACGTGGCGTGCACGTACAGTGCGATTGAAACTTTGTGGCCCATGCCACGGGGCCAAAGAGCTGCATGTGACTCGCAAGCCGCGGTTTGCCGACCACTGTACTAGTGGCCCGGTGCATGGATTTGTACACATTGAAAGGAAAATAATTAGAAGAAATATTTTAATGTTGCTGTTTGCCCTTTCTCTGTAATGGACGCTGGTCATCATCTATGGGGTGCCGGGGGGGGGGGGGGGTGGCGATTGGGCCCTGCTCGCATCTGCTTTGGCCTGGCACCACCTGCTCACCTGCTCCACCATCCTGCTGTGGTCCCGCTCTCATCAGGGATTATGGGAGCTGGCAGTGCCTCCACTGCCGCCTGCTGCCAGCACCACGTCGCCGACACCCGCCATGTTCCGCACCACCCCCTGGTAGTCAGCACACGTCCTAGCAAGCATTCGAACTCCGGTTGAGGGGACCATTTGCATGTTAGGCTTTTATTATATAGGATATGTTCCACCTCCCCCCCTCGGTCTTTGGAATCTAGTATGTATTTTACACTTAGAGCACCTCTCCATTCCGACGGCGTGTGGCTGGTGGCTGCTGTCTGGACAGTGGAGATCTGGAGGCTAGCTTCTGGACTCCTTAGGCTTCGGCTGCTGGAACAGTTCTGGATCCCAAAAGTATCTGGATCCTCAGAGTCTCAAAAAAAAATTTTTTTCCCCAAAAAGAATTTTTCATAGTTTCTTTCTGAGCACCCGGAAGCAAAAGAAAGCGGTGTGAGCTGACACACTCAAGTCCATGGCCCGTGTGCTGGTGCTGGCTGGTTGGCTGGAGCCCCCTGGCAGGGTCTGAAAAAGGCAATCCTTTTGACCCCAGAATGGAGAAAGGTGGGGAGATGGAAAAGGAGGGGCCAGAAAAGGTAAGAGAGAAGAAAAATGTAGAAGGGGAGCTGTGGGGGGCAGGGGTGACAGGCTGCATGACAGAGCTAAGAACAGAACCCACACACCGAGGCGGGGCACACAGGCAGCTCCCAGCTTCTCCTCACCACGGCTGAGCAGAGATCATGGCTCAGGCCTGGAAGGCACAATTAGCTCATTCTCTCGTGGCCCTTTGATTGCTCTGTTGTTGTCAGGACGGCCATTTCTGTAATGAAGACTTTGTCCCTTACTCAGAGGTACTGAAACATGAACGTATTTGCTGAATCTGGTTTCCCAGGGTTAAAAGCCAGACAGAGGAAGTGCAAACACACATTCACTAACTAATTGTCCTTTAATTAAGGCCAAAGCCCTGCTTAAAACAATTAGCTCTGGGAATTGAACAGTAGGTACGACTCCACTTTTTGCTAATTGTTGTTCTTCCCTCATCGGTGGGATGTGGCCCGTCTGGGGGTTAGGGGGACAGCAGGGGAGGAATCCGTGGGCTGCTTTGGGCCTGGACTGGACCGTGCCCTGCAGGGTTTGGAAGTGTTAGTCAGAGGAGCGTCTGAGGTGTGGGGAAGAGCAAGGCGGATGTGGTTTGGGCAAGGGGAGTCGAGAGGCTGCCCCAGGCTTGGACGCGGGCCATGGGAAGTCTCCGAAGCTGCTGCTGGCCACACTGAGGTGGCTTGCCCGGCTGGAGCTGAGGGCGTGGGCCAAGGATTAGCTGACTGGAAAGCAATTAGATGAGGTGGGGCCAGCTGGGAAAATACCTGGAATCCCAGGGCCAGGGTTGAGACTTGCTTGGGTAATGCCACAGGCAAGAGGCTCTGGGGAGAGGAGGCCGCCACTGGTGAGGGTGGCTGCCCCTGGCCCACTGGGCCGCAAGCCTTTTTGCCTCTGGCTGATGGGGAGAAGTGGATTCTAGAGTGTGGGGGGAACCGGGGGGCAGCCCTCTGGGAAAGAGGCCCCGTGTCCGATGGATGACCATTTCCTGTCTCCTAGGACCTTCCTGAGGCCTGCCTGTGCCCTCAGATAACCTCCCCTTTCCTGGGTAGGTGGCATGTATGCGGGTGTCACCCTGCCAGAGACTTTCACATTTCCCCAAAGGGTAAAAGGTGCGGGGTTTGGGAGGGTGGGGACATGACTGACCTCCGCGGGGAACCCTCTCCCCTGACAACGCCCACAGGTAAAGCTGGCAGGGTCCCTGGAGCCAGTGCTCTGTCTGGAGCCCCTGCTCTGGGGTGGACTTTGGGGTCTCCATACAGGGAAATGGTCAGCGCTGCCGTCCAGGCCACCCTCAAAGCGATTGTGTAAAAGGCTTTCGTGGCTGACCGGGCCAGATTAGACTCCCACGGATCCCAAACTCCCCTGGCAGCTCACTTTGTGGCCCCAGAAAGGATCATAACCCTCCCCTCCCCTCTGCTCCCCTCCACCCTCTTTAGCAAACTTCTATAAAGGCCAGATAGTATTTTCGCTCTGCAGGCCAGAAGGCGGAATCAAGTGTAACCACATCCCTGTGACTTGTGTGGCACCGAGCAGCAGTGGGCAGCGCCCGGAGCAGTTTCTGTGGAAACTACCCGACTCTGCCTCTGGTGGGAGAGCACAGGCACGATGCAAATGACGAGAGCGGTTGTGTTCCAGCACAACCTTATTTATGGGCACTGACATTTGAATTTTATAGCATTTTTATGTGTCACCGAATATTATTTCTTTGATTTTTTTCCCCCCTGCTATTTAAAAATGTAAAAACTATTCCTGGCTCGTGGGCCTGTAAAAAGCAGGCTGTGGACCAGATCTGGCCAGTGGGCTGTCGTCTACTGCGCCCTGTGCTAGAACTCTGGTTCTCAGCCGGGAAATTAACACCCAGGCCATGTGGATGCGCGTTAAATTTGAGAAACCCTGTCAGAGAGGGACCTGCAGTTTCCCAGGTGGTGCTGATGCTGCCAGTAGGAGGACCACACACTACGTAGCATTGATTGAGTCTGACCTTTACCCCCATTTTACAGATGACAAAACTGAGGCCCAGAGGTGACATAGCTCGGTCATATGAACCCAGGGAGAGGCTGCTTCGTCCTAGGATACAGAGCAGGGTGGTTTTCTGTCTCTAGCTGCTTTCAGAGATCTGCCAGCTCACACCTACCGAGGCTCTAGCCCAGACACAGGAAATGTGCGTGTGTCCCCTGGAGGCCCGAGCGGCAGGGCTCCAGTGAGTCATTTCCCAGGAGTGCAGACGTGTGCACTGAGGCAACCCTGTGCTGTCACCCAGCTCCCCCCCCGACCTCCCCGCTGTGCTCTAGCGAAACTCCCTGCCTGGTTTCAGGATCCGTACAGCAAGACGAGAGGGAAGCTGAAAGCCCCATCGTGAGAAGGGGAAAGGGAAGAAGGGGGGCTTGGATGTCAGACTTCCATCATTTCGAATATCACTATTGGGACTAGCTGGGACCAGAGGCAAGTTACTTAACCTCTTCGAGCCTCAGTTTATTCATCAGTAAAACGGGAAACCACTCTTACCTCTGCAGAGTTGCCATAAGGATTAGTGATCACCTTTGTCAAGTGCCCGGCACATAGTACAGAACTTTTGTGGTATCTTTATTAGCCACCCTGGCATTCTGACGTAACCACAGAGATACCCAGCCACAGCCTGGGCAGCCACAGCACAAGGCTCCATAATCCTCCTGGTGACACATGAGATCCTGGCTGTGTTGTTGTCCTTACGAAGGTAGTCACTGTCCTGTGCTCCTATGACGTTCCCATCGGTTTAGGTTGGAGTGTGGAAGGTCATGTCAGAGTCTGTACCTGGGACCCTTGGGTGACCCTCAGGACCTGGGAACCCACTGAAATCGTACGCCAGCATCTAAAAATGCAGATGTGCATTTTTCTGGGAAAGACGCCAGGGTTTTCCTCAAATCAAAGGGTTCCGTGTTCCAAAAAAAGCTGAAGGACACGTATCTCTAAAGCCAAGGCATAAGGAAGCACCAAACTTTTGGGACAGAGTCCTGGGTTTGGGAATCAGCTCCCTGATCCTGATGTATTGGGCACATTGCACATCATCTGATTCAGATCTGGCCTTCCGTTCTTCACTGATGAGAACTGTGGCATGCCTCGCCCACCAGTCCGGAGTCAAGTGATGTCCTATGGAGGAAAACCGGAGTAGGGCAGCCAAGGACAGGCGGGGCTCCCAAAGCGGCCACCAGGCAAGCAAGGGGCCTTGCAGGGACCACCCTGCAGGGTCAGTGTGTTTGCTTCCAATTTAAATACATGGGAGTTTAAAGTGCACAACATCTCCTGGCCGGCCTGGCTCAGTGGTTGAGCATCAACCTATCAACCAGGAAGTCACGGTTCGATTCCCAGTCAGGGCACATGCCCGGGTTGCGGGCTTGATCCCCACTGTGCGGCATGCAGAAGGCAGCCGATCAATGATTCTCTCTCATCATTGATGTTTCTGTGTCTCTCTCCCTCTCCCTTCCTCTCTGAAATCAATAGGAATATATTTTAAAAATATATAAGTAAAAAATAAATAGAATGGGTGAGATTAAGCTGTGGTGATCGTGGTGCCTCTCGGGGAGAGTCAGTGATAAAAGGTGTCAGAAGAGGACTTTGGAGGTGCAGCCCAAGTTCCAGGTCTTGGCAGGGAGCTGGCAGCACGAGCCTGTCGCCTTGGTGAAAACATCTCACCGGATGCTGGGGGTTAGCGCATATGATGCTCCAATAGAAAGTTTCCTCAAAACATCTTCAGCTGAGGAAAGTGGGAAAATGAGGTCAAATCAGCTCGTTGGGGATTTTTCTATATAATTTTGCAGTGAAGTTAGCACACAGCTTGAAGAAAGAGTAATGTATATATAAACACAAATAACAGAGTAAGATTTTAAAATAATCCAAAGGCCAGATTTAAGTATCTTTCTTCCTAACCCAAACTGCTATCTAAGTCTACTTACATAACGTTGGCTTTCTTTAATTATCTCCCGGGGCCCACAGGCTGTCTCGGGCCTCTGCACAGCCATGAGGGACCTGCCTGGGTCGGGCCTATTTTGGGTAGGTAGCCCATCCGCCGGGGCGGTGGCTCGCTCAGCACACCCCTGAACCCGGAGTGCTGCGTCCCATCCCCTCTCCTGCGAGGCTTCCCTCCCGGGCCCTTTCCTCTCCCTCCCGCTTCACGGGCGTCCCACTCTCCTGTGGTTCTTCTCATCAGCCCCGCAAACTCACCTGAGGGGGGAACTTCCCTTGACCCCGCAGTCCCCTCCAGGAAACACCCCATTTCTCTCTGCCCTTTTTTTATTAAAATATTTTTTTATTGATTTCAATCATTGATCAGCTGCCTCCTACATGTCCCACACTGGGGATCAAGCCCACAACCCGGGCATGTGCCCTGACCCAGAATCGAACCATGACCTCCTGGTTCTTAGGTCAATGCTCAACCACTAAGCCAGACCGGCTGGGCTTTTTTTTCCTCTTTCTTCCCTTTAGAGGCAGTGTTTTCTTTTTCTTTTCTTTTTATTTTTAAAGTTTAATTCAATTTATTGGGGTAACATTGGTTAATATCATTGTGTAAGTTTCAGGTGTACAAATTTATAATACAACATCTGTGTATTCCATTGTATGCTCACCACCCAAACTCTGGTCTCCTTCCATTACCATATATTTGACCCTCTTTATATCTTCTTCATCCTCCCCCCGACCCCCTTCCCCTCTGGTAACCACCATACTGTTATCTATGTCTATGAGTTTGTTTTGTACGTTCTTTTGTTATTTTCTGTTTTATACCCTACATGAGTGAAATCATACGGTTCTTGTTCTTTTCCATCTGACTTATTTCACTTAGCACGATAGTCTCAAGATCCATCCATGTTGTTGCAAAAGGCAATATTTTGTCCTTTTTATGGCTGAGTAGTATTCCATTGTATATACAGTGTAGGACAAAAGTGGGGTTACAGTTGTTCATATGGAAAATAATGCAATAATCTATATATATATATATATATATATATATATATATATATATATATATATAAAAGCCAAGTGACTGGAAGGACCAGAACAACCGGTGGCTATGACACTCACTGCAGCTGGCCAGCCGGCCCAATCGGGGATGGGGATGGCCGGCCCGCCAAACCTTCTGCGTCCCCTCCCCACAGCCAGCCCGACCCCAATCGGCCCAGATCTGGGCGGGCCGGCCAAACCCCACCTGTGCACACATTCGTGCACCAGGCCTCTAGTTAATAGATAATAATACAAGGATAAGCTCTGTGTTTCACATACTCACAACTGTAAACTACTTTTGCCCCACCCTCTATGTACTACATCTTTTTTTTTTTTAAGCAAAGTGGTTTTATTTATTTTTTTTAAATACTTCTTTATTGTTAAAAGTATTACATATGTCCCCCTTTTCCCCCATTGACCTCGCCAGGCCACCCCCACCTCCCGCCCCAGGCCTTCACCACCCTGTTATCTGTGTCCATAGGTTATGCATGTCTGCATATAAGGTCTTTGATTGATTACCTCCCACCCATCCACCCTCCCCCGCCTTCCCTCTGAGATTCTGCACTCTGTTCCACGCTTCCATGTCTCTGGATCCACTCCATTCATCAGTTTATTTTGTTACTTAGATTCCGCATATGAGATCATGTGATGCATGTCTTTCTCTGACTTATTTCACTTAGCATGATGCTCTCCAGGTCCCTCCATGTTGTCTCAAGGGGTAAGAGATTCTTCTTTTTTGCTGCTGCATAGCATTCCGTGGTGTAAATGTACCACAGCTTATTTATCCACTCATCTACTGATGGGCACTTGGGCTGTTTCCAGATCTTCACTATTGTAAATTGTGCTGCTATGAACATAGGGGTGCACGCATTCTTTCTGATGGGTGCTTCGGGTTTCTTAGATATATTCCTAGAAGTGGGATCACTGGGTCAAATGGCAGTTCCATTTTTAATTTTTTCAGAGAACTCCGTTATGTCCCCCAGTTATTTAGTGAAAGACCCTTAGCTTGTTTCCAGGTCTTGGCTATTGTGAATAATGTAGAGCCAGGGTGGGGTGCAGGGCCTGCCGTACTGCAGGTCTATATGTCACTGGGGAGGCTGCATCCCAGGGGACAGAGAGGCCCTTCTAAGTGACTGTGTCCAAGCACACACTTTCCTCCCAGTCCACCCACAGGTCTTCTGAGAGAGACAGCTGGACACAAGGCCCTGTGTGAGGAAAAGCTAGTCAAAGGAGACCCTCCACTCCACTTGAAACTTAGTAAAACCAAACGGGGCTGTGAATAGAGGACTTCTGGCTACAAAGGTTAGAGGAGGAGGTCAGGGAAGGCTTCTCGGAGGAGGAGGGCTTTGCAGTCAGTCTTGAGTGAGCCAGTAAATGGAGCCAAGGTGGGAGAAGGCAGACCCTGCAGAGACAACGAGGAGCAAAAGCTGGAGGTAGATGGGAGCGGATGGATGTGGCTGGACTGGAGATCTGTGGCCGGGAGGGAGAGGGATGTAGGGCCCCAGGCGGGAAGTGGGCCAGCGCGCGCCTGAGTGCAGGCTAAGCCCTTTCTCCTCTTGCATCCTGGTGGTCCACATGCATGGGGACCCAGAATACTGACTCACACGCTCACTCATTCGAGAACATCATCTCAACTTAGATAAAGGGACGCCGCGTTAAGGAAAGATGTGTTCTGCTAAGGAATGGCTCTCGGGCCAAACACACTTCCAGGTGCCAACTAAATACTCTTATCTCTGCCTTCGCCTCGGCAGACAGCACTTACCAAATCCCTTCTGCCCGTCCCCCCGCCGCCCAGGCCCTTTTTTCCGCCCAGGCCTGCCTGCCCCTCTGCTGGTGGCTGCTGCTCTGAGGACAAATGCTAATGATGCCTTCAGCACAGCCCTAGTGTGCTCTGCTTCATTGTCCCAGGCCCTGCTGCCTCTGCCCAGATGGCCCTTGGTCACTGCTTTCCACCCAGACTCACCACAGAACCAGCTGAGCTCCCTCGGCCAAGGGACAGACATCCAGCCCAGCTTCTGCTGTGTGGCCTCAAACGCCACCCTCCACCCCGGAGACTGGCACCTGTGTCTGGTCACCTGGCAAAGCAGGCATTGCATCGTCTTCAGACGGGTGTGCCAAGACTACCGTGTTGAAGAGGGCACGGTTTAAGCAAAAGCTTCTTCAGAATGCCATGCTCAGTAGCGCAGCAAGGAGCCGGTGTGCCCCTTCTCCCGCGCCTCACAGCCCTTTGGTGGTTACTGAGCCCTCCCCGCTCACACACACAGACCTGGCACACCATGAGGAGCCTACGAAGTTTCTTCCCAGGCTCGAGGAGGGTGGTTGGCACAGCCCTGCGGATAACCATATGCCCTGATGAGTGAGCGGGGGGCGCCCTGGGCTCTCAGATCAGGCCCTTCCTCTGAAGCCGGTGGCTCACCCTCTGGGCTCTGCCCTCCTCAAGTGCCCCCCCGAGACTGCAGAGAAGCCCGCCATCTGTCCACAGTGACCTCCCCACCAGCCTCCTTCTTTTTAAGGACGCTTCTGGGTCTGCTCCATGAAAGGAAAGATCTTGCACCCCCGGGAGGCGTCCCGTCTTCCCTGAGCTGCCCACCCTGCTCTGATGAAGGAGAAGGCAGGGAGGCGGTGGGGAGGGGAGGCCTCGTCCAGGGACTCGGGTGGCTGGACAGCGGCTCGGCTGCCCGGGAAAGCTTACCCAGAGGAGGAAAGGACTGTTGCGCAAGCGAGCTGGGCGCTGGGAGCTGGCCCGCAGGCCCCTGGCATGCGCGGGGCCTGTTAGGAAATCAAGGAGCCGCTCTGTCTGCTTTCCAGCAGGCGCCACTTCTTTTTCCACTGCTTTGCTCAACTCACGGCCTGGCTCCGGGGCCAGGCTGGCGGTGGGCGGGCAGGCGGGCAGGCGGGCATCCTCTGCCACAGGCCTCGTGCCTGTGAGCGCCTGCTCTTGCCTCGGCTCGTGTTGTCACAAGCGCCCCGGCCGAGACTGCAGAATCATGCTGATAAGACCAGCCGGCTCGGCAGCCATCTCCCAGACCCTCGGGGAAGGATTCCAGACTACTTCCTTCTGGGTTGAGCGTCACTGTCCTTATCTCCTTTCCTGCCAGGCGGGGACTCCTCACTAGTCGCACACAAATGAAAACCCCACCCCGGACCCCAGACAGACAGCTCCACATCCTTGCAGGGGGAGGGCTTGCCCCGGCTCCGTTCAACCTATCGGTCAGGGGGAGCAGGAAGTGCGCATTGAGATAATATTATAAATTTGATCCAGAAGGGGGCAGGTTGAGAAGGGCGTCCAAAAATCGGAGTCGCCTTGGTGTCTGCTGTGAAAGCTCTTGGACCTGTCAATCAATTGAGATATTTCTTGGAGGAAAAACAAGCAGGGGGTGGGCCAAAGGCCAATCGCTAGGTTCAAGGGCAACTGGGATAGAGAGGGGGGCCCTTCGGGGGCTGAGAAAGAGGAGTGGGGTGGGAATAAGAAGGAGCGCAGGCATGGCCCCACCCCTGGGCGTCTTGCAGGCCTGAGAATTGCTATTTCATGGAACATGGGACCTGGGGGGTCGTCGTGGGGAAGTAGGAATGTGGAAAACTGAAGCCCTGGGATGTCAGCTGGTGGCCCGGCTTCCGGGGCTCATTGCGGTGAGAACTGAAAGCAGACCCCAGCCTTGCGACTCCTGACTCTGTCCCAGGCTTGGCGTTCCTCCTCGGGAGAGCCGTCTGCCCCAGGCACGCAGGCTTGCTTTGGGGGCTGTGCTTTCTGGAGGCAGGGGGCTGGCTCCGTTGACCCCTCAAGAGCTCATCCAAGCCCCGGTGGCTGATTTCTACGGGCGAGTTGCTATGGGGACTATAACTTTGAATTTCCTGGCTCTGGGGCTGTGAAAATCACAGCCTGAACCTTCCGTTGATGTGGGTTTCTAGATTAATTTCCTGTGTGATTGTTTACTTTAGAGAGCGGAAAATGCCTTTGCAGGCAGCTCGTTCCCTCCACCAAGACGCTTGTCACGCCCTCCCCCACACCAGCAAGGTCAAGTCCAGGACTCAGTGGGCGGAGGTGGGGAGCCATGGGGTGGGACCAGGGACCAGGGGTGGGGGCGGCACATGTAAGAGCAGATGGCAGCCCGGGGCCCCCTCCCCTGCCCTGCCCTCTCCTGGTGCCAGCCGAGGGTCCCAGCCCAGTGACCTGTGAGTTCAGAACTGCCTGTTGTGGGCCATCTGCCCACCACCTGCGCCCCAGGTCGGGCTCCCAGCCAGCCCAAAGCCCTCCCCCGTCTCAGGGAGCTGTTTTGTGCTGAGTCAGACACAGGAGGCAGTCATTCCTTCAGAGGGGTGTCCAGAGGGTACTTGAGGGGGCTGCTGGTCCCAGGTGCCACCGGACACCCAGTGCCTCCGGGTTGGGCACTGCTGGCCGAGCTCCCCAGGGAAGCTTAGAAAATAACCGCTCTCCCCTGGGCCCCGCTGCTGCAGCCGAGAGCAACGGACAGTATGCCCGGTACCATAACCGTCCTGTTCCTGGCTCCCGTCCCTGGGGAGCAGTTAACGCTCAGGCTCACGCCAGGCTTGGCGGCAGGTGTCACGGTCTCCTGCCATGTTGACCACCTCTCGCCAGGATCCTACTAGGGCTGCTCTGTCACCTTCAGAGCCCTGCCACCCCACCTGCGAAACCCGCAGAGAGGCAAGAGCACTAACCCCCTGCATACATGGGGCCCTGCGGCAGGAGGAGGGGAGGGGGGACCAGGCTGGAGGTCTCCCGACCCGGCAGATGGTACCTGGGGTAAGGCCTCCCACACCCCTCACCGCCCCTCCCTTGTCGAGGTGACTACATAAACACCACTTTGGGGAGCAAAAGGAACCCTAGTCCTAATCACTTCAGGGGTGAAAACCAGAATCATCCCAGCCAACCCTGGGGGGCGGGGGTGAGGGGTGTGGTCACTGCCTTTTTCTGTCCTCTCCCCACTGGCCTTGATGATGTGGGCCTCCCTCATGAGGCAGTGGTCCTGCCACCTGACTGTGGAGGCAGATGAGACCTGGGTTCCACTCCTGGTTTTCCTTTCCCGTGTGTCTGTGGGGAAGTCATGTCCTCCGCGCCTCATGCCTGCAGCTGTGGCATGAAGACCCTACCGTGGCGTCGGGCTCAGATGAACTGGTAGAAGGGTGACACGGACCTTGACGTGTGCATACAGCTCAGCACACGAGCTAGAGCAAACACGCAGAATGTCAGTCTCAGGAGACTCCTCTTTTTTAAAAAATAATATATTTTTATGGATTTCAGAGAGGAAGGGAGAGGGAGAGAGAGAGAGAAATGTTAATGATGGGAGCGAATCCTTGATTGGCTGCCTTCTACACAGCCCCTACTGGGGATCCAGCATGCAACCTGGGCATGTGCCCTGACTGGGAATCGAACCATAACCTCCTGGTCCATAGGTTGACACTCAACCACTGAGCCACACCAGCTGGGCAGGAGACCCCGAGGGACAGGTAAGGCCTCGGGGCTGCCTCGGGCGTGTTCTGCTTGCCCTTTGGGAGAGGTTCGAGCAAAGGGGGGCAGTGGGCACAGAACAAGCCGACAGGACAGGCAGCTCCTGGAAGACTTCCCTCAGGGAGGCCGGGAGGTGTTGACAGTGGTCACGGACAACGGCCCCAGAGTTTCAAACCCAACCCAAGGTCCTGGGAGCTCATGGCTGTGGGGACTCCGTGAACAGAACTGGCCTCCTGTCCAGGCTCCTGGCCAGGGCTTGGCCCCGAAGAAGAGCCCCTGGAGCCGGGGTCCTTTGGCTCCAGTATCTGCAGGATTCAGTGTCTTCTCTGATCCCCGGATTACGTTTCCACCACCCCGCCCCCCCGGGGCCAGCTGTGGGCTGAAGCATTCCCCCATGTGACATTTACTGTGGCCACTTTGTACGCGGCGGTTTGCAAGCTCGGCAGGAAGGAGGCTAATTATTGCCGCCGGGGCGCCTGGTGCGCAGTTAGGGTGCCTGCCCGCCTGCCCGCCCTAGTGAGGAGGGCTGGCAGCCAGGCCACAGGGCACAGCTTGGACCGAAGTCCAGGTCACAGCCATGAATTTCCTTGACATCTGACCATGGCCACCGCACTGGGGCCTATTAGGCTAGTGGAAAAGTGACATTTGGGGCGGATTTCCCTCTCCTGGCACGGAGTGATGGTCGTAATGAACGTAAAGCAACACTAATTCTGTTGTTCAGCTGCAGGCTGCTCGGCCTGAGCATCACACATGTACTGTTCACAGCCCCTCCTGGCCATTCCAGACTTGGCCTCCCCTCTCTGAGTAACCCCCTCCCTCCTGTATTCTGCCCACTCATCTCTGCCTCTAGCCTTCAAACATGCTCAAGTGTCTCCCACGTTAACCACCACTCCCCTTGACCCTTTGCCAGTCTTTCTCCTAGCATCTTACCCTCTTCTTTTCCGTAGGCAAGTTCCCAAAAAAGAATGAAAAAGAGAGGGAGAAACAGAGAAGAACAGAAACCCCAAAGAAAAAGAAAGAAATGGTGGACTCTTTCAGTCTCCATTTCCTGACCACCCTCGCCCTCCAACCCCACCTCACTCAGGGTTCCACCTGCCCCTCCCCCTGCACTGACGTCCTCATGGCAAAGGTCACCCGTGGTCTCCTAATCACCCTATCCAGAGAGCCCTGGTCATTGTCCATCTTCCTTGACCTCTCGGAGAACTTGACACCGTTCACCTTGTCCTTCTTAGAACTTTCTTGGTTTCTGTGACATCACTTCTTCCTGTTGCTCTGGGCTTTCTGACCGTCCTCCTCCACCTCTGGGGGTTCCTCCTCCTCTCCCCGCTTTAGATGTTGTTCTTTCCCAGTCTGGAGCCTTTATCCTTTTCTCTTCTCATGTATTCTGTCTTCCCCCAGGACATCTCACTCACACCCATGGCCTTGACTAACGCCTGGGCACTGATGATCACAAATACCCAGTCCCTTACTAGGCATCTTCCCTGATATCCTCGGGGACTGTAGACTCAGTATTTCTGACACTGAACTTATTTGCCCTCCTCCAAACCAATGCCTCCTGCCTTCCTAGTATCCTTGATGGCACCACCATTTATCCAGTTGACCAAGCCCTAAACCTGGGGGCTGTCCATCTTCAAGATCGTCCTTGTCCTCACCCTCACTTCTGTACCCTAAACACACCTCCTCCCATTGCACCTGCCTCAATTCAAGCATCAATTCATAATTTCTCATCGCAGCAGCCTTCCTGGTCTCCTTGCTGCCAGTCCCACCTCCACCCTACCAGCTCCAGTCCATTCTCCACGCTGTGCAGGAAAGGATATTTTGAAAACGCAAATATTATCTTCCTACTCTCCAGTTTAAAATTTTTCAGTGGCTCTCTAGTCCCTTAGGATAAAATTCAAACTAGTAGCACGGCATCTAGAGCCTTTTAGGATGTGGCCCTTGGCTCTTTACCATCGTGTTCTCTCGCTCTCCCCCCAGCACCATATATTTCAGCATCTTGAAGTACTTGTTATTCACCAGTGCACTCTGCTAGTCCACATTTTTAGCTTTTGTGCATATGCCATATGTTGCTTCTTATGCCTTATGCCTGGCGTGTTCTCCACCACCACCAACCCTCCCGTGTTCCAATGCCACATGCCTAGCACACTCTCTTGATTTCCCCCTACTAGACTATATGTTGCAAGTCTTATAGTCTTGTTAATCCCTATACTTATACAGTATTTAGCACATAATAGGTGTTGCATAAATGGATGGATGGATGGATGGATGGATGGATGAAGTATGTGAATGGATAGATGGATGGATAGCTAGATGAATGAAAGAATGGATGATGAGCCCTGGCTGGGTAGCTCTGTTGGTTAGAGCATTGTCCTGATACACCAAAGTTGCAGGTTCGATCCCCAGTCAGGGCACATACAAGAATCAACCAGTGAATGCATAAATAAGTGGAACAACAAATCGATGTCTCTCCTCCCTCTCTCTTTCTAAAATAAATCAATAAATAAAATGTGGGTTTTTTTTAAAGAATGGATGGGGGATGGAAGGTTGGATCTATGATATGTGGGTAGACAGAAGGATGGGCAGATAAGTGGATGCATTGGTGGACACATGGTTGCATGGGCGGGTGAAAAGATGGATGAATAACTTGGTGGGTGAGTAAGTGGGTGTACAGATGGGTAGGTGGATAAATGGGTGAATGGGTAGATAGTGGCCAATGCAGCCACAAAATAGGTAAAAATCATTTCACTTGTGTGAAGACCCCGGTTGAGTATTGTCACCAGTCAACAAAATGAAGACTTACGAGCTCCGACCAGGAAAACAGGAATTAGCTAACGTGGGAGAAATGAAAATAATTCTCCAAGAAAGAGGATGCTGACCCAGGACTTGTGTGCACCTTTTAGATCTTCTCAGACTTGCTGTCTGTCTGGCTTGTTTCAAGACACTGAACTGCTGAGCCTCGGATTCTCTACATGATTAAGTGGAGATAGCAGTGCCTGTGGCCTTTCCCTATCTCTGCGAGAGTCACGGGGGTGCACGGGACGGTGCGTACAAAGCGTGGCAAGGCCTTGGGGGAAGATCCGTGCTTATGAAGATACACATTTAATAACAATAATCACACCTTGTATTTGAATCAGGCTTTGTACTCTTCAAAGCTCTTTCACGTACATTATCTCAGGAGGCTCTCCAAACAGTTCTGGGCAGGTGTTATCCCCATTCTCAAGCGAGGAGACTGAGGTGCGGGGTGACTAAGTGACAGGGTTCCTGTCGTTGAGCAGCGGGTCTGCTGGCTCGGAGCCTGCTGCACGCTTGGCTGGCAGCCTATTTCAGAGAGACTCCCTACTTCTCTGCCTCCTGAAGAGCCCCGGGCACTCCTGGCCCTCTTCTTGCCGACTCAAGCCCGGTACCGGTTCGGTTCCTCTAGATTTAGCTGTAGACGCCGATCCAGGTGCAGCAGGGGAGCGGCGGGGAGCGGCCCAGGCTCATACGTGAGGGCGCTCCTGAGAGGCAGGTGGCCCTGTGCAGCTCCCACCCCAGCCCCGTGCCAGACCGCGTGCCATGCATCGGGCATCTCCTTTGCCTCTGCCGATTATCCTCCCTCCTCTTTCTCTCCATCAGCCTTGCTGCCCATCACTGTGGCCTCCTGGGCCAGTGCAGTCCTCCACCTCCCACCCCGTCTCTTCCTTCCCTCTCCTCTTCCTGTGACTTCTCCCACACTCTCAGCTGGTCCTGCCTCAGCCTTGGCTTGGCCCTTCTGCAGGCTCAGCCAGCCAATCAGAGCTCTGGATTGTTCCCCATAAACCGGCCAATGACATGCACTCTGAAATCTCCTCACTTTTGCTCCTTTGTTGCTGCCCCCAGCCCACCCTGGGCTACCCCCAAGCCGTGCTTTTACGGTGGCCGTGTTAGGCTGCTGGGACTGGTTCTACGAGGCTGAAATCATGCTGTTGGTGAGCTGCGTGGTCAGGGTGGGCTAGCCCACCTGCCTCACGTCAGCACTCACTCCTCACCGGTAAGAGAAGAAGCTGTCGTCTCCAGCGCTCCCTTGCCTCCCACACACGAAGGCAGCCCCATGGGCCCTTTCCATCAGCACCCTCTTTCCCTCTCCACGGGGTGGCATCCCAAGCAACCAGCCCGGCTCCATCCTGGGCATGCCTTGGGCAGCATGCCCATGCCCTGTGGACCTTCCGTCGGGGACGCTGGGATGCTCCCACCAGGCCGCCTTTCTCCCCACTTGCTGCCGGGCCTCCCACAGCCTGACTCCAAGCACCTTGGCCTCTCCCCGAGGGAGGATGTGATGGGTGTGCCCACAACAAGTCTCCGGCAGAGACAATAGGACAGGAATGCATTAGCTTCCGAACAAACACTGTGTGGGCTCGCACAATTGCCTTGGATTCTCATCCAAGAAACACATTTCGCTGTTCGAGGGCGAGGGTGGCTGGCCTGCCCCAGCCCGCCCACGCCCCTCTCTGTGCCAGAGACTTTGACAAGTAGGCTGCTCCTTCCCCACCCCAGGGTCCTCAACCCCCAGGGCGGGCAGCCCTGCCTTCTCCAGCAGATGGAAGGCTTTTCTTCCCGAGAGCGATGGCAGAGGACAGGGCGGCCTGCCCACCCAGAGTGTCCACGCCTGGCACCACCTTTTTAAAACACTTTTTTGTCGTAAAATATACATAACGTAAGATGGGTTGTTTCAGCCGTTCTTACGCGTACCGTTCAGGGGCATGAAGTACGTTACTGTTGTTAGGCAACCATCCCCACCACCCATCTCCAGGGCTTTTTCATCTCCCCAACCTGAAACCCTGGGCCCATCACCCAACAGCTCCCAGGACTCCTCCCGCCAGCCCCTGGCACCCACCAGTCCACTTTCTGTCCCCATGAACATGACACCTCCTGGAGGTGGAACCCTACGGTAGTTGTTGTTCTTTTTTTAAAAAATTTCTTTATTGATTAAGGTATTACATATGTGTCCTTATCCCCACATTCCCCCCCATTCCCCCTACTCATGCCCTCACCCCCATATTGTCTGTGTCCATTGGTTAGGCCTATATGCTTGCATATAAGTCCTTGGTTGATCTCTCCCCCTTCCCCCCACCCTCCCCAACCTTCCCTCTGAGGTTTGACGGTCTGATCAATTCTTCTCTGTCTCTGGATCTGTTTTTGTTTATCAGTTTATGTTGTTCATTATATTCCATACGTGAGTGAGATCGTGTGGTATTTATCTTTCTCTGACTGGCTTATTTCACTAAGCATAATGCTCTCCAGTTCCATCCATGCTGTGGCAAATGGTAAGAACTCCTTCTTTTTTACCGCAGCGTAGTATTCCATCGTGTAGATGTACCACAGTTTTTTAATACACTCATCTGCTGATGGGCACTTAGGTTGTTTCCAAATGTTCGCCATTGTAAGTTGTGCTGCTGTGAACATAGGGGTGCATATATCCTTTCTGATGGGTGTTTCTGGTTTCTTGGGACATATTCCTAGAAGTGGGATCACTGGGCCAAATGGGAGTTCCCATTTTTAGTTTTTTGAGGAAACTCCATACTGTCCTCCGTTAGTTGTTCTTCTGTGACTGGCTTGTTTCACGGAGCACAATGTCCGCAAGGTTCACCCAGCGTGGGTGAACTCCCACAGCATTACGTCAAGTGGGAGCCACCCACAGAGACTACTCTATCGTGTGATTCCATTTACCTGGAATGTCCAGAACAGGCAGATCCATAGAGACCAAGGAGCTGAGCGGCTGCCAGGGGACGGGGGTCAGGGGACTAACTGCTAATGGGCACGGGTTTCTTTTAGGGGCGATGAAGATACTCTGGACTTAGTGGGGATGGCTGCGGGACTTTATGAATATGCTAAGTCACTGGATTGTATACTCAAAAATGGCGAATTTGGTGTTATCTGAATTCCACATCAATTAGAAAAGCAAAAGGGAGAGATTGAGAGAAGAGATGAGGCAGTATAGGGAAGCCTGGGTGGGGGTGTGGCCAGGTCCAGTGCTGGGCTGCGGGCCACGGCCTTGGCCTGGAAGGAGGTCCAGCCTTGGGGAAGCCGGTGGGCCTGTGGTTTGGCAGCAGAGCACTTTGATGTCCAGAAGTCCTCCCGTAGCCAGGGCCCAGGAGCACCCAAGACCACGGCCGAGCCCCCGCTCACCAATCAG
Source organism: Myotis yumanensis (assembly GCF_028538775.1). Taxonomy (NCBI): domain Eukaryota; kingdom Metazoa; phylum Chordata; class Mammalia; order Chiroptera; family Vespertilionidae; genus Myotis; species Myotis yumanensis. Next base: position 83,499,413 of record NW_027223758.1, read on the forward strand.
GAAGTCTTTAAGCTAATTTCTCTGAGGATTTTCGCTGGCCAGTCGTAACCGCCAGTGATCCCGGCATCCTGCTGCCTCTTCAAGCTCACCCGTACCTTGCTTTGCTGTGGCCTCTGACCTGGCCGGGGCGCCCAGGCTGTGTCCACAGCAGTCCTCCAGGGGCTCAGCTCCCGCCCAAGAAGGCCCGGCTTCCTGGTACCCTCTGGCCCTTGGAGATGCTCACTCCAGGCTGCCCCGGGGCTGGGCGGGGGCCCGGCTGGCCGTGGTCCCTGGTGCTCGCTTCGGCAGCCCAGCACTGAGATGGTCTCGCCCCCACAGCTCCTGCAGTCCCAGGACGTGAAGGAAGACGCCGTGCTGTGCTGCTCCATGGAGGTAAGCAGCGCGCGGGCTGGTGGGGAGCGGCTTCCTGTGCGGGGGACTGCTGGCCATGGAGAGGGTCACACGAGGGCTGGCATCGTCACCCTCCCTGTCCCCAGGGCCGCCCTCTCCTCGCACCAGGCACACACCTAAGTGACGTAAGAGATTCTGGGTGACCCCTGCCCCCCGATATCAACCTGGGCCTTGGTGCTATGGAGTTTGGGGAAGGCGCCTGAGGCTTGCATCCCAGTGTCGCAGAACAGCCCTCGGGAGGTGCCAGGCCTGTCCCCCAGGTGTGGCCGCTGCTCGTGGATACTCCCCCTCTGGGATCTGCCCGCAGGCACTGGGTTCTGGCCTAGTCACGGGGGCAGACCTTTGCCCTCAGAAGACAGCCCAGAGCCATTCCGAGTGGAGCACAGTGAGGGAGGGGCGTCCATCCTGGGCACCCAGGACGCGCCAGGTGGGCTGAGCTCACCTCTCAGGCGGCTGCTGCCCGCTCCCAGGCTGCTCCCAAGAAGCTCAGAGGCTAGAGTGCAGGAGCCCGGACCACAGCTTAGGTGTAAGGGACAGTCATTCCGGTCACGGTCGGGCTCCAGCTGCGTGACTGCAGGGAGAGCGGGGAGAAGGAGGAGGCATGTTCCCTGCCCTCAGACAGCGTCTGGTCCGGCAAGGCTAGATCACACACACACACACACACACACACATGCACGCACACAAGCGCGCGCGCACACACCCCACTGGATGGGCAATGGGAAAAATAAGTGTGGGTACAGAGCACGCATCCCGGGAGAGTCCCGGGAGAGAGGTCAGGGTGGGCCCAGAGGTGAAGAAAGCTTTTGTGAAGAAGGTAGAGGCTTGCACACTGGGTGGGATGAGGCTGGGGGTGGGGTGAGGCTGGGGGTGAGGTTATATGGAGAGAACGGCAGGGGCTGCTGGCCAGGGGTGCACAGCTCAGAAGGTTGGGGCCCCTTCCCAACGGGGGCTTTTCTAGGTGATTGGGGGCCCCTCTGGGGGGGAGGCCCTCTGGCTGGCCTTCTGCCCGGTCCGTGTTTCTCTTCCCTCGTGTCACTGGTGTGGGCAGAGGTCAGTGGTGCGGGTGGGGAGGTGGAGCTGGGGTGGCGAGGAGGGAGGAGGGAAATAGGAGACATCCTGCTCTCCGCTCTCAGGTTCCACATGGACACACACAGGTAACAATGACTAAGCTCGTTTCCAGAGACACAGCCCAGCAAGTGAAAATTAACCCGGAGCAGCCTGATCGCCTGTGAAGGGAGCAGGTCACACAGCCAGTGAGGGTGTGGGCGGCAGTCAGGGAAGGCTTCCCGTAGGAGGAGAGCTCTGGGGTGACAGGGAGACGTGTTGTGCTCCTGGGCAGCAGGCAATATTCCGATCCCTCTTACGTCTGCCAACAGATTGGTGGTTAAGTGTGGGCTCTCGCAGTTGGCTGTTGCCGCACTCCGCCCTCCCTGTGTCCCAGAGGCCTGGGCCTGCACCTTCTTGAGATGATCCAGCTGGTTCTTGTCCCTGCCCCAGCTCACCCACCCAAGGTGGGTCAGGACCGCTGCCGGGCCCAGGTCCTGTCCTAACCGCGCCCCCTTCTCTGCCCACAGCTGCAGAGCACGGGCCGGCTGCTGGAGGAGCAGCTGCCCGAGATGATGACCGAGCTCCTGGCCAGTGCCCGAGACAAGATGCTGTGCCCCTCGGAGTCGATGCTGACCCGGTCGCTGCTCCTGGAGGTCATCGAGCTCCACGCCAACAGCTGGAACCCCCTGACGCCCCCCATCACGCAGTACTACAACAGAACCATCCAGAAACTGACAGCCTGACAGCCAGGGGCCTGGCGGGCGGCCCGCAGGCAGCTGGGCCCCAGTGCGCGGGCCAGATGGACAGGCAGGCGGACAGGGGTGGCCCTGGAGAAAGAAACAAATGGGAGGAAGGCAGGCAGAGCCAGAGGCCCGTCTGGAGCCTGGCAGGAAGGGATCGAATCCCAGGATGCCCCCCATCCGAGCCCGAGCCCCAGCCCCAGCGTGCAGCAGCGGCACGGTCAGGGGAGCATGTTGCTTTTTCACGGTGGCCCGGCCCTCCCCCTTCACTCCTGCTCCTCCTGCCCCTCCCAGCAAGGAGCCCACAGGCCTTTGTGCAGGGGTTTCATCCCCTGACTCCTCCTCCAGCGGGCAGCCGGCGCACCAGGGCACCGCCTGGGTCGGAAAGGACCTGAGGCTGGAAAGTGGGTCGGAGAGGCGTGCATTGTTCCCGCATGCTGTCAGCCACAGTCGCCAACTGGCAGCAGGCGACGGGTAGCAGATGTCCGGGAGGACAAAGGCAGGCACGGTCCCCACCAGCCACCCGTCATGGACGGCCTTTGTCCACAGGGTTGAGCTGGGGACAGAGGCATCCCTTCTCTTCCAACCTTCGCGCTCGCCCCCGCCCCCCCCCAACTTCCAAGTCCTTCTCCCAGACCCCACGCCTGGGGCCTGGGCTGGGAGCAGGCGGGGAGCTGGGGATTGTAGCTCTCCTTGCGCTCTTTTGTTTCATTGTGTTATATTTTTCAAAAGTCAGCTGCTTTGAAGTCTCCTCTCTCAATGAAAGAGCCGCGATGTGATCCCACAGGAGGACCCCTGATGAGGGACAGCACACCCACCCCCTGTGGCTGAAGGCTCCTAGCCACAGACAGCTTGCCAGTAGCCCATTAGGGTAATTGGAAACGTCTGCCCGTGGGGGTCCCTCCGGAACCTGGGCACCTCCCTGCTCCTATTCTCGCTGCTCTCAAAGGGCTGACACCTCACACTGGGGTGCAAGGCCCTTGGCCTGCCAATGAACCAGGCACAGCACAGGCTGGCAAACTAAAACCCAAACGCTAGGGGATGTTTTCTGCTCCACACACAGGTCCTGTCCCAACCTCTGGGTGTGTGGGGGGGGGGCGGGGGGGGGGGGCGGCGGGGGTTCAGAATGTAAGTACATGGGCCGTGTGACCGCCCTAATCTCATCCCAGGCAGGACCCAGGACCCAGCCCTCCCACAGCCCAGGTCCCCATGCCCAGGGGGCTCGGGCACTGCCGCCCCCAGGCTACTCACTGAGTCACGAGCAGGATAGTCAGGTGACCGGGCAGGGGTGTCAGGCTGAGAGCAAGGCAGGGCTCCTGCAGGAGTTGGGTCCTGGGAGCTTCCCCTGTGGAAGGAGATGGGACCAGGCTCTGGACTGTTGTCGCTGGCACCTGCACAGCACCCCACACACCGCCAGGTCTGGAGCTCACACCGTGATGAGCCCCAGAAAATGACCTCGGCCCAGCGGCTTCCTTATCTACCCCTTTGCCGAGGCCAGTCGCTCTGGGTCCCTGGAGGCGGCCTGGCTGCCCGGTCCGGTCAGGCTGGCACGAGGTGAGGGCTGGAGGAGGCTTCCCCTTGCTGACCCCGAATCTGGGAAAGCAGGCAAGCTGGGAGGGGGCGGGGGCAGGTTCCCAGTACTCCCTGGCTTTCCCACCAGCTGCCACCTGCCTTCCAGCTGGGATGGGAGCTCGTGCCAGTTCCCCAAAAAAAGCGCCTGTGGGGGCAGAGGGTTACCTGCAGCCGGCCGGGTGCCTCTGTCGGAGCCCGCACCCTCATGGCCCAGCCTTGGCCTTCTCCTGCTTCCCAAGCTTCCTCACACCTCCCGCCTTTCCTCCTCAGCCTGCACCTTTAGCCCATCCTGGGCCGGGACACCGGAGGCCCCCAGGAGGCCTCGAGGGAAGAGGGGGGCTGATGTCAGGCTCAGAGAGGACACGGGGGAAATCAGGATCTGGAGGAGTCAAGCGGCCCCGCCAGGCCAGCAGCCGCTCCTGCCAAGCCTCAGACACACCGTGCTGACATGGGTCTTGCTTCCTTGAAGTGTATGTGCATGTGCGTGTGTGGGTGTGTGTGTGCAGACGTGTGTGTGCACATGGGTATGGGTGTGGGTGCATCTGCTGAGAAGAAAACAGGAGGAAGGGAGAGGCCTAGGAGTGGGGGTGCAAGTCTAGAAGGCAGGAGAGTGGGGTCGCCCACCTCCCCCGCAGCTCAGAGAGCAAGCTTCATGCACGGCCCCAGATACCGTGCGTGCAGGGGCTGCTGTTCCGGGGAAAGCCGGGACAGGTGGCATCCTGGGCACTGCAGGCCTAGTGCCCTTCCTCCTAGGGGCCCTCCTGGTGGTCTTGCCTGAGGGCCAACCCCTCCCTGACTGTTAGGACCAGAGTGTGAAGTGAGATATAAATATGTATACATATATAAATATATTTTTAATTACGTGTCGTGTCACGGTGGCTCCAGACGTGGTTTGCCTAGTTTATCCCATTGCTCGAAAGCGCTTCCTGGCCAATCCGAGAAACAGTTTCAGCTGTTTTTTTCAAAAACAGGTTGCTGCTACTTTTTTCAGACGTGGAAGGAAAACATTTAAAAAGGAATCATTTTTTTAAGGAAATAACATTAAAGGCTAAAACCTGAGACTCTGAAGCAGCTTCCCAGGAGAGACAATTCAGACGGGAACTGGGGGGCCGCGTGGGCACCCCACAGACCCCCCTCCCCAGGTCAGGCCCCCCCTCTGCTGAGTGAGAAGGCCATATCCAAGTTGACCTCTGAATGTATTTGAAGGGGCAAAACTGGGTATTGCATTTCTAGGGCTTGCGCGGCTCTCCCCACGTGCCCGTGGCTTTCTCGGCGCTCAGAGGCCAAGTCCGGCCGTCCGGTGTGGATTCTGTCCGTCTCCCCTGCCATCAAGGCGAGGCTGTCATTGTTCTCCTCTTGGGCAGCCAGCCTGCTCGCCGCAGCCTTGCTCCCCTCGGCCTTGTGGCTTTGCTGAGCTCTGGGACCGCTGCCCGGAGAAGGCTCCTCACCCCCCCGCCCTGGGTCCACCATCCTCGGTGAGGAGTGTACCTCCAAAGCCAGTTCCGTCTGTTCGTCTGTAAACCTTCAAGGTCTGGGGATCGTCCTGTCCATCCATGTAAATGTAAATGTTGGCCGAATCGGTATTTATTCTAATTTTTATTTTATTTTATTTTTCTCCGGGGGCATGGGGAGGGGGTGTGGGAAATGTACCACTGATCACGCCCTGGGCAGCTGCAGGGGGCGGGCCCAGACGGCCAGGCCTGGAGGCCGTCCCGGACGCCAAGCCCCCGTCTTCTCTGGCCTCAGAAACCAGCCCAGGCTCCTCGGATGGCAGGTTCGGGGCCCCGTGGAGGCCTGGCTCCCAGCTGCTGGGCAACCTCTGGCCGGGCCTGTGAGGGTGCAGACCCGAGAGGAGACGGCCTTTCTCCACTGGGGACGGGTGCACAGAGGGCTGTCCGCCTCGTGGGAGCCAGCGGGAGCCTGGGCAGTGGGACCTGCCGCCCTGGGCGGGGCCTGGGCTTCCGCCAACGCTGCAGCGGATCCTGCTCACGCAACACCTCCCCTCCCTCGGTGTGCCCCGCTTTCCGGCTGAACCCAAACTACCAGTGGGTTTAAAAAATAAACGGCACCGAAAAACAAGAATGCCCCGAGTCCGTGTTCTTTGTGAGTTGAGCAAAGGAAATCTCTCCCAGAGGCGTTTGTGCCTTGGCTGGTGCCTCTCCTGGGGGAGCTAGTAAGAAGGTTCCCCACGGTTCGGCCTCGGGGAGCAGGGGCGGGGTCTGGGGCCTGGGGAAGACTGTGAAGGAGGGACCTCGGAGGACATGGGGGAGGGGACGAGGGCCCCCATACTGGGAACTGTGGCCTGTCTAAGGGGCAGGATGAGGCCGGTCCTGCAGAAAACAGCGATCTGGTTTGCTGCCTCTTTAACCAGCACCCCAACACCTCCCTTCCTTGGAATGTCACCGTGCATTTGGCAGTGACTCTTTAAGACTGGGGACTAGTGGCGTCTGGAAGTCAGCAGCAAGTGGCTATCCTGTCCTGGGGGCTCAATCAGTCTTCCACCAAAGGGGCCCAGTGGTTCATTTTCCTGTGATGACATGTCCCTTGTTTTGCACCATCCCTCCCAGGGTGAGACACTGGGGACGCTGCCGCCTGGGAACACGTCCCCCTCGGGGGTTCGTTCTGGCTAGAAGGTGCCAGGCTTTCCCTCCTCAGGTGGCGACCAGAGCCTCTCCCCTTTACAGGTACCTGGCCCAGGTGGCGGCCAGGTCAGCCCAGGAACTGGCGAGGGCACCTTGAGATTGGTCACTGCCCAGCACTGAGTCCCATGACACTGAGCAGAGACCACCGGTTAGGCCCTGGCTGGTGTGGCCCAGCGGGTTGGGCATCATCTGTGAACCCAGGTCTCTGGTTTGATTCCCGGTCAGGGCACCTACCCAAGTTGTGGGTTCGATTCCCAGGATCATGCAGGAAGCAGACGATTAATATTTCTCTCATCCATGTTTCTCTCTCTCTCCCTCTCTAAAAAATCAATTTTTTTTTAAAAGAACGCACAGGTTGGTAGACATTTAAATTAAACATTTGAGATATTTTGTCAAGACAGTTTTTTACAAAATGCAAAGGAGGAGCAGAAAGCAGCGGTGAAAATGAAAGGTGTTTAAAGGTAAGTGAGAGGGTGGGGAGGGGGAAATCTTACCCAACAGTATTCACCAGAAGAGAGAGGAGCTTTTTCTGGGTGGCTTAGTCCTGGTTCCAGAAGGTTCTAAAGTACTGAAAACGTTGAAATATACCATCCAAATGACAATGTTTGTCTCCTGCCTTTCACTGGCACCTCTGCTGACATGAGTTGCCTGTCCTTCTGAGAACGGGTTAGATTTGCAACGGGGTCTGTCCGAGGGAGGGGAAGCGTGTTTTGAATGAATAAACTAGAAAGTACACACACGTGTGCTCAAACACACGCCTTGTAAGGGCCTTCGTCCCACGGCAGAAAAAGGAGGGGTTGAGAAAAGTGAAGAGAAAGAGAGCTCCTGGCGAGTATGAACGGCCTCCTCCCCACAGCTCCCCAGTGGCCTCGGGCCTTCCAGACGCTGCCGGTTCAATGGAGGCCAATGAGTACCTTTGATTCCCATTTTACAAATGAGAAAACAGACACGACCTACCCAGAGCCGAAGGCCGGTCCGTGGAAGCGTCGGGCCGGACAGCCAAGTGCCCCTTCCCCCAGCCCAGAAGGTGAGCGTGTCCTCAGCCTCTCGCCTCCGGCCGCTCCCCAGGGAGCCGGCCAGTCCTGCCAACCAGACGGGCGGACGGAGCAGCCAGCTGCCCCCTGAGAACGCATGGCCGGCTGCTTGGTGCTCCCCCGAGTCAGTGAAAGTAGGAGCGTGATGAAATAGCCCAATCGAGGGATTTCGGTGGGGTGAGGAGGAGGAGCGATGTTGCAAAGTTCCACGCTGGTCTGTAAAAGGACCCGTTGCTGAATGTGCAACTGTGCTTGGGTGGGTGGGAGGTGAGGGAGACCCTCCTAGGAGGCATATCAAAGGTGGCATCAATATGCAAACTGCACGGGAACCGTTCCTGACGACATGTCGGAAGAGGACACGTAAGGCACCAACGTGTTCGGCATCTGGGCCTTAGGGAGCCCTCTTCCTGGTGGGTACCCCTGTGCGTGCATCTGTGGGCCATGGGAGAAAAGATGGTGGAGGCCACGCCACCCACCACCTCAAGAACACAGTGCGAAGGGCTGCTACAGAGACACAGAACTGATGTCTGGAACAGCGGCCAGTTGCTGCGTCTGCTCCTGTGTGTGCGACGCTGGGGTGATGTTGGGATTTGTTGTCCCAGCTGCACTGAGAGGGGAGGGTTCTGGTAAGTTGCTTGAGGTTGGGACAAAACCTGTACCATGGCCCTGGCGGGTTTGGCTCAGTGGATAGAGTGCCAGCCTGTGGACTGAAGGGTTCCAGGTTCGATTCTGGTCAAGAACGCATACCTCGGTTGCAGGTTCAATCCCCGGGGCCTGGTGGGGCACGTGCAGGAGGCAACCAATCGATGTGTCTCCTTCACATGGATGTTTCTCTCTCTGTGTCTCTCCCCCACCCTTCCACTCTCTCCAAAAGTCAATGGAAAATACCCTTGGGTGATATCTATACCATGAACTCAAGGCAGTGTTGTGACTTTCATGGGCCATAGGCATTTAGGCCTTTGTAGGCCCTTTCTCCTTCAAATAATATAAAAATTGTATGACTACATCGGTATAAAGGCAAGTATATTGATATTGCTAATTAAAACACCTTTTCAACATAGAAGTTCATTTCTTGGTTCTGATTTTAAAAGAGATGAATCCATTTCGTGGGCCCTGGAAGTATGGTGTGCCCTAGGTGCTAGGCTGCTGGGGACGTCGGCCGGCATGGACACGGTACCTGGGCCAGGAAGGAGGCCTGCCTTCCCTGCTGCCCACCCGATCTCAGGGCGACCCAGGGCGGGGGGATCCGAGGGGCAGCTCATGCTGCCGTCTTCCAAGGAAGCAGTTGGCCCACTCTGCAAACAAATGCAGTAGCAGCTTCTGCCCGACACTGGCTGCAGGCCAGGCAGCGGGAGTGCGGCGAGCAGCTGTGTCTGCCTGGCCGGGCACCCTCCGCCCAGAGGGCTCCTCTCCACAGCTTGCACACACAGTATCTGGTTCGTCTCACCAGAGCCCTGGGAAGGAAGTAAAAAACGTTCTCAGACTCATTTAATGTCTGGGGAAACTGAGGTTTAGAGAACCATGCCACCTGCTTGAGTGGAGCTCTCTAACTTCCAAATATATGATCTTGTTGGACCCTCACAACAGCCCTGCCAGGTGACAGACATTTCTTACTCCATTGCAGAGACGGAGGAAACAGGCTTAGAGAAACAGCGACAAATCCTCCCTTGTTGAGGGGTGTGCCGATGGGTGGGGGTTTGGCGATCTTGGCTGGCTGGCAGGGGACCCAAGCCCAGTCTCTGGACCATGGTTGGGGATTCAGACAAGCACCTCCACTTACTGCCACTTCCCCTCTCCGGAACCCCCCACCCTGGCCAGGACCCGGGAGCTGCCACGGACCCCTCAGCTGGGTTCCTTGTGTGTGTTCTCGGGTGTGTGGGGTTGTGTGCATGTGGGGGGGGGGGGGGGGGTTGGGTAGAGGGGGGTACTTCACCAGCCACAATCACCCCCCACCCCCTCCTGCCCAGGCAGAGGCTCGGAGGCCAACATCTTCGGAAACTGAGGCCTCGGAGAAGGAACTGCAAGGCTGTGTCTTGTTTCTCCCAGTGAGGCCAAGGCCTGGCCACAGGGGACAGGGGGCCTTCCCTACAGGCTCTGCCCTTGCCTGTGGCTGGCTGGGCTCTAGACGCCCCAGTTGAGCTGGGTCCCTAACTGACACTGGTTAGGGAGGAAGGGCTCCTGCAAAAACACCCAGCGCAGAGCACTTGCTGCACCAGGAATATTGCATTCCCTTTGGGACTCAGATTTATCAGGCACCAGGCAAGGACCATAAGCAGGCCGGAGAACGCTGGCGCCCACAGCGAGGAGCCACGGCTTCCTGCCTGAGAACGCCAGGGGGGCACATCTGTCCTCAGAGGCCTGACCTGCCGTCACAGAGAAGAAAGGATGGGGCTGGGCATCGAGCGTGAACTGCAGGACAATGTGGGGCCAGCAGATGGTGTGGCACCGGGTGGCTGAGGGGCCACATAAGGGAGAGAGACCCCCCCACGCACACACACAGGACAACCCCAGCAGAAGCCGGGGGCCCCCCGCAGTGGTGTCTGAGGAATCCCTGTGGTGCACGTGTGGGTCAGAAACCCCCACAGATCCCTTCAGCTCTGAGGTCAGCAGGGGAAGCAGGGCCTCCTGGGGGACTCCCTTCCAGGAAATGCATTGCCCTCAATCCCTGGAAACCACTTCGTCCTTTTCCCCAGCTGAGGCTCCAAATGCTCCAGGCTACCAGGGTGGGGGGGGGATTGAGAGCCCACCCTCCCATTTTACAGATGAGGAGACTGAGGCCCTTACAGGAAAGGGACTTGCCCAAGGTCACAGTGGTAATTAGCTCTTAGGGGCTATGTGAAACCAGGCCCCCAACTGAGCACTTCCGGGCATCTCAGTGCACCTGAGGGCACCATCTCCATTTCAGAGACTGAGAGAGGCTGATTTGCCCCAGGTCACACCCCTAGGAGGAGGGGGGGGGCAGGGGACAGCATTCTAACAGGGTCCCCTCTGCCTCCAAAGGCCTTGCAAGAAAACCAGTGAATTATGCAGGTGGGAGACACCTCAGTGGGGGAGGGGACCAACCAGGATCTAAAACCCAGGGTCTGATTTTCGCACAAGGCCAGCCCTCCTCCTCCCAGGCTCCCTGCAGCATCGTCAGGAGCATTCATTTTCTGTAGCTGTAACTTACCTCCTTTAACAGAAAAATCTTTTTAAACAGTTTTTGATAGAAATCTTCCTACAGGGGCTCCTACTCATCCTGAGTTCTCGGGCAGAGGGCGAGGTGTCTCGCCCCTTCCTGATGACTCGCTCATTTCGACCCACTAATGAGTAGGCAGGACTGTAATTCTGGGTTACCCTCGGGGATTATGCAGGTAGATCCAGTCCCCTTTGCTTTCTAATTACTGCCTGTGCCTTTTACAGGTTGCCTGCCCCTCTCTTATCATGAACTCTTCTCCCTACGTCAGCAGGCCTGAGGTGGCGGAGCAATCAGACCACCGATGGTCAGAGCTGTTGGTCACCTAAGGGCCAGTAGGACCTGCGTGAGGGCCCCGGGCATTTTTATAAGCAAAGAGCATAAACTCTACTGCATGGTGGATGCTTACAGCCATTCCACCCACTCCCAAACCGCTTTTGCTGACTTTCTGTCCCCCGATGGCTTCCAAAGTGGTGCATCCCCGGGTAAGTAAGGTTTTGCCGACCTAGAGTGAAAGTTGTGTTAGATCACGTGACCCCCCCACGAGGCTGAGGGGGTGGGTCTTACCCTTGTTTTCCGGGAGGAAAGCTGAGCCTGAGGGCTGGGGTGACCCCAAATCAGTGAGTCAGGATGAGTCCCGCGGCCCCTGGCTTGGGCACCTGACCTCCAGGCCACGCAGCCCTGCCACCCTCTGCGTGTGGAGGAGAAGCAGAGGCCCCCGGACTCCTGGGAAAAGCAGCACCAAGGGCGTCAGCAGGTCCGAATTCGAATCCTGATCCCACACTTGTCAGCTGGGTGTCCGTGGAGGCGTTTCTCCTTCGGGCCTCAGTTTCCCCATCTGTAAGAGAAGGATGAGTACATTTGTTCTTAAAGTGGCCTCTCTATGATTCTTGAGTTGTCTTTGCTAACCAAGCCCATCTCTGCCTGGGCCCCGCCTGGGCCCCCCAGATGCCCCCTGGTTTGATCTCCCTTATGATGCACCCCCTCCCCAATCTAATTTATAGGAAAGCTGACCCACCAGCAGAGCTTTTAAATTTCCGATTAGTCAACGAGGACTCTCCAGGCCTCGGGGAAAGGCCTGCCGCTACTGACAGCCTCGGCTGCAAAGCTCTCTCTGGGAGCAAGGCCCTGCCACCGGGTCATCGCCCCATTCGCGGGAGGGGCTCGCCCGAGGGACTGGGCTGGGAGTGAACCCAGCATCGCTGGGCTCCAGAATCAATGATTCTTTCGCTACTTTTGTCTTTGGCACCTTCCACCTATGCCCTGGGCCAGCTCCTCTGGCTTCCATCCACTTCTCCCTCGTCCAGCACTGAAGGCTCCCGGGAGCCCAGGATGGTCCCGGGAAGGGAAGCAGAGGTGGGTCCTGCCTGTCCCTGTGAACCCGAAGAAAGCATTCCCACTTGGGAGGGACCCGGATGGAGGGCACCGCGATGGCTGCTGACACCAGGCTGCGTGTCTCCGCCTCCCCACAGCTGACAGGCTGCCTGGCTCTGGTGGCCCCTGCTTGCGGGCCCCTCCCCAGCTGGGCAGGAGCAGGCAGAAGCCAGCTGCTTGCTGGAGCCCCCCCCCCCCCCCCCCCCCGCCCCAACGGCCCCGCGATGTGCAGAGCCCCAGCCTCCGTTCCTGCAGCCCCTGCACCACGCTGGGCCCGGGCTTGGCCGCTTTCCTGGGCTGCCGTATCGATTATTTCGACTCCCTTTTTGCTGGGGATATCAATTCAGCAGATTCCCGGGATGGCTGCCTTTTAACCTCTCACCCTGGTCTAGACTCCAGCGGCTCCCGCTGTCCTGGGCCGGAGGAGATGGAGGCCAGTCTCTAGGGCCGGCTCCGGAGCCAGTGGGCTTCCAGGAACACAGGCTGGGATCGCCCAGCGGCTCCGCGGCCGCCAACCTGCCTCCCTCCAAACCGGCGCGGTGAATTATTAAAGATGCAATTTCCTTTCATCTTTCCAGTAAAATCGCTCCCTGTGCCGTGAGCCGCTGCCTTCCTGTCACTGGCTGGGCAGGGGCCTTGGCAGGACCCTCGTTCACCCCACTCCCGGGCCTCCTCCAAGGCCAGCGGAGGCCGCCTCCTCCTAGAGGGGCAGGAGCCTAGGGATCCTGAGAAACAGGTGGGGTGGGGGGGTTGGGGTCCGAGCACACTGGAGCCTGCCGCTTCACAGTGAGCAGAAGGAGCCAGAGAGGGCGGCAGGCAGCCCCAGGCGCCAGGCACGCCAGCAGAGCTGGGGCTGGACCCCGGCTGGGCTCCGCTGAGGGCTGGTCTCCAGCGCCAGAGCGGCCTCGGGAGTCCCAGCCGCGCCGCCCACTGGCACCTCCAAGCCCATCTCTGCCTGGGGAGTTGGGTCAGGCTCCCGGCGGTATCGATTCGGTCTCCAAGTGAGATTTACAGTCCTCACCGCCGGCTGAACGTAAAATACAGTTATTACTGCCCTCCTGTCAGTATTCATCGTTTCAGGTTTTACTGTTTACCCTTGTGATCATCGCAGAGGGGCTGGGAGCAGGCGGCTCCCCGTCATCCCGCCGTGTGGTCGTGCACCCAAGTCCTCCTCCTCAGAGCCCGGCTCTCAATCGACCTCGTCCGAAACCCCTCTCCTGAGGCCCCAAAGAGGCCCAGACGCTCTTACTCCTCGTTGGTTCCATCCAAGCAGAAGGCCCTCTGGACCCCAGGCCCGGGGAGGCCCGGCCAACCTGAGCCAGGAAGGTGCCTGCGACTCCATCCTGTCCCCACTCCATCAGGGAGTCAGGTCTCCTCCTCCCCCTCCTCCTCCTCCTCCTCCTCCTCCCACAGACTTCAAAGTGGTGAGCTGGGCCTGGGAATTCCCACACACCCACCCCCGCACCCCCAGCCTCACAGGGCGGGTGCCTCAGAACCAGGAGCTCAAATATGCCGCTCAGCCGGTGGGACCGCTTTCCTGGCAGAAGGAGACACCTCCATTATTCCCAGTCCTTTGGCAAGTGACCCCCCCAACCCTGGGGGGTTTGAGGAGGCCCGCTGGGCACTGCTCCGTCCACCTGTTCAGCTTCATATCCTGGCCACTTCTCCAGTCACCCCAACAATCTGTGGGTGGCTTCAGGAAGCCTCTCCCTGGCAAGGGGTAGAAATGTTGGGGGACGGACAAGGCACCAACCTCCATGCCCAAGATCTTTTGACCTTTTGGGGGACCCCAGACCTCTCTGAGAATCCGAGGGATACCTGGAATGTCTTTTTCTAGAAAAACAATCACATGCTTATAGATTTCTACTCTCACTTCAGAAGTCCTTCAAGCCCATGCCTCAGTGCCCTATGGGTCCCCGGGCCCTGGTTGAGGGCATCGGAGCTCCATGGTCTCACACAGCAGGGAATCAACTAGCATCTGAACCCAGAGCTGGCCGATGGATAGCCCGGCAATGGAGGAGCACGCGCCCCACCTGGCTGTGAGGGGTGGCAGGCATGGGGGACTGGGGTCAGGACATGGAGCTCTGGCCTCCACCATGAACAGCTTGGGGACCTGAGGCTTTGTTCCTCCTTTAGGTTTGCCGTCGCTCCCCACTCTGTGCAAGCAGGAGCCTCGGTGCGGAAAAGCACCGACATACGGCAGGCTCCCCACCCTCGTGTGGTTTAGAGGCCGCGGGCACGAGAACGTTAACAGCTAGGCACAGAGATAAACGTGCTCTTAGGAGGTGGGCACGGGTTCTGGCAAATCCTCTGGAGCTTCGTGTCCTCATCTGGGGAACGGAGGTAGCTCTAGCTTCTCGCTGGTGTTGCTCAGGGGAAGAAATAAGACAGCCTGTGCCACACACTGAACGCCGAACCTGGCACGCGCGGCTCGCTCTCGTCTGCAGAGACTTGTGGGTGGCGCTGGTCAGCAGAGAGCAGCAAGCGTGCCTCCTGTGGGGGCAGAGCTCTGCGGGGACGGACCGGCACCCTGCTGGCAGCCCCGGCTCAGGCTGCTCTGACTCCGGCAGCCCCGGCAGCCAGCCCGGAGGCAGCCTGTGGTCGTGAGCATCGTGAGGCAGCAGTCAAGCCCCACGGAGAGCCCACACGGCGTGTATGAGCAGCGATCTTCAACGGGGGCCAAAGGAATTTCTAAAACGTGCAACACCTGACCATTAGTCAGGGGCACGACCTCTTTTCCTTCCGACTGTCAAGTGAAAAGATGACAGCAGCCAACACAACAATACTCGTCCAGTGTGAATGAATCAAATTATACCTATTTTCTCGTTATATATATATATATATATATATATATATATATATATATATATATTAGTGGTCCGGTGCACGAAATTCGTGCGGGAGGACGAGGGGATTTCCCGCACCCCGGCCTACACCCTATCCAATCTGGGATCCCTCTTGCAATCCGGGACTGCTGGCTCCTAACCGCTCACCTGCCTGCCTGCCTGATTGCCCCTAACCACTCTGCCTGCCAGCCTGCTCGCCCCCAACTGCCCCCCTGCCAGCCTGATCACCCCCAACTGCCCCCCTGCCGGCCTGCTTGCCCCCAACTGTCCCCACTGCCAGCCTGCTCGCCCCCACCTGCCCCGCCCACCAGCCTGATCGCCCCCAACTGACCCTCACTGATGGCCTGATCACCCCCAACGGCCCCCCCCCCACACCGGCCTGATCACCCACAACTGCCCTCCCCTCTTGGCCCCTAACCACCTCTACCTCGGCCCCGCCACCATGGCTTTGTCCAGAAGAACGTCCGCAAGGTCTCCTGGAAGGTCTCCCAGTCTAATTAGCATATCACCCTTGTATTGGTGTGTGTGTGTGTGTGTGTGTGTGTGTGTGTATACTTTAGTCTATGTGTGCCCTGAGACGAAAAAGGTTGAAAAATCACCGTCCTGTAGTGTAGTATTCATGTGTGTGGGTAACATATGCTAATGGGCAGCATGTAGTAAAGAGTGCACGTGTGAAATTCACTTAGGACATTTAATTGCATGTAAGACAAGAAGCTGGAAGTGCCGTGCGTTAAACATGACCTTGAAGAGACGCCCTGGTGGGTCGGCCTGGGCAGAGCCTGGGCTCGGGGGCTGCTGCCTGGACCCCGCCTCTGTCTCTTTCTAACGTGCAGGCCCCGGCCACAAGCACCCAACCGCTCTGAGGCTTTGTCAGCCATGAAAATGGTGCCGGGCTGCCATGAGGATTAAAGAAGACAGCATTGTGCATGGCACCCAGCAAGCACTTCATAAGTGAGAGGCTGACAAAGGGCTTTGCCTAATGGTCAGGAGCTGACGTCTCTTGGATCTCTCCCCAGCAGGAGCTGGCGCTGGACTTCATGTCCCCACCCCAGTGCAGTCAAAACAAAAACAAAAACTCTCAGCTCCCCCCGCCCCCCAGAGGCATCTGCTGTACTCATTTACACCTTGTAAGGCCATGATGGAGTGTTTGCTTGCAGAAGGAGCAGTGCAGGGAGGGGATCTGTCCTCATGGTCCTTGACTCACAGCACGTGGGTGATCTCCCCACCCCCACGTGTGGCTCTCACCCCACCTCCCACTCTGAGCAGTCACCAGTCTTCTTTCAGTTCTGTACCCTGCCGATCTCTTCCCCACCTCATGGCCTTTGCACACGCTGTTCCAGGTGCCGGCTGTGCTCATCCACGCTCTTCTCACATCCTACTCCTGCTCATCCCTCAGACCAAGTATCACCTCTCACAGGGGCCTTCCCTGAGGGTCCTGCCTTACTCAGGTCTCCCTTCAGGACAATGACTATATTTAGAAGCCACTTCACTTGTCTATGTTCTTGTCTCTTGTCTACAAACTGAGTCTACGGCCTAACACAGTTCCTAAGGAGCCCTGAATCTTATCCTCACTATTCGTCTCAGACCAGAAGGGCCAACCTTCATTCATTCACTCACAAAATGTTTAATGAGCACCTACCCGGTGCTGGGCACAGAGGTACAGGATGAGCAACATAAGACAAAGTCCCTGCCTTCGCTGATCTGGGAAGACACAGACACAAACCAACGCAGACCCTGTGGGGGTGCCAAGTGGAGGTGAGGACAAGACGAAGGGAATGCAGAAAGCGAAGGGGAGATGCCAATGTGTCTGAGAAAGGCACCCAGACCTTTCTGGCAAGGTGGCATCCAGCGAAAGGCTGAAGGAAGGATGGCACCAGCCGCGGGGAGGTGGGGATGAGCCTCCAGGACTCCAGAGAAGGGTTGTTATGCTTGGCTACGTAGGAGGCTGTGTTTGTGCTTACTTGGTTTCCAAAGCAAATTGTCTCTTGTGAGTTAATAATATAAATCAAACGCCTTAAAATATGCAAACCCTCTGACCCACAAGTCCACTTAGGAATTCAGCCACAGGAAAAAGAATGAATACATATATTTATGTACAAGGATACTGACTAGGGAAAAGGAGAAATATGGAAGCAATATGAGTGTTCAAGCCGGGGGAGCGGGGAAGTAAATTGAGGCCATCTATACTTCGGAACACTGCGCGGTTACTAAAACACTCAGAAGGGCATGGGGAGATGTAGGAGACGCTCATCACCATGTGCTGACTCATCATCTACAGCTATTCGAGGGCCATGTTGTGAAGAAAAAAAAAGTATAGAAACCTTCAGAGGCATAAGTATCAAAATGTTGACAGCATTTATTAATGAATGAGAATCATGGCTGATGGTTGTTTTTTCTTCCTTTTACCTTCCTGCTGCCTCGAGTTTGGTTGCATCGAGTGCATTCCATACTAATTTTGTCATTTGAAAATGGTATTAAGTCCACCTAACTCTCCCAAATACATATGTATTTGCGCCTCGATGGGCACTGACGCCCGCTCTGTGCCAGGCACTCTGAGGGTAGCTTCCTAGCAGTAACGGACGAATAGATAACAAGTCAGCGACGCCGGCCCCCGTACTGTGGTGAGTGCCAGGAGGGCGCATGGAGGGTGAAAGGAGCCGTGGGCCTCCACTGGCCGCAGGGTGGGAAGACAGAAGCTGGGGCTTCTGAGGAGGTGGTGGAGGCGAGAAGGTCCTGCTTCTCTTTCCCCCGTGAGGGTGAGGCCCAGTCATCCGCCAGAGCGGGCAGGGGTGGGAGGTCTGAAGGAAGTACGAAGCCTTGGGGGACAGCAAATTTCCCAGGAAGCGCCCAGGCTGTCCAGGCCGCGATGAGTCCCCGGGAGGTCTGTGAGCCAGAGAGCCCGGCTCTAGCCTCTTCCCAGCCAAGTTCAGCTCTTGTGGAAACAGTGGGTTCAGCTAAGGTTGGGATTCTCCAAACAGACAGGAGAAAGGGAGAGAGAAGCTAGAAATGATGGTGAAGGAATGAGGGTCCGTGGGTGGGCACAGACCCGGGGGATGGGAGGGGTCAGAGGGAGAGAGATCCTTAGGATCGGGTCTCCGTCTTTGGTGGTGACAAGAGCCGGCCTGTGCCCATCGGGGGCGGATGAGGGCTGGCGGCGAGGCACTCGTGGAACTGAGACTTGGGCAATGGTCACCCACGTGGAACGCCCCAGAGGCTGGTGACGGAGCCAGAATCCCAAGGAATGAAAGGGAGTGACCAGGACCCACAGTCCACAGGGCACAGCCTGGAGGTGGCAGAGAGAGTGCGTGACCCAGGAGGTGAGCGTCAGAAAGAGCTGCGTTTCAGGAGGAGGAGGAGGAAGGAGAGATGGAGGTGAACCTGGGACCTCTGAGACGGATGCGGAGGAGAGAGAAGCTGAGCCCCTGGGGGTCTGTGAGGCGCCCAGCGAGCCCCGCTCTGGGAAGCAGAGTCCCAGGGAGCCGGGACAGTCACATGACGGAGGCTCGGGCGACCTAGGTGTGTGCGCAGAGGCTTCGAGTCGCAGGGGCTGTCAGGTCAGGGGTGAAGCAGAGCAAGAGTCTGGTGGACAGGCGTAGTCCTGGAGGGCTGGCCTGCTTTCAGGATGGAGAGAGAGGGGTGCGAGGAAATGGGAGGGAAGGAGCCCCAATTCATGCCCCAAAATCCCAACCTGAGTACAGGTCCAGCGCAGGCATGGGCTCATGAGGGTCGGCTGCGTGGGGGTGGGCAGCCTGAGTCATCGCCATTGGCTCCTTCGGGCACCACTTCCAGGCCACGGAGTCCTCCGGGCACCAGGAGCAGGAAAGCCGTGAGGCCTGCAGCAGCCTCTGGGAGCAGACATAGCCCAGGGCCTGGAAGCAGGGCAGGGGCCCACCTCCCCAGAGAAGGAGGCAGAGGGGGGCCTCCCCTCCCTCCAGGAGGCCCGGTTGGCCCCAAGAAGACTGGGCATGGCGGTCCTGACTCACTGGCCCCGGACCACACCCCCTTCCCCAGCATTCCACGTACTTTACTGCAGTGTTGGACTTGTTAAAAGAGTAAATTTAGCTTTTATAAGGAGAAGAGGCCGGGCTTGGTCAGGGAGGCTGAGGCGGGGCTGGGCTCCATGGAAACCCCAGGCTTCTGGACCCTCCCTCAGCTGCCACCACCTCTCACCCTTCCACTCCCCCACTCCCCCGACGTGAGAGCTGAGGGCAGGCAGGTGAGGGAGAGAGGACAGGTGAGAGGGCCCCTCCCAGGTCCCACTAGCTGTGCATCTGCACGGGGACAGCCCTCTGTTCCTCTCTGGACTCCTCTGTAAAATGGGCGGAATGTGCTGCTACCAACAGGCGTGTCTTTCGGTGACTGGAGAGAGAGCCAGAGGGCCAGGCCCCATCTCCCCAGCGGTGAGTCACTGTCCTGGGTGTCCGGTCCCACCACAGGCTTGTGCATAAGCAAAAAAGGGGAAGAAAGCGGGCCGTGTGGGAGCCCGTAGGTCAGGTGCTCGAGCGCAGACGCCAGGGAAATGCGGAGGAAGGGTTGGGGGGCAGCGTCCACGTGAAGGTCAGCCAGGCCGCCCAGGGTCCCAGAGCCAAAGCCATCCCTGGGGGCCACAGACGTCCCAGCAACTGGCCTGCCTCGGGGTCCCTGCCTGGCTGGGAGCAGCCCCCAGTGCCTGGGTCGGCCCAGCTCCTGTGGTCTGAGGCCTAGAGTCAGAGGCCCGCATCCACCCCGACCCCCTCCTCTTTCCTGGGAGGCTACAGGCATGGGCGGCTTCTCTGCACCTGCGTGTCCTTGTTTGTGGAGCACCCACCTCGGGAAAGCGGTGCGAGTGTTACTCCTGGGCAGCGACTAGCCGGGCCTGGTCGTGACCGCGGGGGTACCCCTCACCCCGGAGGCTGCCACGGGGGTTCGCAGCTGGGGAAGGAAACCAGCCCACCCAGGGCCCACTCCTGCTGGCAACAGACACACAGACTCTCCCTCATTCTCTCCCCTTCCTCTCCTCCCTCCTTTCTACCCATCCTCGCCACTTCCTATCAGAGCCTCCCTGAGCCTGGCCGCCACCTCTCTGGGAAGCCTTCCTGGCATCCAACCACCCAGCCCTCTCCCTCCTCCTTGGAATTCCATCGCCTCTCAGACTCCCACCGCCCAGAAAGACCTGAATGGCTTCAAGGTCTCCTCCTGGAGCTCCCGAGAGGCCGTCCTGCCCCCGCCTCCGTCTGCACAGGCTGAGCACGCAGGCGTCCCTGGATGGGTGAGCAATTCCCCAGAATGCAAGCTGCCCTCCGCACAGCCTGCTGCCTGGGGGCGGGGAGAGACTATTTGTGTGTCCTGATTCTATTAATTAAGCTTATCGCCCGTCTGCTCTGCCTCGTGAGCCTGCGTAAGTGTTCCCGGCTGCTCTCTGCACGCACGTTCACGCAGAGCAGGTGAGCCGGGCTGGGCGGCGATCTGAGGCCTGGGCACCACCAGGGAAGCAGCACCCCGGGCAGGGGCCGTCCGCCTGCCACCCTAAGGGCCCCAGGCTGGGGAAGAGTGGCCCCATCTCTCCAAAATGTTTGCCCATGTGCAGGCGAGGGAGGGGCTGGACGAGAGGAGCTGAGAACCTCCCCTCTTGCCTTTCCCCACTGACCCGGACTCCCTGGGCCCACGTGGACACAACCCCAGGTCGGTTCTCAGGCCAGCGGGGCTGGTCCATCCATCTCCGGGCCTCCCCGCTCTCGCCCTCCATGAACTCACAGGTGGGGTGGACACGCCCCCTCCGGCCTGCCCTGGGTCCCAGACGCACCTCACCGGGAGCTCTGCTCCAGCTGGCCCGCCCCACAGAGGGAGCCCTCGCTGCCTATTTCCTGGGCCACCAGGGCCATGCCCACCCCCTTCACCCCACGCAGAAAATGTGGGCCTCCAACAGCCACGGTGGTTTCACCCCTGGACCTTCCTGTTGTATTTTCAAATGCCCCCAAAGATGGCTTTGTTCCCTCGGAAACATCTCAGCAGCCTGGCTGCTTCCTTCTGCTCACCCCCGACCACTGCAGCCGTGTTAACAGGGGGTCAAGCCAGCCCAGTGAAGGCTGCTTTCAGGGTGCTCCCCCCACCCTTTTCTGCCCCTCCTTCCCAGCCACCTCCAGTCCCTCCGCTGTGGGCCTCCCCTCTCCACCCTCCATCAGGCCCCAGACACCCAGCTGATCTCCGTTTCCCCAGGGTCTGCCTGAGGCCCATTGAATGAATGAATGAATGAATGAATGAGTAAATGAATGCATGGAGACATTTTCATCTACAGAGTTTTGGCACACTGCCTAGGGAATGCATTAAGTCTTAAGTCAACTAATGAAACACCAGGGAATTGGGGTGGGGGTGGGGGCGGCGTGTGACCGAGACACTTGTGGGGCATGCAGTGGGGAGCAGTGGTCTTCTGGGGGAGTGGGCATCAGTGCCCAGGTACTCAGCGCCCAGACCGAAAGCCACCTTGCAGCTGAGCACCCAGCTTAAGCTTCAGAAGTTCTGAGTCTATGTGGAGTGTCGCCCCCAACAGCCACAGTGGCAGTGCACCTGTCTTCATGCAGGACCCTGGGAAGGTAGGTGCCTTCCAGCATCTCATATTATACGATTTCTTCTTTTAAAGGTATCTTTGGCCCTAACCGGTGTGGCTCAGTGGATAGAGCGTCGGCCTGCAGACCGAGAGGTCCCAGGTTCGATTCTGGTCAAAGGCATGTACCTTGGTTGCGGGCACATCCCCAGTGTGGGGTGTGCAGGAGGCAGCTGATCGATGTTTCTCTCCCATCGATGTTTCTAACTCTCTATCCCTCTCCCTTCCTCTCTCTAAAAAATCAATAAAATATATTTTAAAAAAATAAATAAAAATAAAGGTATCTTTGTTGTTGAAAGTATTTCAGATGTCCCCTTTTTTCCCATTGGCCCCCTCCACCCTGCACTCCCCGCCCCCCAGGCCTTCACCACACTATTGTCTGTGTCCATGGGTTGTGCATATATGCATATGTTATTTAGTTAATCTCTTCTCACCGCCTCCCCACCCCCCTCTGAAATATGTCTGTCTGTTCCATGCTTCTATGTCTCTGGATCTATTTTGTTCATCAAAATAAACGGATGGTTTCATTTTATCCCACCAGAACCAGGTGAGGCCGGCCTGACCAGCCTCATTTTACAGACGAAGAAAATTTACAGGCTCAGGAAATTGACCAACCACAAGCACTCAGGGTGAGCCAGGATTTGAACCCAGACCCCATCTCACGCCAAAGCCCCCTCCCCCCCTTCCTCTGGCCGGCCTTGCCCTTTGCCTCAAGTATCGTCCTTTTACTTGTGGTTCCTCCCTATGACCCTGGAGGTAGTGAGAGGCGCGTGTATGTGGCCACAGGGCCCGTGACCCTCCCCGGCTGATGCTTAGAAGATCCCTGGGTGGAAGCTGGGAGCCCTGAGGTCACGTCTCAGCTGTCTCTTGAAATCACACAAGTGACCATGCTGGCCCACTCACACGTGTGCACACGCACACACCTTTCCCTCTGGGCTAGTTGGGGTTGTTGTTTCTTTCACGGCCCACCTGGGGCCCACAACGTGACCAAAGAAGAGCCCCCCCAGACCAGAAGGCTCAGCCTGTGCCAGCACGCGGAGCGCCCCCAGGGAGGACCGGAGGTTCTGGAAACGTCCGGTCTCCAGGCCCATCCTGAATAGCCGGTGTTGAACATTGACCTTTACCTCATTCCTTCCTGCTGGGTGCCAGGCTGCAGGCCATGGGCAGAGCAGTGCCGGCAGGGCGGTGCCTGGGGCTCCGGTGGAGGGCGTGGGCTGGCTGCATCAGAGGCGCAGGGGAGGGGCTGGCAGGCAGAGCCCCTGGCTCTGAACCCCGCTCTGCGGGACCCTGGTGGCCACCTAACTCCAGTTTTCTCATCTGTGAAGCCAATCCTTGTATTTACTGCATTCTGGGTTTAAATGGCTTCAGAAGGTTAAATGAGATATTGAACATGAAGCATTTTGCACCAGACAGGTGCGCAGTGAGTGGTCAGGGAAGGCTGGTCATTAGTAAGTGAACACGGCTGAGGAGCTGCCTTTGCCCAGCCACACCTCAGGGCCCACCAGGAGCAGGGGCAGGGCTGGAAGCACCTGTCTGAGAAGTGCTCTGAGGACCGACCCACCAGGCGAGAAAGCCACAGCTGGGGGGCCTGCTGCACCCCTAATCTGCTAAGGCACACCTCCCAGTCCCCACTGCGTCCACCAACTGGGGCCCCGGAGCTCCCTGGGCTCTCTTGGGGCTGCTCTCACCTCAGGAGCCCACCTGGACCTCAGCTGGCCAGACTCACTCACACACACACACACACACACACACACTCACACGCACATACACACACACACGCACACACGCACACTGACACACACTGACACACACGCACACACACACTGACACACACCCTGACACACACACACATACACACACACTGACACACACTCACATACACACTGACACACACACTCACACACACTGCCGGGAACCCTGGCTTTGGCAGGGGGTGCTGGCCCAGCCAGGGGACGGGAGGATGCCAGCGTGGTCACGGTGGAGGCAGGAGCACGTTTCCAGACGGCACTGCCATCCTTGCCGTGTTCCAGCTTGTTGACACGGCGATGGCATAATTACAGTTTCAGTCGCAG
Organism: Myotis yumanensis; assembly: GCF_028538775.1. Lineage (NCBI taxonomy): Eukaryota > Metazoa > Chordata > Mammalia > Chiroptera > Vespertilionidae > Myotis > Myotis yumanensis. The sequence goes on from NW_027223758.1 coordinate 83,522,885, forward strand.
ATTAATAATAAGTCGTTTTTGCAAACGAGGAGGCAGGTCTGCACTGGAAAGGGCCCCAAAGGGCCTGTCGCCTCTGCTATCTGAGGCGCTGGCCGCTGTTTGATGTTTTCTGCCGAGCTGAGACTTTCCTAAAGACCATCTAACAGCAGCAGCTCCCAGGTAATCATACCCCTGCCAGACCCAGGGGCCTCTGGGCCGCAGGAGGGGTGTGTGTGTGTATGTGTGTACCAGTGTAGATCTGGGGGGTGCTTACAGGGGCTGGTTTGTGCGTGTTCGATGTCTCCTCATGTGAGCATGTGTGTACATTTGGAGTGTGTGGTTCCCATGTAACAGCAGTGCCCAGAGGGATCAACCCCCCGCGAGAGGCTGCGGCCCCCTCCTCTCCCTCCTCCACCCCCGTGGGGGGCTGTGCTGAGAGACTGAGAGGGCCAGGGTAGGCTCTGGATCCCCAAGGTGCCCCTCAAGAGAGCTTTGGGGTTCGGCAGGGCCCAGGTCATCCCTGCACCCCCTGGGACTCCCAGGGAGGACTGAACCTGCCCAGATGGCTCTGTTCCGAGTGGGGTTGGCGAGGAGCTAATAATAACAGCCGTGACAATAACAAGCATTTGTGTGTGTGAGCTTCTTCTTTTCTATTCTCTTTTATCTCTGTGATCTCATTGATCCTCACAACCGCCCTGGAGGGAGGGAGGGCAAACCTCCTGCCTCCCACTAGCCCGAGTGGAAACGGCTCATGAAGAGGGGCCTGCAGGTGACACGGGTGAGTAACTGCCTCGGACGTCCCTGTGTGTTGGATGGAATCCTGGTCCTCTGCCCGGGCCTCCTCCCGGCCTCCATGGGACCCTCACCCCCTCCATGCCAACCTGTGCCCGGGGCCAAGAGGTAGGCAGGGTTCCGAAGCCTGGTTCACATTTTCCAAATTCCCTTTTGAGCCAAAGAGACACAGTGCCTGCGGGGATGACGGTGTTCTTGGGAAGACTGAGGTCCCAAGGGCAACCTTGGGCTCGCCCCGGGCCAGCCTCTCTGTGCCTGGCTCTGCACCTGAACTTTGTGGCAGACCAGTCATGTTTATGCTGCCTGAACCTGGCCCCTCACAGGACAATGACTTGGTGAGCTCATTCCCCGGGGCCACGCCTGGCCCAGGTGCTTTAACAACCCTGAGGGCGTGGTCCTGCCCAGGCGGCTGCCTCCTGGCGCCCCAGGCAAGAGCAAAGAGCACCAGAGGGGGCTGAGATGGCGGAGAAGAGGAGGTGCTCACACTGGGCTGGCCTCCTGCTGCCCAGCCCTGCCCAGCCCGGGGGTGTTCTCCCTTGGGTCTCCCAGTGACCTTGCACCCTGAAGGTCAGGCCTGGGGTTTGCTCCACGGGCAGAGGGGCCTCCAAACTGTTCCTCCTGCTGAGCTGTCTGACTGCCATGGAGTTCAAAGCAATTGGAGGCAACATTCAATTATGCTCAAGTTGGGGGAGGGCCCTGGGAGGCAGATGGACCGTCCCATTTCTCAGCTGGGGAGACAGAGGTGGAGCATCACTCAGGCAAGCAATGAATCAGGCAAGCAATGAATCAGGCCAGGGCCCAGCCTGGGCAGTCCCGTGGAGCCTCTGTCTGCCACCCGGGGCCCGCAGGCAGGAGTTGGAGCCCAAGCCCCATCCCTGCCTGAGGGGCCCGCCCCAGACCCCCTGCCTGAGGAGGCGGGGGGGGGGGGTGGTTCTGAGCCAAAACCAAGCCCCTTCTCTCCTCGCTGCGGACCTGGGTTCCCCCAACCTCCCCTCAAATCCTCAGGCTCCAGAGTGGAGAGCTGCTCTGCCTTTACCCTCCAGCTCTAGGCCCCTCGTGCACAAGCGGACCCCAATCCACCCTCTCACCGTGGTAGGCAGTTAGACACGAGCAGAGTAGGGGCGACGGGCCAGGTACAGAAGGTCGCCAGGGTGAAAAGCCCCAGGTGCACCCGGGGTGACGTTTCCCCGCTAGCATGCCCAGATGGCTCTGTTCCCAGTAGGGTTGGACCCCTGACCTTTCCTCCCTGGAGATAACATCTGGGCTTCAGTTGTATTTCAGCTCCAGGCCCAGATAAGCCACTAAACCAGCCACAGCTGACCTCAGAATCAGCTGGGTGGAATAATGACCCCCTGCCTGGCATCCAGGAGTCAGTCAGTGGAGGCCTAGAGCCTGAAAGGACCCACCTGGGAAACTGCTGAATAATCTATTGAGATTTCCCTGTGGAACCCCCCGCAAAGCCCCTCCCCCGCTTAAAACCCATAGGAAGGGGGGCCCAGGGGCTCTCCCTCCCAGCAGCACGCCTGTCCCTTCCCCTTCCCCTCCTGCGAGGCCCCAGGAGTGTCACCTTCACCTTCCTCACTCCCAGCTCCCAGGGCCCTCTCCTGGCCTCTAAAACTTGTTTCCTAAGCCCATTTCTTGCAGGCTCCTACAGTTTGGGTCTTGCTCTGAATTCTTTCCCAGCCAGGACCCAAGTACCGAGGTTGCTGAACCCCGGTTTGGTCCGACCCCACGGGTCAGACGCCTGCTGCCCGTGCTGCCGCCGACCACAGAACCACACCGCCCTTCCCCGGAATTCACCTTCTCGGGGCCTTCGCCTTCTCAGGCCCCACCACCATCTCCCCGGGCCGAGGTCAACGCCAATCCTCCTCCTCTCTCTCTTTCGGAAGCTTGGCCACCTGTCAAAGCGCCACTCACATTCCTGCCTCCTGACCACGAATGTCTGGCACGTGGGCCATCGGTGAGCGTTTCCCACGAACGGGTGAGTGAGTGGCTGCGCCTACAACGCCCGGCCAGCGGGCCCTGCTGTCGCTGTCGCTGGTGGCTCTGTCCTCTGGGCCCTGGTGGAGAAAGTTAACGTTTCGGAGCTTTTCTCTGAGTAAAGTTGGGGAGAAGGGGGTCTGTCTCCCTCTCCCTCTATCACAGGGGGGCCCAGCACCCCGAGAGCACCCACAAGGTCTCTGCATGTGCATTCTGGTTAACAGATCCAATAATGGGAAGGTTTGGTCAAGCCAATAATTGAATTTTTTTAATGCACAGTCTTTCCCCGCCTTAATCTCCGGCTCTCCGCTGCAGTCACCGTGTGTTAGAAATGCTCTTCTGTCTTTGACTCTGTTTTCTATTTTGGTTTTGCCTCTGCTGCCTGGTTGTAATAATAACAGCAGATAAGAAGGATCCGCGCTTCCTCTGGGCCACGCCCTGTTCTAAGTGCAGTGCAGACTTCAACTCCCCGACCTCCTGTGTGCGCCTCCGAGCCAGGCGCTCTCAGTCAGGCCGGGTTTGCCCCAGGGGACACTGGGCCCCGTCTGAGATGCTTTTGGTTGTCACACTAGGGTCAGGCTGTGCTAATGGGGTCTAACGAGGAGAGAGACTACAGTGCGCACAGGACAGCTCCTCACGACAAAGCAGCATCCGGCCCCAAATACCAACAGTGTCAAGTTGTGGAAAGCCTTGCTCTAAGCCTGAGAGTCTAAGACACCGTCTGTGATCACCATCTAGTTCACCACCGAAAAACTGAGGCCCAGAGAAGTTAAGTAACTTTCCCACGGTCACACAGCAGGTGTTTTTAAACCAAGCAGCCTGGGCCACAGTCCATGCTTTTGGCCTCAGTTTGTGGCATCTCACTTAGCCCCGCGGCCAGGATCCCCTTCCTTATGGGGAGCTCTCTGCCCACCACAGCACGGAAGTCCCCTCTCAGTCAGAGGGAGGATGTGGCTAAACCCTCTGGGACCCTCAGCTGAGATCCCCGAGTGTTTAGCCACATCCACCACCTCGGAGAACCGGGTCCATCCAGTCCACGCCTGCCCCAGCCTTGCAGCCCACGCTGACCTCCCTTCTCTGAACGGGGCCACGGCCCATGCATGATGCCTGTCCATCTCACATGCAGGGACCTGGGTGGAGGGTAGGGAGGTGGGAGGGGCAGGGGCCATACCTCCTCCTACATCTCCATCTCACCAGGGCCCTGAACCCACAGGTGAGCCTTACTCATCCCTGTGCAGTCTGCCCTATGACAAAGGAGTGGGTACAGAGGTTCTGGTATCCATGAAGACAGGGATGATCAGAGCTGAGGCTCTGCCTCTAGGCGCCATGGGGCCTGCGCTGGAGAGGAAGCGGAGGTGGAAATGAGGAACCTGCAGGCAGGAGGAAGAGGCCCTGTGCAGAGGAGGGAGAGGCCAGGGCTGGCACTGGCTGTTTCTGGACAGGCCGCTTGGCCAGGCCTCCAGCCACGCTACCGCCATGCGACAGTTGGCCAGGGTGAGGCCCCAGGCAGAGGAAGCCAGCGGGGGCAGCGAGAAAGCTTTCCCCCGTTGCTCTGGGGGAAAGGTAACAGGGAGGGAGACACCCTTCCCTCTCCTCACCCAGTCTGATGAGCAGGGCCTTGCACAATCCAAGGGTCCCCAGATCCCCTGCTGCCCACCCCTGCAGGCCAGAAGTGCAAGGTGGGGGAGGGAGGGAACCGTGGCCAAGGAGACACAGGCCAGAGCCAAAGGAGATCCTCAAAGGGATATGAAAATGAGGGGAAGCCACAGGTGAAAGCAGAAATCCCGTGGAGGAGGAAGCCCAGCCAGGGTAGGAGCGAGGCTGCTCCCTGCAGGCACCCCTTTTGGGAAGACAGGCTCCCCGGGCCCTCCGCCGGGCCCCTGCAGGCCTCCTACGGAGTCTTAATACGATAAATGAAATGTGGCATATCCGTATCGTGGGCCATTCTCCAGCCAATGTGTGTGAACCTTACGGTAATCTACGGACTGTGGCTGATGTGTCCGTGTTGGGCTGTAACAGTCTGGTATCACACTGTACCTACCTTCCTGGCATGGGGTGTCGGGGACAGGGGGGGGACTCCGGCTGTGGTTGAGGGGAAGGAGTGTGGAGGAACTCTGTACTTTCCACTCACTTCTGCTGTGAATTTACAATTGCTCTTTTTGAAAAGTTTCCTTAAAAAAGAAGTGTTGATACATCAACAGGGATGAGCCTTGAAAATATTATGTTAAGTGAAAGGAGCCAGTTACAAGAGCCTGTATTATGATTCCACTTCTATGAAATATCCAGAACAAGGAAATCTATAGACAAAAAAACAGATTGTGGTTCCCTAGGGCTGGGGTGGGAAGTAAGTGGGCGATAGCCAACGTGAACACAGGGTTTCTTTTTCGGGAGTTGAAAACGTTCTAAAATCGACAGCGGGGACAGTTACACATCGGTGACGATACTGAACACCGTGGAGTTGCACACTCCAAATGGATGGCTTGTATAGTATATGAACTATACCTCAAAGCTTTTTTTTTTTTAAAAAAAAAAAAAAAAAAAACATTATTAATACCATGGAAACTAAATATAGATTGCGGATTAGAAAATTGTGTCAATATTAAAACTCTCTAATTTTGATCATTGGAAAAAATTAATGGGCAACTCTGTAAAGCAGGCAGTATCTTCATTCCCATCTTACAAAGGCAGAAACAGAGGCGTGGAGATGTCAGATGACTTGCCCAGGACTAGCAGTCTAAAAGCCCACTTTTCACCGCCCCCCCCCGCCCCTCCTCTTGGCACTCCGGTGTTTTCCTTTATAGCACTTGTCACAATTTGTAATTTTATATTTTTTGTTCCACAAGAAGATAAGCTCCTTGAGGGCAAGAATATGTCTCTTGTGGTTGCCATTTCTGTATTTAAACAAATATTTATTGAGCCTGCTTCTGTAAGCCAGGCCCATGTGTGAGAGTCAGGGAAAATACTTCTTAGAGGTCTTGGCTCATAGTGGGTGCTCAATAGGTGTTCGCACTTTGGATGGGAGGGAAGAAGGAGGGACAGGTGGAAAGGTGGCTTCTAGACAACATGGCCTGCCGGACCCCTAGCACCTGCCCACATCCCCCTAACCTAGCTACCCCCCCCCGCCCCGCGACTCTCATGCTCTACCCCACCCCCTCCCCGGTCCTCAGGCCCATCACATTCTGAGACCCACACCCACTGTACAACCCTCCATCAAGGCTGTACAAGGCCTTGTCAGGCCCCGCTTCCTCCAGGAAGTCTTCCTGGCCCAGGTGGCCTGCCCCTTCCCTGTACTCCTTCTAATGCACCACATTTGCTGAACGTAACACATTATCACCAGTCAATTTCTGTCGATGGGGCTGCCCTGAGATGCAGGTCTGGGGGCCTTGGCTCCCTCCTCCTCCTCTGCTGTCCCGGGGGCTGGTCGGGGCAGGTGAAGCCACTGCAGTGGCCATAGGGGAAGCACTGGTGGCTTCTCCCTTGGCAGAGAGCGAGGCCCTCGGCAGCACCCGCCCCACAGGGACTGCCGGACCCAAGGCTGGCGGAGGCTGGGCCAAGGCCTGACCTCTCGGCTGGGCTGGGCTGGGCTGGCAGGGGGCAGAGGAGGCTGGCCGAAGCAGGGGCCGGGCATGGATGGGTGCCTCCCGCTCCCAAGCCTGGCAGACCAGCCCCCCGGGCCGGCTGGAGGCCTGTTTGCCTTGGCCCTGGGCCAGGGCTGCCCCGCCAGTGAGTAATGCGTGAGGACCTCCTGGCTCCAGTTCAAGGGAAAGGGGCTGGAGATGGGGCCTCCTCTAGCCAGCTGGGGCGAGGCTGGGGATGGCTTCCCAGAAAGCGCCTGCTGTGTGCCTACCCCCCACCCCCCTGTGGAGACCAAGGAGAGGAAGACCTTAAGTCCCCAGGAGAAGCTCCCCAGACCCCAGCCACACCCTCCACTGGGCCAGCCATTCCCTGGCGATGTCAACCACACTTTCTGAGCACCTACTACGTGTCGGGCAAGGACCTGCTGTCCTACTGGAAGTACTAGGACAGGAGCAGGCCTTTCAGTGTGTCTGTCCACACCCCAGAGAACCAGGTGAGGACACTGAGGCCCAGAAAAAAGGAATGACTTGCCCAAGCCACACAGTTACTTGTTTGCCTCAAAGTAAGAACCCATCCTCCCCACCGTGGGCCAGACCCCGGCTGCCCCAAAGGGTGGCCTGGCTTTAAAACTGCATGCTCTCAGGCACCATGCTAAGTGAAATAAGTCAGTCAGAGAAAGACAAGTATCACGTGATCGCATTGCTATGTGGAATCTAAGTAACAAAATAAACTGGTGAACGGAGTGGATCCAGAGACATGGAAGCGTGGAACAGAGTGCGAATCTCAGAGGGAAGGCGGGGGAGGGTGGGAGGTAATCAACCAAAGACCTTGTATGCATATATGCATGGCTGAAGGCCTAGGGCGGGGGGGGAGGAGGGGGGGAGATGGGGTGGGGGGGCGGGCTGGAGGGGGTCAATGGGGGGAAAGGGTACATCTGTAATACTTTCAACAATAAAGAATTATTTTTTTAAAAAAACTGCATGCTCTCAGGACGGAGGGACATCTCGTGACTGCCTCCTGCATTCCTGGGTCCTCCCGCAGCATCCCCAAGGGCTTCTGTAAGTAGCACTCTGCCCCTGCTGGGTGGCCTCCACCTGCTTAGGACCCGAGTGACCATGAGGTGGGGGTGATCCCATGGCCATCATCACCATCGACAGGGACAGAGACTCCCAGGCCCCAGTGGGCTGGCTTTGCAGCATCCATACCCTCTGCCACTCCTGGCCTCTCTCACCCATGGTCAGTCTTCGTAGCTGTGGCTACAGAAAATTATTCCGGCTGAGTTAAGCACAGGAGAAGTGTCCTGACGGTGTCCTGGGCAAGTCACAGCGAGCCAGAGAGCTCTGTGGCAGGGTGGCTGCCAAACCCAAAGCCCCTCTGTACCCGTGCTCACGGGTGTACCCACTCCCCAGAGCTGGCCTCTTGCGAACCCACCAGCCCCCATGGAGCACCAGATGGCTCTCCCCCTCACCCCCACTGACATCAGCCCTGGACACCAAACCCTGGGCTCCGCTGCTCCACAGACATGGGGTGTGGCCACTGCCCACCCCCAGAAGGAGCTCCTGCAGCCCTACCTCTCTGTTGCCAACTCCTGCCTGTAAGACCAGAGCGAGGGCATCGACGGGCCAGCCCCAGGTCGCACGCCTGTACCTGGTCACGAGGGCGGCTGGGGGAGCAGGCCTCTTGCTCTTCAGCCCGCCTCTCGGCAGAGTTAAGTAAAAAGAATTCCCCGAGTCAGGTAGAGTCCAGGCGACACACAGGCAAGTCAGCATTAACAGACGTCCTGTTGATTGCATTCTGCTGCCTCCAATCCTTGTTGATCCCAACCCCTGCTCGGACCACCACACGTGAGCACGGGCACAGAGGGGCTTTGGGTTCGGCACGTCATTGTTTATGTCCATAAAATGCTTAGGGCATGGCATTCGGCGCTGGCCCGAATTTTTTCGAGCCAGGACCCAAGGTCCAAGGTGGCTGAACCCAGGTTTGGTCTGACCCCACGGGTCAGACTCCTGGTACCCTTCTCCCCACTTACAACAATGACATTAAGAATAACTTTTACTTTGGATTTTTACTTTCAGTATTTTTTTTTTTAATCTGAAAAGAAAAAACCCTGTATAAATAAAATAAAATTCTCCGTCCCGAATGCCCCACTCTCACCCCACACCATTCCATTCCCTCAGGCTGCCATCCGCTCCTGTCTTTGTTTTTATTCCCAGAATTCTTTCCGGCTCTGGAATTACCCCGAGCGGGGCCTCCGGGACAAGTCTCCCGGACAGGTCTCCCGGGCACTGTCATTTCCCGGGCTGCCGGGTGTCAGTGGAAGATCTGATGCTGGTGACACAAGGCTCAGACGTAGCACAGATCCCAGACCCCAATGGAAAGGACAGCCTGGCACAGAGCCAGTCTCCGGGCAAAGACAACTTTGCCTGAGTGGGCCGTGGGCCCCGGGCTACATCTCAACCTTGGAACAGAATTTGTTCCTATGAAGCTGCCCACGGGGGCTCACGGGGCTGAGCAAGAGCTGCAGTGTTAGGCAGACCTGGCTCCCGCTCTGCTCCCCTTTCTGGGCCTCTGCTTCCTCCCCTGTAAAATGGGCTAATGGAAACCCTCACCTTAGAGACAACACCAAAGGCCTTGTGGGGAGTGGCTGGCTCACTTAGCCTTCAGTACACGCAGGCATTGAATTGTTATGACTGTGGTGGTGGTTTCGTTGCTACCATCACCTGAGAGACAAGATTTTGCATTCACCTTCTGGGGTTGAAATATAAGAACGCACTCTGTCTTTTCGCAAATATTACAAAGAAAGTACAAACTCACTTTTCTTGGGGAAAAATGAATTCACTTGGAACTTGAATGCGTATATTTCAGTTGGAAAGTTAAGTAGTCATTCAACATGGATTCATCCCAAAATATTTGTCCAGTGTCTGCTAAGTGCTGGGGACTATTCTAGATCCTGGGATACGGCAGTGACCGGGGCAGAGTCCCTGCTATCAATGCTCACCCTGTGCTGGAGGAGTCAGGCAATAGCCAGACTAACAAAGAGATCCTGTATAATAGAGGTGTAATATGCAAATTGAATGACCAAGAAGATCCTGTATAATAAAGGCATAATATGCAAATTGACTGAACAACCAAGGAGGTCCTGTATAATAAAGGCGTAATATGCAAATTGACTGAACAGCCAAACAGTGGGATGACCATCCAGACGACCATCTGGATGACCATCCAGGACCATGCTTTGACACCCACTAGTGCCAGGCCAGCCAAGGCAGGTGCCATGAGATTGATCGGGGGCCTGGCCATCACCCCATGATTGCCCTGCAGAGGAAGGCCCAGGCCACCGACTGTTGGTGGGCTGCGACAGGTGGGCGGGGCCTCCCTCGGTGAGGAAAGCCCGGGTCCCAGCGGCTGGAAGGAAGCCGGTGCCGGTAGCCAGGGGAAGGAAGGTCTACTCTTGCACAAATTTCGTGCATCAGGCCTCTAGTCCTATATAATAAAGAGATGATATGCTCATTGACCGTCACACCCTCACAAGATGGCGGCGCCCAGAGCCACAAGATGGTGGTGCCCAGTCCTCTCAGCCCCGCCAGCAGTGAATTTTCATGCAACCATTGCCTTTTTTAAAAATCCTTACTCAAGGATATGATTATTTCTTTTAGATCATCTGTTCTCAGGGAGCAGGCCTAAGCCAGCAGGTGGGCATACCCCAAGGGTCCCAGACTGTGAGAGGGCGCAGACTGGGCTGAGGGACTCCCGTGTGCATGAATTTTCATGCACTGGGCCTCTAGTATACAATAAAATGTTAAATGTGTATACAATACGCCCGGCCAGCATGTCTCAGTGGTTGAGCATCGACTATGAACCAGGAGGTTGTGGTTAAATTCCTGGTCACGGCACATGCCCAGATTGTGGGCTCAATCCCCAGTGTAGGGGCGTGCAGGAGGCAGCCGATCAATGATTCTCTCTCATCATTGACGTTTCTATCTCTCCCTCTCTTTTCCTCTCTGAAATCAATTTTAAAAATCGTTTTTTTAAAATGTGTATATAATATAATTCATATAAAGTCAAACAGTGCTACGGGGAAACCCAGCAGGATAAGAAGAGAGATGTTCTGGGAATGTCATCTGATGACTGGCACGGACGTGTTCAGCAGAGCCAGAGCTGTGCCCTGGACCTCTCTCCTTGGCCGAGGGAGAAGCCTGGGGGACACTGGCCTTGGCTGGGTCTCAGCTGACACTGCTGGGCTGTGGCTGTGACTTGCTCCTGTGGAGATGGGTGGTTGGAGAAGGAGTTTGGGGAGGGGCTACTAGTGCCTCGTAGAAGGTGAGAGAGGGGAGGCTGTGCCCTTGGAGGGCACCCCAGCAATCCTCCTGGGGCTGCATTTGGTTCCTAGCCATTACAGCAGGTGTTTACTAGGCACCTGCTCTGAGCCAGAGCTGGGCTCTGTGCTGTGAGAGACTCAGGTATGAGAGCTGGTGCCTGACCGCAGGGAGCTCCAGTCCTGCTGGAGATACCAGACCAAGCTCCATAAAAAGGAGAAAGCAAGACAGATCGGGTCAAGCACCCGAGTGTGTGGAATGGGTCAGGGATGCAGCTGGAGGGACGAGCCACCGCGTCTCAGTCTGGTAACACACAAGGTGCACGTTCACACAAAATCTGCTGCGGACCCAGCGACTTTCCAGGGCGGTGATGCGGGATCCAGGCTGCTTTCATCGTGTGCCTCCATCATTTCAACACACCTTCCAGGTCCCTGTGGCAGAGGGAGAGGGAGCTGGGCCACTGTGCTCACCAGTTCTTCAATGCTTTAGCCCAGAGGGGCCAGGCGCAACCTCGACTCAAAGCCCCTTGGCCAGAACTAGTCATATAACCCTAAACAAAACGCAATGGAGGCCAGGAAATGGCAGGCACACGTGGCAACTCCCTGAGGATGAAACGCCTCTGCCACAGACATTCAGTGTTGCCGGGATCTGGAATTCCAAGTGGAGGAGGAGGGGTTTGAACGGGTCACTGGACAGAGCAGGGGAGGCATGCTTTGGATTTAAAGCCCCCGGTGTAGGCTTAAGGAGGGCTGCCAGGTGTGGCTTGGCCACTGCTTGGCTAGGTACTCAAGTAAGTCTTGGACCTCTTTGAGGAGTTTCTTCTAGAATGGGATCATCAGAGCTCCCTCCAGACTCAATAGGAAAGTGTGTGTGAACGGACCCTCTGCGGTGCTGGGATCTGATGTAATACCGTTAGCTACCAATGAGCCATCTTTCTTTCTGGTTCAATGCAGCCTTAAGAGACCCTCTTTGTCTACCTCCATGCCTCTGTGTCCCACCTGTAAACCAAGGCACAGATTGCATCTCAGACTTTTCCACCAGAGTGCTCACATGGCCTGGGACCACGCCGAGAGCAGCGCTGGGCGCAAGGACACAGCCTCCAAGTGGATAATTCAAGTTTGCATCTACTACCTAACATAGACATAGGCTTGTCTCAGGATAAAGCAATCATATTCTTTCTCCCCCGCGGCTTCTACTAAAAGGGCAGCTCCCAGAGTGTAAATAAAGGCTCAGGACACACATGTCCACGGGGTGACCGTGGCGCCGGGGTCTGAGATCCTGCACTCTCCATCCTGAGGAGGGCTCATCAGACAGGCTCCCTGCAAAGAGGCTCCCAGCTCTCCTGGTCCCTGAGGCTCTGCTGGGCACCAGGCAGACCCAGAGGTGAGTCTGGCCCGGTCTGCACACAGGCCGTGTGCCCTCGCTCTCCCCCCCCCCCCCCCCCCCCCGCCCCTCAAAAGCCAGTAAATCGTCCCTGAATTAATCAAAGGCTTGCACGGGTCCAAATTCACAAGGGGCCTTCTCCAGCGGCCACTTTGTGTTCTAGTAGATTAATTGCAGCTGGGGGAGGGGAAGGAATCCATTTTTAGAAAATCATTACTTTCAGAAAGAGAAGGGGCACTTCTGGTCGGAAAAACTGCTGAGTTGGCAGCTCGGGCCTGCTGCTCCAGCGCCAGGAACCCCGGGCTCTGCAGGCTGCTCCCCGCGCAGTGGCACGCCCCCTCCTCCCTGGCCCGGGCTCCCCAGTCCTCCTGTCCTGGTTACTGCTGCTGCAGGCAGTTAGACAGACATGAGCAGAGCAAGGACGATGGGCCAGGTACGGAAGGTCACCAGGTGGAAAGCCCCAGGTGCCTAGCAATCAGCTGGAGGGTGGGGCCTCGCCCCCAGGTGACTGTTCCTCCCCTAGCAATCACCAGGCATGTGGTTTGGACCCCTGGCTAGAGATATCATCCAGGCCTCAGTTGTATTTTAGCTTCAGGCCCAGATAAGCAACAAAACCAGCCACCGCTGATGTCAGGGCCAGCTGAGTGGAATCATGACCCCCTGCCCTGGCGCCAGGAATCAATCAGTGGAGACCCAACCCTGAAAGGGCCCACCTGGACAACGGCAGCATCGGCAGCATCGTCTCCTGAGATCTCCCCCTGGGACCGCCCTAAACGCTCCCCCTTAAAGCCCCTAGGACAGAGGACCCAGGGGCTCTCCCTTCGGGGGCACGCCCGTGCCTTTACCTTCTCCCTCCCCCTCCCAGGCACCTTCCTATCAGCTCCTCACTCCCAAGCTCCAAGGCCTTCCTTTACCTCCAGAACTTGTTTGCGAAGCCCATTTCTTCTAGGAATTACTTCTTCTACCTCTGTAACTTACCACATAAATGTTCTCTTACATTGGGGTCTTGGCTCTGAATTCTTTCCGAGCCAGAACCCAAATACCAAGGTTGCTGAACCCAGGTTTGGTCTGACCCCTTGGGTCAGACTCCTGGTTCTTACAACACTGCTGGCCTCAACTTCCTCTCTGGCCTGGTCTCAGTGGTTTGCTAGCATTCTGAGCAGGAAAGGGTCACCCCAATATAGACCTCCCCCCACTGCCAATTGGCTTCATTGGCTCTTCTTTCAGCTCACTTACCAACACGAGGGGGGGGAGGGTGTGAAGGGGGGGAAGACACTGTGTGCTCCTGACTGCCCTGTAAGGGGAAAGAAGGTTGGAAATCCCTAACCCCGATGCCTGAATGAGCCTCTAGAACAGCGGTTCTCAACCTGTGGGTCGCAACCCCTTTGGGGGTTGAACGACCCTTTCACAGGGGTTGCCTAAGACCATCGGAAAACACATATATAATTACATATTGTTTTTGTGATTAATCACTATGCTTTAATTGTGTTCAATTTGTAACAATGAAAATACATCCTGCATATCAGATATTTACATTACGATTCATAACAGTAGCAAAAATTAGTTATGAAGTAGGAACGAAAATAATTTTATGGTGGGGGGGGGGTCACCACAACATGAGGAACTGTATGAAAGGGTCGCGGCATTAGGAAGGTTGAGAACCACTGCTCTAGAAGATTAAACAGTGACAGGCCATCTTTGTAGTCAGGATGGTCCGGCGTTAGCAGTCCTACCTCATTCTCCTACCTACGGCCAGCTCTCCAGATGTATTTTCTCACTAAACCCCCTCGGTCCCATGAGGCAGGTGTAATGCCCATTTTATGCTGCAGAAATTGAGGTTCAGAGAGGTTAAGTGACTTCCCCAGGAGACTACAGTACTCAAACCCTGGTCTGTGTGACTGCAAAACCCACACCGTGTCTCATGTCCTCTGTCATGTCAGACCCTCGGCCCACCTGCCCAACACTGGTCAGTCCCTGGCTGTTGTGACACACACACTGACACAAAGCAGGCTGGGTGAGGGGTCTGACCGACCCTTCGGGACGTCTGTGTTTGCTGTGGACTTGGGTGCAACTTGGGCCTGGTGCGCAGACTGGGTGCGGCTGTCCTGGGTCAGTCCCTCACCTATCGGAGGGTCTGCTTCATCCTGCCTGCTTCCTGCTGCAGCGGGCGCCCCGGGCTGCAAACCCTTGGGAGGCCCTTGGTGCCTACGAACTGCACAGATGTCGGGCGTTGCTTCGGCGGTTCAGCAATCAGACCAGCTTGGTCTTTCCTAACCAGAACTTGTTTTAGAGAAAACATGTGCCCGACGAAGTCAGCTCGTGACCCAGGCCCGCCCATGGAGATGAGATTGCACAGAGGTGATGAAATCTGATGCTACCGGCCGGGGGACCTCCGGCAACTCTTTCCACCTCAGTTTCTTTATCTGTAGAATGGGGCTAAGGACAATGCTATTCGCTTTAGGGTGGTTGTAAGGTTTAAATGGACCAGCCCACGGCAAAGGGCTTGAGACCCTTCCCAGCACAAAGTCATAAAACAACCAGTGCTGGTCATTACTATTATTCCCAGCCCAAGCTAAGCCCACAGGGCTGCCCCTCCCCACCTCCTGTCTGAGTGAGCACTGCGCCAGCAGATCCTACCTGGGGCCCCGGCTGAGACCCCAGAGTACCAAGAACTTAGGGTTCAGTAGGGGAGGCAGAATCCTACACCATTGATATCTCTACAGGGCAGGCATTTTTTAAAGTTGGGAGGCTCCCTGGAGGAGGTGTGGCCCAAGTTGCCACCTGAAGGGTAAGGAGACAGCTGATTAAAGGAGCCGGAAAGCACTTGCTTGGAAGCACGTGAGCAAGGCGTGCTCAGGGCGGGGAAGTGAAGTCACCCTACGTGCCTGGGCCCGAGGGTCTGCGTGTGCAAGGGGGGCGGGGTGTATGTGGGGTTAAAGGGTGAGGTTGGCAGAGGCAGGGGCTGGAAGGCCACTGGGAGTAGAGGAGAGTCAAGGAGATGCTAGAAGTTCCTGGACGAAATCGTCCTAGTGCGATGGAGAAAGGAAACATGGGGGTGATATTGAAATATCATAACTGGGGACTAAATGAGGCAGGGCGGGCAGGATTTGGTTTTCTATTTTATGACTGGGGATGAGGCAGAGATGGTTGAATCCGAGTTTCTTGTTGGGGCAGCTGAGACACCCCCAGGTGAGGGGAGATCAGCCACCTGAGTGATGCCGGCTGCCCGGGGACACCCCCAAATAAAAGGGGTGAACTGAAATACGAAGGGGGAGAGCCAGGTGGCAGGAAAACGCTGGGCACCTTCTCTCCCCTCACTAATCCAAACTCCACCTGGGCTGGGAGCCGCCTCCTCCGTGAGGCCTGGGCACACCCCCTCTCCCTGTGCTGCTGGGGACCATCCTGGGTGTGGGCGTCCTGTCCCCCAGACCCCCGAGGGCAGGCTGCCCCACAGCGCAGTCCTGGCACATGGAAGGCGCTCAGGTGAAGTCCCTCTGGCCAGGTGAGGCGTGTCGGCCTCCAGCCACACCTGGCTTTTCCTAAACGGTCCTCTTTCCCTGCCCACCCAGAGCCACCCACCCCCCGGGATCCACACGCCCGCACCCCAGTTCTGACCTCTTGAGGCTGAATGTCAAATCCCAATTCCAGGTAACAGGAGGGCTTGAAGGCGCTGCCACCACGGCTCTGGCCTCCAAACCCAAGGCCCCGCCCAAACAGCCGGCCAGGCGGCAGCGTGGTGCCTCATGTTATCCTGATTTTGAGGAGCTGTGGGACAGGCACCACCCCTACTCCATCAATAACCATGTCTACAGGGCGTGGACGGAGCATCAGACCGTGGCCTGCCTAAGC
Source organism: Myotis yumanensis (assembly GCF_028538775.1). Taxonomy (NCBI): domain Eukaryota; kingdom Metazoa; phylum Chordata; class Mammalia; order Chiroptera; family Vespertilionidae; genus Myotis; species Myotis yumanensis. The sequence continues at coordinate 83,538,760 of NW_027223758.1, forward strand.
ATTTCCTCCTGAGCGTCCTTGGGCAAGTCTTCAACCTCTCAAAGCAGCCTCCATTTTTGCAGAGGGTCCCATGGGAAATAGTTCCCTTCCACGGGGAGCACCCTGCCTGGCAACCAGTAAAGCACTCAATAGGGTCAGTGATGGTGAACCTCTTGAGCTCGGCGTGTCAGCATTTTGAAAAACCCTAACTTAACTCTGGTGCCGTGTCACAGAGAAATTTTTTGATATTTGCAACCATAGTAAAACAAAGATTTATATTTTTTGATATTTATTTTATAGATTTAAATGCCATTTAACAAAGAAAAATCAACCAAAAAAATGAGTTCGCGTGTCACCTCTGACACGCGTGTCATAGGTTCGCCATCACTGCACTAGGTGGTGGCTATCATTACGCAGCTTCCAGGCGTGCTGATGCAAGTTAGAGCAAACTGAAGGCCTTTGACAGCTCCCAGCCAACACCTCCCGCCCGCCCCTCCGCCCCTCCACACGGGTGGTAATTAGAGCCCTCCTTGGGTGTGTTCGGAGGTGGGGACTGGGCTTATTCTGGGTCGCAGAACTAGAATAAATGAAGGTAGGTTTCAGTTCAACCGAGAAAAAAGCACAATGTTCTTTTGATAGGTAGTGAGCTCCCCGTCACCTCAATGAGCCAGCTGGCCAGTTGGCCATTTGGCACGAAGGCTCTAGCGCATAAATGGACACGTATTAGTATTTCTCACCACATTGTTGTATTAGAAGTCCCTTGAATGAAATGGTGGTGCCAGGAGGAGGTACTGCTGTGTCACTAATTTGGCAAAATGAAAAATTGGCCATTCTTACTTGGGCCCTCCAAAAAGCCTTATTGAAAGTCTACCAGTTTACGATACCCAAAATCTTAACCCCCCCTCAGGCATCCCCTCCCGGATCCAAGGTTTAAGAGCCCCATCAGATGCCTATACAACTCTTGGTTGGTGACCATCTTCGGTTTTATCTTTATTGTTGAAAAGTATTACAGACACCCCCTTTGTCTTTTTCCCATGGACTCCCTCCACCCTATGCCTGCCCCTCCCAGGCCTTCACCGCCCTATTCTCTGTCCATGAGTTACACAGTGCCCATCTAGTGCAAACCTGAATCTAAATCATGGCTCAGACCAACCACAGAAACCGCAGGGCAAGTACCAGAGGCACTTTACCAGCAAGTGCCATCGGGGCTGGGCTGGGCTGGGCTGGGCTGGCTGAGGGGACTGACCCGTCACTAGTCACTAGTTCCGGTGGATGGGGAAGGGGATGCAGAGCAGGGCAGCCTCTCAGGTTCCTCCACTTCCTGGAGTGCCTGGCCCGGGGCTGGGGAGGTGGCCCCCCAGTCCGCCCAGCGCCAACTCTCAGCCTCCCCTCATCTTCCTCCCAGAACTGCGTCCCTCGGAGAACCTGTCCTGGAACCAGTGGGGCAGTGACCTTGAGCAAGCAGGAAGGGATGGACCCATCTCCCAATGCAACCTCTTACCCAAAATAAACCCCTTTCTCAATTCTTTCAAGCTTTGAAAAAAACAAAAAACCCCCACTTTCGTAACTCCGAGCTTCCTGAGGTTGACCCCATGACAAACTCAGGGCACCCAGCTGGCTACACCCGAGGGTCCCCGCCTAACAAGGGTGTCTGTGTAGCTCTGGGTCTTACTGCACACAGGGAACTGACCACGGAGGCAGGCTGCTCTGGACAGTCCTTCCACGGCCCTCCTCCCCCTTCTCCCCAACCAAGCGCTGGGCCAGGAGGACCCCAACTGTCCCAGACTCTTGACACCCCTCTCCACATATCCCATCATAAGACAAAGGAGCTGGAGGACAACATGGAATCAAGTATACATTTTAAAAATTGTTTAATGGAACATAAACTCCTTTAGAAAAACATTCAGCCAGGTGATAACACCCATAGAAAAAAACACCAATCTTGTGTTTATCTTTTTTTAATTTGGCATTTGATATTTGCATTTATATTAAAGCAAAGTGCATCTTTTCTTTATTTTTCTTGTTTATACACATTGCACAATACATAAATAATGATGCTTATAAAACGTCTTTATATTTACAAGTAATAATATATTTATATATAACATAAAATACATTTTTTCTTTAATAAATCTCAGGGTTTTGTGTGTGTTGTTTTTTTTTTCCAGGAGTCCTTTCTCTCAAAAGCACTACAATGCTAAATTTCCAATGAGAATGCTTCTCTTGTTCACTTAAACCTTTGTAGTTAGAAAAATAGCTTATGTTAAAGTCTAAACATGCTCATTGAGCTAAGAGCAGTGTCAACACATCATACGAGTGTATGAGTTGGAGAAGAAACGAAAGAAGAGTTAGGTGTCAGTCCAGGACGGTACCTTGGGTTATGATGGACCGAATCCTTGGTGGGAAGCGGGCTGCTCCCCTCGCTGGTCTAACAGCAGAGCTCAACACAAGTGCTGAGCTGATTTTCTGAGTCCGGGTAAAACCTGAGGGGTCCGGGGCAGGGGAGAGGCTGAGGGCCCGAGAGGGGACCGGGTGAGCAATACTGTAGCTCAGACACATCCGGGAGCAGGTGCCACAGAGGTAAGACAATGGCAGCAGGGTGGCTGGAGGGGAGTCAAGACAAACTCGAGAACGATTCTGGGTCAGCCTCTCGCACAGCGTTGTTTCTAAGAAGCCTAGTGACAGGCCTGGGTCCTTAGAAGGGGAGGGCGGGGCGGGGGCTTCCCTGGCTGAGGGCAGAGCCTTGCTTCTGGCAACTGCTGAGACATTGGGCTCAGGCTGCCCGGGTGCCGTCTCTGCCTCACTGAGCATGTCCAGAGGGCAAGGGAGACACGGCTGGGAGCACAGAGCTCGCGGGTGTGCGCGCGCACAAACACACACACACACCCGTTCACATACCCACCCCGACAAGTGAAACGATGACCCCCCGAGTTAGGGGCTGCTCCCCATTCATACACTGTGTTCAGGGGGACTGATTTTTGCTTCCCCTTTTCACATGGGGGGTGTCTTGCCAACCGTACGATCCCCCCCCGAAAAAGACCCCAACAATTCTTTTCATAAGCTATTTCTCAAAGAACAAGACAAAATGGAACATAAACAAGGATGACAAGGAGGAGAGGGGGAAAAAAAAAAAAGGAACAATGACCAAAGACTTTTGCATGAAAAGCAAGCACTCGGAGGAAAATATTAGCAGCAAAGTAGTTTGGACTGGGCCCGCCCGGCTCGCTCTGTCCTCGCCCGCCAGCGCGCGGCTACCGGCTGTTGAAGATGACCTCCAGCCAGCACGGGCAGCTGCTGATGAACTGGCGGGTGTAGCACTGGCCCCAGCCCTTCACGAAGCTGATCTGCACGGTGAAGCCAGTCCACGGCTGCTGCATGAACTCGTGGTCATTGGGCCGCTGCAGGCTGTACGCCTTCTCGTAGTCGAAGGCCTTGATGGAGAAGCCGGGGAACACTTTGTGCACCAGCAGCGTCCTGGAGTCCGGGTTGTCCAGTGTGGCCGACTTGATGAAGATGGGGTAGCTGCTGCGGTTGTACACCCACACGCCGTCCACCTCCCGCGTGAGCTGGATGCCACAGCCGATTTTGCTCCGCACTTTCTGCACCAGCTGACTCTTGTTGTCCGAATTGAGCTGTCCGAGGCAAAAGCCGTTCCCCTGAGGTAGATCATAGAAGATGTCCAGGGAGGGCTCCTGGACGCAGTAGAGCCGCCCCACGCGCGTCTTCTCCTCCCAGTATGCCACCACGCACCAGTGTGACCGATCCCCAGGCTCCAGGAGAAGTTGGGAATCTGCAAGACAAAAGGGCAGACATGTTTGGTGGGGGTGGGACTTTCTCTTCCTCCCGGAATCCGCGCCCCCACACACACATACACAGGCACACCCCACCCACCCAGCTCGGCTCTCGGCACATGGACAGGAGGAGATGCTGGTGGTGCTGGGTGCCCTACCGGTTCTAGGCCTCCCACTGGGGCTGAAAATCCTGACCCTCTGGTAGAAGTGTCCCGACTTTAATTAAGCAGGGGGCTCACTGGGAGCACCTCATCCCACCCCTTCCCCATCCTGTCAGGGACCCAGACACCAGTACGTGTGCCCCCCTGGCCTAAGGAGGCCCATCCCTGGGCGCTCAGAGGCCAGGGGGCCTGGTCCTGGTGTTAAAGCCATAAGAGGCCTTGCAGATGGCCTAGAGTTCGTTCTGTAAGCTGAAGGCATCCTGAAGGCCAGCGCCCTGAGCCCTTGGCCACCCTGATGAGAAACCTGGGCCCCAGAAAGCTTGCTGCTCGGGTCCCAGAGCATGACACAGCCAGGGCCAGGCAGGACCCGATCTCCAGACGCCAGGACCGCCTGCCCCGTGGTCTCTGTGGCTGTCACCAGGTTCTCAGATCAGTGCGTTGGGCCTAAGAGCTGTCTGGTAAAAATGTAAATGGAGGTGTTTGGGGGCAAAAGAATCTTCCTAACAGAGAAACCACCCTCGGTGTCTGTCGGCAGCAGCGCTGCGCACGAAGCGTGGGTTCCCGCCAAAATGCCACATCACAACCTAGGACAGTCCAGTTAACCCAGACCACCTTAAGGAAGCTTCCTCCAGCCGACACCAGATTGTGTGTCTAAACTGGGCATGGCCACCCTTAAAGTGCCCTTCTCCCCTCCCTCCCAGCAGCATCTAGGCGCCTGGCCTGCCCCCTCCTTCCTCCCGCCCCTGCAGGCCCCACCCTGGACGTCCCAGAAGTGCCTCTTCCCGCAGGCAGCCTGGGAGGCTGGCGAGATCCTGGCAAGGCGATTTTCCTAAATCGGCACACGGAGCTCTTTAAAGGGGGACGTATGGAAGGAAAGGGAGCCCTTGGCGGCTGGCATTCCGACTCCTCCTTAAGCTGGAGCCAGCGGGGCAGGCCTCAGACTGGGAACCATAAATCTCCCCAGCCAGGCCGGGCTGCAGGAACCCGGCTGCGGTTTGTGGTGGCAGGGCGGAGCCGGAAGTCTTGTATTTGTTAACAAAAATGGGGAGAGGGGTGGGGGTGGGGGGCGGGAGGCGAAGGCTTAGGACAGGAAGGAGGGGTTGGCTGTGAGGTGTCTTTCGGGGTGTGCTTGGCCTTTTTGATTTTGGAACAGCGGGGCTTGGGGAATAGAGGGGTTGTTGCAGCGTGGCCACGGGGTGGAGGGGGGCTGGGGGGCCCCCCGTCTGCTGCTCTAGTGCAGCTCAGCACACAAATCCGTCCAGTGGCGACAGGCATGTTAGGACCTGGGAGCCGGTCAGCCCCATGAACTTTTTTTTTTAAGCAGCAGCCAGTCTCGCATGGAGGCGTCCCATGAGTAAGTGGACACCGTGCCCTCGGACCCACTGAGGAAGCCAAGCACACACCCTGCAGACACCCCACCTGGCCTTCTCAGACGCCTGCCCAGACAGCCACACAACGGGGAACTGAGGGCTCGTTCCTCTCCCTCAATCCCCCCCCCCCCACCGAAAGCCAACCGGAACACGGGCCCGTCACCCGCCCCCCCCCCCCCCCCGCAACGCATGCACCAATAAAGCACAAGTGTAAGCGAGACTGTGTGTCCCCAAATGCGAGCACACTGCAGTGTGTGTGTTTGCATGCGCACACATGGGAACATATGGAAAAACAAGAGAGGGACAAGGGCTCCAAGCAGAAGGTGACTCATCAGGCATTAACTTGTTTCTGCAAAGTATCCATCAACTGCTAATAAACTCATGAGCGCTGGCAATCTTTGAACTTTCTTGCCGAGGGAGTGCGGCCCTGAAGGCTACACAAAGACCCACAGCAGCCACGTAAACAGGGGCTCTGCGTGCGGGGCGCCTCTTCTGGGAGAGGGGGCGTCCGCCCGAGGGGGAGGGTGTCGGAAACGTAAGCAGCTCTCCCTTACCGTCCCAGCTCCGGGCAACAAACCTGGCTGGAAGGGAGCCACGGGGAGGGCGGCGCAGGAGACCCTCAGCGGAGCCTTACAATACTCTGCTTCACGGAGCCTGGCCCCCTGAAACCTGGCCCCGGCCCCGGCGAGAGGGAGGAGGAGCTGCAGGGTGGGGTGGGGTGGGGGCCTGGGATCAGTTGCCCTCGTGCCAGGCCAAGAAGTGGGGGCCGTGTCGCCCCACGGGCCTCTTGGGGGCAGAGGAAGCCGGGAGGGGCTGGGGCAGGGCTGGGCCTGAGGTCGGCTGGACTCCAGCCCAGCCCAGCCCAGCCCAGCGCCTGAGGGGAGCGAGGGAGAGGGGAGCGTTCTGGCGGGTTCTCTTTCATCTGTGCAGCCTGCCAGTCCACCCAGCAATTTGCTGCCAGACATCCCTGGAAAAAGCCTTTTTCTGTGGAGGTTAATGGCCTGGCCCAGATAAACGGCAGCGTGTGGGTGTCCCTGTGTGTGAACAAGGCCCCTGAAAGTTCACCGGGTGCCCTGATCTGGTGCACCGGGACCCCCAGTCACCCCCAGTCACCCCACAGCCTTCTGCCCGCCGCCCCGGGCCGTCTCTGAGCACAAACGGCTGCAACGGCTCCGGCCCCCTGAATGCACACTGCGGCCCCGCACAGCTTCCCGCGTGGCCGACTCGGAGCGTCTCCTCCTTTGCCCCAAATTCCCCGTCACTCGGGCTCACTTCTGGGAAGCGCACACCATCATCTTCAGAGAAACCCAGTTCCCTGAACTGGGCCCACAGCCCACACGTACAAGCGTCTCCCCGCCAAGGTCCGCGCGTCGCTCCGGGGCCCCCCAGGCCTCGTGGTGAGGACCCCGCGGGGCTCAGCTGGTGCCAGGGCTAAGCGAGGGCCTCGGAAGCCCAGCGTGGCTCCTGTCGCGGCTGCCGACACCAACGCCAAGGGCTCGCCCGCAGCCCGCCGCCCCTCGTTAACGTCTCTCAGCTTTATAACCTTTTCCGGCGTTTTCCCTCCTCCCAACGCTGCACAGGGGCTTGTTTTAAAACTGTATTTGCGCGATTTTAAGCATCAAAAAGAAACGCTGTGTTGTAAAAAGCTAACTAATCAGATGCCTGCTCACAAATTTTTTTCTTTTTATTATGGTTTAGGGAATTTTTGGAGCAATCCCAGAAAAAATGCTGAATCGGCCTAAAATTCCTATAAGGTTGTCCCCCGGCCCCCCTCCCCCATTTCCCTTAGAGCATAAAATCGACCCTTGGAGAGGAAGGGGAGGTGGGTGCTGAGGAAGAGGAAGGGGAGGTGGGTGCTGAGGAAGAGGAAGGGGAGGTGGGTGCTGAGGAAGAGGAAGGGGAGGTGGGTGCGGAGGAGGGCCTTGGCCTTGTGTGCGCACGTGCATTAGGGAAGGCCACGTAGCAGGAGCTCCCTGCCGCTCACAAAGCGCTATTTGAAGCCCCTGGTCATGAATGGACAGACCAGGCCCTTCTGGAAGACCAGAGGCTCATGAATGAAGCTCTTGCCGGGGTCTCAACGACATGGGGTGACCAGATCTCAAGGCCAGATTTCAGGTAAGGGAAGAATTTTCCCCTTTTAAAATTTTTTATTTGAAGGAGTAAAGAGATGAGGGGAAAAACAGAGGAAGGACAGAGAGACAAGTCCAGTGCCTCGGGCGCCCCCCCTTTCTGGACTCCGGCCTATGAAGTCCACCATGAGACCAGGGAGGAAAGGCTCTTCCCAAAGTGCCCAGCGAGAAAACGCTTCCCTCACCTAAAATCTGGCCTTGAGATCTGGTCACCCCATGCCGTTGAGAGCACGGGCATGCGTGAGAAGGAGGCCACCTGAGGTGGGGCTAATGGGGAGAGGGTCCCCCAGATTCTGGCCTTCCAGGACAGGCACACACTTGAGAGGCAGGACAGAGGCACACAGCCGGTGCCTACTGCCTCCAGTGCCCCCCACTGCCAGGGCGCAAGGGGGCTGGAGCACCAGGTGAGCAAGGAGGGGTCTCAACTCCAGCTCACCTCTGCAGGCACCCGGATTGTAAAGGGATAATTCTCTGCCAAAATCCAACCGTGGGATGGGCCTGTGAGCCCCCCTCCCCAGGGTCCCAGCCCAGCAGGAAGCCGAGGATGGAGAAGCCAGGGGAGCTGGGTGTGGGGCAGAAACGGCGGCCTCACCCAGGCTGAGGGCAGATGAAGGGCACAAAGCAGACCCAGAAGTTAAGGCCAGCGGCCCTGGAACGCAAACATCACCACGCCTCACCCACGACAGGTCCAGGGTCCTCTCTCCTCAGAACGCCGGCGCCACCAGCGGTTGCCTCATCCTGCCTCCCACTACAGACATCTCAAAGGTTAACAGCACCTCGGCCCTGCTCCCCACCCCGTCAGGAAACTCAGGAAACGGCAGTTCCCCGAGCAGCCGGCCCACTTCAGGGAGAAGGGCCGAGATAAAGGGCGCCTGGTGCCAATCCGTCTGAGCCGCTCTCATCCCAAAGACTCACAACGGTCAAGGACCCTTCCTGGGCTCTTGTTTTCAAGAGGCAAAGGACCAAGAACTAAAGTAAATACATAAAAACCGGATGTGGTGTCTGGGTTCCTTTTGGGCTCTGGGGTCAGCTCTGATCGGCCGTGTTCCACCCTCGTCAGGACACGCGAGATCACGCCAGGACTCCGATTCCCCAGGCAGCCCGGGCAGCTCTGGGGTCTGGAGCAAGCTGCCCCCGGGGTGGGAACGAACTCCAAGCGCCTCAGCCTCTCTCAGACCCACCCTTGCACCACCGCGTCGAGCACTTGCACCAAAAGGTCCGAGGGTGGGTTCTGGCCGGTGGGGCTGAGGAAGAGGAACTTCTGTAACAAGGGTCTCTCCATGAAGGGGGCTGGATGAGCCATAGGGTCTCCTTCAAAGGCTGGGGACTTCTCAGCTCCCTGGGCCCAACCAACCGAGTTCCCCAAATCCTGCCCCTCAGGGACTTCTGGCTATGGTGCAACACCCCCACGCACACCCCACCCCACCCCACCCCACTTCGACCTCCCACGGAACCTTGGCAGCGACAGAGCGTCCCGGTGCCAGCCTCACAGTGTTGTTATGGCGATCGGATACAAAAGCAGCGGGAGCCAGGGCTCAGCCTGCAGCTACACTCTAGGGTCTCATCTCTCGGGGTCTCCAGCTGCTGGGAAAACACTAACCACCCTTCTCCTTTGCCCACCCCACCCCTGTGGAAGAACAGTTCTGGGCCCCACCCTACACCTAATAGGCACCTACTGTGTACAGGCCCTGCTCCAAAGGGACTCAAAACAGCCCTCCGAGGTTGCATACGACTACTGTCCTTATGCTAAAGGGGACATGAGGCCCAGTCACTTGGCCAGAGAGCAGGGCTGGGATGCATAGCCAGGACGCTGCTAGGTGTGAGCTGTGGGTGGGCAGCCACTCCAGGCCCCGAAAGCTACCAGTCCCCAAGGGCTCCTCCGCAAATGCCCTTCAGAACACACCCCGGAAATGCTACGCCTACTTTAGGGCTGAGTGTGGGGGTCCAGCTTTCTCACACCAAGAAGCGGCTTTGCCAAGCTGCTCGGTGACCCTGGCCCAGTGGCTTGCCCTCTCTGAGCCTCAGGCTGGCCGGTCCCTAACTAACATGAAGGGGGTTGGGGCGAAACAGCGCCATGGGCCCACTCCTGGCTCTCCCGGTCTCTGGCTGCGCTCGATGATTCACCAAGTACTCACGCTGGCTCCACTTATTTTTACTACCTTCCGGACAGTAAGAAAATCACTTGGGGAGAAGAGCGCACATTTTTTGCATTTAATTTGCAACAATAAAACAAACAAAACAAAATCAAAAGGACCAGGAGATCTGGGTCAGATTTTGCTGTGCTCACCTCTAAACCAACATTTCAACCTCAAGGAGTCACACACTTGTGTCCTCTCTGTCATGTCACTCATGACCCTCAGGAAAAGGGTCTCCTTCCTCACCATCCTCCTTCCAACGTGCACACGCCCACCCCCACCCCCCACCTCCGTGCCGGGCCTGACGCCCTAAAGTTTCCCACCATCACCCTCCTCCTGCAAACTCTCCGAGCTGAGCTGACTGATCGGCAGGTCCTGCTGGTCTAGAAGACTTACGTGTGACTGTGCCTTCCAGACAAATTGTGATGAGTAATCAGTTACTAGAGGTAAAATGTACTTCCCTGCTCCCCGAATGGGCCCCACCCCCACCTCCCAAAGCCCCTCAAACGTCCAAGTCTGAGGCCCCCCAGCCCAGGGGTCCTTCCTAAGAACAGTGTTTGGCCATCGGAGAATATAGCTGAGGGGAGAGCCGGGCAGGGGAGGGAAGCCACAGAAATCAAAAAGCTCCCGTCTGTCTCGCCAGCCCGGCTGACGCGGCTTCCTGTGCGCCAGCCGTCAGCCATGCAAATTATAGCGTGTACCAGCCTTCGGAGGAGGCCAGCCCTGCCCGCTGCAGAGGCCTCAGAGGAAGGGTGGGGACTCCAGCCCAGCCAACTCCATTCATAATATTTACAGTAAATGGGCCTCTCTGGCTGTTGTTTAGCATACATCCAGCCTCATTAAAACTTCTCCAGTTTTAACGTCAAGACTTTTCCACTCCACGCCGCACCGCAAAGTTCCCACCAACACCCCCAAATAACTCCGCAGCGCTCTCCAGAAAGGGGTCCGCACACACGCGCACACGGAGCCCCCCAGGCCTGCCTGGCATTACCCGCCCGCCCACAGGGTATGGAGCCCCGCTGGCCACTCCCAGGAAGACACATGTGAAGGTGGCAACAGGAAGGTGGTCAAATCAGATCTCAAACCCACCCACTTCTTACCTGGAGGGAGTCCAGAGATCCCCACCCCCCCCGCCCCCGCCCCACCACCAAATTCTGCATGTGGATCCCCAACTGGGAATGCACGTACACTCACACGTGAATCCAACAAAGGAACCATTCCTGAAACCAGTACATGTCCCTCACTTTCTGCTTTTTATTGACCACTTGTAAGTATGTTGCCTACACGTTAAAGCTTGTAAGAATCTTAATAAAAATGCATGCTTAAGCCAATGTTCCCAAAGGACACCCCCCCCACACACACACACACACCCCCCAGAGGTACAGGACTGCTCTGCCTGGTCCTGCCTTTTCTGTGGGCCCCTTTTAATCAATCCCCCTGTGGACAATGACCTCCAGCTCCCAGAACGACACTCCAGGACCTGGCCGCAGGCCCCACCCTGCCCCCACCCCAATCCCCCCCCTCCCCCCCAACAGCTCCAACTCAACTCCAGGTTTTCTAGACTGGTAGGGAAAACCGTCAGAAGACGTGGAAAAATACAGTAGGAAACAAAAGTCCTTTTCATCCCTCCCCTTCCCCAGCTCCCCTTGTTCCATAACAATTATGAAAACTGTTGGATGGGATGACATTTTGAACATTTACTGCATTCCGGCCAATAAATTCCAGTGCAGGAGCCGATGGAAAAGCCTCCTCCTCCAGCAGGCTCCCTGGCTCCCCGCCCCCTTCGCCCCCCACCCCCTGTTCACTCCCAGACCTCATTCCTTCTTTCTTTACAACCCAGGGCCTGGCCAGGCCGGGGCCGGGGGTTGGGGCCGGGGCCCACACTGTACTTACAGGGAAAAACAACAGTACGCCAGACTGGAGACAGTGTGCAGACTGGGAAAGTTAATCATTACTTCTGTCTGCCTCTGTAATCTAATCTCTCTGGCTTTGACACACTCACTGTTCAGCCATCCCAGCCCTTTCACCCCAGAGCACCCAGGACCTCCTGGGCTGGAGGTCCCCCCTTCTCCAGGGCCCTCCCAGCCTCCAGTGAGGAAGCCAACGGAATGAAAAAACAGAAAAGTCTCCCCGACCCTGGGCTGCCACCACAGGGCCCCTGGAGTCCAACGCCAAGAGCTGGCTGCTCTGTGCTGTGCCCCTCATTTTAGAGGCCCTCTAAAATGCGGGCTCCGGTCTGGCTTGTACTACTGCAGACTTAGTCACCCCACCCCCACCCCTGCTCTTCACTCACTGCCCCTGCCCAGGGCTCACCCTCAGGCCCACCCAGCTGCACGTCCAGGAGTAAGATGGGCCGCCCGCGGGCTCAGTCTATGCAGATACACACGTCAAGATGGCCCTGCTGTATGTCACTCACCCTAGAATCCCCACGTGGCCCAGCAATCCCACTTCTGGGTCTAAACCCAGAAGAGTTTTGAAGATACGATTTATCGCCTGTGTTCATAGAAGTACTATTCGCAACAGCCAGAAGTTGGAAGCAACCAGAGTGTCCACCGACGGAGAACGGATAACAGGCCGTATACAGACACATCTAAAGAAAGGCAATTCTGACACATGCTACAACACGGATGAACCTAAGCCAGACACACACGGGCAAAGACTGTACGATCCACTCCTAGCAGGTACCTGGAATAGTCAAACTCATAGAAAGAAAGTGAACAGTGGTTGTCAGGGGCTGGGAAGAGCGGGGAGTTAGTGTTTAGTGGGCACAGAGTTTCAGTTTGGGGAGATGGAAAGTTCTGGAGATGATGGTGGTGATGGTTGCACAGCTATGTGATGTACTTCCTGCCACTGAACCCTACACGTGTAGACGGTTAGGATGGTAAATGTTAGGTATATTTCTTCCCCTGAACAATGAAAAAGGCCCTGCTTCTCCCAAAACTCCCCCTGCACAGTCCCCGGAGTGCAGGGGGGCCCACCGCAAGCCTGAGGACCCCTGGAAATATATGCAAGAGTGGTATGCATTTTCATTTTTCTGGGGAAAGATTCCTTGGCTGTCACTCATTCTAGGAAGAGTTTGTAAGCCAAGAAACAGGAGTAAGTACAATCTCTATTCATGCACGGAAGGAGCCATTAGCCATCCCACTACCTCAGCAACAGGGCTCTCATTCCTATTCGACCACAAAACCAAAAACCCAAAATCACAGGATGTCGGAACCGCAGGAACTCGGAAGACCAGGTCCAACCACTTGCTTTCCTTCCCAATCCAACTCTTTCTCAGCCCTCCCTCCTGACCGGGCCTCTAGCTAACATGGATGGGGAGGCCCCCACTCCAGGCCTCCTCCTCAGCGGGTTTTCACTGTGACTCCACTGAGCTGGAGTGGGGGCCCATCCGTTTTAAGAACTGTACTGTGCACCCCAAATCACAGAAGAGCTCAACTTTTGCTTTTCCCTCTGGGTTACTGATTCATCAGGGGGAAGGGGCCGTGCTGGTCCCCAAATGCTCCCCGGGGGGAGGGGAACGGTTCTTCATGACCCTTTTCCAGCCTCACAAGTCCACCTCGTCGACTGGGGTAGGACACACTCCCAACTTCATTAGGTGACTGGTCGTGGTGGGAGGTGGGAAAGGTGGGTGGACGGAGACAACAGTTTAACCTCCGGGGTGCGACCACGGACAGCAGAGCCCAGGCCTTTCTTGGCCTCGTACGGTGTTGGTTCCTATGAAGCGACTAGCCACGTTAGAAAGCAAAAAGGAAACAGAAATGAACAGACAAGAGCCACCAACACCCCCGGGTCTGGTTATCCAGCTGTCTTCTGTCTGAAGAGCAGGAGCCCCCCCCTTTGCAGGATGAAACTGGAGGTGACATGCGTCCTGCCCTTTCTGCCCTGGATCTAACTCCAGGCCCAAACAGCTCTCCCAGTCAGAGGCCAGCGGGCTCCACTGAGGAGCAAGACTGATTAAATTAGCATGAGTCAGCCCCCAGGGAAGGGACCTGCAGGATGAGTGTGAAAATGAAACACCTTGGTAACTGAGTATGAGATGACTGCATGCAGCCCCTTCTCCCCCCAAGACAGGCCAAGGCCTCACACCCGGGCTGGGACCTGACATGGGCCTGACCATCCGATTTCAAATTAGAAAGCACAGGTGCACCCCAGGTGCTCTTCGTGAGAACCAAGCCCGCCGAGTTCTAAAGGGAAGTCCGAACTCCCAGGCTTTCCAGACACCCCACCTCCCCCGTGGCTGTCAGGACACGAAACACGCACCATCCTTCCACGTGTCCCTGGCCATGGTCCCTGGGAGAGCCGGTGCTTGGCTGGTCACCTCTCTGCACACCCAGGCCCCTGCCAGGGTCTGGATTATAACTGTGCCTCCTGCTGTAACCTCACCGTCAACAAGTGTGGAGGGAGGGGGCTGGAACCAGAGCCGGAGGAGACAGACCTCTGTTTATCCACAAGCTTTGTTGTTATCAACTCTCAACAGACCACACAATCGAAGCCGAGGGCAAACCGATGACAGAAGTCCTCAGCCTGCCTGGCGAGCTCCCATCACCCCAGGGGTCTGTCCATGCACCCCCAGGCCTGGCTCTGAGCCCACGGGACCTGGCTCCTTCTGCCCTGGAGAGATTGCCTGGAAAGCAGCCCCCTGCCTGGCTCCGCGTCACTCACCCAACGGCACCTTCAGAGAAGCCACCTCATCTGCCGCTCTTCATTCTATCAGGGCCCAGAACTGCAGTCTCCATGCCCCAGAGTGCCCGGCACATAGTAGATGCTCAATAAATAGTTGCTAAATGAATGAACCAGAGACACGCTGGCTTCAAAGCAGCCGGCCGGCCCTGCTTTACACCTGGCAGAGGAAGACACGTGTGAACCCACCCTGGGAGGAACCGTGCCCTCCAGGCAGGCAGGGGTCAGCCAGAAAGGCGCAGGCCCTGTCCTGGGCTCCCCGTAGAGATGGCAAGAGGGCAACCCCTGTCCTCAGCGACTTCCCAGACAGCTGCGCGGGTCCCGAGAGGCGTCTCCAAGCCAGGCGCCGGCCTGGCAACCTCTGTGGGCACACCACCTGCCCACAGTGTTTCTGCCTTGGCGCCCTGCTCTGTTTGGACAAGTTACCCTCCCCGAGTGTTCAACAATGCTTTTACACACCCCAGGGCTCTCATCGTGTTATGAAAACAAAACCCCGCACGCTAAGGGAAAAAGCTGGGGGGAGGGGGGCAGTGGGGAGCAAGCAGGCCACACACACACACACACACACACACACACACACACACACGGCTTTCTTTCTGTCTCCAGCGTCTCAGCAGCACAGGTGGGGCCTGTCCCAGGTCACTAGAACAATGGCATCATCAGACTTCGAAGCCCAGAAAGGAGTCCATGGAAGCCGTTTTCATATCCAGGTCAACATCGTCTAGTCCACACCACCATGGGGTCGGACTGTGGCCAGTTCTCTTTCTGGGGGAAGCCCCCTCCCCCTAGAGCAGAGCAGAGCTACAGGGCTTGGCTGTCCCAGGGACACTCTGCTGCCTATTTCCTCCCCACTCCCCACTGGTGCCCTAGAAACAGTCTCAGGAGTTAAGGAACTGGGGGGGGGGGGGGGGGGGGGTAGAGGGCAGGGGCAATTCAGTGGCTTCAAAATAAAGGCAGCCCTGAGTTCCAACCTGCCAATGCCAGGCACCTCCTCCATTTAGGGGAAGGAGACCCCAGGGCGAAAGGACAGAGGGCGTGAGGAAATGCCTACCCAACCCCACCAAAATAAAACACATACAATTTTTTTTTTGCAAGTTAAAACAGAGCTAATGACACAGGGTGGGGCTCAGTGCGGAGGGCTGCACAGCCAAACCAAAACTCGCTTCCAGCCAAGCGCCGCCTGGCCCCGCCGCCCGCCCGCCCGCCCGGGGAAGGAAGCTGCAAGTCCTGAAAGATTCCTTAGTGAACCGGGAGCGAAGGCTGCCGCGAACATTTCAACTGAAGGTGACCCTTCTGGTAAAATATTTTTTGAAATAATAAAAATAACATAAAGTTCTCAAACAGCCTCTTTCTTAAAGAAAGGGCCCCAAAGTTCTCGTGGGGGTTGGAAGGGAAGAAGGGGGTGAACAGGGCCGGCCACTACCTCTCACGGAACAACTTTTTTTCTGGAGTTCTTCTCATAAAAGGAATGATGCAATTTCCTGTCTTGTCCCAATATTTCCTGTCCGCTTACAAGGTGAAAGTTATCACCCTGTTTTAAACCCCCGTCCTGAACTCTATAGAAAGTTCCTTTTTTCCACCCAGTGCCCCGTCCCTGTCCCCACATCTCCCCGTCGTAGAAGATAAACACTATCATTTTCTACTCCCGGGAAGAGGAGGCTTAAGAAAAAAAAAGCCTCGTTCTCTCTTCGGCAGGTACTGGGTCTACAATCAGTTTCCCCAGGGACGAGGCCAGGGCCCTGGTCCCCATGAGGAGAAGTGGAGGGGACGGGAGGCAGCCAAGTCCCCCAAACGAGCCAGCGTGTTTTGGTGGAGTGGCCACCACCAGGTGATGGTTGCTTTCCCGGTGTGCTAGCCACTAAATCCAGAGCTGTGCCTCAGCAGTTAATAATATCTTCCCGCTGAAAATAGCCCGGAGAGGAAGCCTCTCCGTGACAGTAGGCAGGCCGCCAGGCTCGGGGCTCGCCATTCAACACGAGCGAGAAGGATGGTAGGGCCAGTGGTGACCTCCCGGTGGCCGCCCTGTACAGTATCCTCCCGAGGCTCCCACGGAGGGAGGGCTCCCGGCGCGCCTCCCGCCTCCTCCGCGGCCCTAGAACCTGGGCGAGGATGTCACAGCGACCAGGGGGGGCCGGGGCTCCGGCAGCAGGGCCAGAGGAGGGGTCTGATCAGCCAGCGGGAGGTCGGGGGGACCCCCAGCTTTGGGAGACAGCCTCTGCCTCGAGCTGGTGGGGAACCCGTGCGGACACCTCCCATACAGAAAGGTCAGGCTCGAAAAACACACCATAGGGAACTCTCCTTCAGGTAAACTGAGTCAGAGAGCTGGGCGCATCGACGCACACCCCAGCCCCAGGAGACCTCAGAGGTGCTTTGGAAACAAGTGTCTAGCAACAGTGGACCCCAGGCAGCCGACAGGCGTCTCTCCATTTTTATCCTCAGAGTCGGTGTTTTTTATTGATTATCTAAGTATCTGCACGTGCTTAAAAGCTGCCACAAGGCACGGCTTTTTAAAGTTGTGGCAAACTACCCACAACATGGAATTTACCACGAAGTGACATGGAGTGCGTTCTCAGAACTGCGCAACCAGCACCACTGTCTGGTTCCAGGGCATTTTTATCACCCCAAAGGGAAAGCCTGTCCCATGGGCCACTTCTTCGTCAAAGACAACTGGAGGAAGGCCCAGCGTTAACACACCTCGTCAAGTTTCTACAATCGAGCAAGAGCCTTATTAGGGGAGAGGCTCAAAAAGCTAGGAACTCACATGCTTCACAACGGCAGCATATACAGTAGGCTCCCCTTATCTGAGGGGGATACGTTCCAAGACCCCCTAGTGCAGTGATGGCGAACCTATGACACGCGTGTCAGAGGTGACACGCGAACTCATTTTTTTGGTTGATTTTTCTTTGTTAAATGGCATTTAAGTACATAAAGTAAATATCAAAAATATAAGTCTTTGTTTTACTATGGTTGCAAATATCAAAAAATTTCTATATGTGACACGGCACCAGAGTTAAGTTAGGGTTTTTCAAAATGCTGACACGCCGAGCTCAAAAGGTTCGCCATCACTGCCCTAGCGGATGCCTGAAACCGCGGATAGTACCAAACCCCATATATACTATGCTTCTCCCTAGACAGACATACCTGTGATAGTTTAATTGATAAAGTAGGTACAGTAACAGGTTAGCAATTACAACAATGTACTGTAATACAGCTTATGTGAAGGTGGCCGCTCTCAAACTACCTTGTACTGTTCACCGTCCTTCTCGTGATGGTGTAAGTTGAGGACGGCCACCTTTTCACTTTAAGGAAGCTCTGCAGGCTTCTCTGTGGCCCACTCCCATCACCAGCGTCACTGCTCTCTCTCTGTGGGGCCATCAGGAAGTAAGGTAAGGGTGGATCGGATCACTGTGAGGCTACGAGGCAGTGTCTACTACAGTGTGGAGACCCCGGACAAAGGGCTGATTCACGGAGGAGGGGAGGGATGGGATGGAGAGAGATTTCATCACACTCCTCAGAGGGGGCGCAATATAAAACTTAGGAACTGCTTTATTTCTGGGAAACTGAATCCGCAGAAAATGAAACGGTGCATGAGGGGAGGCCACTGTACAGAATCACAGAAAACCTGCTCCGCCACCGAAGAAACTCCCCGAGGGAACACAGAGCCTTCCACCCCCTTACACCTGGGGTTCCCCAACTTGTCTTCAAAAACTACGGATGCCAGGACCCCACCGACAGACTGTGATTCAGGAGATTCCAGTCACTGACCCAAACCAGTCGGGGCCCACAGGTCTTCAAGTATAACCCAGCCCCAGCCAGGCTCTGCAAAGAAAAGGCCCGAGGGGGAGGGCGGGGCAGTGTGCTAGACTATGGCCAAAAGCTACACCAGCACCTAGCCCTCCCCTGACCCTCTCCCCCCTTTGCCGTTGCCTGTTCTGCCTCAACAACAGGATGCATGAGGCAGCAGCCCATCTCGTCTGGCAGGCAGAGCAGCCCACATCTGCCCCAGACTTTAAATGCTGCCACCCTGCATTTAACCCCTGCCTGACCATCAGCCTCATTCTTTCTGGGACAAAAGGGGTTTTAGCAGTGAGCCCTTCTCCAGAGGGAGGCAGCCAAGAGCCCGAGCTACTGTCCGGGACTGGTCTTCACAGAGTGGGTGTGCCCCAGGTGAGCGGGCCCTAGCCCTGAGTCACTATGCTGGCATCTAGCGAGATATGGACTGGGTCCCTAGAGATTAGACTGTCACTTCTCCCCGTGGCCTGGGGAGTAGGGAAGGGTCACATGTGCTGGTCCATCTGACTCATCCCTCCAAGCCGAATGCTCTTGGCTACTTGGATGAGTTCAATCCACCCCACCCCCACCTGGCATCAGAGAGCTCAGTGCGACCACAGGCTGCCTGTTCCCAGGCAGGGGAAGGAGACCCCAAAAACCCAGCCACAGCCCCCGGGGTTCCCAGTTTGCCATCACCAACCCAAGCCAGACAATACATAATTGTTCACATGAGGCTGAATAGCTTTCCTTAAAAAAAGGAGCAAGCTTTCCCAAGCTACTTGGACTGAGCCAGGACCCAATTTTCAGATCATACAGGTATTTCTGAAGACTCCTGAGACTACCATGGATGACAGCAGGGATCAAGGAGGATTCCGGAAGTGGCTGCTGTTGTAAGGACACTCCCACCACTCAGACCAGTGGTCGTCGGCAAACCGCAGCTTGCGAGCCACATGCGACTCTTTGGCCCCGTGGCATGGGCCACGAAGTTTCAATCGCACTGTACGTGCGCGCCCGCACGCGGTATTTTGTGGAAGAGCCATACTCAAGGGGCCAGTTTGCAGACCACTGACTCAGACAAAACTCTACAAGGGCCTTAAGACCTAGCGAAGGAGTTGGCCTCCCTTGGGATGGTGGGACAGAGCCGCCCACCGCCCTCCTGGGAGCCCACAGTGCCACCTCTTTGGAAGATTAAACACGTACAAGTGGTGGCCGGCCTCCACTCCCTGCCCCCACGGGTGAGGTCTGTCCGGGTGAAGCCCAGCCAGCTCCAGGCACTGCCGTAGATAGAGGAGGAGGCTGGAGAACGGGTGAATAACCTACAACTTCCAAGTGAGAGGGTGCTTCTCTCCCCCTCCCCCAAACCAGGACAGCAGGCACGCTCAATAAAAGCCCCCTCCCTGCAACCACAGATGGGAGCTGCAGAGATGACAGTGTCTAGCACATGCGTTCCATCACCAGAGACACAGCGAAAGCTCTGAGAGCCAATCCCCTCCATTTCCAACAGCAAGCCGAACCTGGAAGCTCCTGTCAGGGTCAGACCGCCCCTCCCCAGGCGGGTCCTTCCTAGGCCAGGACGCCTCCCAGCAGCAAGGGCCGCTTCTGGAGTCGTAGAGTCAGATGCCTTTCAAAAGGCACCGAACCCGGGCCACAAGTCACAATTCAGGACCCACCCACCCACACTCACTCCCTTGCCCCCAAAGCGCACATGCTCAAGGCCATCGACCCATGCGAGAGGGGCCCAGGCCGGTCCCAGACCCGCCTGCGGGCACCTGTCTGCTCATGGGTCTGCGCATGGGACTGTCTACCGGGGGTCGGCAGCACAGCTCGCTGGTGCGCATGTGCGCACCATCCCCCCCACCGCCCCCCACCCGCCATGCGCGGAGCAATCCATCTGTCTCGGAGCGCTGGCTATCAGAAATGAAAGTACGACCTCCTGGAACCGAGTCCCAGCCTTCTAAAAATGAGCCGTTTTTCCCAGCCCGGGGAAGCGTGCAGGGGTGGGGTCTGCCCGCCGCAGGCCCGAAGGCCAGGGCCTGTCCCCGGCCAGCCCCGCTGGCTGCGAGGCTGGAATTCCGACCCGCAGCCAGCAGGCCGGCTCCCAGGGCTCCGGCCGCCCACTCCCCTTCCTCTCCCCGTCCTCGCAGGAAAGGGAAGGGCCCGCCTTGGAATCACCCTGCATTTCAGGAGGAGCATGCCTTTGAGCACGGCCCCGCCCCCACCGCCGAGGCCCCGCATTTTCACATTCGGCTGTTTTTCATTCCCTTCTTCCCGTGCCAAGAGCATCAAGCCCTGGCTCCCGCTGCCGACCTGCCGCCCACCCTAAACTGAGCCCCATTCATTAAGGCCGCTCTCGGCCGGGGCAGGACAGGAAGGAAAACAGCACACAGGGCCTGTGAAAGAGACACTCAGAGAGGTTATTTCAAGGCGGAGGAGGGGAAGGAGGGGGCACTCCCGGTGGGCGCTTTCACCGCTCGCACCTTGATGCCCACCTCCCCATCCCCCAAAGCAGGCTCTCACCCTCCTGCCTCTGCTAACCCCTTCCCCTGCCCAGCAGCCCCCCCCCCCCTCCTCCGGGGCTCTGCAGCCACCGCAGCCCCCAATGGCCTCATCCTCTGCAAGGCAGACACACCCCGCCCTGCCCCCCACGCCCCCATGGAAAGATCAACTTCTTGCAGAGGAGGAGGTTTGGGCTGTCTCCATTTACAAAACCCTCTGCCCTGGCCCCCGGCCAGTACAATCATCTTTTGGGGGGGGCATTCTCGATGCAAAGGGTGTAACCCTAGGTTTTCTCCATGCCCATCACCTCCCCTCCAGACACCCCCAAACCGCGGGCACCAACCCAAAACACAATTTCTTCAATTCCCCCCCTCGGCACATTATTAATAAACTGCTCCAACTCCGAACGGAAAGAAGAAAGAGCTCAAACTTTGAAGCCTTGGGAATTAGTAAATCAAGAGCTGAAATTCAAAACAAATGCTCTTTCATGTTGGGGGCCCCCCCCTTTTTTTTTTTCCTTCTTGCAGTTTTGTTAAACCACGGGATCCCTTCAGAGGCAAGCATGCCTTCCTAGCAGCTCCTCATTCATCTAACTGGTTGCAATTACGGGGGGGGGGGGGGGGGGGGGCAGGTTTAATAGCTGTTTTACACACACACACACACACCCCGTTTCTTTCTAGAACTGGAAAAGCTTTTGGGACAAGAAGCCCACCCATCTCAGAAGGGGCTCCGCGGGGTGTCCTGTTTAGTGGGTCGCACTGCTCAGCTGTGGGGTGCACAGGGAGGTGTCGTCACTTCCTCCAGCAGAGGAGACAGACAAGATGTTATCAATCAGACAAACCTTCCCAAGGCCCCCTTTCAAAGCTGCCACTTCCCCTGCTTACTTCATGTGGTTCAGAGGGGCTGGGTGCCCTCCTGCACGCTCAGGATTTAAAAAACAAAACCATCTAACAGCATCCCCAGTGTTATTTTGCCCAGACCCTTTCCTCTCCCTGGCCTTCTTTCTTTCAGGAACTCTCGGAGCCTTAGAAAGCAGAAAAGACGCAGTTCCCGTGTCCGCGTGGCCTCCCCTCCTCGCAAGCTCCGGCTCACTCCCACCCTCCCTCCCTCCCAGCCTGAGCCCCCTCCCCGCTCTGGGGGTCCCACTTTGTCCAGCTCAGTTTTCATTAGGAGCTTTGAGTCAACAATCCCTTCTGTCTCAGATAACACTCAGAGTATATACTGCATAGAAATAAAAACAAACAAGGTCTCCCTGAAGACACTCTCCGCAAGCTCCATTCCTGGAGAGGCGCTGGGCGGGACTGTCCGGGATGACCAGTCAGGCACCTCACAGGACAGGATGCACCCCAGTCCCCCACAGACAGTCTGACAGCTTCCCTCTGAACCGCCGTGGTCCTACACCAGTGCCCCAAACAAAGGCAAGAAAGGACAAATGCCCAGACTCTGCTGGAATGTTCCCCCAGGTTACTTTCCTCTTGCTGTAGCTAGTTCTTAGAAAATCCAGTGGTGGCATCCTGAGGCGGGAAAGACAGGTGGAAACAGGATGGCTTTGGAAAAGAACAGCAATGCCTCTCAGGTACATTGCTAGTGAGTTTCTCCAAGTTTATCACTCTCTTCTCCTCTCTCAGGGACAATGATGCTCGGGCTACCCAACGCCCCTCATCCAATCCCACAACCCCCAGCTCTAAGGAAAACCCTCCCTCCTGGGTAGCAGCAGCGTTAGTGCCTGTGTCTCAGTGCCCAGATCCTGTCGCTGGCATCCGTCATCCGGCCCTGAGCTGGATGGGGAATTAGGACTTGGAGAAGCATCAAGGGCTTCTGCTCTGAACGCCCATCCTACACTTGGGACCTGTCTTCGACAAGTTCCCGAAAAGTGGACCCTTCCCCTTGGAGACGCCCAAAGCCCAAAGGACAAGAGCAAAAACAAGAGCTGAAACCTATGAACGAATGACAACAAGGTCGCCAAGTGGAAGCCCCCAGCCAGGAGTTGCTTAACAACCACCATAAAACACAGCACAACACCCGTCCCAGGTGGACCCCATTTCCTCATCCACGGAGCGGCCCTGTGTCCTGGTGTGTCGGGGGCTTCAGAATGATGAGCTGAAGGGCCCCAGCGACACCAAGATCACATCCAGTTTAATGCACAGAAAAGTGAGAATCCCAGACCAGCTGGGGTGACAGAAGGCTGGCCACCCCTCCGCCCCCCTTCCTCCGACTCCAGTAATTTCAAGGTCTTGGAATTTGCCAGGAAAATCCGAGAAGGTGTCTTACCTGAAAGCCCCCCAGGGGCCAGATAATTCGTTCCCCCTGTTTCAGCGGGGGAAGGCACAGCATCTGGACAGTCTGCTGCGGATGTGAAAAGGGGAGAGAAAGAAATAAATACACAAATAAATAAAAACACCAAGATTAATTTTTAAGCACATTCTAACCAGCATTAAAGAGAAACCACACATTCCAAACGGCTGACTCCCAGCCACGAGGCAGAGTATGAATGGGCCGCCCAGGGCCCGCTGCCCATCATAAGACAGACCACAGCACCTTGTCACCCGTCTGGGCTCCTCCGAGGCCAGTTAATCATTAGTCAAGTCAGGCTCCATCGCAGACTGGCTGGAATTTCTCCCCCATTGAGGAAACCAGGTAGCTGCCAAGGTCAAAGGGGGGCCCAGGTTCTGACTCTCAACCCTGGCGGCCGTCTCCCTTGCCATGGCTCCCAGGGCCTCCTTGCCTGGACCCAGGGGCCTCTCTGCCACCCCTATGGTCCAGTGTCTCAACCTCATCTTTTTCAAGACAAACTTCCCAGTTCTTAGGACTTTCTCAAGACGGGGGTTGGGCTACAGGGGCTTCTTTCTCCTTTTTAATTGAGGTGCAACAAACACAGGAGAGAATCCACCTCTCAAGTACAACTCCATGACCTGTACTCATGCGTACACCTGTGTTGAGCCACCACCAGATCAAGAGCAAGAACATTCCCAGCAAGACTCCCAGCCGGAGGGGAAACGCTCTCTACCTGCTTCAGGCCTAGTCCACACTCCCCATCTCTGGAAACCTTCCCGGGCAACCCCGGGCCTGCAAGGCTCCCTGCCCTCGCTTTCTGGCACCCAGCACGTGAGCTCCCTTCAGATCCTGTCTGCGCTCACTATACTATAAGCTTCTCTTCGCGTCTTTGGAACCCTCAGGTGCTAGCCCCAGTGACCTGAGAGCCAATGAGGATAATGACAAACCGAGCTGAGAAATCGGACAGATAGACTTGCCAACTTCCCTCCAAGCAATTAAAAAAAAAAAATACCCACAAATCAGAACTAATTAGTCCCAGGAAACAAAACTACACCAGACCCTGTCTTACTGAAGTCCAGCGAGAAAGGCTGGCTCAGAGAAGGGGCTTCCGGCTCGGCAGCAAACACCACACCAGGGTGGATGCTGCAGGTGCCGGTCCCCAGCCCAGGCCACTAGCAGCAGGTACCTGGATGTGCGTTACAGTTTCCCACTGAAACCACTTGGTCAATAGGAAACCAAGCAAACAAGCAGTCTGGAGGCCAGTAGCCCACGGGAGCCTTTGACTAGCCCTGCAGCTGTTTCCATGACCTGATAAAGGGAGGTAGGGGGCCTACAGGTAACCCCCAAGCACCTCTGTGTTTCTGGCTGCCTACCCCCCTCGGCTCTCTCTCATCCCTCTCCAGCATTCTGTGGCATTCTCTCAGGCTGGAAAAACAACTTTTCAAGAACTCTCTTAACCCGGAGAGGGGAAAACGAGGAGTGGTGGGAGGCAGGGAAGAGAGAGCCTGTGTCTGATCTCATTGTATCAGTGTAAAGTACAATTCCTCACAGGAATATACAGTTTTACAGGATACACTCAATCAAATGGAAAACAATGGGGGAGGGCAGGAAATGGAGTTGCTTGTTGCATGGTGTGTCCCCTGCACTTTCTAAGCTACTTGGACGGTCTTTGCAGGTTCTACAGATTGGCTGCTACCTACCCCCAAATGAAAGACACTCCCACATCAACCATGATGACTTATCCAGGGCGCTCCGCTCCGCTCTGCTCCCCCCACCCAGTCTTGGCTGGCTGAATCCCAGGGCAAGGTGTGTTTCAAAGGAAGGGCCCGGCCTCTCAGAGCAGAGCCGGGACCACATTCAGGGTGTCGGCCTGTCTCAGATCAAAGGTAAGCCAGCTCCGCACTGGCAACCACAAGCGTTTTTATGAAATGGTGCTCTGCCCTTCTGCAGAGTCTTTGATCTCAGGAGGGATTTACAAACATTAATTAGGCCTCCCTACCACCCCTGTGAAGTAGCAAAGTATACCTGTTCGACTGGCACCCAGGTAAACTGAGGCGTCATTGACTAGCCCAAGGGACCACCCGGTGCGCTGGGCCATGCCCAAGGGTTCAGCACCTGTCCCAAATGCTCCGTCCCCAGGCCACCGGAGCCCTCACTCCCTGCCCTGCAGCAGGCAGGCCAAGAAGCTTCCGCATCCAGACTGGCCCCAAGCTATGGCCAAGGCTTGTAAAGTAAGGTCAAGGCAGCCACACCTCCATCACTTGCTCAGCCAGAGAACAGCTGCAAAGCCAGGGGCTCCGCTTCGGCTGGTGATGCCCACTCCCCAGAGCCCAGGCTGGCACACACTCCTAAAGCCTAAACACTGCCAAGCACCCAGCAAGTGTGGGGCCTGTGGGAGCTCACTCCCTCTCCCAGCAGCGCGAGTCCTAGAACAGCGGTCGCCAACCTTTCGGACCTCGCAGACCACTTGGTCCTCGGACCACCGGTTGGAGAACACTGTCCTAGGAGACGCAAGCCTGGGGATCAGTGGAGGAGTACAAGGTGTCCAGAGCCAGGACAGTCTTGTCAACTTAGTTCCTAGCTTCCTAAACGCTGTCCAGGACAGAGGACCCACTGCCGCCACCACCACCACCACCAAACACCGAGCGTCCCAGCTCTGCCCCAATCCATAACCCTGGTCACAGAAGGACAACCTACTGCATTGGAAGTACCCCAGTTTTTAGGCAGGCACATCATCAGGCCTGCAGAATGAATGAATGAATGAATGAAGCAAAAACTGAGCAAATGAATGGTAACTCTTTGACCACCTGGATTTATAAAGAGGCCCGGAAAAGGTGGAGAGTAGGCCGAGTTAGCAGGTAAAGGCAGGTTAGGGCCCTAACTTCTCAACTGGAGGCTCCATCTGCCAATGAACACTAGCTCCCTGGGCCTAACCCCCAGCAACAGCCCCCGTCCCCAGCCATGCTTCAAACCCTGGGGCACAAGGAGCCAAGCCTGCAGAGCCATCCCCACTCCATGAAGAGAGATCTAATTGCAAACACAATGCCCTTACCCCTGGCGCAATAAGGGAAGGAGAGGGTCTTCGTCACTTCTGATTGCCCCAGGGCACACAGCCACCCTGTCCCTAGGTTCAGCCATGTCTACTCTAACGCTCCTTCCCAGAAAATGCTGCTGGCTGGGACCGCCTGGCACCCGGGTCAACAAATGTCAGGCCCTCACAGAGGGGGCATTGAACCACAGTGGAGCGTGGCTTTTAGCCCCGGGTCCCTCCGACGGCTGCAGGTTAGGACCCAGCCCCCTTCCCACTGCCTCTTCTCAAGTTGGAGGACTTCACAGAAAGGATTCCCTGAGTTGCGCAACTGGTTGAGATTTTAACAGTTGTCCATTGTGAAAGCCTTATGACCGGTTCTCACCTAGTAACCCAAGACCAAAAATTCCACCCAGAGCTTAGAAACTTAAGAATGTAAGTGGCAGCCCAGCCGGCGTGGCTCAGTGAACCTATGAACCAGGAGGTCAGGGTTCGATTCCCGGTCAGGGCACATGCCCGGGTTGCAGGTCCAGTGTGGAGTGTGCAGGAGGCAGGCGGGTCAATGATTCTCATCATTGATGTTTCTATCTCTCTCTCCCCCTCTCCCCCTTCCTCTCTGAAATCTTTAAAATTTAAAGATTTTAAGTAATAAAGAATGCATGTAAGTGGCAGATCTAAATTCCCCAGCCAAATATTCTTCTCCCACATATAAGATGAGGAGAAAAACCTGGGGAGCCCCGTCTGTGTATCTGACCTCATCACCCCTGGCCGAGTAGCCAGCAAACCAGCCGCAGCCCCTTCCATGTTGTCAGGATAGTTCCTTCCCCGGGGCTTCCCCTGCTACCACCCTCCATGTCCTCAAACACCACCACCTTTTCTTCATTTCTTTTTTGTTGTTGTTGTTTTATTTTACACAAAGCATTTTGGGTGAGTAACCAGCTGTTCGAGTTTCCGATTGGCAGGTTAATCACTTCCTATTGGCTGATCTGCAGAACTTTTCTCCCCCTTGGAAATGGCACATTCCTGTCTTTGTGGCTTCTCTGTTTACACACATTTTGCTACCTAATGTCAACACTTGCTAATGAATAAATATATCACTCCGCTCACTGCAATGTCCTGGCCTGGCAGGATGGCCGCTTAAATCCGGTGAGCAGGCTCATTCCGGTATCTCTGCAGGAAACCCAAGAGAATATAACCCTTTTCTTCTATGGGTATAGGTTTCTGGGGACATTTTACCCTTAGTTGCCTTTAACTCCAGGGGGGTATCAAGGTGACTGGTCTGTCTCTCTTTTGGGGAAAACCTCCAAATTTGAAGACTATGGAAGAAAAAAAACGAAAACAACACAGAGGTGGCCTTTGGAGAGCTAACCTCAGGAAAGAATTCTTGAGTCTTGCAGCCAAAAACCCTGTCAAAGTTATTCTTTGAGAAAACAGGGCTTGATAATTTCCGTGAACATTTGCTACAAATACAGAGAGCTGGTTATCTCCTCATTAATGACCATTTATCTGGTGTTTTGTAAATCGAAAGCAAAATATCACATGCTTTGCAGGCCACTTATTAGACAGGCACCAGGCAAGCAGCAACGCCTGCCCGACTTGAGGGAGCGGCGTGGAGTCCCGGGAGGGCTGTGGGCTTCGGTTACACCGTTCATTAAAGTATTTAATTTATGACAACGCCCCAGCAAAACTTTTAATTAGTGGGGGGAAAGCCCAACAGGCAAAACTCAGGAGGCGAAGGACTTGTAGAATTCCAAGAGCGAAATGAGGCCCAACCCTCCACTTTTCTCAGAACCTTGGCAAAAAATAACATTCTATTTTCCAGGCATCCAGTACACAGAGCACAGAGTTTCAAAGCTACAATCACTACTTTTCAGCTGAGGAACCTCCCTCCGTAAGAAGGGGCTCCTGGACACAGGGCCACCCCGTGGTCACCCCCAAGCCCTGCCTTCCCTGCCTTGCTGACCCACCCCCCCCCACTCTCCACTCCCCCGGGCACTGTCAGCTCCATAGGGTGAGCCCTGCACTGCCAGCCAGGAGTTGAATGCAGACAATCACAACAGGGCTGGTGCCAGTCTCCAATGAGCTTTTGCCCTGGCCCCATGCCACCCGGTGACAAAGCAACAGGCAGGCAGAGCTATGCCAGAAACTTTTATAGCCCCGACCTAGAATTCTGAGAAAATCCGGGAGGAGTGCTGACTTGCCGGGGAGGGAGGAGAGGAAACCCATGAGGGTGGTTTTGTCTTGGCTTCTTACATCTTCTAAACCTTTTACTCCCAACAAGAGTCTTCTCTGCACCTTTTTAAACTGCCTTCCCTTCCACCGAATTATCCATTCTTCCCCCTGACTCCACTGGCGCTCACCAAGCCTCCAAATGTTCCCATCAACCTGCCCTCTTTGGCTCCCAAGACACTTCTGCGTGGATCAAATTCCACGTGTTAATAAACCTGAGCCAATTTGATCCCGGTGCAAATACATGAAAAAAAGAAATTGTAAAGCACATCTAAGAAACTCTTTAAAAATTTATACACACACACACACACACGTACATATACATATATGCATACATATAATCTCCAGCCACAACAAAAACAGAAAAATCCAAACTTCCAGCACAGGAAACCTATAACCACCTCCAGGCAAACCCAGCGCCTCCCCAGGCCGCTGCCAGGACATAAAAACCCGCGTTCTAGAGGCTCTGTGTCTCACTCCCGAGACGAAGGATATTTTTAAAATCATCCACTCACCAGTTGGTTTGAGAAAATCCATCGGGTATCTGGAGTAGGGAGGAGGAGGAGACTCTGGAATTAAGAAAGTAAGAGAAAATAAAGGCCGAGCCATGAGAACCAGAGATAAAAACTTACGATAACAGAGGCATTCTTTCAGCCCAACTGTTTGTCTTAGCTGTGGGGGTTGGAGGCAGGGCCGCGAGGCGGTGATCGCCTTGATATTTAGCTGTCAGATAAACAAAAGAGGCCGCCTGGCGCCAGCCGCGGGCTCCGCTCCTCCGCGTCTGCGGACGCCACCGCGGCGCTCCGCCGGCCCCGGCTGGAAACCACCCGGCCCGCCGCGGCTCCGCGGGCCGCGCACTTCGGTTCCCAAGGCGGGGGGCGACAGAGCCCCCGCTCCTAGTCCCCGAACTTCAGACCCCGCTCCCAGCGCCCGGCACCCCCGCCCCGGCCCGCCCCCGCCGCTCCGGTGGCACCCGCGGGGGAGCACCCGGCTCCCCTTCCCAGCCCACCCCAGAGACACCCCAAGTGCGCTGGTGGACTTAGGAGGCTCTGTTGGCAGCGGGGCGCACCCTTCCCCCACCCTGCACCTAGACCCAGAAAAAAGGGAAGCAGTGGAGGAGGCCGCCCGGGCAGAGAGGCGGCGGCTGGGGTCTCGGTCCAGGCCCAGCGCAGGAAGGGCAGCGCCGGAGGGGCCGGCAGACGACCCCCTACAGTGAACGCTGTGCTTTCTGGGGCGGGAAGAAAGGGAAGCAGGGAGCAACCAACTTCTGACTCCTTGTTCTCTGTGACCCTGGGCTGGCAGCGTGGAGGGTAGAGTTGTGAGGGTCCGGCCTCCCATCCTAACCCTCTTTGCCCCCAGATCCCTAGAGCTGCGCGGCCAGGGCAGTATCCAGGCCCCTGCGCCCGAGTGACTCTCCGTATTGACTACAGGAGCAGAGACTTCCCAGCCTTTACAGCTCGCTTCTCCCAGCCTTCCTTGGCGGGCTTGGACCAAATCCAACTCGGCCACACACCTCAACGCCTTTCCGGGTGCGGGGGAGGCGTGACCCCTACTTCTCTCTGCACCCCTTAGCTGATCCGGAAGTGAGGACGCCTAATTTCTAACCGCCTGTCTGCAGAGTGTGCACGAGCCGCGCCACAGCCGCCACCGGGACAGCATAGGAGAAGCATCTGTAAGGGAACCCCCGGGAACGCCCTCCAGTTTCCCTGTCCCTTCTTCACTCGTCCCCAAGTCTCCCACCAGGAAGGGCTGGACACTCCCCTCCGGAGCGGTGGCTCCCCACACACACAGCCCACGGGGGCTTTTCCTCCATCACTGCAGCGCCGGGGGGAGGGGGTGGGCGCCGAACAACTTCTTACCTAGTTCGCAGAGTCGACTAAGGTGATGGGGGTTGCAGCACACCAGCTCGGGGTTGATCTTCCCGTAAGATTCACAGCAACACAGCCTCTTGACTTCCGAGGAATGCCTGAGATCCGGCCACCTGAACACTTTGCACAGCAGGAGGGGGAGCGAATAGGACGAGGGCGACTGGGCGGGCTGCGAGCCGGCGGGCGCCCCCAGGCCCAGCCTGCAGTCCAGGCGGCCGGGCAGCAAGAGGCACGCGGTGCGCGTACCGCCGCGGGACTCCACGGCCTGGAGCAGCAGCTCCAGCTGCCGTTCCTTCAGTTTCTTGAGCACCGAGTGGGTGAGTGCCTTCAGATCCGCCTCGGCGCACCCGGCCGCACCGGTGCCCCCGGCTGGGGGGTGGGGATGGTGACCTTTGGCACCTCGGACCGCCTTGCCCAGGCAGCAGCCAGCCCTGCCTGCGCCGCTGCCACCGGCCCCATGTGCCCGTCCGTCCGTCGCCCCTTCTCCCCGCAGCTCGCCTCCTCCTCCACCTCCCCCCGCGCCCTCCTCCTCGTCCTCGCCGCCGGGCGCACGGCTCCTCCAGAGACGCCGGACGAGCGCAGATCGTTTGGTCCTGAACATGCGGGGCGAGGAGGCAAGGAGAAAAGTCGTTTGCCGGCTAAGGAGCGAACATGACCTCCGCACACCATGAAGAAGTCGGGCGCCGAGTTGTGGCAGCAGGCGCAGGCGACAACAGCAGCAGCAGGGGCCCGGGCAGGAGCGGCGACGGCCCGAGGGGCGCTCCGTGGCATGCGCCAGTCTCCCGGAGGCCGGGGCGCGCGCGGGGGCCCGGAGGCGCCCGCCGGGGCTCGGGGGCCTGCGCTCCGGCTGCCCCACCCCGCGCGGCCCGCGCCGAGCGCGGCTCTCGGGCCCCGGCGCACCCCGGAGGAACGCAGCCGCCGCTTCCCTGGGGTCGGCGAAGCCTGCCGGGGTCGGCGCCTCCCCAAAAAGAGGCCCCCCCGCAGCGGCTCCCGACTGTCGGGCTCGCCAGCCTCGGCTTCCTACATGGAAGATCCGCGGGGGCAAAAAACGGAAGGCGTTCGGCTGAGCTGCTGGAGGGAGGTAAAAGCCTCTTTCCCCCTTGCTAAGCAACTTAATTTGGGGGTGGGGAGAAGCAGGCAATTTTTTAAAAAGCAGGCACGCGATTTATTTTTTTCCTCTATATCCTTAGTAACCGGATCTCCTCAAATTCCGTGCACACGAAGACTCGGAGGAGGGGGCCGAGTGGACTTCACCCCGCATGAGATGTCTGGCGAAATAAAGGCTCAAAATCTAATAACCAAATATGCAAAGCCCCAAATGAAAAACACCACCACCTCCTCGCACACTGGAGATCTGGGGCCGTCAGACTTGAGCTGGGGTTTTAAAAAAAAGAAAAAGAAAATGTTTACAAAGTAGAGCAAGACGTTTGAAGGGTGGAAAAAAATGTATCCACGAGTTACATCTCCCCTTTTTCCTTGCAGATCCCCGCTGGTCTTCCTCTCCGTTTCTTCTGCCAAAAAAAAAAAAAAAAAAATCGTATCTTTTTAATCCACAGAAAGCTTTGGCGAGGCTCCTCCAATCCTCTGCATCTGGGTGTTTTAGGGGAGTCTCTGGTCTTTCCTCCTTCGCTCCCAGGAGCTCTGGTCCTCGGCGGGGACTTCCTCGGGGCTGGCGGGGGCGCAGAGGCAAAAGATGCTGCGGCGGCGGC
Source organism: Myotis yumanensis (assembly GCF_028538775.1). NCBI lineage: Eukaryota > Metazoa > Chordata > Mammalia > Chiroptera > Vespertilionidae > Myotis > Myotis yumanensis. The sequence continues at coordinate 83,570,383 of NW_027223758.1, forward strand.
TGCGCCCGGCGGGGCTGACAGCGCGGGGGAGGGCGGCGCGGCGGCGGCAGCGGGCCCCTGGCGGGTCGCGCGCTCTCGCCCTCCTGGGCGCAAGCTGCTGGCTAGTGCGGGGGCCGCCGGCGCCCCCTCCCCTGGCCGCTGCTGGCCGCCAAGCTCTCGGTATGGGCTGCTCGCCTCGACCCGGCTGCCGCGGCAGGAGGCCCCGGTGTCCTCACGCCGCCTCCTCCTCTGAGAGTCTCCTCGTCGCGCCGGGAGCCTCCTTGTCCCCCGTCCGCCCTCTCCTGGCACTCGGGTCCTTCTGCCGCCTCCGGGGGCTCGCCGCGCCGCACTCAGGGGCTCTGGGGCCGGGCTCTCGGCAGCTCGGCGCCGGCGGGCTGGCTCTGTCTGGAGCAGCTCTCTCGGCGCGGCGAGCGGACCGAGCAAGGCGCCCGGCTGGCTCGGCTGGCGCGGCTCGGGGACAGGATCCTCCGCGCGCCGTGCGAGCGAGTGAGTGTGCCCCAGGCTCGTCGCCTCCCGCAAGGCCTCCCGCCCCCGCCCCCTTCCCTCCTCCTTCCTCCCCCTTCCCTCCCCCGCCCCCAGCCGCCGCCGCCTCCCTCCCCCCCACCCCCCGCGGGCCCTCTGCTCTGCTGGTTCCACTGCGCAGTGGCGCGCCCGGCTCCGGCCTCGTCACGTGGCCGTCTAGACACCCTGTCGCTTTAAAAAAAAAAAAAAGCGATTGTGTTTCGCAAACAACAGATCGGGTTTCTAAAAGCTATTTCTTCCCCCCGCCCCCCGCCACCGCCACCCCCTCCGGGGTTTGCAGAGAGGGGAACCTTGGTGGGGGGGTGCGAATAAAGGTGGGGAGCAAAGAGGCTCCCAGAGTCGACTGAGATCTGGCCCGATCAGAGGAGAAATGGGAAGCCCCGAGGGCACCCAGCGGGCTTCGCAGACGAGTTTTGGAGCAGAACGAGCCGGTCGGCGGCTCGATGGAGACCCAGCCCGGGGAGCTTCGCCGTGGCTGTCCCGCGCGCTTGCCCTAGCGCTTCATTCATTCGTTTTGTTTTAAAGGCCCTGGCGGCAGATCCCTTGGCCGCGCGGGAGGGAAGGGGGAGGAGAGCGCTGTCTCGGTTTAAAAGACATTTACACTGGACTGGACCGAGGCCCTGGGAGGTGTGCGCTGGAGGGAACAGCCGGGCCGCCGAGGGCGGGGAGGCGGCGCGAATGTGACCTCAGCGGCGGGCGGGCGCTCCTCCCGCCCTCTCCCGCTCCGAGCTCGGGTTTCTAGGACTGCCTGGAGAAGTGTGTCTTGTGCGCAGCTCTGGAATGCATTTGGCTGGTTGACGAGCTGCGAGGGGCAGCATCCAGGCGAGAGAAGGGGAGCGGGAGGGGCTCGCACGCCCGCCGCCGCCAGGTTTCCTCTGGAGCCCGGAAGACCTCAGTCACCCCGCCTCCCGGCGCGGGAAGGTTACCTTTGGAGCAGACCTGCCCAGGACATGCATATGCATGCGGGGCTGTTTCTGCGCCCTCTTTGGCCCGGTAGCTTTCAAGGTGCTTAGGGTCAGAGAGTTTATGCCCTGACTCCAGGTCTGGGGGAAGCCTAGACCCGCTGACAGATGACTGCATGGAAACGGGTAAAGCATTGGTAGGGCAGAGGACCAGAAGCCTTTAGTTTGTGAAAGCAGATGGTACTGAGAAACGTACTGATTTAAATATATAGGCATCGGTATTAACGAGGCCACTAGTTGGCATGGTGATCTAACCTCACATCTTATTTCATGAAATACGATTTTTTTCATGTCATTTAGAATTGTGAGATCAGGAGGACAATGAAACTGATTGGGGGGTTGAAGGGATCTTTAGAAAAGGTGAGATGTACTATTTCCATTTTCCCAGCTAAATTACACATTCATAAAAGGAACAAGCACAAATGAGTCTGCGTTATAGCTCGGCCCCACTCTCCTCCAGCAATTTACAGGTGTCTGACATGCAATAGATGCTCAATAAATAAATATGAATCAACATAGTGGATAGGACTTACAGGGCCATTTGGACCTCACCCAAACCCACCCAACAGCACCTTGGGAGATATAACTATGAGAGAAAATCAGGAACACTGATTACATAATCATCTCCAAGCAAGGGGGTCCCGACTACCCAGAGAGGACAAGCGCAGAAACATTGCAGCATGGGAAAGAAGCTGGCATTCTACACTGAGTGGCCAGATTATTATGACCGCCCAGTCAGTACAATGAAGTGAATAGTTAGGCAAATAATAATAATAATAATGATAAAACCTTGAGTATTTGCTTAGGAAGTTTTCAATATTCAGTATTTTTGCAAGTGTCAATGAAGTACTGATGGAGGGGTCATAATAATCTGGCCACTCAGTGTATACATTACTTTTAAAACACTTGGGTTGCGGGTGAATTTCCCGCCAAAATATAAGATGGCGCGTTAAAATGCCTATATCTTTTGAAGTATGGGTTCGATTGAAATGAAATATTTGGTAATACGCAGTTACAATCGGCGCGAGTTTACACGTTTCCCGCACTCCACCGCAAATCTATATGAACCGAGTTTAAGACGGCTCCCGCGGAGTACGCGCAATTCACGCGAGCCGACTTAACTCGTTTCCCGCAATTTGTATAAGTTCATAATTTTGAAATAAAAATGTTGCTTATTGAAAAGACACTGTGTGTGTGTGTAACTTTCTAAAGAAGCAACCTGCCTGGAAAGCCCAGGAGAAAAACAGAAAAATGGATGAGGGAAAGGTTTAAATGTGGGTGATCCCATCAGCATAGGCAGGGAAAGACAGAAGAGACATACATGAGATTTTCGAGGTGTCTGAGAAATGTATAACCTTAGAAAAGCTGAGAAAAAAAATACCAGATTGGAAGTCAGAAAACCTGATTCCTGGCTAGGGCCCTGCCACTCACTGGTTAAATGACTTGCACTGGTGGTGATCCTCACATCAGGAGAGCAGTTGGCAGGGTTTTAGAAGCTTTCTGGGCAAGTTTCCTGCTCTCGGGGTCCCATTCCTCTCTCTGCTTGGGCCTCCCTAGAAGATCTTCACTTTTCAAGAGAGGCAAGGCGAGGCTCTCGAAGTGACAGAAAGGACTTAAACTGAAAAGCAGATGTCATCACTCAAAGTAAGCTTCGGATTGTGGAGAATCTGAACCTTTGGAAAGCTGGCCAATGGTGCTAACACTCTGTCAGGAGAGGCCAGGCACACACAGGGCAGGGAGGGGTAGTGGGTGTTTCAGGAGTTGAATCTGACGTCACAGCTTGTCTGGGTGGAACATGCATACACTTGCAGGGATATGTTCCCATAGAGTGTAATTGCGGGTGTTTTAATTCAGGCGTCACCCCTCTCTTGCCCTCTCCACGCGGCTTTCCTCCTCCATTTTACTGCCCTAAGTAGATGATGGGTGGGATGCTGGGCAAGTAGCTACAATGCTGGTGCTGCTTTATTGGCGCCCTGGCATTCCCTGAATCGGTTAACATCCTGAGAGCGGGCCCCACCCAGTCACATTCTTATTCCTTTCCTTTCCAAGAAAGAAGCTGGGGCGCAGAGAACTCCTGGCTGGCTGGGGTGCCTAGAAAGGGAGTTCCTTTCCTTTCCACGGGCCTAAATGAGACCGACAAGCACCGGGTTTCAAACTATTCTGATCGTTTAAAAGGAAGAAAGAAAAAAAAAAAGTTTAGAAGTTCACCAAACTATTGTGAATGAGTTTGATTCTAATCATTTGCTGGCAGGGAATATGGAATAAAATATCTCATGTGCAGTTGTTTATTTCCTGTTGTGGCTTCTATTTTCATCTTTTAGTCACTTTGGTGATAGATATCAAACTGAAATCATGGTGCAGCCACAAGTCACGGAGACCAAAATAACTTGCAGCCGAGTTATGACAACCCAGGATGGAGTCAGCTCAAGACCTGGCTACTTAATCACTGGCCCCTGGCACCCGGACGGCTGCGGGGGCTGCCACTTGACTGACCCGCTGGTGAAGCATCCAGAGGAGGGAGGAAGCCGGAGGGAAGTTTCTCCCAGGCCCCTGGTCCCCAGCACTCAGGGCCCCAGAGTGCACGGGAAGTGGCGGACACGCCTGTGAACTGTCCACAATGGCCAGAGGAGATTGCCTTGAGAAAGAGGAAGGCAGAAAATAAGAATCCATAGAACTCTGCACACCTACAAGCAACCCTGAGCAAAAGCAAACAGACAGTCCTGTCCAGGGAAGACAGGATTCTTCCTTGCAGTGGTTTTCTCCTTTCCAGGGGTTCCTGGAAAAGAAGGGTGGAAGGAGGCCCGAAGTGCAAATGGGTGTGTGTTGGTGGAGCCAGGGACAGGGGTGAGGGCGGGGGTGAAGCAGAGATGAGGCAGGGATAAGGATTTCTCCTTGCAGAAGCCAAAAGAGAAAAACAATTGGAGAGGCCAAAAAAGTATTGGAAAATGCTGACATTTCTTGCACAACTGAAAAATGTGTGAGTGGGCCCCAAACCATCCTGAACTGGCAGCCACACACATGGAAGCGATGGTTCAGGAAAGGAAGCCGGCGGGAGTGAGGCCCATGTGACCATCAGCACTTCTTGGCTTATCTTAGAAGAGCAGGAACATAAGTGAATGAAAATGCAGGTAATTCACAACCAAACAGAGATGCTCTCAGCCCTGACTCATCAGGTATTCTTGTATTCCAGACAAGCTGTCAGCTGAACCACAACACTTGCCAGGTGGCTGTCCAGAGCGCTCAGCCAGGTACTGGGAGCTGAGGGAGGGGCAGGCGGAAATGCATGTTGCCTATGGAGAACACATGAGAAACTTCCCAAAAAAGTAAAAGTCCAAGACAAGAGAGACATTCAAATATGTGGTCACATGAGATGTGGTTTCTTCCCGGGAAGGACGCTGATTGACTTACGAACAGAGGTGGGAGGGAAACTTCGCTGTGGATGGCTTTTTGAACCTTTTGAATTTTGCACCATGAGAACGTGTTACTTATTCAAAAAATATACAGATTTAAAGATTATTTTTTAAATCCCTGCCTGCTTTTCTCATTTCCTGAAATTTGCTCTTCCTTTTTTTTTTTTTAATCCTCACCTGAGGACATGCTTAGAGAGAGGAAGGGAGACTGAGAGAGAGAGAAACATCGATGTGAGAAACATTGATGTGAGAGAGAAACACCGATTGGTTGCCTCCCGAATAAGGGATCAAATCTACAGCCCAGGCATGTGTCCTGACCAGGAACTGAAATTGAACCGGCCACCTCTTGGTGCATGGGCTGATGACACGACACTCCAACCCAGAGCCATGCCAGGCGGGCTTGAATTTTGCTCTTCTGATGCCCTTGTAGAAAGGGGCGGGTTGGCGAGGTCCCCGTGGAAGTGAGGCTGCAGACAGCTCCTCTCTGTGGGGCAGTGACTACAGGAAGGCGATGACAGCGGAGGCCACTGTGTCATCCCAGACGGTAAGGGTGGAGGCTGCCTCGTCATGACCCTGGCAGGAGTCAGCGAGGAAACATGCCCGTCTTGATCAAAAGTCATTCTAGAGACCAATCAGGTACAAGTCCTGACCCGGGACGGACAGCCTCGTAAATACTGATGTCGGGGCCACACAGACACAGGAAGGAGCCTGCCCGCTCTCAGAGAACGAGAGCTTGGCTTTCTGGAACGGAAATGGGTTCCCATGATACTCAATCCTTGTAGGCAGCACCGATTCAAGCCAGCGCCAGACCCGTGTCGCTCAGTGGTTGAGCGTCAACCTATGAACCAGGAGGTCACGGTTCCATTCCTGGTCAGGGCACATGCCCGGCTTGTGGGCTTGATCCCCAGTGTGGGGCGTGCAGGAGGCAACTGATCAGTGATTCTCATCATCGATGTTGATGTTTCTCTCTCTCTCTTCCTCTCTGAAATCAATATATGTAAACTGATTTTTATTTTTATTAAAGAAAAGAAGTGGTGCCAGGTTCCAGGTGAGACCCCAGGGGATATTAAACAGCCTCTGCCCTCAGGCGGGACCAGAACCATGACAACAACCAGATGTCATCTGCGCTACCCTGGCAGTGAGAACGGGGGCACTGCCTGGGGAACAGAAAATCAAGGCATTTTTTTTCTGTCTGGAAAGGGTCTCAAAAAGTGTCATAAAGGAGGAAATATTTGGGACTAGATTAGCTGAGTCGACTAGCCAGGGAAACAGGAAAGAAAGAAAAAAAAAATTGTAGTTTTCTGTCAACTTCATGCTCTCTTCCAAACAAACCCAAGCCCTGCTTGTCACTTACATCTGTAACCACCCACAACTGCTCCTGAGCCTCAGGAAGGCCCCAGAATGGAGTCTTCTTTGTAGAAAAAAATTGCAGCAACAACCTAAGCTCGTGCACAGTCACAGAGACCCTTCTCAAACAACGGGGAGAGTCCCTGTGACCTCCACTCCCCAAATCCACAGTCGGGCCTCACGGTGTCAAACAGTCGGGAAGCGGCGCTGGTTTTAACACCAGTGGCAGGGGCGTGCCTTCCGAGGGGACCTGGTCTGTGATGGGGGCACTTAGATAATGCTCTTGGCGCCAACGAGGAAAAATGATCATTCGCCCTTGCAGTACAGAGACACGCCCGGTTTGGATGATACCCACGGGCACTAAAAGAATGGATTTGAAAGACAGCAAAGCAAGGAAATAAGTGTTGAGCCGAATCAGAGGCCCCTGGCTGGGTAGCTCAGCTAGTTCGAATGTCGTCCCCATACGCCAAGGTTGTGGATTCAGTCCCCGGTCAGGGCACATACAAGAAATAACCAGTGAATGCATAAATCAGTGGAACAACAAATTACTGTTTCTCTCTGTGTCTCCCCTCCTCTTTCTCTAAAGTCAGTACATATCTCAGAGGCCCCCGGGTGAGCCCTGGTGCCATCTCCCTGTCCCTGTTGCAGGTGGCTCTCCTTCGTCTTACCACCCTCACACAGATCCCAAGCCCCTGGTCATATGGGACTACCGAGGTAGCCTGTGCTGTTTTCTGACTTAGTATACGTTTATCTTCCCCCTTCTCCTGCCGAAAGTCATTAAAGGATGCCATTGGCACTCAACTCTGCCCAGTAAGCGCAGGTTAGGATCTGAGTGGAACATCTGGTAAAGGTGAGCTGGACAGGCTGCAGGAGTGACTGCAGTAGAAGAGTCAGAGGTGACCACACACCCCGCCCCTGGCATATTCTGGGACCCACCAAAGCCCCCGAGTGATGGTCAAAGCACTCCTACTGGTGAGGACCGGGCCGGGGGGGTGGGGGGGGGGGGGCGGGGGCGGGGAAGAAACCCTCAGCCCAGTTTTAGGCTTAAATAAACTTTTCTGCCCTTCAGAGCTGTGAGGCCTTAGGAAAGCCCGTTTCTGTAGTCGGGCTGCCTTCCTCAGGCAACAAACACTGAATTAACAACGTCTTAGGTGTGCCAGACCCGGAGGGAGGCTCGGAAAACAAAGCCCTCACCAGGGGCTGCTGGGCCTCCGGACCTCGGCAGCACAAGCGCTATGTAAACTAAGTGGAATACAGATGCTAATTCTCCCGATTCTCATGGATGCGGAGGTCGGAGCCTCCAGCAAGATAATTTTGACAACCCCCCCAGCCTAGGAAATGACTTTTTAGAGGCGTGAAGTGTCCAGGTGATAGGGTAATGAAGGAGGAAGCCACTTTTTCTAGTGTCTGGGACTTGGTGTGGATTTTGCTAGGACCAGCGTCTGAGAAGCAAGACCAGCATCAGAGTTTAAAAACAAACACATAAGCCTGGGAAATCTTTTTCTTAGGCCGAGATAGGGATGAGTGAGAACACAATGAAAAAAAGAAAAGAAAACTGTTTCCAGTTCTTTTCTGGCATTCCGATGAGTCATCAGTATTTTCCTATGTCCTAGAAATGGCTTTGTTGGGAATTCTGACAAGCGAGGAGGAGGTGGGACGGGGCAGGAGAGGCCGGGTGGGTAGGACGCTGCCCGGCCGTCGGTCTCCATCCCCGTCACCCCACGAACATTCGCGGGGAAGGCTTCCGAGGTGGGTGGACTATGATGGGAATTAGCTTGTCTGGCAGACCAACCGGAGCAGATAAGGAAAACTGCTGGAAGGGATTGTGTAAAGGCTACGTCGCCCAGAGGTGCCTCGTTTCCTGTCCAAACCCCAGACCCCGTCACCCAGGGTCAAGTTTGCATCATGTAGTACGTTCTTTCAAATGCTAAGATAGTTGGTATTTTTAGTTTTCTTTTGATATTTTGTTGATTTTTTTTTGCATAAATAATACATGCAGAGTGGCTCACAATTCAGAGTACAAAGAGGCATAAAGAGAAAACTAAGGCTTCCTTCTCTCTCTCTCTCTCTCTCTCTCTCTCTATATATATATATATATATATATATATACACATATATATATATAGTATATTATTGATTTCAGAGAGGAAGGGAGAGGGAGAGAGAGAGAGAGAGAAACATCAACGATGAGAGAGAATCATTGATGGGCTGCCTCCTGCACGCCCCCTACTGGGGATCGAGTCCGAAACCCGGCATGTGCCCTTGACCAGAATCAAACCTGGGACCCTTCAGTCTGCAAACCAACACTCTATCCACTGAGCCACACCAGCTAGGGTGCCCCCTGCTCTTTTAGGGGGTGGCCAGCCTGGCAGCCAGAGATATGGAAAAGGAAGCAAGTTGAAAGTCTTGCCTCTGCTTTGAACTCTAGTCCCACATACCCACATGCCCACCTGTCACCTCCCCTTGGACATCTCAAAGGCACCAGAGGCTCATTACGTCCCAAAGAGGGCATCTGCCTCCCAGAACGGGCTTCTCTAGAGCGCCGCGACCAGAAAGCCCACCCCTCGCACCCCGCGTGGGAGTCGGAAACGGAGGATCAGCCAGCAGCAGCCTCCTTCATATACAAACAGCCTCCACCTCCTGTCAGTTTACCTCCAGCTGCCTCTCGGCACATCCACTCTCCTCCAGGCCCACCCACCTCCTGCGCCTTGGCCACCAGCCTGTCACCCAGCTTGTCCCTCACTTCTGCCCTTGCCTCACTCAGACCCACTTGCTCAGATCCTCTGCTGAGGTTGGCTCAGTGCTGGTCTGACTGCACCAGCACCCCACACTCTTCCAACTGCCCCTAGAACAAAGCCAGGCCCTGGCCGGGTAGCTCAGTTGGTTAGAGTGCCAATGTTGAAGGTTTGATCCCCAATAGAGCACATACAAGAATCAACCCATGAATGCATAAATAAGTGGAACAACAAATCTCTCTCTCTCCATCTCTAAAATCAATCAATAAAAATTTTAAAAATAAAAAAGAACAAAGACAACTTCCCTTCCTAGACCTACAGAGCCGTGAGTGGCCTGGAGCTTCCTCCTCCCCTTGCTGTCCCCTCAGTATCTTCCCCGCACCCTGGGGCCTGTACACAGGCTGTCTCTCAGCCTGAAATGCACCCCTCTCCTTTCCTAAGGCTCCTCCAGGCTCCCAATCTTTATTTTTTGTTGTTAATCCTCACCCGAGGATATTTTTCCATTGGTTTTTAGGGAGAGTGGAAGAGAGGAAAGGACTGAGAGAAACAAACACATCGATGGGTTGCCTCCTGCATGCTCCTCCCTCCCCCCGCCCCCCCCCCCCCCCCCCCCCCCCACACACACACACGGGCCCTGACCGACCAGGGAGGAGTCTGCAACCAAAGTGCTTGCCCTTGACCTGAATGGAACCCGGACCCTTTGGTCTGCAGGCCAATGCTCTATCCATTGAGCTAAACCAGCTAGGGCCAGGCTCCCAATCTTTGAGATTGGTTCGCCCTGCCCTAACTATTGTGTACCCTCAGAGCCCCAGGCACCTTCCTTTTGTAGTATTTAAATCTTTAAATTGTACATTTAACTGCAACTTCTGTGACCTACGAGGGCAGGGAGTAAATATTACAGTCCATCGAGCACTGTGACGGCACAGAGTGAGCACGCAGCCGACATCCGCTGAATGTGTGACCAAGAACGAAGGAGCAAACCCTCTGTTCTGAGATGAGGTCCTTCCCAGCTCAGGAATGAATGGGTCCTGCCTTTTAAGAAATGGTGGTGACGATAGATGGTGTTTCTTTCCAGACTTATTCGGCAAAACTAAATGCTGGCAATTGAACTGAGGGTCCCTCGATTTAAAACCCTAAAGCTGACAAGCTACTGCTGACACCCCGAGCATATACTCTCAGACTGAGAAAGACCATGAGGGATTCTAAATACCTTACTGAGGAATAAGGCTCCCCAAAGTCGAGGGGACTTAGTTAAAACTCTTCCAATTACTTCCGACACAGTGTCCGCCCCCTCCGTCCCTTTTCCGTCTGAGGTTCTTCACGAACACTCTCTCCCGAGGGGCTCTGTGCAGATGGAGAGGAAAGCCTCTGAGCTCACCCAGCTGGTCAGAGGGGCTGCAGGTCCAGACCTCGTCTATCGCTCGTCTACGAGTCTCTACACCCAGGAATGCGCAGTTGTCCTGAATATCTAAAAAACAGAGCAAATATTCAAGGAAAATAAACAGAAAGGAAAAAAAAACAGCCAGTCCAGCTCTCTCTGGCCGGCTGACCCCGGCTGTTTTCCACGAGTAGGTGCTCCGTGAGTGAATGAATGAATGGTCACTGACCTCCCTTCTGGGATCAGACAGCGCTCATTGCCCTGTGCCCTCACGGGATCCTGTTTCACAGTCCCGAGCCCGTCACCCTGGCCGACGGCGGCCCAGCAGCGGAGCCCACTCCTCCCTTCTCCTGCACCCCAAGGACGTGGCCAGCATGGCTCCAGGGGAGCCTGGGTTCCAGGGTGAGGCAGATAATAACTAAGAGAACAAAGACATAGATCACAGTTACAAGAGCTCTGGGGAACAGTGCAGGGCTGGGGCGGTAAGGGGCTGAGAATGGCTCTTCCGGATCTGGGGTCCAGGAACGCCTGTCTGGGGAGAAGCAAGGGTCAGGCAGGACCCTTCTAGGAAAGGGAGATGCCAGGGCCAGGGCTGGGGCCTGAGATGGGTCAGCTGACAGGTGAGAGGATCGGCTGGGAGGCCAGGGTGGCTGGGAAGGTGACAGCAGGGGCTGAGGGACTGGAATTGAGGGAAAGAGAGCTAGTTAGGGGCTGGGTCATGCAGGGGCCCCCCAAGTGTCCGTGCTTGTTAAACAGAATGTACAGGCAAACCCCAGATCGCGGACACAAATACATCAGGAACAGCCCAGCGGTGGAGCCAGAGAGCCTGTCACCATCTGCTGTGTCACCAAAGACATAGATTTCCCCATGGAAAAATGGCGGTAATGGCACTCACCAACACAGAGCTGCCGTGAGATTAAACGAGATGATGTATGTGGAAGAACGCTGTAGAGATGGAGCTAAAGAATGATGATGTCAGAAGAAACTCTAATCAGTCCCATCTGAACCCAGCATGGGATAGTCCTTCGGTACCCAGACCCTAGGAATGTTTACATACACAGGCTGGTTGACCAGTAAGCCCTCCGTGGCGGCCTCCCTGCTAAATGCCTTTGTGTGTTAGTATTTCATGGCTGTATGTACAAATATCTGGCTCAGTGGTTCTCAACCTTCCTAATGCCACGACCCTTTAATACAGTTCCTCATGTTGTGGTGACCCCCAATTTCATTGTTACAAATTGAACATAACTAAAGCATAGTGTTGAATCACAAAAACAATATGTAATTATATATGTGTTTTCCGATGGTCTTAGGTGACCCCTGTGAAAGGGTTGTTCAACCCCCAAAGCGGTCGCAACCCACAGGTTGAGAACCGCTGATCTAGCTCATGCCCATTCCTCTTTTTCTCCTTGAATGAAGAGGAACATATGAAGTACAATTTGATGAAGATAGTGAAGAAACCCTCTGACATTAAAATAATCTGTAATTGATCATTTGTTCGTTTTGTTTAAAATCTTACTTTTGAGAAAATAAAAGAATAAATGCCAAAAGAGGCCTAGGAAACAGGTACAAGCTGATTTGTAAAAGCCCCAGGGGCCTAACCTGGGGGCGGGTCCCTGTTCCTTGTATGAGCTTTTTGCACCTAACAGATCCTGATGCAAAGAGAGGGAGGTCACAGGCCCTGGGCTGGGGTCAGCACCTCCGGCTCCCACTCTGGCCTCCTCCCGGCACACCAGCCCGCTGGGCGGCAGTGGTCCTACTGCTCCCCAGGGATTGCCCATGCAGTCCTCTGCCTCACCTTCTACTCCCAGCCTGGCTTTCCTCGCTCCTGTGGCCCTGGACTCCAGGGGCACCAGCTCTGTCTCCTGGGAACCACCGTGGGCCCCAACCACGGGAGAGGCTCCAAAAAAGCCCGTTAGCCCAGAACCGCTTACCAAATAGACTTCTGCTGCTTCTCTGTCAAAGCAGAGACACTTAAGGGGACCTACGCCATGGGAAGTGAATCCCTCAGGATGCCAGAGGGTGGGCACACCCATTCCATTTCCCGCCCACCCCCTCCACACCCCACGATTCACACTCGCCCAGCCCCAGCCAGCTGTCTCCCAACGTTCTCCACTGGTTTGAGATCTGGGGTGGGGGTGGGGGCCAGAGGGAATTCCAGCCCAGCTAAGAAGACATGGGTCGCAGCAGGACCTCAAACCCTGTGTGTTCCCTTTCTCCTCTCCTGGTTGTGGACAGGGACCCCCAAGGGCATTTTCAACTCTCAGGAGAATGGCTTCATCCCTCCAGAACTTTACCGCCCTCTCTGCCTCCACACAGCCTTCCAGCTCACACTCCATCTCCCATTCACGGAATATTCCCGACACTTTAGGATCTGGCCAGCACACTAGCCAATGTGGCTGCATTTTTTAATTAATATTTATTGAGTGTCCCTATTAGGTGCCTGGCAAGCACGGTGTATTGTATGTGGCTCAAATATCTCTTCCTTTTCCTCTCCTGAAAGTACGTTCCTGGACAATCCAGGAGGCTTGACATGCCAAGTAAAGGAGCAGCACACCCTGGCAACAGCACAAGTGAGCTGGAGTGAGTGAGCTGACCGAGGCCGTCCACAGGGCTCCGGAGCAGGAGCTTGAGTCCCGGGATCCCAGATCGCTGTGCAACCTCTAGCAGGTAGTGTGACTTCTCTGAACCTGTGTCTACACAGATGTGATTGACAATATCCCTCTGCCTGCCTCCTAGGGCTGCAGATGTTGTAGAAACCAGGTGAAATCGTGTAAGTGACACCCTTTGAAAAGTTTAAGATGCTATACAAAGTCCAGATGTTTCCTCCCAAATAAAATTCTTGTTGCCTTTCCTGACAGGCACAAAAATGGAATCCGATCGAAAGGAATGAATCCTTGGGAAGTCAAAATTGCACAAATGCCAACTGTGCTCTAGCCGGTTTGACTCAGTGGATAGAGAGTCAGCTTGTGGACCTTAAGGTCTGGGGTTCAATTCCAGTCAAGGGCACCTGCCTCAGTTGCAGGCTCCATCCCTGGCCTTGGTCGCAACCAATCAATGTGTCTCTCTCAGATTGATGTTTCTCTATCTCTGTCTCTCCCCCTCCCTTCCACTCTCTCTCTAAAAAAAAAAAAAAAAAAATCAATGGAAACATATCCTTAGGTGGTATATGTTTAACAACAACATAAAAAAGCCAGTTGTGACGTGAGTTTAAGTTCCATGGCTCTGATCCAAACTGTGGCAAGCTCCTTTACCCTTTGATAGTACTAAGGATGCCCACCTTCAGTTACAGACAAACAGCTGTTTTTACAGAAAATCCTATATAATAAAAGGCTAATACGCAAATAGTCTGAACGGCAGAACAAACAGAACCAAACAACCGAACAACCGGCCCCTATGACGTGCGCTGACCACCATGGCGGGTGTTGGCTGCGGCAGGAAGGTGGAACAGGTGAGCGGGGGCGCCATACCAAGGCAAGGCTCCAGTCACTGTCATCGGAGCAAGCCTCTGGTGGTTACTGAAAATTCTTTGCTCCCGCGCACCGCGGTCCCACCCGGCATTCACACCTGCTGCCAGCGCCGGCCCCACTTGCACCCACTGCCAGGGCTGGCCCTGCTCACACCCACTGCCGGTGCCCAGCGCCGGCCTGATCACTCGGAGCCATCAGTGGGTACCAGCGGCGGCTGCTGGCCCTGATTGCCCCGAGGGCTCTTCCACCTCCCCCTGCTCCTGAGGGGTGATTGGGGCAGCAGCTGCCACTCACACCCGCTGCTGGCGCCAGCCCCAATCGCTCCGTGCTGTCAGTGGGTGCGAGCGGGGCCTGCGCCATCAGCATGTGGGAGCAGCAGCAGCAGCGGCAGCGGGGCTGCCGGCAGACAAGGGACCTGGGGCCATGATGGGAGGGGCCGGATGGGGCACGGAAGATGGGCCGAGACCTGCCCCTGTGCCCACCGCAGCCTCAGGGCCCACAGTTCCTTTCAAGGTGCACGAATTCATGCACTGGGCCCCTAGTAATACAATAACTCATAAAGAATAATCTGAGAGTAAACTGTGTTTTTCTTACTCACAACTGTCACCTACCTTAGCCCATGCTGTATATGTGTATCCCACACATCAGGAGGGAGGGGAGTCCTCTTGGGTCCCTTTGCAATACCTTGGTCCTGCATATCTTCAGTGCAGGAACTCTATGAATGTGCAATACAAATAAATTAGACCACAAATTACTAAAATACAGAGTTAGGTGCATCAACCTTAGAATTCAAATTTCAGGCATTCCTGGCCAATATGTAAAGTGGTGTGATCTTTCTGGACAGCGGTAGACAATTTGATTTAGAGCCTTACAAATGCTTCTATGGATAAACAAAACGTGGCTATATGTACAATGGCATATTAGTCAGCCTTATAAAGGAAGGACATTCTGACACATGCTGTAATAGGGATGAATCCTGAGGACGCTTTGCTGCATAAATGCCTCGTTTAACGTGTAACGACTAGTCACAAAGAGCCAAATACTACATGATTCCACTTATCTGAGGAACCTAAAGTAGTCAAGTTCATAGAGACAGAGAGTAGAACAGAGGGCGGAGGGAGGGGAGGATGGGGAGTGGGTGTTTAGTGGGTACAGAGTTTCAGTTTTGCAAGATGAAAAAGTCCTAGAGACAATGGTGGTGATGGCTGCACCACAGTGTGAATGTGCTTAATGCCACTGCGCCGAACCCTTAAAAAAATGACTAAAATGGTAAATTTGATGTTATATGTATTTTACCACGGTATTTTTTAACGTTCTCAATTCTGACACAGTAATCCACCTAGGAACGTATTCAAAAGACATAAGCAGAGAAGTGGGCAAAGATGTTTAGTCTTATTTTGGAAAAATCGGAAACCCAAAGGCAAAATGATATAATGGGTAAGTTAAATAGATCCTAGAATGACTGTTAGGAAGCACCATGCCACCACTGAAAAGCCTGCTTTTGAAGAACGTAATGTATGAGATGGCAAAATATCCATGAGAAGCAGGGTTCACAACCATCCGCCCAGAGCGATCTCAACTTGGGGTTGTGCATGCCAGTACACATGCAAGGAAAAGAGACCGTCCGGAAACAGAATGTGGTTCTCCTGGGAGGCAGGGCTCATAGACACAGGCTTGTGTTCATCGTCTTATGTTTCCTATTGCTCTGTGATGAGTATGTATTCATTACTTTTGTATCAGAAAAATGATAAATCAATATGCAGAGACCGCAGAGCTGGCGGAAGTGTCTCTGGCCCCCCGCTGGGCCTGGGGATGCTCACTCGCTGGTGCAGGGGCAGCGCCCGCAGCATATGCTTCCCATCAGCTCTCCTGCGGGGGATCAGATCCGTACCGTACACTGTCTGCCGGCAGAGTAGCCAGGGCACGATGTGGACACTTGAGATAAATATCTGTGATTAGGCAACTGCCACCCTCAGCCGTTTATGCTGCTTCGGGTCATCTGCAGCAGTTCTGTTGAAACTTCTGGGACAAATACGGCAGTTGCCTAAAGATTAGATGCCAGAATTACGCAAGAAACGCCAGGTCGGGTGTGTGTTTCACATTTGAAGAGGATGTGGTTGACAAGTATGATTCATATGGGTTTAAGCTAGAATGTCCCCAACACAGTTTTCGTTGCCTGTTACACAGAGGTCTCAGAAGTTGACCAACTGAAACTACAAAATATAATTGAAGAAAAGCTCCCATTTTCAGTGCAACCAATAAAATACACTATTTAGGGAAAGCGTTCCCCAAATCTGCATGATCTATATCAGTGGTTCTCAACCTTCCTAATGCCGCGACCCTTTAATACAGCTCCTCATGTTGTGGTGACCCCCAACCATAAAATTATTTTCGTGGCTACTTCATCACTGTAATTTTGCTACTGTTATGAATCGTCATGTAAATATCTGATACGCAGGATGTATTTTCATTGTTACAAATGGAACATAATTAAAGCATAGTGATTAATCACAAAACAATATGTAATTATAGATGTGTTTTCCGATGGTCTTAGGTGACCCCTGTGAAAGGGTCGTTGGACCCCCAAAGGGGTCGCGACCCACAGGTTGAGAACCGCTGATCTATATGAAGAAAATTTTCAAACCCTAAAGAAGACTTGAATAATTGAAAAGACATACTCTGTTCTTAGTAAGACTCAGAAATCGTAAAAATGTCGACTCTTTTCTAATGAATGTGTAATTTAACTTGCCAATAGGGTTTAACAAGAAATATGCATGCAAACTGGCTGAGCTGATAGACGAAGCCTAACAGTTAAATGAAAGGCAAATGCTAGGTAAAATTAGAAAAAGAGTGACGGACAGGGACTAGCACAACCAAATACTAAGACACCATAAAGCTTTAGTAATTAAAATAGTTTTTCACTGACATATGTGTAGAGTGCCCAGAATGGAGAGGCCAGACATTGGTTTAAACACATATGGTTTTTTTTCTAAGAACCAACTTATGGCTTTGAAATTTTCTATATTACATGTCTGTTTTCTATTTTGTTAATTTCCATTCTTTATTATTTTCTTCCTGCTTTCTTTGGGCTTAATATACTTTCTCCCCTAATGGAAATAAATACTTAGATCAATGACTTTCAGTCTTTCCTCTTTTATAATATATGCATAAGACTATACATTTCTTTCAGTATTAGCTTTAGCTGTAGCTCACAAGTGTTGGTGATATTTTATATTTTCATTATCATTTAGTTAAAAATATGTTCTACTTTCCATTTGACCCATGGGTTATTTTAGAAGTCTGTTACCGAGTTTCCAAACATTTGGGGGGATTTTCTAACTATCTTTTTAAGTCTTAATTTCACAGTGGTGAGCGAGTAGACTGTGAATGATTTCAAATGTATATGGAATTTAGTTTTATATATAGATGGTACTTCAAACCAGTTGAGAGAAAATGGATTATCCAAAATAAATAGCGTGGGGACAGCTCGATGGGGACATGGAAAAAAAAGAATACTAGCCATCGACTTCATTCCATATAACAAGGGAAATTCCAGATGGATCATGGATTTCAGCATAAAAACTAAAGCCATAATAATATTAGAAGAACACAAAAGGAAATTCTTTTAAAATTTCACGGTAGGGAAAGTTTTTCTAAGTCCAAGCTCAAAAGATGGATAAATTTAGCCTACATAAAATCCCCAAATCTTTGCTGGCCTAAGCCATCATGCCCTTGCCCATGCAAACACCATGCTCCCTTTCCTGGCCTTGGGCAACACGCATGCAGAACATGTGCAGAAACTACGCGCCGTCGGGGTTAGGACTTGGGAACTTTCGTGGGCAGTAAGTGGGTCTTGAATGTTTGGTAGGACTTACATAGATAGAAAGCGAGGGAAGCATTTCAAATCCTGGGAAATGGAGAGGCATTCGGCTCACTGTGTTAGAAAAGCATCGGGATGATCCCAGCTCTGTCCTCAATTTGCTGGGACATGGGGGCATGTGCTTCGGTCTTCACATCAGAATCATCTTTCCATGCAATCCACTGCCCAGGACCTTCACTGGACGTGTGGGTGCTGGGTGATCAAAGCCTTCCACACTGAGCTCAGCAGGCCGGGTTCCATCCAGATCTAAGGGCCACCACTCAACGAGGCCTGTGACCACGGACACATCAGGAATGCCCGCTGGGTACCATTTCCTCAGCTCCCAAAAAGGGGGTCATGAGAGGCAGTGGTTAGAAGCTCTGGAGCCAGACTGCCTGGATTCACATTTGATTTCGCTCCGTACCAGCAACGTGCCTCCGTGTTCACATCTGTAAAATGGGAGGAAGGTGGTCATGGCACCTTGGTGGCAGAACTGTTCTGAGAACTGAGTAAATCAATAGTTTTATCAGCATCTGTAAAGCACGTAGGGAAGTACCTCCACATAGTCAGTGCTCTCTAAGGGCAAAGTAGCAACCATCGACACATTATCATTTAATTTGACCCTCATATGACAAATACCAGCTCTTATGCTAAGAGGCGGATGACTCCATTTTTAGTTTAAGATGGAATTTTAGATCCTGAAATAAGAGATGCTGGAAAGTCTACTTCTTCAGGAAGTATGGACTCGGAATTGGGAAGAGCATTAGACATAATCGACAAGAGAGGCACCTGGCCTGTTGGAGACTCAGGAACTGTAAATTCCCTGCTTTAAAGGAAACCTGCTCTCCCCCTGATGAACTTTTTAGTGGAAAGGCTGACCCTAGACTGAACTGTTTGCCTGTTTATAACTTCCACCCATTAATCCAACTCCTGCCTTCAGCAGCCTCCTAGCAAATCCACCTCCACGCCAGCCCTTCCTGAAGAGTTAGTTCTCCTACATCCTTCGTCACCTCCCCTCCTGTGAATGAAACGTGCCCAGTTCTGTCGGGCTTTTGTCCCAGGACTGGATTTCCACATCCCTCACCACCATAGTCACCCTGCTCTGGGGACCCTCAATTGGTCAGTATTCCTGTTGAAAGTTTGTACCCGGATCACAATGTTTTGGATCTGGCATGTCCTGGGCAGGCATGATGAATGGGTGGATGGATGAATGAATGAATGAATGAATGAAGTCCAATTAGTGTCATTATATACCAGAAATATCATCTCCCTTTTACTAACAGCCTCCGATTATACAGCAGTTCCAACAGGAGCTTCCAGAGCTCACTGGCTTGGGGGTGCAGGCATGCCTCCCAAGATCCCTTCCCTCCCTGGGGAGATAAGCTGCAGGAGCCACTGTAGATGCCCGCCCGCTCTGGGGGACTGCCAAAGAAGGCTGCACAGCTGAAGAGGAGAAATCAGAAAACAGGGACTCTGATCACCCAAAGAAAGAAGCTGGCCAGTGGCCGGCCCAACGGTTGGGTCTCTCCTAATAGACGGAGTGTTATTGGGGTGTTCATTAGTGCTGCTCAACAAATAGTTCTGGTTCCATTCACAGGCAAAAGACAGAATTGCACTCCCTTGCCTCCCTGAGGTTAGGGGTAGCCAGTGACTTGACAATTCGAGGGGAAGAGCCTTTGTACAACCGCCATGTTCCCTTTCCCTGCCTTTGGCACTCAGGCCTGCAGAGATGGGATGCCCTCAGACCTCCCAGCCAACCCCCGTGCACGTGGGCGAGTGAGAAATAAACCTCTGTTGCTTTACCAGTGTGTGTGTGGGGGGGGGGGGGGGGGGGGGGGCGGTTGGTGGAAGGGAAGGTGGGGCACACAACAGGTTGCTACCTCTACCTACCAAACCACCTAATCCCAGGCACCTAGGGGACAGAAAACGAAACCTCATGCTGATGAAGCCACAGGGGTGCAGAGAGAGGTCAGGACCCTGGTATTCCCAGGTGTGCACCCTGGGAGCTCACCAGTCACCCCAGGCCTCCGTTTTCTCATCACTACAAGAGGATCTAGCTAAACTATCTCCACTCAGTTCCTGAAGTCCATCAGATCACGTAAGAAGACAAACTTAATGCAAGATGTGACCCCTGGGGAAACTGGGGGAAGGGTCTACAGCAGCGGTTCTCAACCTGTGGGTCGCGACCCCTTTGGGGGTCGAACGACCCTTTCACAGGGGTTGCCTAAGACCATCGGAAAACACATATATAATTACATATTGTTTTTGTGATTAATCACTATGCTTTAATTATGTTCAATTTGTAACAATGAAAATACATCCTGCATATCAGATATTTACATGACAATTCATAACAGTAGCAACATTACAGTTATGAAGTAGCCACGAAAATAATTTTATGGTTGGGGGTCACCACAACATGAGAAACTGTATTAAAGGGTCGCGGCATTAGGAAGGTTGAGAACCACTGGTCTACAGGATCTCTCTCATATTTCTTACAGCTGCAGATGAAGCTACAACACTCAAAACAAGCAAAAAGGTTTTAAAAAGACGACTTAAAGCTGACCCAGGCTCTCAGAGCACTGGTTGGCAAATTTGATGTCTGGTGGCATAATTCTTCAGGAGAGACACCCCTCCAAGGCCCCCACAGGACTTCCTGGGTGTAAGGCCTTTAGCCATGTCCCCACTCCTCCTCCCTCAGGACGACTCAACTGCACCCATCTCCAGACTCCGCAGAAGTCTCAGGAGATCCACTGAACTCCCAACAATGGCAAACCAGGAGTTCCCATTCTCCTGCTTCATTGAACCACAAAAATGAAATATTAAAAAAAATACAAAATGTGCCCTGGCCAGTGTGGCTCAGTTGGTTGAGTGTAGTCCTGTGCACCATGCACCAAAAGGTTGCTGGTTCAATTCTAGGGTCAGGCTGCGGGTTCACCAATTGATGCTTCTCTCCCCCAGCCTCTCTCTCTCTCTCTCTCTCAAAACAAAAAAAATTAAAAAATCAATAAAAACACTTTTTAAAAATACAAAATGTAATGTCACAGTACAAGCAAAACTTTCAGATAACTGCATTTTCTAATCCTGGAATGACAAGTAAATTCAGCTTTTTATGCTTTTCACTTGTCTATATTTTCTTTAATAAAATAAAATTGTGAAAAAAATTTACTTTAAGGAAACAAAACTCATGGTTACAGTGCAGACTGCTAGAGGACACGACTGAGCTAAGGATCAATGGGGATCCCATTCCCAGGGTGACTTTGAGCAAGTCACTTCACCCCTGTGACCTCAGCAGCCTCTTCACTGGACCACGTGTCCATCCTCTGAAGGACCCTCTGAGGTCGGAGAGACAGAGCCTCGGGCAGACTCTGTCCTCCCACCTCCATCCAGCCTCTCCCCTGTGTCCCCTGTTACAGGGCTATGGTCACCAGCATTTGCACCACGCCCCTGTTTTCCAGACACAAAACTTACAGGGAGCTCCGTACACAGTGGAATCTGGGAAATCGAACCGACCAAGGCTAGTCTAACAATGGAGGAGGACATTTCTGGCTGAGCTGCAGACAGAGTACAAGTGTTGGGGACTCTCTTTACCAGTGGGCAGGCCGAGGTACAGGCGAGTCAAGTTTGGTCTAAGGTCCCCCAGATGCTGCCCTTCCTTTGGGCTCCCTCCCTGCAGACCTGCCTGTGCCCAGGTTAAAGGGTTCTTGCTGCTGTGGTCCGGGGGGAAAGCCCGGCACCAAGGTCCTGGGGTGACCCACTGCCTCTGTTTTGTGCCCTTAGGCAAGCTCTTGGGCCTTCTACATTTCGCCTGGTGGGTGGGTGGATGGGTAGAGGGATGTTGGTCTCTTCCTACTCTAAAGTTTAATGCTTGAAATCAATTTATGTTATGATTTATAAACTCCTTGTTGACATATAACTTACACACAGGAAAGCATACAGTTGGATGAATTTTCACAAACCGAGTACACTCAGCTAACCGGCTCCCAGGTCAAAAACCAGAGTGTCGCTAGTACTGAGGAGCCATTTCCTCATTCCCTCCCAGCCACCCCCAACACGGTGACTGCTTCTCAGACTCCTCACACCTGGGATGACTTCCGCCTGCTTTTGAACGTTATAGGAATGGGACCACCACATATTTTTTAAAAATATATTTTATTGATTTTTTACAGAGAGGAAGGGAGAGGGATAGAGTTAGAAACATCGATGAGAAACATCAATCAGCTCCCTCTTGCACACCTCCTACTGGGGATGTGCCCGCAACCAAGGTACATGCCCTTGGCCGGAATCGAACCTGGGACCTTTCAGTCTGCAGGCAGACGCTCTATCCACTGAGCCAAATGGGTTAGGGCCCACCACAAATTTTTAATGCACTGTCTTGGCAGTCTCTTTCGGGTTCCTGGGGATCCAGTGCTAGCCCACTCTCTCCTCCTGAGAACACCTACAGCTGGAATTCTAACAGCCAAGCCAGACACGCTTTTTGAGAAAAACAAACAAAAAAACCCTTTTTCTTTTAGAATAGTTTTAGACTTACAGGAAAGTTACGAAGATAGTACAGACAGTTCCTATATAATTTCCCTTATTGTAAACATCTTACATTACTATGGTGCCATTTGGCACAACTCAGAAACTGCACTGGTACATTACTCTGAACTAAATTCCATCCTTTGTTCTGAGTCCACTAGTTTCCCCCTAACACCCTTTTTCTCTCCCAGGACCCGTCCAGGACAGCACCTTACATTTAATCCCCGTCTCAGGCTCCTCTGGGCTGGGCCAGTTTCTCATGCTTTTCATGACCCTGACGATTTGGAGGAGTACTGGTCAGGCGTTTTGTAGAATGCTCCTCAGGGGGGTTTGTCTGATGCTGTCTCATGGTTCGACTGGGGTTTTGGGTCTTGGAGAACCATCACAGGGGTGAAGTGCTGTTCTCACCACATCAAATCAGGGGTACACGCTATTAACATGACTCGCAACTGATGATGCTGACCTTGATCCCCTGGCTCAGGTGGTGTTTGCCAGGTTCCTCCACTGGGAAGTTGCTCGCTCTCCGATCACCCTTTCCACACATACCCTTTGGAGGGAAGTCACTAAGTGTGGCCACACTCCAGGGAGGAGGACCAAGCCCCACTTCCTTAAAGGAAGGCTATATACAGCATTTGGGGCAATCTGTATGGGAGACTGGAGTCTTCTCCCTCACTTATTGACTTCCTTAACCTATCATTTCTTTGGATCAGTATGGATCCACTCATGGATACTTATTTTATTCTTTGGATTAAAATCCAATATGGCCCTGGCCAGGTAGCCCAATTGGTTAGAGCCGTGGTCGGCAAACCGCGGCTCGCGAGCCACATGCGGCTCTTTGGCCCCTTGAGTGTGGCTCTTCCTAAGCCTTAAGAGTACCCTAATTAAGTTAATAACAATGTACCTACCTATATAGTTTAAGTTTAAAAAATTTGGCTCTCAAAAGAAATTTCAATCGTTGTACTGTTGATATTTGGCTCTGTTGACTAATGAGTTTGCGGGCCACTGGGTTAGAGCATCACCCGGAATGCCAAGTTTGTGGGTTCGATCTCCGGTCACGGCACATACGAGAAGCAACCAATGAATGCATAAATAAGTAGAACAAATCCATGTTCCTTTCTCTCCCCCTCTCACTCTCTCAAAAAAAGAAAATCAATAAAGTGAAAAAATAAAATCAAAACCAATATGACATGATTTTACCCCTCCAGTTGTCCCAGCCTCGGCTATCAGAAGCTCGGTCAGGCTGGCTCCCGTGTCCCTTCGCCACACCCACATCCTTGGATCTTGGGGCACCTCCTTCCTTCCTGGCACTACGAGATGCTCCAGGCTCATCTGGTGTTTCCGGCCCCAGCCCTCAAATCAGCCGTTCGTTCAAAGAGCAGACTGACTGGTTTTGACCCATCTTTTCCCTTCAAGATGCAAGCAGTCCCCATGATGGGAACTGGCCCGGCCTGATGATCTGGCACAAACCAGCCGCTTGCAGCGTGGTGCTTTGGGGGGGTCCCACGGATCTTAGCCTGTTGTTAGGGTTTGAGTAGCTATGCACTCTCCTGCATGCCGTCCTGTCCCTCCTCTCGAATGGTTTTCAGTGTGCTTGAAGCCACTTTCCTCGCTCTAGACTGTGATGTAGACCCGCCCCACGTGAGTCAGGCTGCCGCGCAGGGAGAATAAATTAGAGGACCTCCTCCCTCCCGGCCTCAGACCTGCCAGCCTGGAAAACTGCTATATAAAGAGAGATAAGTAGCCTGCTGCACACACACACACACACACACACACACACACACACGCACACCTGCCAGCCTGGAAAACTGCTATATAAAGAGAGATAAGTAGCCTGGTAGACACACACACACACACACACGCATGCACACCTGCCAGCCTGGAAAACTGCTATATAAAGAGAGATAAGTGGCCTAGTAGACACACACACACACACACACACACACACACACACACACGAAGGGAAGAAGGCAGCAGGGGGAGGGCAATAGAGGCATCATCTCAGAGCTTGTGTTCAAAGAGGAAAAACAGGGAGGCGCTTGGGCAATCCAGAGGGGCAGGTCTGAGCTGGCCTGGGGCTTTCGCCCAGGAGGAGTGAGTTCTTCAGAACAGGACCAATTAAAACCTTTTAAAGTAATTGTTCCCTGCGTCCTTTCAAAGGTGAGCACTAGGCGCCTTCTCTCATTCTTCCCACCATTTCATCATTTTAAATTAAACCACTTGCTTCTCTCCCGCTGCCACCTCTGGCCCATCACACAAGTGCTTGCTGCTGGGGGACCATGGTGGGGGGGGGGGACGGAGGGGGGGACGGGGACGGGACAACACTGTGACTCCTGCTTTGCTTCACACAGAACCACTGTGGACTCGGTGCCACCCTCACCCCACCCCAACCAAGGGCAGGAGAGAGGAGCCAGGAAGGTCACCAGAGCACAGAGATTCATGGCTGACTACCCAGGGTGTCCCCCTTACTCAGCCTGTCAGAGCCAGGTGGGAGGGTGGGGGAGGGCAGGCAGGGCCTCCCTGTGACGGGGCCATAAACCTTTTATGGCTCCCTGACCGGTGACACAGCAGCTTGACATCACCTGTCCACCTTCATTCTTCTCTCCCTCTACCAGAAGTCTCAGGCCCAGGTGCCCCTCCCAGAAAGCCGGTGGGGGAGGACGGTGCAGAGATCTACAGGTTCTGAAGTGAAATGGGAAATACAGTTCTCCCTGGAGGTCTCATCAATAGGGTAACAGATCATGGCAACTGCACGGGCTGTGAAGGTGACCTTGACCTTGACTGAGTGGTAAATGTGATGTTAGGCATAGAGCATGCCATTCAGAAAAGCAAACTGCTTTCACCTTATTTTTAACCTCATCTCCACTTGGTCTCTATACCAGGAGAGCATTTTAAGGAAGAAAAACCCCAGTCTCCTGTCTCTGACTGGTCCAGACAGCTTGCCCCATCTCTCCTTTCTCAAGGGGGGTGTCCACTTTCCTAACCCCCGCGGGCGGGCGGCGAGGTCCCGGGCTCAGCCCGGTGGTGCTGTGACGGGAACCGCGGCCTCCAGACGCCTTTTGCGTCCGGGCGCTTCCCATAATGGAAGGCTTTGCTTCATTAAAAGTTATTTTAGGGATTCCACAAGCCCACCCCCACCCCCCAAAGTGGAAAATTTATGTAAACGAGTCAAAATAAAGCAACAGTTTCTTAATAAATATGTTTGGAGTTTCACTTTGGACTCAGGGGAGGGGATGAGGACTTAAAGGTTCCAGTGTTCTTCTCTATACAGCGAGGCTATTTTTAAAAATTTAAGGACATATTCAGGTCCACACCAAGTCCGGCAGTCCACACCTCCCCCCCCCCCCCCCCCCGCCCCTCAGGCTGGGCAGGGCGCTGGCTCCACCTGGCCCTCCCCTCCCGGTGACCCTGGTCTGCCGTCCCGAGGCGCCCCATGCCCTGGTACCCTCAGAAACTGCATCCTTACCTCCCACCCACCCCCCACGTCTCGCTCGGATAGACCAGTTATCCGAGGAGGGGCTGAGAGATGGGGCACTGGGGCCCCGCCGTTGCCGGGTGCTGGCAAGGAGGCCGGGCTGGGAGACAGGAGGGAGAAGGGGGACGGAGAAAGTGGGGGGAACATTATTCCCAGCGGGGGTTAGTGGTGGGGGAGGCAGGTATCGGGCTACGATTGCGTGGGGGGAATGGGGATGTTCGCAGCTCCCCTCAAACACATGCCAGGAACATCCCGGTGACAGGGGTGGGGAAGCCGGGCTCCCATCCCTCTTCCGGGTGCAGGGGTCCGAGGCCCGAGAAATCCGTGCGGTCGCCTGGAGTGCGCGGCCCAGGACTCCCGTCGGGTGACAAGGCTCAGGGAGCCAGGAGGACTCTGCGCGCGCCCGGGAGCCGGGGTGGGGAGTGGGCCCGATGCGCGCGCGCCCGGGAGCGGGATTAGGGGACCGTGAGGGGGTGGGGAATGGGGTACAGGGTGCGCGCGCCCCGGAACAGGATTAGGGGACCGTGAGGGGATGGGGAATGGGGTACAGAGTGCGCGCGCCCGGGACGGGATTAGGGGACTGTGAGGGGGTAGGGATGGTACAGGGTGCGCGCGCCCGGGACGGGATTAGGGGACTGTGAGGGGGTGGGGAATGGGGTACAGAGTGCGCGCGCCCGGGACGGGATTAGGGGACGGTGAGGGGGTGGGAAATGGGGTCTGGGCTGCGCGCGCCCACAATCGGTGTTGTGGGCGGTGAGGGGTGGGAAATGGGGTCCGGGATGCGCGCGCCCAGGAATGGGACTGGAGGCGGTAACAGGGGTGGCGGAGGGGCCCTGGCTGCGCGCGGGGGGCGGGGGGCGGCGGGAGCGCGCGCAGCCGCGGCGCCGGGCGGGGACCAGGCGGGCAGTGCGCAGTCAGCCCGGCGCCCGCGCTCCGAGAGCCCGCGCCGCCTCCCGGGGCGCCGCGCGGGTGGCGCAGGTAGAGGCCGGGGCGAGGCTGGGGGCCACCCCGGGCTCAGGTTCCAGCGTCCAGGCTGGGGCCCAAGCACCACGCGGCCCGCCATGGGCCGGGGGAGCCAAACTGCAAGGGAAGGAAGAGATGCGACGGGGCGGGGCCGAGACGGCCCGAGCCCCTTCCCCAGCCCCCCACGGGCGGCCCGGCTCCCGCACTGGAGTGGGGGGGTACCCCCCCCCGGGGCGCCGAGGCGTGGAGGAGGCGCGCCCGCGGCAGGACCGAGCCGGGCGGGGCCGGGCGCGCAGCGGCGGCGGCGGCGGGGACTGTAAACCTTAATGACAGCAATCTTGCCCATCTGCGCCGCTGACTCACGCGGTGACCCAGCCGCCAGTCACCCGCCGGCCGCCCTCCCGCCCTCTGGCCTCAGTTTCCCCGGCCGCCTAACAAAGAGGCCAGTGTGTCCTCATTCATTCCTTCGAGCCCATTCACCGCAGCACCGCCGCCTCCCGCCTCCCCAGGGGAAGGGACCGAGGCGTCGAGCTTTTCATTCTCCCGGTGCGGCGGGCGGGGAAGGCCAGGCCCTGATGAGCACAGGGACTAATCCCAAATCGGTTAAACTCTCTGTTTTAAAGCGTCCTCGACACTCCAACATAGTGAAGTGCCACCCTTCCCTCCATTCCGGTGGAGCTGCTTGAAAAGCGATGAAACGGCTCACCAACTGGGGCTGGCCTGTCAGGCTTTTCACAAATATTGCGCGTTAATCAATTCACTCGCTACAAACGCAAAGGCCCACGTTGGGCCAGGCCCCGCGTGGTTAGGGGACAGCGGAGCTGGAGGCCAGACAGTTCTTGGGCCCCGTCTGTCCTTGGCGCACCTTGGAGCAACCCGCTCAGTTGTTAGACCCTTGTTATAAGAACAAAAAGGATCCAATTACTGACACGAGCAACAGCGCATGAACTTGAGCCACACACAAACGGATACATGCTGCAGGTCCGGACCCCCTTGCAACGACCCTGGAGCAGATCAAACTGATCCATCCTCCGCCGAAAGCCCGACCTGGGCGGTTTGGGGTGGGTGAGGGGAGGCGACTTGGGGTGGCGACAAGGGAACCCTTTGAGGTGACAGAAACGCTCCACATTTTGATTGACGTGGTTATAACAAGTGCTGTATAGCTGTCAAAACTCACCAAACTCTAAAATGGGTGCATTTTATTTACACAGATTACACCTCAATAAAGGGAGGTCGTCAGTCTCAGAAATCTGGAAACTTTGTCAAGGGCATGTGGCTGCTCAGCCTCTTGCATCATCCTTAACATTTGAGCGAAGTAAGTTAAAATATCATACTCATTCCGCTTTGGGATCGGAAAGACATTGAAGAACTAATGTTCTTGAGGGCTCCAAGAGAGGGCTTGACACATTATTTACTGAAATCGGACAGGCCCGAGTGTTACTGTTATGATTATCATCCCCATTACACAACAAAGGAAACAAACTCGGAGGTAAAATGACTTGCTGGCCTCACTGGACTTATCCCCGGGGCCATCCCTGAAAGGGACTGTCTGCATTTCTCTGCGGACTTAGCTGATTTTATCTGATTTTATCGCTGTGTGAGGGACATGGAGGTTTGAGGTGCTGAGTCACCTGGCAAGGCCTTTGGAGGCAGAGGGGACCCTGTTAGAATACTGTCTCCCCCAACCCTCCAGCCCCCTCCTCCTAGGGGTGTGACCTGGGGCAAATCAGCCTCTCTCAGTCTCTGAAATGGAGATGGTGCCCTCAGGTGCACTGAGATGCCCGGAAGTGCTCAATTGGGGGCCTGGTTTCACATAGCCCCTAAGAGCTAATTACCACTGTGACCTTGGGCAAGTCCCTTTCCTGTAAGGGCCTCAGTCTCCTCATCTGTAAAATGGGAGGGTGGGCTCTCAATCCCCCCCCCCCACCCTGGTAGCCTGGAGCATTTGGAGCCTCAGCTGGGGAAAAGGACGAAGTGGTTTCCAGGGATTGAGGGCAATGCATTTCCTGGAAGGGAGTCCCCCAGGAGGCCCTGCTTCCCCTGCTGACCTCAGAGCTGAAGGGATCTGTGGGGGTTTCTGACCCACACGTGTACCACATGGATTCCTCAGACACCACTGCGGGGGCCCCCGGCTTCTGCTGGGATTTGCCCCATGGTGGAGCCTCCCTCCTATATGAGGGGGCCCCCTCCATTATTAGGCATCTCTGGTTTCCAAAGCCTTCTTCCTGACATGGACCCCATCTGTCTACCTGGGTCTCTCCCTCTGAGCCACAGGCTTGTGACCAGGCACCCTGACCCCCTCGGGAACATTTCCCAGATTCCTCTTTCCTGTCTGTCCAGACCTTTGCCCACATCAGCTAAGGAGTAGGCTGAGGAAGGAGGGCCCGCCTGATGTGAAGACCCACTGTGGGCCCACTGGGGAGACTGCCTGTTCCCAGCACACTGTGGGGCCTGCATCAGCCCTGCTCCCGAGGAGCAGGGGGAGAGCCCCTGTAACCTCCTCTAAAAGACACACTGGGTTTCTGATTTTGGGGTGCAGGACCTTCACACTTCCGCTTCCCACCCCTCCTTGTGCAGAGGCCAACCAGCCAGGGAGATTTAGAAACTGCACCACAAATACACACACATCGTACACTCCCAGTCCTGGGCAGGGCTAGGGGTCCCTGAGGGAGGAAGGCCTGCCTTCTCATTTGTACTGGCTGTAGCTCTGGCCTGTGCCCCCAGCA
This sequence comes from Myotis yumanensis, assembly GCF_028538775.1. NCBI lineage: Eukaryota > Metazoa > Chordata > Mammalia > Chiroptera > Vespertilionidae > Myotis > Myotis yumanensis. The sequence goes on from NW_027223758.1 coordinate 83,599,745, forward strand.
GAGCAGTGCCCCCACCTCCAGGCCTCTCTGAACTGTTAGACCTCAGGACCTGGGCACACCCCAGTCCTCCTACTGGAAGTCCCTGTCCCATGGGGGGTCCTCCCACCCCTCCACTGCTCTGGGTGCTCCACCTTCGGGACCTGGCTTAAGGCACAGCCTGGTCTTCCGCCCTGAGCCCCTCTGTCATTGTGGCCTGGACCTCACCATCAGGTTTACCCGTTTATCTCCCACATAGTTGTTTGGCACCTGCAAAGGGGATGAGGTCAAGCTTAGTCAGTGGGCTGATCCCACCTACAGGCCAATGGTCACACACAGTGAAAAGGACCCTGGTAGGAGCAGTCTGGGAGCTGGAGAAGCCCAGACGGGACCTCTAACCCCACGGGAGGAGTGAGCAGTCAGAGAGAGCTTCCTGGGAGAGGCGCACTAAGTGAAGACATGTGCCTATACCGCCAATCTCTGTGACTCAGCACGCTGAGCTCTGTCCCCATCGCTGCAGAGGGAGGCCCTGGCGTGGGATGGAGACTGGGCTTGCGTCCTCAGCCTTGGGAAAGGGTATCCGACTCAGCCTCAGTGTCCTTGTCAATGAAACGAGAATGTCAACCTTGTCCTTGTGAGAGAATAGTTGAGGCGGCTTAATGAGGTGATGCGGGAGCCAGACAGGCTGCCTTTGAATCCCAGCCTTGTCATTACGAACTATTCAGCCTTGGGAAGCTAGCTCACCCCTGACTCAGTGCCCTCATTTGAAACATGGGAGTTAGAGCGGGAACACCCTCACAGAGTTGCTGGAAGGATTTAAAACATTTTGATCAGGAAAGGGTTTACAACAGTGAGGGGCCCATGGTGAGTCCTACATGCTTAGGACTGGTACACAGTAGGAGCTCAAGAGACATGACCTTGAACATGTTTCTTTATGCTGCCTGACCTTGAGGTCTTTAACTGAAAGCAGAGCTGCCAGGCTGTGCTCCCTGGAGACTGACAGCCAGCTCCAGCTCCCCCTTCCCTGCCCCTCCCGCAGCGTGGTCGCCTGAAAGACCCTCTGGGCCTAAGAAGCACATGGAGGTGTGTCAGGAGCTACAAGACCCCTCAAGTGTCAGCACCGCCAAAAGCAGTTCAAGCCCAAGACTGGCCTCAGATACCACAGCACAGCTGAGCATGGAGCTGAGCCTCTGACACCCAGGCCTCCTCCAGACAGGAGGAGCGGGAGCAGCTGCCCCGAAAGGTGCTGGAGCAGATGGGGGGTGGGGCTGCGCTGCCCCTAGGAGGGCTGTGGAGTCGCCTTCTCAGCCTCATGTGCTACCAGTGCCACCAGCGACGCTGCGGGAAGCTGCCCTGCAAGTAGACAGCCCCTCCCTCCCCTGCACCCACTTTGCCAAGACTGACCGTGACAAGGCGGCCACGACCAGCACATGCCCTCGGAGCACACGGCCCACCCCCAAGAGCCCGGGGAGGACAAGCTCTCACCCCACCTAGCCCAGGGGACCTGTTGGGTGTAGAGCAGACCCCTAGGGGCCGCATCCACAGGACATCGGCCCAGGTTGCCCTGTTCCACCTGCAGGAGATTGTGGAGGATGAAGCATCAAATCCAGTGCTTCTCCAGCTGGCCCTGGAGGTGAGGGCAGGGAAAGGCTAGCCTTTCTGACACAGCACCCCCTTGCTCCCCTGGTAATAGTCCTTAAGCTCCCAGACGCTGGGAAACTCCAGCCAGCGCCCCGGGCTGGGACACTTCACCTGTGAGCACACCCTCCCTGCCGGCTACTGGGGGTGGGGGGGAATGAAAGCCCTGATAGGCCCTGATCGCTGGCCAGGTCTAGGGACCCTACCCAAGGGGTCATGGATTGCGAGAGAGCGCAGGCCAGGCTGAGGGACACCCCCCTACCACCACCATGCATGAATTTTGTGCACTGGGCCTCTAGTAAAAACATATTTAAAAAAAATAAATACAAACTATTTTCTAAAAATTCAATACATGTATTTTTTAAAGAAGATTGTGCTGGTATTGCACAATAGTTAGAGCCTCAGCCCTGAAGGGTTGTGGGTTTGATTCCCAGTCAAGGGCACGTACCTGGATTGTGGGTTCACTCCCTGCCCCCAGTGAGGGGTGTGCGTGGGAGGCAACCAGTCAATGTGTCTCTCTCACCTCAAAGTTTTTCTCTCTCTCCCCCTCCTTCTTCCCTTCCACTCTTTCTGAAAAGCAATGGAAAACATATCCTCAGGTGAGGATTAACCAAAAAACAAAAAAGATTAAAAGATTAAATTTTTAAAAAAAGAGTTTAGGGGAGGATCCAATAGAATATTCATCAGCATTTCCAGGTGTGCCCTTTCAGGGCCACGGTCTCCACTGATTGGTCAGTGCAGCTGGCCCAGGTGTCTCCTGCCTGGTTTTGCTGCTTTTCTGGGCCTGGAGCTGAAATACACTGAGGCCTAGATGTTATCTCTAGGGTGGAGCGGTCAGGGAGGTCTAAACCGCAGGACCATCAACGTGAAAGGTCAGGGGGTCTAACCACATGGTCAGCGATATGCAATGTGCCCGTGGAGGGAAGGCCGCCCTGCGCGGGAGGTCAGTGCCTGTCCGGCCCATGGCTAGGCACTCGGCTCTCTGCCCTGGCGACCTTCCGTGTGGGCTGTCCATTGCTGGGCCGGTTTGTGCAGGGGTCTCAGTTTCCCCATTCAACATGCCAAGGAATTTCCCCTGCTTCTTACCATCGTGCCTCACCTCCATTCATTTGAAATGTCCAGAACAGGCAGATGTATACAGACAGAAAGTAGATGTGTGGTTTCTTAGGGCTGGGGTGGAAGTGGGGGTCTTGGGTGGGGGCAGGTAGGAGAATGATAACTAAAGGATATGGAGCTTCTTTTTCAGGTGATAAAAATGTTCTCAAATCGATGGTGGTGAAGGTTGCACATATCTGTGAATATTCTAAAAACCATTCGCCTGAACACTTTGAATTAATGAATTGCATGGCATGTGAATTACTTATATCTCAATACAACTGTTATAACAACCAGACAAGTAAACAGGTAATACACACAATGCCATTCTTTCTGCCCAGGGCGTTTGTTTACCTCTCCCAGGGCCTAGGCAGAGGCCCAGCATGGGGCCCTCAAGGGATCCTCCAAGCACCCCTCTAAGCCCACGGCCCCCAAAGCACCCCCTTCCTTCTGTTACTATGTGCACCCCGCAGCTTCTCTGACTGCCGAGTTTCCATTTCTCATCACCCACTGCCTCGGAACCCCTCCTCATTCACTGCTCAGGGCCCGGATCCACACACCAGCTCACCCAGAACTCACGGCTTCCTGTCGGGGTTCCTGGGCCTTTGCTCTTGTGGAGTAAGACTGTGTAGTCGTCTCCTTCTCCGGCACAACTTCCTTGAAATGTCCCGTACCCAGTCTTGGAACAAACTAGGTGCTCAATAATGCTTGTTGAGTTGATTTAAACTGAACCAATGAATCAAAACCTTCCACCTGAAACTGTTGTAGGCAGTTAGACAGACATGAGCAGAGCAAGGACAATGGGCCAGGTACAGAAGGCCACCAGGTGGAAAGCCCCAGGTGCCTAGCAATCAGCTGGAGGGTGGGGCCTCGCCCCTGGGGTGACTATTTCCCCCCGTAGTGTATCGCCGGTCATGTGGTTTGGACCCCCTGACCTTTCCTCCCTAGAGATAACATCCAGGCCTCGGTTGTATTTCAGCTCCAGGCCCTGATAAACAACAAAACCAGCCACAGTTGATGTCAGGATCAGCTGAGTGGAATAATGATCCTCTGCCCTGGTGCCTGCCAATCAATCAGTGGAGACCACAGCCCTGAAAGGACACTCCCAGAGAACTGCTGAATATCCTATTAAGATCTTTCCCTGGGCCCGGCTGGCAAGGCTCAATGGTTGAATGTCAACCTATGAACCAGGAGGTCACAGTTAAATTCGAGGTCAAGGCACATGCCCAGGTTGTGGGCTCGATCCCCAGTGTGGGGCACACAGGAGGCAATTGATCAGTGATTCTCTGTCATCACTGATGTTTCTATCTCTCTCTCCCTCTCCCTTTCTCTCTGAAATCAATAAAAATATATTAAACAACAAACAAACAAACAAAAATTAAAGATCTTTCCCTGGGACCTTCCCTAAAACCTCCAGGATACAGAACCCCGAGCGCTCTCCCTCCTGAGAGCGTACCCACGCTTCCCCCTCCCCCTCTCCACCTAGCTCCTCACTCCCCAGCTCCAAGGGCCTTTCCTTTACCTCTAGAACTTGTTTGCTAAGCCCATTTCTTCTAGGAATTACTTTTTCTACCTCTGTAATTTACCACATAAATATTCTCTTACAGTGTGGGTCTGGACTTTGAATTCTTTCCTAGCCAGAACCCAAGTACCGAGGTTGCTGAACCCAGATTTGGTCTGACCCCACAGGTCAGACTCCTGGTGCCATTCCCGCCGCCTACAACAAAGTGTTCAATCCTGATCTCAGATTTTTTTTTTTTTTTAACTGACTCATTACTTAAATCCAACTTTTTTGATTACTCACAAAGTACCCAGTGAACCAGTTTGAGCTGGAAGCAGAACTATGCACTTCCTAAATGCGTTCCAGTTGAACCAGAATACAATTAGAACATAATGTTTCCCAAGCTGAAAATTTCCCAAAGTGAAGAAAGGTTTACAGGGCCTTTGTTTTGGGGGGCTCCCTTTCCTCACCCGCCCCTAGCCCTGCCTCCCACCCAACCTCAAGGTTCTCACTCCTCCGTGATGCTTGTCTTGACCTTCTGGTGACCTGGAAGCTAAGGAGATTTAGTCAGTTTTACAAATAGGGGACAGAATAGGAGAGGGTAAGGCCTCGGTCATTCTAGGTCACCCAGGCAAGATACGTGCACTTTAGTGGACTCCAACCTGGGACCCTTCAGTCCACAGGCCGATGCTCTACCCACTGGGCCAACCGGCTAGGGCTGTGGCTATTTAAACGAAAACATCCTCTGTTGCACTAGCCCCAGTTGGACAGGTCAACAGCTCATGGGCCTGCAGGCTGTTGGGCACTGGCCAGGGCTGCTCACTCATGCCCCAGGGGCACAGTCTACTTCTCTTCTTGTCTCCAGCAGTGTTTCAGGGAGTGGAGAGCTTGCTGGGACAGGGCTTTGGGCAGTAAAATCTCCACTCCCAGTGCAGCTGGAGGGAAAACCTGATGGTCCAACAAATGAGTGTTTATCCTTTTAATAGTCTGAACTAAGGCCCAGCCAGTGTGGCTGAGCAGTTGAGTGTCAACCCAGGAACCAAGAGGTTGCTGGTTTGATTTCCAGTCAAGGCGATCTATAGTAGGGGGCCCGCAGAAGGCAGCCGATCGATGATGTTCCTCTCTCATGGATATTTATTTTTTAAAAAATATGTTTTCATTGATTTCAGAGAGGAAGGGAGAGGGAGAGAGAGAGAAACATCAATGATGAGAGAGAATCACTGATCAGTTGCCTCCTGCATACACCCCCAATGGGGATTGAGCCTGCAACCCAGGCATGTGCCCTGACTGGGAATCGAACCTCCTGGTTCATGGGTTGACGCTCAACCACTGAGCCACACGGGCCAGGCACACCGATTGCTGTTTCACTCTCCTCCTTTCCTCTCTCTCTAAAAATCAATAAAAACATATTTTTTAAAAATAGAAAGTTCATTGTTCAAAGCCATGTTTGATTTTTAGTATAAATCCTTCTTACACACACCCCCGAGCAGAATTGAACACTTTCTTGGTGACCTGTGGTCCCCTTTGTGAATTGTTATTTCCTTGGGCCGTGACCTGGGAGTGCTGTGAAGGTGAGTGCCTCTTCCTGCTGCAAACAGAAAGCAGAATTTGGATCTTTTTTTTTCTTTGAACATTACCCCCTCCCCCCTAGCCTTTCACCCTTTATTCATCGGTGGGCTTGGATATCAGCTCAGGCAGGCAGTTACCATTGCACATAAAGTAGGAGTTCAAAGGTTTTGACAAGTCTTACCAATGAGAGCTTGTGTGCTATTGTTTTTCCTTTATTTTTTTCTTGGAGCAGGGGTTTGACATCTATTTTGGCTGCTCAGAACTTTTTTTCATTTAAATCCTGGTCCTTTGGGGGTATGTTAGATACTTGGAGTTTTGACTAGTTGACATGTCACCGCTCGATCATCTGTACAAAGAGATTAAGTAGCTCCTGCTCCCAAAGCCATTTTAAACTACCCACAAGTCCCTTGGGGTTGAAAGTGGCGACCAGACCTCATGTTGTGGGCGACGGGAACGTCGCCAGGTATATGACTGGTTGGGTCGGGTTCTGGCTCGGAAAGAATTCAGAGCAAGACCCAAACTGTAAGAGAACATTTATGTGGTGAGTTACAGAGGTAGAAGAAGTAATTCCTAGAAGAAATGGTCTTCGCAAACAAGTTCTGGAGGTAAAGGAAGGCCTTGAAGCTTGGGAGTGAGGAGCTGATGGGAAGGTGTGTGTGGGGGGGCCGGGGGGGGGGGAGGGGTGGTGCAGGGAAAGGCATGGCATGGAGAGCCACTGGGTCCTAAGGGTTTTAAGGGGGAGCGTTTAGGGCGGTCCCCGGGGGAAAGCTCAGGAGACGACGCTGCCGTTGTCCAGGTGGGCCCTTTCAGGGTTGGGTCTCCACTGATTGATTCCTGGCGCCAGGGCAGGGGGTCATGATTCCACTCAGCTGGCCCTGACATCAGCGGTGGCTGGTTTTGTTGCTTATCAGGGCCTGAAGCTAAAATACAACTGAGGCCTGGATGATATCTCTAGCCAGGGGTCCAAACCACATGCCTGGTGATTGCTAGGGGAGGAACAGTCACCTGGGGGCCAGGTCCCACCCTCCAGCTGATTGCTAGGCACCTGGGGCTTTCCACCTGGTGGCCTTCTGTACCTGGCCCATCGTCCTTGCTCTGCTCATGTCTGTCTAACTGCCTTCAGCACTACGATGATCTATACAATGAGCCATCGCATCCTGACTTCGAAGCCACAGGGGAGAGCTTTGGGGAACAGTGAACCCAAACCCGGAGGGTCAGGCCGGGACACTCCACCTCGGTTCCTGAGGAGTTGGCACAGGCTCTCAGAACCCGCCCTCCCAAGAGTATTTGCATTTTCAAATAAGAACTTGAGGAGGGCAGTGTTTAACTTCTTAATAGAGTCACTCTGAGGGTGCAGTGTCAAGTCTGGGCCGTGTTTATAGGCGAGTCTGTGGCCCTCCGGCAGCCCGGACAGGACCGGAGGGTGGCGGAGGCAGAGAGAGGGGGACACGGGGACAGGCTGCCCCCAGAAGAACCCTGGCCCTGAGCCCTCCAGCCCTCTGCTTTGTCCTTCCCTTGGAAGACAAGAACCAACCATTGCTTTCTTCCCGGAGATGGTGTGAGAGAGGGGAGCAGCGAAAATTCACCCCCACCCTCTGGAGCCTACCCAGCACCCAGTATTTGGGAGTCTAGCCCACGTAGGAAGTGGAAAGAGGTCATATTCTTGCAGCCTGCCCTTGGGGTTGATAAGGGCTTTTCACGCCCCAAGATGGCTGTCCAAGTGCTTTGACCTGTCACCCTATAAAACGTTGGGAATTTTCGGACCCAGCCCTGGTTGGGTTTAGTGCTCTCTCCCCCATCATCTCATTTCTGTTTGGCCCACCCAGCCACTGAAGGTGCCTTCCCCTTGCTCTCTCTCCCCAGGGCTCCTGGAAAAGCCACCATCCCACAGCACCGCACTGCACACTTCCCCGCTTCTATAGGCTGTCCCATTTTTATTTATTTTAGAGAGAGTGGAAGAGAGAGGGAAACCTCAGTTTGCTGCTCCACTCGTCTATGCTCTCGTTGCTTCTCGTATGTGCCCACGGCCTTGGTGCGTCCGGCAACGCTCTGACCAACGGGGCTCCCCGGCCAGGGCCAGGTCTGTTCCGTTTTGACCTGTGAGGCTCAGCTCATCTCTGCACTGTTTGTGGCCCCGAATATTCTGCTATCTTGGTCTCCCAATGCTGTTTGTGCTCTTATTTCGCCCAGTTGTCCCGTGGTCCCTGGAGCAGAGCCCCGTGGGGAGGAGGCCTGTGCCCCGGGCGCCTGGAAGGTCCCATGAGGCCGCATTCCGAGCACCGGCTCCTTCTGGCAGAGGCAGAGCTGAGAACACGCTGGGAGACCCGAGGTGGACCTGTGAGCGCCCGGGAAGGCCCAACCCCTAGTTCGGTTTCACACAAACAAGGCAGCCGACAGCCTCTGCTGCAAGCGAAAGAGGCTGGCCTTTCCACAGTCCTCTTCTTCCTAAAACCGAATGTGCTCTCTTGCTCCCCCTCCTCGCCGGAAACTCTACTTATGATTTTTAAATGGTCCTGACTGGGGAGAGGAAGTCGATTGGCTGGGGAGAGAATTCCACACTCAGTCCTATCCCACTGGGCCCAGAGTCAACAGAACGGCCCTCCGGGCTCCGGGCGGCAGGAGACCGGACAAGCCACGAAGTATTTATTTTCTGTGGCTTTGCTCAGGCCTCTGCAGACAGGGTTTTTATTGAATCTGGCCCCCAAACTGCTGGGATTAGGCCTTGCTTGGCTACTCCGAGAGAAATAAGTGTTCTCAGGAAAAAAAGCTGCCCTCTCCTGCCCTCCCCTCCCTCCCTTTCCCACTCTCGCCACGTGGTTTCTTTGTTTAAAAGTTTTCCAAAATTTGCTTGTACCGAGGAGAGCCATGTTTTTCTGAAAAGCCCAGCATGACTCTTCCAGACCTGTGGTTGGTCCCAGGAGCTCCTGCCGCCCCCCCGCCCCCAACTCCGGGAGGGGCCCCGAAGGCCTGGCCTCATGGCAGCCTGCCCACACCCAGGCCTGTGCCGTGGGCAGCAGGGTCACTCCCAGGCCTCCCCTCCAGCTGAGCTCAGAGCAGGCCAAGGCCAAGGGGCAGCCTTGTCCTAGAGAATGCAGCCCTGCTGAGGTGACAGTGTGTATGTGTGTGTGGGTGGGGAGGGGGGGGGTCAATGCTGAGGGCCACAGAGGTCTTCCCAAGGTCACAGACCCTTGCCCAGCAGGGCCAAGACCAGAATCAGGCAGAACTGGGCTTCCCAGCCAGGGTTCTGGACATTCCTGTTGGACCCTGGGGAGTATGCTCCCAAGTGCTTTAGGGGGCTCATGAGCCAATGTCAAAAGCAGGCCACCTGGCTGTGCCCTGAGGCTCTGGCCCAGATCTCAGTGTCCTGAGGGGGCTTCTCTGGCCCCACTGGGACCATTCAGGGACGAGGAGGGGATGGAGTTCATCCAGGAGCCATGGCCACCTTGCTGGCCGAAGATGCCAGGCCCCGGCCGAGGCACTGAGGTGCCAGGGCAGGCAGCACCCCAGCCCCTGCGGTGGCCCCCACCATTTGAATTTTATTTTTATTGATTTCAGAAAGGGAGAGGGATAGAAGAGATAGAAACATCAGTGATGAGAGAGAATCATGGATCGGCTGCCTCCTGAACGCCCCACACTGGGGATCGAGCCCGCAGCCCGGGCAGGTGCCCTTGCCGGGAATCGAACCCAGGACCCTTCAGCCCGCAGGCTGACACTCTATCCCCTGCGCCACACGGGCTAGGGTGGGAGACCTCTTTGGCACAAGTCAATGATTTGTTATATGGACAAAACCCAGCCGTGTTGGTGGGTCTGCCGATGGCTCCTCTCGTTTCCTGCTCCAAACTGGAACTGTCTGTGTTGTGGGAGGAGGAGCCGGCTTATCTCTGGGGTTTATGGTGGGGCTATTAATAATGAGCAAGCGGCTCCAGGGTGGGGAGGTAGGCTGGGACGGCCAGCCCAGTCCCTGGAGCCCCTCCCTCCGGTCCTGCCAAATTCCTCGGAGCCCAGTGAATAAGATTAGTGGTTCCTACTTCCCAAAGGCCCCGGCCTCCAGTTCTTATCCAGCTCGTCTCAGTAATGGGGGGGGGGGGGGGGGGGGGGGAGCGGGGAGAAGGGGAGGGGCGGAGCCAGTGTGGGGGGCTGGCGGCTCAAAGCCCCCAGTGAGGGGCTAGGGCAGGGGGGAACCCCTATTCAGAGGCAACCTGGGTCCCTAACCCTTGGTCTCACTGCAAAGCTTCTGTCCCCGTCCTGCTTCCAGGCCCCTAGGACTCTCCGTCATTATAATCCTAAAGGCAATTCTAAGAGTGGAGAGTGGAGTGCTCACACGGCAGTGGACATGAGGGAGAAAGGGGATGGGAGCCGGGTCTGGACACAGCCTGCGAGGCCTCACCTGTCCAGGGCCCTTGTCCCTGTCCCTGCTCCCTCTACCCCACGTCCTGACAGCTGCCCTGGTTTGGGCATGGCAGGGCCTGGCCACAGCACCGGCTGCCTCCCTGTCCATCCATACTTGTGGCTGGTAACCCCTACATGCCCTCTGCCTGCCCCGCTGCTCACCCAGACCCTACCTGCCTCTCACCAAGTTCAGTCTGAATGTGCAGGGTTCCCTCCGCTCCACCGCTGTGAGCCCCGGGAGGCCGCACTGCAGAGCACCCTGGGGTGCCACACACAGGCGTGCCTGGAGGGAGGTTCGGTGGTTCTTTGTGTGCAAGCAGGGTCTCTACCTCACAGCCACTGGCTCCTGACACACACACACACACACACACACACACACGCACACACAGGTCCCTCCCTCAATGATTAGAATCCGTGCCCTGGGCCGTTTCACTGCAATGACTCACGTGGTGCATGTAGACCTGGGAGCAGGTGTCGGGGGCCTGGCCTGGGACCGAAGGCCAGGCCGTGTGCTCCGTGAGCCTGGGAATGTCACCTAACCTCTCTGCAGACTTCTCATTTCCTACCCAGGAGATTAGATTAGCCTGTCTCTGCAGGACCTGCCAGGCACGAGGCCAGGGAGAGGTCGCAGGTCACAGGAGGGTCAAGTCATCCAGAGTTCCTCTAGGGAAGGGTGCTAGGGCCACCCTGCCCTGAGGCAGTCTGGGTGCTCAGGACGGGATCCTGGTCCCGCTGCAGACTCCTGCTTCCCAGCAGATGAAAGTGTCTCCTGACTCCCAGAAGCTCCCCCACTTTCTCCTGAGCCCCAACCTGCCATGCCTGCCGCCTCCCAAATTGCAGTGACTGGGGGTGGGTGGGGCGCTGCCCCTCTCGGCTCCGATTTAATCCAAGGACAGATGTAGGCCCTCCCCCTTCCTGATGCTGGAGAGGGGCTTCCGGGTTGACTTTGGGGCCAGCAGGGCAGCCCAGACAGGGTGGTTTTCTAGAAGATCTGGGGTTGCCTGGAGCCTTCCCCAAGGGCAAAGGGGAGGGAGGGGCCAAGGGGATTTGCTGAGTCAAGACTTGGGGCAGGGGAGGGGTGGGCAGCCCTTCCTGGAGGGTCAACGCCCAGGCCTGAGGGTGGTGAGTTCTGGCAGTGTGGCCCCTCCTCTGAGTCTGGCCTCACCTCGGGGTCTGGGGTCTGTCGTTCCCACTGCAGACCTGAAACATGCACAGACCACGGCCCCCCCCCCGCCCCCCGCATCTGCTCTCCCCAGACCCTTGGTCTCTGCCTGGTGGGAGGAAGTAAGAGCTTGGGCGACACTGGTGCCCGGACCCTCCACAGAGGCTCTGGCTCCACAGGCCCTGCACCTCCACCTTGGAGCCCGCACTGTCTCAGGTGAGGCACCTTCTCAGCACCCCGCCCCCCCTCCAACTCCCGCCAGAGGACACTCCGCTCCCTCACATGGCTGTGACACACCTGGTCTCTCCTGCAGGTGAGGGGCAGCCACCTTCCTGGCCGGCACCCACTGGCCAACCCCGCGCCTGCCACCATCCAGACAGTCACCTCCCGGCAGGAAGGAGTGTGGGTGGTGATGGGCGGCAGCCGCTGAGCAGGACCAGTTCTGCAGGCCAGGCCAGTCTGGGTGCCCACCTCACTGACCCTGCCTGGCCGTGACCTCCAGCCTCACCTTGTCACCATTCAGTGGCCACTCCTCAGGCCCTCCCGTGGGGGCTGGTTGGTGATGTCGACGCCATGGACCACCCCCTCTTCTGGCTCCTGCCTTGGCTTCTGAAATGTCCCCTCCCCGGATCCTTCCGACGGACATTTCAGTCTCCCCTGCCACTCGCCCTGAATACAGAGTCCCCCGGGCCGGTCCGCACTCCAACTCTCCCAGGAGTGACTTATTCCAAACCTTCAAATGCTATCTGTACCCCAACTCTTTTTTAATTGGTTTCAGAGAGGAAGGGAGAGGGAGCGAGAGATGGAAGCATCAATGATGAGAGAGTCATGGATCGGCTGCCTCCTGCACGCCCCACACTGGGGATCCAGCCCGTAACCCGGGCATGTGCCCTGACCAGGAATTGAACCGTGACTTTTGGTTCATTAGGTCGGTGCTCAACCACTGAGCCATGCCAGCCTGGCTGTACCCCAACTCTATCTCCAGCCTGGCCCTCTCTCTGGAGTCTCAGACCCTCCCTCTAGCTGCCCCCTGAACCTGCCCCAGGTGTCCCACAGACACATCCAGCCCTCCACACCCTGCTGCTCCTCCCTGGCCTCCCGTTTGAAAGCAGGGCTTTACCCACCTGGACCTGGACTCCTTACTGCCCCGCCCACCCAAGGCCCCGCCCATCTAAGGCCCCGCCCATCTAAGGCCCCGCCCATCTAAGGCCCTGCTTTATTTCATCACCTACTTCTTAGCCATCTGCTTCTCTCCACTTCCCTCCCCAGCCTGGGCCAGGTCACCATCATGTCTCACCTGAACCCCACAGTAATCTCTCAACTGACTCAGGTGCCTGGTCACAGAGGGGGCCCTGCACCTCAGGGGGGTCAGCCCAGCTCCTCTGAGGGGCCTGATCACAGAGGGGGGCCTGCACCTCAGGGGGGTCAGCCCAGCTCCTCTGAGGGGCCTGATCACAGAGGGGGGCCTGCACCTCAGGGGGGTCAGCCCAGCTCCTGTCTGAGGGGTCTGATTACAGAGGGGGGCCTGCACCTCAGGGGGGGGTCAGCCCAGCTCCTGTCTGAGGGGGCTGATCACAGAGGGGGCCCTGCACCTCAGGGGGGGTCATTTTTAACAAATCCCTCGGGTGTCCTCAGGGACCCCCGGGGCTCAGGACTGGGGACTGGGTATGTCATTGCCCCCCACGCCGCCCCAGCTCCCAGCAGAAGGCTCTTGTCCTGTGACTGTTCTGCCCCAGGGGTGCCGGTTCCCCAGTGGGCTTCTCTGTGCCCTCAGGTCCCCAGCACTTGGCTCCCTGGGATGGGGCCACAGCAGGTTCACCTGAGCCTCCCCAGCACCTGGCCTGGCACCGTGGGTGCTCAGGACCATCTGTGGGGTGATATGACCCTGGCCGTTTCGTATCACCCAACACAGCAGCAGCCCGGGCCTCTCGCAGCGGAGCCAAAGGAGACCCTGGCCCCCAACAGCGGCCGGCAGAGACGCCCTAAAATTGCTTCCCCAGTGGGTGAGGGGGCATGGTAGGTGCTCAGGGTCCCTCTGCCCTCTGCCCTCTGTTGGGTGGAGCCTCCCCTGCCTCTCTGGCATTATTTCCCCTGCTCCTAGGAGCTTCTGCCCAGCACGGAGCTTCGGGCTAGCCCTCTGCCTCCACCTGACACTTTCCAGCCTCTGCCCCTCCACTCACCCAGCGTCCCCGTCTGGAAAGCCTCCTCCACCTCTCCTGCCCATCTGGACCACCTCTGCCTCCCAGGCCAGGCCACACTGTTTCCTAGACTTGTCCATTGGCCACCTGGCACCCTACAGTATTATCAATTACTGAGGCCTGGTGCACGACATTCATGCACTGTGTGTGTGTGTGTGTGTGTGTGTGTGTGTGTGTGTGTGTGTGTCGGGGGGGGGGGTGTCCCATAGCCCGGCCTTAGTCTTCTTGCAGTCTGGGACCCCTCAGGGGATGTCCACCTGCGGGGAGCTGGCCCGAGGGGTCCTTAGCATTGCCGTGGAGGCGGGAGAGGCTCCTGCCACCACCATTGCACTCACTAGCCATGAGCCCGGCTTGTGGCTGAGTGGCGCTCCCCCTGTGGGAGCACACTGACCACCAGGGGTCAGCTCCTGCGTTGAGCGCCTGCCCCCTGGTGGTCAGTGTGCATCATAGTGACCGGTCGTTCCGCCGTTCGGGTTTTATTACTTAGGATTATTCAGTATTACCAATGACTCTCTGTGTGCGCAGCTGAGCTCCCAAGGTCTACCTGTTTCCACACCCCATCCCTCCTCCAGGGCTTAGCAATGCGCAAGAAGATGGACAGACACTCCATTGAGTGACTCTTCAGGGCCAACGTTGTGGTCCCAGGTCCAGAGTAGGAGCCATTTTTATGAATGAAGCATCTGGAATAGAAAGCCGCCAACTCGAAGAGGGGAGCAATGCCGCCTGTCGCTCACTGGCCCTCGGGCTAGAGGAGTGTGGACCGTGGAGGGCGGGTCCCTGGTTCTTGTTTCTCCAGAACCTCATCTCCATCGACTCCTGGACCCACAAGGGGTCTCACATGTGCCCCTCCCCCACCTCTTCCCAAGCTGCCTTCTGTAAAGTGATCTTTCTATATTTACTTAAACTTCTATTTAAAGAGGAATTCCTCATAATTACTCAGCTGCAGAGAGCTGACACTGTTTGGCTCTGTTTATTTAGTTTCTCCTAGTGATTGGCAAAATGTCCGCAGTGGCTTTAAAGAGCAGATATAGACGAATGACCTGCTGGTCATAAAATAAAGTATGATGTTCTTTTCTGTCCTCACGGGAGATGGCATGTGGAGGGACGTGCCTCGCCGTCCCAGCCCATAAAAGTGCTAAGTCCAGCCATTTCTGAGGCTGGATTAATGGAGCGGTTTTATAATTTTTGAAAGGCCCCCGTGTCATCCGATGCAAATATGTATGTGTGCGTAGTGTGTGCTACACACACACACACACACACACACACACACACAGACACGCTGTAAAACACTTCTCATGGACACACAGACATTCACACCCACACACAACCTCACACACAGCCAAGGGCAGACATGCCAACAAAGGGATCAAGCGGGGTTGAATACATCTATTTCTTTCTTCAGAAAAAGTTAATTAATTTTGGCTTTCGGTCCAGTAGTGAAACTAAAATAGTAAGTTATTTATGTAGAAATATTCCCAAGGCACTTTCTCTCCTCCCCCTCCCGGTCCGTCCCCCTCCCGCCCCCGCCCTCCACACAGTGACCTTATAGAACCGTGAGGGAAAGTCCTGCTGTGACAAGTCCGGGGAGGAGAGCTGTGCTGAACACCATTTGTGAAGCTTTGGCCGGTAGTTGAACTCAGAGATGGTTGGCAATTTGGGGGGTTTGGGGAGGAATGGTAATACCCTGTGTGCTCTCCAGGTAACCCCACAGACTCGGAAAGCGTGGAGGCAGGAGGGACATCTGTCATGTCGCCCTAACAGAGGCTGACCAACCTGGCCCCCCACAACCCCCACTTCCATGAGCTCTTTTCTTTTAATATATATATTTTTTTTATTGATTTCAGAGAGGAAGCAAGAGGGAGGGAGAGAGAGAGAGAGAAACATCAATGATGAGAGAGAATCATTGATTGGCTGCCTCCTGCAAGCCCCACACTGGGGATCGAGCCCACAACCCGGGTGTGTGCCCTGACTGGGAATCAAACCTTGACCTTCTGGTTCATAGTTCAACGCTCAACCACTGAACCACACCGGCCAGGCTGCATGCGTCCTGTTCAGCACTGCCTCATCACAAGCCCTCTGAGACCTGCCTTTTTGGGGACACGTCTTCACCCCCAGTTCCCTACCCACCTCCCAGGCCTTGACCTGACCCCTGTGTATGTGCCACCTTCAGAGCCCAATGCCTTTTCCCTCAGTGCTGCTCAGCCAGCTGGTGTGGCTGCCTCCCTTCAGCAGTCAGACAGCCCCTGGGAGGAGGGGGGCCCGTGCCTGCACCCGGCAGTGTTCCCTGGAACACAGAGTGGGGACCAGGCTGGAGGAGGTGGGGGCAGCGCGTGCTTGTTGCCTTAAAGGGCACAGCTCAAGAGCCCGAGAGATGCCAGCTGCTGACCGAGGGCCCAGACAGGTAGAGTGGGAGCAGCCACCTGACCTTGCCGGCCTGGCCTCCGCTTCTGCACCCCCCCCCCCCCCCGCCCCAGCCTCCCCTGCGGCCAGGAGCGGACCCGAAAGACAGCACCGGGCAAACAGGGATGCCAGCCCAGAGCCCCACGGCACATCGGCTGAGGAGTAAAGGACACGTCCGCCAGCAGCTCCCTGTTCCAAAAACCGACTCGCATCCTCTGAGTCCCAGGCTAGTCTCCAGTTTGCAATGATCCGTGCTTCATTTCCTGCTCTCCACTGGCCCGGCTTCCCAGAAAACCAGGAGGACCGTGTTTATAGAAGGTTGGACGCAGGAAGGCAGCAGCAGATTAGAGGCCCTCCCCATCCTGAAGCTAGCTGTCCGCAGACTCCGACCGCAGGGCCCGGCCCACATGCCCTGCGGCCACGGCCACGGGGACACCTGCCACGCCCACCGAGCACCCCAGCCAGGGGAGCTTTGGCCCCTCTGTGGTGTTTGCAGCCACTCTCCTTAAAGGTCCGCTAAAGTGCGAATGTTCACAGAGATCCGCTCACCGTGTCCAGCTGCTACCCTGTCAACACGTGTTTATTGAGCACCTACTCTTGTCTGCTCCCGGAGCTCTGAAAAGCGTCAGGAAGCAGAGCAGGCGCCCCCCTGCCCTCCTGAGTTCTCAGTCTCGCGCAGGGGCGCTCAAGTGTCAGGTGCATCAGAGTCACCCGGAAGCTCAGCTCCTTTGAACAGGCTGCTGGGCCCCAGCCCCAGTTTCGGATTTAGTCAGTGTCTGCGGCAGGACCCGAGAACTGGCTTGTCTGGAAAGTTCTCAGGTGCTGCTGGCGCTGCGGGTGCTGCTGGGCCGGGGACCACACTCTGAAAACCACGGGTCTGGCCAGTCCCCAAAAGAGCAGGGCCCGGGGCAGTGATTTCTGAGGACAAGAGCCTGGCTGCCTGCGAAGCCAGCGGCAGTGGCCCTGAGCATTCACTGAAAAGCCGCTGGCCCGGATGGGCTGGAGCCGTGGTTCTCAACCTTCTGGCCCTTTAAATACAGTTCCTCATGTGGTGACCCAACCATAAAATTATTTTCGTTGCTACTTCATAACTGTGATGTTGCTACTGTTATGAATCGTCATGTAAATATCTGATATGCAGGATGGTCTTAGGCAACCCCTGTGAAAGGGTCATTCGACCGCCAAAGGGGTCTCGACCCACAGGTTGAGAACCGCTGGGCTGGAGGCTCCTGCCCTGGGGGCGTCTTTTGGAGGCTGGGTGAATCGGCAGGAGGGAGGAGATGCCATTTCAGGAAGTGGGTTTGTGGGCCAGGGCCAGGAGGCTGGGGTGTTAGATTCTGGAAACCACTGGGGTTGGGTCAGTGCTGGCGAAGAGGAGGCGTGGAGCCTTCCCCGGCCTCCCCCGCGGGTCTTGGCTTCAGCCTCCTCTTTCTGGGCACCACCTGCCCCCAGCCCCTGGGCACCGCGGCCTGGCCTGGGCCGGCGGGACCCGGGAGCCCTCGCTGCCCACGACACCTACAGTTTTAGAATCTGGAGAGCAGTTGCCTCTCCTTGCTAAGCAACTCCGGAAACAAACAGTTTGCTGCAGGGCCGTCTTTTTTGAAGCTGACTTTGTTGTTGGGGTGGGGAGATGTGTGTACAGATAAGCTTCTCGAGTGATGACATCACAAAAATAATAAAAATGCCACTTTGGACTCTGTGTGTTTCACCTCTCAGGCATGTTCTTCAAAATAATCGCAGGTCCCTTCCCCTTATTGCCGACCAGCTCCAGGGGCTGGGGCGGGAGCAGAGGTGGGGCCTTTGGACCAACAGGAGGCGGTGCTGCAGCTCTCAGGGGGGTGGGCACGCCTCCTGGCCTCTCAGAGCCTCAGTCTTCCCCTATTAAAAATGGGCTGAGCTAGTGGCTGCCTGTTCCCAATCGCCTACATAGAACTGATTTTAATGGGACGTCTGACCGAAGTTTTGTTCCGTTTTCACTGGTGGTGGTTATTGTAAATGAATTTGACCTGGATATGCATAAGCAAATTTTTTTCTTTTGTTATAGTAAGAGGTCATCGGTTGCTCCAGGTTTTGTGTTTGTTGTTTTTTTGGGGGAGGGGGGTCGTGGGGGGGGGCTGAAATTTATATAATTTTTGAGAGCATCTCCTTAAGAAAAATAATACAAAATTACTAATTAAAATTAGGTGCTGAGCCCTGGCCAGTGCCCAGGCTATGAGGTGTCCTGAGGCCCAAGCTCCTTAGCGCCACTGTGGGTCCTTTCCAGATGTGGTTAAAGGCCTGCTGTGATCCTGGGCAAATACCAGGACCTGGAGTACTGAGACCCTCGAGACTGTCATGGGTTTGAGTTGGCACTTTGCAAACCTGAGCTTCTCCCGTCCTGTCCTGGCCTGTGTTTTGGCCTTGACACTGCGGTTGCCAAGCAACCGTCTATGCTATAGGAATTCACACTCCTTCTCCCGGCAGACGCACATTTAATTTCAGACCCGAGTGCTTGGTGACGCGGGGTGTCACTAGCCTGCGCCCTCACAGAAATAACCCGAAGCACTGAGTCAAAAGTAGCTGGAGGAACTGATACCGCATTTGATCTTATTCCCCTAAAATAGCTTGGTCTTGTTTATGAGGCTGCTGTGAGAGGGGACGTGGGAGCCTGGGTGTGCTCACGGCCTCCGCCCTCCTGCCGGGAGCTTGCCTCTCCGCGGCCATCACCAGAGACACTGGCAGTGACTCAGTGCCCTGAACATGGTGTCACACCCCTGGCTCCCGGGCGGGGCGACGGGGAACCTGAGGCAGCCTTGGGATTCCAGGTGGGACCCCCGGAGGCCGCCTGCCAGTTCTCGACCCAGGTCAGGGGTGGCTGAGAAGGGGCTGGAGTTCCTACGAGGCTGGGCCCAGGCCTTGGCCCCACGGGAACACACCTCAGCCCGTTCCCTAGAGCCGCCGTTCTCAGCCTCGGCCCGACTGGAATCACCCAGGGAGCTCAACGAAATGTGGAACCGAGGTGGCGGTGCGATTCCAGGGTGCAGCCCCGGTCGAGAGCCGGGCTCCTCTCCAGGGCCACCTCCTGACCAGCTGTGGGCTTTTCCCTTTTGGCAAGTGTGTCTGGGCCACGGGCACCCCTGGGCCTGACAGCCAGGGCTCTCTCCTGACTTGAGCAGAGCCCACATTCCTCAGGCCCTAGGCCCTCAGCCAGGCATCAGGTCCCAGCTGCCAGCCTACTGTGTGCCCTGCCTACGGCCGGGCTCCACCGTGTGGGCGCACGTGGCCCTCTGGGTGCTGGGTGGGAGAAGGTGGGGCCTTCTCTGGACGGTGAGAATGGAGGTAAGAGTTGGCTGTTGGGGTTTGGAAATATGATCAAGGCCGCGTGCGTATTAGTAAAAATGAGCACTAAACTCCAACAAGCAAGCATAGGCTATCCATTAACGATTTTAGAATTTGTTTGTGGGTTTTTCATTTTTTCTCGTGGTAAAAAACACAATTAAAACTTACCCCCGGAGCCGTTCTCAAGTGTACAGTCCACTGGTGTTAACTATATTCACATCGTGTGTCTCCAATCTCCAGGGTTTTCATCTTGCAGGACTGAAACGCTATACCTGCCACACCAGCTCCCCATCCGCTACCCCCCGCCCCCTCC